>NW_023276806.1:126695423-128061052 GCF_003668045.3 Cricetulus griseus | reverse complement strand
TTCAATCTTAGTACTAGATTATGGAATAAGAACCAACATTTATCACTCTTTGGCTCCTGACTGAGTGATCAACCACCATTACCTGCCAACGTGGCTGCATTTTTTTGTTTGTTTATTTTGTTTTAGTTTTTTGTTTTTTGAGACAGGGTTTCTCTGTAGCTTTGGAGCCTGTCCTGGATCTCTCTATGTAGTCCAGGCTGGCTCAGACTCATAGAAATCTGCCTGCCTCTGCCTCCCAAGTGCTGGGAATAAAGGGAGGTTATCACCATTAAAGAGAAGGCCCTTGTTCTATACTGGAAGCCTAGCAAGGTGCCTAAAGGATGACAATCTATCCTTCTGTGCCCTTGGTTAATGAAAGAATTGGGCAAAGTGATCTGTAGTCCCAGGAAGCAATTTCACACAAAGTCTGCTACAACTTTAGTCCAAGCATGACAGGGTACATACAGCCTAGAAGCCGAATTTGGGGGAATAATCGATGTTGCATTGGTTCTGGAAAGAAAAAAGATGCAAAATTTAAGGCTATGCATGTTCTTAATCTGTGGTTTCAGTTCAGCATTGTTGTATAGGTATCTGTGTTTGGTAGAGTCAGGGCACCAGTGAAGGAACTTGAAAGTTTACTGCATGATTCTATGAGGATGAATCATGACTTGCAGTGTGAGACCGTAAGATGCTGAGATACTTATACTATGAGACATCTTCCATGGAGAACTGAATATAAGGAGTGGAAGTAAACAAAGAGAGAAATGAATGAAAAGTTGTGAGACTAGAGCCATCTAAGCCCTCTGAAACTGGAGCCCCATGTGTCTGACACAGAGCTACTGGATCTCATGGTTGCCCTGCTGGGTTTCAGTCTTGCTTTGGTCCAATCTTCATTCACTATGTCTCACTTCCTCTGGCCCAGGTCACTATAGGCTCATGGTCATCCATGAAATGAATAAATGCATTTTCTTCATGGATGACCATGAGCCTATAGTGACCTGGGCCAGAATCTAGTTGACTGAAAGAAAGGCTCCCAGAAAGGATGATGTATTTGAACCTGTGTCTCTCCTTGATGGCTTTCTTTGGAGTGCTTATAGAACCTTTAGTAGTAGAAACCTTTCTGAGTGTAATTCCTCATTGGGGGATGGGATTTGAGTGTCTATAGCTTCAACCCATTTCCTCTTGTGTGTGTTTTGATTAAAACTGCTCAGCCAGCTTCCTTCTTGTGCTGTCATGCCTTAACCACCATTATAAACTCTATCCCTAAATCACATAAGATGCAATAGAAGGAAGAAATTGCTGTTTTATACAAAGCCATTTTGATAGCATGCTGCTTTAAATTTTTTAATTTTGTTGTTTTTATGTGGTGGTTGAAATTGATCAGCCAGCTTCCTTCTTGTGCTGTCTTGACTTCACCACCATTATAAAGGTATTACTAAATCATATTAGATACAATGGAAGCAATTGATATTCAATGCTAAGCCATTTTGCTAGCCTGATTTTTAAATTTTATTGTTTTTATTTTTGTTTTTGAAGATAAGGTTTGTCTGAGTAGCCCTGGCTGTTCTGAAAGTTGGTTGCTTTGTAGAACAGGCTGTCCTCAAACTCAGATTCACCAACTTCTTCCAAATGCTGTGACTAAAGGTGGGCCAACATTCCTTGATATATATATATATATATATATATATATATATATATATATATATCAAGGGGGCGCTAGAATATAGGGTTTTGTACCTGTCAAGCATATGCTATTTATCTGTGCTTCACCCCCAGCTTGAATTTTGAAATTTGGCAGAGGGCATCATTCTCTTTCCTAGAATGGCAGGATTCATTGCATTAGTACTGCCTGGGCCTTCTGAGTCATCTGATTACAGGTGTGTGTCATTCTTCCTGCTTGTTGTATTTGTTTTTATTTTTTAAAATGAATGTGATTCTTTTGCCTGTATACATGCATATCTACCACATGTGTGACTGTCTTCATAGTAGTGGAAAATGTTCTTAAGATTCCCTGAGCTTGGAAAAATGGATAGTTGTGATCCCCTATGTAAGTACTGGCAATTGAACTCACCTATATGCAAGACAAGCAAGAGCTTGTAACTTCTGAGCTGTTTTACTTGCCCTGTCTTGATTGTTTATGATCAATATTTACATTGCTCATGTTTTCATCTGTCAATTTAGAACTGTTTTAAACATACGGTCCCTTTTAGTAAGATTTATTAAAGTTACAGTTTAAACTAGAGCCCTTTGCATTTCTGGAAGATGAATACAGGACTGGAGTAAATGCGATAACTCTGTAGGAACTTCAGTAGAAAACCTGAGTTCTTCCTATCTTCTTTTTTTTTTTTTTTTCAGGAAAGACAGATTCTTAATATCTACTTCTTTCTATCCTGGAATGGATTTCATAGACTAGGCCAGCATTCAATTCAGAGGCAGATATATGTGCCTCTGCCTTCTAAGTTCTGGGATGAATGGCATGAACCAATGCACCCAGCTTGTTCAAGATTTTTTCTAGTTAGTAATTGTTCATGAAATTTCTCTGATGTGTACTCAGTACTGGTGATCTGTTTGCTTGTCTCTCTATGTCTGTTAATGGGCTTTTCTCTTACAAGGTGATATCCTATTCAAAGTGTTCATAAATGATAGAGGTAAACCTCCTAGTCAGTTTCCTTCTAAATTGACTTGATTATTTTATAATGTCTGTGTCCTAGAATAAGTGTGGGAAATAACAGAATTATATAACTATATTGTCAAAGAAATATACATTCACAATGTTGTCAGTATCATGCTTTTTATTGTGTACATATATGGCATATTTTAGGACGCAGTGACCTACAGTGATGTGCATGTTGATTTCACTTTGGAGGAGTGGGCTTTGCTGCATCCTTCCCAGAAGAATCTCTACAAAGATGTGATGTTGGAGACCTATACAAACCTCGCTGCTATAGGTAATACTGTGAAGTTTCCTTTACGTTTTAAAATAAGGGGGCAACTGTTTCTTGGTTATTGATGCTCTTCTGTAATTTTGATTGAGAATGAGGTGAATAAATCAGGCATAGTTCTAAGGATCACAGAAGATAATAACTGAAATTTTGTATAATTTCCAAAAATACACATTTCCTGATACTATATTTTAGGCTACAAATGGGAAGATCATAAAATTGAAGAACATTGTCAAAGTTCTCGAAGACATGAAAGGTAATTTTCATGTGTATTCTGATAAAGATGTGCCTTTGAAGATATTTTAATGTATCTAGAAGTTTTAAAGAAAAGCAGCAGTGTAAATAATCACAGCTTAAAGTGCATTGATAATCATTAAATTCTCACAAAACCATATACCGCAATGGCAGGTAAGTGAATTGTATTTGCAAGTCATTCTTTTAAGACAAGGAATCAATGCCTTAGCAGATATCAACACTTGGATTGTAGCTCTATCAGAGCTAAGCTGTAGAACTGCTGATGCATTTAGTTTCATATCACTCATATTATAAAAGGTATACAGATTGAATAGGTTGGTAAGTGTATGTCTAAAACCTTCTAATGAGCAAATAGTCCATAGTAAAGCGAGTGTTACTCATATAGTTGTTCTGACTTTGCTAAGTTTAGTGAGATTGTTAGTTAAAGGCAAGATTCAAGGGGCTTGTTTTAGAGAAACCTTAATCCATGTACCATATGTCTATGAGGAAGAGAAAGTTGAACTGTGTAAATTCAATATGGAAACCTTTTATTTGTTATTCTTCCTTTCATATGTATATCATTTATCACTCTGGATATAAGCCATATGAGCAGAGGAATATGGAAAGAAGCAATGTACCTCTCTGTATCTGAGAACAATTAGATGATATAATAGTCCCCAAGTTGAATAAACTTGTTGAATGTGATTCAAGTTTCCAAGTAATTGATTTTCCAGTTTAATGAAGCTGGAATACATTAACTGCATTATACTGCAGAAAAGCCCTATGAGTACTCAGAATGTGTAAATATTTCTGTTTGTCCTGGTTACTTTTCAAATATAGTATGACTCACAGTATAGGAAAATTTATCAATGGAATAAATGGGGTAGTGGTCTGATTTCTTTCAGTTCTCTTCAAATATATGAAAAATCTCATAGAGAAAAAGGATGCCATAAATGTGAACCAGGTAATAAAGGCTGTTACTATCACAGGCATCTTCAAATATGCAAAACAATCCTTAATGAAGGGGAGCATGAGTGTAAGCAAAGTGATAAAAGCTTAAGATCTGGTTACTCTTTACAATTAGACAAAATTAATTCACACAGATATGAAGATTCAACATCATTCTGAATGTGGTAAATCTTTTACATGTGCCAATTATTCTTGCAGGCATGAAAGAAGTCATACTGGCGAAAAACCTTCTGAATATACACAATGTGTTAAAGCCTTTCCATGTCACAGTCATCTTCAATGGCATAAAATAATTCATACTGGAGAGAAACCCTCTGAAGTTATTCAATATGGTGAAGCCTTTGCATGCCAAATCAGTCTCCGAACACATAAAAGGACACATACAGGAGAGAAACCCTATGAATGTAATCATTGTGGTCAAGCCTTTGCATGTCTCAAGAGTCTCCAAACACATAAAAGAAAACATACTGGAGAGAAACCCTATGAATGTAATCAATGTGGTAAAGCCTATGCACAACACAGTAGTCTTCAAACACATAAAAGAACACATACTGGAGAGAAACCCTATGAATGTAATGAGTGTGTTAAAGCCTTTGCATGTCACAAGAGTCTTCGAACACATAAGAGAATACATACTGGAGAGAAACCCTATGAATGTAATCAATGTGGTAAAGCCTTTGCACAACGTAGTAGTCTTCAAACACATAAAAGGACACATACAGGAGAGAAACCCTATGAATGTAATCAATGTGGTAAAGCCTTTGCACATCTAGTCAGTCTCCAAATACATAGAAGAACACATACTGGAGAGAAACCCTATGAATGTAATCAATGTGGTAGAGCCTTTGCACAATACAGTAATCTTCAAACACATAAAAGAACACATACTGGAGAGAAACCCTATGAATGTAGTGAGTGTGATAAAGCCTTTGCATGTCACAAGAGTCTCCGAAAACATAAAAGAACGCATAATGGAGAGAAACCCTATGAATGTAATCAATGTGATAAAGCCTTTGTGCAGCACAGTCATCTTCAAAGACATGAAAGAAAACATACTGGAGAGAAACCCTAAAAATGATGTAATCAATGTGAGAAAGACTTTGCATGTATCAATAGTCTTCAAAAACAAGCAAAAATCATACTGCAGAGAAACCCTCTAAATGTAGTCAGTGTAGCAAAGTTTTGCAAATCATGGTAGTCTTTATACAAGAGTAAATATTTTACTATGTAATTGGTATATTAAAGCCTAAAAACTCATACCAAAGGGAATCCGAAAATAAATCATTTGGTAAGATCTTTAGTCAACACACCTATGTTCAGTTACAGAAGATTATTTATTCTGGAGAAAATCTGTTCAAGCGTTATGTTGTCCCTCTTTATTTTGTTTATACTGGCAAACCCACATGGACAAAAGGCCTATAAAATGTAAATGATAAGCTATCCCCTTTAGATTTCATACTTCAGTTACATGAGATAATCAATCCAGTGTAAAACTTAATGAGTATGTGTTAGTGCCTTTTCTGTTCCTGTTATTCAACGTCATGTCTAAGTGAACTTATGAAAGGGTTTGATTTGACCCTTGGTTCCAGGGCGATAGAGCATCAACATAAAAGTGGCATGGAATCAGGTGTCAGACACGGCAACTAAAGTAGGAAGGTAAGAATTCACAAACTTAACCTGCAGCATGAAGTAGAAAGTGTAAACTGAAAATGGTGTGCAGATGTTCTCTCTCAGGCCAACCCCGGTGACATTCTTCCTGCAGAGCAGCATGACGTAAATTTTCAGCAATGATTTTACAGACTGAGAATGATGATTCATGACTTCAAGTGTACATGCTTGCTTTCTGTTACATGAACCAATTCATGATGGAAAAAAAACTCTGTAAGCCTTTAGATGCCTCAACACCTGTGTCACAGGAGTTACAAGAGAAAATATTCATGAGTGAAATTTAGTTTAAAGATTTGTTTTAGTTTTAATTATGCAATGTCACTGAGTCTTTGTGTGGGTATGTGCATGTACATTCTGTTTCCTAAGAATGTTAGACCCTTGGAGCTTCTTGTAGCAGGGATTATTGGAAGTTCTCAAAAACCTGACGTTAGTCCAGGGAATGAACTAATATTAAGGGCTCGGTCATGTTTCTAGCTTTGTAAATATTTTAAAGCTTTTTTTCATATCGGGGGAAATATGGAGGAACTCACACAAGAAAAAAAACCTATCCATGTAAATGATTTGGTAAGTACTTTAGACTTAACAGTTGTCTCAGTTTCAAGAAAACAAACTTGTTTTATCTCTCTTTCAATATAGCCTTGAAGTGAGTAAATTATGTACCAAGTTCACTAAAGAGTGATGTGAAGATCACATTGTGGCTTCTATTTTGCAACATTTGAGGTAGATATTATAGTGTGCTATATATGTGGCAAATCTATTTAGTGAAGTTTATTTGGTTGTCCTTATATTTCTTCAGTGGCTTTTGTTCATCTTTTATTGTGCTTTCACTTAGTGAGAGATATTTTTCTGCTGCAATGTATAGAAAATGATGTTCATCATCTAAGTGTTCCATTTTTATTTACATATTAGGCTGCATGAGATCATACTTTTCAAGTACGGGTGTCTGTGAAAGGGTGGTGGGTTTTTGTCCCTGGTTTTAGTTTTCATATTTTTTTCACAAATTCCCTTGAAATGTTGTTTGTTATCCAGCCTGGCTTGGATGTCAGTAATTATTCAGGGATACGTTTGAACTCATGATCCTTATGTGTCAGTCTTAGAGGTATAAATCTAAGTGTATATGATGTGCTCCCAACATTTGCTGTTTTGTCATGTTAATGTTTTAACAATATTAATGTTAAAATTCTTAATAGAGAATATAAAAACATTAAATACCTCATGTGTGTGTCCCAAGAAACATTTTCATCTATCTGGAAGAGATGTAATAAGATAGAATGATCAGCACTCAACTGTATATTTCACCATATACCTTAATGTGTCATGAATATGTATATATTATTTGAAGTATCATGCATCTTCATACCCTCAGTTATTTAATTGGCACATCATATTGAAGAATTGCCTTCTAAGGGAATTATCCAGAGATTCCGATAATGTAATGAGAATGACATTTATTCTTTAAAAACAAATTCTATTGTGTGTCTGTGTAATGTGACTATTTAAGCCAAAACAAATATGTGGAGACTAGAAGACAACTTTGTGGTATCTACTTTTGTCTTTTTTGTTTGTTTGTTTTTTGTTTTTTGAGACAGGATTTCTCTGTGTGGCTTTGGCTGTCCTGGAGCTCATTCCGCCAATCTGACCTGGAGTTCATAGAGATCTGCCTGCCTCTGCAGGTGCTGGAGAAGTGTGGTTGGTCTGCAATGTCGAAATGCTGGAACTTTGTCAAGCAGCAATGGTCACCATGTGGTCCACACCATTATTTCACAACATAGTTTCATGTGCTATGGATATGTATCTAAGTAATTATTTTTTGAAATTACATTCTTATTATGTCCCCATTATTTTCCCATGGGGTACTTCATCTTGATGTACTGCCTTCAAAGGGGACTATCCAGAGATGCCTTACAATGTAATAGCAATGAGATTTATTAAAAACAAAACAAAAAACATTCTATTATATGTGTGTATGTGTAATGTGATTACAGGTTTTTAGACCATGACAGTTATGTGGGGACCAGAAGCCAACTTTGTGGAGTCTACTTTTGGCCTTCTTCATATGGTGATCAAGGTCAGGTACCAGTCTTGCACAGACATTTCTCACTTAGGTTTCTTACTGTTGTTCAAATAAGATTAATTGAAACCTTATATCAGTAAAATATTGTCTTGTTTTCAGACTGTAAACATATTGTTATCTAAGGAGAGAGGAAAACAGGATAGTTGGAATAGATCCTATTTACAAATGTAAATGATATACTGCTGTGTTTTGGGTTTTTTTTTTTCTTCTTTTGGATTGTCTTAGTTTATTCTGAGGATTAAATACTTGTCCCTAACACTGTCTCAGAACCACAACTGAATACCATAGATTTTTTTCAATGGGTAAAGTTGGTTGCTTGTAAGCCTAATGACCCGAGTTCAATCTCAAGAGCACTTGAATCACTCCCATAAATTTTTCACTTCTTTCTAGGCTCAGGCTGTGGCATATGCACATTCCCACACTGGCACATACTGAAATAACTTTTAAACCCAAGTAAGCATCATTGAGGTCACTTGCAGCTAGATGACACTAGAACTCACATAGGAGAAGTAGATAATAGACACCTTTAAGTTATCATCTCACTACCCCATATACATGATGGCACAGGTATATACATACAAACATAGTTCAAACTTTTTGGGGGGCTTCAAGACAGGATTTCCTGTTTCTTGTGGCTTTGGAGTCTGTCCTGGAACTAGTTCTTGTAGACCAGGCTGGTCTTGAGCTCACTGAGATCCATCTGCCTTTGCCTCCCAAGTGCTGGGATTAAACATGTGAACCACCACTGCCCATCTTAATTCAAACATTTTTAAGTGAATAAAATTAATAAAGCAAATAACCCAGTTATTGAGAATATATGAAATCATTTGTCAGTTTACATTATTATTACAGAATTTCAAGTGCTATTACTGTTCATCAAGACATTGATGGTTTCCTCTAAAATCTTATTCTTTAATTATCTGATTTAAAGATGCATAATTTAAAAAACTATAACTTGCCTGGGCTTATAGGTACATACCTATAATCTCAGTACTTAGCAGACAGTGACAAGCCAATCTCGCTGAGTTTGAGGTCAGCTTGGTACACATAGTGAGTTCCAGGACAGGCATGGCTGTTTCAAAAAAATTTCTAAAAGAAAAGGCATATTTCAAATTATGGAACTTTTCCTACATAATCTGACTGGACCCTGATTGGTTTCAACAAATCAGCTTTGTTATCACTTGTTATCTTTATTCTCGTCGTGAGAATTTTGTAAACGATGACAATGAGAAGCAAAGTTGAAAGTCCATTCATAGAGGGATAGAAAGCCATTGAATCCTATGAAAACCATATAGTGGGCACTTTCATCACCTTCAAGTAATCGAAGGAGTAATCTGGCATCTTCTACATTTTAGTGACATGTCTGTGAGCTGGAGAGTTTATTGAATAGTCATGCTCCTCTTGGGTACCCAACTTTGGTTGCTAGCACCTACAGCACATATCTCAAAACTACATGTGTTTCTAGGTCCTGGAGATCTGATGCATTCTTCTGGACTAGGGTACCAGATATGCAGAAGGTGAAAATACAGATATATATGTTATTTCTTATTTTAAAAAGGCTTTCTTCATGTCTGCTATTTTCAAAAAGAATACAATTTAATTAAGGTGTGTAGGTTTTGCCAGTGTGTATATCAGGAGCTTGCCAGGAACAATGGAAGTCACAAGAGAGTATCTGATCCCCAGTGCCTGTAGTTACAGGCAGTTGTGAGCTGTCTTGAGTGCTGGAAATAAAAGTCAGACCCTGTGGATGAGCATCCAGCGCTCTCAGGTGTTGAACCATCTATTTAGCCATATGAATATGTCTTGTAGCAGTAAGGTGTCAATGGATGATCCTGACTTCATCTTACATCAGCACTCATCACCCAAAACAAATACAAGATTGACAGCATCCAAAACTAATTTAGATGTGGGTCTTAAAGAAGTTTCCAAAACCAAATACGCACAAAATGAGGGAAGGGTACAAAAATGACTAGTAGAAAAACTGACAATATAAATCTTTAAAACGTTTCTGACTGCTTGACCAAAGCCACAAGACTGAGTTTATCTCCAGTATCATAAGTGCACAGCAATGCAAGCTGTACACAATGTCTTGTGTAGCCCTGCTGGATTTTATACTTCCTGTAAGGAGAGATGAGAACTTGCAGGCATGAAGACTGACTTCTGTGATTGGGATCATATTCTGCTTCCTTGATGCCTGTAAAACTTTCACATAGGGGTCCTGAAATGTGGTGACTCCAGATGAAACCAGGTTGTCAGGCAGTCCTGAGACAGAAGGCACTCTAAGGTTGGGGCGATCTAACATTTATAAAGAGCTATAGAGTATGGAGGAATTGTTAGGGAGGGAGCTTTGGGTGTGAAAGTCCAGGGTCAAATGACCAGAAAGCAATGCTTGGGGTGTACCTGAGGACAAGATGGCTCACACTGTGCTCTCTGTATCTACTCACCTGTGGTGGATCAGTGCCCTCCAGGTCTTTCACTCTTCTGGTTTTGACAACTGCATGTAGCTGCCAGTGACAGTTCCCTGTGGGCCCCCACTTTGTGGTCCCTTCTTGGACCCTAAAGCTTCTCAGTCCCTATCCTAGCAATCCCTATAACCTACCTTCTTGGTAGGAATAAGGACAGTCTAAACGGACTCTCTTTGGCCTACAACTAATGAAACAGTAGACCTACAAAATTCTAATTTCCCTGGAAATCTCATTGTGGGAAAACATTTGAGTCTTCCAAATGAGAATGTCTCTATTGAAGAAACATTTACTTCTCATCTGACCACCTTACAGGATAAACAGAAACTGAGGATGTGGAAGTGTTTTAGAGCTAGAGAAATTTCATTATTTGTCTTCATTAGATTATTTAGTTTTGCATATATTTGCCTTCTATCTGAGCCTGTTAGGACCCCAGGGATGGATTATTTACCATATATTTTCTTTATTGTTCCAAATTAGCCAAACTGAATAAATATGTTTTAAATTTTTATAAATTTTCTCATTTTCCCTTTTGTATTTTTTTCTCTTCTTTTTAAGAATAGTATTAGTGTGACTCCCTGTCTGGCCTAGAACTCACACTATAGACTAGGCTGTCCTAGGACATCAGAGAGATCTGTCCATCTTACTCCAGAGTGCCTGCATTATATAGGGTACATCAGTTGATAACTTGATTCATTTAATTGGCTTACGGAGGATGAATGACTGAGCCTGGCTGGTTAGAGTAGCCAGGACACAGGCTCTGGTCCTAACTCCAGCAATAGAAGGTACCCATCAAATGCAGCCTTTCTGCCTTAAAGTCCACTGTCTTCCAACTATGGGAAGTATTATTTTTCCTTATCATTGAGTCTGTTATAACTCATCAAAGGTCAAGGAAATGAAATGCAAAGCAAGAAAAGGAAAGGAACAAAAAATGCAAGGACAGTCTGGAAACATGTTCAACAAATGCTAAGGGTCAATGGATACCAGTCCAGAAAAATTTTCAATCACTACCAATGGAGAAAACAAGATATTCCATGACAAAACCAGGTTTAAACAATATATATCCACAAATCCAGCCCTACAGAAAATACTGGAATGAAAACTCCAACATAAGTTAACTTCACTCACAAAAACATAGGCAATAGATAATCTCACTTTACCAAAAACCAAAAAAGAAAAAAAGGGGATAAAATACATACACAACATCACAACCACTAGCAAATCCAAAGTGAACAAGAATTAACAATCAATGGTCATTAATATCCCTCAATGTCAATGGTCTTAACTTGCCTATAAAAAGACACAGGCTAACAGAATGGATACAAAGACAGAAACCATCCTTCTGCTGCATACAAGACACACCCCTCAAGTTCAAAGACAGACATTACCTCAGAATAAAGGATTAGAAAAGGATTTTCCAATCAAATGGACCCAAGAAACAAGCTGGCATACCTTTCCTTATAACTAACAAATTAGATTTCAAACTAAAATTAATCAAAAGAAATGAAGAAGGGCATTTCCATCACTATGGAAAAGTCCATCAAGATGAAGTATCAATTCTGAACATTTATGCAACTAATAAAAAGGCACCCACATTCATAAAAGAAATGTTACTAAAACTCAAATCACACATCAAACCCCATAAACTTATAGTGGGAGACTCCAACAACCCACTCTCACAACTGGATAGGAACACCAGACAGAAACTTAATAAAGAAACAAGGAAGTAACAGAAACTATACACAGTGTCACACACTCACATGCACAGTGTCACAGCACTCACATGCACAGTGTGACAGCACTCACACACATGCCAAATGCACCCCGCCCCCAGTGGCCCATGGACAGGTCTAGCACTAGAGCCAATGGGGCACCATCAGAGTCTAAGGGCCTGGGCCAAAAGGTGCCTACCCAGTGCCAATATTCTCCTCCAGTGGCCCAGGGCCCAGTGCCAATGGGGCCCCCTGATTGGCCCAGCACCGGAAGAAATTGGGGTCCCCATCAGTGGCCCAGGTCCAGGTCCAGGGTCAATGCCATAGACCCCCCCACACACACAGTGGCCCAGAGTCTGGCCCAATTGGGCAACCTATAGTGACCAAGGATCCGGGCTAAATGCCTACCCCCAGTTGCCCACAGCCAGGACCAGGGCAAGAGCCAATGGGGCCCTGGAGTGGCCCATGGCTTGGGCCAATTTGGAACCTCCAGGGGCCCAGGCCAGGACCAGGGCCAATGCCTCCCTCCCAGCATGAGTGGCTCAGGATGTGTCCAAATTAGGGACCCCATAGTGGCCTAGGGTCAGGGCCAATGGTGCCCCCTGAATGGCCCAGGCCCTGGGCCAATTGTGGCCCCCCACAGTGGACCATGGCCAGGGCCAGGGCCAGGGCCAATAGTGTCCCTCATGTGTCCAAGTGACTTGGTACATTTGGATCCCCCACAGTGGCCCAGGGCAAGAGGCATGGCAAGGGCCCATGATGCCCTTGAGTTGCCAAGAGCCTGCGCCATTTGCCTCCTACCAAGTGGCCCAGAGCCAGATCCAGGGCAAGTTTGGCCCCAGAGTGGCTCAGGGCCTGGGCCAATTAGGGCCCTCCCTTGTGGTCAGGGTCAGGGCAAAGGCCAGGGTCAATGGGTCCTCCCGAGTGGCCCAGGTTCTGAACCAATTAGGGTCCCACAGAGGCCCAGGGCCAATGTGGCCCCCAGAGTGGCCCAGGACCTGGTCCAATTGGGGGATCCCCAGTGGCCCTGGGCCTATTGTGTCCCCCAGTTGCTCAGGGCCTGGGCAAATTGCCCTGCCCACAGTGGCCCAGGGACAGGGCCAATAGGGACCACCAGTGGCCTATTTCCTGTGCCAATTGGTACCTCACTCAGTGGCCTAGAGATAGGGTCAGGTCTAGAGACAATGGGGCTCTCCAAGTGTCCCAGGTCCTGGGTCAATTGCCCCCTTCCCTGTGTACAGGGCCAGGACCCCCCCCCCCCCACACACACACAAAATGACACAGGGCCAGGCCCAGGACAATGGAGCCACCTCGTGGGAAGCCTGTGCTATTGCCCCCCACCCCTGTGAGTGGCCCAGTGTCAGGGCCAATGGGGCAGCTGAATGGCCCAGGCCTTTGGCAAATTGGGCACCCTGGAGTGGCTCAGCACCAAGGCCAATAGAGTACCCCCCAGTTGCCCAAGGCCAGGGCCAATGGGGCTTCCCAAGTGGCCCAGGGCCTGTGCCAAATGGGGCCCCCCAGTGTCCCAGGGCAAGAGCATGGGCCAAGGCCAATGACACCCCCCCCCCCCCGAGTGGCAAAGAACCTGTGGCAATTGGGGCCCTCTCCAGTAGCCCAGGGCCAGGTCCAGTGCCAGGGACAATGGGACACTCTGAGTGGCCCAGGACCTGATCCAATTGGATATCCCCCCAGTGGCCTAGGGCCAGGGCCAGGGCCAAGGGGCTACCCTAGTGGCTCCAGGCCTAAGCCAATTGGGCCCCCCACAATGGCCCTGAACCAGGAAGAGAGACTATTAAGGCCTCCGAGTGGCCCAAGAACTGGTCTAATTGTGCCCCCCCAGTGGTCCAGGCCCAGGGCCAGGTCCAGAGCCAATGTGCCCCCCCAAGTGGCCCAGGACTTGGCCCAATTGGGACCCTGTAGTGGTCCAGGGCCAGGGCCAGTGCCCGGGACAATGGGGCCACAGAGTGGCCCAAGGGCTAGGCAATTGCCTGTCCCCCCACCCCCAGTGTTCCAGTTGCAGGGCCAGGGCCAGGGCAAATGGGGCCCCTGAATGGACTAGGCCTGGGCCATTTGGGTCCCTCAAGTGGTCCAGGGCATGGGCCAATGGGGGCCCTGCCCAGTGGACCAGAGCCAGGGCCAGGGCCACTGGGGCTCCCAGAGTGACCCAGGGATTGGGACAATTGCTCCCCCAGTGGCCAAAGTCCAGAGCTAATGCCCCCCCACGAGTGCCAAGGCCTGGGCTATTTGAGTCCCCCCACCAGTGGTCCAGGGCCAGGCCACTAAGCCCCTCTGAGTAACCCAGGGACAATTGGGGACCTCCCCAATGGACCAAAGCCAAGGCCAAGACCAGGACAATCGGGCCCCCAACTGGCCCAGGGCCTGGGCCAATTTAGGCTTCCCCAGTGATCCAGATCCAGGGCTATGGCCAATGGGTTTCCCCCAGTGACCCAGGGCCATGGCAAGGGCCATATGAGCTCCCCGAGTGGTGCCAGGGCCAATGGGCTCCCCCATTGTCCCAGGCCTGGGCCAGGACCTGGGCCAATGGGTCCCCTGAGTGGCCCAGGGCATGGGCCAATTGGAACCCACGGGGTAGCCCAGGGCCAGGGCCAGAGACAATAGGCTACTGTGGCACAGGGCCTGGGACAGTTTGTGTTCCTCAGCAGCTGGCCCAGGTCCAAGGCCAGGGTCAGGGCCGATAGGGACCCCCAAGTGGCCCGTGGCCTAGACCAATGGTGCCCCACAAGACACCCAGGGCCTGAGCCAATTGGTGTCCCCCTGTGGCCCTGGCAATTGGCCCTTTAATTTTTAAGGCTTATTTATTATATATACAGCGTTTCTGTCTGCATGCATGCATGCAAGACAGAGGGCACCAGATCTCATTACAGATGGTTGAGAGCCATCATGTGGGTGCTGGGAATTGAACTCAAGACTTCTGGAAAAGCAAGCAGTGCTCTTAACCTCTGAGCCATCTCTCCAACCCAGTTTTTTCATGTTACGGTGCTATAGCACTTTGTGGAGGGGAGAATTTTCTGACAAAAGACAGGCTTTCTAAAACAAGTTAACTCACATGGGAATATTAACATCTTGGTAAACAGGTCTTTCACATACTCCTCAAAACCTGCTTTGTTTAATTCTCCTGCACCAAGCCACTGTTTTCTCTATCTAAAGTCAGCACAAGGCCAGATGCTAGACATAGGGCCAGATAGTAGACACTACCCTTACACAAACTGGGCTCTTTCAAATTAGCCAACCTGCAACTGTTTATCTTGCATTGCCAGTAAAGGCCAGTGGCCTATGCTTCTATTTACCTCCACTCCTTTCTCCTGATCCGCTTCAGGGTTTCCCAAACATGTCCCTGTGTAGCATGCTGCACTCTTTCTTCAAGGGGAACTGTGAGCATCAGTGCATTTTTCAATACTTGGGGTGCACTGCTTTATGTTGTCACTCAATTACTTTGTACAAACCAAGTCCTGGCACCAACCAATATTTTAAGACTTTTGCAGAGTCTATCACCCCACCATAGAGCAGAAGCAAGGAGAAAAGGAGACAGAGGCAGAGGCAAGCAGAACTCTATGAGTTTGAGGCCAATCTAGTCTTTACAGCAAGTTTCAGGCCATCCAAGGCTACATAGTGAGACCCTGCCTCACCTTCCCTAACTGCAAGAAAAAAAGGCTTTAGTCAGACATTGTCCATCCTGCCTACAATCGAAGCACTTGGGAGGATGAGACTGAGGGCCCCGCATGAGTTCAAGGCTAGTGAGTTCCAGACCATCCTGAATTATAGAGTGAGACCCTGTCTCAAAAAAACAAAAAAGGTACGAAAAAAGGCCAATAACAAAAGTGAAACAGAAAACCAACAAAAATCCAAACTAACCCACCTCAGTCTTTGAGGATTTGTTCATTGTTTATAAGCCACATACTTTGGGTCTTTATCATTCAAGGCAGTATGAGAATGGAAATGAAAACTAATTGAAAGCCTGATACCATTTAAAAATTAAAAGGACCCTTTGGTTTCACATTGTGTGCTCAGCTTTGACAGCAACAAGGCTTTTTGCAGCAGCAGCAGCAAGCCTGGGCTTTCCTTCTCTTGTCTGTGAGCGCTTTGCTTTGCATGCCTGAACAGATGATCTGGGTCATGACCTACAGCTGAGCAGCCAAGGAGTATGAAGCAACCAGAGTCTTCTGATAACTCCCTAAATAGACATGAAATGATCAATAGAACAGAGAAGCGTGGCAGCACTCACATTTTGTGGGGCTAAGTCAGTGTACTCATAATGAAAGTCCTGTGGGTGTCCACACCACTGATAAAATTCCAGAATTGCACAACTGACTCTGTAACAGCAAGCAGGGTGGTGGTCTGACTGCTCTAGGAAGAATGCCCTGCTCTTGTTTTATGCTAAATCTCACACTGTCAGAGTACAGGACAGCCCTTCGTGGTGACTCACCCTTTAGTAACTCTGTTATCATACGGATTAACAGTTCTCACTGGGCCCACAAGAAACATGAACAGGAATATTAGAGAGATTTCATCCTGTTGACAGATTGGTAGGAGGGCCTGCCCCCTTGGTTTCAGCTGTCATCAACTTCAAAATCTTGATGCTAAATGTAGAAGAGACTCCCTCAGTCCACACACCATTAAGACAATGAAACAGAAGCAATGGAAAATTATTGAAACATGTGTTGTACAACTGCACTAATGTCACCAAGCAGTTAGCTTAGACACGTGATGCTTGCTTATGACAGCAAAAGCATACCCTGGGGTTCTGAATTGAAGACCTTCTGATAGGCACGGCTAAGAGACACGATTCCTGTGGCTTGGGATGTATCTCTTGTTTTCCTCTATGTTTGCTGAATTTCTTCTTGTATGCCTGCTCACGTTTCTTTTTTTTTTCATTCATTTATTTAGCTCATAAATAAAGTCATGTACAATTATGATACATAATACAGTATGTTCACAATGGCATGGCTAAATTAAACCAATTAACATTTTATATCACACATATTCATCATTTTTGTTTTGAGAACACTTAAAGTATACTATCTCACAACTTTTAAAATATAGCATATTGTTATCAACCATATTTATCATGCTCTCAGTAGACCTCAAGACTTCACAGAGTCCATGCTTCTTGTTCAACTGCAGTTTTATATCCTTAAATCAATCATTTCCCCATTGTTAAAAGATCCACATTGAAGCCTAATAGCCACAATTCTGCTCTCTGTTCCCATAAGTTCATCATTTCTAGGTTATACAGAAAATTGAAATTGTGTGACATTTGTCGTCCAGTGTGTCACTTATTATTATTTTTTATTTGGCAAGCATATAACTTTACTACTTACTAAAGATTAAATCAAATTTGCATGCACAGGTGAGCACTCACTGAAACACCTTGGATTCATCACATATTTGAGTTTCAATTAGCATATATATATATATTTTTTTTTTCAGGAAGAAGTCACTCTGGAGACAGCTGCTCTGGCCATCTCAGTAAATTTAAACTTTGAGACAAATAAGATATCTGCAGGATCATGCAGTGGCTTCTTGCCAATTAGAAGTACACACCTTCTTCTAGAGAATGAACTGCTAAAAGATGCCCCCTATATGGCCCATCTGGAAGGGGAACAGAACCTTTGGGAAGGAGTAGTTTCTTACAAGGCATGAAGTTTGACCAGTGAATTCTGCACATGATTTTAGACCTACTCCTGTGTGCTCTGTAGATGTGAGAGGAGAATTGTTCAGGGAAAGCTCCAGAAGGAAGCTTGGGGCACCCTAGGTTCTATAACTCAGTTTTCATTATCAGTCATGTAGCCAAGATCATTACAAGCCAAGACTAGGCTCAGTGGTAGAGCACTTGCCTGGTATGCATAAAGATGTCTAAAATACTGTGTTCAACCCCTTTAACACTCACACACACACACACACACACACACACACACCACACACACACACACACACACACACACACACAGTTATTACCATCTTACAAAGTCATTTCAATTAATCTGGATGACTGCCCTTTGAGGAGGAAATGGAAGTTGAGGATACGATCTTGACAGCATCAGATTTTAACGTTTTTCCTGGTACTCACTATTCTCTCTCCTTGATTATTTCTTCCCATACCCCTCTGGCTGACATTATGCTCTTCGTTTTCATGTGTTTATTGTTAGTTCCTCCTAAATGGAATTGAGCTCCGTGAATTTTATCCACTGCTATGTGCCCGCAGTAGAGCTCATTCAATGTTTTCTAATGTTTCAATGTTAACAGGTTTGTTAACATGGGAGGGTGCCTGTTTTCACACCAATCTATTTCTGCAAATAGCCTTTAATGCTAAACAGTATCCTATTGAAATCCACCAAAAACAACAGCTGAATTAACACAAAATGTTAACTGCTGTCATCAGGATTGTTTTTGGCTTAAAAAATACTTTGCCATAAGTAAAGACAGGGTTTTAATCAAACATCTTTTACCTTGAAGCTCACACACAGTACAAGAAGAGAAATTCTAGGCTGATAAACAAGAGGTTTTTTTTTCCAATTGAGTAAAATCATTCTTTGCCTTTGAAAACAGACTTATTTGTGGTTGATTTCTTCCTTTCCTTTCTTTCCCTTTCCTATCTCTTTCCCTTCCTTCCTGCTGCTACTATTGCTTCTGCTTCTCCTCCTCTTCTTCCTTCTTCCCCTTCCCCCCCCCCTCTCTGATATGGGTATCACTTTACTTTCCACACTTGTCTTAAACTCTGCATTGCCATGTGTCAACTTCCCCTGTAACTGGGACCACAAGCATATACCATTTGGTTTATGACTGATATCTTTGATGATTCAAACAAAATCATCAATTCCTAGTATGTTCTGCTATTATTTTCTACATGGAAATCCAGGGCAATTTGGTAAAGTTTCTATGTAGTAGTGTCCAAATCACACAGAGTAGATAAAATTTCAAAATGAAATTCCTATTGGCTACTTTTATGACATGCTAAATATAAGGTTTCATATATTTCTACAAGTAAATTTCTGTCTTCTAGAATAGTTAGCAGTTGCATGTTTTGATTCATTTTATCTTGGCTTGTTAAGAACTGGCTTTGGGCAGAACGCTGTAGTGCCTGGGAATGCTAGAACAAAGGGAGCATTTAGAGACATTCTGTGCCTTCCTGGAATTCACACAATGAATGGAAGAAAGCGCAGCTTTACTGAACACTGTGGTGAGTCCAACAGTAACTGATGACATTCCATTTGTATTTAGAGAAGCCTGGTAACCGGGAACTGTTTTTGTTTTTTTTTTCCCCTCTTCCTGGTTTGCCAAAGGCAAACTGAGTTGGAAAACATTATTTGCTTTAATGAAATGATTTACTCTTGTGTAACATTAAGTTGTGTCAATCAAGCAAATAAAGGAAGAAAGTCTTATTTATAAAATTGCTTGTTCCTGATTTCATTTTATTTCATCTCAGTCTTCAAGACAGGAGGAAAATGAACTTTTTGCTGCTTGGTGCTTTTCTATTTTTGTATACTCCTCTAGCCTGGACAAGAGATAGACATTATTACATCGGAATCATTGAAGCAGTTTGGGACTATGCTTCTGACAATGGAGAAAAGAAACTTATTTCAGTTGACATGTAAGTCACTACTCTTTATTGTTTATGGGCCAAATTTATAAATTATCAATTTAAAAGATGAAGCCAACAACAAAAGTATTTCTTTAATTTGTTAAAAATAGAAACTGCTAAATGTTGACTTGAAAACCAATGCTCTTACTGGTTTCCTTTGTGTTCCATAGATTTGTTACTATGAAGCTGTCCTGCTCCTTTCCTACTGCTCCAAGGGAACTATGCTGGTCTCTCACTCTTTCCTGTGGGTAGTCATTCCTTTATCCATATTCCAAATGTACTCTTTCTCTAGATGCAGATGTCCTTTAAAAAAATAAACTCACTATGGAAAATGTTCCTAATGGTGAAAGTAGAGCATTTTTAATTCTTCAAAATATAGAAGATAAAAATGGAATACAACTTAAATATGATTCTGCCTAATACTTGTTGGGAGATTCAGGACCGTGAATGAATGATACTAATCTCTCTCAGTTTCTGAGTTCATATCTATAAAATGAGACAGCAAGCACTCCTCACAGGGCTGTTTTAACAGTGCCTGCAAAGCTCTTAGCACAGCTCCATACACACACCTACAAGAAATGTTATGTTCTTATGAGATCCTGACAAAACACCAAGGAACTTAAAAGTCTTTGTGTTTCAGTTGCTTTATATCAAGCAATATTCTCCATACAGAAGAACAGTAGATTCTCTTTGTAGTTTACCTAAGCTGGGACCACCACTTTTAATATTATCTAAATGTTTATCACCAAATGAAAACTTGGGATTCAAACAAATACTTACTATACTAGCAAATGTATTAGAATGGCAAGAGAGCTCATGTGAGCCAAATGACTAGCAGCAACTAAGATTGTCTCCTTAAGAACAGTTCTATTTTTTGAGCCAAATTATGTAACTACCAAATCATTGATGGGTACATATTATTTTGTTTAATTTTACATATGGTTGAATTTTTCATGGTAGGAAAAATGCATTGCTAATGATAATATCAAATTGTTATTTTACTAACCTAGTAATGTTCTGCAAGAAAAAGTTCTGAGTCAATAACTGGCCTCAAAGATAACAAATAGAACTTGTGATTTTTTTTAAAGCCTTGTTTTGAGATACTATTCTCTTTACAACAGACATATTTTTCAGCATCACTAGAAGCCTGGTTTTATATGGTCCATTGTTTCCTAATTAAGTACCATGTAAATTATGTAATGTTTATTTCTAAGGAAAGGGATCAGACATACTACAAAAGAAAATGACTGGACTGTGAGTGTACCTCTGTGACAGAGTAGTTATCTAGCAAGTATGGGTTCAAAGCCATGGGTTCAGTTATCTGCAACACACACACATACACACACACACACACATACACATACACACACACACACACACACACACACACACACACACACACACCTAAGTTAGTTAAAACAAAGAAAAATACTATTCTACTCAATGCCCCTTCTATCCACATCATTGTTTAAAATAAAAAATCAAGTCAGTTTACTGAGTAAAAACTACAGTGCACTGGCCATGTTCTAATGTGGTAAACTCCAAGTATGAGGAAGTAGAAGGATGAAGAGGGTTGGTAAGAACTTCAGAGGGTGATTTCTTGGTTTTAAATATACTAATGGCATGTCTGTTCCAGCTAGGAAATTCAGGGAAGATAAGCTTGCTTACCCCATTATTACTTAATAGGGACACTCAGGGGTGCTCAGAAGGAAAACTGGACATTTTCAGTTCAGTTCAGCTTTCTTCTGAGCATTGCTGTACTGTCTCCTGTGACTTCCCCATAATCTTATGACCTATAAGTTTTCTCCCTCAGCTACGTGAACCATGAGTAGAGCTTCAGTAACTTTGCCTGTGTTGTGCTGAACTTTACCAGAGAAGCATGGTAGCAACTTTTTGTTTCTTCCTTTGTCTTAAATCATCAGTGTGTTAGTCAGTACATGAAGTTTGTTGGAATGTCACCAGACGTGGTGGGTCTCCTTGTGTTATGGACAAAGCAAAGCAGAAATAAATAAGATGAAGAATAAGTTATGAAAGAGCCCTAAAATGAGTGTCAGGAGGAGAACTAGGTTGAAGTCGGATGCTTATCTAAAGGTCTGGGATAAGGAAGACAAAGATACATTTGAGAGGAAGCGATTGCCTGTGCTAGGATGACTGCTTGGCCACAAATGTCTGTAAGATAGAAGCCACCAAGTAAATATTTGTGGATGTATGAAAATAAAAGAAAGGTTAGTAGGAAGGCAGAAGAAATTGCAGGGCATATTAAGAAAGATTTTCTTGTTCCCAAGTGGCTAAATTCACACAGTAGAATGAATCAGGCAATGGAATAAAATAGGAAAGTGGGTCTAGTTGGCCTAGTAGAGTAAGTGAGATTGAAAACAAGAGCAGATGTTAAAGGAGAAAATGAATAAATTGTTTTTACTGTGTTTTGTTGGTTAGCAAAATAGACTTACCTCTTTGGGATTAGCTCCAATGTTATTTATTCCTAATAAAGTTAGGTAGAAAGTAACATCCTTACACTGTGGCCAGTGCTGCCACTTCAACAACATATAAAGATTCTAAAACATATAGTTCTTGAAATAGGTAATTTATAATGGTATATACATAAAAATAACTAGAAAACCTGATAATGTGCTCAGGAGTCCATGATCAGGATTAAATATGCATTGAAAAATTGGATTATTGTTATGTTCAATAACAATAGCAATAATTACATTATCTTTTGATTACTTTTATTTTCTAGTGACCTGTAAGAAGTTAAGTGTTCTTTAAACCCAAGAAAAACTTATCATAAACCCCTTTACAATTAATTTTACAGACTTTTGTTTAGGAATTGTGACTTTTCTAACATGTTGCAAACACTGATAAGATATCTAGTTTTATAGTCTGTTGTGCTTCAAGGTTAGATGGTAGAATAATGATGTTATTATGAGCAAACCTAATGACTAGGAACAAGCAAAAACTCAAATTCTCACCAAAGAAACAGGCAACAAACTAAGACTATACTATCTAATTGTACAATCAGAATTATGCTAATCTGGATACTACCCAATATAAAAGTGCTAATCTTTTTATTATTATTATTATTATTATTATTATTATTATTACCAGGGTAAAAGCTGACTTCTGAAATAAGCAAAAGAGATTTGTTTACAAATCTCTATTGTAAGCAAATAGAGATAACTGTTTTTAGAGAGAAAAAATTTGCAACAAAGGCAACATTTTACATTACAACACAAACACATTTGGCCAGTCGTGGTAGCACACGCCTTTAATCCTGGCACTCTGGAGGCAAAGGCAGGAGGATCTCTGTGAGTTCCTGGTTGGACTGGTCCACATAGCAAGCTCCAGGACAGCTAGGATTACACAGAGAGACCCTGTCTCAAAAACAAACAAACAAAAACAAAAACAAAACAAATCGAACAAACAAAAGAACATACATATTTGTATTTTAACAAGTTTACCTGACCATTCTGTCAGTCATAGACTGAGATTTCTCACACCTAAGAAGTTCATTGGGTTTCGAAAGACTGCTGTTTCCAGAAGCAACATTAAGAGACTACAGTTGATTAATTAAAGCGGAAAACTTCTAATTAGATCTTAGTTACTTTCTGATTGGTTAGGTCCGTCTTTCACTTTACCATTTACTGTCAGACATGTTCAACTTGCACTCCACAGGCCACACATACCTTTAGAGAGCAGCTGTGAAAGTGGCCCAAGACATTTGTAGATGGCAATATCATATTTTAATGTCAAGAGCTTGGACACACCTTTTTTTTTTTTTGACAGGGACAAGTTTAAGAGTTCTATTGTATAGCAAAGTAATTATCATTAATAATGATGTTTATAAAAACACAGGGAATGGATGTTAACTGTTATCTCTGTAAAAATAATAATTGTGTGAGGTAGTCCATTTACAATTAGCTTATTCAACTAATGAATGCATACAATTTTATTTGTTGATTTTTTTTTAGAAAAAGTAATTAATACTAGAAGCCACTCTTAAAAAACAAAACAAAACAATAGGAAGTGGTTTGAAAAATTAAGATTTTAATGAGATTGATCCTTAATTACAAAATCCAATGCATGCTTTTGTTTGTGTGTTTATATTTCTGATTTTGCCATTAACTGATCTCTTACAGATATTTTCCCTAATAACCTGCAATTATACATCTTCGTAGTAATAAATATGGCAGAAAAAAGTGAACAGTTTTTCAAGACAGTTCTAAAATACAGATGATATATAATATATAAATAATACCCAGAGGTATGCATAATATCCCTCTGACTAAGGAACCAAAGGGTTCCATTCTCTTTTTATTCAGCAACATAGATCAGGTGACAAGAATGAAAAGATCTAATGAATATACTATATGGCTTATGAAATAAGAAAAATACCACATTTATATAATTTTTCTTTGTGGTTCCTAAGAAGGAAAAAATGAAATATTTAAATGTAATACTTGGAAGGTAAAACAATAAAAAGAAAAACACAATTAGTGGGGGGATAAAAGGAATGTAACCCCAATGTAGAATGAAGAGACTTTAAATTTTTCTTTCTGAATAGCAAGAAGAATCTTCTTGGCCTAGAATAAGCTTGTGAAATTCTATTTAAAGAAAGACTAGAAAGAGAGCCGGGTCACAGTAAACAATTTTGTGCCACCCCGTAGGGGGATCAGCTTATTGGATTTCTTCTACATCCTGTCTGTCTCTTTCCATGTCTGCACCACAACTTCCCGGAGACTTTATTAGAGTTCTCGGTAGCTCTGGGCACAAATGGGTATCTAATGATTTCCCTATGGAAGGATCAAACATCCTTGGAGAGAAAGCTGAGCTGGAACTTCTCAGCAACCAATACATTCTTTCCTAACATGGCAGCTGGTCTGCAGGAGGCTTCAGTGGCAAAATGGACACACCTTTTACATTGAATTATTTTTTTTGGTTTACTTATATGGGCACCCAAGTTGCTAGGCCTGACTCAACTGAGTGGCTTGCCAATTAATTACTTTAGCACTCTCTCAAAAAATAATTTTGAAAAAGTAAAGGACTACATGGTTAGTGTCAGGTCCCAAAGAATCCTAGGATAAATGACTAACTCTGCTGTCTATTAGCATGCCAAAACACAAAGCAGGGCTATAGGCTCTCTCAGTACCTGTGACTCCTCTCCGCTCTTCTCATCTCTGCCTCATACCCTAAACCTCTTCATCCCAGAGACTTCCCTTCCCCCAACTTCTATTTCCCATAAAACCCAGCCATTTCAGCCCTGTCTCTTGGTTCTCTTGGCTCACTCTTGGACTCTGCCTTCTTAACTCTCTTCTCTTCCTTTCCTGCTCTCATTTGATCTCTCTCCACTCATGGCCTGCTTAATTGCTATAATTGTTATATATTTTCATTTCTCCTGACTAAGAAGATTGGTTAGCATTGTATTCCTGCCGTGCTTGTAAAGCTTAACTATTTTTGATGTATAATTCACTGAGACTTGTGCTATATGCCCCTGGGGGAATGAAATGCCTGTGAATAGACCATTTTTCTGTGATTTCTGTGTGTTAACGGCAATATTTCTGAAGTGTCTTGCAAAAGATTTCCTGTCATAACCTCTACAGTCTACATCACATACAGGATTAGCATTTTAATCAACAACATCGCTAGCCCAGGTGGGGTTGGAAAGGCTTTGTTATGGGCTTTTAGGGGCTAGAGAGAACATTAGAAGCTGCAGAGATGAAGGGAAATTTCTGACTGGAAGTTGGAAGAATTACTTGAGGAGCATATGAGCAGGCTTAAAGACATGGGAGAGGCCCCCAGACATCAGCCACAAGCAAACAGTAATTTGAATTCTACAGACTAAAGACACTGAATTGTGCCTACAACTTGGCTGATTCAGGAAGTGGATTTTTCCACAAGTCTTCAGGAGAGTGCTCAGTCTGGCATCCCCTTGATTTCAGTGCTGTAATGTCCAGGTCAGGGAACACAGCCATGAGCTCTCAGACTATGACTCATCCAACTGTGAGTTATAAGTAGATATTACTTCATGTGACTGTGTGATGATTTGTTATGAAAATCTAATGAAGCATTTCAACAACTGAAGTCAAAACTCTTCTATAATTGAGAGATCCAAGGTAAGAATAGAACAAAAGCGCTTCATTGAATTCAGTGGAACAGTATTATTAACTAATTATCTGTTATTAAAAACTCAATTCTAATTCTCAGTTTACCAGAAATTATAGGAGTAGGCTTTTTTTTTCTTTAAAAATGAAAAAGGGGCCTGAAATAGGAAGTATGGTTGCTGGGAGGGAAACCTGTTTTCTATAATGAGTAGAAAGGACTACAGTTGCCAACAAGAAGGACTGAAAATAAGTGTGAATAATTTGTTTGAATTAAAGACCAAATGTAGTAGACTCTGTGGTTGAACATCTGACTGGCACTGTTCCCAGAGGCTTCCAGTAGGTGACCGACCCTTTGTCCCCAAGCCACGAGTGGCCCCCTGACGTTCCTTTGGAGGACAGCTTCATAAGCAGACTTCCCTGAAGTTAGATATTTCTCAATTTGGCAAGGGAAATTTCTCACAATGACCAGGCCAATGGAAGAACCAATTGGAGATATAATTATGTAAAATCTTTGAGCATATTTTAGCTTCAGGTCAATTTTTATTTTGAAGGTCATTTTCATGAATACACCATCCCCTAAAAACCTTTGTCTAGAAAAAATTAATCACAAAGCTAAGGCAGAGCACATCCTATTTAAGAAATGAGCAATAAAATGCCTTATGTCCACACTAATTCTATGGGTTTGGGGCAGAGTTCACCCCAGTGTTCTGATCTGTATTCATGTATTTCTTGAAGTCTCCAAGATGCCCCCATTTTTTTTTCTTCTGCTTTGCTTTAACATAATGGGACGCACATAACAATTATAAGGTAATACAAGCAGGACACAGCACAGCAAATATTTTTAGTAGCATTTTACTGTTCCACAATTGGTGTGTTTTTAACTGCTTTACTTTTCTTACTTCCAGTATAACCATCACACCAAGATGGGTTTGAAGGAGCAAGAAATACCATCTCCATCATCTTTCAGTATATAATTCTGCTTCCTTTGAGAGTCCTCGTTTTTATGCAATCAGTTGTCAACATATGTGTGTCTCTGAGACTGTCACTCTTAGTCAATCCAGGAAAATGTGGCTCCTTTACTACTTATTCATACTCCCTCTTCTCAAATCCAGCCCCAGGATCTCTGCCAAATGGTGGTGCTCCCTGACCAAAGTAGTCAGGTTTTGTCTATACAGCTACCACATACAGAGATCTGGCACCACCATGGTACCAGCTGAAAACAGAAGCTTCCATGTTTCTGTCTCAATATCAAGGAACCCCACCACCTCTGCACTGGCTGCTCTCATCACCTACTTCACAGGTTCCCACAAGCCCAAGGTGGCTGCCTGCACCAGAATACATCAGTCTCCTGGTTAAAAAAAATTAAGGGGCCTGTGCTCCACTCCCCTCTGCCCCCAGTCAGAATCATCAAACTGAAGCCATGAATTTATTTGTGCATTACCTAGTGCATTAGGAGATAATTATTAAGGTTAACATTTAGAAAACATGAGGCTAGAACCCTAGACTTTTGAAAATCATGTTTTCAACTTCTGTAGCAATTCAAGAGCCCCTAACCAGCTCCATCTTTGTCTTGAACATGAGAAGAAAACAAATGTATCTGAACCTTGCTGAGGAGCTCTCAGCCCAGGGACCATGACAAAATTTACTTTTCAGTCAGGTTATCCTGCTCTGGGATGGTTAAGTGGAGAGTGGTAAATGAAAACTGATGGGCTATAACAGACAGCTCACATACATAGTACAAATGCAAGACCTTGGTTGCAGAAGACTTTGCTAACACCAGGATTTAGTTGAGTCCTTCCAAATGGTTGCATGGCACTCTTCACAACTAGATCCCACTGAAAACTAACTTTGTGAGTTCAGTATGTAAGAACCAATTTAGGTGTAAATATCAAATATACTCCCCCCAAGTTTCTTTTTTTCTCCCTTCCTAGTTCTATTTATTATGTTGATATATTTAGGAGAATTTTCAAATTATTATTTGGCATTAATCAGAATGCAAGCATTCAATATGAAGTATCTATGGTAGTCAAGGATTAAAAAATACAAGTGGTAATTTAAATGTAAAGGTAATTTTCAAATTCTTACAGATTACATAATACTTCTAGGACTCCTAAAAGAAATGAAAATGATAGATTGGACTGTGGAGAAGGCCCAATGGGTAATGTACTTGCTGTACAAGCCTTCTGATCCCTAACACCCAGGTAAAACAGGGCACAGCTGGGTAAAATGAATCACATGACCAGAGAGAGACAGCTTCTGGAAGTAGGTGTTGGGAAGCTCACGGGCCAGCTGAAATGGGGAGTTCCACTTCAGTGAGAGACGTTGTCTCCAAAGCTAAAGTGGAAAGTAATGGAGGAAGGTCCTAACATAGATCTCTGGTTTCCACAAACATTCCACAGGTGGGTGTGCACAAACGCCTGTTCGAGTGCGTGCACGCATGCACACACACACACACAACATACACACATACGCAACATACTCAAATCAATAATTTAAAAGACAAAATTAATTTAGTTCCACTCATTTTTATTTTGTTTTGTTTTTGGCACCATGGTTTTGCAAGGTCCTCACAAGTATTTCTCTACCGTGCTTCTGATAAGAAACATCTCATGTCTTAAAATAGAGACAACCGACAGCTCCCCTCTTCATCTTTGGAGGTGTTTATACAACAGGCAAAGGCTGATTGTTGATGTAATCATTGATTCCCCTAAATGAAAGCTTCTGATGAAAGTGTCTTTTCCTTTGCAGGGAACAGTCCAATCTGTATCTTCAAAATGGCCCAGATCGTATTGGAAGAGCATACAAGAAGGCCCTTTATGTTCAGTACACAGATGACACCTTTAGGAAGACTATAGACAAACCAGTCTGGCTAGGGTTCCTAGGCCCTATTATCAAAGCTGAAGCTGGTGATAAAATTTATGTTCACTTAAAGAACTTTGCCTCTAGGCCCTACACTTTTCATTCACATGGGGTAACTTACTACAAGGAGAATGAGGGTAAGTGCAGTGTGCAATGTAGTTATAGTTTCCTCTTCAGCAGGAAAACCTTTTAACTTCTAAAATTGGTATTGTTAGGCAGAACCCGTAACCATACTTTTAACACCAATCTATTTTATAATGGGATTTGAACTCATCATAATAAGCGCTTTGTTTCTTCTAGTTATGTGACTTTCTGTAGTGGGAGTGACATATGTGCAGAAATGCCCTGGGTACTGACAGTGGACCACCGGTACTTAATTACCCCTCCCCATCTAATAGAAGAAGAATATGAGAAGTGGACAGCTTAGAAGAGGCATGAAGCCAGAGGGAAGAGAAGGATTCAGGGAGGAGGCTGTCTTATCTTTGGAATTCTTCCAGTGATCATGCTGCTATCAGCTTCCATCCTGACCTCCTATAAACTGCAGCCCAGCTAAGGTGGCCTGAATAATCTCATACACCGGCCACACAGCCTGAGAACCTGTGTTCAGTCCCTGGAACTCATGTGGAGAACACTGGAACACTAGCTCCCCCAGGTTATCAGCTCACCTCTACACATGCACCACAATATGTGTGTGTGTGCCGACAGACACACACACACACACACACACACACACACACACACACACACACACACACACACACACACACACACAAGGAATAAGTGTAAAATAAATTAAAATTTTAAAGAGGTGAATTTTTAGAAAATGAATGTTTGATGTTGTGTGTCTTTTCCTGAAGAGACATCAACTTTTGAGTATCTAGCCCAGACGGGGCACTAAAGAAATGATGCTACCTAAGTCTTGCATGATGAGCCAGTGAGTTGAACTGGGTTTACTTGCAGGAGCCTGGCAATGCACAGGCAGTGATACTAAAGAAGAGCACCATGTAATGTCCTAGGGGAAGACAGGGCTGCTATGAACACTGCTTCCTGAGGTACCTCATGAGCCTTCACTCTCTGGACTCAATCTTGTGAGAGTCTCCTGTGGGTAACCACAGCTGCTCTGATTGCAAAATTGCAAGGGCATGTCATGACGAGAGGACAGAGTTCCAAATCACACCATCTCTTTTATGTTTCTATCTGAACCAAATGGTTCTACTGATAATATAACAATTGGCTATTATGCTTTTTATTTTTTACAGCACCATGGTATATTAGAGTTAATGCTGACTTTCAAGTGATAGTAGTAAGCTTGTGTTTGTTAAGAAGAAAAGTTCTTATTTTCTATAGATACATGCTCAGATATTCATAAACTGAATGTATCTAGAATTTGCTTTGAAATAATTTCATATGGGTAAAGATAAAGTTGAGTGGGGTTATGGGAAAAAAAGAATGGCTTTCGGTTTATCATTGTTAAATCTGGGTTTATAGGTACACTGAAATCCATTAACACTTAGGGCAAGATAGAAGTTTATTTCAACTTGCACATGTTTGAAAATTTCTAAAGTTAAGTGTAAATTTTTTGCACTGTGTAATTTCTATACATATGCACACAAATCAGATATTATATAAGAAGTTTCATTTATTTGAGAGGATTTTTTTTGCTTACTCTTTATACCATGACCCCCCCCCCCAGGTGAAAGCTTTCCCTTAAATTTTAAAAGTTGCAGTCTCTTGAATATCTACTATGTATGACTCAATCAATTACCAAATTAATAATAATTATTTCTGTGAAGGTTATGGGATCCCTAGATACTAACCTCTTGTTTCTTTTTTCTGTGTGTTCAAATTCACATTACTGAATGTCCAAAGGTTACCCACTAGTTGTTAAGGACTGGCAATCCCTTCAACTATGTTCATATGTACTAACTTTCCATCTCCATTACATGCTGCTCTCCAGGGGCTGTCTACCCTGACAATACCACAGATTTTCAAAAAGCAGATGACAAAGTGCTTCCTGGAGAAAAATATTTGTATGTGCTACATGCCAGTGAGCAAAGTCCTGTTGACGGAGACAGCAATTGTGTGACCAGGATTTACCACTCCCATGTTGACGCTCCAAAAGATATTGCATCAGGACTCATAGGACCTTTAATACTCTGTAAAAAAGGTGTGTTTTTTCACTGCTCACAATATGAGAGACAGGTTCAAGGCAGTTTATTTTCTTTTTTCAATTAGTTTTTTTAAGCTATAATTTATTCTATGTTGCAGTTAAATAGATAAATGGTAAGGGTAAAAAAAAAAGAAGAAGGAAGTAAAGCACAGGATTGGCATTGATGGCCTGAAAAAATGGAACAAACCTTCAAAGGAAAATGCCAATGAAGCTAAGATGCTTGATATCAGTTCTCTGTAGGATAGGTTTGCTGGGTGTAACTTCCAACAATGGTGTTACATGGAGATACATGACTTTACTATGTGTGTGACCACCTCAGTGGCACTCCCTAGCAATAGCTGTAATTACCTTTATTATATTGGTAAGTATAATAATAGTACATTTATTCCTCACCTCATGAAGACAGCATAACTCAAGAGATTGAAATGTAAAAACCTTCTCATGTTGGCTTGTGGCTATATGTGTGTTCAAGAAGATATGGATGTATCTGAATTATAAACTTCTCAGTTGCCAAAATTTAATGATTTTGTCAGTAGATGTATAGATACATAAGCATGCAGTGCACAGGATGTGAGCTTCCCTGAGTGTTTCCACAAAGTGGAGCAGCGTGTCCAGATCTGTGGTTTATTAAGACAATGAACACTAAATTTAGAAAAGGAACTCTAATCACCTAAAAAACGTGTTGAATCACATGCAGAAAATTCAGATATACTAAACTAACAAATTTCTGCTTCAGATTCTCTAGATAAGGAAAAAGAAAAAAATATTGACCAAGAATTTGTAGTAATGTTCTCTGTGGTGGATGAAAATCTCAGCTGGTATCTAGAAGATAACATCAAAGCCTTCTGCTCTGAACCAGAGAAAGTTGACAAAGATGATGAAGACTTCCAGGAGAGCAACAGGATGTACTGTAAGATTGCAAAAGATATGACAGTTTTGTTTCAATAATTCTGCCAAGAGTATTCTTTCACACTCCTACCCAGAGGCTCTAATAACAAAAGCACATTGGACATGCAATTTGATATCTGTCTGTCCTAGTTAGAGTTGCTATTGCTGTGATGAAACACTATGACCAAGGGCAAGTTTGACAAGATAGGGTTGATTTGGCTTACACTTTCACATCGCTGTCCATCATTGAAGGCAGTCAGGACAGGAACTCAAACAGTACATGAACCTGGAGGTCAGAGATGATGCAGAAGCCATGGAGAGTGCTGCTTACTGACTTGCTTCCCCTGGCTTGCAGAGCCTGCTTTTTGTTTAGCACTTGGGACCACCAGTTCAGAGGTAGTACCACCTACAATGAACTGGACCTTCCCACATCAATTACAAGTTAAGGACCTACAGACATACATGTTTATCCTCCAATCTCATTCTATAAGTTATTTGAAGGATCCAATTAGGACTATTGAAGTAAATGTTTAAAATTATATTTACACTATAAATCATCCAACTATGTTTAATAAAATAACTCAGACCACTAATTCTAAAAAGTATCCCTTTTATGTACTACATTGCCCCCAACAAGACCACTATTCTATATCATTTAAATATTTTAGTTCACTTTGTGTCTCCTAGAAATGGCTTCTTGACAGCCCAAGCTTTTCCTTAATTCCAGGGACATAAATAATGAAATTAAGTTATCTAGCCCTCAGAATTTACATGGTAAATTAAGTAAGTACCTTAACATTAATTATACCGAAAATATAGGTTTTATTTACATTTAGCTTCTTTAAAATGATCTTCACTTGAAAAGTAAGAAAACAGTAACTGCACTTCCAAACGAGAAAATGAATTTATTTCCAGCTTTCTTCTATCCGAAAGATATTGTTTTGTTTTCCTCTGACATAACTGTCTCCTTCCTGTACATTTTACCTTCTCTTTGTTATCCTGCTAACAAAAACAGACTTTAAAAAACTATTGCCCAATTTCTAGTCTGGATGAATATAGTTTGGTGCCATGGTCACATCTGGTAAATTAATTGTCCTTAACATTAGTGTTTCTACCCATGGATTTCCTAGGACTGCCCAATTTGTACAATGACCTTCAGTTTTTTCCAAGGGTCTCAGGCCATACTGCTTTTTGACCTTTCAGGTCTTCCTGGCTTTGGTCCCTGTTCTCATTTCCTGCATTTCCTCTTTCTTAAAATCTCTTTTAATTGTGTCTTTCAATCTTAGGAACATTTTTACTTGGTGCTGTTATTGCAAAAGAAATTCATTAAATCCAAAACAATACTAAGCAAAAAGAAGAAATATAAATCATCTGCTTTTGCCTACAAGTACAGTTAATAACTGATTATTAAATAACCTTCAATATTTTACCTTTAACTGAGTGTTCTCTTAATATATATGGATGCATCTATATTTAAATATGCCACACACAAAAAAATCAATGTAAATAGTTTATAAACATCAGAGACCAAGTAAGTTTTTATTTCTAATGTTTCATTCATCTTCAATATTATATTGGCAGTGAAACTTAGCATAAACTAAGGTCCCAAAATGAAAGAATATGTGATTGACTAGCAATGTCTGGCATGGATATGGGGTGGGGTAACTGAAAGTGTGGCAGATATTTTCTATACTAAATTGATTCTGTTTCTGTAGAGCTAACTATCAGTATCCCAATGACCAATGTCTATTTGGCAAAAACTCTAATCTTAACTTGCAGCTATGAATGGATATACATTTGGAAGCCTTCCAGGACTCTCCATGTGTGCAGAAGACAGAGTGAAATGGTATCTTTTTGGTATGGGTAATGAAATTGATGTGCATGCAGCTTCCTTTCACGGTCAAGCACTGACCAGCAGGAACTACCGTACTGATACAGTCAACCTGTTCTCTGCCACCCTGTTTGATGGTTTTATGGTGGCCCAGAATCCTGGAGTCTGGATGCTCAGTTGTCAGAACCTAAACCACTTGAAAGGTAATCATCTTCACCTCTAGTTAACTGTCAGTTGTAAAAGAAGCTGTGTATTGGTTACTCTACTAGTAGGAGATGGTTGAGGAAAAGCAGAATCAAACAGCTAATTAAGTAATCTGAACAATGAATTATTACCTTAGTTTTTTCTCCATAATGTTTACATCATAATGTAATAAGAAGAGGTAAGGTTGGAATGTTTATAAAATAATGAAATCTGAAAACAATATTAATTTCTGGAATACAGCAATGGCTTCTGCCATGAAAATATAGTATCACTTGTCATTTCTCAATGTAAAAATAGAGTTCTACAAAAACAGATTTATACTTTATGCTGGAAAGTAGCTTGTTTTTTTACTTGTGTCAAGTAAAACCAAGTTTCTTAATAATGTGTTGCATCTGTCCTTTGTCTTAACTTGCAAATATCATTACCGTTTCCGTAACACAAGTTATAAGAACACTCTTAGTTCTTAAAACCTACTTATGGAATTTATTTCCCAAGGAAATTAGACTTTTATTTTAAAACAGCCAACCCCCTCAAAATAAAAGGCTTGTTCAATGAAAGTTTTAATGGTTATGTGACATTGACTCACTAGTGTCTTGAGAGGGATCCCATGAAAACTGGGTATCTTACATTGAAAACTCACATGCTTAATGTCTCTTTTCTGTCATATTCATTAAAAGATTCGTGTCTGTTTAAAAACTTAAATTTTTCATTGGTAGTCTATTCATAGCTGTTTGCTGTGCTTTATTGCATTATCTCTACCAATGGATTCAATTTTTACCTCTCATCTCATCAGAAATTGCCACAACTCATCAGAGCCTTCTCTTTGGTGTTTCAGCCGGTTTGCAAGCCTTTTTCCAAGTTCGAGACTGTAACAAGCCCTCACCAGAGGCTGATACCCAGGCAAAACATGTGAGACACTATTACATTGCTGCTGAAGAGATCATCTGGAACTATGCTCCTTCTGGCACAGATATCTTCACTGGAGACAACTTAACAGCCCCGGAAAGGTAGCTCCCTACCAAGACCCTTTCCTTTATGAATAATGATATTAAATGTCTATGCAAGGCTTCCTGGCCATACATATATTTTCTTCAGAGAAATGTCCATCTATGTCCTTTGCCCTGTTTTGACTTGGGATATATATATATATATATATATATATATATATATATATATATATATGGAGTATTATATAGCCTGAATATTAGTCCTTCATCAGATACTCAACCGAGTTTTTTCATCTGTTATGTAATCTTTCACCCTCTGAATGGTGTCCTCTGATGCACACAGGTTACTCTTTGTATGCGTCTGGATGAATTTCATAAGCTGATGTATTCTTCCTTTCTTAGTCTTCCTTTTCTATCTGCAACTTTCCACAAAGTAGAGAAGGCAATATCTCAAAAGTCAGTGGGCACCATTCAGATGATTCAGTGGGTAAAGATGCTTTCTGCCCAGCCTAGTAAACCAATTTCCATCCCTAGGGCCCACAAGAGACAACTGACTCTTGAACGCTGTCCTCTGACCTGTATATACACACCACAGCACATATGGACACATATACACAAAATAAATAAAAGTGTTCATTTTTTAATGTCTACAAGATTATGCCATTAACCCATGTCTACACACAGATTGTATTGTCAGTGAGCCTTAGCAAAAACTAACAGTTTCATAGACATCACTGTTTCACAGAATCTCTGTCTGTGACCCATCTCTAAAAAACAGTTCCCACTTTTGAAAGTTTGAGAAAGTATTCTGTGTTACTAGTGTTGGAGAGCTGGCTGGCTGTGCCCAGGTCTGTATCTCCTAAAGCACAGACTTAGGTCCCAGGCTATACTGACACCCACATGACAACACCCAAAGCTGCATCTCCAACCTCCAAGAGTCCTACAAATTTCAGATTTATATTTCCATTTTCTTAATGACACCCCCACTTGGATGAGGCATGTACAACCTGAATTCACTGTCTCCTGTACAAAACAGTTTCCTCTTCACTCAACAGACAGCTTCACCATCTTACCCCATCATACTTACCCAGGTGCTGGGAATCCAGAACCTGAGAACTGTCAAAACTCACTTTCCTTCATCAATGCCTCCTACTCTCCTCAGCAAGTACAATTCTCTGAAAGCTACCTGCTTCCCTTCATCTTCTTTGCTAATACCACAAAACACCTCATTGTCTTTCACTGAAGTTATAAAAGCTGTTTCTGACTGGCCTTCCTCCTATAGTATTTGATTTCATAACTTTTTCTCTAAGCAACTTTTCCAGAGCTCCTCCTAAAACACTCATCATGACATCTTAAATTATCCATTATTGCCATGGAATGGAATACCCAAACTTTAGCCAGGTCTGCTTGTCCACTTCTATCTCTCCAGGCATCATTCCTTATTCTTCTGCCCTATATTCTCTGCTTCTGCTGTGATTTATGGGCCTGTCTCATCAACTGTGGGTTGCTACCCCACATGAGACTACACAGACGAATATGAAGATCAGAAGTATTTTGTCAACAGTAGAAGTTTTTTGAATATACAAAAACTAAAAATTAATTAAAAACCTAAAGTATCATGAATACTAGGTGTTCTAGGGAATACTTTCCTGTGTTCTGTCACATGATTTCTCTGTGGCCTTGGATCCAAACACACAACATGCACACTTTGCTCTTTGCATGCCACTGTCAACTCAGCTGCCTGGAATACTTGCTGTATGTTATGAATTATGGTACTGTTATTGTATATTCAGAGTTTTCTGTTCTTATGCAAACATAATGGTTGACGTACAGCAAACAGAATCTCACTGTTTTCCTCTGTCACTCAGCATGCAAGTACAAACTGGTATATCTTTGGACTGTTTTTGTCACAAGGTTTGATTTTAAAAATTGCCATTTGAGCTGGGTACTGGTGGCACAACCTTTAATACTAGCACCCAGGAGGCAGAGGCAGGCAGATCTCTGTGAGTTCAAGTTTGAGACCAGCCTGGTCTACAAAGGGAGTTCCAGAGAAACCCCGTCTCAAAAAAAACAAACAAAACAAAGCAAAACAAAAAAGTTGTTTGAGTTGCTGACTGAGTTTCCCACACACATAAAATTGTTAAATGAATCTTTTTTTTTTTTAAATGAATCTTTGCCTGGAGTTAAAGCAGAATGTCCAACAGTTTCTGAAATGATCTTAAACTTACTTGTACTACTTTGTACTTTGTACTCTATACTTTCCATACTTACAATTAGAAAACCAAAATATTGATCTGCTCTAAAAAATGTTGAAGACATTGTGTTCTGCAGTATTAGATATCCAGCCAACACTTAATTCTTTTTGTGAGGATAAACAAGCACAGCCATCTCATTAGTATGCAAATTTATTTCATTTTAAATGAGGTAAATTTATGTACATTTTAAAAATTGTCTTCAAATAAATTTATGGTTTCTTATCTTCAATATATTTGTAAACCTATTTTATATATCTCTGTACTCAGGGTCTTGTAAAAATTTCTCAGGCAAAAGGGAGGTTAGAGTAGGAAGGCTTAAGGATCCTTGCTGTGGAGTGAAGCATAAATCTAATTGGTCTTATTGAAAGATCAGAGAAATAAAGGAGCCAGCCACTAGAGAGACTTCTTACCTATATTGTATCCTCAGATCAATGGGGCTCAGCTCCCGTCTCTAGGAATCCTCAGACTGAATGGATGAGAGAACATGTCTCCACCCACCTTTTAGTCCTATCTCCACCTCCGTAGTGCTTGGATTAAAGGCATGTGCCTCCCAAGTGCTGGGATTAAAGGCATGTGCCTCCCAAGTGCTGGGATCAAAGGCATGAGATGCCAAGTGCTGGGATCAAAGGCGTGTGCTACCAATGCTTAGCCGCTATCATTAACTAGTGGCTACCTCCACTCTGATTTTCAAGCAAGCTTTATTTGTTACAGCATAAACAAATATCAGAGTAGAGCATGGCGTACTCATTACATACTTACTCTTGCTTTTTTGTACCTCCTGCATGTAGTGGCATCTTGTTCTGACAACAGACTTGAGGTAATGGCCTTAGGGCGTGGCTTTGGTGTGTGCAGGTGATCCCTTAAAAAGAGGGTCCTGGCATGGGCTCTCTCTTGGGTTGTACTCCGAGCATCCTTTAATCTTCTAGCCCTTCCCACCATCCACACATCACCTTGAGAGCATCACTTCTAATGGCTTCTATACTGTGGCCTTGGCTGCTTTCCTTAGGAGAAATGTTCCACAACACTCTGCTTCTTGGACTATATGCAATCAGCTTGTATAATCAGAGCTTGATCTCCTCTAATAGATGTGTGATCAGTGTGTATGAGTAATTATGCTTGCCTGTCATTATCTCATCAACATAGTACAGGAATCCTGGCAAAAATCTGGTGCTAACCCATTTGTCAAACAAAAGAAGAGATAAAGGGGCATGTTGTAATTAAAAAGAAAAAAAAAAAAAACACCATGAGACAGAGTTCACATGGAGGTGTTTTTTATTAGGGGAAAGAGATCTTAAAAAGGGGGAAGGGGAGGGAGTAGACTGTTCTCTGGGGACAGGAGCATCAAAGGAGGAAAGGCAGAGAATGTGCACAGGTGGTGCTCTTAGTAGCTGCAGCTGAGGGTGTACCCTGTTAGAACCCCAAGAGTAGGCCAGTATAGATGCCTGAATACCAACAGGGTGGCTTTGTGAAAATCCTATCACTTTCTGAGATGGAATTGCTTTGCTTGTAAATGGGAAAAAACTAGCAACCTCCCTGCATTACCATGTGACTTCTGGCAAGTAAAGGCAAGTATGAGCTGATGCTCATACCTAACAAAGGACAGCTGCTGTACAGTGGGGTGAAAAGGGTCTGTTGCAGAACAGGGGTGACATAGCCATATTGAAATTTGCTTTCACTTAACTTTACAATACAACTTCTTCCTTGATTTTCTTCTTCATCACACAAGAGTGGCCTAGGTCTGTGTGCCTCTTCAGTGAAATTCGTGTGGACTGTCACTCACAGGTGCAATGCAGTGCTAAGCATTGTACAGACTCTCCTTCTTCAGTTAGGATTCTATGTAAATAGCCACTTCTGTTCTATCTCCACACCCAATTAATCCCTTTTTCTTTTTGTCAGTGATTCAAAGGTATTTTTTGAACAAGGTGCTATGAGAATTGGTGGCTCTTATAAAAAAATTGTTTATCGTGAGTATACAGATGACTCCTTCACAAAACGGAAACAGAGAGGCCCTGATGAGCAACACCTTGGAATCCTGGGTAAGGCCAAGCAGAGCACACCAGGCTGGAATCTTCTTTACACCAGGCTTTTCTTCTTGATTGTCCCAGCCTCAGAGAGAAAAGTGTCAGGACCTGCAGCACGATGTTTTAGATAAAATCCAGGCACACAGGAGATCAGTTACCACTTGATACACAGCAGCTGGTTACTTTGTCAAAAGTAAATTATCAGCCACAAATCTTTGCTACATTGTGAAAAGATAAGGGAAAGTGTGTGACATTTAAATAACTGACTTAGCCAAAGTGTTCTTTCTCAAAAACCAAATGTGGGCTTACTGATGACCTAGGCTGGGTCTGTGCTAGAGGCTGTTACCAATGAGCACCAAGTAATCTCATAACTGGTGAACACAGCAAGAGATAGTCTTCCTCTTTATCTACAAGCTGGATGACTAATGAAAATGACTTAATTTTCTGTGCCTGATTTGTTTATGACGTGAAGATAATTATGGTTACTACTACAAGAAACTTTAGTAAGGTTTAGATGAGATATTAGACATAAACATTTAGAAGCAGGGATAAGATTCAAATTCACTCAATAAATGTCATTATGAATACTATATTAAACATTTGTATACTATATAGCTATATCTATAAATGTGTAGATATTCCAGATTTTTGTAGGTGTATAGACACTATGAATTAGTTTTTGTGATGTACAAATTTTACTGACTTGAAGAAAGATAATAAACAAATTATTAATCTTCCTCTAGTTTGATTAAAAGAATTTTGCATTTTTCCAAATTTGCCACATTGTAGCTATAATGGATTTTTTAAACACCAGGTTTTCCAACTTGCTACACATCTGCACCTTGATCCTGGAATGCCTGTCAGAGGGCTCAGCTAAAGCCAATAACTGTTTTGCACTTTCTATTTGTCACACAACAAAATACTATCTTTGTTCCTAGGTCCTGTCATTTGGGCAGAAGTAGGAGACATCATTAAAGTCACCTTTCATAACAAAGGACCATACCCTCTCAGCATTCAGCCAACGGGGGTGAGATTCACTGCGGAAAATGAGGGGACATACTATGCCCCCACTGCCCACTCCCTAAAGGGAGGTGAGTAGGTAATTCAGCCCTGAGTAAGCTGAATGCCAAATACTGACCATGTTCCTTTTAAGAATTATGCAAATGCAAATAATGCTTGCCAACTGGTTTATAGAATCTTGTTCTGCCTTAACTGAATAACTACTGACCATCCTAATAAGAATTTAGTTGGGCTGTATTAATTTTACAATTCTGAAATACTACTAGGTGGATTTGATTGTTATCAATCCCAGTTCCCTCTCCCTCCCATCCTCCCAATCCCCCCACTGACCCCTCATCCCACCCCCAATCCATTCCCCAGGGAGGGTGAGGCTTCAAAGGGGGATCATCAAGTCTGTCACATCATCTGAGAAGCTAGGGAAGGAGGACCTTAAGAGAGACATAATGGTCCCCCCGAAGAAGGGGAAAGGGACAATTGGGTGCATGGGGGTGGGTGTAGGAAAAAGAGAAGGGGAGAAGGAGAGAGGGGGAGGAAAACATGAGGGATCAGGAAGACTAAATCAGGGAAGAATAGAGGAGAACAAGAAAAGAGATACCTTAATAGAGGGAACCATTATAGGTTTAAAGAGAAATCTGGCACTAGAGAAATGTCCAGAGATCCACAAGGATGACCCCAACTAAGGTGGATCTTTTTTTAAGTTCTTGCAATGTTAAAGTTAGAAGCTCACTTTTGAATATTTGAAAAATACAGAAATCTATAACCCAAAATATTAGCAATCCACAATTCCATAACAATCATATACCCCCCCACATATATATGCAATCCTCCTGCTTTTATGTGTGTATATATAACATACATTAAATATGGTTGAGTTCCTAGTATACAAATATACCTGGCATTATAGTTTTGTGATGTTTATTATCTTAACATAATAAGAATTTATTAATATAATTTTAGTGATATAAAATATTCAATAATGTAGATATATTCTAACTTTTTTATTGAGGCTTACCAATGAAATCTCATGATTTTGCCACCAATTGTAATGTGACTATAGGCAGCTTATTGAGGCTTTCTGGCTTCAGTTTCAAGTGGAAAATTTAGATAATTTGCAAAGGCTCACAGACTAAGTTCCTTTCAATTCTACAATTACTTTCTGTTCAGTTTGGTCAACAGAAAATAGACTGATTACCTCCTACTGCCAGGCAGTGTTGTAGCTGATAGGATACAAGAGGTGACTTTCATCATTAGTTCTTCTTGAGAGGAAATGCACATATCCCCTCTTTGAGCACAAAAAGGGGCATCAATCCTAGATAAAGATTTGGAGCAGGGTTAGGGGATTCCTGAGTTTATCACACCGGTCTGTCAAACCTGACAGGGAAGCACAAAGGAGATTATATTCTGATTGGGACCAAGGAACTTAGAAGTGTATTACTAAACTTAGCCTACTGGGTGGCTCCATAGTCACATTAGAAAACATAAATGTAACCTTTCTGCTGTGACCTTTTTTGTAGGTGTGCCTCATCCTCAAGCAGCTTCTCATGTGGCACCCAAAGAAACCTTTATATATGAATGGACTGTCCCCAAAGAAATGGGACCCACTTATGCAGATCCTGTGTGCTTATCTAGGATGTACTATTCTGGTGTAGACCCCACCAAAGATATATTCACTGGGCTTATTGGGCCAATGAAAATATGCAAGAAAGGCACCTTACTTGCAAATGGGAAACAGGTAAGCCCAGGCAGGGGAGAGCAAAAATGACACCCAATCTGTTTTGAATTATCATTATAAGGAGAATTCTGGGCTTTAAGGTGCTGAAGATTTTACATATGTCTTATTTTAAAATTTTCTCAGATTTCTAAGATCTGTATTATCGTTGGCCATAGTATTACATACTTATAATCCTAACACTAGGGTAAGATGAGGCAGGAGGATCAAAAGTATGAAATCATTCTGGGTTTCATTGTAAGTTCATGCATTAAAATGTATTATACATTTTTTTCTGGTAGAAATACTTCAAGTAAATCAGAAATTGCATTATAAATGGAATGCATAGTCTTTGTGATAAAAATAGCAATAATAGCCTCTTGACTCACCATTATAATCCCATAATTTTTCAGATTTGAAAAGTATTTTATGTTGCACCTCTGAAGATAAGGGGTCCTGTTACATGCTCCTACACACCTGTATTCCAAGTCTTTGGGAAGTGAAGGCAGAAAAATAAAGAGTTCGAGACTGTCCTCATCTACTTAGAGTGTGAGGCAATTCTGGGCTATATGAGACCCTGCTTCAAACAAACAAAATTATAAAGACAGGGTCTCCTAAGCTGGGCATGGAAACACATGCCTGCAGTCCCAGTATTTGAGGGAAAAGAACTACATTTATGGCACATATCATGGCACATGCCTTTAATCCCAACACTTGGGAGGCAGAGACATGTGGATCTCTCTGAGTTCCAGGCCAGCCTGGTTTACAGAATGACTTCCAGGACAGCCAGGGATACACAGAAATCATGTCTCAATAAAACAAACAAATAAGCATGACATCTGAGGCTATCCTGTGCTACTGTGTTCATCCCAGATAGGCCATTGGTGGACCAAAGAAGTGATCCTACCCAAGTTTAGCTCAGTGAACCAGTGGCTTTAACTGGAGTGTCTTACAGAAGCATGAATAACATAAATATAGCTACAGCACCAAGAAACTCACCCTAGACAATCTTCATCACTGATGAAGTTTTCTGTAGGGTCTAACCTTCATGTTTGCACCTTAGTTGGTCTTTTTACACCTTAACAATCATGTTGTCCGCTTGAATGAGTCATAAGAGGAAGACAAACATAACTTCAGTATTCTCTTCCCTGGGGGATCATTTGCTTTGATTCCATTGACTGGTTGTCTTCTTAATGACTAGACCATTCCAAAAACCAAATAGTATTTCTACTTCCTTGTTTGTTTTTATTTTAATCTGCCTGAAGACTGTGTGGATCCTTCTTCCAGCTCATTGCCGCAACATTTCCTCACTGAAGATGATCTGTGCGGCTTATAGGGGTTCTTACTGGTTTCAGGAGTGTGGAAGGCTTCTTTTCTGATTCCAGCACACAGACATTGCCACATTAGATTTTTTATCACTGTAACAAAATACCCAAGACAAATAACTTAAGTGTGTGTGTGGTCGTGTGGTGGGGGTCTATTTTGGCTCTTGGTTTTAGAAGGTTCAGTCACAGTCAGATAGTTCCATTCAATTTTGTGATGTAGACAAACACACATGCATGCATGCATACGGTCAAAGAAACCTGTTCATCCTCATGATAGCCAATAAGGCATGCATGAGATAGGGGAAGGAAGGATGGAAGGGGAAGGGAAGGGGTGGAGGAGGAGGGAGAGGGAGAGACATTCTACCATATTCAATGGCACAATCCAAGTAACTTTGTCCCTTCAACTGGGCCTGACCTAAAGTCTCCATTATCACTGCCCAGTAATGTCATCAGCTGTGGCTTTGGGGACATTTCAAATCTAAATTTAAATCTATTTTAATAAACTGTTTTAGTGGTTTCAATTTGTTTGGGCATTTGTGGGTATGAAGGAAGAAGGGAATGTGAAATTTTAGATGCCAGAGGCTCAAGTTACACACTAAGCCATAAGTCTCAACAGACACCAATGAAAACTTGGGTGCCCAAGCGGAATACATCATGAACCAAGTTTTAAAGGGGAACAGAAACGTCTGTTGCCATTCCTCAAAATGGTTTGTGCACAGAGTATTATGCATATAGAAATATTTTTGCTTTACTCATTCCATCTTCACCTCATTGTTGTTTTGATTTGCAGAGAGATGTAGACAAGGAGTTCTACTTGTTCCCCACAGTGTTTGATGAGAATGAGAGTTTACTCTTGGATGATAATATCAGGATGTTCACAACTGCCCCTGATACTGTGGATAAGGAAGATAAAGACTTCCAGGAGTCTAATAAGATGCACTGTGAGTACTGTATCTACTCCACCGGCCCAGGTGTAATAGTACCAATTAAACCAAAGTGAGCAGCATTTTTCATTACTTTTAAATAAACAATGTAGTAGTGCTCTGACGGCCCTATCTTTGGTTATAAAAATACCTCAGAAAAAAAACAGATGTAACAGACATACTAATGTGATGAATGTGGCCTTTAAAAAATTGTTTATTGAGAAGGGAGAGAGGAAGAAAACCAGGGAGGGAGAGAGGAAGGGAGGAAGGGAGGGCGGGAAGGAGGGAGGAAGGGAGGGAGATAATGAGCACATGACATGGTGCCTGTGGGGGTCAAATGACAACATACACAGGTCAGTTTTCTCTTCTCAGAATTCGGGTTTGGTGGGCTTCGCAACAAGTGTCTTTATCAGCTGAGCCATCTTTACTGGCCCCTAATGCATCTTTGTGGTTCCTAGATTAACAGCATCAGCTTTGCCCAAGAGTTTGTGAGCACAGCAAATTCTTGGACCCACTTTTAAGTTAATGAATTATAAACATTGCAGGAAGACCTGGGAATCTGTATGTAATAAGTCCTTAATTGATTCCAATGGCATGCTCAATTTGAGAATAATGTATTAGATGCTGTTCTCATTTGTATCCCAGTAATAACAGTCTCCTTTTTGTTTTTTCAATGACCTAAAAATAAAATCTTTCGTCATGATTCAAAAATATGAACTCTTCCATCATAATTCCCATGCTTGCGCTCATCAAAAGTAACTGACAACTTTAAAACTCCAAAGACCCAAGGAAACCTGCATCATTTTTATTTAAATGAAGATGGGTATCAGATTTCTTTTTTACGTTTTAGCTAATTTATATGTGGTTAGTGTTTAGAGACGGTGGGCTAATTGTTCCAAAGACCCATACCATTCAGAGAGAACAGTAAACATTTACTGTAGTTGGTAGAAGTAAAAATTAGAAAGTTTCAGTACAAATTAATAGTTTTTGCTATTTGGGTTTTGGTTTTGATTTTGTTTTAAGCTACAAAGATTCTACTCACACTATCCACAATCCTTTCAATATTACTTTAAATTCTACATTTTGCATTTTGGACATGTCAAGAATGCCATCTTTTGGAAACAGCAGTGAGAGAAATTTTCCTACACATGATTGTTCCCATTTTTCAAGACGAATCAGGAAATTTTTCACGTAAAACAACAAATGCATTCCCAGTGTGTGACTCCCAGGGTAAGCTGTTATTATTCACAGATGTAGTTGCTCACAATGATGACCTTTGAAAGAAGTAAGAAAACCAGCTGAAATCTCATTCCAGCTGAAAACACTGAAATCCCCAGTGAGGTAGGGACACAGAACTTCATGCTCTGTGAACTCAGACCTACTCCCTGTTCTGGAGACAGCAAAGACATTTCTGACATAAGCAATGAGCAGGCTTGAATGTGTCCTTACATTAGGAAGTCACATTAGGAATAAATCTTCATTTAATAGGATATGTTTTCTTCAACCCCTTTTCTCCTCCTCCTCTCCAATGTTTGCAGCTGTGAATGGATTCATGTATGGCAATCAGCCTGGCCTCGACATGTGTCTAGGAGATTCCATTGTGTGGTATTTGTTCAGTGCTGGAAATGAGGCTGATGTACATGGAATATACTTTTCAGGAAACACTTATCTGTCCAAAGGAGAAAGAAGGGACACTGCAAACCTCTTCCCTCATACAAGTCTGACCCTTCTCATGAGGCCTGATACAGAAGGTACATTTCTCTTATTGGTCAGCATTCTAGTTAGGGTTATGAGTGTTGTGATGGACCACCATGTCCAAAGCAACTTGGGGAGGGGGGAAGGGTTTATTTGTCTTACACTTTTGTATCACCTTTCATCATTGAAGGGCATTGGGTCAAGAACTCAAACAGGGCATGAACTGATACAGAGGACAAGGATGGGTGTTGCTTACTGGCTTGCTCCTTATGGCTTGCTCAGCCTGCTTTCTAATAGAACCTAACCACAAGCCAAGGGATGGCACCACCCAGAATGGGCTGTGACCTCCCCCATCAATCACTAAGAAAATGCCCTACAGTTGGATCTTATGAGACACTTTCTCAATTGAAGTTCTTTTCTTTCAGAGGACCCTAGCTTGTGTCAGACTGACAGAAAACTAGCCATGACAGTAATATTTTTAATTTTATTTTTTAATTTTTTTGTAATTATTTTTTTTTAGTTCAACTTAGGAACAAGCTTGCTTCACATGTCAATCCCTTCTCCCTTCCCCCCCCAACCCTCCCCCAACCCCACCTGTTCCCCACCCCATCCACCCACCACTCCCCAGGCAGGGTAGGACCCTCGATGGGGCTGCCCAAAGTCCACCACATCGCCCTGGGCCAACCTAGGCCCTGCCGCCATGTGTCCAGGCCAAGAGTGTATCCCTTCACATGGGATGGGCTCTCAAAGTCCCTTCTTACACCAGGGAAAAATACTAATCCACTACCAGGGCCCCCCTAGAGTGCGGAGGCCTCCTCATTCACATCCATGTTCAGGGGTCTGGATCAGTCCTGTACTGCCCTCCCAGATAGTGGTCTGGGGTCCATGTGCTCCCACTTGTTTAGGTCAGCTGATTCTGTGGGTTTCACCAGCCTGGTACCAACCCCTTCGACCTTCATTCCTCCCTCTCTGCAACTAGGTTCAAGAGTTCAGTTCAGTGTATATCTGTGGATGTCTGCCTCTGCTTCCATCAGCCACTGGATGAGGGCTCTAGGATGGCATAAAAAGTAGTCATCAGTCTCATTATAGGGAAAGGGCATTTAGGTTATCCTCTCCAGCATTGCCTAGATTGTCAGTTCGAGTCATCTTTGTAGGTATCTGGAAATCTCCTCGGACCTATAATGGCTCCCTCTGATATGGTATCTCTCATCCTGCTCTCCTCTATTCCTCCCCCAACTCAACATTTCTGGCATGTCTGAAAATCCTATTTAAAAAAAAAAAACAAAACATATGAGGTGATAAACTCTTTCAATGCCTCCCAAATAGAACTTCTCTTAAGAGAGTGACTGGATCACTATTATTGAAGTACACACCTCCTTCCTGTTTGTGGGTGGAATAGAAGGAGATAAGTAAGAAGAGAGAGAGAGAGAGAGAGAGAGAGAGAGAGAGAGAGAGAGTTTGTGTGTGTGTGAGAGAGAGAGAGAGAAAGAGAGGAGAAAGAGAGAGAGAGAGAGAGAGAGAGAGAGAGAGAGAGAGAGTTTGTGTGTGTGTGAGAGAGAGAGAGAGAAAGAGAGAGAAAGAGAGAGAGAGAGAGAGAGAGAGAGAGAGAGAGAGAGAGAGAGATTGTATTCCCTGTTTCAAACAGCAGATCTCTGGGATGGTTCGTTTTCAATCCTTTTAAAAATAACTGTGATAAAGCAGGCTAGAGAAAATGACTCCTGCATGTGCTGTACATGTAAACTTTCATCATATCTCTATAGTTTCGATGTGGAGTTGACTGCTGACTGCTTGCAACTAGGTATTCTAAACAAGAACAGTAGCCATTCACATTCAGACACATCTGGGGGCCTGGTTCTCAGTGGGTAAATTAAATTAAAGCAAGGATGAAAGAATTTCAATCCTATCGTGAAAATATGCTAACTTGCTTCTGGCCTCACTTGATTCACTGTATCAGTAAAGAGATTTCTGCCATCGGAGAAAAGTGAACAGTGGGTGGTGTGAGGGTCAGAGCTGTGGGAAGCTTGGTGATCTGAGGTAATAACTGATGCTCAGTAAGTTTGGGAGATAAAAGCACCGAGCAAAAAATACTGATTGATAAGTTTTCTATTTTGCCACTCCAGGGACTTTTGATGTAGAGTGTCTTACAACAGATCACTACACAGGTGGTATGAAGCAAAAATATACTGTGAACCAGTGCAAGCAGCATTCTGAGGATCCTGTTTTCTACCTGGGAGAAAGGACCTACTATGTTGCAGCAGTGGAGGTGGAATGGGACTATTCTCCAAGCAGGGCCTGGGAAAAGGAGCTGCATCGTTTGCAAGAACAAAAGTAACTTTCCGGTCTCACATTCCCAAAGTGCTCAGCTGCAATTTTAGGTCTCCTTTCATTAAAGAGTTACACTAACCCTTAGAAGAAGCAACAGCTGTGTTAAACAATAGCAATGATCACTTTCTGGGAATCTGTGCTTATTCATTTCTACTTCTCTTGGCACCATCCTCACAGGGTAACTTCCCTTGAGCTATTCTGATTCTGTGGCATCATTGCTTTTCTGATGGACTGTTACTCACCTTCAAACCAAACTGAGAACAGTCACAGTGTTGCTTATTTCCCCCTCCTGATTTTATTTCTAGCGTAATGATCGGTCATTATGTATTCCTAATTCTACTGCATACTTCTTAAATGCTTAGCAGTTCTTTCTTCTAAGACTTAAAGGAAAATAGATTTAAAGCCATTATGTCACCAACACTGAAAAAGCTAAAAAACAAAACAAACAGTAAGAATAAATTCAAGTCATGAATGGCCACAAGAACATTAAAACCATCTGTCTCAGCATTATGTGACATCATGTGATACTTCTAGGTGTCCCCCTTTTTTAATTTTCCCAGGCATGTCTGCTCTATCATGTCATTTCATCATGTGACCTCATGTTCACATGATCTGAGGGATGAGGGTGAACTCTTGGACAGGTAGGCCCAGGATGACAGGAAAACATTCTGGCTAGCAGTGGCTAGCCAGATAGTTTGGTTTCAGTGATGAGTGTGGTCTGATATAGAAAGGACTAAAAGGTTGTTTTGTGATTTGGCTAAAGTGGTTAAAAAAATCATTAGTTAACTAAAACTTTAGAGAAAGAAAATGACTATAAAAAATGGCCGGGCGTTGGTGGCACACCCCTTTAATCCCAGCACTCTGGAGGCAGAGGCAGTCGGATCTCTGTGAGTTCGAGGCCAGCCTGGTCTACAGAGCGAGTGCCAGGATAGGCTCCAAAGCTACACAGAGAAACCCTGTCTCGAAAAACCAATAAATAAATAAATAAATAAATAAATAAATAAAATAAAAATAAAAATAAAAAAGTGCTATATTAGCTATTGACTGAAAATACTGCAGTAATTCCTACCTGACTGAATCTGGATTTCATAACATATTAGAGTGAAAAATGTGATGAGATGATTTGATCAATGCCTCTCTTTAGGAACATAGGAACTAAGGCTTCCACAGACAGCATTGATTGAAAGGCCCACTTAGCTAGGCAAGCATCAGGGCCAGGACTGAAGCAGCACACTAAACAGTTCTCTTTATATGACACCTTGCTATTTCTAAAGTCTATTTTTTTTCTTACTGGGATGGAAAATAAATTTAACGAACATAACTTCTCACAACAATTTTGACTCAAAAATTAAGACAATTTCTTTTCTTTCATGAAAGCAAATAACCTACGTTGATTTATCTTTTTTAGTATTTCAAATGCATTTTTGGATAAAGAAGAGTTTTACATAGGCTCAAAGTACAAGAAAGCCGTGTATCGGCAGTTTACTGACAGCACATTCAGAGAGCAGGTGAAGAGAGAAGCTGAAGATGTGCACCTGGGCATCCTGGGTAAGGTGAACAGACCCACCCCGCTAGCCTTGGGTTAGCAACAAGAGCTGCAGGCATCTATGTATATAGATTGCATTTTTCTAGTTCATACATCAAAGCTATTTTTAAAAATCACTCAATAAAGGAGAGAAGTTTGTGATTGCTGAAGAATACATATAATGCCACTTATTTCTATCAGGAATAATGTATTAATCCGTACACTGATAAAATTATTTATACTTAGCCAGGCAGTGGTGGTGGACGCCTTTATTCACAGCACTCAGGAGGCTGAGACAGGTGGATCTCTGAGTTCAAGACCAGCCTGGTCTACAGAGTGAGTTGTAGGACAGCCAAGGCTACATAGACAAGCCCTGTCTCATTTTTTTTTACTTGATGCCTATAGCTTTGATGAAGTTCCTAGAAATTACCTCCTAACCAAAACCTTAACCAAACTCTTCTTGTTACTACACATCCCTCCAACAAGAAGCACAAATATTTATTTGAGAATTAAGATGTAATCACAAAAAAGATATATATGAAAATTAAGATGTAATTTATCACAAGAAAAGATATATATGGGGGTTGAAAAAATGTGTTTCTTTACACAGAATCTGGAGGAAGTTGCCTTTAGGTTTTCAGGAGCCAAATTAAGGCAGAATGTATAACCTGAAACCTATGAGGTGCTGAATTCCTGAACCTTTCAATACTTCCACAATATCACAATTTCCCTAGTGAAATACTTTAGACCTTCCTAATGCTGTCACACTTTCATACAGCTCCTTATGTTGTGATGACCCTCCAACCATAAAATTATTTTCATTGCTACTTCATAGCCACAATCTTGCTACTGTTATGAATCATGATGTTAATATCTGTGTTTTCTGATAGTCTTAGGTGACACCCGTGAAAGAGTCATTCAACCCCTAAAGGGGTCCAGACCCACAGGTTGAGAACTGCTGCTCTAGAGCTAATGGCATTGTTGAGGGTAACAGAAATGCATGTGACAGGAAAAAGCTATAGCTGGCTAGAGAGCAGAAGCTGGAGGACAGGCTTCATCCTTTACCAGAACAACCCTTTGCCTGGAAGTCCAGACACTGAGCCCTGAAAGTAAACTGTGCACAGCGGCTCCTGGCCTGCCACCAGCTCTCTGCATTAGACCTCTGACCCTCAGAGGATTTTCAGGCAGCAGTGTCTCCTGGAACTCTGGATAAGAACACAGTATGGACTCCATATTTAGAGCGCTCTATCTCGTGTTTTTATGTACATCCTCTGGGACCAGAAATAAATCACGGACTGTAACAGCTGAAAGCCATGGGAGGAAAAGATTCCATCCTTCACACTGAAAAATTACCTGACTTTTGCTTTTATCACTAACACAGACATTCCAAAACACAAGACAGCAAACTAATTTTCCTTTTCACTCTTGCCAGGTCCTCAAATTCATGCAGATGTTGGAGACAAAATTAAAATTGTCTTTAAAAATATGGCAACCAGGCCATATTCAATACATGCCCATGGGGTGAAAACAGAGAGTTCTACAGTTGCTCCAACATTGCCAGGTACTGAGGGCAGAGGGATACATCATGCAGATATTATTGCCACTCCATAAGTGCCCGCTACTGTAAAGGATAGTCCTTCTAAATGAGTATTCTATGAGGTATTGCAAAGATGGGGACAGAGGATGCAGGGACTAGCTCTTTGTGGGTGATTGAGTACAAGTACTTTGTGCCAAACCAGTTTGCAGAGGGGCTGTAAAAAGGAACATGGAAGTACCCAACATTTACAAACATGGAAGAGTGAATTAGATAGATGCTCCCTCCACTCACCTAGAACATATTTGAAGTAGCATCTGCTACACTGTGGGGTAGAATATTCATGTACTAGCCTCTCAAACAATGTCTATGGTTTGGGAATTAAAACCTAGATACATTATGTACACACAAGTAGAAATTAAAATTATTTTACAGGAAAGGGATTTGTTTTAAAAACGTAGCAGTCCCCAAATATATCAAACAACAAAAAAAGAGAGTGCTCTGAATTACTTTTATAAATTTAAGAAAACAGAGAGCAAAATTTTCTCTCTTGATCTGCTAAGAAAGACATAGATACTATTGAGTTGTAACCAAGGATATGAAAAAGACACATCAGAGTAAGAGAGAAACTGGTGTTGTTTTAGGTAGGACCATCAGTAGGACTGGACACTGGTGAAGACTTAAATGATAAGGGAAGAGCAGCACAAGTTAATTGTGAGGCAAGATTCTAGGTCTTCAAGTGGGAGCATGCTTCGTGTCTCTTAGAAATGGTGAGGAGCCCAGAGATGCAAGCAGAGTGAAGAGGGAACAGAATGTTAGCAGATGGGAACCAAGGAGACAAGAAACTGTATGGCATAAAGTCCTGGGAGGCTATGATTAGGAATCAAGGTTTTATACTGAACACTCACCTGAGTTAAAGAGGATTTATCTTATTATCAATTTTTAAGAGGCTCTTCTGGGTGACCTATGAGTAAGTGACTATGGGAGAGAAAAATGGCAGGCAGCATTAAAGACACGTTAGGGAAATTCTGCACTAAAAGGATGAAAAAAAATACCATAATTAGAATTAACAATGAGACTAAGCAGAGGAAGGGGTAAGAAGTTCTCATACTGTAATTCTACTTGACTCTGATACCAAAAAGTCCTGCTGAAAATTGAACACAGTCTTATGGTGACTGTGGGGCTTTGGGAATCAATCGTTGCTGACAGAGCAGGCTAGAAGAGCAGCTTATGGAAATAAGAGTGGTGGGCAGTGAACATTGGGGAGCTCTTGGTCCCCAGACTGATAGCTGGGATACCAGCATGGGATGGATCCAGACCCCAGGAACTTGGGTTTCAGTGAGGAAACCTTGGAAATCTACAGGACCTCCTGTAGTAGTTCAGTACTTATCCCTAGCATTGGTGTGGTCTTTGAGAGCCCAATACACATAGAGGGATACTCCCTGAGCCAAGACACACAGGAGTGGGCCTAGGCCCTATCCCAAAGGATATGATAGACTCTGATGACACCCTATGGAAGGCCTCACCCTCCCTGGGGAGCAGAAAGGATATGTGATAGGTAGGGGTTTAGTTGGGAGTGGGGTGGGGGAGGAGGGGAGGGAGAGGGAACTGGGATTGTCATGTAAAACAATCTTGTTTCTAATTCAAATTTAAAAATCTGAAAAAAAAGAGTGGTGGGCAGAAGTGAGACAGTGAAGTGTTACATTTACATTTTATGTTCTTGGTAAAAAATTCTGCTTGGATAAGGTATGATGACATTGGGACTAAAAGCGATGGCTGGAGAAAAGGGGGGAAAGCCCACACATCCCTTAAGAACAGACCTCAATTCTTGCTTGATTCCCTAATAAAGGATTTCAGACTCCAGAGTATTACTCTGGCAGTACTATGTTCACAGGTATGGTAAAGTCTATCTAAACAAATTAGACAGACGGTTGACAGGACCAGCTCATGAAAGTAGTCGTAAGTCAAGGTCTGTGGACAGATATACAGGAAGTTCTGAAGTAACTGGTTAGATTGGAAAAGAGCCAGGAGTACATGGGAAGACAGTACATGACACAGTAAGGGGATAGAGTAACTATCTTCAAAACAGTATATGTCTTGCTTGTGACAGAATAGTGACAAAGAAGCACATGGTGAGACAGAACCAGATTGTTACAGAAGAAGTAGACAGAATTAGGAGAAATCAGTGACCTTTAACATCAGTGGTCTCATGGTTCCTTGCAAAGAATCATCAGCACATTGAGCAAGACAGTGAGAAGGAAGCAGGAAAGAAGGGAAGGGGGAAGCTGATTCTACAGGGCAGCATCAGTATAGAAACACCATGAGCCATGTGCTGTGGCGGGGAGTAACCACATAGTATCCACAGAAAAAAGATATTAATAAAACCTACTTCAGAGTAAGGAAAGATGGATCCACTCATTTTCTTCAAACTATGACATTAGAATGACAACCCTTGGCTTTGTTATGACAAGTAAATGAGAGCAAATATATAATGACATAAGAATACCTTAGTCTATCTTAGAACTGAACTCCAGGGACATGAAGGTGGTTAGATGGGTAAAGGTGCTTAGCCTGATAACTCAAGTTCCATCTCCAGAACCCACATGGTTGAAAGAGAGAACTCTCACAAACTACCCCAACTTTCTTGTGTGTTGTGATATGTAATACTCTGTCTGTCTGTCTGTCTGTCTGTCTGGTCTCTCTCTCTCTCTCTCTCTCTCTCTCTCTTTCTTTCTCTCTCTTTCTCTCTCTCTCACTTACACACACACACACACCCCACACATATACATACACTCACTAAATTCCTGAAAGAATTTTGACTACTATTAATTTTTAATATCTTGACATTTTTACTTTCTGCATCACTAATTGCCAAGGCTTAATATATCTATATATTGTATGTGTACATAAGATATACAAGCATATGAAACGTGTATGTCAGATATAAGCCAAATATAACCAGACATGTAACTCGGTTAATTTAGGTGAAATTCGCACTTACATGTGGCAAATCCCAGAGAGATCAGGTGCTGGAGCAGAGGATACGGCTTGTATTCCATGGGCTTACTACTCAACTGTGGATAAAGTTAAGGTAAGCTTTAAACATTTGTTCCGTAAGAATTCTCCAGATAGAGAGACAATTGAAAGAAGATAAAGTTAGAGTTTTCCTGTACTCCAATCTATGTCAAAATCCCAGGAAAATAAGTTGCTCTGTAATCTATTTCAGTTTGCATTTTTAGTTTGTTTGCTTTTAAACATACAGTCATAGTTATTTCATTTTGGTTGATTATTGATAACACCTAATAAACATTACAAAACTGATTTTATTTTTCTTTGATATGAAAACATATCAGGTGCAAAAAGTAAGATATGTGGCTCAGAATTCTTTGTTGTAATAAAAGCAATCCCAACAGGCAATCAGAACTTTACATATGTATTGTTCAATAAAATATCACAAAGCCAAAAATCCCCCAACAGCCCTCTCAAGTGAGATGGTACACTGTTCATTCTGTGGAACAAAATCTTGATCAGAATCCCTTCTGAGTTTCCGATATGTCAATACAGCTCCATGCTGGGTACCTCCATCAGAAATTCCCAGATTTAAAACCTAGCACCTTCTAAAGGGGTCTTCCTCCCCTCCATTTTCTGTTGAAAAATACCAGCAACCTAAGTGCTGCTCTATCCATTCATTCAAGCAAGAACTTTGAACCACTCGGATAACCCAGATAATTTGCTCTTACAATTGCCTAGCCCACTTCTCTCCATTTTCACACTTCAGTACTTGTAATTTGACTCAACTGCTGCCTCCAAGGCTCCAGACTTTTCCAAGTCTTCTTTCGATCAAACAATATAACTGGACTAAGATGTAGATTTACTGTCGTTCTCTGTCCAGTGTTTCAGAGGCTGCTTATGACATTGTCTGAATTTCACTAATACAGCACTAATACAAGAAAGATATAAGACACAATCTGCCATCACAGACACCTGGCCACACCAAATTCCTCAGATGTTAAAGAATTAAGTGTGGTCTTTCACATGGGTATTCATTAGTATTCTGTTTCTCCATGACATTGGACAATTTCCTTGGCTTCTACTCATTTCTCCTACAGCAAAAGGTTTTGTTTCATTCAGACATGGATTTAGAGTAACTGGCTCATCCTGCTAAGTCCACAAGCTTATGAAAGAAACAACCAATCATGTTCATTCAGGTAGATCATGAGTTAAGCCACTTTTTTTAAAAATCTAAGTTCCACATCACTCAAATGACCCACCTACTTTTCATCATTAACCGTGTCAAGTATGAAGATAGTAAATGGTGGCTTTCCTTTGGGCTAGGTATCCCACTAAACCCAATCCCTTCAGAACTGCTGGGACGTGGATAGAGTCCCAGCTCTCTAAAATCATGACCAACACTTCGAAGATAACTGCAGTTTCTGCTTGTTTTCAGGATCTCTATAGTGGACTAATAGGCCCACTGATTGTTTGTCGGAAACCTTACGTGAAAGTATTCAATCCTATAAAGAAAATGGAGTTTTCCCTTTTGTTTCTAGTATTTGATGAGAATGAATCTTGGTACTTAGATGACAACATCAAAAAGTACTCTGATCATCCCGAGAAAGTAAACAAAGAGGATGAGGAATTCATAGAAAGCAATAAAATGCATGGTATGAGGAAACTATTCTAAACCACTTTCCTTTTTTACCTCTTTCTTCTTTCAAAGAAAATCATGTTGTAGGACTGTTTCATTTAAAAATATTGTAATGTAAAATTCTGCTCAAAACCAAAATAGGGCTATGTTTAAAAATCTTTACTAATTCCTCTCCCAATTACAAACCCTCATTCCCTTTTAAATAAATTCGCAATTAGTATTAAGGCTCTTCATATGAAGTACCTTGAAAAATCGCAGTGATATTGGTGAAGTAAGCTCTGTTATGTTGACCTAGTAATAATTCCTGAGAAACAATTATGGGTTTAAACTATTCTGAAATGTATCAAATTTTCCTCAGCTATTAATGGAAAAATGTTTGGAAATCTACAAGGCCTCACAATGCACGTGGGAGATGAAGTCAATTGGTACGTGATGGGAATGGGCAATGAAATAGACTTACACACCGTACACTTTCATGGCCACAGCTTCCGATACAAGGTAAGAACCACCACAGTCGTCATTCTTGCTCAGCTTAGTATGTTTTAATTTAAGCCAAGAATACATTTCATCAGAGATATCTATGAAAAAGGAAGGCTCTAACAGCATTGCCATCTCACTGCTACACCAGCCTCCTCATATCTTGGGTTAGGTGAATTAACACTTAGGCGTCAAGCAACTCACATCCCCAGAACTACTACCTAGTGAAAGCAATGGTCCTCTTAAGACGTGTTTTCCCCTGTTTTTAAACTAATGTAGAAAAACGCACTGGTTTTCAAAAGAAAAAGGCACATTGCAGAATGTCTATTTTATAATCTGTACTGTTTTCTGTACATATATCGTAATGGGCTTTCAATATCATTTCCATAGAAATATGCCAGTGACAGGGATTGAGAATACCTGAACTGTCACTGTTATTTAAATTCTCTATCTGCTTCCATTATACTATCTTTGCCTTACAGTTTCACAAACAAGATAGACTATCATAGGTACAAGCACAATTGACACCACAGTATGGCTGCTTTGTGTAGCTCAATCTCTGACAAAGAGGCAAGCCAGAAGCATGGTGTTAAACATAGTAGTCCTGACTAATCAATGTCCTCCTTCACATCTTCCTTGATGGCCCAGAGTGCTAAGGCTTTAGGTGAGGACCACATATTTCACTACATAAAATATGGAGGGATTCATTTTTTTAATATTTCTGTTTTTATTTAATACTTGGAGATGACTGATGAAAGACTACTGAATAAACTCTAACATTTATCATTTTTTTCTAATAAAGCACAGGGGAATTTACAGTTCTGATGTCTTTGACCTTTTCCCTGGAACATATCAAACCCTAGAAATGTTTCCCCAAACACCTGGAACCTGGTTACTCCACTGCCATGTGACTGACCATGTTCATGCTGGAATGGTAACTACCTACACCGTCTTACCAAATCAAGGTGAATATCCAGATAGTAACTCTAGGTATATATTATGAGTGCAATTAAGATTCCTGCTTTGTCTAAATACATCTTCCGGTATGAAGTCCTTGTGAACTGGCAGCCCTGAAGTCTTCCTTCTCTACCTCTATAATAGAATGTTTTAGTGCTAGGTCAGTGGGCTATCACTTACTTCAGCTAGAATGGCATCGACTAAGTGTACCATGGGCACTAACTTTACAGTGTAATCACACCCAAAGCTGGTGTAAGGGAACAATCACATTATTCCATTTAACAAGAAAGCAACATGACTTATAAATGAACATTTAGAATTTCATTTCTTTCTTCAGAGAAAACATTAACATGTTTCTCTGTAGTACCTCCCACATAAAAGCATAACCCAGCCTAATATAACTTCAGTCACCATCCAGAACAGTTCTTTTTGTGCTGCTGGAGAAGGTCTACTTCTAACGGAACTGGGAAAACTAAAATTTAAATTCCTTCTTCTTCAATTCTTTTTTTAAAAATATTTATTTATTTATTTATTTATTTATTTATTTATTTATTTATTTATTATGTATGCAGTCTTCTGCCTGCATGCCAGCAGAGGGCACCAGATCTCATTCAACACCATGTGGTTGTTGGGAATTGAACTCAGGACCCCTGGAAGAACAGTCAGTGCTCTTAACCGCTAAGCCATCTCTCCAGCCCCTTCTTCAACTCTTATATGTATAAGTACACAGACACCTAGACACATACTTGCACATACACAGAGCACAGAAAAATAAACAATCTTTTTGTGAATACATACCAACAACAAAAAGTAAAATCCTAGCACTGTAGTTGAGAATTTTAGGAGTAGAAATGGCAAATCTAACTGGAGGAAGTTACATCCAGAATATGCTTCCTTCTTAAAAATAATAGAAAGGAGTGGGAATGTGTGTGCAAGTTTTGTATGAGTGTGTGTGTGTGTGTGTGTGTGTGTGTGTGTGTGTGTGTGTGTGTTTGGTCCTAGGGACAAAGTCCATGGTTTTGCAAATGTAAGGAAAGCATTTTACTACTGAGCTGTGTTCCCAGTCCAAGTCAATGTAGTATAAATCTAAGTCACTCAAGATTACACCTTATTGTAAATAAACTTTTGCTCTTACATCTTTTTTGACAAAAACAAAACAAAACAACAACAACAACAACCCACTACTGCCACTAAAATTAAAAAAAAAAAAAAAAAAAAAAAGGAGTTACTGGTAATGCACAACCACCTAAGACTAAACTATTGGGTTTACTGCCGATAACATGACCAAAGTCAAAAAGTCAACGAGGCTACACAAAGTAAAAGAGAAAGTCTCTATATCAGTGGTTTTTAACCTGTGGGTCGTGACTCCATTGCAGGGTCGAATGACCCTTTCACATGGATCACCTAAGACCATCAGAAAACACAGATATTTACACTAAGATTCATAACAGTAGCAAGGCTACAGTTATAAAGTAGCAATGAAAATAATGTTATGTTTGGGGGTCACCACAACATGAGGAACTGTGTTAAAAGTATCACAGCATTAGGAAGGTGAAGAACCACTGCTCTAAATAAACAAGCTTGCAGGCTAGTGAGTGAGATATCTCAGCAGTTAGCAGCACTGGCTGCTCCTCCAGAAGACCAGAGTTCAATTCACAGCACCCACATGTGCATAGTCTTCTGTAACTCCAGTTGTGCAACTGTAACTACAGGTCTAGGGATCTAATGCCCTCTTCTAATCTCTGTGGGTACAAGGCCCGCAAGTGGTGTACAGATATGCATGCCATGCAGGCAAAATTCCCATACCAAAAGAAGAAAGAAGGAGGAAGGAAGGAAGGAAGGAAGGAAGGAAGGAAGGAAGGAAGGAAGGAAGGGAAGATCTAAATTTAGATGAATATCTAAAATCTTTCATTTGATAAACATTTTTTATAGCAAAGTTTATTTTATTTTTACATCCCAACCCCAGTTCCTCCTCCTTCCCCTTCCTCCTTCCCACCTCATCCCATCCCACCCCCCCCATCTACTCCTCAGAGGGCATAAGGCCTCCCTTGGGGAGTCACCAAAGTCTGGGATACCAAGTTGAGGCAGGACCAAGCCCCTCCCCCCAATCAGGCTGGACAAGGTATCCCACAATAGGTAATGGGCTCCAAAAGCCAGTTCACATACCCAGGATAAGTCCTGGTCCCACTGCCAGCCCCAGCCCCCCTAAACAGACCAATCTCCATAACTGTCACCACATTTAGAAGGCCTAGTTTGGTCCCACGCAGGTTCCCCAGGTGTCAGTTTATAATAATCCCTGAGCTCTCACTAGCTCAGATGGGCTGTCTCTGTGGTTTTCCCCATCATGATCTTGAGCCCCTTGCTCATATTCTCTCTCCCCCCTCTTTTCAACTGAACTCCAGGGGCTCAGCCCAGTGCTTGGCTGTGGATCACTGCATTTTCTTCCATCAGTAACTGGAAGTCAATTCAATGATAAACATTTTTAGGTGAATGTCTAAAAACTTTCATTTGATAAAGTAGAATTTTTGAAACTTTCTTTGAACATAGTTTAAGTCATGATTTAAAAGGTTTCAGAAGAATTCCCACAGACCTTCCATACTTAGAAAGTTACAGTTGCCTTCTTGTTCTCACCCCCCATCCTGCCCTTGAGCATGCCTACGTGTGCAAATATATAAACTTGTATTTCCTAATTATATTCTTACATATAACCTAATACCATCATCAATGTCAAGAATATTTAAAAAATAATAAAAATCTATAACTCTTTTTTAAATTTCAACTATCCTACCATGTTCTTTACAGAGAAAGAAAATCCCAGGTCATACAAAGATCCTTGGAGACTTCTCACTTTTGTCTTTGACATCACTGACTTCTTTTTGTTTTAAATTTAATTCTATGTGCAGAGGTGTTTTGCCTGCTTGTATATCGGTGGACCTGGTGGACCTGGTGTGTACAGAGTCCCAAAAAAGTCCCCTAGAACTGAATTATAGATGGTTGTGAGCCAACATGTAGGAGCTGAGCATCAAACCCTCCAGGGACATTTTGTAATACAGTAGCTGTCACCTTAGAGACTCTGCCATGTGAGTCCACTCAGTGTTTCCTCATCATACTCAGGCTCATCCCTTCTAGTAGAAGGTCTTACCTCCTAATGTGCCTATCACTGCTGAACTTTGAGCTTTGGGTGAATGTGGTATCTGCCAAGATTTTCCACAGTAAATTTACTGTTTTTTCTCTTTTATGATTAATTAAGATCGTTTGCAAAGAAGAAAACAAATTTTCCTAAATTAAAGCAGTACTAGGATGAGAGATTTTCAACATATGAAAAATAAATGAATTAATAAGAACTAATCAAAGTAACTAGTATTTTAAAAATTGAAGAAATGTAAAGCACCCATGTACAGATTTTTAACCATATAAAACACACCATTTTAAGTAATCATCTTAAAATTTCTTTTTCTATAGAGACTAAATCTGGCTGAAAGAAATTGGTGATCAGTGGAAAAAAAGAACAATGATTTATAACAATGTATGTGACACTGAATAGAACACTTATGCTGGATTGGCTGTAACATTTTGTTTTTTTAAATCGAAGCCACATAACTGTTCATTTGTGAGGGAACTGGCATTACTTCTGATGGACAGATCAAATCATGACATGTATTTGTTCTTTGGGTAGCAGAATTGCTTCTCATAGTCCACTTATTCCTGCATTGTTAGTACTTTGTAAAACAGCACCAAATAAACCAAAACATATGACCAGATGCTGTCTTTGGCTGTCCTCACAGGATCACTACAAAGTTCGCTGAATGGTCTCCAACTCTTGCCTTCTCATCAATCATTCTAACAAACCATGGGGCAAAGGGGTAGGCCTAAGAGTACAGAAAAGAAAGAAAAATGAAGACAGCAAGTTGTATTTTACAGAAATCTGAAAAGATGGCCAAAAGGTGCTATCTGGAACTAGAAAAAGGTAGAGTCCAATAGTATTAAATTTAAAAAGTAAAATTCAGATAATAAAATAATAAATTAAGAAACTGCCAGTAGGAAGACTAAGTCAGGGTTCCATAGAAACTGTTGAGTAAGTAGACATTTTTGAAGAGCCTTACTGGGTTCGCAGGCTCTAGCAAAGAGCTGGGCTTGGATACTACAATTTACAACAAAAGGTTGGTTACTAAAAGGGCTCAATGGCTAAGAACACTTGCTGCTCTTGTAGAAGACCCAAGTTCACGTCTCAGCACCCATATCCAGTGGCTCTGGTTCTAGAGGATCCGATGCCCTCTTCTGGCCTCTTTGGACACCTGGAAGCACACAATGAATGTACATAAACTCAGGCATACACACATACACATAAAATAAATATATCTTTAAAACAAACCAAACAAGACAAGCAATGGTGGGCCACTCCTTTAATGTCAGCATTCAGGAGGCAGAGGCAGGTGGATTTTTGTGAGTTTCAGGTCAGCCTGTTCTACATAGCTAGTTCCAGGATAGCCAAGGCTGTTATACAGTGAAACCCTGTCTCAAAAAAACCAACCAACCAACAAACAAGGAAGTTATTAAAAAGACAGATGTGAACATCATGATAGTTTTTTTATTTCCTCATATACTGTGGTTGAAAGATTGAGTATATACATATAAAGAATAGAAACAAGACTTTGACTGAAAATATGTGAACACAACAAGTCATGCTAACAGTCCAATGAGTACATTCACCTAATTCTGAGAGAAGCACACCGTGAGTTTCAAAAGTAGCTAAAAAGCCAAGTATACAGTCTTTCACTGGAGTGAAACATTACATGGTTCTCATACTTAACATGAAAAAAAAACAAAATAATAATCCAAATAGAAAAATCTGAAATAATGAAGATATTGTTTGACCTGCAAGAGGAGCATTTACACAAACTTGCAATATATTTTCTTCCAGTGACTCTAAGGTGAACAGGATTGTCATGCCCCTAGCACTGAATCCATGACATTACTCACAACAGAGGGCTGTCTCCAGCTTTGAAAATGCCTGCATGACACTTCACAACTGTGACCCTTGGGAGTTTTGCATAGATTGAGGTCACCACAAGATCTGTAATGAGTTCCAGGCCCACATAGGATACAGAGCAAAAACAATAAAAACTAAAAGGAAATGCATGTAAAGAGATCTTGTTGTATCTTGAGGTTTTTCACATTCTAGACAAATAAGTGGGTTCAGCTTGTAGATTAAGCGAACAGCTACCATTACATGGTAAGGGAAGCAAGCACCATAAAGCAGCTTCAATACCCATTAATATGAAACCCTTTGGGATCATTTTATCTAGGACTGAGCATTTAAAGTACAGTCGCTTATATGTTACAAAGTATAACTTCAAGTCAGTGGTTTCTTCCGGCTGCAAAAAAGAAGGTAGGGCAGGAAAAAGGCTGCAGCACCATCTTCTGGGAGAACATTCAAGAAATCCTTCAGGTCCAGTCCCACAGCAATAACTGACAAGGCTTCTGTTTGTGGGAAAGAAGAATACATAAGTTACAACTAAAGTCCATTTTTTTTTACAAATTTGTTCTTAATGATTCAAAGTTCCTTCAAGCAACAAAACACTAGATTTATAAACAAAACAAACCTCTTTAGTCTACATATCATGTATTCTTAATGTATTTCTTCTAGAGCCCTTCAAATTTTATTTAGTAGTTAGCCCCTGGAATTTAAGTTACCAATTCACTGGTAGATTGCTATCTTGTCTTTTAATCTATTTCTATCATTTTCTAATGAAAAATATAATCATTTGGATGCTGCTTTAATGTTGGGACTGTTGCTAGTGTATAAAGACTGTTTGCTAGGACATTAACACCATTACTTACTAGGAAACATTTTCCTAAATAGGTTCCCCTCTATAATGAGATTTCATGTTGTTAATAAGCATAAATCTTTTGCCATGAGCATATACCTTTTCTTCTAATAGTAAAGTACTCTAGTAAACATTTTCAATATTAAGGAATTTAATGGGGTTGGGCACTATAGAACCCTTGCCTAGTGTATACAATTTCCAGATTCACTCCTCAGCACCAATAAAAGAACGTGTGCAGGTGGGGTTGCCAAACATTTTAAAATAATTATGCAATTTTATGTTTCTATTACTTCTTAGTTGGTGCTGCCCTACCCTAATAACAATGACTTCAGAGAGCTGAGTATATAGCTCAGTTGGTGTAGTGCTTGTCACATAAGCTTGAAGACCTGAAATCAATCCCCAGAACCCATGAAAAGGAAAGCCAGGCATTGCTACATGCCTGCAATCCCAGACCTGGGAAGGCAAAGTTAGGTAGATCCCCCACAGTTCACTGGCCAGCTAGCTCAGCCTGATTGGTTAGCTCTAGATTCCAGTAAGAAACCCTATCTCAAAAAGAGGCTGATGGCTATTAAGGAACAATGACCATATACACATATATTCACACATTCCCTCACTCCTCAAAAATGAATAAATAATGAGAATGTTTTCAAGGCCTTGTTCTCCTAAGAATAGTGTTCCTTAGAAAACATTCTTTTCTCCCATCTTTATCCCTACTCCAGTATCATCTCCTGTGTGCTCCTTACAAACCATTTCCAGGGCTACTGTGCAACCCACTCAGTCTTCTGCCAATCTAAACTATCCTTCAAACAATGTGATAGCCTGTCCTGTCACTAAGAAGTTAAAGAACTCTACAGCAGTGACACATGGGAAGGACTTTCAGCTTTGCAATCATCTGAGATACATCTGAGAATGGATGGATACTCCTCAACCTACATGCAGCATTTGTTGCTCTTCCAGAGGACCTTAGTTTGGGTTGCCAGCACCCATGTCAGGTGTCACAACATTCTGTTAACCCCAGTTTCAGATTTGCCACCTCAGGTCTCTGAGGTCATCTGCACTCATGTATACACAGCCACATGCACACACACACACACACACACACACACACCTTCTGAGATCACCTACACTCATGTATATACACCCACAAACACACACACACACACACACACACACACACACACACACACACACGGCTTATGAGATCACCTGCACTCATGTGCACACACTCCCTACCCCCCCACACACACACCTTCTGAGATCACCTGCATTCATGTACATACATCCACATGCACACACACACACACACACACACACACACCTACATACAATTTAAAATGATAAAAGTAAATCTTATAAAAAGTTACTGAGCCTTCCAAGAGAGTGTCCTCATCTATAATATCCTGAGTACCATTTGCTAGCTTCAAGAGTTCTCTGAGAATTATAATAAGGTATTTCTCTAACATATAAGATGATCTTAATAAACAGCAACCACTAACTAGCTTGCAAAATTCATATGAAACACATAAATTATTAATGTTTTCCTATCCAACACATTTATTTACCTAAATGTGGAGCCTGTAAGTAGTAGCTTGGATACAAGAACTTTTACCTGGGGTAAGTACTGAGCAGATACAAAGTCACTAAAATATCACCACTGTTCAATTCTCTTCTCACACCAGTGGGGCTCTCTGTACAGTATTTGAAAGGCTCCTCCTAACCTCTCATTTGGTTTCCTTCCTGAGTCCATTAATGTATTTATTTACTTTATTCAGGCCTCCTTCCAAAGATAATATACTAATAGGCATGATGTGTGGTTCAGTTGGAGAAACTGAAGATAAGATAAGATTAAAACAGGGGGCAGAAGGGTGCAGTGAGATGTCTCAGCAGGTAAAGGTATATGCCACACAAACTTGATGACCTGAGTTCAATCACTAGAACCACAAAAAGGTAGAAAGAGAGAACCAACCAACTCCAAAGTTGCTGTCTGACATGTGCATCATAGCACATGCAAACATGTATATGCACACATGAACACACACAATCAATCAATCAATAAATAAATAAAATATAAAAATATGGGCTATGAATGTGGTTCAATGGGAAGAGTACTTGTCATGAGAGCACAATGACTGAAAGCCTCAGAACCCACATAAAAATTCAGGTGGGCTTAGTAGCCCATCTGTAACTACACTGTGTGGGAATCAGAAGACAGGGAATTCCCAGAGCAAGCTGGCTAGCTAGCCAAGTAGCCAAAACAGCAATCTCCAGATGCAGACAGAGACCCTGCCTCAATCTGTAAGGTGGAGAGTAGTCAAGGAAGACACTTGATGTCAACACTGGATCTTTGCAAATAACTGCATTAGCATGTATGCCCAAACACATGCATATATGGGCACAGGAAACATATGCACATTGCATAAGCACAAACAAAAATATTACTTGCTTTATTCTACTCACCAACTACTGAAATCGAGATCAAAGAATGATCTAGATAGAAGTTAGTCTATATACTTAAAATTCCCCAGCATGTCTAAAATATATTCACTAAAGGTGAATAGTTAATTTCACTGTCAAGATTTTAAATTACTTTTAAAACCATATTTTTACAATATATTACAATATTAGATCTTTTTAAAAATAAAAGTAGTGGGATGGAGAAATGGCTCAGTGGTCAAGAACACTGACTGATCTTGTAAAGGACCTGGGTTTGTTTTCCCAGTATCCACATTTGCTCACAATTGTCTGTAATTCCAGTTCCAGGGGATCTGATGCACTTTTATTGGTCTCTGAGTGCAGCAGGCATACCCATGATGGGCATACATACACATACACCAAACAAGCATACACCTAAAAGTATATAAATAAATTTAAAAAATAATAGTTCATTATTTCAAAATAATTAACAAATTCTTCCTTAAAATCAGCCACCTATTCACTCTCATTTCTAATAATGCAATATCTCTGCATTAGTGCCCTGGTTCTCAACAAGTATAATTCTGTCCTCAGGTGACACCTAGCAGCATCTGGAGATACTGGATTTATTATAACTAGGGTGGTAGTGATAGAGGGAGAAGCCAAAAATGCTGACTAGCATCCTTAATGGGATGGGGAGGAAGCCTTCCCAACACAGATAATTTTCCAAAGCAAAGTGACAAGTTTGGGTAATAACACCACAGTAGAAAGATGAAGAAATCTTCAGGTTCCTACATGTGTTGGGTAAGTCCCTGTTCACCACCTTCAACCTGATCCTGTAAATTTACTCAACATTGTACTCTAGAGTCAGTTAAGAACTTCTCATTAATCTAATATTTAAAAAAAAACTGGGTTATAAATGACAGGCCCGGAACTCAGTTCCAATTCCAAAGACTCTACTGATAGAAGTTCTTCCCAGTACACTATAGCTGCCAACAGAAAGACTTCAAAGAAATGAGACTCTGTCAGTAAACAGCCACAGACCCTTCCCTACAGGAACTCAATGCTGATAAGGAGACTGCACCATGAAATGAATACAACTCTATGCCAGTCCTTGAGATACTACAGTCTAAAAAAATGGTAAATCACACAGAGCACTCAGCGTTTGTTCTAGCATTTTATGAATTATAAAAACTCAAATATTTCCAAAGCTGCAGAAAACTGGAATTAACATGTTCAAGGTGGAATTTAAGAACATATGGTTCTTCAATAGTTACAGTTATGTTTTTAATATATTTATTTAGTTATTTAATATGTATGCCCGCACGCCAGAAGAGGGCACCAGATCTCATTAACAGATGCTTGTGAGCTGGGAATTGAACTCAGGACCTCTGGAAGAACAGTGAGTGCTCCTAACTTCTGAGCCATCTCTCCAGCCCCCTACCAATCTTAATTTCCTACATGAAGTAAATTAAAAAGCTAAATTTCTAAACTTCCGTAATATTTTAAAAACAGGAATTATGAGTTTCCATGACAGTAACCTGCTAAAAGTCTGCTAAAAGAGCATGAGCTCTGTGACTACAGGTGCTGAGTGAAGATCAAGTGTGAGGTGCAACACGAAAGCTGAAAAAACTCCAGATGACTTCTATGACCTTTGCATCTCACTTAATATTGTGGAGACAAACAAGCAATACTAGAGAAATCCAGAACTTGTCCTACTTAAAACTGAAGAGTAAAATTCATAAATCATCCAAAAAAAGAGAATCATACCTTTTAAAGATGACAGATAAAGTTGTTGTTTCTCTCCACCACACTTGACTTTCTGACAAAGTTCAGGCAGCAGCTTTTTCCACCACAGAATCTAACTTAGGGAAAATGAATACGTTTTAGTTTCCATCTTATCCTCAGATTTCTATGAGAGAAAGAAGGCTGTGCAGACTAGAGCAAACAGAAAAATGTACTCTTTAGGCCAAGGCATCACCTCTGTTGCAACAAGGGTTTTATCAACAGCTAGGCTTCTGATGAAACTCAAATGAAAGGAAAGGCCTGTGACTTTAGGTACACATGTACGCATTTATTTTCAAGGAAAAACACAGACATGTCCTTTTATCTTAGCTGGCAAGAAGAACCAGAAAAAGTGCTAAAGCTAAAACTCTACTAATTGCTAAATCAGAGGCCCAATACAGGGAAGGTATTTCCCCACACACACACACACACACACACACACACACACACACACACACACACACACACACACACACGTCGCCCAGCCCTCCAAGTACTCACTGATTTCAGCTAGAAACCAGGGCTCTTAAAAGATGAGATAGATCATCCCCATGCATTTTAATAGCATCTAAAAAGTACTCAAAATGTCTAACATTAAACATACGTGTTCTTTGGACACACAGCCCAGTAAAGCTACACTAACAAGAACAACGTCATTCTGCAAATAAGCAACAAAACTATCCAGTCTTATCACCACTGATCAAGACTTTCTAGAAAGCACAACCTGAAATGCATACCCAGTGTTCTTCCTTCAGTTCCTGATTAGCATATGCAATGACTGCCTCCGGGCATCTCTCGAGCAGCGTGTCTATGCATTGTTCATACTCTTGTAATCTTGTATGACATAGAACATGAGCGCTGAGGCCAGCAACAGTATCTTCTGGGAGTGGCTCCAGAAATGGAATAATGGAAGCTACATCAAATGAAGGGCCACATATGAGAGACTAGGAACAGAAAAGTGAAATGTTATGGAATGAAACATCCCAAATTAAAACACAACATATAGTATAATTTTTCAAAATGATAAAATCCCACTTTTCCAAAAAAAAAAGAGAAAGAAACTGCAATTTTAGAAAGCATGAACTTGGTCCTGAAATGCTTGCACTGAAGTATGAAATAATCTTAAATTTAATTTTAAATTCAGCTCTAGTTTAAATAAATCTGTTTAATACAAAGCAGTCTTCTTTAATTAGGACTCTAACCTGAGGATATGACCAACGTGTGGTCAGAGATTTTTGCCCCACAATGCTTTGCATATGTATTGAAAGACCATGGGTGGTTGCATGTCCAACAAGAAGGAAATGAGAACAATAAACTATGGCACTTACTTCACAGAACATGATAGAATTGCCAATATTATATTTCCAAATGACCGTTAAGGAGGTAATAACTATGACAAAACTGAACCAAGATGTCTTGAGGTAAAATTGTATGAAGAGCATGACCAATGTTGTAAAATCCACACAGTGTACAAAAGCCCTTATAGGAAGATCTCTGGAAGAAAACTGCAGTTTGAAGCAGAGATTAACTCAGCAAATAAGGGAGTGGGACAAAGCCCTGTTTGTTTTATTTTCTTTTAACATTTCCCTGTCTCTTCCAAAATTTCAATAAGGAGCATTGTATGTATGTGGTGGAGGGGTGTGACTATCCTTGTTAGCATTAACGTCACCATAACATGTACGAATCTCAAAGGATTAACTGTCTTTATTAGTTCGGTCTGTAGCATGTCTATGAGGTAATGTCTTGATTGTTAGTTGATGGTGAAGGCAATAGTTCACTGTGGGCAACACTATTCTCTGAGCAATTGGTCCTGGGCTGAATCAGAAAGCCAGCTAAATATGAGTGTAGGATAAACTACTGAGCAGCATCCACCATGATTTCTGTTGTGCTTCCTTGGCTGTGAGTTCCCTTATTGAAGATAATGCTGCATAAAATAGCAGGCCATCCTGTCTTCAGGCTCCTACTGATCTCCTGCCCTGACTTCCATCAGTGGTGCACTGTGACCTGGAAATATAAACCAAATAAACCCTTTCCTCTCCTAAGTTGCTTTTGGTGTTTGTCACAGCAACAGGATCAAACTAAAACTGTAACCACAAAGAAAATTGAATATTATTGTTTTAAAAGTGATTGTGGGATGGGGACATAGCTCAGTAGGGAAGCAAACATGCCACCAAAGTCTGATGACCTGAGTTTATTCCCTGGGACCCAGATGATAGAAGGGGAGAAGGGAGTCCCCCAAGTTTTCCTCTGACTTACACATATACTGTGGCATGCATTTCACTGCTTCCCCAAATAAATAGTAATTTTTCCTATTAAAGTGACTATTTAGAACCTAGTCATTTGTATCAACACTGAATGACAGGCACAGGCATTACTTCAATATTCATAAATTTACTAGTATTTCCTTTTAAGCAACTCTACTACTTTTTACTTTTAAACTCTATCGAATTTTTTATGCTGCCATTAAAATAATCTCCATTTTGCCTTTTCCTATTGAGAGATATAATTATGGCTTTCTTTCACTGTATCTTCTTTTGCTACAGCATCTTCTCAGAGTTACAGGACGACCTGGAACATCCACTATACATTCTTAATCAGCACGATTATTCTATGCCAGATGTCTACCAAGGAGTGGCTAGGAAAATAAGGTATCCTTTCTTACCAAGCTAAATAATTTATCTGAATAATTTCCTGGTAGTAAGATAGCATATATGAAATAAAGAGAGGCTCTCCCACTCATAGTATCTCCCAACACAGAAGGAGGCACAGGTTACTTCTCTACTGACTCTTGATCAAATGGGATAATGGGTGTGGCAGGAAGAGGAAAAGCATGGGTACCAAACCAGAGCTGAATTGAAACTAGTCAAAATAGCATAAAATGGATTACTTGTAAAGGTTTAGTTCCTTTCAGTTATATTGCTAAAAATTTAAAAGTCAGTATAATAAACAGCACTAAACAATACTTAATCATGTGGTGATATATTATTTATGATTTATTAAAGCCTGCTGGAAGATTCAGAAAGCAAAGTCAGCCACAAGCCATAGAAGCCAGGCACATACCTTTAATCCTAGGACTCGGGATTAAGAGGTAGATGGATCTCTCTGAGTCTAAAGCCACCCTGATCTACATGAGATACAATAGTCTAAAAGGGTAACAGATCACGAGCCTTTAATCCCAGCAGTAGAGGGGTATAAAAGATAGAAGCAGGGTCTTCAGTATCATTATGAGGTATTCATTCTCCAACCATGTTGAGAATAGGAACACCCCAGCCCTGTTAGAGGTAAGAGTTCTCTGGTAGATTGGCTGCTTTGCTTCCCTGATCTTTAGGTTGACCCCAACATCTGTCTTTGGGTCCATTTACTTCTGCAACATAATCAGGCACAGCATCATACCCTATAAACCCAGCACAGAGAGATGAAATCTTGAGGAGCCCAGAATTTGGTGGCAATGGGGGCCACACAGTGAATTCCAGGTCAGCCTGGCTACAGAATGAAACACTGTCTCAAATAAATAAATACTCAACAAAACTTCTTTCGCTGAACTAAAAATGGCCTAAAGATTACTGTTACTCATAAACTAAGGCTGAGGTTGGTATCTTAGACATTTTCAATTTTTTTGTTGTTGTTCTGGAAATCAACTCTCTCCACCCTTAACACATCTATTCCTTTCCCCTACCTAGATCCCTCTGCCTCAGCTCTGATTTGGCAGATTTCTCTGATTCTCTACTATTACAGGCAAGGACATGAGGAGGTGGTGTAGGAGGGATAGGAACCAAGAAAACATGGGAAGAGAGCAAAATATTTACTAGTCACAGTGTTCTCTCAAATAATAGCTATCTACCTAACAATGACTTATAGATTTTTATACTAATAGTTATACAAATATGCCCCTATAGTAACTGAGAGAAACAGACAAACATACCAGATACAAGAAGCACACAGAACACCAAATAGGACCAGAAAAGAAATTCCCAATGGAACATCAAATTAAAACACTAAATATACAGAACAAAGAGGATACTGAACCCTGCGAGAGAAAAAGCACACATCACATATAAAGGAAAACACATCACAGTAATTGCGATGGAGACTTTGAAAGTCTGTAGAGACTGGTACAATGCAGTCCAAAAGACCACAGTTGCCAAGTTAGACTACTTTACCCAACAGCTCCATTTCTCATATTTGAAGGAGAAAGAAAAACTTTCATGATGTAAATAGGTGAAAAGAATTATTGTCCACCAACCCAGCCCCCACAAAAAATACTAGAAGCAAAACTTTGGACTGAAAAGAGGGTAAGTAAATCCAAGAGGCCACATAAAGAAAACAAACAAAGCCATAATTACAGAAACACCAAACAGGACAAAGAATACAAAAAGGGAAAAAAAAATGACAGCAACAAAATGACAGCAATCAACAAACCCTTTTCAATACTAACTTGGCTCTCAGTACTAAGTGTTGGCTTTAGTTTCTCATTCAAAAGACATAGGTTAATTAAATGAATTAAGTTGTAGCACGACAAATAAAAGACCCAGAGACTGATATTGGGGGGTCAAGCTTCAAACTGAATATCAGAAAAGCAAAGCAGCCGACCACTACTCTTACCTCTACCTCAGAGTGAAAGGTGATCCTGGCTCCACCAAACTTCAGATTGCAATTCCAGACTGCTATGCTCTCCTCAACATGGCTGGAGAATCCTAAAACTGACTACTGAAGACCCTGCTCCTTTTATTTCTCTCTGGTGCTGGGATTCAGAGTCTCTATAATCTAGCCTCTTGACTTTCCTTCCCTACCTCATCCCTAACTCACCAGCTGGCTCTATAATCGATAAGAACCACATTTATGCCAATCCAAAGTTTTTATCAGGCATTTCACACCCAAAATCTTAAAGGGATCAAGCAGAACAAAAACACACATGGAGGCCTCAGCATCTAGACATGAAACCACAGAGATGAAAGTGGTACAGACACGACAGGCTGTGTGCTGCTCAGACAGGAGCTACTCAAATCTGTCAGATCAGGCCTTCAGAGTAGTAGAGGGCAAGGTGGTCAGTGCTCCTGGATTTTTCAAGAGTATCTGTGAACTCGGAATTCCTAACATGATACACTGATTTCTTACATGTGGCCAGCTACAGTGAGTAAACCAAACAAAAAAAGGCAAAAGTTATATTCAATCTTTGGGCCAGCAAACAATATTAAAAGATACACACATTTATCGCTGTTTAGCACGTGCAGAAACAGTTATAGTCAGAACTCCCCATAAATTGTGTCCCACAATTCTTTTGAAAAATTCTCTTCTGGGGGTCAGATAAACTGACTGCTTTGATATATTGTTCATAAAACAGATGGTAGTGGTGTCTTGGGTAAGAACTCTTCACTGTGTTAAGCCACGTTAAACCAAACTCATGCTTACAAAACATCCCTATATATTTGAACACTTTTATTTCTCATAGGTGTTTTCAAGTACACCCTAAAAAAAAAAAAAAATGCACAGTGTTGAAGCTTATGCATTTACCTACAATGAGACCAGCCTCTCAGCTCAGATGCCCCATCAGTCAGCAGTTCCAGGCAGAAGCAGGATTCTAAAGCTCCTGAATATAATCAACTATAGAGTTTTGCCCCCAAAAGCTATGTTCTAAATTAACAAACCATGTGATATCACATCATATTTAAATAGTATATTATGTTGTAATATATTGCATATTTAAAAAGTTAAGAGACGTCTTATTTACCTGTAATTTCAAAAGGTCTTCTGTGTAATTTTTATCAGCTAAGGAATCAGACGATATTAAGACATGAACCCATGGGTAGACTAAGCCATAATGACTGCAGGCATTTATCTGAAACATTACAGAAATGCATCACAAGCCAAACATAACAACAGTAAGACAAACAAACAAACAGTTTCTCCATTTGTCCATAATCCTCTGCCACATCTCAGACACAGTTACATCCTTTCCTAGGAGAAGGAAGATTTTTAGAATATATTTCCCTGGAAAAGGGTGCAGTCTCCTTGCTTCCATACTACATAACCTGCAATAACTTTTTCCTAACATTTTGAAATTTAAAAATATTTGAAAGAAGTGCTTTCTAGGAAAAAAAGTAACATTGGTCTTAAGACAAGTATATTAAAACCGGGCGTTGGTGGCACACGCCTTTAATCCCAGCCCTTGGTAGGCAGAGGCAGGCAGATCTCTGTGAGTTGGAGTCCAGCCTGGTCTCCAGAGCAAGTGCCAGGATAGGCTCCAAAGCTACACAGAGAAACCCTGAAATCGAAAAACCAAAAAAAAAAAAAGACAATTATATTAAAAAAAAAAAGTTAAAGGTAACAGTAGAAATGATTTTTATTTCTATCATTTTGGAAAGTGTAAGTTTTTAAGATGATCCCCATACAGTATGCTTTACTTAACATACTACACTGTGACCTTTTCAGTAACTACAGAATAGCTGCAGCAGTCATGGAAATGGAGCTCAAAGAGGAAAAGAGAGCAGGACAGGTAGCAAGGACTGCTACGGCTGCCTACAACACACCTGAAGCCGAGTGGGCCCCTGACAGGAAATGGAAACACAGTGCTACTGTCCATTGCCTTGGGCCTTCTGAAATTCCTCAAAGAGGTCCCTTCTTACTCAGTCTTTCATTGACAAGTACCGATGTAGCAGTGTTCTGGGAAAAGTCCTTCACATGCTGGTGACACTGCGAGGTGGTAACAAAGGCACACAGGAGTATTCTTTATTTTGAGGGTGTGGAATTTGAGACAGGGTATAGACATGCATAGCCCTGGCTGGCCTGGAACTCACAGAGATCCACCTGCCCCTGCCTCCTGAATGGTAGGATTAAAGGCATGAGTCATGACACCTTCCTTCTGGGTGGTAGTCTTTAAATTTTTATTTATTTGTGTGTGTGTGTGTGTGTGTGTGTGTGTGTGTGTGTGTGTGTGTGTGTGTGTGTTTGCTTGTTTGTGTGTGCCATGGAGCACATGTAGAGATCAGAAAACAACTTTCAGGAGTCAGTTCTCTCCTTCCACTGTAAATCCCAGGGACAGAACTTAGGTCATAACACTTGGCAGAAAAGGACTTTACCTGATAAACCCTTAGTGGCCCCGTGGGATGTTTTATAGGATGGGACAGTACATAAGATGTGGGTAACTTCAGGTACATTCTAAGCATTTAAAACAGGGGAGGGGCTAGAAAGATAGCCTCAGGAGGTAATGTGTTTATCTCACAAGAATGAAGACCTGAATTTGATTCCCAGAACCTAGAAAGATGTCAGGTGTGGCTGTACACATCTGCAGTCTCAATGCTGAGGAGGCAGAATGGAAGATACGTGGGGCTCTCTTGCTAACTGACGCAAGTCAATGAGAAACTCTATTGCAAAAGAAATGGACAGAGTTCCTGAGAGTGACCTTTAGGCTCTGCACATAGAGCATCAGCATCTGTGCATACGCACAGCTCTCTCTCTCTCTCTCTCTCTCTCACTCAAAAATAAAAACAAAACTAAGAACAAATTATTGCTGCATGCACTGTGTGCATTTAAGGCACTATTTCATTATCTTACCAAATCCTCCGCTGTTCTCAATGGTATGGTGTCAGGACACTGCCTTTTAGATAACCTCCAGATGTACTGAGATGTAAGCTTGAAGAAGAGTTCCTGAAGCACCACATTTGGGAGACAAGCTACAAGCTGAGCTTCCCAGAAGTCTACCAAAAGCTGAGGTACTGTGTCTTCATCCTTTCCACACAGCACCTTGAAAACAGGGTAACCCCACATAAATGCTGAGTCAGACATGACAACAGAGCTATCGCTCTACCATGTGGACATGTCGTTTATAAATTTGGCTTGACTGCCATGGCAACAGCAAAATTATACATTTTTTAAAAAATAAGAAACAGATTCTAGGTTGTGTGCATGAAGTTTCTGCAGAAACATTCCTTTAATCTGTACATTTACATTATATATTATTACATTATTATATATATATTATATATATATGTTATATGATATATATATATCTGTCTTTGGTTTCTATCAGGTCATTCAGAAAAATATTTCAACTGGACAAACCTTAAAGAAAGAATCTGCTTCTTCAATTCCAATTTTATCATTCTTCTGTAAGCCCAGGACTGAAGCTACAAGCAATCCAGGCTGAGTTTCCTTCAAGTGAATTGCAAGTTCAGTAGGAACAATCTGTCCTTTCCACTGTTGAATTAATAGCCGAGGTTCCAGAATGAAGCCATACACCAGCTTCATCTTCAGATTGAAAAATAAATGTTGGAGTGAAATGCACATTACAGCAACATTACTCATCTTATATATACACCCTAATGCATTTAGGGGAACGATACTAATACTTTATTTCCATTCTTTAGCCATAAAAACTAGCACTTATCCCAAGATGGATATTATTAGCTATCTTAGATAAATTATTAAAAGATAACTAAACATAGAGGTGTTCTATTTTTGTAAAGAGTTTTAGATTAGATATACCTCCTAAGCTTCTCAAAATTATGAAAAGAAAAATCTGATTTTCAGAATTCAACTCTTTTAAGCAGATACCCTGATGCTGACTTCTTCTTATAGCAAATGGTCTCCTGGCATAATGATGTCTTGCCTGTTTTAGAAAACGTGTTTATAGTGTGAGCATTTGACTAAGCAAGCAGCAATAACAAGGCCCGGGCTCTAAAGTCACCTTGCCTGCTCAAGATGACCAACTGTACAATCACAGACAAGTTGTTTTAGCTCTGTGTCTCAGGAGTCTCATGTTTGTAACAGTTACAACTGACCTCAGCAATAAACAAGAATAAAATGAAATAATACATACAAGCAATTTAGAATAGGCCTGGGACGTGATCGCACAAATAATCCCCTCACCCTCACCTAAAGTGATTAGCATCTTTGGCCTCTGTCCCTAAATGATCCTTTTTCAAAAAAAAAAAAAAAAAAAAAAAAAAAAAAAAAAAAAAAAAAAAAAAAAAAAAAAAGAGACCTTTCCTCCTTTGGTGCACCATTTAAACATCCTCTGCTCCATGGTGTCACTTTTGGTTTTCCAGAGTGGAGAGTATTTTTGCACCTATTAGACTCCTATAGTTTACCATTAATATCCTTCTTTCTATACTTAAAAAAAAAAAAAACTCATCACCCTATTGTGCTTCCAGTGAACACACCATCTCTTACACCTACTCTAATTGTCCACTCTGGGCACAGTTTTTATATTCTTCTGTACCAAACAATATTCTGAATATATATGGTACTAAGATGATGAAAGATCTTTGGATAGTCACTGCTGATATTTATCAATCTTATTCTTTTGTTCCATTTGCCAGATCTAACATGCCAGTTAGATTAGTTCCCATTTAATACTGTCTGTGAACTATTGCTAAGAAACCATGAGCTAGGCCTGGAGGTGCTGGCACATGGTTTTAATCCCAGCACTTGGGAGGCACAGACATGCAGCTCTCTGGGAATTTGAGGCTAACCTGATATTCAGAGCCTGTTCCAGGACAGCCAGAGCAGTTCCACAGAACAACCCTGTCTCAAAATAAAAAAGAAAGAAAGGGAGGAAAGGAGGGAGGGAAGGAAGGAGGGAGGGAAGGAGGGAGGGAGGGAGGAAAGAAGAAAAAAGGGAGGGGGAAAGAAGAAAGGAGGGAAGGAAGCAAGCCATGGGGTTCAAGAAACCAGAAGAAAGCCAAATGTCTCAGGATCACCTCCAATCCTCTTTCAGACCATGGTCAACACCAGGCATGGCACTGTACCTCTGAATGGCTCTTCATTTCATTTCTGTACATGTCAAGATCTCCCATTTTTAAGGCCACTGCTGCCTTGGTCAAGGTCACTAAGGCTGGTGAAAATTCACAAGTATCCAGCTTCTTTAAATAATGCAAGGCAGTTGAAGGATGGATATTCTTCATAGAAGGACTACAGAGGACATGAGGCAGTTGCTTCGGCTCAGCCACATGAAATATCTGAGCCACTTTTGCTGCTAATTCCTTTGATGAGAATGAACAAAGAGTAAAAGGTTAGACAATAGCAAGCAATAAAATAGAAAAAAAGGAATGTATGTATACAAAGCCAGTAGAAAACAATACAATGTTATGATTGAGAAACAGTCTTCATGAGACTATTTGGGAAACTAGAAATGAGATGACATATCTGTCTGGAGAGGTGCAATCAGAAAAAAAAATCAGTGAAAAATATATACCAATTTGTGACCAGCATTTCTAATTTCAATCACATAGGAGAAAATGTTATTATACTTAAAAGTCTACTAAGTTGTTTTTAAATTAAAACAACTTACTTCAAAAATATTCTCAATAATGTAATTCAAGAGAAATTTTTACTTCCCTTGAAATCTCCAAGTATATGGTATTGCAATTTCCAACTGTGCTTAAAATACAAAAGGGACCAAAATTAATCTTTAATAATGTTTTAAGAGGTCACTGACCCATTTGAAGTTTGGACACTTGAAAAGTAAGTCCAATGGAATTGTGAAAAAAACATACTACAAAAGAAAGCAGGGGCCTCATTCTGCCCTTCACTTCAGAACAGATGTCACTATGATTGGGCAGGTCCCTCAATCACAACAGATATCATCTCCATGCTGAATACTAAAGAAATATGAAAAGATGACCCCTAAACTCGTTTCCAAGCCATAATCCTAAAATCATTAAAGAAGAAAAAAACATGTTTAGTTTTAGTAGAAGAAAATATTTGGAACTCAAGTTCTAAATACTATTTACTAAAAAATTAGTAAAAATGAAAAGTTAAAAAGAGAAACTGTAACTTTATAGAAAATTATATTCACTTCACTTAATTCTTCATCCAGGTTTTCATAAAGTGAATGGTTAATATAAAATATCAATCCTCTCTCATATTTCTGTGATTCACACTCTCCTGTCCAGGCCACACGGGCCAAAACTTCAGCCAGAGACAATCCAGACATCTTATAGTACGGCAAGGCGAGGTGGGATTGCTCAGTGTCAAGCCTACAGAGAGAGAAATTTTAAAGGGCTTGAAATGTGCATTTCTAAGCCAGCTGCTTAACATAGTTAGAAATAAAACAGATAATGCTTTCAAAGAAATAAGAATCACAGTGCTTTTCTTCTGCCTCTAGTAACCATATAGTTTGATTTTATAAAGTCACTCCAATTTGTAGTTTCTTTTCTCCTGAGCACAATAAAGATAGAAAAGCAACCATTCATTAAGTGAATTTAATTTTTCAGTTTTGAGACAGGGTTTCTCTGTGTATCTCTGGCTGTCCTGTAACTCACTCTGTAGACCAGGTTGTCCTCAAACTCAGAGATCCAACTGCCTCTGCCTCCTGAGTGCTAGGATTAAAGGTGTGCACCACCACCACCTGGTGTGAATTTTAGTATTAAATATGTCTCTAAGATAATAGCATTTATAGATCAACATAGTCTATTTTAGTCATTTATAATCATTTACACCAGTTAAGTAAGCCTGTAAAACAATTGTCTACAAATATTTTTATAAACATGGTTCTCAGAAATAAAAATCTCTATTGACCTTATTATTCCTTTGTGATATCAAGAAAGCACCGATCACTAATGTTAAGATCTCAGATTGTTCCAGTCCCTCAAGCTAACAGATAGGAAACAAAGTGCCAAAGCTATCTCAGGTCTTTTTCCCTGGTCATGTGCCCCTCAAATCCTGAAAACTAAACTAAAAGTAAAAGTAAATAAATAAATAAAATCACCCTCCAAATTGAAAAGTTTGTAGTTGGTTTACTATTTCTCTAAGAAACTGTGACACTTTCAAGACACTGGGAAGGCCATATTCATTTTGTAGCTCTAAGCCGACCACAGTATCTGGCACATAGCATGCATTCAACAAATGATTGTAAAATAAATGAAAAAGTGAACCAACTCCCAGAGATTAAAAAAAAAAAAAAAAAAAAAACCAACAAGTACATGTAAAACTCTGTAACAAAACTTAAGAAGCCTCACCAACCTGCTGTAACAGTCTCCAAGGTGCGCACAGCTTTCCTTAAAAGCTTCTAAGAGCTCTGTTTTCTCCGAAGGCTCCAGCTGACTGCTATCCAGCAGGGCAGCTCTCAGTAGCAGATGAGCCTCACTGAGCAAGTGGATACAGCTCTGGGTTTTCACAGTCTTATAAGTGTTACTATAGTCTACCTGAAGCAAGAAGACAAACAGCTGGTGCTGCTGAAGAAAGACCACCAGTTCCCCACCCCGTCCTCACCCTTAAGAACTCTGTTATATTTGTTAATAAAATTAATATACAGGTATGTTAAAAGCAAAAGGTAAGTAAACAAGTGGCTGTGTATTGTCGTAGTTTGCTTTTTTTATTGCTGTGATGAAAACACCACTATGAAAGGCAAGTTGGGAAGAAAAGGGTTTATTTGCCATCAAAGCCAAGGAAAGAACCCAGAAGCAGGAATGGAAACAGAGAGCACAAAGGACCACTGCTTAGGCTTGCTCAGCCTGCTTTCTTCTCCTTCTATTTTTGTAGACTTATTTATTTAATTCTATAGGAATGTCTGAATGTTTTGTGTGCATGTATGTCTGTGTACTCCATGACTGCCTGGATGTCAGAAGTGCCACATCTGATCCCCTGGGGCTAGAATCATGGATAGTTAGGAGCCATAATGTGGATGCTGAGAAGTGAACCCACATTCCCTAAAATAGCAACAAGAGCTCTTCACCACTCATCCATCTCTCCAGCCCTTATTGATAAGGCTTTGAGCATATCTGAAATAATTAACTTCTTATTTTAAGATCTGGGACTTAACTTTTTCAAACTAAGAACAAGGTTCCCCTGTTGAGTTTCTCCTGGTGCCCTTAACTATATGACATCTATTCCATACTCACAATGTACAAGAACATCACTGGCTAACCTTACTTATCAGCATCATCAGACTTTAGGAGTCACTTTTAGATGAGATCTAAGACTTTCCAGGACAAAGCTGATATGAGTACTAGTGTAAAAGTACCGGAAATAAGTTAGTCAATCCTTAACCATACTACCAAAATTGACATCACCAGTGAGGAATCACTGGTCATTATCTGCTTCCACAATGTCATACACTAGAAAAATACACATTATCTATGCAGTTTTCTGGCTGAGAATGTATAAACAGAATCTAATCATGAAAAACAATGTAACACAATTAAGAACATTCTCAAAACAGATAAAAGAAAAAGTCAAGGGGAAATCTGTATGTCCCTAAAATGTCAATGTTATAAAAGGAGAGACAACACAAACATTCTAAAAGGAAGCTAAGGAGACATGATAATTAAGCATATTGCCCAATCCTAGACTGGACTGGTGGGAATGGTGGGAAAGCTAACAAGCCATGGCTGAGTCAACTACCTAAACTGGGTGGGCTATGAACCATGGACTAGATGCTGTGTAAAGATTAAATTTACTGAAGCATGTAACTTACTGTGGTTAGATAGGAGAGTATCTTATTGTTTAAAGTCAAAAGCTGTGATGTATGCAGTTACTTTTCAAGGGACCAAGAAAAATAACTGTGTTGGGAAAGTACAGGAGTACCCATGAGGGCAAATTATGAGGAGTACAGACTATAGTCAATGGGTGTGTAAGGTTTTCTTTGTATTCTTCTCATCCTTATAATTTATCTAAGCTTGGCATTATTTAAAAGAGAAGTGTTTTGATTGCCAGAGATGAGTAGGGAGCTGTGACTCTGCAAACAGGACAGGAATGGCAATCCAGGCCCCTCACTAGACTGCTGCTACAGCTACTATACCTGAAGAGAACCTATTACACTTCAGTGACAGAGTGTGATAGAAATAAATGATCTGAGATTTTTTTTTCCAACTCCATTTCCTAGTTCTCTTTGCTAGGGGCTTTAGTTCTGCTTCGGTTGCTATGATAAAACACAGCTCAAAAACCACTTGGGAGGAGGAGAAGGTTTATTTGGCATAAAGCTTACAGTTTACATTGAGGGAAGCCAAGGTGTGGGGACAGGAACTGGATCAGAAGGCGTGGGGAGCACTGTTTCTGGGTTTGCTCCCATAGCTCCTTCAACCTGCTTACTTATATCACCCAGGACCACCTGACCAGGAAGTGGCATTAACAGTGGGCTTGGCCCTCTTACCTCAATGATTAATTAAGACAATACCCCCACAGACCTGCCTACAGGGAAATCTGATGGAGAAATCAGTTAAGATTTCCTCTTGCCAGATTATGTATAGGTTTGTGGCATGTTGACCAAAAACACAACAACAACAACAACAACAACAAACCAACAAGCATACTAGGACTCAATGGCTTAAATTAGAGTGTAAGGGGCCTCTCAAATGCCAGAAGCTGAAAACAAGGTGAAGAATGATACATGCTTTACTGTCGTGATGGAGCCTGGAAGCTGTCTGGATGCAGCAAACTGAATGCATAATTAATTTAATCCATTTCATTTTCATCTTTTGAGGTTTCCTTAGTGAAAGACAAGGGGCAGAGGCTGGGCGGTAACAAGAGCAATGTCTGTCTAGAAGCACCCTCTTACATTCAATTTCACTCTAAATTTATACAAATAAGAATCGGATGTCTGAAAAAGTACCATTTCTTTGTATAGCTGAACTGGTGCAATGGTATTCACAATATACAGACTCCATCCGGCCTCAGGTACAGGAGGGATTCTGCTCCTAACACTGGCATCTTTTCTGGACCTGAAAAGGTTCAGAATAAGGCATTTTATTAATAATTACAGTTTTCACCTGTAAGTATTGGGTACTGTAAAATAATCCGAGCATGAATCACTTTCATTTAATTTTTCCTTGGTAATTAACTATACACATAGTCAATTTTCATAGTTTGCATCACTTCACAGGTATACAGCATTTACCACTCTGTCAGATATTGTAAGCCAACTTGCCTCCAATTCTCCAAAACTAAGCTCCCCAAATAGGCATGCAGACCTATCAGCTTTGAAAACCTTCATGTCCAGGCCCTCTTCATTGTGGCTTTTATGATTCCAGATTGTGATAGACCACAGAATCTTGACAGAAACAACATGTAAAACATTCACATCACTAGAAAATGTTGAAGATACATAAGCATGTAAGTTGGCTTAAAGTGTTATCTCTTACTTTTGCTGTGATGCATTTTCTTTAATATAAAATAGATTAGTATTTAATATAAAAATACACTAAGAAGCTCTTTTATAACATAAAAATGACCATTGGACAAAAAGTATAAGTCCTCAAATGCCAAAGAGGAGAAACAGGAAAAAGCTTTGTGGCCAGGATTAGCATTACGGGTTCTGTCTAACCCTGTAATTCCACAGAGAAGGCACATCTTTTATATTCTTGTCCACAGTACAGGGACAGCTACTGAAACTATTTTAGAATTGATTTCTTGTAAAAGTTCCATAGTAAATTATACACAATATTATAGAGATCACTACATCTTCTTTATTTTCTCTGGAAAAGCCACCTATCTGATAATTCTGGGTTTTATTTTAAAAAAAATAAAACTAAGACATTTATACAATATATCAGTTACACTTCATTACAGAAACTGGCAGAAATGTGTAGGGCTAGGGGAATACTTACAGAAGCCTCTTGGGTGACTCTCTTCTCTCTGGAATGGCTTCAGGGTCTGCCTTGGTCAGAAGTATGATATGGCTTTTAAAATGGCAGATGGCTTTCAAGCCTATGAAAAGCTGTATTCTTAGAGCACACACATCCATACTGACAGGTGGGCAAGCCTAATAAAGGAAAAATTACACACTTTACTAAGAAATGAAGGTATGTGGAGCTCATCTTCAAAAATCAGGGCTGAGCATGTAGCTCAGTTGGCAGAGTACATGATGCCCTGGGGTCAATCCCCAGCACGGCATAGTGCCAGGGATAGTGGCTCACACCTCACTCAAGAGGTTATAGGCAGCTACAAAATGAGCTAGAGGCCAACCTGAGATACACGAGACCCTGTCTTTAAAAACAAACTGACAAAATCAGCCTGTTCATTTGATAAAAATCCTCCACCCAGTCCCTATTCTTTAGAATACTAACTTATGCTTGTCATCCACTTTGAAACAAGCTTAAAAACTGTCAAATCACACACCAAAAATGCTTAGTAGTTTCTATCCAGAACTTCAAATTTAATAGATGTATTAATTAAGCCGGGCGTTGGTGGCGCACGCCTTTAATCCCAGCACTCGGGAGGCAGAGGCAGACGGATCTCTGTGAGTTCGAGGCCAGCCTGGTCTCCAGAGCAAGTGCCAGGATAGGCTCCAAAGCTACACAGAGAAACCCTGTCTCGAAAAACCAAAAAAAAAAAAAAAATGTATGTATGTATGTATGTATCAATGTTACTAATGCTATAATGAAACACCATGACCAAAAAGAATGATGGGGAGAAACAGGGTTATTTGACTTGCACTTCCACATCATATAACCCATCACTGAAGGAAGCCACTCCTACACTCCTACATCACTGGGCCCTCCTACATCAATCACTAACTAAGAAAATGCTCTACAGACTTGCCTCTAGTCTGATCTTATGGAGGCATTCTTAATTGGGTTTCCCTCCTTTCAGATAACTCAAGCCTATTTCATGTTGACATAAAATTAGCCTGCATAATGAAATAGCCCTTCTTGGGCCCTTAGTCTTTGCCAAGCTTAGGTCTAAGAAGATGTTTGCAAGCATTCATGTGCTCCCTTGAGCCAGGGGTTTTACTGTCATCAGAAGCCAGCTCTAACCTTGAACGTAGTATCCATGTATAGGTCCTTGTCATGAGCCACTGCTGCACTACACCGTACTGTGAAACACTGCAGGCTTTGGCTGAGGAAGAAGAAAGATACCACTGAGCAAGGAGGACTCCAAGAACCAACATACCCATCATGGTGGGAAGGGTTTCGCCAGCAAACAGCAATGGCAGAGGGCAGAGACAATGCTAGTATCTGTCACATGACAGTGAATTAGTCTGGTTCTTAGAAAGGACAGAGTCCTGATAGCTGGGAAAGCAGCTTGGGACTGATCCAGACCCCATGAACGTGGGTGTCAGTGAGGAGGCCTTATAAATCTATGGAGCCTCTTGTAGTGGGTCAATACTTATCCCTAGCATAGGAATGGACTTTGGGAACCCACTCCACATAGAGGGATACTCCCTGAGCCTAGACACACAGGGGAGGGCCTAAGCCCTTTCCGAAAGGATATGACAGACTCTGAAGACCCCCTATGGAAGGCCTCACCCTCCCTGGGGAGCAGAAAGGGTATGGGACAGGTATGGTGTTAGTTGGGGGGGGGGGAGAACTGGGATTGACATGTAAAACAATCTTGTTTCTAATTTAAATTTAAAAAATGGAGAAAAAAATAAAAAGCCAAGATAAAAAAAAAAAAAAAGACACAGTCACTGAATCCCTGAGGCATGGTTGTAGACTACCTCATTTCCATGGAATCACAATCTGAAGCACTGACTGTGATGTACACCCACATTTAAGAGCCAGGCTGGCCAGGCCAAACTAACATCCTCCCTTAACAAACAGCAAAATGCCCCTAACAGCAGCTCACAGTAAGAATGGGTAACCACTAGAACCCAGGTTAGAATCTGCATCCTGATTGCTGCCTACCATACCATCTCATAGTAAAATTCAGCCTCTATTATGCTGTGTGACCAACTCAAAATGACACAAACACATCAATGATAAAATGAAAATAAAAGACAGAAGGACTCTTCAGAAATGCCTGTCCACCATCTTGCTTTGAAAATTAGAAAAGTTCATATTGGCTGAGGCCTCTAGAGAGGTCATTTTGCAGGGTAAAGAGACACAAGAGTACTTTGAGGGCACAAAGAGGCCTGTTATCTGTTGTGGTGATCTAAATCAATAGCAATATTGATTAAAAACTTATTTACCCAGAAATTACTGCCAAATCTATCTTGTAAAGGATTTATAAGAATGACTTTGTAAACAAACTAGAAACTTGGAGAAGTAAACATGAACTCTTTAAAATTAGGAGAAAAGACTAGGTGTAGTGATACATGCCTTTCAGCACTCAGGAGGCAGAGACACATCTCTGTGAGTTTGAGGCCAGCTGGGTCTACATAGTAAATTCTGGGACAGCCAGAGCTACATAAGGAGAACCCTGTTCTCACAAAACAAAACTAGGGAAAAAAAAGACTAAACCAAAGAGTAGCTAGCATTAAACTAGAAGTGGAGATACCATTGAAACAATGCTTCAGGGGAACTTTAGATTTTACAAGGCTACCCATTCAGTCTAAGGGAGCACCACAATGGCAAAGCCAGAGCCCAAACATTTAACATTGACAAGCCCACTATAACAGGTACAAAATTCTCAAGGATTTCAGCATCAGCTTGAAAACTTACAGAAAAGCAAGTGAGTCAAAGACCAACAAGCAACACTAGAGCCATACCTTGTGATGACATGTAAAAACTGTGGTGTGAGCACTGCTTGCTGAGACTTCTCAGGATACCAATAGACTGACATCAACTCGACAGATTTCACAACCATGTACAGATAGCCCACATGGGGTAAGGAGAAGAAACAGAAGAGATTCAGAAGCTCTTTTTCCTGAGACAAACCTTTTCCATCAGGAGGAAAACCTGCAATGGAAAAAATGCAAGAGACATGCCATGAAGCTTATAAATAAAAGGAGAGAATCAATATCATGATTTTCCAATGCAGACTAGATGGACTAGACTGTATCAGGAACCACAGAGGTGCTAAGGAGGAGTGAACGGTAAGAAATGTAAAGGGGAGGAAGTAATTAGGAAAGCACCAATTTGCAACAACAAGTGAACTAAGCCACACTCATCCACAGCTATTAATACTGTAGTGTTCACCAGGAACCACGGGCTTTCCAAAAGACAGAAAAACTACTTGCACAACAAATAACAATATCCCAATCAAGCCTGAGTCTACATCAACATGGTCAATAAAAATGTAATTATTTCACATCTAGAACTTAAAGTTTTCTAGTATTTCCAAAAAGTAAAAAGAAACAGGAAAAGGTTTTTAATAATATTGTCCAGTAATTTAGCATAGCTAAAACACTGCCATTTCAACAATCATTGAACAACAACAAAAGGTGTTCTGTATTTTAGTACTAAACATTCAAAATCTAGTCTGTGGTTTATACTTAGAGAATATATCAGTTTCTGTTAGTTATATTCCAAAATGCTTAAGGGCAACTTGTGGCTAATACCATACTGAAAAGCACAGACTGAGAGCGAATGACTAACTCACAGAGAACACAGTGGGTACAACAGGAACCTGATAAATGATGCTGTGAAGACTCAATCAGCAAAATTCAGATTATAAGCAACTTTACAGTAAAGGCCCAATTTCTTGCTACAGAAATTGCAAAAAGAGAATTAGAAGGCTGATCCCAAATAAGACACAGAAATCAACTGAGATAAATCTAACTTGTATATGTACTTTATCCAAACAAACAGATTGTAGGGGGTGGAAATCTTTAGAGGATCGGGAAAACAAGTACCCTGAAAAGAGAGACCTGACAACAGCATGGAATTTTTACATGAGAAGTATCTTGAATTCGTTAAAATAAGACATCCTCAGACTCTGTTTAGAGAAGTATTTATATAGAAAATGTATAGATGTTAGGATAGTCATCAAAGTAACTAGGAATGGATCAGGTACTGCCATGTGTAAGTTGTGGATTGGGATATAGGGAAGGTTATTGTAGCATTTTCTCACTATCTAAATAAGCTTCATTTTTTTTTTCATAACCAAGGGTTTTTTTTTTTTTCAAGTTTTATTCCTCTTTCTATGATACCCATTGATACTGAAAGTGCAACTCTGTACTAGCCCAAAGCCACAACTAGCCCAAAGCCATCTCTATTTCTTCTTTCTGGTACACATCTGAGCTCTAGTTCAACAGAATTGATCTCTAAGCACATGAAAATTTTACAGCTTACATATGTTGGTTCCTCTTATGAAATACCTTACCAAATTCTTCAGCTTCTACAATACCCACCCAACTCAAATAAAACCACACATCTACAGTCATTTGTCCATTCAATAAATACTCTCTAGGTGCCTACTACTACTGTATTGTTTGAGGTTCTAGGGAGATGGCAATGCACAAAACAAGGTGACTTCTTTAACAGAGCCCTCACATTCTAGTGATGGGAACTGGGACAGGGAACAAGCAAGTAAACTAAAGTGAAGAGAGATTTTTGAATGGAGAGAGCCAGGGGCCTGAGTGATAGTGTAGCAATTAAGAGCTCTTGATGCTCTTGTAGAGAGCCTGAGTTCAGCTCCTAGCAACCAAGTTGGCTCTCTCTGTCTGTCTCACTATCTTCTCTCCCCTGTCTCTACCTTCCTCTCTCCAATAAAACTTCCTTCCCATATAATTTCTGCCTGATGGTATGTTTGTCCCCCACCATGGGATCTGCTGAGGACCATATTATAACACTCATAACCCCCTGCAACATCTTCACTGGCCTCTGCCAGTACCATACTTACATGCGCAAACCCACATTCAGGTACACATATACCCACATAATCAAAAATAAAAAGTAAGTCAAACTGAGAGAGCCAGGGAAGTCACTCCTCTGTGGCAAGGTGACATTAGAGCTGTGCACTCACATGGGATCTGAAGAAAGCACATTCTACATCTAAGTAGAAGAAATAATAGGCTTTACACACAATGATACTTTGTATATCTGAGGATGGCAGAAAGGCGGCTGTGGATAGAAAACAGTTTACGGGTCAGGCTGAGACAAGATGAGTCCAGAGTTAGGTCACATTGGCCATGGAACATTGCAACTTTTTATTTCAACTGTTGTGGGAAGTTCACTGAATGAAAGAGCTGGCCCTGTCTGGTCTCCAGTCTTGTATCACGTCCCGTTTCCTTTACTCCACTCTGTTCTTGGCTCTTTCAGTTCCTCATATACAGACTCTTTGCCCAGCTTTGAAACTTCCTCTACTTAAAATACTCTCTTCTGCTTCCTTTGCTGAGCCCATCTAAATCCCCAAGTCAGCACAATTCAACCTACAGATCTATTCTCATGAAGCAGCCTTCCTAGACCCCAGAGAAAGTCAGGGTCTTTTGCTATAAAGGCTTTTGCTACCAGGGTTCCTTTCCCATAGAGTACTATCTCTGTCTAATTTTGCCATAGACCTGCTGTAGCAGAGTGGTGTTCAGGTCCAAAGAGGCCGAGTGGAGTTTTCAGAGGAAAGGAGGAGGGAGACACGATCTGAGGGTAAATCAGGTTGACTGCCAGCAGTGTTTATTGAAAAAGGAATATCCCTTTTGTACTTTATAGTTTACCCACAGGAAAGATTGAAAGCAGATTCAATGATTCATGGACAGAAAGCAGCCATTAACTTCATTATAGCAATTTTTTCCCTAAAACAAAAGCTAGTGTCTAAATGTCTATTGTTCTTAGAGGTTCAGTAACTCTACCAGGAACCCTCTTACATCATGGAAAGGATACAAGCTCCTCCTGCCAGAGATAAGGAGAGTGACTGCTTTTAGCAAGCAGGGACTTTTCCTCAAGGCCCAGGGGGAATGGAGACCCTAATCCAAATGCCTGAACTTGGGAAAAGGACTTCCTCAGGGACCAGACACTCAACTACAGTTTAAGAGCATTTTCATTCTCAGTGGGATAAGCATGGAGCTGTACCCTTAAGCATGTCCCATTGTGTCTTAGTCTTACAATGTGAGCCTGTTCCTCTCATACACTCCAAAAGGGGAAGGTCCCGATGTCTAACTCTTTTCCTGCTATGCCGTACCATTGTGATTTCTCCATATTTATTAACTGAACTCTTGCCCCTAATTGGCCTCAGGCTCCAGATCTGGATTGTAGGAGTTTCATGCTTGGGGTCAGTGTCTAGTAGATCTCTAACTTTGCTGTTCTTGGTGTAACCAGGAGGGCACAGTGGGATGCCTGATTCCTTGGTGACAGGGACTTTTTCCCCAGTGAATTATTTTGTTTAAAGAGGCTGCCGTTTTACATTTTCTGTCCTTCAAAGCCCGCACAAAATTTCTCAAAGGAAAAGGCATAAGGGAACTCTCATAACAAATACTGATAATCATTTAAAATGAGAGTTAAAAGGTGCTGGGAAAGTGTGGTCTGCAATGTCAAAATTTTGGAACTTTGACTAGCAGCAATGGTGGCCATTTGGTCCATACCACAATTGTGTCAGTATTTGATGAGTATCTGCTTTTACCATTAGATAATTAACTTCCTAAGTCCAAGCATGTTGCTTACTTTTGCTCAGTACTCAGCACAATGGTCAACAATATTTACTTAAAAAATAACATTATAAAGACACTGGGTTACAGCAACATTTATATCTCTCCAGAAACAGGTTATGAGCAAGTGCAGAGCCTACAGGTATCAATTTTGGTGCTCACTGGATTTCTGGTCACTTAGAGGATGCAGGTGCCAGAGTCCAAAACAGTCTCCAATTAAGTCAGAATGAGAATCACTAGCATTGTTCTCATAGAGGGTCTCATGTAGCCCAGGCTAGCCTAGAACCCACGGGTCATCCTCTGAGACCCTCAATTAAAATCATGTTAGCGATTCTGATTCTGACTTAACTGGACTCTTTTGGACTCTGGCTCCATCTCCCATCCAGGTAAATGCAATGTGCAGCAGTGTTGAAAACTAGTATTCGGAATGAGTTTCCATTCAGACCAGGTTTCACACCTTGCTTATGAAGCCATCCTAAGAAACTTTGCCACATACTCAGCTGGAACCTAGATAGATCCATCCTCCAACAGTGCTCACAAATTTCCTTTACTGAGCCTACAGATTACTTCAAAAATAATACAAAACAACAACAAAGGAATTGAGGTTTTTTCTGGTCACACCCTCCTAAGTTGATTCACTTCTCCTAGCCAATATGACTTTCCTCTCCTCAGCAAGACTCAGTAGAAGAACCAAATCTAATGTCTACACACTGGTCTTCCCTCCAGTCCAGGGCCTTGCCACCTGTCTGCACCACAGCTCAACCATACTTACCTGTTTGGTGAATAGGTAGCAGTTGAAGGGAATGTAACTTGATGTTATCAGACAAGACATAGAATGAAATATCGGGAGCAAAGCGTCTGCGGGTTTAAGAAGAAAAAGAGGAGAGATCTAATTTCCATAGACTTTAAGCAGGCAGGTAAATATGAAATGATGGTGAATAAAAAGGTGCTCTCGTACCTATATAGCAGGTGCTGTACACTTAAATATTTTACTTTTTCATCTGCCAATCCTGTGGACTCCAGTTTAACAGATATTCCAGACTGTTCACACTTTTCACCAAGAAGCTCCATGGGTTTTAGGCAAATGACAAAATCTTCTGATTCAATCTGTGAAGCTTCATTACTGACATCTTAAAAAATAACATTTGAGCGGTTAACAACTATAGGTACTATAGGTTCATTCTGCCTGAATGAACATTGGACATGGCATGTGCCTTTATGTTTCCACTGCTTGATAAGACATCATAACCAAAAGCAACTAGTACATGAAAGGGTTTGTTCCCCTTTACCACTCTCAGATCACACTCTACCACTGAGGGAGTCAGGGCAGGATTTCCGAGTAGCAGCTGATTCACAGGCCATGGAGGAGTACTGTTTACTGGCTTGCTCCCCATGGCTTGCTTAGTCTGCTTTCCTATATACCCCAGGACTACCTGCTCACAGGTGGCACTACCCACAATAGGCTGGGCCCTCTCACATCAATAATTAAGAAATGTCCCCCAAGGTTTGCCTAGAGGTCAGCCATATAGAGACATTATTTCTTTTTGCTTGTTTGTTTTTTGTTTTTGTTTTTTGAGACAGGGTTTCTCTGTATAGCTTTGGAGCCTATCCTGGCACTTGCTCTGGAGACCAGGCTGGCCTTGAACTCACAGAGATCCGCCTGCCTCTGCCTCCCGAGTGCTGAGATTAAAGGCGTGTGCCACCAACGCCCAGCTAGAGACATTATTTCAATTAAAGTTCACTCTTTAAAAATTCTAGCTTAAGTTGGGGACCAAAATAAGGCAACCAGGACAATGCTATGCAATGTCATTAAATATCAAATATGACAGCAAAGGTTAGAAACTCGTGTAGGGCAGGCTTAGGGACTCACAACTATAATGCCTAGACTCAGGAGCCTGAGACAAGAAGATCCCCAGTTTGAGACAAGCCTGAACCAAGTGAGTTCCAGGTCAGCTGGGAACATATTGAGACCCTGTCTCAAAAGAAGGACACCAACTGTTTTCTCTTTAGAAACCCCTTGTCTAATAGCAGTTGCTCCATTACTCACATCCTGACAAACACATATAGGAACAGAATAAGCTATGGATAATCACAAACCCAAACCAATGTAATAAGAACACCTAAACCTATAAGAATAGTGGCAAGCCATAGATGCTGGGGTTCTTCAGAAAGTCAAATTCATTATTTACCTTCCATCTGTTTCAGTTGGTTGTTGGTTTTTTGTGGGTGGTGTTTAACTCTCTCTCCATTTGTAGGTTCTGACTCCAGTTTTAGGATTAAGACTTCTAAGTCAGACATGACAGCAACATACCCAACACAAAAAGAAATTTCAACAGGAATGATATTATCTATGTGTATAATTAATGAACGTTCGAAGTCCAACACTGAGACATCTTCACTAATGATACAGTACTTCAAAGTAAATAAGACTAACTTATTGGGGCAGCCAACAAGTAGATCTCCTTTCACAGGACAACATGAAATGCACAAAGGAGCCTCCGACAAAGGCATTTCAATTATAGACATCTGATCTCTAAAGCTTTCACAGAAGGGCGCCTCCACACTGTGGCCAACCATCCGAATGCACACGCGGGAGTTTTCAGTCCTCGTATTCCTCCAGTTCATGTAAGCACGCAGGAACGTAGTTTTGCTTTTCTCTTCAATTGCTACCAGATAGTCTCCTAAAAATGAAACAAGACTGCATTTGGAATTTGGAATTAGAAATTCAACCACTTTCTTTGCTGTCTGAAAGTGGAATGCATAACATAACACACGGATCACTGACTCAAAAGAACAAAGCTGCCCTCTAAAGTGGCAGAGGTGTGTTTTAAATGCTATCAGTCATGGAAGTTCTGAGATACAGTCTCTTTCCATCTGAGTGTTCTACAACAACTCCTTTATTATTCATCTAACAAAGAAACTTTCCATTTTACTCTATTAACTCTTACCACAGTTGAAAGCTCGACTGACTAAGCTGCAGCTGTAATATTAGTGTAAAATTCAAGCCGGGCGGTGGTGGCACATGCCTTTAATCCCAGTGCTTGGGAAGCAGAGGCAGGTGGATCTCTGTGAGTTCGAGACCAGTCTGGTCTATAAGAGTTAGTTCCAGGACAGCCTCCAAAGCCACAGAGAAACCCTGTCTTGAAAAACCAAAAACAAATAAATAAAATAAAAATAAAAATAAAAATAAAAATAAAACTCAGGTGAGAATTAAGGGACTCTGAGTTTAACAGAATTTACATTTGACATTTCCTTCCCTTCCTACAGAAGTCACAAATCTAAAAAGGTGGATAAAACTAGAGATACCAAATAAAATATAAATCCAAGTTAATATTCTTTTAACTATTGGCTATATGGGATTGTTTTCACTTTAAAAGTAACATTTGTTATAGAAACCAAAATTATTAAGAACAAAATGAAAACATAATGACCTCCCCTTCTGTCTGGTGTGTGACTTTCAAAACACTTTGTCTCATATAAACATGGGTCAAGAAAGGCTTTTTGTCTTCTTTATATATCACGTAAAGCTATTTAACAATGTGCCATTTCTAAGTTCATGTTTAACTTAATAATCACATTTTGTTATTAATGATAACTGCTTTATGAATGAACAACATCAAGCATACAGGTTAGCAACTTTCTTGGGGGAAAAAAAGTCCATAAAACCACCTTTAGTTATTTAAACAATGAATAATCTTTTCCTCCACGCTGAAACATGGCTATCCATCACCCACCATCCCAAGGTAGCACACAGACATATTGATATCTGGAAAATATCCTATATGCACATGTGACATAGCTACTTAATAATTCCTGTATTAATGCGGGGGGGGGGGCGGGATTACCACTATACTTTATTCTGTAACAAATAAACCTCTACCTATATAATTTGTTTTATGTCGGAAATTTATGTTGGGCCACAGACAAAGAGTACTTGAAACTTTATTAGAAACTGTCAAGTTACCACCATAATTAGATAACTGAAATTCAGATTGCCAGCAAAACTATACATTGCTATTTCCTACCACCTCAGGGGTCATGCATGCTATAGATCCCAGTCACTCGCTACTTGAGTTACTACATAGCACAGGATGTCCTCAAACTTGCCAATATCCTCCTGCCTTGGCCTCTTGAGTGCTTATGCCATCACAACCAGCTACTTTATGATAACTATACTGGGGGGTTTGAGTATATTACTGGGACTTTAATTTGCATTTCCGCAATGATTAGGGATGTGGAGTCTCTTTTGTGTGCTTTTGGACATTTGCACGTCTTCTTCAGAGAAATGTCTATTCAAGTCCTTTGCTGTGTACTGCTGGGGCTCAAACCCAGCACCTCACCTGTGAGGCAAGTGCTCTATCACTTGCCTATACACTCCACTTTTATTTGTTCATTAAAAAATTAATTGATGGGTTTTCCTCTCACCAAATTAGTTTATTATATATTTTAGACCCCAGTGCTTTATCAAATATATAATTTATAAATCCCTTTTCAAATCTTTTGAATAGTCCTTTCCACCTATTGGTAGAATACATACCCAAAAATCTTTAATTTTGACAATGTCCAATTCACCTACTGTCCTTTTGTTGCTTATATTTTTTGGTATCATATTTAAGTTAGTATATGACATTTTAAAATAAGTATATTTGTTTAGTTACAATAGAAGCTTTTAGTTCATACATCTATAGGTATATTCTATAAATATATATAATGTTCACACATGAAATGATGTATCTTCAAGTTGCAGGTCATATCCACATTGTATTGTATGATTTCAGATGACTGGTTATGTAAGTGCTGTAGTAGCCCTTGCTAAGCAGGCCTCCTTAACAAGTCTCATGAGCCCATTGTTAAGTTTTCTGTAAATCCTGACATGATCCCTTTGGGATAAATATCTTTCTTCAAATTTTATAGTTCAGCAACAGTCAACAAATGATGTACCTAACTGGTTCAAAGCTTTGTGCTCATTCTGCAAACTGTTAGAAAGGAAATAAAATCCTATAGGGTTCCATATAACCTTTAAAGTGAGGACCTAACTTTGAAAAAAATTATGTTCCTGGTGCATCATTAAATATAGGCACAGAGTGAGTGGGGGGGCACTAGTTCTGTATACTTGTGCTAAAGAACCACTTGTATTAATTCAGTACACAAGGAGAGCTGCGTGGTCTTCACCCTCCTGCCCTACCAACCACAAAGACCTCATGAACACATGTCCAAGAACAGGGCCTTTAACACTGTCCTAGCTACTGGGTCTCTCTATCTGTTGGTTATCCCTTCTCTTCATATCACACATGCAGCCTAAATTCAATTTCCATTTCCATTATCCCTGATGATATGAAAAGCTCAAAACTTAGCTTCTAAATTGTTAGATACTTCCTGCCTAATGTTCTTGCAATGGTTTATCATTTCAACTTGATTGAACTAAGAAACACCTTGGACCACACCTCCCATAATTTCTTGTGAGAACATTTCCAGAAATGACTAGATCATGATCTCTGACCTAATGAATGCATTAATACACTGGTAAATTTAAATTTTGGAGACTTTAGTGTGGTGGAGGTAGAATTGTAGAAGGGAGTCTGGCTAGAGGAACAGGAAGGACATCGGGAAACTCTATCTTGCCCTAGTCCCTTCCTGTTATGAAGGGTCCAGGAATAGGAATATAAAAATGAAGGACAAAGGAATAGTAATATAAAATATAGAAATGTAAATACGGAACTTAAAAAGAAGTAGGAGCTGACATCAACAGCTGTCACCAGTTAGGGATTAACTTTTTTTATATTTCTATATATGTTTATTTCAAATTAGAAACAATCTTATTTTACATATCAATCCCAGTTCTCTCTCCCTCCCATCCTCCCATGTCCCCCACCTACCCCCCCATTCCATCCCTCTTCTGCTCCCCAGGGAGGGTGAGGCCTTCCATGGGGGAGCATCAAAGTCTGACACATCATTTGGGGCAGGGCCTAGGCCCTCCCCTGTGTGTCTAGGCTGAGACAGTATCCCTCCATAGGGAATGGGCTCCCAAGGTCCATTAGTGCACTAGGGATAAATACTGTTCCACTACCAGAGGCCCCATAGACTGCCCAGACCTCCTGACACGCACATTCGGTCCTATGCTGGTTTCCTAGCTATCAGTCTGGGGTCCATGGGCTCCCCCTTGTTCAGGTCAGCTGTTTCTGTGTGTTTCCCCAGCCCGGTCTTGACCCCTTTGCTCATCACTCCTCCCTCTCTACAACTGGATTCCAGGAGTTCAGCTGAGTGCTTAGCTGTGGGTGTCTGCTTCTGCTTCCATCAGTTACTGGATGAAGGCAATGGGATGGCATTTAAGGTAGTCATCAATCTCATTATAGGGAAGGGCATTTAAGGTAGCCTCTCCACTATTGCTCAGATTCCTAGTTGGGGTCATTCTTGTGGATCTCTGGACATTTCCCTAGTTCCAGATTTCTCTTTTAAACCTATAATGGCTCCCTCTACTAAGGTATCTCTTTTCTTGCTCTCCACTATTCTTCCCCCAACTCAATCTTGCTGGTCCCTTATGTTCTCCTCCCGGCTCCTCTTCTTCCCTTCTCTTTCTCCTCACTCCCCACCCCCACCATGTTCCCAATTTGCTCAGGAGATCTTGTCCCTTTCCCCTTCTCCGGGGGACCATGTATGTCTCTCTTGGGGCCCTCCTGGTTTCCTAGCTTCTCTGGAGGTGTGGATTGTAGGTTTGTATAGGCATTAACTTTTAACAGTGGTATTCCTTGCTTTATGCCCAGCAGCCCTGTCTGTGACCAAAGGTTAGCATCTTTCAATGGCTCTCTGCAGCTAAGGGTTAGCACTTAGATGACCCCCCTGCCACTTACAACGAGCCATTGCTGTGAACTAAGGTAACTTTTAATACCTGTTTGTAAGTGATTTTCTGTTTGCATTCTTCCATGTTCTTCTCTGCCTTGGGAAACTGGCAGTGCCAGAGAAGTGTAGAAGTGCACAGGAGAAACAATAAGCTAGTTCAAACACCAATTTAGCCAAAGACCTTGTTAATAGGAATTGAAAAAAGCAATTTGTACCTAAGTTTTGCCTTGAGATTGTAAAAATTCTTTTGTTCATGTCTAATGCTTACTTCTTACTATAAAAGGGGAGCAAGGAGTCTGCCCCAGTGGCAGTTTCAGAAGGCTGAACTCTGGCTGTGGTCTCCATTAACTAAAAGTTGTTTGTACCCAGAGGAGACTTGATATAAAGCTTGCTTCTGCTTCAGGCTTTGGAGGTCTGTCCCCTACCCTTTGCACCCCTGGGCATAACAGTTACCATTTCACTTTACTTTCTGGTCACCATGATGTAACAGGTACTTGTAAGTAGGAACTGAGGGAGCCTGGAGGCCACACTGAACCCTGACATGCTGATAGGAGCCACAGGTTAATTTCAGAACCATCATCCCTTTTGCTGGAGGGAAGGGAAATGACTCCTTTTGAAGCAGCTTCACAAGTTCCTGAGGAATGCTGACTTTTATCCAACTGCCAGAAATCCCCCTATAGTCCTCATTTCTGGATATTTGGACTGCCTTTTGGAGTTTCCAGATTGGGGTTTCCTTTGGACCTGACAGTAAGAAAAAGAAAATACTTTCTGCTTGGGTAGAAGACCTACAAAACAAGGGAGATTTGCTGCAGTAAAGGACACTGGCCACTGAGAACACAAATCCCCAGGTCCACATACTGAGAATATGAAAAAAAAGGGGGGGGGGGCTAAAGGAAAAGTCAAAGGCAGGTTTTCTGGACATAGGCACAGCCAGGAGTCAGCCTATTAATGTTTGGTCATGCATGGATTAAAAGAGGTTGAAGTTCAACTGTGGACTGAAAGCTACCTTTGATTTACATGTTCCCTGATGCTAATGCCATCCCACATGACTCCTGAAGGTCTTTAAGGCAGCCAACTTGATTACAAAAGCATTTTTGTTCTTCAACATTTCATTAATGAGGTTATCTCAGTTTAGTGCTAGCCTCCTGCAGTCAGTATGGCTCAAGTCATTAGTACCCAACCCAGCCAAGCATTTGAAACACTCCAATGTTAGCTTCCCTCCAGAGAAATTTAACACTGTTTCCGAAGGTGTTGCCCAGGAATGTTTTTTTTTTTTTTTCTTTTATGCTTCCTAAATGGCTTTTAGGCATAAGTAGCAGCAATACAAGGACCCCAGGAATCAACATTAATGACAGGCAAGAAAACCACCCATTGCCTCAAATAGAATAAATATGCCTTTGAAAGAGTGGGGCCTTTATCTTTGTCTTACGCGCGCGAACACACACACACACACACACACACACACACACACACACACACACAATGTATTTAAGAATTTTCATAAATCAATCCACCACTAACAAGTAATAGTGACTTACAGACATAAAAGGGATAGCTATGGTTTAGGATAACTTTTGAGGTAGAGCATACTGTGAACTTCAGGATATCATTTTCCCTCCTCTTTCTTTAGTGCAAGGTTTGAGATTTCTTACATTGATGTTTTTAAGAGTCTGGCATAAGTGGAACCCAGCCACAGGCTTTCAATTCAAGACATGGCGGGGAGAGGGGGTTGGGATCAGTCAGTGTTCTCTTCCCACCTGAGACCCATGTCTGTGTGGAGTGTTTGTTTTGCTTCAAGACAAGAGTACCTGTAGCCCAGGCTAGTCTGGAATTCACTAAATACCAGAGGATGGCCTTAAACTTCTGATCCTCCGGCCTCCACTTCCCAGGTACTGAGATTACTAGCTGAACAACCTCGGTGCGGTGCGGAAGATCAGACCCAAGGCTGAATTCAGGAAAACTAGGTAAACACTCCACCAAGGCGCTCCAGCTGATCTGTGGTTGCTATGACAACTGCACAAAACGCCTTCAGCACTTTATTGCGCGACCAGCGCAGACTGCCAGCAGCTAGTACGGAAAAGCACCAGCCCCTTCCCCATCCAGAACCCCGCCCCAAAGCCGCTCCTCACCGGCTTCACTGTAGGCCATGCGCAGCACCCTGCCCAGTGTGGAGAAGGAGCAGCGCGGTTGGCACAGCTCTGTTCCCTGGACGGCGAACGCCTCCACCTTGCAGCCCGAAGCCACGAACAGCGCGTCCGGCCCCCCGCAGCAGAACTGCTCCGGCTCCCGCTGGCAGGGGACCACCTGCTGCGACCCGAAAGGGTGCAGGTTGTACAACTGCACCATCCCGGCAACTGAACCGCAGAGCGGCTTCCGCAAGCTTGCTAGCTGCGCCGGATCACGTGAGCGCTGTGCCTCCGCCCTGAGCTCGGCTTCTTAAAGAAGCCCTGAGGGATTGACTTGCACTGCTCTGGAGGGATGCAGAGATCTCGGGTCCTTCCCTTGGGACTTCACTTTACTGCTTCTGGCTGGACGGGTATCTGGGCCTTTGAATGTGTTTAACTGGATCATGTGCTAGTTTCGACTTCGGGGCGTCACTCTTGGCTTCCCGTATCCTTTGAGCTTTTGAAGGATGGAGCTGCAAAACCTGGAGTAGGTGTATACCGCCCAACTTGGATTAAACACGCCAGAGTTATTCTGAAATACTGTGGATTTTACAATGGTTTCGTTGGAAAGGACAAATCCTTGCATATACTTAGCCAAAAAGATAATATATTGAATGAAAGAATCAGTGAACATTTTGCAGGCATTTGGCAAAAGATTCCTCTAAGGCCTAGATAATAGAAGGGAAGGAGCGAAATCCCCCTGATGGTTAATGTTCCTGTACAGGAGAAACTTGCTGTCTGAATTCCTATATTTGGGGAGATTTAATAAACCAGATATGATAATAGTTTTCAACAATTCTAGGAAATGTGTGTATATGCACACACGCACTTTGTGCGTATGTATTGATTGAGGGATACTCTTCTTTTGACATTGGGATCAAACTGAAAAGAACAAACTTAAACTCCCATTTCAATCATCCTTGTGAGTCCTTTATTCCAAGAATTTATAAAGTGAGAGCAAGTGGACTGCTTCCATACCTTCCAGATGAAGAACGAATCATGAACCTCTCTCTCAGTGATAGCCTTCCTTACCCACTGCTAGGGACACTCTGGGAGACAACAGGTTCACCAAACTCAGTAAGAAGAGAAAAGCACAAGGGATGGTTCCAGTTAGAAAACTAGGCTGCAGAATCAAGCAGATCACAACTCATGTTCCAGACTCGACCCCCATGAATACTCCTTTCCTTTTGACAAGTATCAGTCCCTTTTGATTAATTTTCCTCTTCAAGACTGATCTGGATATTCATTTGAGATTCATTCAGCCCTTGCTGTGCACCACCCTCCTCTAGAGGTAGCCTCTTCTCCCTTGATATAGTCCCTGCACCTGGCTCACCTAAGGGCCTTTAGGAAGAGATATTTTGTCTTTGTTAACCACTTTGTTCACTGATGTGACCATCAGATTAAGAGAGGAAATGTTTGTTTTAGGTCCGTGTTTAGGATATAGGGTCCAACATGAAGGAAACTGCTGGGCTGATCAGAAAACAGACTGAGGAAAATAGCTTTTTCCTTTTTTTCCCCTTTAGTCAAGGACCTCACAAAACTCAACGGCACTACCCACATTCAAGTTGTGTCTTCCCTGTCCCATTAAACCCTCCCACAAGTGCCCCTACAAACACATCCAGAAGTATATCTAGGTGATTCTAAGTCCAGTACATTAAATAAGAAAGTTAATCATCATATGAAGGTAAGGTGGAGTACATGTCTAGCTTCTATGTTTGTGAGGATCTGTGAGTAGAAACCACTCACTTGTCTCCTGTTATAAAAGCGGGGACCAGGGTGGCATGCCATCATTTCTTAATGGGAGAGGGTAGTTGTCCTAACCTGTGGGACAGCAGCCTAGGGCAAGATATCCAGGGAGGGGAATGGGGACAAGAGACACGGAGAGAATGACCAAAAGACAGGATTCTGATCAAGTGGCAAATTTTATTTTTCCCAGGCTAGCTTATATAGTCAGTAGAGTGGGATAAAGGGGAGGAGGAGAAGAGGCCAAGAGCCAGGTGTTAGTTTAAGCAGGATGTTAGAAAACTATAGAAGGAGGATATTGGCAGGATAAAAAGTTCATGGGTGGTGGGGAGAGGAAGGGTTACCTAGGTGAGTGGTGGGAAGAAGGAGGTTTGCCTAGGTAAGTGGGCTTGTGGTTGAAACAAGGGATTGACATCTGGGTCATGTTGTTCCTTCTGGGTGCTCATGCTTCTAGAAGCCATTTATAATCAAAAGACAGTTCTATAACCATGTGGCTTGCCAAGTTTGGCCTCAAGGTTCATGCCAAGCTGTATGACTCCCAACATTTTCCCAATCTATAGTTTACCAATATATGGGTGATATTTTACTAGCTGAAACAAATGTAGATTATTTAGAAAGAATGTTTGAAGAAGTAAAGAAAAATTACCTTGGTGGAAATTACAAATTGCTTCTGAAAAAATGCAAAGAGGAGACTCTACTAATTATTTTAGGATATAAAATAGGTATACAGAAAATTAGACTCCAAAAGTTACAAATTAGGAGAGATCAATTGCTGACTCTTAATACTTTCAAAGATTGCTAGGAGACATTGCTTATATAGAGTCCACTATTGGAATAGAAAAAAAATGAACTGAATAATTTGTTTAAAACCTTAGTTGGTGACAAGGACTTAAATAGTCCAAGAGAATTATCAGCTGAAGCTGAGAGAGAATTAGTTTTCATGGAAAAGAAATTACAGGATGCACATGTGGATCATTTGGATCCAGAGCTTGATTGCATTTTGGTTATTTTACCCTCTAAGCATTCTCCTACAGGAATATTAATACAGAGGGAAGATATTATCTTAGAATGGATCTTTTTACCCCATAAACAGAGGAAAAATTAAAATTTATATGAAAAAGATCTATGAGTTGATTCTAAAAGGAAAATTGAGTCTTCGTCAGTTAGCAGGACTAGACCCTGCAGAAAGTGTAGTATCTTTTACTAATAATGAAATTGACAAATTATGGACAGAAAGTGAACCTTGACAAAGAGCTTGCAGTAATCTTTTGGGAGAGATTAACAATAAATATCCCCAAATCAAGAGAATTCAATTCAGAAAAATTTTAAAAAGTAGCTCTTTTTATTTATTTAGCCCTTTATGATTGTGTCCAAAAGTCAGAATTATATGCTATTCTTATGGTATTAATGGATTTTTACAGAACCTTTCAACATAGTTATTGATTCGGAATATGCAGAAAGAGTTGCTTTGCATATTGAAACTGCTGAATTTATACCAGGTGATACAGTATTCACTTTATTATTCAGTTACAAGAAATAATCAGGAATAGGAATATATACATATATATATATATATATATATATATATATATATATACATATATATCACACATCCAATCCCATAGGTGTCTGTCAGGCCCTCTAGCACAAGGTAGTGATGAAATCGGTGAACTGTTGATAGGAAATGTTCTGGAGACCTCAGAATTTCATAAAAAATATCACATCAATAGCAAAGGTTTGAAAAAAGATTTTTCCAACTCTTGACAACAGGCCAAGGAAATTATAAGGGACATGTCCTGCTTGTTCTTTATGCAACCAAACTCTACTACCACTGGACAAATGAAACATCTGAAAAAAAAAAAAAAAGACAATTCCAAACAAAAAAAAGTCCCATGAAAAAGACTGAATTGGCCTATTGGTATATCATATCTTCAGCAGGATAAGACTTCATAAATTTTCCCAAGTGTTTGTTTTTGCTTTTCTCTACAGATATATAATACAAATGATCTTTTTAAAAAAGAAATTATTTATTATGTATACAACATTCTGCTTCCATGTATATCTGCACACCAGAAGAGGGCATCAGATCTCATAACGGATGGTTGTGAGCCACCATGTGGTTGCTGGGAATTAAACTCAGGATCTCTGGAAGAGCAGCCACTGCTCTTAACCTCTGAGCCATCTCTCCAGCCCCACAAATGGTCTTTTTATAGTCCCAGTCATATTAAAGATTAAAGCTAGCTTTGGAGTTGAAATGTGGTTCTTGGCTTCTCTAAACCCAAGCATGTTTGTTAAAGTAAAATCCAAAATCTCTGTCTCATGTCAGAAGAGCCACCTGATATGGGGCAGAAGAAAAACAAAAATTAGGGATCATTTTGTTTTCACTAATCTCATAATTCTTGGTTTTATTTTGAATTTTTGGAGCTTTTATTAAGGTATAAATATTGTCTCAAAATTTATACAATTTACATATATATTTTTTAAACTTTTTGTCGTGATATTAGTGGCCATATAGAGAACTAACTAATTCTAGAAAAAGACTTCATATAGCTTCCTGTACATGATTTGAGGTTTGAGTCTCTATCAGGTAACTAGGAATTAAGTTTTTGTACTCTGGATGTACCTAACAAACATTGATCCTTTAACCTCTTCGATATCTGCTGCTTATGCATTTAAAATGTTTAAGTTTTCTGAAGTGAACCATGACCATGCCTAACATCGACCATTGAAGACTTCAAAAGAATGATGGGGACCCACAACGATGATTCCACAAGGACTATGACAGCACCACTAAGCTGAAAAACACCGCCTAAAGATTGACAATGGACCACAATTTCGAAATGGCTAGCTGAGATGATCCAGCTTTACAGACTATTCTAGCCAGGACTTGAGATAAGTCCTACACTTTCCCATTACACAGAATAGACAACAAAAGACACAGCTACCTCTCCCAAGACTTGACAATTAACCCACATTTTTCTTTTCAGGATCCGATAAAGATGCCATTGCCCCCAGACAGCAGGAAGTAAACTTAAGAACATAATGCCCACATTCCAAAGAGTTGAGGTGGGTGATTTTAGGTTATTTAATAGGTTATGGATATTTGTCATTGTTTAAGGGTTTCGTTACATGTTGTTATTGGTAACGGCCAGGAAAAAAGTTGAACAAAGTAGATTAGATTCAGAGTTCTTGTTTTGACAAAAAAGAAAAAAGAAGGAGATACAGATATAATAGTATAAAAGGGTAGATTATTGAATCCATTCTGAAAAGAAAAAAAAGGGGGGGATATAGAAATAGGATTAGCCTGGTGGTGGTAGTGCCTGCCTTTAATCCCAGCACTCAGGAGGCAGAGGCAGGTGGATCTCTGTGAGTTTGAGACCAGCCTGGTCTACAAGAGCTAGTTCCAGTGCAGCCTCCAAAGCCACAGAGAAACCCTATCTCGAACCCCCCCCAAAAAAAAAAAGAAATGTAAAGTGTATAAGATTGAGAGACATAACAAGATAGTTTGGTAATGTAAATTAGATTAGAAATTGAATTAGGTACAACCTTTTGGACTCACCAAGATAAGAAAGATATGGAGTACTTTCTCTGAATTGTCAATGGACTAGACATTGTTGATGTATTTATTGCCTCTCTATATTGTATATAGTTATTGTATTTATTGTGTATAGTTTTTCTCATATTAGCTATAACTTTTTTTATTTTTAGACAAAGTGGGAAAATGTGTTATCTTGTTAATAACTTGCCTGAAGATCAGAGGGAGGAGCTAGCCACTAGTTAACCATAGAGGTCTGGAGGTCTGTGCAGACAGACAGGAAGTGATATGATGGGGTGAGGTGCGGAAGTGATAAGGCAGGCGGAGACAGGAGCTCAGTTTCTTTTCAGCTTGGAAGTTGAGTAGGTAAAGTGGCTGTGGTTTTGCTCCTACATATCTCCCATCTCTCAGCATTTTCCCCCATATCTTACTTTTTTATTAAGACCTATTAAAACTCCGGTTATAAGAAGGGCCCAAGGATCCTGTGAAAATTCAAGCACCCCCCAGGGGATTTTCAATCTCCTGTATTCACAGATATGGAAGTTGATGATATGCAAAGTAAACTATGGCTGCAAAAGGCCCCCTCTAGTATACCAAAGCTGTATTCCTGGCTTCCTCAACATTGCAAATATCTGTTACAAAGTTCATGTTGTCATCCTGGATCTTTCCACCCCACATCCTACACTAAAATTCTCCAGCTCATGGGCTTACCTTCCCACAGCTTCTGATTCCAATATAACTCTGACATTTCTGCTATACACTTTTTGCTCTCTCTCTTTTGTCTTTCTCCCTTCCACCCTCTTGGCTGTTCTGCTGGTTATATTCAGTGTATGACTTTCTTTTCTCTTGACTTTTATCCACAATACAAAACCTTTCTCTCAGCCATACCTTGGAGCAATTGGGTCCTCACTTTATGCATCTGGTGCTGAAACCTGCAATGGGGCATAAGTGGACCTCTTTCTAAGGGATCCAGTCTCGTAACTGCACCTAGCTCCCAATTTGACTCTCTATGGTATGTATGGATCATTTGTTTTTACTGGCGTCTGCCACCCTGTTGGAACCCAGCCCCCATGAGGTCTCTAAGAGTTGTTTTCCAGCATAACCCAGCCCCCATGAGGTCTCTAAGAGTTGTTTTCCTGACGTCACCCCACTGGGATCAATATCCTGTTGTGAACCCTTTGACCTGGGGTTTTTGTAGTTTTGTATATAAGGCTGCTCCACAATAAAGGTGAGAAACATTCTCTCAGAAAAGTACCAGGAGTCTTGTGGTTCATCCAAATCTCCAGCCTTTTGCCCAATATTTGAACTTAGTGGCCAAGAGCAGCCACAAATGGAGGTCCCACCGAGATCGGGAAAGAAAGGGGACCCTGAGAGATCACCCTCAGAAGGCTGGAAAACAACTCTTAGAGACCTCATGGGGACTGGGTTCCAACACAATCCTTCATGTTTGAGTCCAAATTCTAGAGTCCATATCATCAGCCACATCATCTCTCCACCTGTTATGCTTCTGCACTGTGAATCTGGGCATCTGAGTCTCTCTGGCTTCTGGAGCCTGTTAAGCCTTCCTGGGTGCCTGTTACATGGAAAGGCTGTCTCTCCTTACACTTGCTCTTTCCTCTTATACTGCATAAGTGTTACCCCAGAGCTGCCTGCTTTTTCTATTACTATAAAAGCCACACCCACCCGTAGGCTAAGATGCCCCTTTCACCCTACTGGCCCCCATCATAGGGAAAAAGATGCCTCTCCTTTGTGATTTGGGACATTTCTCTCTGTCAGGTCTCTCAGTCTGCTTGGGGATGCCTGGATTGAAAAATCTTGTCACCAGAACCTTACCCTTCTCTCTCCTACTCTTTCCCCCCTTTTCTCCTCCCCATATATTTTCATGCTCAGAACTATGTTTGTAGTTATGCTAAGCACAAGTGTAGTTCATTTGCAAGGCTTTTAGCTTTCTGTTTATGGTCTAAGGATGTGAAAGCTTAAGTAAGTTGTGAGGGTTGAAGAAAATGACTTCAGTATGTAAATACTACTGTATATTTGGTGCCCCCCCAGCCTGTGACAGCAACAGAGGAAGTAACAGCTTACATCACCCACCTGATAGCAGTGGCACATTTCCATTGTCACATTGCTATGAGTTGTGTAGAGTTGAGTCATGCAGCCCCTTTAAAAATCGTGGCCACCCCAGATTTCTCTCTGTCTTGTTCCTTCTGTCTGTTTGTCTGTCTCTGTCTCTATCTCTCTGTCTCTGTTGCTCTGTCTCTCTCTCTCTCATTTCTACTCCAAGACAGCTTTTTTCTCTCCCCCTTTCCCCAATAACACTTTTGCATTAGATCTGTTGCCTGGTATTATGATAAAGCTTGAGGGGGACCTTGGTGGATTCCATGGCAGGCAATGTTGACCTAGGCAGAGGGACAAACATGCCAGGCAAGGACCCCCTCCAGCATTATCATAACACCTGGTGTGATCTCTTAGTAGCAGACCTTGGCCAGGCCCACCAAAGGTACCTTCCTACCACTTTATCCTAACAAACTATAAAGGTCTTGTTATAAGGCACTCACCAGAGCTGACCATTCAGACACAGTGTATAGTCAATTGAACAGCTTTATTGCAGCCAGCTTGGACAATACCCAAATTGTTTAAGGATCTAGGTATAGCCTTGAGTGTCCAGAACACACGATTTGTAAAGACAGAAACTGTCTTGGAATCTTGCTTGGCAGTTGAAGGAAAGTGGGGAGCAGCTTTACAGAGTAAGTAGTTTGAAGCAAGCAGTTTTAACAGAAGGTAAGGTAAGTTAGGACATCCTGACCTTTGGTTCCTAGGATAGAGTTGGATAGTTTTCCATGGGATTATCCATCCAGGAAATCAGATTATAGTTAAACCTAAAATGACCTCAGCAAGAATAAAAGTTGAGGGAAACTGTGATGCTTTGCCCCCTCAAGTCTAAGGAAGTAATTTAAAGTGTGAAAAAAAATTTCAATTTTTTCCCTTTCACTATACTATTGCTATATTAAGACTTCAAAAGTCAGTTTTAGTATTAATCAGTGTAGTTTTGGTAAGTTAGTAGCATAGTTCTGGTAAAGCTCTAACTACTATTATCATAGTCACAAGCTCCAATTTTTAAATTTCCTTTGGTTGTCTTCTAAGTATAGACTTAAAAGTGCTTCTTACTGTGCTGAAAACATCTGTGTCCAATCTATATAGCCATCCCTGTGGACAGAGGAAGGAGTGTTCATGCTTTTAATCCAAACCACAGCTGTTAATCAACAGCTTAAGCTTTCTCCCCATTTCTGGTTCCCCTGACTCTGGGACTCCTCCTTTACCCCCAATCACTAGGACTATAGGCCTGGAATTTTCAAGTATATACCCAAGATAAAGATTTTTTTCCCCTAAATAGCCAGGCATGGTCTCCAAACCAAGTTCCAGGAAAGCAGGGGCAATGCATAGAAGCCCTGTCTCCAAAAACAAAACAAAACAAAAGATCTTCCCCTAAACTCCTTAAACTTACCTTTCATCTCTAGTCTAAATCTGTCCTACCAGACTTCCAATCAACTGCAGGCTGCAAGCTGCTCCAAAGCTACCCACAACATGCCAGCCACAGGTGGCCCCTTGGAATTAGGGAGCTAAAGAGATGTGCCTGAGTCATCTTCCTTCTCCCAACCTTTGGCTGGCACTCTAGCCTTTGTTGGCCCTCACAATTCGTCTCATTTGTAACCATGAAGCTGTTAAAGGAGAGATTATACCACCATTATTATCAACACAAAGGTTGGAATATCAGGTCCAAAGAAAAGGTGGAAAATGCCAAAGCACATGCTGACCCTCAGATTTTCTCAGCATTGCAAACACCTGTTGAAAAGTCCATGCTGGCATCCTGGCTCTTTTCACACTATATCTTACTCTAAGCTTCTCCAGGATTAGCCCATGAGGGCTTTCCTGCCCCCAGCTTCTCATTCCTACATAATCCTGCTCTGTTTGCTTTCTCTCTCTTTTCTCTTAGTCTTCTCTCTTCAGCTCCTCTTCATACCAGATCTTGGGCAAGTTCCCTGTTTTCTCTCTCTCATCTGGACTCCAACAGATGCCTCTGACTGTATGTACTCTTCCTCATATCTACAATAGAAACCCTTCCCTAGACAATGTCTTGGAGAGACATGTCCTCACTTTATACAGAGACAAACACATTTGCTTTTACTTAGTGCTTTCATCTTGACCCCTCAGCAACATTTTATTATTCTTATTTGGTTTTGCTTTTATATTTTGAAATGGGGCCTCTTTGTTAGTGGCAGCAGGGAGCTAAAATCCAGACCTGCTTCTAGCATCCTCAGAAAGTCCACTTACTATGTCCCCATGTCCTGGGACTTTTACAGCTAATACAAGATCCTTGACTTTGCTGCAGGAAAGAAGAATTGGTGAGTTTATTTTTTAGACAGAGAAAAGGGAGAATAGTAATACACTCAGAAGACAGGAATATGCACTATATATGGAATTTTGTGGATTTCTGTTATATTACTCAAATGATATAATTTAAAGATCTGTTTAAAGATTGAGCAAAGCTTAAAATTCAAGCAAAGTTTTAAAATTAAATAAAAATATGAACTGGTTTACTTCTCTTGAATAATTTCGTGGATGAGTGAGATTTAAATGTACTTTAAAGAGTTACATAATCTGTATTTAGGTAATAATAAATGAGTGCTAACACACTTAAACTCAAATACACAGATCTTCTGGCTCTAAGTAGACACAGTATATTGTTTGTAATATCTTTGAGGTATCTTTAGGAAGGCAAATACTCCCTTTGTGGACAATTTTGATTTTATCAGCTGTGTAAAACTTTTGACACTGTATTGCTTATTTTTGCTGTGATTAAAACAACCACAGAATGGATGAAAGAAAATTAGTGTTAAAGGGTTTACTTAGCTTACAGTTCGAGATGAAGAATGTTTCATCATGGTGGAAAAGGCATGGCAGCAGGCAGGCATGGCAACAGGAGCAAGAAACTAGGTGATCACATTTCATCCACACACAGGGAGCAGAGCGAGACAGAAAAAAAGAAGTGGAGCCAACTGGGACCACATGTTGGAATATATGGATATAAATGGGAGTACTTTATATTGAAATTATTGTTGTGCCCAAACTCTGAACCCCCAAATTACCAAGAGACCTGATCCAATGCAAAAGCAAAGAGTCTTTAATTTTATGAGTTAACTCAGGTTCCTCTGTCCATCTGACATAGTGGGTGAAGCAGGAGGACCTTGAGCAGCAGTGGGGCAGGGAATATATTGGAGTAGAGCAAGGGGAGCATCTGGGGATCCCCTAGTTGCATAGCAACTGTCTCAGGATTGGTGCACCTCTGGGCTTGGGCAACCTGTCCTGTGTTGATTGGTCAACTGCAGCTGCAGGAAGGTCGCTATACCTAGAGGTCCTTCCAGGGTGGTTGCTGTGCTGTGCATTCCACTGTTATCAGTAAAGTGCATCCAGAGCCCGCCAGCTAACTTCTGATTGGTTCCTTGCCACATGGAGGGTATCCAGCTTCCTAATGACTAGGGCAAGGTTAGGCAAGGTCGGGGGCTCAGCACATGTTGCTGAGTCAGAGGCCTACATCTTGCTGGATCTTTTCTGCAGCCTATTATGGCTGCCAAAGCAGGGGGCTAGATGAGGGTCTGGGCCATTCAACCATAACAGACTCATACTCTGGTTCTAGAGTCAGGGGTTTCTTCTCTGTCCTATCTTATTATGTTATGGCCAGTTTGTGGAGCCCCAAAAAATCCACCACCAAGGAGGCAACTCACCGAATGCAAGAACAAAGATTTCTTAATTGTATTGAGCTGCAGCAAGGACCCCACTCATCTGAGAACAAGTGGAGTACCACTTTCAACTAAGGAGTGTATTTATAAGGGAAAATTGTAGGGCTGAAAGTCCCAAGATTAAAAGTTTCCATGGTTACACAGGATGAAACAATGACTGTATGCTTCAGGCAGAGTGCAATTAAGGAGAATGCTGCAGAGGAAATGAGTTTGTTAATCATCTCCTGGAATGGGGAACTTTTACAACCATGAATTGATAACTATTTGATCTTCTTTGGAATAGAGGAATGTTGACAGGACTTGAGGGCAAGGTATCTGGTCAAAGGCCTTGAGTCACTAGACCTTTGCTTAACCTTATCTGTTGGGCTGCCTTTTGGGAACTTAGAGAGGCTTAAGAGTTTTTCTTTTTCTATTTGGGTTTTGGAGTCCAAGTCTTAGACTTTTATTAATTTTTCCCATTTTACTCCTTGAAATCACATGATAGCCCAGGCTAGACTAGAAATTACTACACTCCTCCTGCCTCAGTTTCCTCAATGATCAGATTACAGATGCCAGCCTTCCCATATTCTCTCTCTCTCTTTCTCTCTCTCTCTCTCTCTCTCTCTCTCTCTCTCTCTCTCTCTCTCTCTCTCTGGTTTTTGAGACAAGGTTTCTTAGTGTAGCCTTGACTGTCCTGGAACTTGCTCTGTAGACCAGGCTGGCCTCAAACTCACAAAGATCCTCTGCTCCGAGTGCTGGGACTAAAGGCCTGCACCATCACCCAGCTCCCATTCTCTTCTTAAACCAGTGTTTTTCCTCAGCTTCATATATCCTACTCTCAAAATTTCCTCCTTACAGCCTCTTTTGCTGGATCCTACTCTTAGAGTTTCTGGCTTTAAAATTAAATGTCCCTGGAAATGGTCTATCTATGCTCACTCTTTGGTGAAATCAACCAACTCTATGGCTTTACCAAGTAGCTAAATGTTATCCTCACCTGCCTCAATGTACATCTCCCAACTATCAGTTTCTCCCTTGAATATATAACTGCCAAATTAGCTTTTTCCACTACCTATCATTTTTAGACATTAGAAATCCAAAAGTAGATACTATGAGCTTGATAAGATGTGGAGTAGATGAAGTCTTCATATGACTAGGCATGGAGAAGGGCCACTATAAAAGAGAATAGATTCCTTTCCAAGAAAAAGAGGGAACTTACTAGGAATTCATAAAGACGGTGACAGAACAGTTGAAAAGTAGCAAAATGAAGACCAGTGATACACTGAAAAGAAGTCCAGATGAACACAACTCCACATAGCAGGGTCCTCACTGAGTGTAGGGCATGTGCAGAGCCCCATCCTTAAATGGACCCAGGAATCCCTAGTAAAAAGAGAGACAAATAGTCCCAATTTGTGGAGAAGTCCACAGCCCACACATGCCTCAAATAAAGCTGCAAGTTTTGGTGAAACAGTAAGACAGGCCAGCAGTGGAAAGTACTCTCTTTCTGTTTCTTTATGTGACTGAGAGAGTAGTGGCCCAGCATCATCTTAATGGGGAAACTATTGTTTAATACTGAGCTACCGTAGAAATGTGAGGACAAAAAAAAAAAAAACAAAAAAAAAAACAAAGACAAAACAAACAAACAAACAAAAAACTACAAGTCAGGGAGCTTGCTAGTGAGCTACTGTAGTGAAAACTAGCAGGACTTAATGCTGATGAGCTAAAAAGAGTAGGCTACAGAAGCTTAGAACAGACAGATATACACTGGTGGCCAGAGACAGATCTTACTAGTTTAGAGTAACTGAGTAACACTGGTGTTTGATAGCCCTGAGTCTGAGGTCAGCAGCTGGATCAACCTCTAGAGCCACCCATCTGTGGTTTAGTTACAGAGTCCCAAAACTGTGATGCTCCAACAATCTCCTTAATGCTCACAGCTACATCACTCCAGCAGTTTGATGAATACTTGGGAGATCTTGAAAGTCTTAAGACACGTCCTCTGTGTGAACAGTTATCTGTGCTGTGGTTGTTTCTCACACTCCCAATGTGTTCACGAAACATTCTCTTTAGAGCATTAGCCACCCCAGAAGTATGATCTTGGTGGTCTCAGGAAGACAAGAGAAACTCCCTATCTCACAGACAGAAATGCTAAGTGTGGGAAGCTACTAGAGACAGCAAAGGCATACATCCAATACAATTTCAACAGCGGCAGAAAACACAAGCGCCCACTGGCTTTACTGACCCTCACTCTACCCCATGTACAACCAGAAGTCTCCAAATTTCAAGAACCAAAAGAGAAGCCACTTCATCATTTCATCTGCCTTGCTTTATCTCTCTCCTTTTTCACCATCCTTTTCCTTCTGGCAGCATTACTAATTATCCTAATTAATTTTTTAAAAAATTTCTCCTTAATATGTTTATCTAATTTTGCTATCAAGCAAGGCTTTTTCTCTCATTTCTTTCAATTTAACCCTCTTTCTCCATTTTGTTCTATAATATGTCTTACAATATTTTGATAATATTCTTTCTCGTTGTTAGAAAAGCTTTTTTTTTTCTTATCCCTTGCTCGTTTCCTCTCTGTGGCACTATCTTCACAACTCTGCTTTTTCTTTTCACTTCTTAACCACACTTCTCCTACATGTTGCCCTTTTATCTCACTATTTACTGTTCCCACACATAGTCTAAGTCATTTTGAATGTCATAGTACTTTATACACTAGTCTTGAGATTTTTCTACTTTAAGATCATTGCTGTATATATTAGTTGTATTTGTCAACATTAAGTGTGCTTTGTGTAGTTTGGTGGTGTTCCTGTTACAGCAGTGTTTTTTCTCCTCTCTAAGTAGAATTGTGCATTAGGTCCTCAAAGGTAAGCTATTTCAGAGAAGATTACCCAGAAAAACACACAAGAGATGTCCACACCTATAGATGCAAAGGTCTCACAGAAAGAAACTCAACATGATTCTTTAATAATCCTTCAACTACTGAATCCAAAGATACAGGTATAATTTAAGTTTTCAAAAGTTTACTAGTAAAAATGATCAATGGCCTCCAAGAGGACACAAATTAGCAGATCAATTCAATCTAGGTCTAGATAGTGAGGTCCGGGCCAGCAAGAACTAGAGAGTGAAATTATGCCCCCCCACCCTTGCCTGTAACAATAAGCAACGAAGTCCACAAAATGAAACAAAAAATAAACAACAAAAGCAAAACATTAGGTAATAAAGTCAGAAATATGGCTCAGATCTTGGAGCAGTTGAGAGGTGGAGGCCAGTTATGGAGTTCAAGGCCAGCCCTATCCACATAATAATTCCAGGCGAGGCTTGCTGACTGCTGCACAGATGGATGAGAGGAAGAAGGAGAGAAAAAAGAGGAGAGCAGAAGGTGCAGGAGAAAAGGGAATAAACAAATGAATAAAAACAGATGTTGAAAACTATTCTCTTTACTAAAAGTGGTGATCTACTTAAAAATATTCTGTCATACAAAATCTTTTCACAGATGTCTTTTCATAATAGTTACTTTAAAAAAGACATTTCCCCAAAATCTAGTAGTTAAGAACTTGATTATGTATCCCCAAAGGACTTACTGAAGTTACACTATGCCTTTCCCCAGAGGTTCTGATTCAGTAAGCTTAGACTGAGTTAGAGAAAGTACATATCAAGCAAATACTGACTCCATCTTAAGTTTAGAAGTCATCTTGTTACAAGGTCAAAATAAATTTATCACTGTTAATCTGTAAAACTTAAGTTTGACCATGTCTTGGCCCATTTTCTGGAATTTTTGACATGTTCTACACTCAATGTGATTTGACTCACTCCCTGACCATATCCACTCTGATAAGATCCTCTACCAAATAATGATGAGATGTCCTACCAAATCCCTACATAACCAAAATTTCTCTAGAAATCCCTAAAATCTAGCCTTGCAGGTTTGTGTCAAAAATAACCCCCCAAAAAACAACAACAACAACAAAAAACCCAAACCAACCAAACAAACAAAAAACTCCATGTTTCCTATGATTGGGACTGACTACTCAAATCCTACATTTAGTGGCAGATAGTCACTGGACAAGATATATTATAAATATATCTGTATATATAATATATATGTATATTATATATATACAGCACATATAATAAAGCTGGCTGTAAATTTGTCTAATTTGGGTAATGGTCTTTACTCTTGTTCAATGGGATTAACAATACCAGGAGAGCTTAATGTTGCTGTGCTCTCTCCTTTTTATTATATACATTCTCCTTTTAAAAATTTATATATATTTGGTTGCATTCTTTCCCTTTCCCAATTTCTCCCAGACCATTGACCCCTCCTATCCTTTCTCTCTTTAAAAATTTAAAAAGAAAAAACATCAAAACAGAAGGCCCCACACTGGGCAGTGGTGGCTCACACCTTTCATCCCAGCGCTTGGAAGGCAGAGGTAGGAGATCTCTGTGAGTTGGAGGTCAGTCTGGTCTACAGAGCTAGTTCCAGGACAGCCAAAGCTATTACACAGAGAAATCCTGTCTCGAAAATAAAATAAAATAAAATAAAATAAAAATGGTATTTATTTTGTGTTGGCCAACTTCTTCTGAGCATGTGGCCTGTCCTGATATATAGTGTAGGATAAAAAGGGCCAAGGAAAAACACCTTGACCCTGACTTGACCCCAGGATTAGGGCTTGAAATCTCACCAATCCCTGAGCTTGGCCCAGAGTCAGGCTGCAGAATCCCACCAATCCCTGAGGACAAAAATCCCACCAGTCCCGGAGCTTGCCCCAGAATTAGGCTACAAAAAAACACCAGTTCCAAGCCACCCTGGAAAAGCTCCACCCCCAAGAAACCCTATATTAACTCTGTACTCTGTTCAGTTTGCCACTGCTTTTCACTCTAGAGGCAATTAGCCTCCTGGAATTCTCCTTCCCAATAAATCTCTTGAGTGAGATTTGTTGTTCAGTGTGACACATTCAGTGGAGTGGAGCCCAGTTGTAACAACTTTTACTGGAACCAGAGTAGAGTATAATTGTAACATTTTTGCTAAGGAAACTTCCCCCTAGCACAGCAGAGTTGTTATGCTTCTGGGGACCTGGGCAGAGCTGTGACACCTCCCTGGACCTGAGTATATCTGTAACACTTCTCGGGATGTGAGCAGAGCAGAGCTGTAACACTTCCACTGGCGAAACTCTCCGCTAGTGGAACAGAGTTGTAGCTCTTTTAGACTGAGGTGGGAGCAACCTGATGCTTCATTCCAGCTTGTCTTTTGAAAGCAAGTATTTGAAGACCCCCATGTTGTTGTACTTATGGTACTAGTGATCAAGAAGTGTTATAAGACAGTGTCAGCAGAACTGAGTTCTAAGGACCTTCTTCTAGCCACCTGCCTTTGCTTGAACAACGTGAGGTATAGGGGAGGGGTATAGTGTAAGTGGTGTGTTCCTTCTGTTTTATGTCTTCTAATGTCTCTATGTCTTGGACATTGTAATAGCATTAGGAGCTGTTCTCTGGGATTGACTCAGACATTGTGTTCAGTGAAATCACAGCAGCTGAGATTACTGGCAGGAGATGTTCAAAACTTGGGTCCCATTAACACCCACTCCTGGAAGCAGGAGGAAGGCCGGGTGACTGGGCTTATGCACAAAGCCTTGTAATCACACAAACCACAAACGTCTCCCTCCCTCCCTCCCTCCCTCCCTCCCTCCCTCCTCCTCCCTCCCTCCCTCTCTCCCTCCCTCTCACACACACAGAGGTGTTTCCATCACTTTTGCAAACAAATTTTGTAAGATATTTCCCAGAGTATATGGTATTAGTTTTCTGTCCTTAATCTTTATCTTCACATTATTTTCATTTACTTTAGTTTCTCATTTTTTCTTTTGGAGTGTATGTGTGGCACATGCATGTAGAGGCCCGAAATTGACATCAGGTGTCTTCTTCCAACATTCTCACTTTTTTTTATTGAAGTAGTGTCTCCCTATTGAACCTGGAGCCTGGAGCTCATCAATACTGGCTGGTCTAGCTAGCCAGATTGCCACATGATCATTGCTGGGAGTACAGGCTTAACCTATGCTAAGGCAGCCTGTTTTTCACTTGTGTCCTGGGAATTGACAATCACATTTACATAACAAATGTTTTTATCCACCAAAACATCTCCCTAACCCAAGTGTTTTCTTTTTTCTTTTTTTTTTCTTTTTCTTATTTTGGTTTTTTGAGACAGGGTTTCTCTGTGGCTTTATCTCGAACTCACAGACATCCGCCTGCCTCTGCCTCCCAAGTGCTGGGATTAAAGGTGTGCGCCACCAACGCCAGGCTCCCAAGTGTTTTCTTAAATGCTTAAAGTTGTGGTGAAAAATATATATATTTTTTTATCTTTAGTCTTAGTGTGGTATAGATTCTTAGCTTCGTTGGGCAAGAATAAGACCACGACCACAATTTTGATTCAAATTTAAAGCAAGCTTTAGTAAATACTGTCCAGAACAATTCCCAGACCACAAATCACATATGTCCAATATACATAAAGACAAACCCACAAGGCTATGAACTTCCCACCTTTTTTCAATTGGGAACAAGAAAATATCCTGATACACTTCCTGCCTACATAACTTCCACCTACTGTGATCAGCATATGCTGTGCAGTTGGGGCAACTAACCCTGTTGACAGAAGTAAAAACACAGGACTTTGTTATCTTACATAAAAAAAATAGCCCCTGAATTCTAGGAAGTTATCTGTCTTTGGTCAACAGGGGTTTACAGGTTAGAGGCATTTTTGCTTTGTAGTTATCTTAAACACAGTAATTTATACTTAAAACATAACTTCAGCCCTCACAAGGCTTCTCATTGTAGTTTTGCTTTTAAAAATTTACTATTAATTTTTTGTGACTTTAATTTGTGTCTTCTCAGTTATTAAGTCACATTATCTGAGGGAGAACATTCCACTAGGAAACTGGGAATGAGGATTTGGAGTGCAGGGATTTGGGACAAATATTTTTCATTGGGAGATAACAAAAGATATTTTACTATGTTTGTTTCAAGACTTGAATCTCTTTGAAGAGAGGAAATGTAAAACACCAAGATGAATAAGGACTTTCTATGTCTTTGATGTGAAGGTAGCAGGCAAAAGCACCTTGACCTGAGTACTGCCATTTTGACTTCAGACTCCATTTTATCTGTAGGGTGAATAAAACTTCAGATTCCCAAGCCCTGTGGGAGTTTAGAAGTTTGCAATAGCTTACTCATCTTCTCCATAAATTATAGAAATAATCTTTATGCATCTTTAGAGTTTTAGAAACATTATGACTGTTCCTAAGAACAGAAGGAACACATGAATCTGATTGGTTGGACTATAGAGAGCCTTTTGCTTTGCCGATTGAGTTCTGGGATTAAAGGTATGTGTTAACACACCCAATTACTAATTTTTTGTTTTAGTTTTGTAATAAGGTCCCTATATAAACTCAAGCTGGCCTTCGACTAGTTGGTAAGTCTTCCCCCTCCACTTTTCAGTTGCTGGAGTTCAGGAGTAGGTCCCTATGCCTGTGCTAATTTTATGAGTAAGTCTTTCCTTTGATTGTTTTTCACAACTTTCTCAAAACTTTCTCAATTTGTCAACTATTGTTACTTTCTGATCATGTGAATTTTCTGAACATCTAACTGTGCTGACTGCATGCTAAATAAACCCTTATCAACGGTGGTTTGTGTTTCTTAGGGATGCCATTGTAGCATCTGTTTCTCTTTAACCCAGCACTTTATCTAATAATGTTTGAAATGTTAGTTACAAATGTTATAAAATCAGCATATTGTTAGTTGTGTTGATATATATTTACTAATTACACTTCAAATCACCATTAATTAACATAATCAAAGGCCTTGATATTAATCCACATACCTATGAACACCTGATTTTGACAATAAGATGAAATTATACAATGAAAAAAAAGAAAGCATTTTCTTTTAATCTTTTAGCCACAAACTAGGCATAAAATGTTCACCAATCTTTCCAATGTTTATTAGGTAAAAGAAAAAAGCTTTGGCATGGTCATGGCAGTAGCTGGAAAGAATTCCCTTTACATTTCAGTACAAAGGTAGACTTGGAGTGGAGCTGCTGCTGAGTAAAGGACCCTGGCAGAGCCAGGTGTGGTAGTGTACTCCTTCAATCCCAAACCTCAACCAACCAGATTCCTCATGATGGGTTGAATAAGTCATTAGAATAACTCATTTTACAAGGATAATATCAAAGATAATATTACAAATTAAAAAAATTATTTACTTTTATTTTTGGTACATTGGTGTTTTACCTGAATTTATGTCTAGTTATGGACAGTTGGGAGCTGTCATTCGGTTGCTGGGACATGAACCCAGGTCCTCTGAAAGAGCAGCCAGTGTTGTTAACCACTGAGCCATCTCTCTAGCCCTATTATTCATTGTTTAAACTTAATACCAATTAACTAAGTAAAACTATACCCAGCATTAATTTTCTGTCACTTTTTATTCTTCCAGCTATGGTTTACCCAGAACTTTGTCATGGAATTGGTGCCTGATTATGTAAGAAAAAACATTTGTAAATAAATTATATTGTTTTCTCTTTTCTTGTTTCCTTTGGCTCATTTTCTGTGTGTTTGTGTGTGTGTGTGTGTGTGTGTGTGTGTGTGTATGAATATGAATGCATGCATGATATTATGTGTGCTCATTCATGTGGGGGTATACACACTGAAGTTACAAGAAATCGTTGGGTGTCTTGTTCTATCACACTCTTCTGTATTTCCTTCAGCTAGTCTCAGCTGCAGAGAAATCCTTCTGTCTTATTTATTCAGCATGTAATTATCAAACATTAAATGTCAACCATTTCAGGCTTCTGGCAATAGATAGCATAATTAGAAAATCATATGGCATATTTTTAATGGATAGATACTATAGAAACATGAATCTATACATTTACATATATTTGGTCAGTAACTAAGGAAGCATTGTTGTGTCATACTTTGAGTCCAATTTTCAGATGAATCCTCAGGTGATAATGATATATACAGATGAATGATGGCAGCCTCTTTGGCAACATAAGCTTGTATAAGGGCTTCTTTTTACATGACTACTTGAGTAATACATTGGTTTTTTTTTTAAGAATTATTTTTTATTTTTTATTCTTTTATTAGTTCAAATTAGGAACAAGCTTGTTTCACATGTCAATCCCTTCTCCCTCTCCTTCTCCTCCCCCCCAACATCCCACCTGCCCCTAGTCATCCCCCCGCCACTCCCCAGGCAGGGAAGGGCCCTCAAAAGGGGCTCCCCAAAGTCTACCATATCATCCTGGGCCAGGCCTAGGCCATTCCCCATGTGTCCAGGCCAAGAGAGCATCCCTTCACATGGGATGGGCTCTCAAAATCCCCCCCCTTTTTTTAAGACCTTACATATTTAATACAGTGCGTTACCCCTGTACAAATGGAAAAAAATTAAGTTCAACATTTCTGGACCAATATGGCTGTTAATTTTTGTACAATGCCAACTCAACACGGTAAACTGGGATACTTTTTTCCAAAGTTGACAGCACACCTAAAGTTTCCAAAAATTCAAATTATATATGTATATATATATATATTTATATTTATATAAAAAGATCAATAATGGCAGTATGTTATACATCAATAGCAGCAACAGCTTTTCCAGGTTCTGCAGTCATTTGAACAAAATTGTAGAAACATCCAGCACACTCCATTTAAAAAAAAAAAAAAAGTTCTGTTACTCTTGTGGTACCTGGCACCATTTTTTTTTAATTAGCTTCTCAATCATCATCTAGAAGGAAACCATTCTGAGCAACATCATTAAAAACAGCTCTGATAAAGCACGGTCACTACTATGTATCATAAAGCAGGTCCATATATGAGTGAATACATATCATGTTTGTCTTTTTGTGATTGGAAATACATTGGTTTTATAGCTGAAAGATAAAACTGAAATTGACAATGGATTGTCCTTGTAGCTGGGGATTGGGTTTTTGTTTTCCATAGAAAAAGCTGCCAAGTCTTCAGAGAACCACATCATATGAAAATTTATCTTTTAGATCAATGAACGTGGCTTTATAAATTTTACATATAAAATGTTACCAGCTGTGATTGATGATACAGGCTACTGGTGGAGGCTGAGGTTCTGCCTCAGGGTCAAAGTTGACCTGGGCTATCTGGGCTATACATTTAATTCAAGGCTAGCCTGGGAAACTTTCTAAGTCCTTGTCACAAAGATAAAAGTAAAATAAAGGCTGAGAATATAGATTTCTGGTAGAGAGCTTGCTTACACTGGACAGGCCCTAGCATTCAATACCCACTACTGAAAAAAAATCCAAACTTTGCCATTTGTACCATTATACATCATAAAGAAAGTGCAATAACTTAAAGGAAGTTGTCGTCATCATCTTTACTTTTTTTTCCTGTTTGGAGGAATGCTTCAGATTCTATCAGATGGGGTTGGAGTGGAAGAATGCCTATGTAACATGTACAAAAATTCCAGGAAAGATGATATACCTCCGGATGAATCTTCTGCAAGGTTGATTAACAGTTTAGAGCTACAATGATTGTGCAGTATTTGGAATGCTGCAATCCCAGAGCCAAATGATCTTGGTCCACCTTTAGCCTTCTTAATAGCTAGCCATTTATTGTTCTCCTTTGTATTAAACACATTTTTGTGACCATTTGGTAAATCATTTGGAATGTACAGGCAGCACTAGCTTTCAATAAACTAAAAAGCTAAGGATAATGTCAGCACCTTAGGCATATGAGAGTGAAAGACCCCTAGAGGCTCAGGCCCCCAGGATCTCAGTCCAGGACTGAGGCCACCCCAATCACCATGCGGAGGCGAAAGCTTGATGCAAACAGCAAGAGGCTTTATTGAAGTTGTTTAATGAGCTAACCCCATGTTATCTCAGGGTTTTCACCCATCCACCATGGCGGATGGCTAGGGAAGACACTGCGAAGCCACTGCATAGAGATCTTATAGGGCAGTATAAGGGGAGTGTCTAGGGGTACACACAGGCTCAGGATTGGTGTGCCTCCAGACTTGCCCTGTGTTGATTGGTCAACTGGTTGTTATGGCCCATTAGGCCCTCCCAGGGTGATTGCTATGCTCTGTGCATCATTGCTGTGCACTTGTCCATAAAGCACAGCTAGAGCCGTAAAGCATAGCACCACCAGCTAACTTCTGATTGGTTCCTTGCCACAGGGCAGGCATCTGACCTCCTAGTGACCAAGGCATTTGGGGTGATCTAAATCTCTGTTCCCAGGCCATGCTTACTGATATTTGCCTTCCAAGCCTGTTAAAGTGAATTGTTTTTTGTCTGTTGTTCTTTTTTGTTGTTGTTGTTGACATTAGTATTTCCCACAATGTCATGCCAGTGGTCCACTTGAAATACTCTCATTTCACTTAAATAATGCACAGATCATCATTTTGTAAGACAACGAACACACACAAGCCACCTACCTTTCATACTATGCCAACAGAATCACAAAATGAACTACTCTTGGAAGGTTGGCTGTCAGTGTTTAAAACATTCACAAACACATCTAGCAATTCTGATGGTTTACAGCACACCATATTATGTTTGTTTGGCTCAGCACCACCACTAGCTTCCTATTTTAGGTGCAGGTGAAGCGGCAACAGTTAAAAGACTACTTCAGTAGTATTTTTGTGGTCTTTCACATGAAGGGACCAGCTTCCCTTTTGGCAGCCATAATGACCTTGTCCCAGACACTAGAAAGTCAGATGCCTGCCTCGTGACAAGGAACCAATCAGAAATTAGCTGGTGGCGCTATGCTTTACGACCCTGGGTGTGCTTTACAGACAAGCGCACAGCAATGACTTGGAGAGCATAGCAACCACCCTGGGAGGGCCTATGGGCCATAACAACCAGTTGACCAATCAACACAGGGCAAGCCCTCCAAGCCTGGAGGCACACCAATCCTGAGTCTGTGCGTACCCCTAGACACTCCCCTTCCGCTGTCCTATAAGATCTCTTGGGAGGCCCTAGGAGCGTCTTTTGCTAGCCATCCGCCATGGCGGGTGGGTGAAAGACCCGAGCTAACATGGGGTTAGCTTGTTAAATTACAATAAAGCCTCGTGCAGTTTGCAGCAAGCTCTGGAATCTGCCTGGTGATTGGGGTGACCGCGAATGTGGCCTAGGACCCCAGATACTTGAGTTTTCGGGGGTCTAACACACGGTACAGGAACCACCTCTACCTTGGCTGTTACTGATGCACACACAACCCTAAGGCCGAATTTCCCTTTATAAAGTTTTTCTTACAGTGTCTCCTTCAATTTCCCGAGAAAAAACGCAAGTGGCCACAGCTGCCACCTCACCTTACACCAGTGCTGGACCAGTCTCAGCAATAGAGTTGTAAGACTGTCCTATTTTATGGCTTTCTTCTACTAAGTGATGAAAATGTCTTTAAACACTAGAAAATAAGGTGAGAAAGGGAAATTGTGTTCTTCCTCAGATTTCTAGGACTCAGGGTCTCCACACACCGAGGTTCCTAATTACAAACATAGGGCATCTCAGAGGAAATGAGCTCCTCCTTCTAGGGGAGGCCCTTTAGGCATTATCTCAGATAGGGTGGGCGAAGGAGGCTCAGACCTCAGGGGACAGACAGCCTTATGGTTTTGGGCAGTGGCAGGAAGAAATCTTTCCTCTGCAGCGGGCAGGGAACCTTTAGCCAAGTGGCTCACTTGAAAGACCTCGAGGTTTTCCCGCGCAACCGCCCTCGGGGCGCGGAAGAACCCGGATGGAACCTCCCCAACACTCCACTGCCTTTGAATCGCTGCATGGGGCGGAGCTCCCCACCCTCTAGCACCCTGATTGGTTGGTATTTAGAGATTCTTCATTCCGATTGGACAATCTCAGTGCCGATCACAAAACGTCACTGGCCTCTCAGACTGTTGCTGAAGTAGTGGGAGTCGGCTTCTAAATAAACCCGCGTCTGGAGCGTCGCTTCTTCGCGGTTCGCATCTGGTTCCCGGTCCCTGGGCCGCGAGACCCTGAGGGACTTTTTCAGGCGGCCTGAGAAAGTCCGGGCGCCCAGGGCATCCCGAGGTCACCCCGCCCGGCGCCATGTCCTGGATGTTCAAGAGGTGAAGGGCTGAGGGGGTGGGGCGTGCGGCCCGGGGCCCCGCGCCGTCTTCAGTGAACCCGCTCCCGGCGGGCGGACGATAGATAGATAGATAGATAAGATAGGTGCGGCTTGGATGCCCTCCCCGGGTCGCTTGCACGTGTGGCTTGCGCAAAGCGTTGTCTCGGCTGACCCGAGAATCTGCTGCCAGCACCTCGGGAGGTCTCCATCACCGGTTGTGGGGGTCCAAAGCTCCACCCGAAGAGCTTTATTCATCAGAACACCTATTGGCTACCCACTGTGCTCTAGGCATTGTTGTCTCGCCATACGCTAGGAATTGTTACCGTGACAGCTCCGAGACAGCCCGACACCCAGTGTCTCACAGTAGTGAGCAGGAGCCTGTGCTTGCAGAGGAGAGCTGAAGCGGGGACTCCCAAAGGATAGCCCCGTGTGCTTTTAGGGGAAAGACAACTTGTAGAAGGCTTCCAGCAAACATCACTTGATCACCTGCAGCGGTTTTTATGCCCACTCCTGTAATAATGATCCTTAAGATTGGTTACCTTTAAAATAACAGGGTGATGGATAGATAGGTAAGGGGGCCTGCAGGTCAGCTTCCTATGATGTCATAGTTTAGATAGCTGTTCTGCAGGAGTTAAAGCTGTGAATGCTTTATGTCGAAGGCTAAAGATATTTTCATAGCCAGACGATGGGGCGCACGACCTTAATCCCACCTCTCAGAAGGCAGAGGCAAGCAGATCTCTTGAGTTCAAGGCCAGCTTGGTCTACAGAGTGAGTTTCTAGGTGAGCCAGGGCTACACAGAAACCCTGTCTCGAAAAAAACAAAAAGAAAAAAAAAAACATATACAATGGTAATTTTGTTTTTATAAATCTCTTCTTCATTAGTTGGCATTGAAGATTTTGACATTTTAATGTAAATAGATTTCCGCAGGAAAGAATTTCCAGTATTTAACAGGTCAGATTTGGTAGCTTTACCTACTCGGCTCTTGCTTTAGCCAGGGTAATTGTTAAGTGGTATTTGCCACATAACATTTCACTTGCTAAAATAAAATGTAAGGAAGTGATTGGCCTGAAAATACTGTTTGACTGTGTTCTTTGAGAAATACTTGGTTAAGTTCTGTTTTTTTTTGTTTGTTTGTTTGTTTGTTTGTTTTTGGTTTTCGAGACAGGGTTTCTCTGTGTAGCTTTGGAGCCTATCCTGGTACTCGAGCTGGAGACCAGGCTGGCCTGGAACTCACAGAGATCCGCCTGTCTCTGTCTCCCAAGTGCTGGGATTAAAGGCGTGTGCCACTAACTCCCCGAAAGTTCTATTGTTTTAATGTATGCTTTGTTTTTGTTTTTGTTTTGTGTTTTTTTTTTTTTTTTTAATAGGGATCCTGTTTGGAAGTATTTGCAGTCTGTCCAATATGGAGCCCATGGAAATTTTCCAAGACTTTCATACCCAACTTTCTTTCCACGTTTTGAGTTCCAAGACGTTATCCCTCCAGATGACTTCCTAACTAGTGATGAAGAGCTGGATCCCATTTTATTTGGAACTTTGAGAGGTCAAGTTGTTGGACTGCGCTATTACACAGGAGTAGTGAGTATAAGAGTAGATACTAAATAAAATTGTTGTATGCATATGGTTTTAACCGTAAATTATATTAAATGGTGACATATTATGTATACATATATACAATTAATGTTTTACTTTGAGTGACTGAAATATGTCACTCAAAGGCTTGTTCTAAATACCTTTACCATCTTTGATTAATTTTGTACATTTGTACCATGCTTACAGTATATAAAGCACTTTTGCCCATACTGACATTTGATTCTTGTAATTACTGAGGTTCTCTTCCTTAATGGAAGGTAGAGATGTAGATGGTTAAATGATTTGTCCCAATGAAGAAAATATATGCTGAATTTAGGAAGCAACTTCGAATCTATCAATTTTTATTAGATAAGTTATTTACTTTTGAGTTCTTTATTTTTGCAATAGAATAGCTCCTGCTCTTTCTTCGATTTATTCCTGTTCTCTAATTGATTGTGTGTGTGTGTGCTCGTGAGAAAAAGAGGACAGATTGAGAGTATATATATATGTGTGTGTATGTATTATATATATATAATTTTGTGCACTGTAATCTTCATTATGGCCATCTTTGTTATTTGGGTAATACTTCTAATATCCAGTTTATCATGAGAAAATTTCAAACATAAAATTAGAGTAAGTCAGAGGTTATCAAGTATTTTCTATATTTGTTTTATTCTTTTTTCTTTATCTTTGTAAAAACAAATACTAAATTTTATATTAGTATAGTTCAGTATATATTTCTTTAAAATTCAGTTTGTGGGCTGAAGAGATGACTCAGCAGTTAAGAACATTTGGCTGCTTTTGCAGAGGACTGGAGTTCTGTTCACTCATGGCTGGCCACTGACTACTCCCTTTACAGTTCCAGAGGTCCTGTGCCCTCTTCTGGCATACATGGGTACTCATACATACCCCCATATAGAATACATAAGTATACATGATTAAAAATAAAATACATCTTAGTTTTTATGTTTCATTTTCATAGCAATCAATAATTGGATTCTGTTGATTATTAAAACTGTATTTTTATCAGGCTCAAAACAGGGTTAATATATTATCTTTGGCTGTTATGGGCTGTAAGGTCCACTCTTGTTTCCTGTTACATATTTGTGTGTCAAAAACAAGGTCTGTTTTTCGGAATCTTGTTGATTTTGTTACTTTTCCCCTTCCCTTGTATCTTTATGATAAAGCTTGTTAAATGGTTTCTTGTTGTTCTTGGGGGAAGGGGTTTGACTCTACAGCCTAACCTGGCAAGCACTAAGTAGTCCAGGTTGACCTTGAACTCATAGTGAGCTCACAGTGGTCCACTTGTCTCAGCCCTCTGAGTACTTGATGGTTTCAGAACTTTTTTTTTTTTAAGATTTATTTATTATTTATACAGTGTTCAGCCTGCACCCCAGAAGAGAGCACCAGATCTCATTATAGGTGGTTGTGAGCCACCATGTGGTTGCTGGGAATTGAACTCAGGACCTCTGGAAGAGCAGCCAGTGCTCTTAACCTCTGAGCCATCTCTCCAGCCCCCAGAACTTTTTTTTTTTTTAATTGAAGTAAGTTATCAGGAGATACTTTGTGGGAATTCTGTGTTTCCCATTTGTCTTGTTTTTCATTCTCTGTATTTTTTATGTTGAAACATCTCGTATTGTTTAGTAGTTATATAAGATGTCCCATCTAGGAGATTACTTAGGAAAGAACAATTTCTTGAGTTTTTATAAATTCATAATTTTCATTTTCTACTTGAGAGTTTGGCTAAACATAAAATGTATGATCCATGTTTTTTCCCTGTATCCTAATGCTGCACAGGATATTGTTAGTGAAACTTGATGCAGCAGGATTTTCTTCCCCACTTAACTGAATTGGAAAATTGGAATTTCTTTTTGCCTGATGATTAAAAGATATTCTTATTTTAAAAGTCTAATAATTTCATTAGAGTATTTGTTCTATAAATTTGTTTCCTTCTATTTCAGAAAAAAATCTATAATTATAGTTTTAAATGTTTGTTTTATTTCAAAGTCATTTCCTTTTTAGAAACTCCATTTTCTCTCATTCACTTCCTCTTTCTGACTTGATCTCTTTGCTGTTATCTCTATACTACCTATATATACTGTCTTCTACTGCCTCTGAATATTTTTTACTATAATTTTTCATTTTTCTGTTTTCCCTCTATCATTTATTTTTCTTGCCATGTTTTTCAAATGCTTTGTTAAGACGTGTTAATTTTACTCCAGTCTTTGCTCTTGAAATATTTTCCTTTTTTTCTAGTTCTTTCAGCAATTTATTCATTCTTTTTTGTTTGTTTTGTTTTTTTGTTTGTTTGTTTGTTTTTCTGAGACAGTGTTTGTCTGTGTAACAGTCCTGGCTGTCCCGGAACTCGATCTGTAGACCAGGCTGGCCTCATACTCACAGAGATCCACCTGCCTCTGTCTCCCGAGTGTTGGGATTAAAGGTACCCCCCCACACACAACCCATTCTTATTTAGTATCTAACTGCTCTTTGGTTCTCACATCACTTTGAGTTGTATTTTAGATTTGTTCTATTGCTAAATTTACATTGTTTTCTAAATTACAGCTTTGTGAAGTATTAGATTATAGTTATTAATCCCATAACAGTTACTTATGTTGAGCTTAGAATAATCTCTATAACACTAGTTAACTAATAAGAATATATGCTGATTAGGCTGGGCAGTGGTGGCACATGCCTTTAATCCCAGCACTTGGGAGGCAGAGACAGGCTGATCTATGTGAGTTCGAGTCCAGCCTGGTCTACAGAGCAAGTTTCAGGACAGCCAGAGCTGTTACACAGAGAAACCCTGTCTCAAAAACAAACAAACAAACAAAACAACAAAAGACAAAGAATATGTGCTGATTAAATATTTAGCTCATTTTTCCACTGTATAGTATTTGTAGGTAATACCTTCATTATTTTTAAAATAGATAAAATGCATTGAATTTTCATATCATAACTTACTTTCTATATTCTATACTTGTTTTCTGTAAATGTCAATATATAAATTAAAATCATATATTAATAAAAATAAATCTGAACAGAAAGTGGTTAGTTACTCCTGTAGTGTTCATGCCACTGTTGTACCTAAGGACATTTCTTGCTATGCCAGTAATTATTCCAATTCATGTGGTTCACAGCTGGATAAGACTGCTGATGACCACCCCCCCAAGCTTCCATAGCACCTGCCCTTATGTCAAAGCTAGTCAGCAGGGAATAAATTAGTACCAACTTTATTTCTCTAGACCCTGTGACCAGTATGTTGTCCTCACACTTGTCTTAACCATAAAGTTCTGCAGGGCAGCCAAGAGCCAAGACAATACACTGTATTGTTTTGGAAGTTTCTGGGACACCTTGAAGTCCAGAACCCCATACCTGATACTGTACTTTAAATTTGGCAAACTAGCGATTCTGGGATGAGCATAGTCCCCTGAATAGGGTAACTCTAATTAAATTTTTTTATTTGGGGAAAAAAAAATCACACACACACACACACACACACACACACACACACACACACACACACACACACGGTTTCTCTGTGTGTGTGTCACACGGTTTCTCTCTCTCTCTGTGTGTGTGTGTGTGTGTGTGTGTGTGTGTGTGTGTGTGTGTTTCATATATCCATCACCCATCATGTTAATTGTCTTTCCCCTCACTCTTCCTCTGCTCTACCCTCTCATCTCTCTCCCCAGTTAAACTTCCTAGTTATTCCACTTTTCCCTTTCATATCAGCTGATTTCTTTCTCCCACCCTTACCCATTGTCCCTCTCTGGTTCCCTGGATTGTATAGGTACTCCAAATTAAACATACACATCTAAAGACTTGACACTAAGATCCACGTATGATTGAGACCATGTAATGTTTGTGTCTCTGGGTTACTTCACCCAGTGTAATGTTTTCTAGCTCCATCTCTTGACCTGCAAATTTCATTTTTATTTACAACTCAATAAAATCCCATTTTATATAGGTACCACATTTTCACTTGTTATCACTTGATGGATATATAGGATATTTCCATGTCCTAGCTATAATGAATAGAGTAAATATGAACATAGATGCACGTGTGTCCCTGACCCAATCATACCATTTTGGGGCCACATGTCCAAAGATTAGCTATAACATGGGTTAATGAAAGACCTAGAGACTGATATTAGGGTTCAAACTTCAAGCTGAATATCAGAAAAGCAAAGCAGCTGGCTTTCTAGCTTCTTACCTCTACCTCAGGCTGAAAGGGCTGATCCTGTCTCCATGGGCTTTCACCAAGCCTCAGACTGTAACCTCTCCTCAGCCAGGCTGGAGAATGAATGGGTCTACTCACTTTGCTTCTGTCTTCTATTACTTCCTTGATGTTGGGATTAAAGGTCTGAGCTATAATTCTCTTTAGGACTGGATCACTCTTATGTAGATCTGGGTGGCCGTGGACTCAGAGGTCCATCTACCTCTTAATCCTGAGTCCTAGGATTAAAGGTGTGTGCCAGCACCTCCTAGCTTCTGACTGCTGGGATTAAAGGTGTGTGCCTGGTTTCTATCGTGACTGACTTTGCTTTCTGAATCCTCAGGCAGCTTTAATATCTGAATCCTCAGGCAGCTTTAATAAATCATGAATAATATATCACTACAATTAGCTGTTTTGAAAAAAATGCAGGTAGTATGAATCCTTAAGGTAGACTTAGATGTACCTTTTACATTGTAAAGACTTATTAGCTTCTAATGAAAATAAATTAGAAAATGTAGAAAAATCATTGTAAAATATATTACTTACTATTTCTGGTTTGAGCTGGGCCTGTGGCTCAGTTGATAGATTGCTTTGTAGTCTTTACCAAGCCCCTGGGTTCAATTTCCAACATAACATAAACAAAGTGGTAGTGCATATTTGTAGTCTCAGCACTCAAGAGACAGAGGCAGAAGGATCAAAGTTCAATACCATCTTTGACTCCAGAGCAAATTTGAGGCCAGCCTGGGATACATGAGACCCTGTCTCAAGAAATCACGCAAGCAAGCAAGCAAGCAAACAAAAAAACCAAAGAAAAATTAACAATAATGCATGAATGGAAATTGTAGAAACAGTACAAGGAAGTCAAGCTATTACTGTTCATTTTTATATTACTATCTGTTTCTTATTTTTACTAGGTAAATAATAATGAAATGGTTTCTTTACAACGAGAGCCTAATAATCCATATGATAAGAATGCAATTAGAGTAAATAATGTGAATGGAGATCAGGTTGGCCATTTAAAGAGAGATCTTGCAGCTGCCTTGGCCTATATCATGGACAACAAATTGGCACAAGTGGAAGGGTATGTGCTTCTAGAGTTGTTTAAGTAACTGTGATTTTCAGTTATCTTTGATTATCTAAGCATTTCCTGAGCCTCTGGAAGTGTCATTGGCACCTTCCATCTCTGTACTTCTGATGTGTTCAGTTTTCTTCTTTGCCTTTCCTTTCTAGCCATCAAAGAGTTGTACTCTTATTTTCTTACTAAATTGTTACCATTTAGAAAAACAGACTTGTGTTTACATACTAGGGAGTATATCCTTATCCTGTCTCTTGCAGTTGTACCCAGTTTAAACTCATGGTAATCTTCCCACTTCAGACGCAGGATAGGCATGCATTACCAGGGACATCATGGTGGTGGGGTGTTTTGTCTTTTTGGTTATTGTTTTGAGACCGGGTTTTGCTAGTACAACCTGGCCTTGGACTGCCAACCCTGCCTTAGCCTCCTATTGTACTAGAACTAGAAGTCTATGTGCCATCATGCTTAGCTCACTTGCATGTTTTTTGAGTTTGCTTCATTTCTTACGGGAAATGAAATCAGGATATTCTATATTTTTCATATAATAATTTTATCTCTGATATAATATAGTATTTATCTCTGATATAATATATCTCTGATATAGTAAAACTTACTAAGAATTTTCTTTTGATAAATGATAGGTCTGGCATGTGGTCTCCATTGACTGGGACTTAGGAAGTGGCTGCCCTTTAGCTAGGGCATATATTCTGTCAGTTTCTTCACCATTTTGCTTCTCATTGCTAGAACTTCATTTTCATTCTGGTTACTTGTTCTCTGTGAGTGTTTGTGTTTGTGATCTTAGTGTAAATATTTGGGTTAGTTATACCATAATCCTAATGCTTATCGTATTCATCCTAGCCGATTTGGAAGATAAAATAAGTGGTTAGGAATCGTCTTTGCTTTTTCCTTTATAACCATTTTCAGTTGAGAATACATTTTTTACAGGATGCTGAATGCTAAAACTATCCTCTCAAATAGATGCATTATTTTGTTTATTTTGCAGTCTTGTATGTGAGCTATCTTTTGTAAACTACTTTATGCTGTCATCTCAAGTTCTTTTGACATCCTGTTATTAAAAAATTACCTTTTCCTTCTGATTGTTGATTTTCTTTTTCAATTTTTCAAATTTGCTTAAATAATCTGTTCTTGTTTTACATTTTTGTGTTTCAGTAATATATTCAATATATTCAGATTACTATAAAATAACTTTTAATCTCTCATTTTCCCCTTACTATAATAGGGTAGTTCCTTATGGTGCAAATAATGCTTTTACCATGCCTCTTCATATGACTTTTTGGGGAAAAGAAGAAAATAGAAAAGTGGTTTTAAATCAATTGACAAAACATGGATTTAAATTGGGTCCCACACCAAAAAGTAAGTTTGATATTGTAAGATGCAGGGATTGTAAAGTAATTAGTCTCTTTGAACTTGGTTGGCTAAAGTAATGTATGCAAAATACTCTAAGCTGTAACCTTTTTTTCAATCTTTTGAAGAAATTGCTGACTTTTCTTTTTATATTTCTATTAAAATATAATCATGTATCATTTAATAACAGAATAGATTCTAAGGAATATATCAATGTATTGATTTTTTCATTGTGTAAATGTCATAGACTACTCATACAAAATGAAATAGTTCAGATACAGAAGTGCATGTTTGGAACTATAGATTCATTCATAAATAAAAATACACAAGGAGGGTCAATGTATCCTGTTTAATTTTCCCCAATGTTAACATAATTCTTCATTTTAAGCATTTGTTTTTATAACTTTTGGGTAAGAAGATTTGCTCTGTAGGGAGGTAAAAAGAACTTGATGTTTGCTTAGAATTTACTCAAATAATATGTGATTATTTAATAATGTGATTTTTCTTTCTTGTGGGAATGATTTAGTATTTAGTTTTAATTTTGTTTTAGGCTTAGGGATATAGTTTAGTGGTAGAAAACTTATTTATATTATGTTTTGTTTTATTTTTTATATTCTTTTCAGTTCTGGGGACTATCCAGTGACAATTACTCTGCCACTGAGCTCCACCCCCAGATCTGTGAGAATTTTTAATACTGTTTGATATTTATGTTTATTTCTGGTACTTAATCTCTTTTCACTTTTTTTTTTTTTTTCAATTTGGAAACTGTAGATGCAGGATTGAGTTTGGAGAATAGTTGGAGCTCTGGAAGAGCTGGACCCAGCCATAATACACCAGTTCATGTTGCAGTACAGATGACAACTGAACAGGTAAGCATTTTGTTGTTGTGTGTTCATTTTTATCTTGAGTCAGCGTCTCATGTAGACTTACTCAAAGTCATTTTTGTCTTGGGGTTGCTATTGCTGTGGAGAGACACCATGACCATAGCAACTCTTATAAAGGAAAACATTTAATTATATGGCTTGCAGTTTAGGAGTTCAGGTCCATTATCATGGTAGGACATGGTGGCATATGGACAGACATGGTGCAGGAGAGGTAGCTGAGAATTCTAGTCTTGCACAGGCAATAAGAAGTAGTCTGTCTCACTGAGCATGACTTGAGTATATATATGAGAACTCAAAGCCTGCCTCCACAGTGACATACTTCCTCCAATAAGACCACACCTACTCCAACAGGTCCAGTCCTTTTGGGGGCCAATTTTTTTCAAACTACCACAGCTGTGTAGCTGAGAATGTCCTTAAACTCCTTGTCTTCCTGCCTCTGATTCTCAGATATTGGTATTATAGATATGCTTTTATTTTGTACTGCAATATAAATTTTTAGTGATAGTTTGCTGTTTAAAAGAACAGGATAAATATGTGCATTCTGGTATTAGTGATCTTTAGGTATGCTGTTAAAATTATAATGAAAACTACTGTATAACATACAGAATTTAGATATTAATTTGCAAACATAATCTTACAAAGCAGTGATAAGAACTATAGTCATCAGCTGGGCGTTGGTGTCATACACCTTTAATCCCAGCACTTGGGAGGCAGAGGCAGGTGGATCTCTGTGAGTTTGAGGCCAACCTGGTCTACAGAGCAAGTGCCAGGATAGGCTCCAAAGCTACACAGAGAAACCCTGTCTCGAAAATCCAAAACACACACAAACAAAAAACTATAGTCATCCCTTATAATTCACAGAAACTGGAATCATTCAGTCTCTTATATATAAAAAAAAATGGTATTTTTGTATAGAATCATTGCACATCTTACATATTTTAAACAATTTCTAAATTAATTAATCTGTTATATGTATAAAAGATATGTAGTAGTTAGAGTATATTTAGGGAACAATTACAAGGGAAGTCTGTATAGAGGCTTAGTTCATACATAAACATTGTATGACTCACTATATTTTTGATTAGCTAGATCTATGAAAAGGAGGGTGGATTCACATATATGCAGTTATACATACATAAAATCACACTGTGTATGTAGTGTTTTTGTATTTTAAATTTTCAGAATGTCCACAGTGGTAGTAAAAACACTAGAATATGAAAATTATTCTCGTTCTTTAGTTAGGTTGCTAATTCAATCTTAAAAAACTTAAAATCTCTGATATTGCTCTACTTATTTTGTTTAATTTGTCATCCAGTATGTTGTTTCACCAAATTTCTCTATAAAAAAATATAGTGCTAATGTTCATGTAAATAATTTAGACAATAACATTAAAACATTTTTATGACTGTTTTTCCCCTAGTAGATTTAGACAAAAGCATTGAAACATTTTATATGTTTATCCACTAGAGGTATTCTTTTTATTTCCCAGTTACAGTTTTCCCTGCCTGTTGAAAGGGCATGAGGTTGTGCCTGATGGGCAAACCATAGGCCACTTCTATTAAGCTGGCATGATGTTTTCTAGATGACTGCTATGCATTCATATGCTAATTTGTAAAATTATAAGACATATGTAAGACATATATAAGAAATTGTAAGACATATGGTGTAAGTTGCTGTAAAATAGAACTACATCAGTTTAAATGATCAGCTAAATTAGCCTAATAATGGAATTATCCTACCATTTTGTAGAACATAGCAAGTTACATGTATCTAGTAGGTTTCCCAAAATAGTTTAAATGCTAGTTCTAATGGAAGAGAGAGGGAATTTATTTCATGTTCTGATTTTATGAAAATAAGATACAGGCCACAGTTCTCTGCCTAAATATGCAGGGTCATTTGTGATAGGACTGTGACTGGCATCTTTTGACTTCATTACTGTCCTTTCAGTAGCATTAGGATTGGGCCTTATAAATGCTTGGGCTAGTGCTCTCTCAGCAGGCTATAGCCACGGTCCTTTGTAGCTCTGTTGTTACTCATTGAAATGAGTACATTTATTTCTATAGGAAAATCATCTTGTAGTGCTTTTCAGTGAGTAGTTTACTATCTCAGGTACTTATTTATGTACACTTGATCATTTGACTTGTTCAATGAAAATGATTTGAAATCTGAATTACATGCAATTTTCACTTCTATTAGTTTGTTCAGTGTTAATTATTTTTTTAACTGTAGCTCAAAATGGAATTTGACAAATTATTTGAAGATTTAAAAGAAGATGGTAAAACTAATGAAATGGAGCCAGCTGAGGTACAGAACCTGTATATTTTAAAAAATTGCTTTATATCATATATAAAGTTTTATAATAACATTGTTCTTCAGGTATGCACTATACTTTGAGTTTGATTATATTCATACCCTATTACCTTCTCCTTTCTGTCTTGAGTATTTCTGTGTAGTCAGCCTTCTGTTTTCATGTCATATATGTTGCTAATATGTATATATGGATATTTATACACACACACACCCTAAGTTCCCAATATGAGAGAACACATATAACATGGGTCTGGCTTTGTTTCCAGGCCTGGCGTTTCCTACAAAATAATAATGATCCCGTTCCATCTGTTTTTCTATAAGACACATAATTTTGTGCTTTATGGACGAATGAAACTTTACTGCGTAAATATATTGCAATTTTTTGGTCTAGTTTTTGATGGGCCCCTAGGCTGATTGCTGCTGCTGGTACTGTTTTAATGCCACATTAAACTTAGAAGAGCTTACTCACAGAGGTATTATATGGTAGTTCTATTTCTAGGAACCTCCATACTGATTTTTATAGTGGTGGCACTAGCTTACATTTCCACTAGCAAGTTCCCTTTCTCCTAAGGCCATGTGAACATTTTCTGTTTGTTTTTAAAATGGTATTTATTCTTACAAAGGTGAGATGCATTCTTAGTGCAAAGGTAAGGACATTGGGCATTCTTTCACATATCTATTGCTATATGTATTTTTTTGAGAAATGCTTGTTTTCTTCATTTCCTCATTTGCTGATAGACAATTTCAATTTCAAAAAAAGATTTTAAAAACTCAATAATTTCAAGAACTGACCAATGGTATTGGGTAAAATAAATGCTTCTGCATAGTAAAGGAAGCAGTTAATGGGCTGCTGAGATAGTTTAGAACATTAGTCTCTGCCAGATTCATGTCTGTTTTGGGGTTAATATCTAGAAAGTATAAAGAACTCAAAAATGTAAATCAATATTTCAAATGTAAAGCTTCAGAATTATTAACTGTCTTGGTAATTTATACATTTTATACTATAAGAAAATAACTCAGATGCTGGGCAGTGGTGTTGTACACTTTTAATCCAAGCACTCAGACAGTAGCAGGCAGAACTTTGTGAGTTCAAGGTCCGCATGGTCTACAGCTAGTTCCAGGACGGCCAGGGCTACACAGAGAAACCCAGTCTCAAACCCAAAAAAAAAAAAAAAAAAAAAAAAAAAAAAAAAAATTAAAATAACTCAGTTTCTGCATATGAAAAGAGAAAACACTGACTATATTTCTCTTTATGACATTGCATTTGTAGGCTATTGGAACTCCATTGCTTCCACACCAAAAACAAGCCCTGGCATGGATGATTTCACGAGAGAACAGCAAAGACCTTCCACCATTCTGGGAACAGCGAAATGACTTATATTATAACACAATAACAAATTTTTCTGAGAAGGAACGACCGGAAAATGTCCGTGGAGGAATTTTAGCTGATGATATGGGTTTGGTAATTTTCATTTTTCTTCATTTAGAAAAATCTTAGTTTGCAATAACAGTTTTGTAAACAGAAATTTTAAAGTTGAAAGATGGGTGCTAGTTTAGGACTAGACTTTGCTTTCAATGTAGATAGAACATTACTTTTTTTTTTTTAAATAGGGGCTTCTAGGGAACCAGCAGAAGAGTCAAATACAAAGAATAGTTAAAAATGGGTAACAATACATTAATATTAATGAGTATATAAACATATATTTCCAGTTTTCTTTACTTATTGGAATTCAGGGCAACCTGCCTTTCATGGGGTTTTTAAAAAGTAAAGGTCAATGATAGCAAGTTCAGCCCCCACCATTGCAACAAACAGTAGAAAGTAAGGCAAGACTCAGTTAGTTCCCACTAAGGAACCTGCACCTCATTTTGTGCTTTAAGAAAGAAGTCCTTTGGCATTGGCAGTAATTTCAACAAGAGAGAAGCAATAGTCTCACAGCCCTCTTATAGCCTGTTTAGCTATACTGGCCTGTTTGTTTCTTGCTGTGCTTCTGTTGCAGACTGCTTGACCAAGAGAGACATCCTCAGAAACCAGAGAATGAAAATCATCAGGACTATGCTGATGATCCCATAGACCTGGTGGTTATCTGGCTGGAAGGCCTACCACCAACCTAACCTAGGACAAGGTGGCTGCCCCTTCCTACAGGTTCCCTTACTACTGCAATATGGACACTGGCCTCATGTCAGGCTCTCTGTATGACCCCAACTTCAGTGCCACTAGGTCTGCTGAGAAGTTTAGAAACAATAATGCAGGTGCTGAGTTTGACCTGAGTCATGAAAAGTTAGACAGGACACATGAGATGTCAGATGGTAGCACAGGAAACAAGACAGTTGTGGTGACAAGTCAGATTGGAGCCATAACAAGTGTGAGAAATTCAGAATGTGGCAGTAATAAAGTAGACAAAGGGAGTGGGCCAGGGGATGGGATTAGGACCAATAGGCCTGATAAAGTAGACATGGGAAGAGGACAGAAAGCAGTGCCCCGTCTCTCAGAGCAGTCTTTTTACGTGCAGTGCTAGAAAGTGGTAAGCTGAAGACAGTTACTTTTCATGGTTGTGCTCATGCTTAGGATCTTCTGAGACTTCCCAAGTAGCACGGTGAGGCCATGACAGGCAGCGACATCTTCTAGGAGTATCCATCCCCATTCCTAGAGGTTGTATTCCTGTTAACACTAAGGTTCCCTACTCAGAACCAAATTGTAGGACCAAACCTTGACTCCTCAGACCCCGGCAGTTTTCTTCCCTTCCTTTCTTCCCTTTCTCCTTCCTGGGGATGAAATGTAGGGCTTCAGCCATATTAGGCATGCATCCTACCTACTGTCCTACACATTTAACTCCTCTTGGTGTTTTTCATAACAGCTTTTCTGTGGGAGGAAAGAAGACAGTGTCTTTTGAAATCATATTCTAGTTCAAATACTGGGTATGCAACATAGTAGATATTTGTGACTTGTTACCATATCCATTCCTGTGGGTTTGGTCATAGAGTTGTCACTTGAGCTCTATAACTTTTATAGTATTAGGCATTAAAGTAGTTTTGAAATATGTAAAAGGAACAATAGACAAAAAACTTATATAAGTAGTGTATTTTAAAGACTTCTAAACAATAGCAGCTTTTATGAGGATGCTGTCACTGTTTAGTTTTGCAAGTTGTTTTGATGCTTAGGTGAAAAAGTGGCAGCTGAACTGTCAAATTGTTACATTATTTGGCATGTTGGGATAGTGTTGACTTTTTTTTCTTTACAGATACTGTAAAGGGAAAAGTATTATTAGTTGCTTTTCTTATTTCTATGATACCACGTAGCACAATTTTTAATTTGTCTTAATAAAAGCCCAGAGGTCAGATATTAGTGGGTGAAAGCAGAAAGATCAGAGAAGCAGAGCTGCCAGCCACTAGAGTTCCTACCTATACAAAATCTTCAGACTGGAAAGGGGCTAGCGCCTGTCTCTGCCTACCTTATATTCATCTCTCTGCCTAACCATATCACTTCCTGTTTCCTCGTTCCTAATCCTGCGATTAAAGGCATGTGCTTCCCAAATACTGGGATCAAAGGCATGAGATCCCAAGTGCTGAGATTAAAGGTGTGTGCTACCACTGCCTGGCCTCTATGGTTAACTAGTGGCTATCTCGGACCTCTGATGTTCAGGCAAGCTTTGTTACAGCATAAACAAAATATCGCCACAGTATCATATCTCTTTAGATATAGGACATTTTTTTTTGTTTGTTTTATTTTGTTTTGGACTTTCAGTTCTGTGTGATAATAGTCCCATCATTGGGAAGGTACAAGGGCAGGAATTTAAGTGGTGGTCATGTTGTGCCTACAGTCAAAAGGCAGATGATCACCATCACCCCACTCTATGGAATAGTGCCATATACAGAGTGTCTCATCCTTCCTCATTTACCTAGTCAAGAAACTTCATTATGGACATTTCCAGAGGTTTGTCTTCCCAGAGACTGTAGTTCCTGTCAAGTTGACAATCAGTATTAATCTCACAAGTATTTTGAAAGCTTTTAAGATAAAAATAATAAAATCCAAGTATTCATTAAAGATACTAACCACTAGGCAATGATACTCAACTTATTTATTATCATTAAAATCTATGAATGTTGTACATTGAATGCTTCACCTGTAATTGATTTTCTGATGGGGCTTGCCCATTGGAAAGTACTAATTGCAGATCTGCGTCATACAGTGGATTTCATTATGCAGTATCGAAAGCTTATATTCCTCAACATTACTACTAATCTTATGAGAAATGTGGTTAACTTCTTGGCAGTTGTTTTAGTCATACGGTCATGTGCAAGTTTTGTAACATTTTACCTTTTGATTGAAAATTGAAATTAAGCCTCGAAAGAAATATTGTAGTTTTCCTTAAAGACAATTCCTTACACCTTACATTGATTACTTTTAAGAAAATTCATCAGAGATACTCAGTCAGTAACAATGACAGTTGCCCATTCTTTCAAGTAAAAATAGTTATGAGTGTATGCAAATAGGCATGTGACAACAATTAATGATAAAAGCAGCCATGAATTTAAAAGAGAAAGGAGGGATTTATGGGGGTGTTTGAAGGGAGATGATATGATTATAGTCTCAAGAGGGGTGGGTAGCGGTGTCTGAGGACTGCTACTGAGATTCTTCTGGCCTCCATCCAGATATAGTCACACATGCACTTACACACACACAAATAATTTTTATCTTACATTTTCCTCAAAGAGTATGAGAGGACCAGATTTTGGGGACCTCTTTAAAATTACTAGTTTTATTTCTATATTACTGTATATCTTACTATTGGAAATAATGAAGGTGATTGTCTTCATATGCATGTTATAATTCCTCATTATCTTACATTAACTGAGGTTTATTGAAAATAGCTGTTAATATTAGTTTCATGATAAAATGATAGTTCAATGTAGAGTGGTAGTCATTCAAATAAAATGGCATTTCTCTGGTGCTTATAGTCAATCATAAATGATAGTTGATCATAAATAACTTGTAATAAGGTATAAGAAAATTTTTCTTAGCTAAATAAATACTTATTTTTCATTAACAGTTATATTGTTTAATAATCATGCATGCTGTGCCTTTGACTGATTTTCGGTATTTTATTATTTTAAAATAGGTTTTGAAATGTTTTCTAGATGAGTTTTAGAATCTGACCATTTGTCTTTTAAAAATATTTTAAAGGGCAAAACTCTTACTGCCATTGCAGTAATTCTTACCAACTTTGCTGATGGCAAGCCTCTTCTCAGTAAAAGAAGCAAGAAGAATCAGCTAAGAAAGGTAAAGTCAGTGTGTTCTGTGAAGGCTGCTTTACTATAGAAATCGCTATCTCACTAAAAGTCATTGACAGCTAATTAATAATAGCTGATCTTATTCAGATGTGATTAATGTTTTTTTTTCACCATTTATGATGGTGCTTATAAAAGCATAAATACCAATTTTCATGGGGGTGCATGTTTTTAATCCCAGTACTTGAGAGGCTGAAGCAGATGGATCTTTGAATTTAAGGTCAATCTGGTCTACAAAGTGAGTTCCAGGCCAGTCAGGATTACATAATAAGACCTTATTTCAAAACAACAATAAAAACAAACAAATTAAAAAACCCAGAAGACACAAATAAATAAATAAAAAGAGTATAAGTACCAGTTTGTCTTACTGCTGTTGCTGTGAAGAGCACCATGTCCAAGGTAGCTTATAAAAAAACAAACAAACAAAAAACAGTTAATTGGGAGGTTGCTTACAGAGTTTTTTCTTTTTTTTTTTTTTTTTTTGGTTTTTTGAGACAGGGTTTCTCTGTGGCTTTGGAGCCTGTCCTGGAAATAGCTCTTGTAGACTAGGCTGGTCTCAAACTCACAGAGATCCGACTGCCTCTACCTTCCGAGTGCTGGACTAAAGGCGTGCACCACACCACCCAGCTGCTTACAGATTTGAAGAGTTAGTCCATTATCATGGTGGGGAACATTGTTATAGGCAGGCAGGCATGGTAGTAGGGCAGTAGCTAAGAGCTCGTTTATTATTGCTGGCAGATGGGAGGGAGGAATGAAGGGAGGGGAAACAAAAGAGAAATTAGAAATAAACAATTATTCCTGTTTTTATCTGAAAATCATAGAAGCCTGAATTAGGAAACAGCACAAAGATGTTTTTCTATATTTTACTTTTCATGTATACTACTTTTCCTTAGACCTTATTGAATTTTTAAATTTTTAAACGTTTACTGGGACTTATTTACACTGCTAGAATCTCAGATTCATTTATTTTTGCTATAAATACTACTGCTGTATCATACTAGTTTTGGGAATTCCAGAAACTAGTATCTGCCTAATGGTAGATACATTATTTACCAAATAGGGAATCCTGGTTTGAAAATTTAGTGTGGGAGTGTTTTATTCCAGTGTAAATCTTATCTCATGAATTTTTTTTGCAGTAACATTTATAGTTGAGAGGTGTGTGTGTGTGTTCATTTGGAAAGATTAATACCAACTAATTTTTATTTTTTTAGTATAGTGGAAAATTTCATTGCTTTTTTCATATTTTAAGAAATGTCAAAGTGTATAATTAGGAAGCTAACTAGGAAAGATTTTTATTTTTTGCATTTATTGGCTTAAAAAAATTTTGCACAAGATCTTCCCACCGCCCAACCTCATATTCGTTCTCTCAAAACAAAACAAAAACAAAAAAAGGGGTGGGGGGTTGAACCTGGGGGTGGGGCAAGAAAAAAAAAACTAAAAAGAAAAAGCTATCTAAAGAAAACACTGGTAAAAGCACATTAAAAACATGGAGTCCATTTTGTGTTAGCCAGCTGTTTCTGAGCACGGGGCCTGTCCTGCAGTGTGGTTTAGTGTCACCGCATTGGAGAAAAGTGATTTTCTCTTTCTCAACAGATAACAATTGCAAACAGCTTCTTGTGTAGAGTGGGGCTTTGTGCCTATTTCCCCTATCCCCATCCTGGGACTTTGTCTGGTTGAATGTGTGTAGATCTTGTGTGTGTTGTGAGTCTCTGAGTTCCTTATGTACATCAGTTCTGTTGTGTCTGGAAAATGCAGTTTCCTTGGAGTCATCTGACTCTTAAAATTGTTTGGCCTACTTTTCCACATAGACTTGAGCCTTGAGGAGAGAGGTTTGATAAAGACATCTCATTTCCAGCTGAGTCCTTAAAAATATATCACTTTATGTATGTTTCCAAGTCTTATCTGTTTATTACCATCTACTGCAAGATGAAACTTCTCTCTGATGAGAATTGAGCAATGAACTGGTATGTGGGTGTAGCAGTATGTCATTAGGAGTTGTTTTATTGCTGTGTTCATTTAGCAGAATAATAGTAGTAGGTTTTCCCCTAGGAAGTCCCCCAAGACCTATCTATAGTCTCAGGTTTTGGGCTATTTTAGCAATGCCATATATGGGTTCTTTCTCATGGAATGGTCCTTAAATCCAATATTTAAAAAGTGATTGGTTACTCTAATAAACATTTGTAGTATCATTATACTAGTATATCCTTCAAGTGTGTCATTATTGTAGATTGCATGTCTCATAGCTAGATAATAGTGATGATTCCTTTTCTACTCTGCTGGTGTACACATACCTTCTAGATCCAAAAACACTAATCAGGAGAGAAGCTTCTCATGATTTTTATTTTTGAGATACTGGTGAGAAAAATTTAAATCAGTTTGTATATTATTTTTGCTTTTTTATCTCCCTTTTCACCAATTTTAAAATGGTAAGAAATCTATTAGCATTAAAGCAGTCTTTATTATGTAAAGTAAATCAATATAAAACAGATTAATCTTAATATCATTTAAAACTGATACCCCATTGAAGAAAATGCCTTTTTTTACATAGGAATACAAGGATGAGACTGTCAAACTGGGAAGAAGTAATACTAACAAAGAGGCAGATAAACTAAGCACAGGTGAGTTTTAATTGTGAATATGGTCTAACTACTTTATGTTTTTTATACCTAAGAAAATCCTATTTTGGGTTTTGTAATATACAAAAATTTAGGATCTCTTTTCTGAAGAACTTTGTGAGGATTGTTAATCAGAAAAGGTTTTGTCAAAATAGTTGGATATTAGTATACCAGGAAGGGAAAATATTTTTAATTGAGAGAAAAATTTCTTCCAAGAACAATTTAAAGAAAAAATGTTTTGTTTTAGAACTTCATTATATTACAATGCAGTGCACATAGTTACAAAGAAAGCTAGAAAGATAAATTAGAACCAATTCTGAAGTCAAAGAAGGGAAGAGACCTGTGATTTTAGCAGTCATGACCATTATACTTTACTTGCTGAAGCCAGGTTGAAGCAGAACAAAGCTGAAAATATTGTGGATGAGTGTGTGTAGAACTGGGAAGGACTGGGGTAGCAGTAAGGGATAGAAAACACTTGAAGAGAGTAGAATTGAATGTGTGTGTATGTTTTTTTTTTTCTTTTTTATGATAAGATACTTGGTTATAGGGTGAGAATTGTGTAAGCTTATGGGAGAAAATGAGAACTCAAGAGTAATTACATAAGTCAGCACTCTTAAGTTTGAGGGAGTGGAGTACACAAGCAAGTAGGTGGTGGGTGAGAGGTCCGATAATTGGCTTATAATACATAATGCCATCAAATTTTCATTGCAAGTTAATGAAGTTCTCTGGGAAGAAAATGAATTTGAATTTAGGCCAACAATAGTATATTTGCAGAGCCTGGGAGGACTAAACAGTGATAAGGAAGGTTAGTAAGTGACAGGGAATATTTGAAAATACAAATTTATATTAGTATTTTATTAGGATTTACCCTCCTCCTGGGTGTGTGTGAGTTGTTGAGTGTTTTTTATACAGAAGTAAATTCAGCCTCTGGGTTGGTGGGTAACTACTGGAAAAAGACATTTTTATTGGGTCATAAAAAACTGAAGATATATATTTATATATATCCCAGTGGAAAATAGTAGTTTAGGAGAAATGCAGAAAGACTACCTACCAACGGGGCTTGAAAGTAGTGAAGTAAAAGCTCAAGGTTAGTTATGGAAAAACTAAGATTTTCAGAGCGATAGTGCTGTTTTAGGACAATTTGATAATTCTGTGTGTTTCTTTAAAATAGAGCCTTCTAGATGTAGTGAAGAACCTGGCGTTTCAAATACCCAGGAGAATAAGAAGTGTCCTATGTCAGGATTTTCTAGTTTCTGCCCTAAAAGGTAAAGTGTTGGGGTTAAGCTACATGGCATATCTATTTATACTCTTCCTCTGTTTTCTTGTAAGAGAAAGAGATGAGTACTGTGTTTCTAATTGCAGATTGTTAAATCACAATGACAAAAGAAATTATTAATTCTTAAGTCATGTTGCCAGTCTCCTCCTACTTTTTTGTTTTAAAAGTGAAAGTACTGTTAATCTATAAAATAAGTGGTTTATTAATTTTTAATAATCACTACCACTTTCCCCCTAATTTTTGTTGATATAGATTTTCTTGATGAGACATTAAGAGTTTTCATTTGGATTTTGAGGGATGAAATTAATGTGTTCAGAAAGCTTAACATAGCACTCTTTGCTTTATTCAGAAAATTATTTTTGGAGTGTTAACACAGACTAGATTCTAGGGAGAATGTGGATAAAAGATATTCCTGTTTGATCTTACCTTGAATCTGTTAACTTTATAAGCTTTATTTACCCTCTCAACTAGGTATAGGTACCAGACTTTTATATAGTGTGGTCTCCCATCAATGTACATGGATGTGATCTTATGTCTAAAACTCCACTAGCTATTCCTAAGTAGTAATCACAAAATAAGGTCTAGTTGATGATTCTGTCATTAATCCCCTCTTGAACTCAAAATCATTACTTACTAGTTTTCTCCTTATTTAAAAATGTTTTCATTTTGTTATTGATTTGTATAAGTGTTTGCCTGTATGTATGTCTGTGTGCCACTATTGTGTCTGGTGCTCAAGGAAGTCAGAAGGAGGCATCAGATCTCTTGCAGCTGAAGTTACAGATCACTGTGAGCTGCCATGTGGGTGTGGAGTTGAACCTAGGTCTTCTGGAAGATAAGCCAGTGCTCTTAATCCTGCAGTCTAGCCTGGTTTCCTTTTTATTTAAATGCCAAATCTAAAAACTGAACTAGTCATAAGCCTATGTAATATAGCACTGTTATGTAGAATAGATCAGATAAAAGGAAATGGACATATAACAAGGAAAATGTGTTCAAACATCAGCCAGTATGTGTACTATAGCCAATACAGACCAGCTGACTCTTCAGAATAGTAGTATTTTTAGGCCTTTTATTTATAGTCACATTTAGTCAGTTATATTTTTATTACCATTTTCCAAGTGAGGAAACAGACTTAGATACTAGTAGAATGAGAATTTGAATCTTGGTTGTCTAATTCCAAAGTCCATTGTTCTTAAATCCTTACTTCATGAAATTTATACAATAATCAGATTTTCCCTTTTCTTTGATAATAGTTGGTTCCCTCCCCCTTACTCATCTTCAAAGGCTTTATCAAGATTTTCTTTAATTGGTATATATTATATATACTGGTAGGCCTCATAAAGACACGTTTTCAATACAAGGTACTTTGGCCATATTTTCATCCTCTATAACCTGTCCATTTTCCTCTCCTTCCTTCGCCTTTTTTTTACCTCCCTCTAATCTCTTTTCTCCCAGTATCCCTTTTGCTTTGATGTTTTATAAATATGTGTGGAGAATTTTTGAGTATGTATGGCTTTTATGTATCTTTCTTTAATCTAAGATCCACAGAATGAGAGAAAACATTTGCCTGAGTCTGGCTTATTCCATTCATTTTCTTGTAGTGATTCATTTTTCTTTATGGTTAACACCACATTGTGTAGATGTAACATGTCTTTCTTTACTCATTTGGCTATTGATGGGATATCCATGATAGCTTCATTTTTTAGCTACAGTGAATAATGCAACAGTAAGCACTGATGTACTTTATCTCTATAGTGTGTTAACTCACAGTCTTTTGAGTATATATGCAGGGGTGGTTATAACTGGACCATGCAGTAGTTCTATTTTTAGCCTTTTGATGACCCATAATGGCTTCCACAATGGCTACACCAGTTTACATTTGCAGAACAGTACACAGGCTCCCCTCTTCCTTGCCTCCACATCAGCATTTATTTGTTTTGTTTTTTCTTTCTTTTTAAATTTTTTTCTTTATTCTTGGGAATCTCATACATGCACACAGTAAAATATCATCATACATACCCTTTATTTATTCATTGGGGGAATTGATTTTCCTCCTCAATCTGTCTTCTCCCAACTTCATGTCTCTTCCTCCTTATCCACTTCTTCTCTTCCTCCTCTCCCCCTTGCTCCTTCACTTCTTTTTTTTGATGGATCATTAAGTCTAGTTAGTGCTGCCAATAGTTTCATGGGTATCGGACCACCTCCTGGAGGAGGGAAAATGTAACAGTAGCCATACTCTCAAAAAAGAATGGTTCTCTTTCTTCTAGCAACTATCAGCTTCCAGTAGCTGCTCAGGAGCGGGTGGGGCCTGGAGAAAACCTCAACCTGTCCTTATTGTGTGCAGGTAACTACAGTTGCAGTGAGTTCATGAATTTGATAGCTGTGTCATGTTCAGAAGACAGCATTTTATATCATTCCTCTCCATCTACCAGCTCTACATTGTTTTTGCGTCCTCTTCGCCAACATTTCTTGAACCTTATTAGAGAATAGGAAATGACAGAGATGTTCCATTTGGGGCTGAGCACTTTTTCATTTTCAGCACTTTGATCAATTGTGAATGTCTGCATTGACTGCAGTCCACTGCAAAAAGCAGGTTTTCTCACTGAGATTAAGAACAGCCCAAGTCTGTAGGCGTAAACAAGTATTAGAGGGTAATTTGACAACATGACCATTGAGCAAAACAGCAATAGCAGGTTCTGCTGCAGGGCCTTTGAGCTTCCCAGCCAGGGGCTTGTTTTTACATTCCCTCTCCAAATCTGTCACTATCCACTACTTCAGCAGAGAAGACTAGGGCCACATGAACTCCTCCCCCATTATGACTGACTGTTGACAGGGCTAATGCAGACCCAGTGAATCTCTACCTATCTCTGAAGCCATTTGTATATGTTCACTATACAGACTATTTGCAGTCACTTGCTGCATGCAGGTGCAGACTGTTTCATGTGATCACTTGTGCGTGTATACAGGTGATTTTCTCTATGTGTTCATATACTTAGGTGTAGGTACAGAATATGTCTGAGCCAACACTTGCATGAATGCAGGTATTTATTCTATCTCTACACTGTTATATGTTTTCTTCTCTGTCTGTTTGGGTGGTGTTTTCTGGTGATAGGAAATCTTTGTGATAATAAGCTTCCTATGTTGGTTGATCTTTGTTTTGTTTGCTTTGCATCCAGAGGTTGTGCTTTGTAGGCATTATAACTATAGAAATGTCAGTCTGTAGACACTAGAAAGGGCTGTCAGCAGGGTTTCCAGTGGCAGGAGCCCTAGTTAACTTTTAAGCTCTTGCTACTACATGTCCTACTTCTGAAGAACTAGTGAGTCTTATTCTAGTCCATGGTGTAGACCCTATTTCTTCTATTTAGGAACACTGTGTGCTCTGGTCAGAACTCTACCCCAATCCGTTAGAAGTGTTTTACCTTCCAGGACTCAGAATAGTCCCCTGACATTTGTCCTGGGCAATGCAGAGAGGAGCTTTGCATCTAGTTCACCAGCCTGTTAACAAAGCATACATAGGTCTTTTAAAATGACTTCTTAACCTCTGCTCCAGCCACAAATGTGAAATATATGCCCACAAATTCCTGTGTGATTGAACTGTACATCTTCTCAGTGATGTGGCTGGTATTAGTGTACTTTCTGTGGCTTAGTCTTTTTGTTTTGTTCTTGGATTTGTACAGATGTTGTACAAATTGGCTGTACAGATGCTGCCCTCCCTCCCTTCTTTTACTGTTCTATAAATAATCTTGTGCTGAGAGTAGGACTGACTGAAACCCTGTTTGTCCTAAGCTGAGGTCTCCATCCTCTCTGGTTGTTCGAAGTCCTCTTTGGGGAATAGAGCATGTTTAGAATCAACTCAGGACATTCCTGTTCTGTTTCTTCAGTATTTCTTTGCTACTGAAGCTAGTGCTTTCCTGTCATCACTCCTCTTACAGGACAGTGGCTCTCACAGTCCCTGCTTGACTTCTTTGTGAATTTAGCAGTCTGTATGTGGTTGTCATCTGCCATCTTCTACATTGCCAATTCTTTTTGGTTCTAATGTTCCATCAGTGTTTTACTTGAACTACTGAACATTGAACTCTACATGATTGACTTTTCAAATGTGATCTTGTTGGTACTAGATTTTACAAGTGCAGCTATATGGTCATAAAAGGAAGAAACTTCTAGCATATTTGACTTTTGCTTGGCAAACAGGAGACTCTTTGAAAAATCTATTAAAAAGCAAATGGGAGTTAAACAATTTCTATGTTACATTTATTAAACATTCGTTTATTATATTTTATTTTGATTCTTTCAATTTCAGAAGAAAAATTGCCGTTCAGTACATTGAAAGCAGTGATTCAGAGGAAATGGAAACTAGTGAACCGCCACAGACAATGAAAGGTAATATGACTCGATTTGACACTCTGTCATGTATTCTAATCTCCTAGTGTGTCCATTTTTATCTTTATTTATTTTTTTTTATTTCAGGCAAGCTGAAAAATGCACAGTCAGATACTAAAAGTAGAGTAAAAGGTAGGTGTATATTACATCTCAGTTCTTTCATAATCTGCATGTAAAGATTTTTAAAATGAAACAATCATTAATTGACATCTTATTAGCTTGAAAGATTTTTAGCAATAGTATAAAATTTGGCTGCTTTTGAACTTTTCCCTGCATTTGAACTTTTCATGAACTTACCATATGTGCTAAATGAATTAAATGATTCAAATTCAATGAATAATTTCAAGTTAAAAATCTAATGGATAATATTTAAACCAATTTAGACAAAATAGTTTTCTACTACTTATAAAATAAGTTGAATAAAACTTTGTATTTTTACACAAGTGTGCACAAGCACGCGCGCGCGCGCACACACACACACACACACACACACACAGAGGAGATATGAACAGGTTTGGAGTGCCTTCTTGGCAGCATTCACATTATGCACATAAAAAAAAAACATTTTCTTCATTTTGGAAACATGCTTTATTTTCCTATTAATTCAAGTCATATTGTCTTTCTAGTTAGCTGAGAAATTGTATTGCACTTGGAAAAAAGCTTATTACCATTGGTCTGATGTGAAATTTGACAGCTTCATACTGGTGCAGCTTTCTTTTCTGAGTGCTGAGTTCCTTTGCATTTGTCTGTTCCTGCTTTCTCATTTAAGAGAAGTAACAGCTGGGATGTGATAACATCATTTCTCTGAGCTATAGAGATATGCTTAGTGTCAGAAATGGCAATGTTACTTAACAAATACCATTTTTATTTAATAATGTAATCTCCCAAGTTGCAGAATATAGAAAGTGCCTAAGGAGGCAGAGTAAAGACTTTTTATGATTCTGTGATTTTTCTTCTACCAGGATCATCTAAGGTTAAAGAAGATACAGAATTTGCCCGTGCACTTACTTCATCTGCCTCTGCAACAAAGAAGAAAATGTTGAAAAAGGGTCAGTAAGTCTAGTTTTCTACCTTTCCCCCCTTTTTTTTGTTCTAGTCATTTTTGATTGGTTTAAAGCTTAATTTGGATAAATTTAATTAAGAACCTAATTTTTAGTATGATTAGGATTTTGCTTTTCATTTAAGAATATCAGTGATCTTTATTATAATTTTTATTTTCATAGAAAACAACATTGTTTATGAATATGATGGAAAAAGAGTTAAGATTAGATGTCTGAGAGAATTCTGTATACACCACAAGATCTTATTCCATGGCTTATTGAGCAGTCATGAGAGATGCAATGAACAAATAAAAGACTTTAGATGTTAAATGGTAGAAAGGAGATAAACAGTATAAGGACATAAAAGCATCAAAGTAGACTTGAATGTAGTCTGTTTAAAAATGGTATATTTTACCCAGAGAGACAAGGAGGGCCCAAGGTAGGACAATGGACCTCCTAGGGAGGGGAAGTAGAGGACTGGGAGTGGGTGGGCATGGGGACTCAAGGTATCAGATTGGGGGTGGGGCAGAGGGGGAAGTGCTGAGAAAGATGACTAGAAAGGGGGCTTTATGGAGAGGGCTAGAAGCCTGACATAAGAAAAACGTGCATGAGTCTACAAGGATGGCCCCAGCTAAGACTTCGGGCAGCAGTGGATGCATAGCCTGAACGGGCCATCCCCTATGATTGGATTGGTTGCCTGAGAGCTTTCATCCAGTGACTGATGGAGGCAGATTCAGAAAGGCATGGCCAAACATTGGGCAGAGTTTGGAAGTCCTGCTGAGGAGAGGAAGGAGGGATTGTAGGGCTATCAGGAAATCTGGGAAATCAGGGACATCAGAGGAAAACCCACAGAAACAGTGAGCCTGGCTCATGGGAACTCACAGAATCTGAACCAACAACCAAGGAGCCTACATGGAACCAACCTAGGTCCTCTGTATATATGTGACAGTTGTGTGGCTTGGTCTATTTGTGGGACTCCTGGCAGTGGGAGCAGGGCTGTCCCTGGTGCTTTTGGCTAGCTCTTGGGAACCTAGTCTTGATGCTGGATTGTCTTGCCCAGCGTGAATACAGGGGGAGGTGCTTGGTCTTATGGGAGCTTGATATGCCATGTTTTGCTGATGTCCAGAGGAGGCCTGCTCCTTTCTGAGTGAATACAGAGGAAGGGAGGGGTGGACAGGAGGAGTGGGTTGTGGGGTGGGGTGTGCAGAAGAGAAGTGGGGGAAGGGAGTGCAAAGAGAGGAGGGAGGCTGTGGTCTGGATGTTAAATAAATAAATTAAATTAATACTAGTAAGAAAGGTATATTTTGAACTTGGATGGCTTAGGGGTTAAGACCACATACTACTTTTCCGGGGGCCCAAATTCAGTTCCCAGCACCTATGTTAGGTAGCTAAAAAATTCTTTTAACTCCAGCTCCAAGGGATCCAACTACTGCTGACAACCTCTTCAGGTGTTTGCATGCGCGCGCGCGCGCGCACACACACACACACACACACACACATCATATGTATATATGATTATATTATATAATAACATATAATTAAGCTTAAATCTAAAAATATTTAATTAGAGAGGAGAAAAATCCATCCTGAATATAGGCAGTTGCATTTCATGGGCTGGTCCTGGAAATAATAAGGAGAAAGTGAGTTGAGCATCAACATATACTTTTCTGTATTTCCTGGCTGTAGATGTGGTGTGACCAGCTGCCTCATGCTTTTGCTGCCATGGCTTCCCCTCCATAGTGGGGAATATATTCTGAATTTGAAGGTCAAAATAAATCTTTTATTTGCTTTTTTGTAAGATATTTTGTCACAACAACTAACAGAAAATTGGCACTGAGGAATAGTGTTATTGGTGTGCTAAGCCTGACTAGTTTGTAAGCATTTAGCACAGGTTTGCAGGATCAATATGAAAGATTTTGGAGCTACAGGTTATAGACACACTTTAGACAAGAGACTAAGGGGCCATTTTGGTGGGAATTTGGAAGATCAGAATTCTGAGAGAAGTGAAGATAGTAGGGACTTGGTTCATCAGGTTTTAAAGGACTCTCTTGGGAACAGGGCTAGTGGCCTTTTGTGTTTTATTCTGGCAAAGAATCTGGCTTCATTCTGTTTATGTCTTAACCATTTGAGTGGGGTTGAATTAAGAAGTGTTGATTGGCTGATTATTTGGCACAGGAATTTCAAGACAGGATAGCGTTAGGCTGTATTATGGTTACTACTCACTGTTCTTACTTAGGTTGACAGAAAACTACAAATGGGGCAGAAAGGTAAGACAAATGTGCAGCTTAGCAAGGAAGGAGTGAGAATTTATAGTTGAGGATAGGGGCATTAGTATGATGTCTTACTCTTTTGTACTTTTTGTACTTTTTGAGGGGCCCAGCTCCCAGATAAATTACACACGGAGGGTTATTCTTAGTTATGAATGTCTGGCCTTAGCTTGGTTTGTTTCTTGGTGGCTTTTCTTAAATTATTCCAACTACCTTTTGCCTCTGGACTTTTATCTTTCTTACTTCTGTATATCTTACTTTCCTTCATACTCCATGTCTGGCTAGGTGGCTGTCCCCTGACGTCCTCCTCTCCTTATTCTCTCATTCTTCCTCCTGTTCCTCCGTTCTCCTATTTGTACTCTCTTCCTGCCAGCCCCACCTGTCCTTGCTTCTGCCTTGCTATTGGCTATTCAGCTCCTTATTAGGACCATCAGGTGTTTTAGACAGGCAAAGAATCACAGCTTCACATAGTTAAACAAATGCATCATAAACAAAAGTAACACACCTTAAAATAATATTCCACAGCAGGGCGATATGGTGAGAGTGACTATAATTGTTACAGAGATTAACAACATTAAAGAACCTTATAGCTGCACTGGGATAGGTAAAGTACACAGAGGGCAAGACCTTACTCATTGAAGGCTCCAGTTTGTAACAGGGAAGATGAATTTAAAAGGTGAGAACCAAGACACAGGATGCCAATGAAGGTGTTCTGTGCTCCACAGTTGCCACCCAGAGTAGTTTTCTCTCAGAGTCAGCCTTAAAGGTTCGTAGAAGTGGTTGTATCTTTGGTCCAAGGGACCAGCTACGTTTTGAGCCGATTACAGAACTTGAAAGTGTTTTCCATAGGGTACAGATTTTGTAGGCATGCAAGATGTATAATGCAAGGCTCATGGAGGCTTAGGTCAAAGTTTCAAAAAACTGCTGAGGCAGGAAAGTGTGTGGCAGGACCCTGCCAAGAGGTGTGGGAGCCTATTGCACAGACTGTGAATGTATGGTCTTAGGTAGGGTGGGAGCTCCAAGATGTTATAGATGCTACTACCTTAGGATGTTGGTGAGGAAGGCTGTATGGGGTTCACAGTTAAGAAATTATCCTAAAATGGTCTGGAGAGATGGCTCAGAGGTTAAGAGCACCGACTGCTCTTCCAGAGGACCTGAGTTCAATTCCCAGCAACTACATGGTGGCTCACAACCATCTGTTATGAGATCTGGTGCCCTCTTCTGGTGTGCAGATATACATGGAAGCAGAATGTTGTATACATAATAGATAAATAAAACCTTTAAAAAAAAAAAAAGAAGAAATTATCCTAAGTTTCAGAAGGACCTTTGAACTATTGAAGTTGGGCCTATTCAAAAATTCTGTGAGGAATTTTAGAAATGAGCTAAATACATTTTTCATTTTAAGATGAACATGAAAGTTCAGGGGCCAGAGTGGAATGTTACTACTTAAAGTGACGTGCTTGTGTGTTAAGTTGACAAGAGATGGAATTGTGATAATTAATCTTTGTTTGATTGGGGTTATAATCACCATAAAAATACCCCTGGTTGTCCTATGAGGGTGTTTCTGGGAAAATTTAACTAAAGAGAGAGGCTTCTTTGAGTGTCCAGTTACAGTCCTCTGATTCTTCTTGATAAATAATCACTATTTAATTTTTGGTTTTAGGGAGTGAGAGAGACTGGAAACAGCCCATTTATTTTATTTTTATGTTTTATTGTGACAGGGCTTTTCTGTGTAGCCTTGGGTGTCCTGGAAATCCCTCTGTAGACCAGGCTGGCCTCAAATTCACAGAGTTCCACCTGCCTTTGCATCCCTAGTGCTGGGATTAAAGGTGTGTACCACTGCTTCTCAGCCCCCATTTCCTGGCTTTTAATTCTTGTTAATTTTTATCTTCATAGATGATGATTGTTGGACCATATTGAGATGTATCTCAGTATTTAAAAAAGCAGATAAAGTCTATCAGCACATTGTTCTTTTAGGGGCATCTGTGATGGAGGTCTCAAAGAAATGTGACACTGGAGAGAGGACAAGAACAACACTGATCATCTGTCCACTCTCTGTGCTGAGCAATTGGATTGTAAGTCTAAAGCCTTTCTGCTTAAAATGGGGTATCACATCTGTCTATAAGAAAGTATTGTTAGAAATATGTGACCTTCATTTTATCTGTTAAGTGAATTACATTTGCTGAGCTGAAGTACTTTTTCTGTGAAGGCTTATATGATTAACGTCCTGATTTCGAATGATGCTTTGATATTTTCTTTTGCCCCCACCATGTTTGTCCCTCTGAGAACATTATAACATTACATGTGCTCCTGTCTGCTTGGTTTGTCCATAATTTCTTTCATAGATTTTTCTCACTTAATCCTCACTATTTTCAGTTTCCAGGTGACCAAATTGAGAGGTTATGTAACTTGACTAAGGCCATCCAGTCAAGTGCACCAGAGAGCTCATATGTGGTCATCAATATTTGACCCCAAAGTCTCTTGACAAGACTACTAGTCAGAAAAGCAGGCTCCCCCCTGCAGATTGTTTTTCTTTTTTAAGAACATTTCATTGGAATGGGATCTGTATATGTTATTTGTAAGCAGCAGCCTGCTTTTATGTCCTTGCTAATTTGAACCTCAAGTTTTCTTTTATAAGATTTTATTTTGGAAGTATTTGAACATAAATACCACTGGATATGAGCATTCTTGCTTTCTTCCATGGTATCTGTCTCCACCTTGTTTGTCCTATATCAGGAAGAGGAAATCCTGCTCTTCATAAAACTATTGCTTTGTTTTATTCCATTTTCCCCATTTCACTTTTCTGTCCCCACCCCCATTTCTTGGTTATTCAGTCTATTCCACTGGGGGTTTCATGAAAAATATTCAGGTCTTCATTTTAAATAGTTCCTTTTGATTATGTCTCACCTTGAAATTATTGCTCTTCTGTGTCCCTTCCCTTTTAGAGTTCTTGGAGTTTAATGTCTGCTTTATGCTCCTACTCACTGCATTGACTTCTGCTTCTAGCTGTCAGAATTGTACTGGGAGATCCTGAGTGACTCATCATACCCACATTATAGTCCTCTTTTCTTCTTGACTGTTTCTTAGGCATTGACTTAATGCATTTCTTCTTCACATTATATTGTTTTCTCCTCACAACTTGATATCTTTTTGTTTGGGTTTATTTATTTAAAATAAATTATTCCTTCTCTTGACTCATTATCGTGCTTCCCTTTTGAGGCTTATGGATTGTGATGCTTTTCCCTCTCTATTATTATTGCAGTAAAACTATGGTCTTTTCTTTAAATGTGTAGTTTGCCTTGGCAAGGGCTATAAGTGCATGCTTGAATGATAGGTTCAAGGTGAAACTTAGAAATACTGACAGAGAGACATAAGTAATATAAGTGTAAGTTTCTAAAGGCTTGCTATTTACAGATGTATTTTTAAAATGGTTAATCAAGGGGCATAGATCTATGGAAGACTGCCCAGCATGACCTGCACCACATAAGAAAATGAGATAAAAATAGATGGCTAGATAAATATAAAATAGATAATCGTATTTATATTTAAAAACCTTACATTTAAGTAATATAAACTTAGAAAGGACACCTCAGAAAATAAAACTATGCAAAAATTTAAAGAAATAATGGACATTTAAACATATAGAGCAGTAGTTCTCAACCTTCCTAATGCTGTGACCCTTAAATATATTTCCTCATGTTGTGGTGACTTCAATCATAAAATTATTTTTGTTGCTACTTCATAACTGTGATTTTGCTATTGTTATGAATTGTAATGTAAATATTTGTGCTTTCAAATGGTCTTAAGTGACCCCTGTGAAAGGGTCATTCAATCCCCAAAGAAGTCCTGACCCCACAGGTTGAGAACTTAGGATTTAGAGGCACATAGTAAACAGTATTTCATTCTTCCAATAATATACTCTGATTATACTATTCCAAGTTAATCACCTAAAATTCCCTGCAATAGATTGGAACCTATTTCCCCTCTTTTTTGTTTTAAAAGATTTATATTTTTATTTAATGTGTGTTCATGTACTCGAAGGTGCCCATGGAGGCCATAAGAAGGCATTCAATTCTCTGGAACTAGAGTTATAGATTGGTGGGAACTTTTGTGTGGGTGCTAGGAACCAAACACAGGTCCCCTGAAAGACCAACAGGTTACTCTTAACTGCTGAGACATCTCTCCAGCCCCCTTTTTCTGTTTGTAAATAAGGAAAATAATGACATTAAAGGAGTAAGATCTTAAATACCATTTCCAGAAACACCATAAATTCATTTTAGATATTTATTAAGACAGATTGTTTAACTGTGCTCCAAATCACCCATTTCATCCTGTTGATAAGCTACATGACACACAGAGTATCTAGAGACATAGGCCCTATTGTTTCCTCTCCAGAAGTATTGATTTTCTTTCTAGAATGAAGTTTTATTCTTCCATAAGTACATAGTATTCCATGTCATTGCCACTCATTTGATTTAGAATTTTTAATTAAATTCCTCCTCATACTGAATTTCTTCTTTACCAGATTGCCTGAGGAAACAAAATTCTTTGTGTTTTTATCTTTATTTCAGATGCCCCCTAACTTTGCATGTTTTGGCTTTTCTATTTTGTGTGTCTTTCTTCAGCCAACTGTATCAGTTTTATTCTCATTTGTTATGGAAACTCCCTTTGGGGAAACCTTTGACCTCATTGTTATATGTTCAAGAGTTACAGCTTTTTTCCCTCACTCTGGAAAACATTTTGCTTTTTTTTTTTTTATGTCATCTGGAACTATTCTGTATGGAAAGGTTTGTGAGTTGCAGATGAGCCCTTTATCTTATTCCCTTCTTGAATTATATTCTTTGTCTTCTGGGTCTTATCCTCTTTGTTCCTGTGACTTTTCTGACCACTGTTGCTTTGCTTTGCTTCTGGTTCATATACAGTTACTCTTGGTAGCTTGAGAGTTTTGAGGCCAAGCGGGGTTATATAGTGATCTTAAAAAGAAAAAAAAATTATAAAAAATTTGAGATCCTCATTTACTTAGCAAGACCCAAGAATTAGCAGAGTGCAGCCATCTTTGGTTTACTCTTTGCTTCGCTGGAATACTCTAACCTTATCTCAGCTATGTCATTCCTCCAAAAACAGCATAGTATGGTTCTTTATTATTGGCAGCCTGGATCTTTGACTGCTTTGTTTTCTCATTGTACATGTTCTCCTTAAAATGTAGATTTTTTAAGACTTATTCCTAGGTGTATGTTTTATCTATTTGTAACTTTAAAATGCATATGTGTACTTCTTACACCTACAGGCGAATGTTTATCGACTGTGTTGTACTCTAGGTAGTCCATAGTAGTGGTTCTCAACCTGTGGATTGATACCCCTTTGGCAAACCTCTGTCTCCAAAAATATTTATGTTACGACTCATAATAGTGGCAAAATTAGTTATGAAGTAGCAACAAAAATAATTTTATAATTGGGGGTCATCACAACACGAGGAACCCTATTAAAGAGCTGCAGCATTAGGAAGGTTGAGAACCACTGGTCTGTAGTGACCAAAAATCACAAGTATTTTCTTTCTCACTTCTTTCTTCCTCTTTGGGCAAGTTTTTCCATACCTTTATCACTCACTTCTCCTAGGCAGTCATCTGAAGTTTACGGACATCACTACCTACTCTCTTTTCCTCATGTTCCATACTTGAGTCTCAAGGCCCAAGCTGCCTTCTTTTTTTATTATTATTATTATCATATATTAATTCCATTTAATGAGTTTCATTATGACATTTTTATAATGCATGTAATATATTTTGATCAAATTCACCCAATTAGCCTTTCTTGTCTCTTCCAAGCTGCCTTCTTATTAACATCTTTTTCTCATTCTTGTCCTTTCCATTCTGTTCCAGCTTCTCCTATTCTGGTCCTAGAGTTTCAGTTCTTACCTGAGACTTTGCCAGCTTTGTGTTCATGGCATCTTCTCTCTAGTCTGGTCTTTCCCTCCCTCCCTCCCTCCCTCCCTTCCTTCTATCTCTTATCTTGCTCAAAATCATAAAACTGTTGTTTACAAAGTAATTTGGTAGACTTTTTTATTTAAAATGGAAGACATACTAGATATACCTTTAATCCCAGTGTTTGAGAAGCAGAGTCAAGAAGAGGACTACATAGTAATAAAGTAGCTACCTATAAATGAAATGGCTGCTCATTGGTAGGACAGGCAAAATTTATATGTTTTACATGTTTGTCAGTTTCACTATTTGATACAATATACTGATTAGTATAGTTATCATACTTTAGTTTTAGGTTGTAGGAAAACTGATTTATGACATCCCTACTGGCATAGCTCTTTGATATGCATGCTAAACTTGATACTCACCTGTTTCTTATTAAATATTTGTAATTTTCTTTTAGGACCAATTTGGACAACATATAAAACCAGAAGTGCACTTGAATTTTTATGTTTATTATGGTCCTGATCGTATTAGAGATCCAGCCTTGCTTTCAAAACAGGATATTGTTTTGACAACTTATAATATTTTAACTCATGATTATGGAGTAAGTATGCAAATACCTAAAGCCTTTAAAGATATTTATTATGTTTTAAAATTTTTGTGTGTGTCTGTCTGATAGTGCTGGTGACTTTGGAGGCCCCTGTAGCTATAATTACCTGACATAGGTTCTGGGAACAGAATTGGAGTCCTCTTCAAGAGCAGCCAATACTCCTAACTACTAAACCATTGCTCTAGTCCTACCTAGAAATTTTTTAAAGGTTGAATTTAATTACTCTCCTTCATGTTTCTAAATTACTCTAAAGTTGATAGTATATGCTCTTCCCTTTCTCTGTCTTAAAGTGCTTAAATGTCTGTGAGATAATGTGGTGCAAAGAAGGGTTTTATACAATCTTGAGATACTAATTTGGAAATGTTTGCCATTTAGAACATTTTAGGTTAAAACTTTAAATTTGGATTATATCTAGTGTTTATTACAATTTACATACAAATTTCTTTTTGATGTTATAAAAATTGTTTTTTGCTTTTTTAATGATTAGTGTTACCATTTGAAAATAAACTTTTTGTTTATAGTACTCATTAATTAGGTTCTCAACTCTTTTCATGAGCCCCTTATTTTCTTTAATAATTTAGTTATTTTGGAAATACTATTGAGTGTTCTAGAAAGAACATTACTGTTTGTATAAAAGAAAGCAAGGTTGTTACATTGAAAAATGACTCACAGAGGATGGCTTTTCTGTCACTGTTTCAATCTGGTGCAAAATGGTTCAGTGTATTATATATGACTCAGTAGACTTCTTAGCTTGGAGTAGGAGCTAGCTGCTTCTTAGTGGTACTTTGAATAACATATTTAGTATCTTATATTTTGGTTCCTTAGCTGTAAAGTAGAGGTAATATTCTAGGCTTGTGTGTATTCACTAATTGTCTTTGGTTTACTTCACAGTACCAGGTACCTAATAAGAATTGGTAGGAGAGATCAGAAGTACGATTGTTTAACAAACATTTAAGTACTGTTACTTAGTGGGCTTCTTGAATTAATATGAAACCTCTATTTCAGACTAAAGATGATAGTCCATTACATAGCATAAAATGGCTAAGAGTGATCCTGGATGAAGGACATGCCATACGAAATCCAAATGCTCAGCAGACAAAAGCTGTACTTGACTTAGAGGCAGAAAGAAGATGGGTATTGACAGGTAATTATAACATTCACTTTTTTTAGTTTTAAGTTTTGTGTGTCTATGCATTCACATGTATATGGGCATATATATGTGTGCAGGTGCACATCCAAATGTGTGTACATTTCTGTGGAAGCTTGATGTCAGTATTGGGCAGCTTCTTGGATCATTCTTCACCTATTCATTGAGGCATGGTCTCTTAGTTGAACCCAGAGTGCTAGCTATCCAACTAGCTTTGGGAATCCTATCTTCATTCCAAGTACTGGTATTACAGGCAGGCTGCTATACACACCCAGAATTTAATTGATTTCTGTGGATTCAACTCTAGTCCCATCATAGTCGTGTGGCAAGCACTTTATCTGCTGAGCTATCTTGAAGCCCTCATTTTTTTTATTAGTTTTTTTGAATTGATGCCTAAATATTACTCATATTCATGGACCTTAATGTGGTATAAGAGCTCATTGTAGTAGCATATTCAAATTAGGGTAATTACATCTGTTTCCTCATTTATTTTTATAGTAAAAGCATTGAAAATAATTTCTTCTACATTTTGGAATATGTATGAGGGCATTATTTGTTTTTTCCATCATTATCCTACAACTGTGCAGTGTAACAGCAGAACTTATTTTCCTGCCATGTTGTACCTTAATAACCATTGAGCAGTCTTTCCCCTCTATTATTCTTCTCAACCTCTGGTAACCACTATTTTCTTTTGTTCTCTAAGAGATCAGTTTCAGATTTTTTTTAAATTACATACGAGAGAGTGTGTGTGTGTGTGTGTGTGTGTGTGTGTGTGTAGTTTAGAGGACATGTAGATTGTATGACAACCTTGGTTGCTAGTCTTCCTTCATCTTTCTCTCTGCTTGAGATAGGGTCTACTGCATATGCCAGGTTCGCTGGTCTGTAAGCTTCCAATTCTGTTTCTGCCTCTCACCTTGTACTGTCCCTGAGATTACAGATCCATGCTACTTTGTCTGCCTTGATATGGTTTCTGAGCATTAGAATGAATTAAAATTCAAAGTTTCTGGATACAAAAATCAACATCCAAAGTTCACTACCATTTTTATATACTAATGATGACCATAGTTTTACAAAATAGAGCTACTCGAGATTATTTGCTGCTGCTCAAGCATAATCTTAGTTGTCAACAATTTCCTGATATGTGTTGCTTCAATGTGTCAGATTTTCCTTATATTATTGATGGTGAAATTAAGGATTTACATAAAGAGACAGACAAAAATCTATCATGGCCTTTGATTCATTCATAAGATGACTTTCCCATTTTCTTGGTCCTCTGTTAGCTATTATAATTCTCCTGTGATTGCATAGCCATAGAGGCAATGCATTCAATCATGGCTTCAGTTATGACCACTATTTTTTTCTTTAAAAACTTAGAAATGAGGAGATGCAGGGGACATGAGTGCTCAAAGATAAGCATTGGAGAAACTTGGACTGTTAAGCAGCAGGGTTGTCTCCTCAGTGGAGGAAATGAATACCTGTTTTCCATCCAGAAGGTTGGGAGTGGATGCTGTTAATAACCTGGTAACCCCTGCTGTCTGTAGAGGGAGAGCTCACCCAAATCCCCAGAATGTTTATCCCAGACTCTCCCTCCCTAGACCTTTATCTTTGTTTCTCAGTCAATAAGAACCATCCTTAGGAGAAATGTCACATGTGGCTTATAGCCTGCTGACCTCCATCTCTGTCAGAGACCACACCAGATTCTAGGCCCTTAAAGTTATAGAACCCATATTATGGTGACATGTACTTTGCAAATAAATTTCAATGTAGTCATGCTTTAAGCTGCATTGTTGGGACTTTTTAGAAAAACAGAAACATTTTTCTAAAATTATACTGTATTAAATTTGTCTAAAATAAACCCATCAGTGTCAACTCTAGAAGTTTTATTCTTACCTCACCCTGGTTGTTTTTCTGCTGGCTGTGGTGCTTGTAGGGACCCCCACACACCAATAGCAAATTATCTGAAAAGGAAATCAAGACTAAGGAGATGGCTCAGTGGTCAAACATTTGCCACGTTAAGTGTATGAGGACCTGAGTCAGTGTGTGCCTAGGACGGTGTCCAATTCAAGAGTTGAAACAATTTCAACTCTTGTTTGTCTCACTGGACCTGGTGAATATCTTAGCTAAAGAGCTATAACTCAGTGGTAGAGTTCTTGTCTATCCTGTGTGATCCCTAGCACCACAAAATCTATTTAATTTTGAAGAGTTATAATGGTTTCCCTTTTTTTTTTTTTTTGTTTGGTTTGGTTTTGGTTATTTGTTTGTTTGTTTGTTTTTAGGTACTCCTATCCAGAATTCTTTAAAGGACTTGTGGTCTCTTCTGTCCTTTTTAAAACTTAAACCATTTATTGATAGAGAATGGTGGCATAGAACAATACAGCGTCCTGTTACAATGGGAGAAGAGGGAGGACTTAGGTAAGTTTATGACAGCTATATATTAGCAACAGTTATGCAGCCAGTTGCCACTTCCATTACCATTTTCACTTAGCTTCTAACTTTAGTCTCCAAAGCACATGAATGTCCGTGTCACTGACTCTTAAAACCTAGTGACTTGGTCTGGGGATACAAGATTGCTTTTGTGCACTTTTTCCCTACTAGCAAAACTGAAAGGAAAAGCAGAGCTTTATGGTCATTGTGTGTGGCTGTCACCCCAAAGCCAACACAAAGAGGTTCAACAATGATAGGAAAAGCTATATCCTTTGATGATTCACTATGCATTATATTTTGATAACTTACAATACTTTTATAGAGGCATTTGGTGATCTATAGTGATCTCAAATGAACATTTCATATGGTTGATTTGGAACCACTGATGGGTATTTTGTCACATACTTGGCTGCTGTGGTTCTAGAAAAGTGTGTGTCTAAATAGGATTTGCTACTTAATGGTGGGTCATAGAATCATTATAAAGATGCAGTCAGCATGGAAAAAGAAACAGAGATGTAATAGAGAATATGAAAAATACCAGAGTACATTCTCCAAGTGAAGATGTATGATGTATATGTATAGAATATTTATTTCTGTTATGGATATAGTCAAATGTGTTTCTGACTGAGTTAAAGTGAAAATGATTCAAATTTTAAACCATTATCTTAACTGTCAAAACTGGCCACTATTTATGCTCTATGTAATCTAAGTTAAAAATTGTGTATTTTACTATTATGGGAAAAATTCTAACTGATCAGCCTCATTTTTAAAATTTTGACTCTGAGGGAAAAATGGCAAGATTACAGAGCCTAGTAAGGCATTTTTCCCTCCTCTGAGTATGCATGTTTTTATTTTTCAGTTATTTATTAACTTACAAAAAGTTCATTTGATTTTCATTTTATACCTATAGTTTTTATATTACATTGGATGAGATTTTTTAACTCATGATAAGAGGATTACTTTAGAGTACTGAAGATAGGATCTCACTCCTATCTGCTCTCTATTTGATACAGTACCTTAAATTTAATAATAGCTGCTTAGTAAGAATGCAAATATTGTGTATTGAGTGGTATAATTGATAAGAAGGTAGTTGAGGAATTAAAGTGCCAATGATGACAACAAAACCAGAAAGGCTTTGTAGAAGTAATTATTAGTATTGTGTTGAAGCACAATTTCATTACTCTTTTTGTAATAATTTTTTATTTGTAGGATATTTTTGCGACTTTAAAAGCCTAAATAAAGGATTTTTAAAAACATTTAATTTATTAAAATTATAAACCAATAAATTCTTGGTTTTGTTTCTTTTTGTTCAGTTTATTTACAAATAGTTATATAATTACTTTTTTTTTTTAACTTTGACTAGGCGTTTACAGTCCTTAATTAAAAATATCACACTTCGAAGAACAAAGACAAGCAAAATTAAAGGGAAACCTGTTTTGGAGTTACCAGAAAGGAAAGTATTTATTCAGCACATTACACTTTCAGAAGAAGAGAGAAAGATTTATCAGTCTGTTAAAAATGAAGGCAAAGCTACCATTGGAAGGTACGGAAACAGAATGCCATGTTAAGGTTTTTTCCTGCTTTCTTAGCTTCTTACTAGCTGAATTACAATTTTTAGATATTTTAGCTATAAAAATCTAAAATATATTGAAAACTATTTTTTTTCCTTGTGGCTTATACTTTAAATTTTTTCTTTTTCAAAATTAGTTGAATGAAACAAAAGTATAATCCATCAGGTAAGTAATTTCTTGGGCCTGCAAAAAGTTAAAGCTTATTTACTATATTGATTTCTGTCAGTACTCGGACGAACTTGCTTACTTCCTTTTCTAAGTGTCATGGGAGTAGACACACACAGGGCAGAGGGATGCTTCCAACTTGGTTTTATGCTTATTTTCTGCTTGACAGACACCCAACCCCCCCCAACACACACACACACACACACACACGAGAAGAAATTTCACTTAGCACTACTGAGATTTGGAACTTGGAAATCTCCTCTTTTGTTCTTTCTTTATCTCTCTAATTAAATCTGCTTTGTGCCTACCTCATTAAAGTTTTTCTCTTCTGAAGAGTCCCCAGTTTACAGTCCTCTTTTGTCTTTGTCTCATTCTGATCCCTGTGGGCAGATAATGTTTTTCTTGAACTGGAATTACTCACCTTCTGACTCCTAATTCTTTTTAATTGTCATCATTTCCTATTCTTAGATTTCTACATCTTCTTGTAAGACATGCTAATGTACCGATGTTTGTAATACTATACAGATTACCATCCTACTCCAAGAAAAACTTAACTTTTTACAAGATGGTTGCAAATTCAAATGGCTTGGCTCAATTCTTAACCATCTTAGTCTGTAGAGACCCTTGCCTCACAGTGCACTGATTATATTCTTCAGTGTCTTCTCAAGTATTTGGGCATAACATTAAGAAATTAATACTGAAAATTGGTGCCTAGAAGTCAGATTGTTGCTTTGATAAACATGACCAAGTGGTTTCTAAGCCTTTGGAGTTTGTGAGAAGAATGTAAAAGAGTTTGAAATTTGGGGCTAGAAAAGCTAGAATGTTCTAAGCAGAATGTAATGAGCAAGCTGTTCTGGTAGGAATTTGAACAAGCAGAATGCTGAGAGAAATGTGGATTGTGGAAGATAAATTCATGAAATTTCATAGGGGAACAAGCACTATATTGGTGTGTGTGTGTGTGTGTGTGTATGTGTATGTGTGTGTGGATTTTTTTCTGTTCCAACAGTAAAATCTAGTAACAAAATTAAAGGAAAGGTGGTTTACTGTGGCTCACAGTTCGAGGTTATTGTCTTCTACTTCAGGGAAAGTCATAGTGGCATCAGCTCTGGCCAACTTGTTTCACTGAGTCTGCAGCTAGGAAGCAGAGTAACAAATGTTTGCACTCTGTTTTCTTTCTTATTAATACAGTTCAGGATCCCAGCCTAGGGAATGGTGTGTACCCACGTGGAGCTTATGTTCCACACACTTAGCCTAAACAATATAACCTCCCAGACCTGACCCTAAGTGACTCTAGATTTTATCAAATTGACAGTTGAGCTTTACTATCATACTGAGCTAATGGCTATTTGTCTTATATTCTGGCAAAGAATCTAGCAACATTTTCCCCATATCCCGAGAAGATAAAAGTATTAAAAGGTAATGGATGAATTTGTTTGGCTGAGGAAATTTCTGGGTAGAATAGTTCACTGCTGTTATCCAGGTCTGCAACAAATAGACAGAAAGACATTTAGAATTGTGTAGTTTGATGAAATAAAGAGCACTAAGCAGTTTTAAAGTTTTAAGCAAGGCATATGCTGAGTAAAGCATGCATAATTGGGTTTTCTGTGCCCCATAATAGGTGTCTCCACTGACACAGCAAGCTACATCCAGCCAAATTGAAAAAGTAAAAGAACAGGTTTATTTTGAGCAAAACTGCTCCCTGTAGTGAGTCCTCCAGACCCCAAAGATCAAGGTGGGAGAAGGGACAGGAGAAAATCTCATGCCCAAACTAAAGCAGGGCACTTATGTACCCTATAGGTGAGCAGTGATGACATGTCAGCCACAAGCTGGGCTTGTGCCCAGTTATAACACTTTGGATAGGGACTTGGGCCACTGGCTACTTAAAGGAAGGAGTCACTGCAGCTGCCAAGAATGTAGAACTGGGCTTTTAGATGGTTTTTCTTTGTTGGAGATTCTCTGAGAAGGCAGGGTTTGGAGAGAGAGAGGAATGGGGCTTTCACAGGATCAAGCTGGCAGTTCCATTTGAACAGTAGCACCATTTAAATCTTTGGATTCTATGTAAGTACCCACCAATACCCACCCACACCTTTAAAAAAGAAAATGTACTTTTTTCTTCTATTTTTAAAATTTTTCTGTGTATTTTAAATATCTTTCATCTGCTTTTTACGAATATTGCTTTATTTATAACCTTTATAACTAATTTGTGTTTTCTCAGTCCTATTTCCTTTCCTATGGTTTTGTCAGTGGTTTTAGTCCCCATAGTCTCAAAGGGAATGGAACTGTTAGGAGGTGTGGCCTTGTTGGAGGAAGTATGTCACTGTAGAGGTGGGTATTGAGGACTCAGATGCTCAAGCCAGGCCCAGTGTGGCACTCTCTTCCTGCTTTCTGCTAATCTAGATGTAGAACTCTGAGCTACCTCTCCAGTGCCAGGTCTGCCTGTACATCACCATGCTCACTGCCATGATGACAATGGACTAGACCTCTGAACTGTAAGCCAACCCTAATTAAATATTTTCCTTTATAAAAGTTGCTGTGGTCATGGTGTGTCTTCACAGCAATAGAAACCCTAATAAGACATAGTATGACTCTTCCTTTCTCTGGTGGCTTCCTTTTCCTTGTTATTCTCAGGTTTGTATTGGATATCTTGTGTTGACATGATGCATCTTGTAAACTCTTTGTCTTTGCCATGAACTCTCATTGTTTGGTGGGAGTTGTATTGAGTGACATGAAATCATGGTGCTGCTCACAGTCCTAATTATTTTTCTGTGGTAACATTCCCTGGTGAGTTTTCTTTCACTGCCGCCTTTGCTCTATGCTGGTTATTTAATATTTGACTATTTTGAGTTCTTTCTGGACTAGCTGTTTGTCCAGATTCCTATAAGGGTCCTAGCTATGTCCCAGGCCATGAAGAAATACCCACTTTTTCGTATTCATGGAAGTGACATGTGAATTCTTGTAAGTTTTATTGACGTTTATACACCAGAGATCAGAAGCATTATAATTGCTTATAAAATTGAGTATTGTGCCACAGCCTCCCCACTCAGCACTCGAGTATGTGTATGTATGTGTGTAAATTGGACTAGACAATTCAGGTCACCATGCATATACCCTATTTCTGTTGTCACATGAGAGACACTAATTTTCCTCTCATTGTATATGTACCTCTTATTTTGAAGAACCAGCCGAGGAATGTAGTCAGTGTTTATTGGCATTTTCCTAGCTGACTTTTTTGCTTGGTTTTATGAAAGATGGGGTGGCTTTTCTTTTTATTTTTGTTTGGCGATGTTGATAATCTTTGACATTTTATCTCTAGGTATTTTACTGAAGGGACTGTCCTTGCACACTATGCAGATGTCTTGGGTCTTCTGCTAAGATTGCGGCAGATTTGTTGTCATACTCATCTTCTTACAAATGGAATGTCTTCGAGTGGTCCCTCTGGTAAGGATATGTGATTGGTTCATATATCATCCAAAAGGACAGATTCTCATGACTTGAATTTGGCCTGTTACATTGCTATGACTTGCTTTCATTAAGATTTTACAAATTACATCTTTGTGTTTGTGTGACTATGCATGGGGGCATGTGTGGAGGTCAGAAGACAACTTGCAAGAGTCAGTTCTTTCTATACCATGTGGGTCCTGGGATTGAATTCATGTTGTCTTTGGTGTCATGTGTCTTTACCTGCTGAGCCATCTTTCTGACTCCAATAATCTTTTGTGAATGAAAAGTAAGTCTGATGTCTTTGCAGGATTTCCAGAAGAACATTCAAACTGGTTCTTTCTCATATGCTGCTAATTTAGAAGATACTATTTTATGCTTGTGTGATGTGTATTAAATGAAATGGCATCTTCTTATAATTCTAAATTTATGAACATGTGCTTTGTAAATGCCATAATAAAGATGAAAGACAATTAAGCAAAGTTCCTTATATAAGATAAGATATTCTAGTTACATTACAAATTTTGCTTTATAATTAATTTTGAGCCTCTTTTTTTTTCCAGGAAATGATACACCTGAAGAACTAAGGAAGATGTTAATAAAGAAGATGAAGTTAATTTTGAGCTCTGGTTCAGATGAAGAATGTGCAATTTGCCTGGATTCATTAACAGTTCCTGTGATAACACATTGTGCACATGTGTTTTGTAAACCTTGTATCTGCCAGGTCATTCAGAGTGAACAGGTTAGTTTGTTGTCAATTATGGAGTCAGTGTTTGATGGAGTGATACAACTTGCTTTGGTGTAATAAAAACCCAACCAAGTTCAGGGGATGATAACGTATTCTATACTTGAATTTAGTGATATACCTTATTTCAGTGTTGTAATAGGTGATGTATTTATCATAAATTAAAACTTTTTGGAGGTACTATGTTTTAGTCAGTAATATTAGTTTTAAATTTCAGATCCTTGTGATCAATTAAATATGTTAGTAAAGTAAGACACAATGAATTTAAGTTTTATAGTAACCATATGTTTTAAAAAGTAAAAAGCATCATGTTTAATTTAGTCTGATATACTTAAACTGCTTATTATATTTTTTTCCCTAAACTAAGTTCAAAATATGGTGGTGTTATACATTTATCTGATGGTATTGTACCTAATTTGGCTTGGCTATGTCTTAGGGATCTGATTGACACACAGCAGCTCTTTGCCATGTTGAACAAAGTAGGGTAAACTAGGACTAGATTCTTTTGTGGAAAGTGTTTGAAACTGAATAATACTTGAAGCAATTTTTCAACTAATGTAAATTAAAAATATTTCAAATTGATATGTAGCATACATGTAGGAAAATACAAATTATAGTTGTAGGCTTGACTGTGAAGTAAGCATAGCTGTATGAACTACTACCCTTATCTACTCTCCTCTTCCCCACCAGTCAAATGCGTGGTATCTGATATGCCAAACAGGGTCATGACCCACACACAGGTTGAGAACCACTGCATTAAGGACTCTTCTTTTGAAGAATTGCGTGCATGTTTACTGTATTATAGTGAAGTTGAAGAAATTATTCATATTTTATTTAGTAACAGACGATACTCAGTGCTCTGAGCTTCAGCCATTAGTCAGGATTGCACACTTTTGCTCTGTCCTTTGTATATGACTCTTGGAACACATGGGCATGTTTGTGGGTTTACAGTTCGGGTACAGGTTGATCCTGAGTTGATGAATGTGACAAAAAACCCGAATAAAATGTTAACCATAAGGAGTGTAGAACTTTCTATGCATTACAGAAAATTTAGAAAAATTTGTGTCTTTATCCTTTTGACAAGTATGGTTCATTCTTTATTCTTTTGTAATAGCCACATGCTAAATGCCCTTTATGCAGAAACAGTATACATGGAGATAATTTATTAGAATGCCCTCCAGAAGAATTGGCATGTGACGGTGAGAAAAAATCCAAAATGGAATGGACATCCAGTTCAAAGGTAAAGTGCCCATGTGCACATATTGTAGTGTTATTTCATATTCAATGAGGAAATGTCATATAGTAAAATAGTAATTGTAATTCTGTTTTAATCTGTCATTGCTTATTATTTTGGTGCTACAGGCTTATATTTATATTTAGTGTTAAATTTAAGTTGGAAAAGAAAGGGATTTGGATTATTATGGTATTTTTTTCTTGTCTCTATTCTTTTGCTTTTTAGTTAAATTATATGAAAACCTTTCAGTGCTGGGATTTGTTCAGTGAATGCTGCATTATGAGAACTTGATTAAAATTAGTCTGTGCTAATAAATTTTTAAAAACTAGAATATTTGGACTTACCTTACCAATTGAGATATAATCTAATAGATATGATTTTTATTTTTCAGATTAATGCTCTAATGCATGCTTTGATTGAATTACGGACAGAGAACCCCAACATAAAGAGTTTAGTTGTTTCTCAGTTTACCACATTCCTGTCTTTAATAGAAACACCACTTAAGTAAGTTTAACATTTTTTTTTTTTTTTTACTTCAGATGGGAGGATTATTGTATGTGTGTGTATTGATAGCAGAAACAATGCTTTAATGTTTTATAGGTTTAGTCATTTCATCGGTTTAAAATGATACTCAGTGTAACTACAAAACTTCTCCTGAGTATAATATCTTAAAATTAAGTTCTGACTTTGTTTGGCAGATGGCTAGGTGCTTAGTAGGCATTTGCTTTATTGAGAAATGAATGTGTAGTGACTGGGAAAGTGCTTACGTAGCTTTGTGCAAGGCCTTGGGTTTAACCGATCTTCAGTACCACATAAATTAATTAGTGAATGAATTTGGTTTAACTAAAATTTGTTAATTTTTAATATTTTTTATAGTATAGTATTACCTGTCTGTCTTCTTTTTCCCATTAGAGACTCGGGATTTGTGTTTACTCGTTTAGATGGTTCCATGGCTCAAAAGAAAAGAGTTGAGTCAATTCAAAGTTTTCAAAACACAGAAGCAGGATCTCCCACTGTAATGCTACTGTCCTTAAAAGCAGGTGGAGTTGGCTTGAATCTTTGTGCAGCTTCTCGGGTGTTCTTAATGGATCCAGTAAGTAATTACATAGACTTTTCAAAATGTTGTCCTCTCACCCCCAAACAAAAAGAAAGAAAGGAAAAAAGGAAACAAAACCTGTTTGGTAGATGCCTTTGTAGTTACAATTAATTGTGGTAAAAGTAATATGATCCTTATTTGCAGATGAGGAAACTGATGCACCCAAGAGTAAATAAAATTAAACAGTGTGCCTAGTATCACACAGTACTCTGTAAAACCAGTGAGATTCTTAGTTCTTAAGTACTATTCTGTGCACTTCTATTCTTCTGAATACATAAAACTTGCCTGTTACAATGTTTTTAGATGAAGTAAGCAACAAACTAATGAGATCTCGCTTTGTGTTGTATGGTCAAGGCAGTGTGAATTTGACTATAAATCAGACATAGTGGCTCCTTTTGTGATGCCACCTCTAATTTGCCTAAGAATTAGGTCACATTCAATTTTAAACCTCTTTCTTCTGAGACTTAGGAGTTCCTGGAGGAGACCTAAAATGAATAGTTTAGACATGTATCCTGGCTGATTCAGGTTTAGCTGTCCATCAACATGTTCTGGTTAAGTTTTACTAGCTGATAGAGTGCAGGCACTTGTGGTTGTATAATTTAGATCCTAGAGATAAGAGAGCCACAATTCACTGCACTTTTCTCATTAAAACAGGATCTGTCATTGAACCTGGAGCTTGCCATTTTGTACAGACTTGTTGGCCAGTGAGCTCCTAGAATCCACTTGTCTCTGTCCCCCAATACTATTCCAAGCACATGGAGCCATACCCATCTTCTCTGTGGGTGCTGGGCATTTCACATCGAGGTCCTCATGTTTCCACAGCAAGTTTTCATACCACTAAGCCACCTCTAGCTCTTGCTTTTATTTTTTAAGAATCTTCGATTTTAACTTTTTTGCCCTCCCCTTTTCCTCCCGTATCTCAGTCCTCCTGTTCTCTCCTGTTCTCCTCCTTCTCCCTCTTCTTCCCCTCCCCCACCCTGCTCCCAATTTGCTCAGTAGTTCTTGTTCCCCTCCCTTTCTTTGGGGGACCATATGTTCTTCTCTTGGTATCCTCCTTGTGTCCTAGTTTCTCTGGTGGTGTGGATTGTGGTGTCTTAGTCCTTTGCTCTATGTCTAATATTCATATATGAGTACATACCATGTGTGTCTTTTTGTGACTGGGTTACCTTACTCAGGATGTTTTCTTCCAGTTGCATCCATTTGCCTTTGAATTTCAAGATTTCATTGTCCCCCACCCCCATGAGTAGTACTCCATTGTATAAATGTATCACATTTTCTCTATCCATTCTTCAGTTGAGGGGCATCAAGGTTGCTTCCAGGTTCTGGCTATTACAACACTGCTATGAACATAGTTGAACATGTGTCCTTGTTGTATAAATGTGCATTCTTTGGGTATATACCCAAGAGAGGAATTGTTGGATCTTGTGGTAAACTGATTCCCATTTTCCTGAGAAACCACCATACTGATTTCCAAAGTAGCTGTACAAGTTTGCACTCCCACCAGCAATGGAGGAGTGTGGCTCAGCCATTAAAGGCTAGGCTCACAACCAAAAAATATAAGAACTCATGTACTTTTAAAGTTTATTTTGGAAGTCCTACTGATTTCAAACACAGATATACACAGATATATATATATATATATATATATATATATATATATATATATATATGGTTGCTTCAACAAGTCTGAAAGAGCTTTTAGAACTTTTGACTACCCTTGAACCTTTTTAAAAAGTATTTGTATTTTATCAATGGAGAAAAGAAGACCAGCACAAGAAGAGAAACTTTTTTCATATGGGGGGGTCTAAGAATGACATCTTTTCTGTGGTCTTTTAAGCCATCTGAAAATGCATAGTTTTTCATTTTACACTGAAAAGTCACAAGGTGTTCTGATCAGTTGGCAGGTTATTATGTTGCTGCTGCCACACCAGTCAGACTTTTGTTGGGCACAAGTTGAACATTCCTATCTGATATACTCTAAAACTTGGATCTTTTTGAGTACTGACTCAGACTTCAAAAAATTTTGGACTTTGGGTTTTTGGATTATGAATCTATGCAGACATTCCAAAATCTGAAACATTGAATGTTAAAACATACCAGTTGTAAACATTTCAGATAAGATCCTCATTTACTGCTGAAGTGGATAGAATGCAGTATGTGGGGAGAGGGCTGCCTGTCTTCATAGTGATTGGTAAATAGCTTTCTGGCAGGGACATGTGTAATGTCAGTGTTTGAATTCAATTAGAAAAGGAGGGATACATGCATACTGAGATGAAGGACTAGTGCAGAAACCTCACACAACAGAGCAGCAGTCATACAGTCATCTTCTTCCTAGGCCTGGAATCCTGCTGCAGAAGATCAGTGCTTTGACAGATGTCATAGACTTGGCCAGAAGCAAGAGGTTGTCATCACAAAAGTGAGTTTAAAGCTACTTGTTTTAAGATTATGTTTGCTTTTTAAAAGTAACACAGGCAATATATGAATGTATTACTGCCTTGATTGAAGTAGAATTGAGAAGAAAATGTAAAATTCACCCTTTTTTCTCTTTCATAGTTTCAAATATGTTCCAAGGTTTTTTTTTCCCTCTGTAGTTACATAAATTCTTATTCATGTATATATCTCAACATAAAAGAAATGAAAGTGGGGTAATATTATTATAATTTATTCTTTTCCCTTAAAAATGTATTGAAGATTTACTGTCTATATGCATTTAGATCAACACTGTCTTCCTGTGGTAAAATGTGTGTACAGTTTATCATTACAGTCATTATTTTAAACACATAGTGCTTTTGCATTAGGAATACTCTACAGTGTGTAATTACTAGCACCATCCATCTACAGAACTTCTCTGTCATACCAAACAGAATCCTTCTATATTTGTGTTATACTCCTTTACACTCCCCATTGCTCTCCACTACCCAGCCACTCACAGCAACCATTCTGCTTGGTGTCTGAATCTGAATCTTCATTAACACCTGCACACAGATCCATCATGACTAAGTAGCCTTAAGCTTTTTTATAAAATCAGTATTGTTATGCAAGGTGCTATACATACATCCTTGTGCACATATACCAGTATTTCTTCGTGGTAGATTTACAAAATTATATTTGTGGATTTAGAATTGATATTAAATAACATCAAGTTGCCTTCAGTTTAGGGCATGTAATGCTTCTGGTGATGTAGCTCAAGGATAGAGTGCTTATCTAGCCTATAGAAGGCCTTGGGTTTGATCATTAACTAGCATTACAAAACAAAAAGCAAACAGTAATAGTCTTTTTGATGTATGGAATAATGTAAATGTATGTGATTATAAAATAATAAACATGTACTAATTTACATTTACCTTAAACACAGGCCTTACATATTGTTCATATGTCTGAGGTTCATGGCTGTTTTTTCCTGTGAAATACTTGTTAATTTCTTCTTTGATTTTGCTGGTAGTACAAATAGTTTTATAGAGTCAGAGACTTCTTTTTCCATTTTGATTCTAGTTTATTATATATATTGGAAGTGGTTTATCCCCAGCTCTTGTCTGTAAAGTTTCTGAGCTTTTAAGAAAAAGTTTTAAATTTCTGATTCAAATGTGTTCTACTTTTATTTGAACATATTTATTATTCAAAGGCTTTTTTTTTCCCTGTAGTTACAGAGCAGTGAGCATTGAGAACCCTTTACCTTATCCTTGGCTTATATTAGGTTTTAATGTCTCAGGGATGGAGGCTTTATTTTCACTTTTAAAAAAGTTATTCTGTATTTACTTATGATTCTTTTGGAAGATACTATATTTTGGGTTGTTTTGAAAACTCCATAGTCTTTCCTACTAGGAAATGTGCATAGGGTTCTATTTCTTGTCCATTCTCTTTCACTGATGTCTTCCTGTTCTTGGAACAATACTTTATGATTCTTTTTCCTTTTTACAAAGTATGTTTGTGTTGGGAGCTGTAGAGATAGGTAGCTCAGTAGTTAAGAGTGCTTGCTGCCTTTTAGAGGACCCAAGCTTGGTTTGCATCCCCCAGATCAGGCAGCTCAGAACCACCCCCAGTTTCAGAGGATAATCCAACATGCTCTTCTGGCTCAGCACATTATACATAAACAAAAATAACTTAAGAAAAAAGTATGTTTATTTGTATACCAGTATGTGCATATGGAGGCCAGAGGACAACCTAGGGTGTTGCTTCTCAAACACTATATACTCCCCTCCCCTCTCTCTCAATGGATTTCACTGGCTTGGACCTTAGTTGTGTGCCATCACTGGGATTATGATAAGCATATTGTTCCATGTCTGAGTTTTTTAATGTGGGTTCTGCAGCTTGACTTAGGGTCTACTGACTGAGTCTACAAAGTATGTTTAGATATCTGATAGAGTTCTCTTTAATGTTCATTTTGAAAATTGTATTAGTTATCACTGTTACTATTGCAAATTTGAAATCTACACTATTATATCCCACTTGAGGAATATTGTTTAGGATTTACTAAATTTATAATTCTTTTGATAACTGTCATCTTTAGCAATAAGAAATGTTCTGAATAAAACATATTTAATAGTATATCTAGTTTTTTTAATGTATTTTAGTAAAGTTGTATGATACAACTTCCTTTGTTATTGCAGCAACTAAGACATTTTACATTATAGTGTTTGTAGGAACACTTTGTTATTTCACATGAAATGTTTGCCTACAAAGTTTCTAGTAGAGATCTTGAGTAAGACTTGGACATGCCTTTTATTCCTAGGTGAAAATTTTATTACCTTTAATATTTTTATCAGAAATGTTGAATTTTTCAACTTTCTTAATCATCTTTTGCCATATTGGCACGTACCTCCTCATGTACATAAAGACTTTCATTGTGGAAACTTCATTTGACTCCTAATATAATGCTAAATTCATTTTGATAATTTTCTAGCTTCAGGATACCTCTATTATTTGTGTCTGTGATTTTCTCATGTGATGGTAGGGGTGGTATAACTTTTGTGCTCTCAGCTATATTCTTTGTACAAGAAAATGACATTGGTGAGAAAGGGAAGCCATGCTTAGCTCTTGTATATGTTGTAAATATCCTCATTGTATGTTAAGGAAAGGACAGAAGATAGATGTATGTATGTATGTATGTATGTATGTATGTATGTATGTATGTATTTCTAACATACACCATAAAATATCCTAGTTACTTCAATAACAAAAGCTGTATTATAGCTGAACCTATTTTTAATGATACTTCAAATAGCAATAAGTTCCATTGTAAACTGGCCTGAAATATATCTATATACATATATATGTATCTGTGTATGTATATACATACGTGCAATCATTTGACTTTGAAATGTGGGATTGTTGAAATATAAATTTTTTTAAAGGTGGTATGTTTATTCTTTCTAACTTTAGTGGGCAGTGTTGTTACCATGTTTCTTGTGTGGCTTAGGAATAGTCTAATTAGTAAAGTTTTTTTTTAAGAGAATTGAAAAAAAAAACTATTTTGTTACCCGAAAAGTTCTTAACCAACTTCATTTGTTTTTCTTTTCGAAGTTCATTGTAAAGGATTCTGTCGAAGAAAATATGTTGAAAATACAAAACACAAAAAGAGAACTTGCAGCTGGAGCTTTTGGAACTAAAAAAACAGATGCTAATGAAATGAAACAAGCTAAAATCAATGAAATCAGAACTTTAATTGATTTATAATTTGTGGGATTTTTGTAAGGTCAGTTCAAGCAGATACCTAAGTTTTATACATGAAAAATACAGATTTAAGAATGAGATCTAGAAAATACTCTATTTGGCATATTTTATATTAATAAAGTGATATAACTGATACATCTCTTCTACATATGAATCTTATTTTTAATGATAACTTCAGATAGCAATAAGTTCATTGTAAACTGCCCTGAAAGAGGGTGTCATAGAAGTCTTTTGCTCTCCAGCTTTGCATAATGCCTTTGCATTCCTGCATCTCCCATGTATTCCACATCCTCATTCTTTTGTTTTTCCATTTGTTCACATTTTATTGGTGACAAAAAGCTTAAAACAAATTTGACCAAAAACTAAGTTCCATTGAGTTGGTGCAGGTGTGCCTGGGTAGGGGTCGGTTAGCCACTGCAGGAGATTGGGGGCCAGGGCAGAGCGTCCAGCAGTGAGGCCTCCACCCACCATGGGGAAGAACCCGAGGGCCTGCAACTTCTGAAGCTCAAACTGGAAAGAAAGCCTCTGGCCATGGTGCAGGCGGTGACCCCAGGGTGCCACATGTTCATTCTTAAGTGTGGTCATAGCTTATACATTTGACTAACTAGATCAGTTTTTGTTGCAAATATTTGGTTATTCACCAAAGCCTTTAATTGGTGATTCAGTGGATCCACCGTCCTTGTAAATTATTAAGAAATATGTATACAACCTATAAGAAGGATTTTATTGGATGTTCAAAAGCTATAGTTGTATCTATAACCAAACCTTAAATCAAAGACCAAAGTTCAAGGGAGCAAGTTAATTGCAATTTTTATAGCTTCATTGAGATGTAATTTATATATGTGACTTGCAGTATATATTTTGAAAAAATTAGGGACCTCATCAAAGATGTATGTCCGTTTTTAGTGAAGTGGTACTACATTCATTATTTAAATGCAGTGGTGGAAGCATAAGGTGTAAATAGTCTGTAGGGGTGAGGGAACCTGTTCTACCCAGCTTGTTTTGAATGTTTAAATTACGTGTTTCAAATAAATACTTATATAAATTGTTTTTACTTATGGTTTCTGGAAATAGCTTTATACATTTTTATCATACAGAAGACTGCTCTACATGTGAGAGGCATGACAAGTCAGGATGGATGTTGGGCTGGATGACCTCCAAAATCCTTTCAACTTTTCCTCTTTTCCTTTTTTAAATTTAAATTAGAAACAAGCTTGTTTTACATGTCTATCCCAGTTCCCTCTCTCTCCCCTCCTCCCCTGCTCACCACCAGTCCCCTATTCCATCCCCTTTCTGTTCCCCAGGGAGGGTGAAAAACATTGTGATCTTGAATGTAAAACTGACTTTGTGTATTTAAAATCCATTTAATTTTGGAATTTCACTAATCCATACATTTTTCTTAACCCCCTTTTTTGTTAATAAGAAAACTTACTAGTTGCCACAAAATTATGATGACTTTGAGTCATATTTAAAATGAATAAGCAGTCAGGTTCTGTAATTGGTAGTTTTATTTTCCTGTGGATTTTTTCTTTAAATCCGGGTAAGAGAAAAGCCTCATGGCTTATGGTACTGAAGAACATTTGAGATTTTATTTATGCTACCAGAGACTTGACTGAAGAGATGATAGGTACCAGTCTAAGGTGTATACCATATGTTGCACCCTGTAAGTCCTCTCCAATCTTTTTATTTCTCCAAAGGAACAGGATTAGCCATTGAGAATCTTGGTACCATTCCTCATAGTAACAGGTGAGGCAGGCATGGTTTTAGGGAAGACATTTCTGCAGGGGTGAAAGTGGAATAACTGCGATTGGCCTGCTAAGGTCAGGAGCCCTCGAGAGATTTTCTACCTTGTAGGACTAATTCACACACAAATCCAGTGTCAAATCCGGGATTAAGGTTCTGTAGTACCCACACAGTGAAATTAAGTATAAAGTGTTTCTGGCCCAAACAAATAAGAAAGAAACCAGCTTACCTGTTACCCAGCTTAACTATTTTAATTATAGATAAACTCAGGCTCAGAAGTGAAGGCAATGTGCTGCTTACCCAGAAAATTACAGTATTGTGATTTAAAATATATTCATAGCAATCAAATTTGTCAAGCAATTCTTTTAGTATATTAAGTAGTATTAATAAAAAAGTTAATTCAAGATATATAAACCACTGGAATGAAAAATTTTATGCTATGCTGTCTTATTACTTAGAAATATATTGAAAATACTGTATTTCTAATTGTGTTTCAAACTGGATTTTTCTTTAATTTTAAAATCAATAAAAGCTAAAAAAAAATTTACTTTCCTTGGTATCATCATTTAGTGACTATTTTCTTTTTCACAGAAAAAAATTGTTTCACTTTTATAAATGTTTGTTGCACATTTTTTCATTGAGTCACTTTAAAAAGTACTGTTACTGTAATTTACTTATTCACATTTAAGTTTTGTACAACTATTGAAATTCTCATTCAGATCTTACTTGTATATTTGAGGTTTATATAAAATAAATTGATCTGAAATACTGGGTTCCACTTAATTTTAAGAACAGTGGGAATTGTTAAAATAACAATGTGTACTAAATTATTTTGTTCTTAAAAATTATACTTTTGTGATTAGAAATAATCCTATTTATTAACAGTGAGTATATTGCTCACAAGGGGATAGAAATGTAAGAGCATATTTATTACTTCCATAAATGTCCACCTTATAATTTGAGTTACTGCCTCTTTTATACATCTTATTACAAACTTTCAGATGTTTTTGGGTATTTTGAAGTTTGAGCTGCTTGAAAACAATTTTGTAAGATTTTTTTCAGTAAGGTTTAATTAAGGCATCTTTGAAAGATGAAGGTCATGGAAGATGAAGCCTACCAAAGAAATAGTAGGCTACTTCGTGACACTGCAGCCACATGACTTGGTATACCTTTATATACTTTTTCTAACTCTAATAACATCAACAGACTTCACTAAATACCTATTATGTAAAATCTAAACATCATACCAGCTTTTTCACCTTAAAGCTTAACTTATGCTGTATTAAAAATAGAGAACAAACAAGTCAGCACTTGATTTCACAGAATTTGATGTTTATAAATCTTTTCTAAAAAATATTTCCAATCGTACTGTTTCCTATGCACTTTATTTGGATTACGTATTGCTTAGACACAAAAATAAGGTGGGATTCTGTTTATCTCTAGCAAAAAGGAAGACGAATATGACTTTGCCAAATTAACTAGAGGAGGTTTGTGATTCCATTATATGATCTGGCCAGTGGCAGAGCCATTTCAGTCCTTTAGGTAAATATCTCTTGTACTTGAAGATCACAGCAACTCATTGTCTACCAGTCCAAGTGTCTGAAGATATTTTATCACTAATACAATTTTAAGTAAGTAAGTTAAGGAGTTCGTATTACCAGCCTCTGAGTTGCTTCCTAGTCATTCTTGTCTTTAGGTATCCAAACCCATACAGATTAGGAATGACTCAGATATCTATAGGATATTACAGAAGGAAGATAGGGACCATAAAAGTGAGGGCATAAAAGCTGTTGCAGCTTCTGTCAATTAAATCTTGTTTTTCCCATTTATATTCTCTGTTTTCTTCAGCTCAATTATTTGTGATACCTTATAAAAGATTGTTTTAGGCCCCACTCTTCACACCTTGCAAACCTGTTGCAGCCTACACTCTATTGTTGTGATGGGTCATTGCTCTAGGGTGACTGAATGAATGCATAGATTCAGGCACCCAGAAGTCTAACAAACCTATGTTGTAATTTATTTATTTTTTTTTTATAAAAGAGAGATCATTGGTCCACCATAGAGCCAGATAATTCTGAAAGATTACTGAGTATACTAATTACTGACATGGCCTGATAATTTAAGGTTTCAAGAGTCAAACTATCTGAATACTCACCAAGGATGTGATTTTTCTATACTGACCAGATCTGTCACAATCATTGGAGAATAGATTTAAATGTCTTAGATAATTTTAGAAACATATACCAGTACGAAGGTTTGTATTTTTGAAACTGACCTGTTGCACAAATTTTGAGAAATTACTGAATGATTTTTTTCCCCAAGGGTGAGGTAGAGAAGTACTTAAACAACCAAGATATGTCAATAAGTCTTTATTTGTTATATATGGTTAACCATCAGAGAGAGCACACTGCAATTTTCAAGTAGACAGAACTGAAAAAAAGTAAGTCTGCATGCTGTCTTCATGGTGCATAGAAAACAGGTGAACTAACACTAGCTGGTAGACTTATAAATCACTCCACTGTGTTAATAAAGGCTGTTTTAGCCTGGAAATGGAATTAACTCTCTGACAGGCTTTGGGCAATTCTAAATTGCCGGTCTAGTGAGGGGTATAACAAGCAAATATGGGACAATGTCATATTTTGTTTTGAAGTGAGATAGATGGAGGGTCAAGTTCTTCAACTTGAGAAGCATCTTAGTAACTTAATGTTGGCTTTCCTTTGCCATATATGTTGGCAACTGAAGAAATTAGAGTTTCTGGAAAAAGTCGAGGGTTAAACAGAACTTATCCATATAACAGAATTACTACTTCATAACATCTGACCATTTCTCATCTTTTGTCCTGCCCAAACCCTCATCTGGTGAGGTATAGTGAAAGCCTCTAACAACTGAAACAGACTTTTCAGCCAGCTTCACATACTATAAGTATCAGATATGTGCCTAAGACGTGGATGTGTCCACGGGGAAATGGCAGTGCTTCTATTGTAGGTAAGTGTCAAGTTTTCTCTTGATGTTATCAAAAGAATCTGCTCCCATGTAATCAGCCTGGCCCTGTTCCCACCGCTCCTTTCTTTCTTCTGAGGACATAGACGGTTGTGGTGTAGCTGGGGCTTCCCCAATGGACAGGTGTGACAAAGCTCCTGAGACATGTTCCTAAAAGAGAGAGTCATCAGAGGCACCTTAATAGCTGGACTTCTGATGAACTTAAAAAATACAATAAACAGACCATGAGAAAAGCCAAAATGAGTCATCATGCAAAAACTGAAAAGCATTACACAAAACAAACAACAAAAAAGACAAGAATACAAGGGCCATATGATTTTTTTTTTCCCTGAAAAAATGAAGATTTCTTGACTCAGTGAAAACATTGGGAGAACAAAGTAATTAGGGTTAATGTTTAAGTTCTGCATACCTTTCTACAGAAGCCACAAGAGAAAGCCAGTGTATAGACCAAGTCTGAAAGCTGCAAACAGTTCAGTAGAAAGTGTAAGATGGACGGACAAGGGCACACAAATCTCATGATAAATTCTTGATCCATGTGGGCTTGGAAAGGTTGAGAACTTAAACAAAATGATTTCTCGGATACTGTGCTTCACAAAGAACTTACCCAGGGAGAGACAGTGCACACTCAAGTCATTGTTTTTATGAAGGAAAGCTAAGTGGTTTGAGGATGTACCAAATTTTCCTGTTCATGCTTTTCATTTGGATTGCAAGTAGCATCTATTCTTGCAGCTTCTGATAATGTGCTTGGTTTTAGACAACTGTTTTTGTTTCCCATCTTCACCTTTTCATGGCTTATAATCCTCAGCTCTTGTGTATTGGAAAGAATGTGACATGCAGCAAATCTACTCTACCTTAAATTTGAATCTCATGGCATATGGCTAGCTAATCAACTAAGTGCACCATAAAAGACAACCTGTGCTGCTATTCAAAAGCTCTAAGCTGTGTAAATACTAGAAATCTTACTAGAAGAACAACTGATAAAATAGGCAATGCTTTTAGCAGAAAAAAATGATGGAACAATTTTTCTAGACTTAGTTTACTGGCATAAATGTTGTAACTGTAAGTATACTGTTCAAGAGTTTAAGTGAAGGGTTTTTACTTAAAATTATAGATGAGTATTTAAAATGTACTCAAACTCCAAGGAGTTTAGGTATAGGGTTTTTACTGACATGTGAACAACTGTTAACCCATGTATATAAATATTCTGAAGCTACAAGGAGTGTATGTATATAAATATTCTGAAGCTACAAGGAGTGTAGGTACAGAGCAACATCATACTGCAGGCAAAGCAAGAACATAAGGTCAGCCCTGCCTTTACCTTCGACTTGCAACATAGGTGTTAAAGACATGGTTGCTTATCTTATCAAAAAAATTCTCCCTTCTGCCATCAAATGTTATATGTATTTATTGGCTCTAGAGATAAATTTTCATAAAGATTATAGTCTTTCAGACATGAGTTTGAGTCCTAATTGTTACTGTAACCTTTAACATGAGTAAATTTCCATGACTTCCTTAAGCCTTATCATTCATCTACAAAGAGGGGATATTAACAATAACTACTTAGTTGAATGGGCTAATTGTACTAAGCAGTGAAGGACTTACTATGTTGCTAGCCACTGCTGTGGATAGTTATCATGTTACAGTACTGAATAAGAATATGCTATTTACTTCTCCCTTTCTCATGCCTATATTGGATACTAACTCATCATTTACTCATGGTTTTTTTTTTGTTCTTAATATGTAAAAAAACATTCTTCTTCTTCTTCCAATTCACCATGAAGAACAAACCTCAGAAAAGTACCTTTAAAATCAGAAAACATGCTAATGAAGGTTGTTATTATAAAATTTACAGTGTCATGCCGCTCCCAAAAAGGGATCATTTCAAGATCTTAGGAGAATAAAATAGGAAATCAGATTATTCCTACAGTATTTATTATTTATTATGTATTCCTATTATTATAATTTTCACATAAAGTTCATTTTTTAAGCAGAGGCAAATAAAAGATATATTTAAATGTTTCAAGTTTCTACGCCCATAAATATGGCATTCTTCCCACCTCTCATACCCAGTGCTAGAGATGGAAGGTAGGGCTTTCATACACATGTAAGCATTCCCTTACTAGGCTACATGCCTAGCCTAGGCACTCTTTCTTTGTATAGATTTATAATATTAGGAATCATCTAAGCATCATTTTTATGACCAATGGGTCAAGAATTCTATAGTTACAATGTATGGATGTATTGAAGAATTCCAAAAACATATTTTTTAAAATTTGCCACATAATCTACTTTTGCTTTTAGGTGCTGTTATCATCTCCCAGCTCTAAGATGGCCATAGCTTTTCCCCATACAGTCCTATCTCTATTTAAAATACTACTATGATTTCCTGAATTCTCTCAATATATCAAGTTTTAAAAGTACAGTTCTGAATTTTGTGAAATACAAATGAAAACAAACAGAACCTACCATCATTAGATAGGAGCAGGTATCTTTCACAAGGCCTTGGTGTTGGAGCAGGGGTAAAACACTCGTGGTGAAGATGTCCCACCACAGGTTCAGAAACTCTGGGTGACTCACAGTTGGATCTTGAGATTCACATTTGACACTTTTTGTTTGGGGACTGTAAGTATAATTCCATGGCTTGATTTGTCCCAAGAAGTGCACAACTTTGGCATTTGCACCAAACCTGTCAAATGAATGGGTAGAAAGGGTGAGTGGATTCTGAGCAGTAAGAGTATTAGCACCTTTTTTCTGTGTGTAGCTTCAGTTGTGCACCTTCCATCCTGTAGTAGGAGTTGAAAGAAAACTACTCCACTGTAAGGAGATACTTTGACATGCTCATGTCAAAGGAGCATGGCACTTCCCAGGATCTAAGCTCTTAGGCACACATCCTAAAAAGATGTATTTATGTAGTGGCAGACATCACAATGTCAAAATTGCATTGCTTCTAGTCAAACTAGAAGCAGTCGATACACGTTAGGTGAAGTTATTGAACAGTAAATGTGCATTCTCTCCTTTCACCACAGAGGGGGTGCACTTCTTACCTAGTACTAAACATGGTCATAGGATTTGATTTGGTCAATGGAAGATAGAAATGTGATTGCCTTGTGAGCTTGCTTGTTTGTGTTTACCCTCTCTGAGAAGTAAAAACACTCCTGCCAGCAGAACCATGTTGTCTGTAGCCTGCTGATTACAGAAGTACCAGAAACAAAGGATATCTTTGCCAAATCTGTGGCCTGGCTCCAATTTCAACAAGGAATGGATGAGAGCTGTCTCTTCTGATCTGCCAAGACATTAAGCAATACATACTTACTTCTTCAACAAATGGTGCTGGCATAACTAGATTCAGACATGTAGAAGATTGCAGATTGATCCATATCTATCACCATGCACTAAACTTAAGTCCAAATGGATCAAAGACCTCAACATAAATTCAGCCACACTGAACCTCCTAGAAGAGAAGGTAGGTGGCACCCTTGAACAAATTAGTGCAGGAGACTGCTTTCTGAACATAACACCAGTAGCTCAAACATTGAGATCCGACAATAATAAAAGAGACCTCCTGAAACTGAGAAGCTTCTGTAAAGCAAAGGACATAGTCAGCAAGACAAAACAGCAGCCCACAGAATGGGAAAAGATATTCACCAACCCACATCTGACAGAGGGCTGATCACCAAAATATACAATCAACCCAAGAAGCTAGCCACCAAAACACCAAACAATGCAGAACTAAATAGAGAATTCTCAACAGAGGAAGCCAAATGGCTGAAAGACACTTAGACATCAGGGAAATGCAACTCAAAACCACTCTGAGATACCATCTTACTCCTGTCAGAATGGCTAAAATCAATAACACCAATGACAATCTATGCTGGAGAGGATGTGGAGAAAGAGGAATTCTCCTCCATTGCTGGTGGGAGTGCAAACTTGTACAACCACTTTGGAAATCAGTATGGTGGTTTCTCAGGAAAATGGGAATCAGTCTGTCTCAAGATCCAGCAATCCCTCTCTTGAGCATATACCCAAAGAATGCACACATGTTCAGCTATGTTCATAGCAGCATTATTTGTAATAGCCAGAACCTGGAAACAACAAAGATGCCCCTCAACTGAAGAATGGATAGAGAAAATGTGGTAAATTTACACAATGGAGTACTAAGCGGAAAAAAATAATGGAATATTGAAATCTGCAGGCAAATGGATGGAACTAGAAGAAACCATCCTCAGTGAGGTAACCCAATCACAAAAAGATAAACATGGTATGTACTCACTCATTTTTTTTATTTTTAGACTTAGAGCAAAGGATCATTAGCCAACATTGCACACTGCCAGAGGAGCTGGGAAACAAGGAGGATCCCAAGAGAAGATTGCATAGTCCCTCGAAGAAGGGGATGGGGACAAGAACCCCTAACCAAATTGGAGCCTGGGGGAAGGGAGAGAAAGGAGAGTCTTCATCCAGTTGCTGTTCGAAGCAGAAACAGACACGCATAGCTAAGCACTGAACCATACTACTGGAATTCAGTTGTGGAGAGGGAGGAGGATTGAGCAAAGAGGCCAAGATGGGGATGGAGAGACATGCAGAAACAGTGGACTTGACCTACTGATAGAATGGAGACCCTAGTCATAAAACTGGAGAAACAGCATTGAACCAAACCAACCCCTCTGAATGTGGATACCAGCTAGGATTAGGAGCCCAAGACAGTCTATGGCTCCTCTAACAGCGGAGCCAGTCTTTTTTTCTTTTCTTTTTTGGTTTTTCGAGACAGGGTTTCTCTGTGTAGCTTTGGAGCCTGTCCTGGCACTGGCTCTGGAGACCTGGCCTCAAACTCAGAGATCCGCCTGCCTCTGTCTCCCGAGTGCTGGGATTAAAGGCAAGCGCCACCAATGCCCGGCAGAACCAGTCTTTATCCCTAGAGCACAAATGGATTTTGGGAGCCCATTCCCTATGGAGGGATACTATTGCAAGCCCACATGCAGCAAGGAGGGTCTAGACCCTCCCCCAAACAATATGACAGACTTTGAAGGTCCTTGGTAGAGGGCCTCACTATCCCTGGGGAGGAGCTAGAGGGTGGGTTGGGTGGAGGAATGGGGGGGATGGATATATAAATATGAGTAATTAAAAATAATAAAAAATTAAAAAAAGAAAAAATACTTGCTTATGAGGTAATGCAGTGTTTTGACATATGTACACATTGCATAATTAGATCAGTGTACTCCTTCATTTCCTGAAGTATATCCTTTTGATGAAAACTTTTGAAAATCTTTCTAGCATTTGAGAAATATATAGTACATTATTATCTAAAGTCACCCTACTATGTTATGATGTTTCTTGAATGGTGGGTATTTTAAAACCCTACAGGTTGGGGCTGGAGAGACGGCTTAGAGGTTAAAAACATGTACTGCTCTTGGAGAGGATCTGAGTTCAGTTTTCACCACCCAAACTGGGTAACCCACAAACACCACAGTTTCATGGGGTCTAGTGCCTCTTCTGGCTTCTAAGGTCACTGCACTCACTTGTACAAACCTACCTACCTACACACACACATAGGCACAAAAAGTAAAATTAAAGCCCACTCCAGATAATACATGATATGTATGAAGTGATGTGGAAGTGTACATATGTGTGAGTGTGTGTGAAGAAGGCAACATTCAGTATCTTTCATAATTGCTTTCCTTGACTCTTGAGACAGCAGGGCTGTAACCCAGCACTGTGGTTACAGATGTCCATACATGGCCTGATTGCTTGCACAGCAGACACTTTACCAGCTGAGCCATATCTCCAGCATCACACTGGAGATTTTTGACATGTAATTTTTTTGTAATGCATACCAAATTTCACAACAAATGGTACCTTTAAATGCATAAGCCTGGTCCTTTATTGGCTTGAAGGAAATCTGTGAATTTAAAAACAGACAACAGGGGCTGGAGAGACAACTCAGTGGTTAAGAGCACTTGTTGCTCTTGCAGAGGACCTGGGTTCAATCCCAGAACTCATGTGGTAGTTTACAACCATCTTTAATTACAGTTTCAGGGGATCTGATGTCCTCCTGTGACCTCCTTAGACACTAAGCATGCATGTGATGCCCATATATACATGCTGTCAAAATATAAATAAAATAAAATGAATAACTCTAATTTTAATAAAAGAACAACTAGGATTTCATGCTTGAGAAGCATAAAAAAGATGGTGATAAATTTCAGCAACTAGCTGGGCTGGTTTGTATAGGGAGGTAGTCCTGGGTGCCTGAGAGAACAAGGCAAAAGGATTTAGAATTCAAGGTCTACTTATGCTATGCAGTGAGTTCAAGCCCAGACTAAATTACTTAGTGAGAACCTGTCTCCAAGTTAAAAAAAAGGCAAGTACAAGAAGCATCACAAGGTAAATGGGAACCCTGAGTGCTTGGGAATTCAGAGGGAAACAAGGCACTACAGTCAGTGTTGGAGGACAGAGGTTCAAGACAGTAGGTTGTAACTTCAAGCTTATATAGATGGCATCCAGGTATCTTTACTGAATTTCAGCAGTTAGATGGCAGGTGTCACTTGAGCACCTGTGGACACAACCATGTGCCATACTGGACAGAAACTGGGGTGCAAGTCCTGTGTACTGGGTTCAAAAGTTAGACTTAGTACATTTATCCTATATGTATCCAACATATTTGAGTGAGATGTACAGCCAAAATAACATGGACCCTCTGGGTAACATTTCCTACCTCCCAATTCTATTTTGTTATGTCTGGGACATATCCAGGTTTTCTAAGGGAATGATTGGGAATATTAATCCTATTGTGTAAGCTTCAATTAATGAAGCTAAAAGGGACTGAGTTATTCAAGGTCATATAGCTAATAAATGACAGAGAACGGACAATTTTGTCTAAGGCTAGAGCTTAACTGTCCTGTGATCATGGAGGAGAAGTGTAAATGACAAAGAAAGCTCCTCCTCCAGATTTGCTTAATCTGCCTCATGTTTCTTTTGAAAACAGATGCATGATATCTCAAACTATTTTATACATAGGACTTTTTATTTCCTCCCCTTCTGTCCATCTCATTCATCCCCCTACTGTCTATACTTAAATGGATAGAAATCCTAGGCCCTAAATAAGCAACTATATCTCAGGCACTGTGTTTGGTATGTGTTCACAGGAAGCTTTTGTCCATGCATGAAGATGGGTCACATAAAAATAATCAGTGTAAGGAAGCAAGTCAGGGCCACTAGGGCCACCCTGACATTAAGGGCTATGGGAAGGAATTCCAAGACAGTATAGGTGGGCTTTATGCAGGAAGTCAAGATGGGACAACACCGGAGAAAGATAGACAGGATTCAAGAAATTATTGCAAATGTTCCATTGATGGTGAGGGATTCTGTCTCAGAGATGTATGCATTTGAGCACCTCAGAGGTGGTAACAGGCACAGTCTCATCCTAGCAGTAGAAATCGTGCAAAAAAATGCATAAGGAAGCATAGGTCTCATAATTTACCAGCGCTGATGCAACTTCTCTGCTTGAAGCCACAGCACTTATTTTATTTTCCTGTATTAGCCAGCCACTAAACCTCAACCTACATACTGATAATTACATTTTCATTAGCCTGTACCTCATATAAATGCTATAGTGTTATAGCATGGTAGCAAAGTTAATTAAAATATCCTGAAACATTAGGTAGTAACTTATCCTTTCTAGCCTACTTGTCTCACAGTTCACAGATGTAAGCTACCAAGAATCAGCCAACACATTTTTGAAGTACATATGCTAAAATCTGTCTAGCATTTGCATTAATGTACTTCATTTAATCTCCAAGACAACTAACTATATAGGGAAACCAAGGCTTAAAGTTAAAGAAATTGCCAAGGATCAATTGCATGGCTGGGGACTGAACAGCCTGTGATTAACTGAGGCCATCTGGCTTCAGAGCCAATGCTTTTTGCCAGGACCAGCTCTCGAGATTACAGGGCACTGTATGTTAATTTGTCCACCTACAGTCAGCCAATCTAAATAGAAACGGGAATATGTCAGGTGTAGTCAAGGATTCTTCAATAGTAGTAATCAGTAGGGAAATTACTTAGCACCAATAACCTAATGACTGTTCTTAGAAGGATAAAGTTTATACAAATTTGGGAAGAAAGGAAAAAGAACAAGAAGTGCATGGTGTTTCTTAGGTCCACAGTGACCCCCATATAGATTGTGCTGGGCATCAATCATCTAAGGCCTCCCCAGCTGCTCTCCTGTATTTCAGTCTGTAAATTGGGACTCTGAACTGTATGAGGGAAAAGGACATAATGAAGCAGCCCATCTTCCCAGACTGTCTAATCCTCTGCTGTGGGCAGGAATGTGCACCTGAGTTTCAGGTCTCCCACAACGTCCCTGGATTCATCTTGGGACTCAAAGTCTTCCTCGTAAATGCCAACATCACTGGTATTTGGAGATAGCCATAGGCTTTTCACTGTGGCCCAGGCCTTGCGCTCCACATTCATGAATCCATTACCTTTTGTAATAAAGAAAGGATCCTCTTCCTTCAAAATATCTTTATTCTTCTCTAACAGGAAAAAAAAAAAACTGAACCAGTGGATAGCTTTGTTTTATATAAACAAAGCAGTCTTAAATTCTTAATAAGTTTGTTTGAAGTAGATGCTTAAAGTCTAAGGTAATGGTTCTCAACCATTTTAATGCTGAGACCATTTAATCCAGTTCCTCATGTTGTTGAGACCCCATCATAAAATTATTTTCATTGCTGCTTCATAGTTGTAATTTTGTTGCTGTTATGAATTATAATATAAACATCTGACATGCAGGATATCTGTTATGCAATCCTGGGAAAGGGTCCTTCTACCCCCAAGGGTGTCTCAACCCACAGACTGAGAACCACTGCTCAAAGGAGTCTGAGGTGTGGGAGCAATTGCCCTTTCTGACCTGACAAGAAAAATGATCAGGACTGTGGAAAATAGCTTGGCACAAATGACCCCAGATTTCTGCAACAAAACAAAACAAAATGTAGGATTTGAGTAGCTTTCCTAAAATGCTAATTGGGGCAGATTATTTAAGTAAAGACAAAAAATAGTTGCTGAAGACTGAGGAGTGTAGAAACAGAGAAAAGCACGGAAGAAGGGAGAATGATGCAAGGCCTCACAGAAAGCAGGCAGTGACTTCTGCTTGGGGCTTCAGCTGAGCTGTAGCCAGCCGTATTTCCGTGTAGTAAGGAATAAGGACTCTTACATATTTTGGTAGTTGGATGGACTGCCACATACATAGCAATTATACAAATGGGTGGTAGTGGAGAGCAAGAGAAAGAAAACATGTTAGAGATGGTGCCTGTGTTGTCACTAAACAAAGGTGGTCTGGCCCTGTCCAGTGGCTCCTTAAGGGTGATGGAGGCAGAGGGGTGGGAAAGCAATGCAGAGTGGAAAACAAACTGCAACTCAGGAATGGAAAGGAAAACAAAGTTGGCAGTTTTAAGTAAGGTAGTCGCAGCAAAGAACGCTCTTGGAAATCATGTAGGACTGTCTTGGTATGCAGAGTACTGTCTGTGTCCCACACTGGCCACAAAAGTTTAAGTGATCCTTCACCTATATTACAGTATGCCAGCTGCATAGCAGAATAGCCAAGGAGGTTAAAGGATTTATCTGACAGATTTTTTGTACACAAAAACAATGAGCAAATAGTCTCAAACACTGGTCTGTTTTTTGTATCCAAGGTTTCAATTAATCTAGATACAAGTTTCAGATAATTTTTCACATGTACATTATGGTCATAGGGGCATGACTTAAAAATCATTTCCCATCCTTTGGTTATTTGTAAAAATCCAAAAGAATTGTATCAAAATGAAATAAGAATAAGGTCATAAGTAAAATGAAAATACTTAGTCTTTTGAGACTTTCAGTATGGGAATTTGACTCAGTAGTGTACTTACCTGGCATGCATCTAGTTCTGGGCTTAATCCTTTGCACTGGAAGCATGCAAACAAATAAATGAACTAATAATTACAGCCTAAATACAAATGTGGGTACACAGTGTATAACCAGGCAAGTCAGGGTTATCTCAGCTTCATATTTTTCCCATCAGCGTCAGTAGTTGAGTATAATGTAAACCACCTGGAAGAAAGCAAGCTAACCAGTGGCTAGGAAGGGGTGTGTTGCTGTAAGAACATAACACTCAGTTGACTCCAGCTTAGGACAAGAGTAACGAGGAGGTTTCCTGACATACTCGGGGTGTATCCACAAAATTGCCACCCAGGAATTTACAAAAGAGGTTTGGTACAATTGTCTCTAAATTATCCAGAGCAATTTATTCTGACCCAGTAAGGGGATTTGTATCAGCTTGCATACATTTCTTAAAATAAGTATTCTAATTTTAACTTGATAGAATCTCTAAAGAGTCATCCAGATCACAAGACATAGTTTGAACCCAAGCCAGCAACAATAGTGCTTATGTTAGCTGTTGAAATAATCCCTGTGACCTGATGTTACCAAAAGATCAGATGGACAATATATGGCTAGTTCAGTAGTTGGTAACACAGATGAGGCTACAGACTTGTTTAGAACAGAAAGGAACTAATCCAGGAGAGTAGGTACATCCAGAAGCAAATTTATCAGTCAACTTTTTATATACAATGTTTTATGAGATACTAAGAAAGAGAAAGCAGTACTTGCATGGTGCTCCACTAGAAACATGCCAAAGACACCAGACCTTCTCTTGCCCACTCCAAAATGGCTCATGCTCTCTGTCTGATTCACATGCCTGCTCAAATAAACATGTGGAGACAGCTGCACAACAGCTCTTCCTACTAGTGATGAATACCTCCCCTCTCACCAAAATGCACTTCTCTACCCCATCCACAGTCTAAGTCAGGAACCTGACAGGATGGCTCAAGCCCGGAATCTTTCACTTGGAGTGAGGAGCTGAGGTAAGAGGATTGTTAAAAGTGTGAGACCAGCATCGGCCAAATAATGAGTTCAGGGCTTGCTTGACCTAGTACAAGTCTTTAACAAAAGTCACCAATTCAACTGTCCACGAGGTATGGTTAAATGGTTAACCCTGAGGAGGAGTGGTACACCAAGTGAAGTAGCAATGTGAAATACACAAGTATTCCTGTCCCATATTCAGACACAGACACAATATGACATACTCAGTTTTTCCTCAAATTTGCAAGTGAACCCTCTCCATAGTGTCTCAGAAGCCAGAACATCAGCACTCAGTGCAGACTTCACAGCTTTGATTGAGCTTTGTCAGCTACAGTGCCTGAGGTCAGCATTTCTCCATAAAATCTCAGAAAGTCAAGAGGAAGACGCCTGGGACAGCATGGCCTTCTCTGCCTCTACCATCTGACTGTACTCCACCCATCCATCCAACCGGAGCTTGTACCGAGGATGAAGTGTCCTGGCTCCCCTCTGAGCACAGCTCCCCAGGTGTACACTAGATCCCTTCCTTTTCGTCCACTCAAAGACAGCACTCCCTGCTCTCTTCTCAGTTCTCTGCTTTCTTAATGACATCCCCCACATGCCGTTCCTATTACTAGAAATACGTTGTAATACCTTTTCTCTTTACAGAATACCACTGTAATACTACCCCACTCGACTGCCATCCCCTTTCTGTTCCTCTCTGAAGCAGTTATCTAGGAAAGCCATGTCCATTTTCTTAGACTCTCTTCAGCCAGGGTCTCTCCTCCACCATTCTACTACATGTACACTTGCTGAAGTCACCAGTGACATTTACATTGTATGAGCAGTACTATTTCTAAGTTATCTACTTAGCACTTCACACGGATGGGATGGAGTGTTCTTTTCTCCTGGAAACATTTTCATTGTGAGGCTTTCTATAATACCATACTTCCTGGGTCTCCTTGTATCCTTCTGTTCTCTTACGCCTTCTCCTCAGGCTCAGTCTTCATGATTCTTCTACCAATTACCAGTCCATTTGGTTACATCATTTTATGTTGTGGCTATAAACATTTTATGTGCTGACAGCTCTAATAGTTTTGTCTCATTCAGACCTATCTCCTGAATGTCTTTTATTTGTTTACAATCATATTTATTTTTTGACAATAGATGTACATATGGCCTTCTGATTGCTCTCACCCCCTATTGTCTCTTATTTTTCTTCCTCCCCTGTACATTCTGCCTTCTTTACAAATTGGCCACATTCATGGCTTTTGTTATATTTATGGGTAACCCACTGATTTTGATTAGGGCTATCTTTGTGGCTGTGGGTTTTGAGCTATCCTATTTACTGGATTCTGGTAAGCTCAGAATTTGTGCACACCTAAAGATAATCGCTCCTTCTTCCTGGATCTCTCAGTAGCCAATAGTTCAGCAGTTAGGGGTAAGGCCCCAGCAGCCTTTTCCATGTCCCTGGATGACACTTGACAGAGTCTATCTTGTGTAGGCCCAATGCAAGAAAGCACAGCTGCTGCGAGTTCATGAATACAGTGGCTGTGCCCCATCTAGATGCTGGCATTGCATAACCTTTCTCCCTATTTTCCAGTGTTTACATTCCTTCCATCCCTTCTTTTGCAATGTTCCATGAGCCTTAAAGGGGTAGTATAAATATCTCATTCAGGGTTGGGGGAATCCTTTTATATCTGTTTATCTAGTCTACAGTTTCACTGAGATATTAATACACCCCTCCAAACTGCGTATCTCCACCACCTATCCCCAAAGAACTTCCTACCTTATGAAATGGAACATTTGCATTCTACAGACTCCAATGATAATATCTGACATATCACACAAGATACTTGATTTCAGAGGAAGCTTGAAGCATAAGTTTTATGTGAAATTCCTTAATTTTTATATTGTGGTGCTGGGTCAACCCCTACTTTTTAAATAATGACAACAGAATTTAATAAAATTCTGCATAGTGCAAATGAAAGATACAAATGGGACAAATAAAGTATATAGCATGAGGGTTTAAGATCTGTGAGAAAGGCTTGTCTTCTATTTAATCTCCTTTTTTTCCTTCCATGCACCCCTCTCTAATTCAGATGTCAATTTTCAACCAAGGTTCTGCCTGTGGGATCTCACTCCTTCCACTCCTGTTTGCCTATCACCAGAATGCCTTTCCAAGCTGGTGTGGGAGCCTAAAGGGTGTGGCATAGCAATAGAGTATTTGCCTAGTATGAGCAAGATCCTGATGTTTGCTATAAGAGCAATAGCATTAAAACAAAATACAACAAACAAAAACTAACCAGTAAAGGCTGAGTTGAGTCTGATATGGAAACATTCTCCTTGTTGATGAGACTCAATTGGTAGCAGAGCAGGCAGCAGTGAGATCAGGGACAGAGTACCCAACAGAGATAAATGCTTAGAGATTAGGTCACATTGCGTACTGGGACTCCTGAAGTCCAATAGGCATTACCAATACCCAGAAAAGAGGATCAAGGGATCTGCAGCCACCACTTGGTTCTTCGGCACTCAGCACATGGTCAAGAAGCTCTGCACACTTAATCTACTGCCAAATGGGTTAGGTTGGTGTACAACACAATGTATAGGTTTCAGGATCACCAAGAAAATGAACAGTTAAGTAAACCAATAAACGGCTGGAGAAGTGACCCAATTAACACATTTTAGGATTTTAGGTAAAGATGTAGAAATGTAAAAAGAAACAGAGAGAATGTTACCATTTTGGTGAAAACAGTTATGGGCCCAAGACAAAGGTGTTCTAGGGACATTGGAAATATAATCAGTCAGAAACACAAGAGCATAGAATTTCAGACACTAAAGGGTCAATTTCTTTCAGAAAAATATAATTTAAAATATGTCTGATGGGGACTTAGTCATATCAAATCTTGAGAGTCTTAATCCAAGCCTTTAAATTAAAGAATTAAAGTAGTGAAGTTGAAAAAAAATTGTTTTTCACTATATCTCAAGTCATATTTGAACTCAAGTAAAAGGAGAAAATCAAAATGTTTATATGAAATTATTTATTAATTAGACTTTGTAGTCTATCAATTGGATTAATAAGTCTCTGAAGTAGTCTAAAGCAATACTAGATGATTCTATACCTTTGCTTTAGGCATGTTTCATATAGAATGATATGACCTAAAGAGCTATTAGTTAGTGGATTAAAAAGAAATCTAAAATGGCAGTAACACAGTGGCTTTCAAGAGATTAATGGTATTTTTCCTAGTACTCTACTCAAAGTCTCTACTATAGGCATAAAATAAGACTTTCTCATTGGAGAAAACAGTTTTTAAACCCATGCACACACACATATACACTATGGAATTCAAATTATGTATACATATGCATATATATGTGTATATATGTTTATTGTGTATATTATTTACAAGCTATAATTAAAAGCCAACTCTACCCCAAACATTATGCTAAGCATAACAAATTAATATTTTTACCCAGAAACACATTTACAAATTGTTTCCCAATGTATACACTAAAAATTGATTTTAAAATAACTAAACAAAACATTCTTGTTCTCAATTGTTAAAGAGGATCTTATAAAATATGCTACTTTTGGTTTTCAGAAACTATGTTTGGGTAGTACAAAAGGTGATAAAAACTCTTTTTGCTTTGTTCTGTTCTACCCAGATGATATGCAGAAAGGCATCAGACTGACTATTGCGTGGCTCAAATACATGTTCATTCCCATGAGACCATCTAGGTTGAAACTATATGTAATAGTGCACATTTTGAAAGTGTGTGTGCGTGCGTGCGCACGTGTGCACACATATGTGAATTGTGCATGTTTATATGTGTGTGTGCGCATGGGTGAATAGTCTCCTTTTGAATGGCTTCTGTGCCCAACACTTGGGAACAACTAAAGGCTTTGGAGACATCTTAGCAAATGGTTATGTGAAGTTCTGAGACAAAGTGTCGATTCTTTCCAGTGAAGCCCCTTGCTTCAAATCATTCCTTAGAGGCTCCTATCTGCCAATACCCATGCCCCCATGGAAAGCAGCATGTATCAGAGCTACTTGACACTGGAGACCACCAGGACATTCTGAACCCAATGTGGGCTACAAATTTACAGGCCTTTTTGTAGAAAGATATGGTGTCCCAGGTATTTATGATAGGTTAATTCAGTCTAAAAAATGATTTTGACATTGGTATATCAACTTAAAACATAAAAGAAATGGAAATACCTACGTTTTGGCATCCTTTTCTCAATGTAAAAAAATAGAGGGAAATGTCTATAAAGCTTGGTCTCTGGAAGAAAACCAAAAACATTTTCTGGCAGGGGAAGGGAAAATGAACTCTTGAATATGGTTTCAGAATTCTTAAGCAGGCAGCAGTTGGAGGAGATAAGGTCTGGCTTTGAGCAGTCATATCACAGAAAAAGCTGGCCCCACTGAGGGTAAGCTACCCTAGGGTAGCATAAACTCCTGTCAGCCTGCAAGCTAACATTGGATGACTGATCCCAATTTCCTCAATGTGCTATGCTCTCTACAGAAACAGCAAAAAACCAAGACTCTTGCCAGAGCCAACATCATTTACTGCACCAGGAAGAGGAAACCACCCTGGCCTTTATGACCGTTTAGATCTCCAACTTTGTCTGGGAAATTCACTTTGAGCACATGCAACAGTGAGGTTCTTGGGAGATATGGATCAAAGCCCTAGCAAAGAAGTCCTTCTTCTTCCCCCAGCACTAAGGCTGATCTCCCTGCTTCTGTGTTAAAAACAAAAAACAAAAAACAAAACAAAAAACCAAACAACAACAACAACAAAAACGCAAGCAGTACTCAACAAGCCAAGCTGTCCCAGAAAGGTGGAATGTGTCTGACATTGGCAAGTAAGATGGAAAGCAGATTAGACTAAGCCTCAGGGAAACAGAAGTTTCATGAACACTAAGTTCATCCTGTTCAGGAACTGGAGCTAAATGGATGATGTCAGTTTTATGCCTGCTCATGATGCTCATTCCAAAACATCTGCTCACTGCAGAACCCAGAGCACTTTAATTGTGCCATTAAAGTTCTTTGCTCTCACTTGTTACACTCACTTGTTATACTTGTTCACCAGTTGGATTATAGCAACTGCTCTACGATAGACAAATCCAGCTCTATGGGGCCAAATTATCGTTGTCTGTAGGAATACTGCTCAAATAGCAGGAACTAGTTATGAGTCAATAAGGATTAAAATAAGCCAGGTCTACAACTGCATACAACAGAGATTTTATTTTACAAGCCGAAGGACTGGGGAGTGAAAATAAATTTGTTTCTTGTGATATCAACCCTATCTATTTGCTTTACTCAGGATAGTGGTGTGTTTAAAACTGCCTGTCTTACTGTGGAAGGAGGAAAGAACTGATAGCTTGTCAGAGATATGCCACGGAAAGAGTGGGAAAAACACAAAATACTTACAATCCTTATCTCAGATGGTCAGAGTCTGCCCAAAAAAGCACTGAAAAGGAAACATTCCTGCCACAAAAAGCCAGACATGCTCATTACTGTGGTGTAAGATGTACAGAGAAGACTTTGAGACAAGAGGGCTAAAAGCCCCTTTGTCCTGCTCACACAGGAATACCCATGCCACACAGGGATGAGAGACTACCTTAACTCCCAAAAGGGCCTCAGTCATGTCTATGCCTCAGCATTACCAAGACAGCTAGGCCCCTGCCCAAGAAGTCTGAATCATCTTCTCAGTTCCACACAGATGAGTCAGATGCTAAAGAATATGCCTCAGGCCTTCACAGTTTCATAAACACTGCAATGAGGTAGCACAAAGGACCTTTCGTTTAGTGTGCAGTGCAGGCCAGACTCCTAATGGTTACAGTTCTCAGTGCTCACAATAACTCCATAAAGACACTAGGGCAGAACAGCTCAGGCTCTAGCCCAGTATCAGTAACTGTGAAGTGGCCATTTCAGGATGGGAGTTGAGTGCAGTCAGGTCCAAAGTCCCCCTCTCAACCAAAACAGCACACTGCTGCCTGTTCTAAGTCCCCATGAAAACCATGGAGAGGACTGTTAATATCCTGTTTGTGAAGGAGGGGGAGGGCAGGGGAGGAGGAAGATCACAGCTCAGCAGCCAGTGCTGTGCAAAGAGTGGGTCTGCACCTTGTCCATGTTCTGTGTCCCAACTAAAACCAGAGAGGAGCCCTGTTCCAGAAGGCAGTAAAATGCCTCTGGTGGGCTGCTTCAAGTATAGATTAGTGGTAATATCAAACCTCTCAAAACTGCAGCGGTGTTTCTTACAAGAGCAAGCTTTCCTCAAAGCACCCAACTATTACTTTCCCCAAAAAAGACAATAGAGGGAAAGCCCACTTCCCTGCCCTCACCATAACCAACAGCACTTACGCTTTAAATGCCGGGAGGTAGGAGTATATGGAAATGCTGCTCAGGTTATACACAAATGGCAGGTGTTTCCTGATATCTGTCGTTGCCCAGCCACTAAAATATGTATTCAGTAGGCCCTGGTCCCCACCTGAAAGAAAGCACACAAACAGAAAGGAACTTTATAGGAATACATGGAAACATTAAAGTAGATACTAATTCTGTTTTAAATTTACTATCTAATTTAATAATAAATTCTAAGTCATATCCTTTAGGACATTTTGGGGGTAAATGGCTATTTTCTGATTTATTTTTGACAAATACTTAAGAAACGGCTACTATATGCTACACATTGTATCAGACACTATGGAATCAATGTGAGTAAGACACATAGTTATTATCTTTACAAGGGTCTGTGGTAGCATAACAGATGCCTATACTAGCAAGTCAAAGTTAACAAAAATGATCACAGATGTGGGTAAGGGCAGAAAAGAAAGAAGGACAAATGCTATAGGGATACATGGGCATGGCTCAGAGAAGGCTTCCATAGGGAAGCTGTGCTTGAGCTAAGACCTGAGGTCTACTGTGGAGTACTTGACAAATGCAGGAGAGATGCTCAGCAGAGGGAGAGCTGGACAGGGTGAAATAGCTCACACTCAGTACAGAGGCCCGCAGGAACAAGAGGCTACAGAAAGACATCCAAGTGAAAGGGGTTCTGGGATGGTGAATGGAACCAGAAGTATCACAGCACATATCAGTTTTCAGATGAACTTTGAGACTTTTCCACTAAGATTAAAGGGAAAAAAAGAGAAAAAAAAGAGGGGGGGAGAGCTGGCAAGCTGGGCTCCCAACTTCTGGCTCACCATTCCTGGGTGATTTCCCTTTTGAAAGAGTGGCCCTGGGCCTGGAGAGATTGCTCAGTGGTTAAGAGCATTGCTTGTTCTTCCAAAGGTCCTGAGTTCAATTCCCAGCAACCACATGGTGGCTCACAGCCATCTGTAATGAGATCTGATGCCCTCCTCTGGCCTGCAGACATACATGCAGACAGAACACTGTACACATAATAAATAAATAAATTTTTAAAAAATTTAAAAAAAGAAAGAGTGGTCCTCACTTTACAAGAAGGGCATGAAGTCCATCCAGGAATCCTAAGAGCTGAGCAGGTATTTTGCTGCCCTTAGCCAGCATGGTGACAACCCAGCAGGGGTGTGTGTTGTTGACCTGGTCTCTGGACAGGCAGTAGCCAGTCATGGCTGTGGCTAAGTTTGGCCATGAAGTAGTAAAGTATTTATTCAGCCTTACGGACCAGACTCCATGCCTTCCTTGGAAAGTGAAGACATGGACATTCATTTAAAAGGAAAACAAGCAGGGCTGGTGGCTTTTGCCTTGAATCCCAGAATTTTAGCTAAGGTAGAAGGATTGCTATGAGTTTAATATCTGTCTGCGTGGGCCAGAAAATGAATTCCAGGCCAGTCTAGGCTATAGAGTGAGACTCAGTCCCAAAAACAAAAACAAAGCAGGGGACACAAACAAACAAAAATCTAAAAAGCTAACCACTTGACCTAAGTCCTAAATAAACAGGTAAGGAAACTAATTCAAAACATAGTCTCCTTTGAGTTTTCTATTTTAGCCTCTGAGAGAGTTCAGAAAATACCTTAGAACCAGAGTCTTGAGTAGACTCTGAGCCCTGAGTAGGATGTGAGTAGGAGAGACAAGTGTGTGTGTGTGTGTGTGTGTGTGTGTGTGTGTGTGTGTGTGTGAGAGAGAGAGAGAGTGTGTGTGTGTGTGTGTGTGAGTGTGTGTGGTGTGTGTGTGTGTGTGTGTGTGTGTGTGTTGAGGGAGACACATGGAGTATGTGTGTAGTAGGGATGATGGCGGAAATACTCTGTGTGAAGTGAGCATCTGTTTATTTCTATCTTGTCCTGGGTCTGCTTTGTGTCAAGTTCCAGTATTCTCTTTCACCATTCAAAAAGCCCAAGTGCTATTTGGTTTCCTTTGGACTAGAAGATTTCAAAACTATGGATGTCAGTAACTTTAAGAGAAAGGAGTAAGACCAGGGCTTCTTATTTAAAATCTAAATGTGCCCAATCCCCACTATGTATATCCTATTCTTTGCAAACATACCCAATTGACAGACCAGTGGCATTCATTAAGTGAACATCTATGGAAGAAGGTCTCTGTATAGGAATCCCTGACAGGTCCCACTCCTCAATGAACAAGTGAAATGAAACGAGAAATGGAACAGAATATGCTTCACTATTTCAAAGATGCAATGTACTGAATGGTTATGGGCCCCAAATGTACATATTGAAACCATAATTTCCAAGAGGAACTGAATTGATGTCATAAAAGAGTGGTCCAGGGGGGCCTTCACCCCTTGCACTATTTCAGGTTACTGAAGAAAGATGGTGTGTGAGAGCAGTCTGCCTTCACTGGACTTCCCAGCCTCCAGAACTAAGAAATGAATTCCTGCTAGTCATAGACCCCTGGTCAATAGTATCCCTAAACTCTACAACAAAATACCAATACAAAAGATATTCCTATCTGTGTAGACAAGCATGTATTCTGAAGCACAGGATATTAGAACCAATAACTACATTATTCTGGGACTTACTTTGCATTTCACAAAGATCATAAGAATATGGGTGATATAGACACTGATGTCCAAGGACAGGGGTCTGCAGTCTTACTAATTTGGTTTTCCACATAGTCATCAAACCAAAGACAGAGACAGCTTTATTTATTCTAGGGCAGAACTAAAAATAGCCCAGATGTCTTTCAATAGGTACATAAATATAACCATAAATAAAATGCCATAGAACAAAGGAGCAAACTACTGATGCATAGGATTTGGAAACATCTCAAGAAAACCAGTCTGAGTGAAAAACCATCATGATTCCATTTATATAACCTCCTTGGAGTGATAAAACCATAGAGGACATACTTGTGGCTGCCAAGGACAGAAGAGAGCAGAGAGGAAGCCGAGGCTCTAAAGGGTATTATGAGGGCCCTGTTCTGTTTTAGACTGTGGTAGTGGTCTCAACAAAGTACACGTGCAATAATAGAGACATATCTATACAGACATACAAGTCAGTGCATAAGTAAAATTGATAGAATTGGAATAATCTTCATGGTCTGAGCTAATATTAATTCCTTATTTTAGAATTATACTATAGTTATATAGGGTATTGCCACAGAGGGAAATGGGTGAGGGATATAGGGACTGTCTATTATCTCTTACAGCAGCATGTGAATCTACAATTCACTCCAAATAAAAATAATGCAGAATAAACTGCAAAATATAAAAGTTTAACAAGGGCCAATGTAATTAAAATGAAAAATACAAAAACTGGATCATTTTGATTCTAAATACCATAATGACAGAGATTTGGGCTCTTTGCTTATCAACTATCATTCCCTCAAATTTATAAATACAGAAAACTATTTCCTGAATTGATGCAAGAACCTTCAAGATATTCCACAGCAGAGTAGCTGAAAGGCCATCATGTCATGGAGGGAGAGTAAATTAAGCTACTAATCACTTATAGTTATTATTATGTCATTAAAATCAATTTTAGACATGTAGCAGGGGATTGCCAGCTTACAATCCCACCTCCAGAGAGTCTGGGAAACAGGGAGAACCCTAGGTACCCCAGGGAAGGGGAAGAGGACAGAATCTCCTGAGTTGATTGGGAGCATGAGGGGGGGAAAGGGAGCTGGGAGAGAGAGAAAAGAGGACATGGGGGAGCAGGAAGGTTGAGTTGGGGGGAGAATAGAAGAGAGCAGGATGAGAGACACCATAATAAAGGGAGCCATTATAGGTTTGAGGAGAGACCTAGCACTAGGGAGATTTCTAGAGATCTACAAGGATGACACCAACTAGCAATCTAAGCAATAGTGGAGAGGCTACCATAAATGCCCTTCCCCGATAATGAGATTGATGACTACCTTATATGCCATCCTAGAGCCTTCATCCAGTGGCTGATGAAGCAGAGGCAGACACCCACAGCTAAACACTGAAATGAACTCCTGGAACCCAGTTGCAGAGAGTGAGGAGTGATGAGCAAAGAGGTCAAGACGGGGCTGGTGAGCTGACCTGAACAAGGGGGAGCTCATGGACCCCAGACTGAGTTGCAAAGAGTGAGGAGTGATGAGCAAAGAGGTCAAGATGGGGCTGGTGAAACCCACAGAAACAGCTGACCTGAACAAGGGGGAGCTCATGGACCCCAGACTGATGGCCGAAAGGCCACCATTGGACTGATGCAGACCCCCTGAACATGGGTGTCAGTGAGGAGGCCTCATCAATCTATGGGGCCTCAGGTATTTAGTATTTATCCCTGGCAAACAAATGGACTTTGGGAGCCCATCCCACGTGGAGGATACTCTCTCAGCCTGGACACATGGGGGAGGACCTAGGCCCTGCCCCAGAGGATACGACAGACTTTGGGGATTCCCCATGGAGGGTCTCACCCTCCCTGGGTAGTAAAGGGGGGTTGTGGGGGCTTGTGGGGAGTGAGTGAGAAGGGGAGGGAGAGGGAGCTGGGATTGATATGTGAAACAGGCTTGTTTTTAATGTAAATAAAAATAAAATTAAAAAGATTAAAGATACATATGGCATACATTGTGATTATAATTAAGACATAAACTAAACATATAGGAATAAAAATGAAACAAGACATTATATTAGAGGATTGGTGCTATGTTTATCCCTCATTTTTTCTTATTTTTGTAATACAAAAACACTAATACAAAGGGGCAGGAAGGAGAAGTATCTTAAGACCATTTAAAGGATTCTTTTTTCCAACAGAAAAATATACATGTAGATGATAAAGCATATTAATAATAGAACTCTACACATCCACCATTCAGTTTAAAAGCATGAATGTTGCCAACTGTGTTCTGTGTTCTCTGTGAGGGCATATCCATCCAATCTCATTGCCTCTCTGACATGGGTAACTATTAAGTTACAATTACAAATGAAATTCACAATTATTTTACTACATATGTATTCCCAGACAATATAAACAGTTGCTTTTATTTTGAACTTTAGAAAACCACTCCTTTGTCTGTTGCACTGGTTTTGTTTGTTTATTGGCAGACCTAGAGATGGAAGCCAGAACTTTATGCTTGTTGGGAAGGCATTCTACCACTGAGCTACATCCTCAGCCTTCTACTCCCTATTTATGGAACAGAGACTACTCATTCATTGGTTAAGGGCACTAACTGCTCTTCCAAAGGACCCAGAACCCAAATCCCAGCACCCACATGCATCTCACAATTGTCTTTAATTCCAAGATCTGACTCTCTCATACCTTCAGGCAAAACACCAATGAACACAAAATAAAAGTAGCTGGCCAGTGGTGGTGCACACCTTTAATCTCAGCACCCGGGAGGCAGGAGGATCTCTGTGAGTTCGAGACCAGCCTGGTCTATAAGAGCTAGTTCCAGGACAGTCTCCAAAGCCACAGGGAAACCCTGTCTCGAAAAATAAAAACAAAACAAACAACAACAAAAAGTAAATAAGTTAAAAAACAATTCTTAAAATGAATATTGCCGGAGCTGGAGAGATGGCTCAGCTGTTAAGAGCACTGACTGTTCTTTCAGAGGTCCTGAATTCAATTCCCGGCAACCACATGGTGACTCACAACCACCTTGAATGAGATCTGGTACCCTCTGCTGGCATGCGGGCAGAAGATTATATACATAATAAATAAATAAATAACTTTAAAAAAAAAGGTCACTAAAAAAATGAATATTGCCTACATATATAAAGCATAAAAAAAATCCCACGAAGACCTTACTAGCACTTCTGATATCCAAGTCACTGTGACCCACTAGCCTTGTGCAGGCACTAGCTCGTGGCCTCTGGTCATGAAAGGTGGTTTCTGCTCATTGTCCGGCCCCCTGCAAACATTCCTAGCTAATTAGCTGAGGGAAGGCTGACGGCATCAGGAAACAGTAAGAACAAAAAGCAATAAAGTCGCCTTGGTGAATCAGTGGTGCACATTACACTGGCAAACCTGAAATGCTCAGTAAGTACTGTGGCTACTGATTCCATCATATGACTACAACAAATCATTGTTTATCCTAAAACCATGGATTAAAAATAGAATTAAGTATCCAGTGATTTGGGGCTTTTTCAGAGTTAATTTTTGAGGCAGGGTCTCATGTGGTTCAGGCTGGCCTTGAACTTTCTTTGTAATCAAGGATAACCTTAAAATTCTGTTCTTTCTGCCTCCGCCTCCTAAGTATTGTGGTTACAGGTGTGTGGCACCACAATCTGACTTCAGGCCATGCTTTTTAATTGAGCATTCTGGAGATTCTAATCAACCTTCCCCAAACACATAGCTTGACATTTCACAGTCAGGTAGAAGCATGGATTAGAAAGATCTATCTGTAGTGTCAGTAACATCCTCATTTTTATTTTTTTTTCAGAAATATTAAGATCACTATTCAAAGCGGAATATGCATATAGCTATATTTGTACTACAAAACACACAAAGATTCAATGAAGATTGATAAATACCCATCTACTACTCCTCCCCCAAATAAAAATAATCCAGGATTTTGTCCAGTACTTCCTAGTCAGTCTTAGAGGCAGCTTAATTTAATCTGGCAGGCTAAGGCACTTTTAATCTTAGTCATCTTAGAACTGACACACATGATTAGCAGTGATCAGCAGCAGCTGTGATCTGGTAAGCGTGAGTATGCCAACATGTGGGAGGCGGGGAAGCAGGACAACATAACAAGGGACACCTTGCTCCAGTTTTGCAAATAGGACCAGATGCCCAGTTCTGCATCCTCCTTCCACTAGGCTGCCCAAGCTGCTGACCTCACAGCCGCATAGCACTTGAGTAGGGTGATGAGCCTGGTAACCATGGGCACATTACAAGGAGACATTGGTTCTATTTGTTTTATTAGACAGCGAGTGTTGCCTTTGAAATTTGTACATGTGCCCGATGTCGTCTAGTTCCTGGGACTACACAGTTTATTGGCAGACTGCTCGGCATAGGCCTTACCCAAGAGCTTGACAGAAATGCAGAATGTTGAATACGAAAGTTAAGGCGCATTGGTCTGCAGCCTTTTGGACAAAACTCCTTTTAAGTTTTACTATATCAATGGGTGTAACATTAAAAATTTCATTTATGCCGGGTGTTGGTGGCGCACGCCTTTAATCCCAGCCTGGTCTCCAGAACGAGTGCCAGGACATCCTCGAAAGCTACACAGAGAAACCCTGTCTCGAAAAACCAAAAAAAAAAAAAAAAAATTATGTAAAGTTTTTTGTTATAGGTATAATACATATGATCAATGAGAGGGTCCAACTCTCAGATGGTTCCTAATTCACACTAAGAAGGCAGAGGGGCATATATTAAGCAAACAAAGTTAAGAAAATTTCCAACTATTATCAATCAGGTACTGAAATAACACAAAACTTACTTTTACATTATTGCTGATTTTTATATTATTTCTGGAAGACACAATCATTGCTGCCCACAGCAGCAAGCCAAGGATTATCAAATGACAGCTGATACTGTTCTATGGACAGCAAGACTGTGGAGAAACGGATGAGAGTGTAAAATAGCTTGATTCAGAGTCTGCATGCACTCTTTCCTCCTCCTGTTTCTCTCACAGGTCCTTCGTTTCCCCTGGTTACAAAGCTAATGGCAGAGAGATGGCTAAGAAAATGGCTCTCAAGAAAAAAAATCTATGTACTCATTTATTTTGAAATGCCTCAGTCCTTCATTCTTTTGTTGGGTAAACTCAGTACAAAGCCAGAATAACTACAAAGACTAGAGAAGTTATACCAAATCCAGAAAACATTTTAAAGCATTATCAGACTCTAAGGATATCAATGAGAATTGAGAACCTAAAGGGATACCAACTTTCCTTCAGATCCTTAATTCAGCTTAAAGTAAAAATCAAACCTAATAATCTACCACAAAAATGTATTACCTATTTCCTCCAAAATTTATTACAAATACAAGTTCCAGTATATAAATTAAAATTTAGGGTACTTTGGTACTTGGCATCAGGATTAAACAAAAAATAGGGCACTCCAGATTGGGCAACATGAATTCTTGTGTTGAGTTTTTAAAATGAATACATACAGATACATAAGCAGCCTTAACTTAGAATATTTTAGAGCCACAGGGGAAAGAAAGTACATTCTAGAATTTGTACAGACTGAGTTCAAATTTAGAGTCCAGTGGATCAGCTTCATTTCACCCCTGATGAGTGCCTAGAGTATCATGATCTCTTTCTCTCATTAATATGCCTGAACTTCTTTCTACGAAATGCTATGTATTATCCTTTAATCTAATGGACTTCCACAATATTGTCCAACTTTTCAGAAAACTTCGATGAAGAAGCAGTTTCAAAACAATTTAAAAACACAAAACACTACCGGGACTTGAGCTTGCGCCTATGGAAAATTAGATGTTAATCATGAATGAGGTATGTAATCACTAGTTCTAAATTCTGATACCCCAGGCACTTGGGAGAAAAAAGACAAGTCAAGCATGGTTTTCCATATTAGGATTCTTCTCTTGGCCAGAGCCGATTGGTAGAGGATGTGATTGAAGGCTGGTGATTAGAAGAACAGCAGACACATTCTTTGTCATCAGAAGGGCTTAATGGCAGCTTCAAAAGCTCAGCCATCAGCAGCCGATGTGGCTTGTCAGGGACACCAGGCTCCAGTCTTTTGAATGTGAGCAAGAGATTAAGCAGGACTGTCAAGATACTCTGACAGACACAGTCATCTGCTAACACACATTGTGTGGTAGCAATCTGAAACTGCTGATATATAAGACCCTGATAAATACATGTGAATTGGGAAGGGGCACCCTGGGGGTATTAGAGATGGACATAAGAGAAAGGAGCATCTGAAAATGTTTGCCTCCATACTTATGGCTTGACACCTAAATAACAATGACAAAATTTAAGAAATGGTCCCATTGTGTACCTCTAGCTAGGCTGGAACTTGCTATGCAGACAAGGCTAGCCTTAAACTCACAGCCAGGGATGCCTCTCCCTCCTGAGCGCTTGGATTAATGGTGTGTGCCATAATGTCCAGCAACAAAAATATTTTAAAACAACATTAAAAATGTATTTATATATTGGGCTGGAGAGATGGCTCAGTAGACAAGAGTACTCATTGTTCTTGCAGAGGGCCTGGGCCAGGACCTACTATCAGTAACTCCACTTCCAGGGATCTGATGACCTCTTCTGATCTAGCTGGGCACCAGGAACACATGTGGTACTCATACATGTATGCAGACAAAACATTAATACACATAAAAATAAATAGATCTTTAAAAATTTTGTGTATATATTTGTAAGTCTTACAAACTATAAAATATATTAAAAATTTGAAACAAGCCATAGTTACTGCCACCAGACAGTTGTTTATAAGTAAATATTTTATTGGTATTAGGTACCATTTGCTGCTGCAAATGAATACATCCCTGTAGAGAGGGGCAGACTCCTAAGCATGGAGTAAGATACCCTCACTAAATAAAACTCAGGAATACACACCTCAAGTGGAAAAAACATTTGAATTAAAATTAGCTAGTTTATTCTTCTATTGACTTTAAACATATTGAGCAGCTGACTGCTTAACTTTTTCACTTCTAATGCCAGAGAAAACTCATTCTTTCCGTTGCCAGGAGCAAGTGAAAAGAAGGCCACTGTCTGGGAAGCTGCAGTTAAATGATGAACCATGTTAGCAGTACAGAGAGAATCTCGGTGGTTCAGGTTCTACTGAAAAAGCAGATGCCTTTCCAAAAGAACACTTTGTACACGCTGAAGCTGCTTAACAACGAACCTCAGCTCCTAGTGCCTCCACAATGCCCAGTGCAGCTTCCAGTTGTTAGCACATTTCGTTTTCTTCAGTTGTACCCTACATAATTCATGATGGCATGTGACTGCTGGCAGCTAAACTTCCAGCCACTAGACTAAAAGCTCTTTACATGATGAAAATCATGTGGCTTTTGAGAAGCTGGTAGGCTATCAGATGTTTTATAAATTGTTTCATTTTCTGAACTTGAGAGTGGTTGTGCTAGCTTTCTGGGAAGATTAAACTTCCTTCAATTATAGTTGAGGAAGTGGAAAGAGCTTCACCTGCAGCAACATTTGAGACACACAGTGGAGTTCTGCTAAAATCACTCCCCTCTTTCTTTGCAAAGGCAACTGTCTTCAGTGTAAGGAGAAGAAATGTTCTAACTGTGAATATTACCACATTTCCATTCTGTTTGTGAGAGGAAGATGGTAGCAGCTAAAAGCATGTCAGTAAAGTGATATCCTTTGTTGGTCCCAGTGAACAGTTAAAATTGCTTAAGCAATGTGTGTGTGTGTGTGTGTGTGTGTGTGTGTGTGTGTGTGTGTGTGTGTGTGTGTGGTATTCATTTCTATGGGTACGCACACATGCATGTGGAGGTTCAAGATTGACATTTGGTATTTTCTTTGATTTCTTGTCACCTCTTCTTTTGGAAACAAAGTCTCAATCACTGATCCCCACTCATAAATTGTTAGGCTATAACCTGCAATAAGTTCCAGAGATCCTCCAGTCTCTGATTCCCCCATTGCTGGGGTAACAGAAACACTCTAACTTCTACTTAAGCTGCTTCCTTGGTCTGGGGAACTGAACTCAGGTCCTTAAGGTTGCAGGCCAAGGACTTTACCCACTGATCAATCTCCACAGCCTGGCTGCACTTTCTCACAGGTGCAGCATTTAAGACCCTGGCATAGAACAGAGCTTTTTAGCCTCAGCACTGCTGATATGGTAGGCTGGAAAGTTAACTGTGACATGTGGTCCTGTGCACTGCAAACTACTCAGCAGTGGCCTCAGCTTCTAGCCTTCAGATGCCAGTAACACTGGTTTTCCTTAGCTGAGATAACCATATGTTTTCAAGAAGAATTTGGAAGGCTGAGGCAGGATCATGATGAATTCATGGTCAGCCTGGGCTACGAAACTACTCTGGATACATGAAACACCCCATCACAAGAAAAGAAATTCTCCAGAAGTAGCCACACATCTCTTTTTTTTGGGGGGGGGGGTTGTCAGATAACAGGAGGTACAACACAGAATCATTCCTGGTTATAAACTACTAGCTCAGGATGTACATTAGCCAAATAGTGAAACACGATTGAAACTTAAACATCCATATTCTTTGCAATGAGATTTCAGGCAAATGACTACACAGAATTTGATGTCTATGAAGAGAAAAACAAAAACCAGTCTCATTGGGTAAAACTTGAAATACTGTGAAGTTTGAAGCTTCACTTCAGCAGTCTAAAAAATGTTCAGCTTAACCTTTAAGACATTTAAGACTTTTTAACTTTTATAACTACTAGTTAACAGAAATGAATTTTTGTGTATTGCCCTCCAACCCCTAGTATTGAAATCACAGACCAATCTTGTACATGTGTTCTGGGGATTCAAACACAGGTCTTCATGCTTGCATTGCAAGGGCTCTTACCTACTGAGCCATCTCTCCCAAGACCCAAGAATGAATCTTCTGTTGATACACAGGGCTGAATTGTAATGAGAAAGGCTGGCTCAACTTATTCTAAAAGACCCATTTACTTCTTAGAAAGAAGAGAAAGAAAGAAGCAGCTGGAGCAGGGGTCTGCTACAGTGCTGAGGCTTCTGGCCATTCCCATGTTTTCTGCCTGCAACTCTGGCACAGTGGCAAAGTCCTGGCACTGAGTGACTTCTGCAAAGGTTTTGTGGAGCATGTCCTTCCTGTTTGTACTAAATGCGCCCCCTTTTCTGAAGAACAACTACCAACAGTTTGAGAAAGGAACTAGTTTTGCATATTAACTATTGGTTTTGTCTTGTGAGGTTTCTGTTATTATTTTAAACAATGGCTATTATCTCAGATTGGCCTGAAACAGAAATATGCTTACTAATTAAGCTGGTCAAATTTCCCATTGGTGAACACTTGCCTAACACACAAGTTCAAGGCTCTGGGTTCCATCTCTGATATGGGGTTGGGGGAGGAGGAGAAGAAAGAAAAAAAAATTTGTGAAAGACATTTGGGCCTATTGGGAGCACGAAGTCCATTTCACTCACAGATAGCATGAGGGAAACCAGGAATGTTAAACATGCAGGGCTGTCTCTTCAAAGGGAGAGATGGATGGCCTGTTTTCTGCCCAGAAGGCTGGGAATGGAGTTGGTTCATAGTTTAGGTGACCTCCGTACTATGCAACGCTCTGACATACAGCACACCAAAGATGGTTAATAGCCTAGATGACCTCTGTACTATTTGCAATAGCAAGACCACACCAGTTCCTCCCCTAGACCCTTAAGATAACCCACTAGCCTATCTCTAGAACCCATCTTCATGGAGAAGTAACAACGCTTTGAAAAGTTTCCATGCAATTATGCCTCATTGTGCACATGGAACTGTGTTATACCAGGAAACTTCTTTCCAATTGCACTGTACTTAAATATGCTTAAAATAAACTGCCCATTGTCAGACTCTAGAAGCTTGAACCAACACCAGCTACTGAGTCATATTGAACCAGATTTCCTTCTTGTCTCACTTTTATTACACTGGCTGCTCTAGTGTTTGAAGAGACCCCCACATAGGCCTATGTCACATGCAGCTATAGATATGGTTAATATGTACAAGTACAAATAAATGCTCACAACTTAGTGCTATACTTATCAGCTATAAAGATACCATTTTACTTAATACATAGCCTTATAGAAAATGACACTTTGGAAGTAAAGGTTGTTCATTTAAACTTTGTTTTTAATGACTTACAAAAGAATGACTGCCAAATTATTAGGCTGGTTTCTTATGTTCCCATGGACATAACACTGAATCCTTGTTAGCATGACTGCAAGCCCTCTGAACTTTTCTCAGGTTTAAAAACAGAAGTTTTTTCTTCAGTGCTGGGGATTGAGAGAAGCAAGCTGCTTGACCTAACCCCTAAGACTGAAGTTATTTCTTGTCTTTCCTCAGTTTTAAAAAAAATCACTCTTGTCTAAAGGAAAGTCACTTAAGGCATCTATGTGAATCTGAAGAAGTACTTATCTAGCATAAATGAAGCTTGATTTGATCCCACCACTGAACAACAAATCCAGTTGTGGTGATGGATGCCACTTGGGAAAGTAGAAACAGGAAGATGAGAAGTTCAAAGACATTCTTGGCTACATTTGAGGCCAGGCTGGACAATGTGAGACTATGTCACACATACACTCACACACACACACACACACACACACACACACACACACACACACACACACACATCTATTTTAGTTTAGGGTACTCTGGTGTATTCACAGAAAATGTACATGTGCATGTGTCAGAGAAAGAAAGGGGGCGGGGCTTACTAATAGCTTATCAAATACAAGATAGCAGATACATACCATCAAAACTACCTTGCTTAGAAGCAAGCTGCAACAGCTGGTTATATGTTTCAATTGAAGGTTGATAGACAAAGACTCCAGAATTGAAGCAGTCAGGCCAACCTGGATCTGGTGCTGCTGACAATTCTTCTCTTTCAAAAAGATCATCAATGTTTGTGAGGACCTGATTCAAGAAAGAGAAAGAACAAAGAAAGGCATTACGAGAATGCTTTGCTTCCGCACACCCTTCCTAGGTTCTCCCTGTTACCCAGCACAAAAGAAGGTGACAGGTGTAAGGGAGCCTGAGATTACTCCCTTCGTCACTTGACACGTTTTATGATAGTGGTTTTATCTGAACTTTACTGTCAAGTCTTGACAGCATTTCTCAAATGAGTGATGGGACTCCATTACTATGCAAATGCTTTCAGCCCTTAAAGCCACACTCACCAGAGTATCTGCATCCATGAACACACATTTGGAATACTGAGTAAGTGACCAGCAGTGGAGTTTCGTCAGGGTGATGCCCAGCTCAGGCCTCTTCATTAAAGTTAGATGAGCAGAATCGCCACTGTCCAAGACATCTACCATGATAACTTCATCAAAGACAGTTTCTAAAACTTTTCTGTAAAAATACATTACAGGAAACATCATATAGAATCTTCTCGAAGCACATGACCCATTGAATGTTCCCTTACTGTCCTACCCATCAGTCATGAGACCATCAGGCACTTTGGCATCATATACCCACTTAAATCTGTCTTGATTCACTTCAGAACAACTCTGTTCATGTGTACATGTAGTTTATTCCATGAAGTGATGGAACTGTTTATGGTTGACCTGTATTAAGACATCACAAGGGAACTTTCCTTTCTTCTTGTATCACTGTACACCTGGCATGCTGTGAAAATACCTTTGACAAATGTGAGCAATGTTTGTTAAGCGTGTATCTCTGTACCAGCCCATGTGTTTGACAACGACATTGTATTAGAATTGACTTTTGCATATTTTAAATAAATTATGCTGGATAATGTCCATATAATATGTGAGATGAAGCCTATAACAAATCTCTTCTCCTAGAGTAATGAACCAAGAATTTCCTGAAGTTCTGTGTCTGTACTGTTTAGGTTTTTGGCAATTTGATACATGCTAGAGTCATCTGGGAAGAGAGAATTTCAATTGAGAAATGCATCCATCAGATTAGCCTACAGGCAAGTTGATGGGGTCATTTTTGATTGATGTGGGAGGGTCCAGATCACTGTAGGTGGTGCCAACCCTGGGCAAGGTGGTCCTGAGTAAGCATGCCATGGAAAGCAAGCCGGTAAGCAGAATTCCTCTATAGCCTTTGCTTCAGTTCCTGCCTCCGGGGCCATGAGGTCCTATCCTAATTTCCCTTCATGATGGACTGTCAGTGGTAAGCCAAAATAAACACCCTTTCCTCTCCAAGATGTTTTTGGTCCTGGTGTTTACCACAGCAAACGAAAGCACACTAGAAGACTGTCCCAAGAGAGATTAAAAGGATTAACTATGAGATCATTGTTTTGGAATCCAGTGTAACTGCTCTTATTAGGTGTTTAGCAGTTACTTGGTCATAATGAGAAATTCATCTTGGTCTGTGAGATTTAAGAGTTTTCAATGTTCAAAATTACCTAAATGTGTGTGTGTATGTGCTCCTGCATTTGAGTGAACATACATGAGAGCATGTGTATGTGGAAGTCATTTGTCATTCTCAGGAATCATTCCTCAGGAACTATCTGCCTTGTGTTTTTACAATCTCTCATTGGGATCTGGGACTTACTGACCAGAGTAGGATGGTGGGCTAGTATACTCCAGGGATCCACCTCTCTGACTCACCAGGCCCAGATTTTTACAATGGTGCTGAGGATTGAACTCAGGTTTGCATGTCCTTAGTGGCATGTTAATGAAGTAGTCATGCCACTATTAGCTAGAGGGATAATGAATCATACAAGCATATCACTAACAAGCATTTAACAGATTCACAGAAGACAAGTGGTGTTGCATTTTGTCTCTCACATTAGATAAAAATATATTTTAGTTCAGAGAGTAAATGGGACTTTAAAAAAAAAATGTTTTTAAAAAGAAATGGTCAGTGGTATCAGCAACTGAATCATGGTAAAGGGATTCAAGATTAAATCTGGGTGCTATGAAAACCTCACTAATAGAATATTAGGAGAAAGTTTTTTGGGCACCTTTCTTAAGAGCTATTTAAGATCAGTATTATTAATGTAGAAGATACATATATGTATATGCACATATGTTTAATGTCTTATTTTTAAAGGCCGATGGTCTATGTTTACATTTTTAAAATGTAAGTATTCTCAAATTTTAAGAAGGCTATGAGACAGTAAAAATGATACTACACAACACTGCTGGCACCCCAAAATATTTTTAAAGGTCGTACACAGATATCACAAAATTGAACTCCAAAAAAATCAAAAGGAACTAACCCACTCAATAAGCAGCTTGCACTTCTCAGTGTGTCCCCTACCAAATCCTGAAATAGTCTCTGAAAGCCTAATCATAAGGACTTTATTCTAGCATATGTAAATATCACATGCTAGGTGACATTAAGTGACAAATGTCAGCTGGAAATTGTTCAATAATACCCGAAGGTTTCCTGGTTTACAGGAAGCAAGGCAAGTCTAGCTTCATTTGGGGAAAGGAGTGAAAAGGAGAAAGAACAGACATAATTTGCAGGCTCACCCTCAGAAGCTTTAATGAGGGGGCAGTTCTCTCATTCCCAGAAGGAATTCGGAAGATGAAGGCCAGAATGGTACCTCCCAGGAGGAATCCCAGGACATCCAAAAGCTAGGAAGAGATTTCAAATTCAGGAGTCTTTAGCTTAGCATCACTTATCTGTCTAGGTAGTGCTCAGCTCCCTAGGAAGTAGATGGGCTTAGTGCCCACTGATTCCAGAAATAGGGGAAAGGATGTTAGTGCCCCGAGGACAGACAGACAGACAGATAGGTAATCCTCACCTCATGGAATCTGAGACCTGTGGGGTGGTGAGTACAACCATCCTCCTGGTAGTCCTTTGCTGTTTTAAAGATGAGCCCAGGACCAGTGCACCTTTGGCATAGGCATCGTTTGTGGTTAGCGTCACAAAGGCCTGATCTTAACACAAAGAAAAAGAAGCATATCTCAGCTGGAAAAGGCTTTTCCCCAGGTCTACTCTCAAACAATAATAGTTCAGCAAGATCATGTCCTCAGAGATCACCTTTCTGTGTTAGTGACACAGCAGCCCCTTTAGTGGGAGAACAGCAATAGGCCAAGACTGCAGTTTAGCAGGAATGCCAGATAACCTTCAAGAGGATCACCAACCACAAAACCCAAATCTCAAGAGTCTAGACAAAGTCTTAGATCAAACTGTAGCTTAACACAGGGGTGAAGCTTAGGAAACTGGTGGTAATTGGGAGATCACGACGCACATGTCCTTTCTTCTACAAGACCTGATGAGTGGTATTTTCATCCAAGCAAGAGCCCTATTACCTACCACACCAGAAATTAAGTGAGCTTCTGCCTAGAGTGAACCTCCTACAGTAGCCTTAACTTTTAGTGACCAGTCACTATTGGTGATCTTAGAGGTCAACTCTAACCAACCCATCACTTGCTGTCTCGTATGTCTCTGTCCTCTCTCTTTTCTTTTTCTTCACCCATTCTTCTCAGGGGATCCAATCCACATGTTAGGCAAGTGTTCTACCAACAAACTACAGCCCCAGCTCTTACAGTTTTGAGCTAGGTTCTGGCTGTATAAACCAAACTAACCAAACAGTTGTCCTTCCTCTACTTCCCAGGTGCTTCAATTACAGGCATGAACCATGGCCAGCCTCCACTTCTTTGGGAGAATGAGCCATATGCCACCCTCCCCTAACAGAGACATGGACAAACATGCCAGTTTCCCCAAAGCTCCAGCCAGAACAGAAGGCAAACATGTATTCTTTCCCCACAGAACAATCCTCATTATACCATCCTTTAAGATTTTTCCAGGCTTCTCCTGTGATCATTCTGGGGACCATCTGTAAGGGGACTTTAACATTAGTTGGTGGGTCAAAATCTGGCAGTGGTCATTTGGGGGTACTGCTGCCCAAGAAGACTCTTAGTAGATTTTGTCACTGCCACTTTCTGTTTCACATTTCCTTATTCTCCTTTGCCTATTTCCCAACGAAGAAGCTGGAAGCGGTGAAAATTCCTGATCAGGGAGAGTGCTGTGGGCTGTCTGGTGGATCAGTGCATTCCCCAGAAGCTGGCCTCAAAGCCATTTTTACTCCTTCTATTGGGCCGTCTTTCAGAACAAGCCATCACACTATGAAAATGCAGAATTTGTGAATTCCCAGCTCCAATCAATTACATTCTGTAATGACAACATCAGCTTCAGCCTGTACTTGCTTCTGTTATCCTCAAAACATTCGGAGGCAGTAATATTCCAAAACCATTTTGTCCCAAAAGTACTTAAACTGAGCACAATGAATTTATGCTTTAACCCGAATGGCCCAGACTTCAGGAGGTAGTGGAGAAAAGTTTAAATATAAACAGGATTCAAACGTTACAGGTGACAACGCTATACTTTCTCAGATTAAATTAACAAAGGGAGAGATGTCAGATGTTATAAAATACCAGTCTTAGCTAGTTAATTCTGCAAATGGAAGGGAAAGACCAAAGACAACTATGTGCTTTAACCTTCAGATGGCAGGTCATAACCCAGCTGTCATAACCCAGGCTACAACTTTTAAGTGCGTGGAAGAACCAGGTACCTCTAAAGTCCTGGGGCACATTTACCCAGAGCCTGACACCTCACAACAAGTGGCAAAGTGGCACCGAGGCCCGCCCAGGGCGCTAGTCGGCTCCGGTCTAGCCGCACCCGGCCCCACAGGCCTAAAAATAGGCTCGGCGCGGAGGCCAGAGCAGGGCCGCAGCCCGGTGTTCCCGCAGGGCGCCCGGAGCTCCCTGTGTCGGGAGCCCCAAAGTCAGGGCTCGGAGCGATCCTACCGCGCCCCACGTCCGCCCCACCCCGCCTGGCCTTGCCAGGACGCAGGAGGCGGAAGCAGCCGCTCTGCAGTGCAGCTGGGTCAGCAGCCCCGGCAGCCCAGCCGGAGACTCCCGCGGTTCCTGAGCTGCCCCGGGCTCCCTGGGCGCAGCAGCAGGCGCGCTGCGGAACCCGGTCACGCAGGCGTACCTGTCATAGTGCGTCCGGGTGGGTCGGAAGAGCCGGGCGCCGGGAAAGGACCGCCGCCAGCGGGGAGGGCGGGAGTCCGCAGCCCGCCGCTCTTATAGCAGCCGTCACGTGGCCGCGCAGGCTCACGCTCAGGCCGCATCCTCCGCGGTGTGCACCGCGGGAGGGCGGGCGGGGCGGCCCTGGGGACCCGTGAGCTGCTGTGCCGGGAGGACACCTGTTGGAGACTGCGCAGCCTCCAGTGGTTCCAGGGCCTGTGGAAAGGGAAGGAGACAGAGCTCTGGGGCCTGTGGCATGAAAACCAAGGGTTATGAACCTTCAACCGACTGAGCCCCCTCACAAGCCACGCTGGTTACAGTAATTCATTTGAACTGCCTAAATAGAAAAGATCTTTTACTCTCCTCCACACAACCTCCGGAAACTTTCCACACTGTCACAATCGTTTTGTGACAGTAACCAAAAATTAAAATAGGTTTTTTTTTTTCTCTAAATATTTAGTCTTAGCACTGGTTGTTATCCATTGGTTAGTTAGTTGTTCTAAACATTTTACCAAATCAAGGGTATAAGGGTTACATACCACCATATAGGTGTCAGTTTATGGATGGAAAAACCCAGGCTCACAAAAGTTAAGTTACTTTGCTCTGACAATAAGCTGTAAGTAGAGAGGCAGGATTTGGACTTTACCAGCTTCAGATCAACACGCTGCCTTAGAAAGAACCGGTGCCTTTGGCATGCTGGTTCTGCATAATAGGTGGTAAGTTCCGGTAATTCTGTTTAAGTAATCCGGTTGTTTCAGTTAATCTGTTTCACAAATCTTCAAAGTCAATTTGTCATTTCGGGGAGAAGTTGAGAAATAGCTTTCTAATGTAGCCACACCTTGCACAATTCTCCATCCCATCCCCTCAGTCCAAGCAGAGTAGTGGTTCAGCAATGGTGGTTCAGCACTCTGAAAATGAATGGTGACAATATCAATTCAAAACAGGAAACAGATGCCGAAGAATAAGTAAAGGTAACGCCGAAGTCCTCAAAAAAAAAAAAAAAAAAAAAAAGTCCTTAATTTATGGTGCTTGCTGAATTTCCAATTTGTCAAGTTTATAATGAGGCAGAAGCATGAAACAGTATCAGAAACTACTTTGAATTTTAATATTCACTGGCTAGTGATATGCAATACAATATTCTTCCATGATGCTGGACAGCTGTACCAGCTCCCAGGCAGAGGTGGGATCATTAAGGTAAGCAAATAGTTGCTGATCTTTAGCTAGGCTGTGGCATTGGGTACAAGATATTCTAGATACTCACAAAGGGTCTATGTGGACAAATAGTCCCACCGCCATCAAAAATGCAGGGCCACATCTACACCACTGCTCCTTGGTATGGGGGCCTAGATCTCCTCCACCAGATTCAACCTGAGCACTTTATAAAGGATAAATTTTGGGGCCTAAGTCCAGATCTCATAGAAAAGTACTTGAAACTACATTCTATTTTTAATTGCTATATATTAACTTACTACACTGTATGGTACTGTTTGCCATTTCAGTAGGGACTATAATGTGCAATGATCATAGCATATCAATTACCAGCATAGGATTTTTTTTTCTTTTATTGGCAATGCTATGGCTCTGACACAGGGTTTTGTATATGCCCGATAAGTGTCGTACCACTGAGCTATACTCCACCCCAAAGCTAAGGTGATTACTTCCATTGTTGTTTGATAGAAGGTCTAGTTATGTAGATAAGACTGGCCTCATATTCCTAATCTAAAATGAGTCCCCTCCCTCATCTTTCTGTGTGGGAGTCCAGGGATGCACATGGAATCACAATCTTAAGGTAGGAGCCTAAGAACTAGCTTTTGAAGTATTATCCTTCACAAGCCTCTCTTGATTCCATCCTAATAGTCCCATGTCAACTGTGGCTTGAAGGCCAATGTGCCATGTAAGGAGGACCTTTCTGTACTTGGCATATACTTCTTTCTCAGGAAACAGAAATGCAAGGCAAAGGGAAACCTAGTTTTCCACTTACTCAAATCCTGTGTACCTAGGAGAATTGCACTCTTTGGGATCTGTAAAGGCTATTCTTGAACTGTAACAAGTGCAGGAAGGGAGACAGGAGGAGGTGCTTCACAGTCTGAGTTGCTCTTTTCCTGGATAACACATGGGCCATTTTTGAACTCAGAATACCTCTGTCATCAGTGTGATCAGTGTGGTTCTTAACCACCTTTTGCTCCCATCTGAATGTGGGCTTTCCCAGGATGTACTACTGGAATTCAGAAGGCAAAGCCAAGGACAAGACACCTGGAAAGTGGAGAAGTTGCACTTAGGAACAGCTCCTCTATTTTTCATGTAATTTAATAGCACATTTGCATAAAGTTTACAGATTTTGCTGTGGCAAAATTAGAAAAACAGAAAATGAAGGGTGGGGAGGAAAGAAGCCTTTCACTCAGATCTTGTGTGCAAGAAACTTCAATACAGCCGATGAAACCAAATTACTTGTCAGATAATGCATACAATGTTAGGACACCCCAAACAAGTATGTGAAAGACAACAATGTATTTACTAGGGGAAGAAGTATTTGCAACTTTGTATCTTACTGTATCAGTGTTCTAGTCTCATTGCTAAGTAGACCCCTCACATAATTACTCTCCTGGCTAGTGAGATGGTTCAGTGGATAAAGGTATTCACTGCTAATCCTAAGAACCTAACTTCAATGCCCAGGAGCCACAATAATTACCTCTGGACTTATAACCAGACTTAAGGCAAAACAGACTCCTAGGGTAGAGATAGAAAGGAGAGGCAGGGAGAGGGACGGAGGAGGAGGAGGAGGAGGAGGAGGAGGAGGAGGAGGAGGAGGAGGAGGAGGAGGAGGAGGAGGGAGGAGGGAGGGAGGGAGGGAGGAGGGAGGGACGGAGAGAGATTTTCATTCTATAAATTCTCTTAATTTAGAGAGCCCTGAATAATATAGATTTTGGTGTAAGAAATGTTTCTAGAGCAACAGAAGTAGAAGGATGAATCTTTTATGTATCTGGCATAGGCTTTCCAATTTGCTAACACCTACAGTTACCCAATCCTCTCCAATTACTGAAGCCTCTCCTGAGAGCTCATGGTGTGAACTAGTTTACAAAATTAAAGAGATAAATGTATTTGGTTATTCTGATTCACCAATGGTGGGCAGCAATGGATTTGCTAACTCTGTATATAAAACTTTATAGACAGTTTGTGGAAAAAATAAGGAAAATGATGATGTTCAGGTGCTCTTAGTATCTCTGGATAAATTGACAAGCATAGGAATGAATGAGCTCTGTGATAAAATTATCTAACGTGGAAGGTGAACTTAGTGAACTTAATGAAAAATTGACTCTCTTCAGATGTACATAAGCAGTCTAAAGATTTCTAAGTGTGTCCTGGAGGAAAACCTCTCCAACAGCCACAGAGCTCAAGTTACAGAACTATAGCAAACATTCAATCCCCAGTCTCTGAGGGTGTTGGTTAAAGTCAGAGCAGTAATTGGTAAAGAGTAGGATCCTATAACTTAGGATGGAGACGTGTGGGAGGACTCTATTGAAGCTGAGAGCTTTGAACCCTCAGGTTCTCAAGGGTTTATATCACCTGAGGAAGTGCTCTCTACCCTCAATCCCACTCCCTTGAAATATTGCCCTTTTCATCTCTGAGGAAATTAATCCTTCTTTCTCTGCTAAACCAGCAGTGGACTTCTATGAAGGAAATTCTAGGCAAGACAATACTGATGTCCCTCAGAACGCCCCAATAATTGCTTCTAGACCTATAACAGCACAAAAGGCTAATCAGGCTCCTGGAGGGGACACAGAAAGTATAGTCCATGAGGAGGTGCCCTATACTACTAAAGAGCTTAATGATTTGGCTAATTTATTCAAACAGAAGTCCGAGGACTATGTATGCAAATGGATTTTAAGATTGTATTGTCGGGCTGGAGAGATGGCTCAGTGGTTAAGAGCACTGCCTGCTCTTCCAAAGGTCCCGAGTTCAATTCCCAGCAACCACATGGTGGCTCACAGCCATCTGTAGTGAAATCTTGTGCTCTCTTCTGGCCTGCAGACATACATGCAGGCAGAACATTATGTACATAATAAATAAATAAATCTTTAAAAAATTGTATTGTCATGTAATTCAATCTTGTTTGTAATTCTAATATATAAAAAATAAAAAACTAAAAAAAAATAGATTGTGGGATAATGGTGGTGGGAATATAAAACTAGATCAGGCTGAGTTCATTGATATTCCTCTGAATGGAGATTCTAGGTTAATATGGAAGTTCACACAATTAAACGGTGTCAAAAGTTTATTTGAATGGTTGGCTGAAGCATTTGTCACAGATGGCCTATTGAAAAGGAGTTGGAGATGCTTGATATTCCTTGGCTTAGTGTTGATGAAGGGATTCTAAGGCTCAGGGAAACTGCAATGCTAGAGTGGGTACAGTGTGTAAATCCTAATCCTCCACAATGGGAAGGCCCAGAAAACATGCCCTATACAAATCCTATGAGATGCAAAATGGTGAGAAGGGCACCAGCATGTTTGAAAAGTTTTATTGCTGCTCTTTTCCTTGTGCCAGACCATAGAATTGGAAATGTTCCTGATCAATTGGACAAATTGAATGCAATGGCTTTAATTGGGCCATGAAGTAGCAGGGGGCAGGTGGCATCATTGAATTGCCAAGGGGAAAAGTTACCATGATTATCATAATGCAAATATAGACAAAACAATGTTCATAATGACCTAACCCCTAATGGTCAGCACAGGCAAGGTGAATTTTTATAGTGGCATGACTTGTATGGACCTTTAACACTGGCTAATCAATCATTGGGTTTCCAGGCATGAAAGAAGTCCTACTGCATTTCTATTTGATCTGTGTACAAAGAAAAATTTTCAAACAAATGAAAGAAAAGCTGCATTGGATGATGACAAAAGGCAGTCTCAGCCAGTGAATCAGTTTCTAGACTTAAGCTAGTTTGCAGACCCAAAGTCATTGAATGAAGGGGTGGCCACGTACCCCTAAGGAAGGATCCCGATAAGATACCTAAAAGTTGTAAAGTTAGCCTTTCTCCAGGTCTTTCCCAGAAGGGCCTACAGACTTTTATGAGGCTAACTGTACACTGGGGGAAAGCAAACAATCAAACTTTCCAGGGACTGCTGGATACTAGTTCTGAATTGATGCTCATTCTGGATGATCCCAAGAAATAGTGTGGCTCTCCAGTTAAAGTAGGGGCTTTATGGAGGCCAGTGATTATTGGAGTTTTGGCTGATACCCAACTCACAGTAGGTCTGGTAGGTCCCCAAAATCATCCTGTTGCTATTTCCTCAGTTTCAGAATATATAACTGGGAAAGATATACCTATATGTTGACAAAATTCTCACATTGGTTCCCTGACCTGTGGGGTGGGGTTATTTTGGTTGGAAAGGCTAAATGGAAACTTTTAGAGTTGCCTCTGGCAAAGAAAATAGTGAAACAAAAACAGTGTCTCACCCTTGAAGGAATTGTGAAATGAGTGCCACCGTCAAAGACTTGAAAGATGAAGGGCTTGTGGTTCCTCCCACATCTCCCTTTACCTCCCCTATCTTCCCAGTGCAGAAGACAGATGGATCATGGAGAATGACAGCTGACTATCCAAAACACAATCTGGTAATAACTCTGATTGCGGTTGCTGTACCAGATGTAGTGTACTTACTTGAGCAAATTAACACATCTCCTGGTATATGGTATGCAGCTATTGATTTAGCAAATGCTTTTTTCCCAGTGCCTGTTCATAAGGTTCACCAAAAGCAATTTGCTTTTAGTGCAAGACCAGAAGTGTGGATTTCAGTTCAGTTCAAGGTTTAGCTATCTGCTTCTACTTCCATCAGCTGCTGGATGAAGGCTATAGAATGGCATATAAGTTAGTCATCAATCTCATTATCAGGGGAGGGCATTTAAGAAAGGAGAATGAGAAGGGGAGAAGAGGAGGGGTGAGGAGGACATGATGGGGCAGGGAGGTTGAGTTGGGGGAAGAACAGAAGAAAGCAAGATAAGAGATATTATAATAGAGGGAGACATTATAGGTTTAAAGAGAAATCAGGCACTAGGGAAATGTCTGGAGAGCTACAAAGATGACACCAACTAACAATCTAAGCAACAGAGGAGAGACTACCTTAAAAAAATACTTTTGTTGGCCTCCAGGAGTTTGCCATCAAACTTTCAGGATTAGAATGAGAAAAGAAAACCTATTATATGGCTCTTTCAGTTTGAAAATTAATAAAAAGTTATCTACTTTTGTCAATATATAGAAATGGGGTTATACCTGACTTAAGAGAGTCCATTTTGTGTTGCGATAATAAGTTACCTGGGTCACTTATGCAGGAAACACTGCTCCCCTCATAAATAAAGAGGTTTGCTTAGCTTACTGTGACAGAAGGGTCCTACAGCCTGGCGAGGGGTCCATGGCTTCATCACAGCAAGGCAAGGAAGCAGGGAGAGAACTTGTCTTCAGTTCTTAGTCACTTTTCTGTTACTCTGATAAAACACCATGACCAAAGAAACTTTATTTTGGGCTCCAGAAACATGTCTATCACCATACATATGAAATCACCTGGTATAAGGGTAGGAACAGCTGAGAGCTCAACATCTCATAATGCAATCAGGAAGCAGAAAGAGGAACCCAAAATGTCATGGGTCTTTTGAAATCTCAAAGCCTTCCTCCAGTGACATACTACCTCCAGCAAGGCCACATCTAAGCCACCCAAACAGCTATCAATTGGAGATCAAATATTCAAAGCCCAAGACTTATGGGGACAGCTCATTCAAACCCCCACATCATGGGCAGAAATGACAGAGGCATCAGGTACTCTTGCTTTCTCGCTTTCTCTCATGAAAACTTACAGAGACAGGATACTTCGCTCATTTCTGAAAAATAGTACTAATCCATTCTCCTCATATCTCCCACTAATTCCCTATCTCTTTAAGTTCTTCCACCACAGCATTGCCACTTTGTGGTCCAAGCTTCCAAGCATAAAGCTGTGTAACAGATCATATCCAAACCACAACAAAAGAGATTTGAAATCTGTTTTCTATATACTTCTTATTTTATGTAATTTTTAAATAGGTATTACATGACTTTCACAATTATGTTCAAGTATTTGCTATGTCTTTTCTATCTCTTGAATATCTGTCTGTGTGTCTATTTTGACACAACTGTGATCCCAACAGCACATGTCTCATGTAGCTCAGGCAGACCTTGATCTCGACATATGGCAAAGGATGATGACTTTGAGCTCCTGACCCTACTACCTCTATCTCCAGTTGGGACTACAGGCACATCTGACATGCTTGCTTTAACAATGAATTCAGCAAAGTAGAAATTCATAAATTTTAATGAAATCTATCCTATCAGGGTTGTTCCTTTTGTGGTTGTTCTTTGGTGTCGTTACTAAAGAATTATCAACAAATTCAAGATCATATAAATTTTCTCCTAGGTTATCTTTTAGGAGTTTTATAGTTTTGCATTTTATGCTTAGGTATATAGTCAATCCTTGATGGGGGATGATCTTATGTATATATGTTTCTCTTGTTGGTTGATGAATAAAACACTGATTGGCCAGGCAGAAAGATAGGCGGGGCTAGGGGACGAGGTGAATGCTGGAGAGTGAGGCCGCCGAAGGAGTAAATGCTGGATTATGGGTAAGCCAGCATTGTGGCAATACATAGATTAACAGATATGGGTTAATAATTAAGACAGAGCTATCCAGTAAGAAGCCCAAGGCATTGGCCAACAGTTTCATAATTAATATAGCGTCTTTGTGTTTCTTTGGAGCTGAAAAGAGGGTGGTGGGACCAGGAGGGACAAGAACCTCTGCAACAAATCCTGAGTTAAATTTTGTAAGGGACATAATGCCTAGGATCAGCTTCACTTGTGTGTGGATATGAGCATGTGTGTCTATGTGTATTACCTTTCTCTCTTAAACTGCCCTTTCCTTTTGTCAAATATTAGTTGACTACATTTATGTGGATCTATTTCTAGACTCAATGATGGACCCTGTAAGATGAAATAAAAATTTTCCTCTCCTAAGTTGATCTAGATCAGAGTGTTTTTATCATAGCAACAGAATAAAACTAGAGCAATGTCACATCTTTGTACCCAGACAGTTTTGTGTCTTCTTTCTTATCCCTTTCCTGTTTTGTGTATTAGCTTGGACTTTGAAGTACAGTATTGAGAAGCAGTGATGGGAAGGGCCATCTTCCTTCATTCCTGATTTCAGTGGAAAGCTTGTATTTTCTTTCCATTGGTGCTAGCTATGATTTTATTGGTCAATACTCTTTATCAAGTCAAAAAAGTTACTTGCTGTTCCTACTTTGCTAAGGACATTTTCCCTCATGCACAAAATAGTTTGGAAAATTTTCAATTGCAGTCCTAAAAGCAAACTTTTTTTCTTGTTTGTTTTTTTCCTACTCTTACTGCTTCTTCTGTTTCTTCTTCATGACTTCATAGTATTCTATTCCAAGGATATACCATCAGTTTTTTAGCCGATACCTGTTGATGAATATTTAGGCTATTTAAGTATCTTTTGTTAATACAAATGATTCTAAATTGAACAAATATATACTATACATAGATTATTTTCTATATATGCAAAATTCAGTATATGCAAGTCTATAGATCAAATTTTATGTATGCAACACATATATGCAAATTTCTAAAAGCCAAAATGGAAAAATGTATATTATATAATTATACATATAATATATAAAATATGTATTTGTCACTTTGATTTTTAAATTACCTTCCATAAGAATGTGTCAAATAAATATGATATCAATAACATATGAGGTATATTAGGAATGTTGTATTTCAGTGTAAACTTCCATTTTTATTTATTTCTATTTATTTTTGAAACAATATATCATGCTATAGATTACATTAGCCTCAACTCACAGGACTCCTGTCTCTGTTCCTTCAGTGAGATTATAGTCATGAATTCTACTCTCTGTGAGCATAAATCTTTTGTTTACTTCTCTCTTATTGAGTGAAGTGAGCATGTCTTCTAAATCTATGTTTGAGTCATTAAGCTCATTTTCCCCCTTTATCTCTTTCTTGTTTTCCTGACGGACTACTGACTTTTTTGTTTGTGAGATGTAGTAGCTCTTTATCTAGTATGGAGATTTTTAATTTGCTTAAAATTCATTCCGGAAGGGCTCAAAATATTTGTTTACTTTGTAGGGGCATATGATGGTTAATCTAGACTGTCAACTTGATTGGATTGTCAAATGGCTCAGGATTAGTGAAGCATACTTCTGAATGCGTCTGTGAGGGCATTTCCTCAGCTGTTTGGCATAATGGAAACAAACTGAGGGACTTATCTCTGTGCTGATAATGGGCAGCACCATCCTGCTGGGCAGGATGAAGCAAAATGGGAAGTAGAGGCTCACCAACTGAGGGTTGCTTTCTGTTTCTCTCTGCTTTCTGGCTTCCATGAAAGGAGCACTTCCCTTTCACCATGACCTTCAGCTCTATTTCAACTCACCATTGGATCAGGCACAATGGAGCAAATTGTCCAGGGAATGCAACCTCATTCCTCCCTCCAGGTTTTTTATGTCGTATCTTTTGTGATAGTGACAAAATCCAACACAGGGCTTACTGAGAGAGACTAAGGTCAGATCTCTGGACTGTATGATTTTTTAAAGTAACTCCTGCATTCAATTTTATAGCACATTGTTTTGAATAATGCTTTATTCAGACCAAAACACCTAGGTTTAGCCAACTGTGTAACTTCAGCACAGTCTGTTCAACATCTTCATGGAAGGCAGAGTTAAGCACTTTGTAGTCAAACGTCTGGTGACTATCCAGTGTCCCACATCTTTTCCCTAGAAAGGAAGTTGCTAGACCCTATCACATTTGAGTATTTTTGTCAATGGCTTGGCATCTTGAGAATTTATCCAGCATGCCTTTCAGAAGTATTCAAGCCCATCTAGGAGAAGTCAAGGTCATGAAATAGAGCCAAGATTATTAAATATTTATGCCTCATGTGTAATTTGGCTAAAAGAAACAAAACCAATTTCTGGCCAGCACTTAGCAAGATGAACTGACAAATTCAAAGATGCACATTTAAAGACAATTGCCAAGTCTGATATTTTGGTCAAATCATTTGCACCACACTCATAGAGGCAGCTTGCAAACATTCTGGATGCCAGAAAGATGAAAGCATTTGATAATTGCTTTTTGAAAATCAAAGACCCAGGAGCATTCTGGATTCTTTAAGTGCCAGAAGAGAGTTCTGTTGTATAGTGCAAGTCACTCCTAGCTTATGGAATCAGCAAGACCTACCTCATTTGGATTAGAAACACTGGGCAATGAAAGGCTGGGAACTCTAAGGACTTTTGTTCATGTATTTTGTTTTTGAAGGGACACTAGCCCACTGGAGCATGGCTCTGGCAGGACTTGCCCTCTCCCTTCCCTCTGCCTTGCTAAAAACCATTAGATTACATTCCTAAAGCCACTTCATCTTCTTGAGGCTGACTACCATGGTCCCAGCTATTAAAAGCCCCCTCTGGCTCATCTAACATGTTCAATTAAAATTAAACACCTTCTCCTAACACAGGGTTTCTCATTTTATCTTTATAAATCGCCATTTTCCTATGTGCCACACCTGTCTCCCCTCTATCCAGAGGCAGTTCTATGTCCATCTGGGAGAAATGCCCCTTCCCCCTTTCCCTTGTCCGATTCTCCTTATCTCTTTTGCCCCTTATCTTCTTTCCAACCACACCCTAGGCCATTCTAACACAGACCTCCCCTTCTTCTCCTCTTAAAAATGACACCTGCAAGGTCATTTGCTGCTGTTTTCCTGCCTGAGTCAGAAAGCACCTATTTTAACTTTTCTTTGCTGCTAAATAAAAGATCTCTGTGAAAACAGGTGTTTTGGTGTGGTTTGTGCTTAATCCCAGGTCTGGAATGAAGCCCCCAACTGTGCAGGAGTCCACTTCAGTTTGAACTTTTAAAGGGTGAGCTTCAGCAATATTTAAAGGCAGATATTTTCATAAGGAAAAATGCTTTTTCTTTCCTTTTTTTGTTTTTTGTTTGTTTTTGTTTGTTTGTTTTGTTTTTTTGTTTTGTTTTTGTTTTTCGAGACAGGGTTTCTCTGTGTAGCCTATCCTGGCATTCACTCTGGAGACCAGGCTGGCCTCGAACTCACAGAGATCCGCCTGCCTCTGCCTCCCGAGTGCTGGGATTAAAGGCGTGGGCCACCAACGCACCTCGGAAAAATGCTTTTTCAAAATGATATTGGTTTTTGTTAATTTTCTTTCTCTGGATATTTTCCTATTTAGTTTTCTGTCTTGTTTTACTCTCTCCTTTCTTTGCCTTCAAAAGGCACAACCAGAGGAATATTGGCTATCTCTTAGTTCATCTTCTTTTCTTTTTTAAAAATTACATTTATTTGTTTGTGTGTGTGTGTGTGATTTGTGTGTGTGTGTGTGAGAGAGAGAGAGAGAGAGAGACAGAGAGAGAGAGAGAGAGAGAGAGAGAGAGAGAGAGACAGAGAGAGAGAGAGAGAGAGAAGGTGGGAGAAGGAGGGAGGAAGAGAGAAAGGGAGAAGTGATACAGCTACAGGGCAGAGGACAGTATGCAGGAATGAGTTGTCTCCTTCTGACCCGGATTTGAGCTCATGGTGTCAGGCTTGGCCACAAGTGCCTTTACCTCCCAAGCCATCTCTTGTCTCCTTTTCTTTAGGGCTTAGGGCACACACTTTATATGTATGGACCACCAATGTGGCCAAGGAAACATAAGTTCTGGATCTAAAACAGTTCCCAATGCAGCAAGTCACTCATTTTGGTGACAGCTTTCATTTAGAACTGGGGTGAGGAAGCCAGAAGCAAACTAAGTTACTCTATAGATTTTCATGTAGGGGATATGGAGACTATTGAGGTGCTGAGTAGAAACTGATAATCTAAGATACTGTGAACAAGCCTGACCAGCCCTGGAAGTCAAATTGTTGTTGGGTTTACCATATTTGGTCAGCTGTGGAGAATACCCTTAGCTATCCCACCTCTTCCAGCAAGGCAGATACTTGTTAATATTCTTTGTCAGCTGAAGAACTAACTGGGGAGGATAGTATTCTACTCCAGTCCCTGGCATCCATATACCCAAAGAGTCTAGAATGTTCTGGTGGAAGCTCTACCTCAAACTCCCTCCACTATCTCTTTCTCCCCAAACCTTGCCCCATTCCAAACCAGGACCACACCAACTGGCTATTTAAGACCAAGCCCATAGAATCTGCCATGCATGCCCCTGTGTTCTGTTCCCTGCCTTCCTAAGGGCCACCTTAGTAATGCTTTACATTACTCTGCTTTACATTCAGTCTGAATTGGCTTATTGCATAGGTGGTGGAGGAATCCAGCAACTAGGGATCCAATACTTAACAGATAGGAGTGGGATAAGGGGGAGAGAGGAAGGGAATAAGGATTAAAAATGTTCTCAGACATATTTTTTAAGGTGAAACATTACTTTTCTAACTGAAGTCAGATTACATTCATAACCACAAGGAGAATGATATGCATAGAAGTTTCAAGAGCACATCTGACTCATTGCACTACAAACAAAGCTTGCAAATGTGCAAAGAGTACACCAACTGCAACTCTGGGTGATGGTGGAGCACAGACACTGGATTGAGAACTGTCAGACTAATTTGAATTGAACCAAGCTGAAACGAAGCATTTTGTTTCAGAGAGATCCAAGCAGAATACCGACACATTCTGAAGGCTAGTGTTCCAGTATGGGGTGCCCTGCCTTACCTAACAGCTGTCACAGCAAGTCTCTTCCCCAAAGCTAGATAACTGATCACCATGTGCTTTGCAGTCCATTAAGAGCTGCTTCCTGCTGTGTCACATTTCCAACGTCCTCAAACACCATAGCAGATGTTTGGTGCTTCAATTGTATCAGTCTCACTAACTCCTATAATATTCAAATTCTCCAATGTACTCAAATCCCTGACACTGCCATTGAAGTCTTACAAGGCAAGTGTTAAGATAAATAGGACTTCTTTTTAAATGTTTTATTGGCATATATTAATTATGTATAATAGTGGATTTATTTATAACATTTTCATACTTCCACTCCCATTGATCTTCTTCCGCTATGCAAGTAGTTTCCTGTTATTGTGTGTGTGTGGGGGGGGGGACAGTTAATTAGAGTTGCTTATAGAAGCATGAATGAATGATCTTATAGAAGCAGGTGCTTTATTAATGGCTCTTGCACTGAAGAAAGTGTCTTTACTCTCCTCCCCCTTTTTCAGCAACTATTTATAGATCCTCAGGAAGGAGCAGGGTTTTGTGAGTTTTGTTAGACCCACCGGAAAACTCAGGTGTCCAGGGTCCCAGGCCATGACCAAGGTCACCCCAATCACTAGGCAGATTCGAGAGCTTGATGCAAACTTCATGAGGCTTTATTGTTATTTAACGAGCTAACCCCATGTTAGCTCTGGTCTTTCATCCACCCGCCATGGTGGATGGCTAGCAAAAGACACCTCCAACCGGCTGCTGAGCGATCTTGTAGGGCAGCGTAAGGGGAGTGTCTAGGGGTATGCACAGGCTCAGGATTGGTGTGCCTCCAGGCTCAGAGGGCTTGTCCTGTGTTGATTGGTGAATTGGTTGTTATGTCCCATAGAACCCTCCCAGGGTGGTTGCTATGCTCTGTGTGTCATTGCTGTGCACTTGTCCGTAAAGCACACCCAGAGCCATAAAGCATAGCACCACCAGCTAACTTCTGATTGGTTCCTTGCCACGAGGCAGGCATCTGACTTTCTAGTGACTAGGACAAGGTCAGACTAAGCACGTGTTTGGCTGTCTGGGACCAGCTCCCCATTTTGGCAGCCATAACAGCTTGTCTGACCTTGTCTCAGTCACTAAGGTCAGATGACTGCCCCTGTCGGCAGCCATAACAGCTAAACACATGCTTGTCTTTGCTAGCCTTCCGCCATGGTGGGTGGGTGAAAGACCCCAGCTAACATGGGTTAGCTCCTTAAACAACAATAAAGCCTCATGCAGTTTGCATCAAGCTCTCGAATCTGCCTGGTGATTGGGGTGACCGTGGTCAAACGGGTAAGAATGTGTTGTAGCCAGCAGTGGTGGTGCATGTCTTTAATCCCAGCACTCAGGAGGTAGAAGTAGCAAATCTCTATGAATTTGAGGTCGGTCTGATCTGCAAAGCAAGCTCCAGGACAGCCAGGGCTACACAGAGAAACTCTGTCTCAAAAAAAAAAAAAAAAAAAAAACAAAAAACAAAACCACACACACAAAACAAACAAACAAACAAACAAACAAAAAAACAACAAAAACAAACAAACAACCCCCCCAAAACAAAAAACAGCCAAAGGATGATATGTATTCTTTTGCTCTAAGAACAAAAATCATTCCTTTAAAAATTACTCAACTTTTAAAATAAAATAGTTATTTTAGATGTATGCAATTGTCTTATCTCGGCTCAAAGTCAAAAGATTCAGACATCTGAATATTAGGAGTATAACTTGCTTTGCAGAGCTTAACAATGGAACACATGAGTTGTATAAAGTTCCTCGATATGCCTCTTTCTCTTTCACCTTGTCTAAATCATCTAAAAATGTGATTAGGGAGAATTAGTGATTTCACAATATTTCTCAGAACCAGTTTTTTTTTTTTTTAAAGATAGGTGTTAGTAAACATATGTCTTGAAAAAAAAATCACTTGTGAGAGATTTAAATTTGTGCTGTTTCCTGATTAGCTGAGAATAGTTTTTTTTTTTCAGCTTTTGCACAGACACAAGGATTATAAATAGGTTCAGCTTAGCCAGCAGTTCTAATGGCCTCCCTCATCCCTATCTTCAGGAATCATCAAATCATGTGGTTTGGGGTATTTCTTTATCAGGCCTTTTGAAAGTAAACAACACTCCTTTGAAATTTTGCAATCAAATGTTTCATGCCTTATAATATATAGGAACCATATGTACTGTCAACCATTAGGACTCTACGTAATCTAAGAGTATAATTTATGAAAATTTGTCCTTCCCCTTCTAATTTATACAATGATGAGGAATTCAATGAACTCACATCATGAATGTACACTTCATTCATTTAATCAAGGAACTTTCATTCATTTAATCAATATCACTGAGTTCCTATTTTCTTTTCTCACTAGTTGTTTTTGCAATCAGAATCTGCATAGGACTGGGGAGATAGCACCATCAGTAAAGTACCTGCCTGAGTTCTCCCAGGACTTATATAAGAATGTCAGGACACAGTGGCTGCTGGCCATTCTAGTGCTGAGGAGGTGGGGACAGGTTGATGATCCCTAGGGCTTATTGGCTACCAAACTTAGCCTACACGGTGAGCACCAGGACAGTGTTAGATGAGATTCTGTCTTCAGAGCTATGTGAACAACCTGAGTTGTTCTCTGGCCAAAACATGTACATGCACCTATGCACTAACCTGCACATATGTGTACCTGTACACAATAAACCTGCACACATATGAACATATACATATAATTTACACAAAAATCTCCATCTTATTTGTAACAATTTCTGCATAATAGATGTTGTGCATTTTGTAAAACAGGTCAGTAAAAACAATATAAACAAAATAATGGTAGGTGGCCAGAGAAGTCAGACAAAAACACGAGACTGGTCATTGTGGTCCTAGAAAAACACTTTGTTCTCCTGACATGGTCTAATCATCAAATAGAGTGTCCTAGGAAGCTCCTATGTTCACACTTTCATTGAATTATAACTAAGATCATTGCTGATCCTTATTTTGGTACAATAGGCCAGGGAAGAATGACACTCTTAGTTTCCCAGTGCTACGGACTTTTCTAAAATTATTGCTTCCAGGTGTTTTTTGAACAATGTTAGAGTTCGATAAAATCATGTAAGCATTTTGTGAATGAACCCTAGGCATATTGATCGAAGGATCACATCTTGCTAGAACCAGAGTTAAATTATAAGCTCAATTTCAATCTAACTATCTGTTGGATTTTCCTGTATAGACAGTTGAGGAGAAGTCATGGAGCTTATAGAAAGAGTGTGAGATAATTGAAAGCCAACCAAAGCAATCAATCCAGCATTGGCATTAATCTGCTCTTTTACTTTGAATGGTTGAGTTGAAATATTTAGCTTTCCAGGAGTACCTGCATGTTGACTTAGTTTATCAAAATCCAGAATGATAAAGTCAACATTGTGGGCACACTACAGGGCAAATTGATGGTAATAGATAATATTTATTTCTACTATTTCTGGGTAATGTTATAATTCTCACAATTCTGACTGGCTTCTCCTTGAATGCCTATTTTCCACTTCACCTAAGAATCCCATCATGCTCAAGCTGTTCCTACAGTCTGCTCTAAAGATCTCTCATGTTTGTATTAACCTAGAGTTACAGTTTCTTGTCAAACGGTCCCTTCAGGACAATTCTGAAATATATTTCTTTCAAAACTGTCCATAAACATCCTTAACAGGTATAACAGGTATATAATTTTGAGTCTCTAGCTGCATTTAGTTTTTGAGAATGACGAAAGGTCATCCACCATTCAGACACATGAAGTTTAATCACACACACACACACACACACACACACACACACACACACACACACACACAGTAGGGATGACCTGATTTCCTAATATGCTTTATTGACTTTTTTGTAAAGATAGGGTCTTTTATGTTTCCCAGGCTACTTTTGAATTGATAGGAAAGCAGTTCTCTTAGGTTAACATCCTCACTGTTTAGACTGCAGGATATGCCATTGTGTCTGACTCTAGAATATGCTCAAATATTCTATGGTCTACCAAACAAATGCTAGATGGAACAACAAAGGGAGGTGGTAGTTAAAAATGAAACAGAGCAAGAGATGTCTTTTGTCAGAGTCTACATATATCCTAAGATCGCAGATCCTATGAGTATCTTGAGTCCTCAGGTCAGAGGTGACAGCGCCCACATCTCTTACATCCCAGGAAAAGCATAAGAACTCAGTCACAGAGACCACCTGAGGTGTAGGAGGAGGCCAGCTGAGTGCACACATTCACAACTTCCTCTTGAGCCAACCTGAAGTCTACCTTGAGCCTGGACACTGCCAACATCATGATGACCTGGGCCAATGAGAGAGACCTAATACAGAATTCCAGCTTGGCACCGCCCCTGAGGCCTGGGATGAGGTATAAAAGGCCTGCACATACCCTTAATAAATGAGTCTTCTTTTTGCTTTTCACCTGGCTCCCAGAGTCTGCGCTGTTGATCCCATGCCTTCTTGCCCCCTCCCCTAAGAGGCTACCCACTTGGACTCATACCCTGCAATGTCTGGTACCCAATGTGGTGCTCCCATGTTGGCATGGGTTTGACCCTGCTTGGTTCAGGGTATACTTTTTAAATTTTCCCTTTATTTCACCCCCAACACCCTAGCAATTGCCTCATCTTCTTCGTGGTGTGCAGTCCAGCACCCACTTCTGGTGATTTGTTCAGTGAGTTGGCCCCTTATGTGTTCTGTGTCCTCTGCCCCCTTGTAGGTGAGCAAGAGGGCTTTCTTGATTCTCTTCCCTTTTGTCTGTCTATTATTCAGGGAGGTATGTTTCTCGTGTTTTACTAGTGACATCTCCCTGTTGCTTGCATGTTGATAGGTACCCCACTGAGGTTGATCTTCCCATCTCTTGGTCTTACTGCAATCCATCTCCTGCCCCATACACCTGTCTCCACTTATCAGATCTCCAGCTCTGGCAGAGACCACCCTTTGCCAGTGTTACTATGGACATTCTTAATTTCACCAATTGCAATCCTACACTTGCTACCTCTAGACCCATATCTGGCTACTGGGCTCTTTGTGATCTTTTCTTGTGCCTAGATTTTCACCCCTTTCTATTTCGCTGAGAGGCTATTTATTTCAATGCAATATATACTGCTAACATCTCTGATTGTTTTGAGAAATTGTTACAGTTTTTCCCAGGGAAAATTTTCACTATCACAACTTCCCCCATTTGTGTGAAACCACCCTTTTTCTTTATTGTGTCCTAGTCTACAGTCCCACTTGCCAATTCTTAATTGCTCACTAAACAATTCTTGTTGACTATCTGATTGCTGGAATGCTTCCTCAGCCATTATGGCCATGATCTTCATGGTGCTCACTAATGTCTGGTGGCAAACTCATCCCACTATCACCAAGTTGTCCTCATGAGGCCCAGTCAGGTCAAATAGGACTTTGGCAACACGGCTGCCATGGTGTCAGCCATTCTTATTGCTATTGCAGGTGCCTCTGCAGCTGCAGTTACCCTGTCTCAAATGGTCACTACAGCTGCAGCTTTGAATGCAGTCATAGATACTACCTATAACCAACCCCCTATAAACCCCAAATCTGATTAATACTCACTTTGATACAACCATCTTAAACCTACAACAACAAATGGACTTTATGGAGGAGGAGATTAATACTCTTAGTTTACTGGTTTGCCTCAGTTTCCAACCCTCATTATTCTTTCTTTTGCTTAATGCCATACTCAGTATCAAATATCACATCAGCAAGGTGCAAATTGGCTCAATTTATTAGAGGTCATGGTCTACCCTGTTCCTTAATTACTGCTTACAACTGACACATGAGATTCAATCCCTTAATCACACTGGGGTTGAAGTTCTTCTTTTTGATTCTCCATTAACTCAAAAAATTTGGAACAACATAAAAAGACTATGTGATCCTTCTTGGGTCATAACTTATGCTCTCAATGGGGGTCTTGTGATATTAATACTTATGATTCTTAAATATCTCATAAAGCACATTGGACAGCAACAGGCGGCCAACAAGGCTACTTTACTGGTGTTAATGGCTCTTAGAAAACTCTAATGCCTCCGCTTGACTGGCTCTCTTTCCACTTGGGAATGCTGTCCAGAGCACCCATCAAGCACTGGTAGTCTGGTTTGGCAAGCCAACCTAAGACATGCACAGTTCAATTGCTGGGTGCCCCTGAGGCAGGGTCAACAAGGCCAGGGCAATAGCTCCCTGGCTTCTGCTAAGTTCCCTTCATAAAAATAATTTCAAACAGATGGGTATGTAGGCGGAAGCTAACAGGCAGCGCAAGGGCAGCTGAGCATGCGCATTCGCAACTTCCTGAAGTCTGCCTCGAGACACGGAGAGTGCCAACATCATGATGACCTGGGACAGTGAGGGAGAAGCAACACAGCATTCCAGCTTGGCACCACCCTTGGGGCCTGGGATGGGGTATAAAAGGCCTGCAAATACCCCCAACCTGGCTCCCCGGAGTGTGCGCCATTGATTCTATTGATTCTGTGCATTCTTGGCTCCTCCCCCAAGAGGCTGCCTGCTGGGACTTGTCCCCTGCAACACTGAGGGATCAGCATGCATCAGGGATTCTCATTTACACTTGCAACTAATGATTATCACAGTCCAGAAGGAAAAGGAGATAGGTCTCTAGAACCTTTGACTTAAATTTGGTAAGAGGATGAGAGTAGTGAAAATCCGCACACTCAGAAGATGCTAATATGCTTGGACTTGATGGAAGGAGGGCTTGATCTTAAGGGACCAGGCCACGGAAGGACAATATAAAGGAGATTGCTCAGCCTATTATGAACTCGTTTTCAAAACACAGTAATTCACTACTGGGGTGTGTTCACTACAGTAATCCAACTTGTTAATGTCTCTTTCCAAAACAAATCTGATGAGTCTTGAAGATTGTGTTTCAAAAGGTTATTATTCTTTTAATATAATAATGCTTCTCATTGTCAAAAACTCAGCCTGTGCTGTGTATGGCATACATTGAATACATTAATTCCTTGTACAGTTCATGCAAGTTGGTATACCTGGAATGTGAATCTAACTTTATCTGGTTCAATGATAAGATTAGCTTCATCCTAAAGAAGAAAATAAGTAACTTAGAATTATTAGGCAAGGCAATAAACCTTGGGACATGACATAGAATGGAGGAGAGAGCTGATCAGAATCAAGCAAATGCCATCAGCCAAGTGGAGTCATTTTTACCTGAATGGAGAGAAGTGTTAATGCTTGCACTTAGTTATCTAAACTTCACTGGCTCAGTGGAAATCCTCCAAATTCATTCCCATGAGTTATATGACAATGGGAATTGTGACGTGGCACAAGGTAGGTCATGCACCTTTTCTTGGAAGTCCTGGACAAGGTGTGAAGCTGTGTGGAAACAGTGTATGAGAATAACTGGAGCCTTCAACTGTTGTGGGGAGAAAGAAATGGGAGGCAGTGTAGGAGGAGAGGTGACTGACTGATGTTTGAACATAAACAAAGGATAACTTATATGAGTTTCTGGGTCTCATTATTTTTCCCAGTGGGTATTCCTGACATCAAATGTTTCATGCTTGTGGGGGTGTCCAAGCCCAGGGAGACTCTGCAGCTGAGGGAGGAAGTGTCCAACACTTTACTCTTTTACTCTTTGGGCTTCCTTGTAGACCATTGAATTTGAGATCCAGGCTGGTTGGAGTTCACCCTTGCTTTCCTTTAACCTAGAACATTAAGAAAATGCATGTCACTTTGGAGGCCAGCTGTGAGGAGAAGTCAGCTCACTAGTGCCCTGGAGGGTTGAGACTACACTGTGTAAGTAACAGGTTTGTTTACATATGTAAATGTGTTCTATCTTCCTCATCTGTCTCATTACACTGGAGAAAACTCAGCATTCGTGTTATATAACTGGAACGTGTGCCCTGGAGAAACTGTGGCTGACAACAGCTCTCCAGCCTTGAGCTTATTATCCAGGTCACTTTGAGGTTTCAGATGCTTCCTGTATGAAGTGGATGTCGTGAAAGACCACACGTCTATCTTACAGAGATGAAAGTCTTTGTTGTACCACATGGCTCAATTCTTCATTTTTACCAATCTTTTCTATTGGGAGAGAACTGACAACACAAGAAAGAATCATCCATCAAACAGCTTCTCTCAAATTCTGAAGATCTGAAAGCAATCAGGCCTGGCAACGGTCAGGAATTGAGTAGCAGCTCCACCTTGTGGATAGGAACTGCCATTGTTAGAAGCTATCTCAACCAGGAGTGACTTGAGTGAATTGCTGAGTTTGGGGATAAAGTCTCAAAAGACACAATCAAAGCCAGGCGGGTGGGACCCTAATCTGATAGAACTAGTATCCTTTAAGAGAGTCTCCTCTCCCTCTGCTTCTTTTTCTTTTCTATCCTTTCCCCATTTTCTTCCCTTTTCCACTGCCCCGCTATCATCATCCCCACACCCAACTACGTATTTCCTCACAGAGGCAAGGTGGAGGCGGCAGCAGCTGGTTCTGAGCCAAGTGGAGTGGCTTACCAGATACTGACTGGGTCAGTGAGAATGGATGTTTTTGTTGTCTATAGCATTTTGTTATTTCAGGCCAACCATAAGATACTCTGTCTCAGTTTGTATATGCAACTTCTGTGGAGTCTGTTCTGTGAACTTAGAAGCTAAGAGCAGTGATGATCCTGTGACTCCACTTTGTCTACTGACAGTGACAGAATTTTAAAACAAAGGACCTGGCATGAGAGATTCATCGACTGATGTCGAAGGATGGAGCTGACAATGGGTAGGATATGAGGGAGGTTATAGCAGTCTTGTTTGTGGGGTGAGAGCTGTCTTTATTTAATACTTTTATTGTGTGTGTGTGTGTGTGTGTGTGTGTGTGTGTGTGTGTGTGTGTGTGTGTGTGTGTGTGTGTGTGTATGTATGTGTGTATGTATGTATGTGTGTGTGTATGTATGAGTTTGTGCACTGCAGACATATGCACCATGTTTGTGCAGTGCCACAGAGACCAGAAGAGGGTGTCAGGTCCTTTGGAACGGGAGTTCTAGACAGTTGTGGGCTGCATGTGGTGCTGGGAACTAAACCTGGGTCCTCTGGAAGAGCAGCCAGTGCTTTTAACTGAGCCAACTCTCCAGCCTAGAGATAATGGTTCTGAAAACTTCCCCCTCTGACTCTCCAGGAGGCTTCTCACAGTGGCGAGTGGGTATATCATAACCCTCAGTCCTCCCACCTTCAGGGCAAGACTCCAGTCCCAAGACAATGACACAATAGGACAGGGCTAGCTCCCAGAGCTGTATTTACCATGGAAACAATTAAAAATCACCCTTCCCCAACCCTCATGCTTCCACGTCAGCCCTCATGTCATCTCTGGTTTACGATTCGGCACAGGTATTTTGTGGTGAAGAACAAAAGGTGAGTCAGACTTTCTGGATGATGCTTCTCTTTAGGAGTTAGTTCCAGGTCCCTTTTCCTCTCCACATCAGGAGCTGCATAGAGCTCTGGCTGGCCCATACTGCACCTAAGCACAATTCCCAGTCACAAGCAATGGAATCTTCCCCACAAAGTGTAAAACTGCAAACAGGCTTCCGGCCATACATCCTCTCTACAATGGAACTTTTTCCTCAAATTCCTACTGTTTGCCCAAAGTACAAGCCTTCACTCTAACTTTTGCACCTCACACACATTAATTCAGTGTGCTAAAGATGAGAGGTGTTTGATGATCGAACATTACTTTGGTTTGCTATGTTAACATTGACACTGGCTGCAAGGTTTATGCGTAATCAAAATGACTACTTGGGGAAGCTGACAGATTGAAATTCATTTAAAACTGATTTGGTCACATAAAGTTATCTGAATGCCACATAAAGACATTTCAAAGATGAGCTTTCCTCTGTCAGACGTTGTATCACTTTTCCTCCTGTTAGGATATGGAGTGATTTGGAGGAATCTCAAGAGTCAGTTGCTATCCTACTGCTGGGGACCATGTTGATGTGAGTGGCCTGTGCAGCCACCTGAAGCCATGTTGATGTTTGAGGTCTATGCTGCTTGCTGAGGACTGGAGTTATCTGAGGAACAACCACATGAAGAATTTTGAAATCAATTTTGAATTGAATTTGTTGAGAAAAAAGTTATTCATTTTTATAAACATTGATCTGCTCTTCACAATATTTATAACAAGTGTCTGTATGTTTTCTTCCTGTGGATAACCACTGCCTTAATTTATTGCTGTTTGGGGTGTGGGACTCAGTTTCTTTAGAATGGGCAGCCAGCTCTAACAGGCTGGCTGCTCATTCCACAGTTAGTGATTCAATATCCATATGTATACTGACATCATAAAGTAGACTCATTGGGTTTTAAAATAACTCATGAACTTGGGAAGGAAAAGAAGTAATGGAGTTAGGGGAAGTGGTAACTCTTATAAGGAAAATATTTAATTGAAGAGGCTTTCTTAGAGGTTCAGAGGTTCAGTTCATTATCATCATGGTGGGGAGCATGGTAGCGTGAGGGCAGACATGTTGCTGGAGAAGTAGCTGTGAGCCCTATATCTTGCAGGCAATGGGAGGTTGACTGAGACACTGGATGATATCCTGAGCATAGGAAACCTCAAAGCCCATCTTCACAGTGACAAACTCCTTCCAACAAGGTCATACCCACTCTAACAAAGCCATACTTACTAATAGTGCCACTCCCTGTGAGATTATGAGGGACAGTTACATTCAAACTATCACAGAGGGAGTTGGAGGGGAGGGAGTTGGGTTGGACTTCATCAAACACACATATGCGTGTGTGAAATCCTCAAACAATAAAAAATAATTTGTCTCTTTGCACTCTGATACCTTCCTCACAACCTCCCCATGCCTATCTTAGATATCAAGAACATATCCTTCAGAATACCTATTCTGTCATTAACTCTTTACCCTTGATTTCTTTTTTTCAACAAATTCAATTCAAAATTGATTTCAGAATTCTTCATGTGGTTATTCCTCAAATAACTGCTTTGATTCTTGTGCCCATAGGCCACTCTCTAGTCTACCTGTTGAGACAGTTTATTCAGACTTCTGTTTCAGATGGTACACATGTTCCAGACTCATGTACACAACATCCCACTAATACAGAAATCCACAGCTCTCTCCCACAGAGTTAAGAAGTCCTTCTTTGTTGTGACCTTGCAGCCCCATGGCTCCCACTGTACCACACAGCAACAGCAAAAGAAAATGTATGGTTTTATATACTACCTGACTCTGTATATGCCAGAAGTCATATATACTAAGTCTGTGGTTCTGCTGCAGCTGGGGGCTGCATTGATGTCTGTGGCTTGTGTTACCACCGAAGGTCAGGCATGTCCATGGTCTGTTCTGCTTTCAAGGGCCATGAGAATGTCTATGGTCCATGCTGCTCCTAAGGGCCTTGTTTGAGCTGCCATCGGAGACTATATGGAGGTCTGAGGTCTGTGTTGTCAAGGGGGACCTTTATGGATGTTTGTAGTCTAGGCTGTCACCTGAAACCATGTTGATGTCCATGGGTGTCCCGCGCAATCGTCTTGCCGGCAAGAACAACACAGGACACTCGGATCCTTCTGCAGGAAAGCTTTAATGCGTCTTGAGAGGAGAGCATAAGCTTACCAGAGCGGAGACCCCGAGCCAAGAATCCCGTCCCCTAATAAAGGCTGGCAGCTGCCGCCTGGGACGTGTCACCCTATGATTGGCTTCAGCTCCTCAGGCCATATGAGCCACAGAATAGGCAGAGATCAAGGAAATGGAAAATTACCCAGCACCTGTGCAATAATTTACATTTAGTGCCTGCAGGCACCATCATTGTAATGGAGAATGCAGGGACGGCTCCCTACACATGGGCTGGACTTCCAAGGGGGATCATATTGTTGTCCATGGCTTGTGCTGCTACTGATGGTGGTGATGGTGTCCATGATCTTTGTTGCATCAGAGGGTTGTGTTGATGTCTGTGGTCTGTACTGCCACCAGAGACCATGCTAAGGTCTGTGGCACCTACTGATACCGGAGGTCTCAAGTGGTCCATGCTGTCACCAGAAACCATGTGGAAGTCCATGAACCATGCTTCCCCTGACTGGAAAGGACAAGGAACCAATTTTTCAATAGTATCAATGACTGCAGACTCATAGTTGATAAAGAGAGTCATAGAGAACTTCTGTGATAACCTTTGCTCCCCAACCCCCCAAAATGTAACAGGCTAGACAGAAAGCCATGTAAAAGTACTCTGAAAAATTGTGATAAGGAACCAGTGTGCCTGGTGCCAAGTGGCCTGTGTGGGTGGGCAGGCAGCTCGGAGCCACTATGACGAACATGTTATGTGGTAGAGAAATAGGAGCGAAGAAGTGGGGCATGTTATGTGCTGTGGAGAGACGTAGAACCGAAGAAGTGACAGTGGTGGGGAACAGGCTGATATGGGTGGTCTATGCTGCCATCTGGGGCCATGCGATGTCCAGGCATGTGCTTCTTCTGAGGGCCATGTCTAGATCTGTGTCCCTACAACAGATAGAGTCTGTGTAGATGTCCATGCACCATGTTACCACTGAAGACCATACAAAGATGACTTTGGTCTGTTTCTTCACCTGAGGCCATGTTGATGTTTTGTGGCCATGCTGCCACTGGGGCCATACTGATCTGAGGGCCCTGTGCTGTCATGGTGACATCTGGGCCTGAGCTGCAGCCATATCTGGATCTGTGGGGATTTGTGTTGATGTCCATGGCCCATGTTACACTGAGGGCCATGGAGAGCCGGCCATGGTGGCCTGGGCAACAGAAGGCTCGTCTTGACCCCCGTGGGCCGTCTTAGTGGGAGAGCCAAATCCTCCTCCTGAGAGAACAGGTCTCAGTGTTATAATTATGGGAGAGCTGGCCCCAAGAACCTTGACTGCCCTGGGGAAACTGTTCTCCCCCTTTTCAGCCCCTGTAACGGGAGAGTTGGCCCTGTACATGAGAGAGCTGGTCCCACTCCTCACCATCTGTGCAGGAAAGCTGGCTCCAATGACACAGGTGAGGGAGATCTGACTCTGACCCTCACCTGAATGGAGGAACAGACTGACCAATTCAGCTGCCACCCAGACCCACATCCAGGGCTTTGAGTTGGCTCACTCCAACTTCTATTCCACGTATGACCTTCTAGAGCACACGACGGAACTGGTTTTCACAGGATTTCCATGACTCAGGGCAACAGTAGGATATCTGAGAGAAGTTTCAGTGAGGGTCTAGTATTGATGGTGTACAAGAAGCCAAAGGTCTTGAACCAGACCAACAACTCATTGCAATAAACATTTGCAAGTAAAGCTGTATGGGCAAAAGGGTAAACTGGGTGACACCCTGTAGCTCCTAAGGCCACTGCAACAAACCAACAAATGAATATGTGATGGAGAGACTGGAAAGATAGAGAAGCAAAGCTTTTCCTTTCGTTCTTTCCTTCCTTCCTTCTTCCTTCCTTCCTTCTTCCTTCCTTCCTTCCTTCTTTCCTTTTTCTTTTAAAATTATTTTTGTTGTTTTAAATTTTCTTTTGTGTGGGCTACAAGGGGGAGGGTAGACATGGAAGGATTGGGAAAGGAGTGGAATTGGGATACATGATGTGAAATTCCCAAAGAATCAATAAAAATTATGTTAATATACAAGCGTGTTAAGGATGCTGAAGTGTAGTTCTCCACAACTGATGACTTCTGGTAGGGAGGTGTGGGTAGGGAAAGACTCAGTTTTCTTTGGGAGCCCATTCTACATAGAGGGACACTTCCTGAGCCTTAGACACACGGGGGTGGGCCTAGGCCCTGCTCCAAATGATATGACAGACTCTGAAGACCCCCCCCCATGGAAGGCCTCACCCTCCCTGGGGAGCAGAAAGGGTATGGGATAGGTAGGGTTTTAGTTGTGGGAGCAGGGGATGAGAAGAGGCAGAAGGAACTGGGGTTGACATGTAAAATAATCTTGTTTCTAATTTAAATAAAAAATGGAGAGAAAAAAATAATTGGCACAAAGTCAGAGGAGCCCACCACAAAAGTCTGTTACTACCTCCTTATTCTGAAATAGGGAATACATTGACCTAATTACATGAAAATTCTCTTTCTCTCTTTCTCCTCTCTCATCTGTCCTGGTAGAGAGTCATGAAGGCAGCCAGTGTATAATGCACTTCTTATTATTTCCTTGGATTCCCACAAACAAGGCTCAGCTGCAGGGTGCTGCTGCAGCTGAAGCTTCTATCCTTCCTCAAATTTCCACTACCCAGCTTGCCTTGAGACTGGGCTTTAAACATTAGCTTTTTTAAAAAAATATATTTTTTTATTATTTTAAACTTTTTAAAAATTTAAAATATGTTTTGACTATCTACTTATCCTCCTCCAAGTTCTTCCAAATGCTTTTCCCCCTATACCCCCCCCAAGTTTAAGTTCTTTCTTAAAAATTAAAAAACCCAATACAACATTGCCCCAACCAAGGAAAAAAAAACAAAATAACAAAAAACACCTTTCAAACAACCTACCAATCTATGAACAAATAATAGTATACACAAATAAAACAAACAAAAACTGTATATTGTTTAACTACTCCTGAACATGAGTCCTGTCCTAGACCCAGTGTCTAGGTATACCCAGTGTCCCTCTATTGGAGAAAACTGATTTTCCTTCTACCCTCTATCAGATATGGGGTTGGTGAATATCTTTTCCCATTCTGTGGGCTGTTGTTTTGTCTTGCTGACTGTGTCCTTTGCCTTAAAGAAGCTTCTTGGTTTCAGGAGGTCCCATTTATTAAATGTGGATCTCAGTATCTGTGCTACTGGTTAAATGTTCAGGAAGCGGTCTCCTGTACCGATTAATTCAAGGGTATTTCCCACTTTCTCTTCTAGAAGGTTCAGTGTGGCTGGATTTATGTTGAGATCTTTGATCCATTTGGACTTAAGTTTTGTGCATGGTGATAGGCATGGATCTATCTGCAATCTTCTACGTGCCAGCATCCAGTTATGCCTACACCATTTTTTGAAGATGCTTTCTTTATTCCATTGTATAGCTTTAGCTTCTTTGTCAAAAATCAGGTGTTCATAGGTGTGTGGGTTAATATCAGGGTTTTCCATTTGATTCCATTGGTCAACCTGTCTATTTTTGTGCCAATACCAAGCTGTTTTCAGGACTATAGCTCTATAATAGAGCTTGAAGTCAGAGATGGTGATGCTTCCAGAAATTCCTTTATTGTCCAGGGTTGTTTTGGCTATTCTGGGTCTTTTGTTTTTCTATATAATAAAGTTGAGAATTTTTCTTTCAAGGTCTGTGAAGAATTGTACTGGGGTTTTGATGGGGATTGCGTTGAATCTGTAGATTGCTTTTGGCAAGATTGCCATTTTTACTATGTTGATCCTACCTATCCAAGAACATGGAGGATCTTTCCATTTTCACATATCTTTTGTGTGTGTGTGTGTGTGTGTGTGTGTGTGTGTGTTTTCTTTCTTTCTTTCTTTCTTTCTTTCTTTCTTTCTTTCTTTCTTTTTTTTTTTTTTTCGAGACAGGGTTTCTCTGTGTAGCTTTGGAGGCTATCCTGGCACTCGCTCTGGAGACCAGGCTGGCCTCAAACTCACAGAGATCCTCGTGCCTCTGCCTCCTGAGTGCTGGGATTCAAGGCGTGTGCCACCAATGCCCAGCAAAACAACATTTTTTTTGGGGGGGGACAGGGTTTCTCTGTGGCTTTTAGAGGCTGTCCTGGAACTAGCTCTTGTAGACCAGGCTGGTCTCAAACTCACAGAGATTCACCTGCCTCTGCCTCCCTAGTGCTGGGCCTAAAAGCATGTGCCACCAACACCCATGTGTGTGTTTTCAAGATAGGGTTTCTCTGTATTGTTTTGGAGCCTGTCCTGGAACTCTCTCTGTAGACCAGGCTGGCCTTATACTCAAAGAGATTCCCCCTGCTTCTGCCTCCCGAGTGTTGGGATTAAAGGATAAACAACGCCCAGCTTTCTGATATCTTTTTAAATTTCTTTCTTTAAGGACTCAGAGTTCTTGTGATACAGGTCTTTCACTTGTTTGGTTAGTGATACCCCAAGGTATTTTATGTGGTTTGTGGCTATTATAAAGGGTGATGTTTTTCCGATTTCTTTTTCACCCCATTTATTGTCTGTATATAGTAGGACTACAGATTTTTTTTGAGTTAATCTTGTATCCTGCCACTTTGCTGAAGGTGTTTATCAGCTGTAGAAGTTCCCTGGTTCCCACCCCTTCTTCCAATGGGTGTAGGTAGAGTTTCTTTCTCTCCTTGTGGGTGTGGGCCCAAGGTTTCCTTCTGGTGGGTGCAAGCATGTCCAATACTCTGATGGCTCTCTTCTTCCAGTAGGTGGAGGTAGGACTAGTACTGGGAAGTTGACAAACCCTGGATGGGCTGGACCACCAGGATGGGTTCCCCAGAGCACAGTGCCTAGGCCTCAGGAGGCTCTGAGCAGGGCACCAGTACCCCTTTATTAATTTTTGATGCGAGTCTCTGTGTTAACAATGTTTTGATCAGAAAGTCCTTTCCTGTGCCAGTGAGTTCAAGGCTGTTCCCCACTTTCTCTTCCATCAGGTTCAACACATCTGGTTTTATGTTGAGGTCTTTGATCCATTTGGAGATGAGTTTTGTACGGGGTGATAAGAGTGAATCTATTTGGATTCTTTTGCATGCATTTGTCAAGCACTATTTTCTGAACATGCTGAAGATTTCCCCCAAGTTTGTATTTCTGGCTTGTTTGTCAAAAATCAGGTATCCATAGGTGCATGCATTTATGTCTTGGGTTTCAACTGGATTACATTGACAAATGTGTCTGTTTTTGAACCAATACCATTTTTTAAAATTATTATAGCATTGTAGTACAACTTCAAATTGGAGATGGTGACACCTTCAGCAGTTCTTTTATTATTCAGTATTACTTTAACTGTCTTTGGCTCTGCTTTCATATGAGGCTGAAAATTATTCTTTCAAAATCTGTGAAGAATTGTGGAATTTTGATGGAGATTCAACTGAATTTGTGGATTGTTTTTAGTAGCATAGCTATTTTTTTTAACCACTTTAATCCTCTGGATGAATGAGCATGGGAGATCTTTCCATCTTCTGATATCTTCTTAAAATTTTTTTCTTCAAAGACCTGAAGCTTTTATCATGCATGCTTTTTTACTTGCTTGGATAGAGTTACCCCAACATATATTATTGGAGGTTATTGTGTTGTTTACCTGATTTCTTTCTCAGTCTGTCATTTGTTTATAGGGGTATAAGTGATTTTTCTTTGAGTTAATCTTGTATCCTGTCACTTTGATGAAAGTTTTTTTTTATCAGTTGCAGGAGTTTCCTGGTAGAACTTTTAGGGTCATTTATGTATACTATATTATCACCTGCAAATAAAGATATTTTGGTTCTTTCTTTCCAATTTATATCCCTTTGATCTTCTTCAGATGTCTTATTGTTCTAAGACTTCAAATGCTATACTGAATAGATAAAAAGAGAGTGTATGACTGTCTTCTTCCTGATTTTTATGGAATTGCTTGTGGGGGACCGAATATCTCTGTTATGGAATATTCTGGGTCCAAGGCTCTGGCTCCGGGTCACCATTGTATTGTTAATTAACACTAGGCTGTTACTGTTTACCTTGGCCTAAGGTGATATGCCTCCTAATTTGCATCTCTGTAGCTTAAGCCTTGAATAGGCCCTCACCTGGGCAGAGGAGAGAGAGGTTTGAGTAACTTGGAGGACAGAAAGTTAGGGGTTAAGAGGCTCGTTGCCAGAGCATCGAGGAAACAAAGAGAGAAATGGTATTAGCAGGATGGTTAAGAGACATGAGAAAAGATGGCTAATAAAGAAATGACTCGAGTTCCACAACATGGAACTGAGAGCTCTCTGAAGATGACAAGATGCCTGTGTTTGGTCTTTATCGCTGTTGGGTTCCTCGAAGCTTCCAGGTCCACACACCCCCACTCAGGTAGAACCTCATGGATTAAGGCTGAGACATGCTGGGCCACGACAATTGCTCCGAGTTTCTCTCTATTTAAGTAGATGTTGCCTATTGGTTTGCTGTAAGCTGCCTTCATTATATTGTGGTGTATCACGATAATTAAAAACTCAGAGACAGATATTGGGGTTCAAACTTCAAACTGAAGATCAGAGAAGCAAAGCAGCCAAGTCAGTAGTAGATTTTACCTATACCAAGCTGAAATGGTAATCCTGTCTCAAGGAATACTAGAGACAAAAAGCTCTCAGTTCCTGTCTCCTCTTCCTTATATTCCTTTCTCCACCCAGCCATATCCTCCTATCTCCACCTACCTAGTGCTGGGATCAAAGGCATGAGCTCTGCTACTCTTCATTCTTGTGTAGGTCTCTTGAATTCAAAGAGATCCATCTGCCTGTCTCCTGAGTCCTGAGATTAAAGGTATGCCACCACTGCCTAGCTTCTATAGCTAACTAGTGTGGCTGGATTTGCTTTCTGATACTTCAGGCAATCTTTATTAAATCATAAATAATGTATCACCCCATTGTGGTATGTCCCTTGTGTCCCTAATCTCCCCAGGACTTTATCACGAAGGGTTGTTTCATTTTATCAAAGGGTGGGTATTTATGTGTGTTGAACCATCCATGCCTCTCTTGGATGAAGCATACTTGATCATGGTGCATGATCTTTCTGATGTGTTCTTTGGTTCAGTTTGCAAGTATTTTTACTCTGTAAGTCTCTTTCTTTGTGGGGTCTTTATGTGGTTTTGGTATCATAGTAACTGTGGCCTTGTAAAATGAATCATGTAATGTCCCTCTGTTTTTATTTTGTGAAACAATTTGCAGAATATTGGCATTAAGTCTTCTTTGAGAGTCAGGTAGAATTCTGTGCTTAAACCATCTGGCTCTGGGCTTTTATTCAGTTGGGAAACTTTTAATGACTACTGTATTTCACTGGGAGTTGTAGGTATATTTATATTGCCTACTGTTCTTAATGTAACTTTGTAAGTAGTACATATAGAGAAAATTATCCATTTCTTTTAAATTTTCCAGTTGATCAGGTACAGGTTTTTAAAGTATGTCTGTATGATTCCCTGTATTTCTTTGGTGTCTGTTGTTATGTCTACCCTTTTTGTTTCTAATTTTGTTACTTTGTATGTTCTCTCCCCATCTTTTAGTTTATTTGGATAAGGGCTTGCCAGTCCTACTGATTTTTCATAAAGAACTAACACTTTGTTTCATTGATTCTTTGAATTTTTTGTTTGTTTGTTTGTTTGTTTCTATTTTGTGTTTGTGTTCTATTTTAAGGATTTAAGTCCTGAGTTTGACTTTTTTTCTGTCTACTCCTTTTGGGTGTGATTTCATTTTATTCTAGAACTTGCAGGTATGCTATTAAGTTGCTAGAATGGGGTTTCTCCACCTTTTTCATGCTGTGAACTTCTTAGAACCACTTTCATTATACCCCGTAAGATTGGTATGTTGTGTATTCATTTTCATTCAACCCTTGAAAGTCTTTTTTTTTATTTGTCTTGACCTATTTTTCATTCAGTAGAAAGCTGTTCAGTTTCAATGGATTTGCATACTTTCTGTTGTTTATGTTGTTGATGACATCCAGCTTTAATCCATAGTGCCCTTATAGGGTATAAGGTAGTATTTCAATTTTCTTGTATCTGCTGAGACTTACTTTGTATCTAAGCATGTGCTCAGTTTTGGAGAATGTTGCATGAGTTACAGAAAAATGTATATTCTTTTGTGTTTGGGTGAAATGTTCTGTAAATATGTTAGGCCCATTTGGCTTATAACATCAGTTAGCTCCAGCATTTCTGTTTAGTTTTTTTTGCATGAGTATTGAAGTCTCACACTATCAGTGTGTGAAGGTCAATATGTGATTTAAGCTGTAACAGTGTTTCTTTGACAAACTTGGGTGCCCTTGTTTTTAGAGCATAGATGTTCAAAATTTCAATGTCCTCTTGGTGTATTTTTCCTTTGATGAGTTTAGAGTGTTCTTTTCTATCTCTTCTGATTAGTTTAGCTTGATGTTTATTTTGTCAGATACTAAAATGACTACACCAGTTTGCTTTTTAGGACCATTTTCTTGGGATATCTTTTTCTGACATTTTATCCTGAGGTGATATATATTCTTGATGTTAAGGTGTATTTCTTGGATGCAGATAAATGGATCCTGTTTTCACACCTATCTTTAATTGGGGAATTGAAACCATTGATGTTGAGAGATATGATTGCTGATTCCTGTTATTTTGTTGTTGTTTTTGGTGGTGGTGGTAGTGGTGTGTGGTGTGTGTGTGTGTGTGTGTGTGTGTGTGTGTGTGTGTGTGTGTTCTCTCTTTTGATTTTTCTGGTCAAGGGTTTATTTATTCCCTGTATTTTCTTGGTTGCAGCTAACCTTTTTGTTGGAATTTTCCATCTAGCACCTTCTATAGGCCTGGATTTGTAGTTAGATATTGCTTAAATTTGGTTTTACCATGGAATGCCTTATTTTCTCCATCTATGGTGATTATGAGTTTTGCTGGATATAATAGTCTGGGCTGGCATGTGTGGTCTCTTAGCATCTTCAGGATATCTGTCCAGGCCCTCTGGCTTTTAAAGTCTCCATTGACAGAGTGTTATAATCCTAATAGGTCTGCCTTTATATGTTTCTTTGTATTTTACTCTTTCTGCTTTTAATGTTCTTTCTTTGTTCTCTACATTTAGTGTTTTGTTTATTTTGTGCTGAGGGTACTTACTTTTCTGGTCTGGTCTATTTGTTACTTTGTGTGCCTCTTGTCCTGCTTCTGTACCTTCTTTAGGTTATAGAGATTTTCTTCTATGATGATATACATACATACATACATACATACATACATACATACATACATACATATTGCCTTAGACCTATGTTTTTTCTCCTTACTCTGTTCCTATTATTTTTAGATATGGTTTTATCATTGTGTCCCAGATTTCTTGGATGTTTTATGCCAGGAATTTTTAGATACAATATTCTCTTTGACTGATGTATCTACTTCTAGCATGTCTTCAAAGCCTGAGATTCTTGCTTCCATTTCTTTTATTCTGTTAGTGAAACTTGCTTGCATGGTTACTGTTTGAATTCCTTTTTTTTTTTTTTTTTTTGGTTTTTCGAGACAGGGTTTCCCTGTGGCTTTGGAGGCTGTCCTGGAACTAGCTCTTGTAGACCAGGCTGGTCTCGAGCTCACAGAGATCCGAATTCCTATATTTTGTCATTTCCAAATTTCCCTCAGTTTGGGTTTTCTTTATTGATTTTATTTCTACCTTTGGCTCTTTAATGGTTTTATTCATTTCCTTACACTGTTTGTGTAGTCATAGGTTTCTTTAAGGGATTTGTTCTTTTCTTGTTTAAGGACCATATATATATATATATATATATATATATATATATATATGTCTTTTACTTAAAGTCTTTTACTTGCATTTCAAAAAAATGGGAATATTCAGGCACTGGACTATAGTGGAGAGATAATGTCCTGGCTGTTATTGATCATGGTTTTACTTTGATGTCTAGATATCTGTGATCAGGAGGGTTGTGATTCTAGGTGGTAATATGTTATCTTGGGTGGGTGTTTTGTTTGGTTTCTGTTTGTTTTTTGGTTCTTGGAGAGTGTGGTGGCTGTGTGTTTCCCATAAGGAAATCTGGGATACTGATAGGTATGGGCATTATGGACTCCAGGTAAAATATGTTTTGGTGTATTGGTACCTGAGCTTTAGGAATGGGGATAGACTGGGAGTGGTAGAGTGGCTTCACAAGGGAGAGAAAAACAGGGTATTCCCTATGTGATTAGTTAGTCCCCTTGGAATGGAGGCAGTGAGTGAGGAGAGGCCACAGCAGAGGGTTTCCAAAAAGAGCTGAGGATGAGACTGAGTTACTGGACTCAGAGGAGTGTAGGGAGAGGTGAAAGATCTGCCATTAGCCTATCCTATTCCGTCCCCAGGTTGGCCTGTGGGTTCCCAGGGAGTCTCTGCTGGAGTTGGCAGGTGTGACAAAGCCATGAGTAAGGAAAGTGAGGTTACAGGGGAGGATCTATGGAATCTACCTGAGGTGAGGTGTGGAGAGGCTGCTGCAGGTGTTCTGCTACAGAGCTGGGGATGAGACTAAGGGATTGGAGGATTGGCAGAAGAAGTGAAGATCTGCAGTTAGCCTACCTGAGTCACTGCTAGAGTGGCCTGTGTGCTAGTAGGCAGCGTTTAGGAGTTAGGAAGTGAGATTAAAGCAAATAGGGGGTGGGAAGTTAGGAAGGATAGATCTGTGGGATCCACTGAAGACATGGGCAGGGGAGAAGGGGGGCCTCACAGGTAGTCTGCTGTAGAGTTAGGGATGAAACTAGGGAATTGGGTTTGGAGGTATGCAGGGAGAGATGAAGATCTGGGGTTAGCCTACTTGTTCCCCTGACAGAGCGGCCTGTAGATTCTCAGAGAGGGCCTACTGGAGTTTGGGACTGGGATAAATGGGGATGGAGGTTAGGAGGGGGAGATCCATGGGATCCAATAAAAATGAAGTGGCTGAGTGTTTTAGTTTGGTCTTTACTTGCTATGATGAAACACCGTGATCAAAAAGAAAGTTGATGAGGAAAGGGTTTATATGGTTTATAATTCCATATCTCTCTCTGTTCATTGTGGAAGGAAGTTAGGCAGGAACTCAAACAGAGCAGAAACTTGGAGCCAGAAGCTGATGCAGAAGTCATGGAGGGGTGCCTCTGACTGGCTTGCTCCACATAGCTTTCTTATCTTGCTTTCTTATAAAAACCAGGACCACCAGCCCAGGAAAGGTACCACACACAGTGGCCTGGGCCACACCCCTCATCAATCACTAATTAAGAAAATGTCCTACAGCCAGATTTTATGGAAGCATTTTCTCTGTTAAGGTTCCCTCCTTTCAGATAACTCTAGTGTCACATTGACATAAGGCTGTCCAGCAAGGTGAGTCTGTTGTAGGTGTTCTGCTGTACTCACAATAGGGACAAGTACAAAAGAGCTCGTGTCTACTTCCTGGCACAGCTTGAATCATCTCAGAAGATGACTCAATTGAGGAAATGTCTTCATCAGATTGGACGGCAGGCAAAGTCTGTAGTGCCTTTTCTTCATTAGTGACTGATGCAGGATGGCCCAGCCCCATGTGGATGGTGCTACCCTGGGCAGGTGGTCCTAAGCTATAAAAGAAAGTAGGTTGAGCAAGCCATGGGACCAAGCCAGTAAGAGCATTCTTCTATGGCTTTTACTTCAGTTCCTGCCTTGAGTCCCTGCCCCGATTTTCCTTCATGGTGGACTTCAACTGTAAGCTGAATAAAGCCTTTCCTACTCAAGTTGCTTTTTGTCATGTTGTTTTATGATGGCAATACAAGCAAACTAGGATGAAGGCATTTTCTCCATAGCACTGGCCTATGAATTCTGGTGTGGGTGGTTCATATCTTCCTCTCTCTGTCTCTGTTTCTGTCTCTGTCTCCCTCCTTCTCCCCTCTCTTCCCCTTCCTACTCTCCCTATGTCATTATCCTGCCACAAAAGAGGCCACTTTTTTGACACTATACAGACAGGGCGTCAGCAATAGCAGTGGTACAGTGCAAGTAGAATAGCTGTGAGCAGGTTTCAGAATGGGGGGTTATCTAGATTGCTTATAAGGATTGGCCAACTTGGTTCTCTCTTACAGTACATTTTAGACTAAAAATGGAAATAGAGTCTGAGTTTATAGATAGCAACAGATATGACCAATCTGATTAAGAAAGATCAAGGTTCTGTTTAAACATTAAATTTATTCAAATTTTAATTTCATTTTTTCCTCCAAATATAGAACATTTATTTTTGTTTAAATAATGGGCAATGGTGAATATTTGAATAAATTTCCTGTTTTGGAGACAGCTTCAAATTCATCTCTTCCTCTCTTCTTTAGTGTAATCCTGAGGAATGTGTTCCCTGGCCCTCTATCACTACCTTCTGAAACCCATTAAGTTTGGATTTTAATTCAGATCTTAGGACTTCAGAAACTGCCATAGTCATCAAACTCAAGCTTCTTAACCAGGCTGTGTATCAGAGTATCCTGGCAGCTTTTTTTGTACTGTTCAGTCTTGGGTTGCCCCCACAGGATGTCTGAAGAAATACTGGGATTGTTGATAAAGAAGCTCATAGTAGGTATATAATAACATGTTAGGTCATGACTCATATTCTGAGGAGATGTAGCACATTGAAGGGAATAAACTGAAAGAAGGAGGCATGAGTTGAAGAGTCATTTGGGGAAGCCAGCCTGTGAGAGGAAGGGACATTTAAATTTTAGATATTCAAGAAAAGATACAGCAAGCCTTGAAGAGGAAGATGGGGATGGTGTCTCCTCTGAGAGAACATCAGGTCCAGAGATGCTGAGGAAGGTGTGTGGAGGAGATGCAAGGAGACAGATTAGTGTGGCTGGAGTGGAGTTGCTCAAGTCAGCTTGGGCCATCCTTGGGTGTCACATGATCATAGAGCAGGTATGGACACACACTCTTATTTACCTACTCCTTTTCTCTGCCTACACCCCACCAAGCAATGAAAGGAGGTAACAGGTAAGGTATAGCCTGATGAACTGGCTTCATTCCAGCCAGGAATGAAGGACGACAAGGAGACTGAGATGGACTGAAGTGATTAGTAGTGAGGGAGTAGCTGCTGATTTGATTGGTGAATACAATTAAACAAGTTTTTTGCCTCGCTGTCTACAATTTGTGATTTAGCTGAAATTTTTCTTTAAAATTAGTAAAAGAAACCCCGTGTCCCTATTATGCTTACTTTAGTACTATCCTGGAGTTGCAGATTTTTCCTCACATTAAACCACCATGCCATCTTTCCTTCCCACCACCAAGACTATGCCTCAAGTGGACACTAGTCTTTTCTCATGAGAGCAATATGTACTCAATACAAAATAGAATGGCCTATCCTTAAAGTGTAACCCATCATGGCAATGACTCTTCAACAATGAAAGAGTTCATTATGCTGAGTATGGTTGCATTAGATAGTATTAGTTTTAATTTGTTTTCCACATTTTCAACTTGATGATTTTAACTATAATATGGAGATTAAAATGATGTGTTATAATTGGCCCTTGCATATGCTGGATGAGAAATCTTACACCAGCTCAGTGGGATGTAACTAAGTTTTCTTGTCACAGCAGGCAGGTTCAAAGTGTCCTAGGGGCCTCTGTCTGAGTGGTTGAAGCACACAGGGAAGGTGTGATGGCTTTCTTGGTTGTCAGCTTGACTACCAAATTAACTAAAACCAAAAAATGGAGGACATATCTGTGGGGATTTTTGGTTAATTTGAAGTAGGAAGATCCACTTCTATTCCACATCTGTGACTTTGGGGGTGCTGGTCTGGAGCCCAATTTTCCTAAGCTATCTTTATCATTAAACAGCTGCTTATTGTCCATCTCTGTGTTTGCCCTAGCATCTTAGTGATCATTAGGTTAAAAACAACCCTTCACCAACCTAGAGACTAAGACCATCCTAAGGTATTATATGAAGCTTACAACAGAGATATTCATGCTTCACCTGGCATGCTGGCCTGAGTCCTACAGACACCTTTTTTTTTTATTCTTTTATTAGTTCAAATTAGGAACAAGCTTGCTTCAGATGTCAATCCCTTCTCCCTCTCCCTCACCTTCCCCCCAACATCCCACCTGCCCCTAGCCATCCCCCCTCCACTCCCCAGGCAGGGTAAGGCCCTCAAAAGGGGCTCCCCAAAGTCTACCACATCATCCTGAGCCAGGCCTAGGCCCTTCCCCATGTCAGACACTTTTTTTAAAACACCAAAATTTGTGACTTTCTTTGTTCTATTTCTAGAAAAATCTTGTGAAATTGTTACCATATTGGAATATTGTATTTGGGAAAAATAGAATGTGTTCTTTTTTGTCCATGATCACTAATGATTAGCTCCAGAATAAACTTTGTCTTATTCTTTCTGAATTGAGGGCTATGGTTTTGTATTAACATAACTTAAGGGTGCCCTCTGTCTCTGTGTCTCTGTCTCTCTCTGTCTCTTTGTGTCTCTCTTTGTGTGAAATGTGTCTGCCTTTCTGTCTCTCTCTCCCTCTAGTCCTTCCCTTGGTCAATATGACTTTTGGTCACCAACTTTTATTGTATTGACGGGCCTTCTTTGTATGCATTGGGAGGGCAAACTCTCACTGTGTTTATAACTTGCCAAATGGTGTTGTGGAAGAAAGTTTCCTATGAATACCACAGATTAGATTAAGATATTTTTAATTTAAGGAACATTATACTTATGGAAACTGAATTGCTTGTGTAAAGCTCTCAGGTTCCCCTCTCCATGAATTATTTTATTCCTTTCATTGTCCTTTGCTATTTTGAACATATAAACAATATTCACTTATATCAGAAAAATATATGCTTGAAAGGCAAAATTACATATCAGAAAATTGAGGATACAGTTTCCTGTCATCAGATTGAAGAAAAATTGATATCAATATTTGTTAGACTATTAATTCTAACAAATAAGTTTATTGTAAGACTATTAAGATTACTAGACTATAAGGCTAATTGAGAAATGCTGAGAACATAGTTTATTAAAGACAGAGGCTGCCTTTGTAGAGCATCAGAGTACAATCTGTTTATTTTTCATTTTGTTAGCACATGGAATGAAGGAAGACAATCAGATTCCAGAGAAACAAATTTTTCATTTCTTTCCCATGCTCATTATGTATCACTTCAGAGGATCCAAACAGTGTTTTCTATAAGGCTAACATTTTATTTACAAAGAAGAGATGTAATTAAATGGATTTACTCAGTTATATTGTTGTGGTGCTATTGGGAGAAAAAAAAACAAGAAGAAAGCAATGCAGGACTTCATGAGCAAGAGAAGGATAGATTCAGGTGATGCAGAAGGTTGGTTTTCCAGGGGAAGCCTTCCCCAAAGGATTAATTTGGTACATTCCAAGCCAAGAACAATTCATTAGGAAGTATTCTTGAGGATATACTTAGCAATAAATTTGACAGAAAGCATGGTTTCTTTACATGTTGGCTTTATCCGGGATTCTGGAAGAAGGAAACCAAATTTGCCTTTATCACGGAGCTCAAAGGCAAATGTGTGTTTGATGCCCAGGTCATAAGCCCAGTCTAAAGAAGAGCCTGATGTCGGATCTGCAAAACAGAATCAGTAAATATTTCATTAGAGGCAAGTACTGAGGCTTTTTTCCCCATTTTTAAATTTGAGTTAGAAACAAGATTGTTTTACATGTCAATCCCAGTTCCCTCTTCCTCTCCTCCTCCCCTACCACCTGACCCCCAACTAAAACCCTACCTATCACATACTCTTTCTGCTCCCCAGGGAGGGTGAGGACTTCCATGGGGATCTTCAGTTTCTGTCATATCCTTTGGGTTAGGGCCTAGGCCCACCCCCATGTGTCTTGGCTCAGAGAGTATCTTTCTATGTGGAATGGGCTCCCAAAATCCACATCTATGCTATCGATAAGTACTGATCTACTACTGAAAGCTCCATGATTTCCCAGGCCTCCTCACTGACACCCAGGTTCCTGGGGTCTGGATAAGTCCCATGCTGGTTTCCCAGCTATCAGTCTGGGGACCAAGAGCTCCCTGTTGTTCAGGTCAGCTGTTTCTGTGGGTTTCACCAGCCTGGTCTGGACCCCTTTGCTCATTACTCCTCCTTCTCTGCAACTGGATTCCAGTTTAGTTCAGTGATTAGCTGTGGGTGCCTGCTTCTGCTTCCACCAGTTGCTGGATGAGGGCTATCGGGTGGCATATAAGTCAGTCATCAATTTCATTATCAGGGGAGGGCATTTAAGTTAGCCTCTCCTCTGTTGCTTAGATTGTTAGTTGGGGTCATCTTTGTAGATCTCCTGACATTTCCCTAGTGCCTGATTTTTCTTTAAAACTATAATGTCTCCCTCTATTATGGTATCTCCTTTCTTGCTTTCTTCTATTCTTCCCCCGACTCAACCTTCCTGCTCCCTCACGTCCTCTTCACCCCTCCTCTTCTCCCCCCCACCCCCCCTTTTTTTTAAAGCATTGGAATTGCTGGTTCGGAAGATAAGACTCAGTGGGTAAAATACTTGCAATGCAAAGGTGCAGTCCTAAGCTTAGATTCTCAGCACACATAAAAAAAGCCAGACATAGTGGCTCATGCCTGTAATGCCAGTTTACACAACTGATAAGTTTCAGTTTCCATGAGTGACCTTGTCTCAAAAGAATAGAGTATAAAACAAATGTTGGCCTCTGTCCACACACACACACACACACACACACACACACACACACACACACACAAACACACACTCAAAATCGCATGTATAAAATTAATCATAAAAGTAATTATATGTTAATTGCAGTAATGACAAAATACTATAAATGGTACAGAATACATTTATAGTTTACCATATATTTTAAATGTGTACTACGTTCAAACTTTCTAATTTTTTCTTTTTATTACTTTTTAAAATTAGCACATAAAGTGATTTCATTATGACATTTTACTATATACTCATCTTATGTCTTTTTCACTCTTTTGCTCTCTTGTCATTTATGCTGTCAGATAAAATTGTTTACGACCAAGAATGTTCAAGCTAGCTACTTTAAGGATATATTTAATACTCTAATTCAAACTTTCTATGAATTTTTGTGAAACTTTACAAAGATGTCAGTATTTGGTAAAAAAGAAAATGCTTAAAGACATAAACATTTATAGAGATGCTTCTCTCTGTGTGTATGTGTGTATATATTTACGGTGTGTGAATATACATGCTAAATATATAGGTACACACATATTATACAACATACTATAAATGCATGTATATGTTTTCCTTTATGTAATGGGATAGTATTTTGTGTGTAAAATCATTGATAATTTAGGATACCAATATCTTAAGTTTGGAAATTAATAATTTAAAGCTTTTTATAATTTATTCTTTTAAATTTCATTTTACATTCCAACCATAGCTCCCTCCCACCCTTCCTCTATCCCCCATTGCCTCCCACCAGCCCACCCTCACTCCACTCCTCCTCTCGAGTAAAGGTTCCCATGAGGAGTCAACAAAGTCTGACATGATAGGTTGGGGCAGTGTCAAGCCCCTCTCCCATGCATTAAGGTAGAGCATGACATCCCACCATAGGGAGGGGGCTCCAACTAATTTAAAGCTTCTATGAAGAAGGGAGGGATATTTGGGTGGGAAGAGATATAGTTCAATTATTCAACAGCTGCTTATGAAATCTCTAATAAGCTCAACAGACTTTACATGGGCTGAGCACAGTAATGGATCCATCTAATCCCTGTAATACAGAGGTTTAGACAGAGACATGGTGTGAGGCCCGTGTGGGGATAAACTGTGAGACCTTATCTCAAACAGAAAAACAAACAAAACCAAAACTAAACATAAAACAAAAGCACACTACCTAACCAACCAAAACAAGGCCCAGAACAATACATTTATTTGGTCCTAGAGAGGGCAGGCAATACAAGATTACAAAGATGACTTGTGGTTTCAGGAACTTACAGTTTAGAGGAGAGACAAAGATTTAAAAAACAAAACAAAATCTTAAAAAAAAAAAAAACAACTTAGTGCAGAGCACAGCTGTAAATACCACAAGGAAGCAGCACCACTTGATAAAGGTTTAAAATAGAAGCAATATTGTGCGTGGTGAGCAGGGCTTATACTCATACTTTGTCAAATTCCACTTTGATGATGAAAACCATATTAGAGAAATAAAGAAAGAGAAAAATCTATCTATCTATCTATCTATCTATCTATCTATCTATCTATCTATCTTCTATCTTTCCAGGTGGGGGTAGAGAAAGGCATTCTGGCAGGTGAATTCAAGGGTGAACAAGCCAAGGGCATTTTAGGGACCTGTGAGTTCTGTTTGGCTGGAGTTAAATACGCAGTGAGTAGGAACCCTTGTAAATCTGATGTGTTCAGACTTTTTTTTTTTTTTGAGAAGCAATAGTCACTTCCATATTCTTTATAGAGTATAAAAAATAGTTTAGGTAAAAAAAGTCTAGGTTAGAAAGTCTAGACAGAAACTGGTAGGCACCATGAAGTGAAAGGCAGAGCTGGGATAGAGACAAAATGCCAGGAATAACGATGCAGTGATAGATGACATAATTTGATAAAAATGACTAAAATTTCAATCTGGGTGTGGGAGAAACGTGTGTTATTAACAAAGATTTGGTGAAGTATGGAATTGAGAGGACCATCGAAGAGAAAGGGGGGGGTGGCCTTGTTAAGACAACCAGGAAGGAGTTTGGGGAAGTTAAACTGTTACTGACCAGGCATTGTGGGTGGAGGTGACATATACATGCTTAGTATTATTTCCTTGTTGGTGAATGGATCCACTTCTCAGTACTAATGTTTGTTGGGTTTTGCTCTGAGATTTACTTTATCTGATATTTACAATAAATTTCTCCTTCAGTTTTTAGTTTGTACCTTTTTTATTTCAATCTGTCTGTATAGTTAGATTAGAAATAAGTTTCTTATAGATGACACATTGATAAATAACAATGAGTTATCTCGAGTCCTTACATACACTGAATGTCAGATGAACTAAAAGTTTTTGATTCAATCATGAGACACGTTGTTGTTATGACTATATTATGTATGAAGGTGTGCATATATCTCTATCTTCTTCCAATTCCTAGTCCATTATTCTTCCTTCCTGCATTTCTCAGCCTCCTTCTGCTATTATTTCCTTTGTGTTTGCAAAGAACCCCTTTAGCAGTCATTTAAAGGAAGGTCTGCAGGTAATAAGTACTCCATTTCCTGTGTCTATTTTCCTCTTTGCTTGTGTCGAGAACACTAAGTTTGCTAGGTCTTTCTTTTCAGCATCTGAAATTGCATTGTTATTTTTGATCTCCATGGTTTCAAATGGATAACAGTCAAACAAATATTTTTGGATAAGTTAGGATACACTTTTCATTGGAGAAATTTATAGGAATCAATTCTACTCTTGCTTCATGTCCTACATTGTGGTAAGTATTAGGGGCTCTGAGGGGCTGACTAATTTACATTAACTTATAACTATAATTCTTTTTAATTTTTTCCTTTTACTGAAAATGGATCTTTTTCTCACATAATATATATCCTGATTATGTTTCCCCCTCTCTCTACTCTTCCCTCCCATTTAAATCCACCACTTTTCTGTCTCTCATTGGAAAACAAACATGCTTCTAAGGGATAATAAACACAATAAATAAACTAAAATATGATAAAACAAAAATCAGTGCATTGGAACTGGATAAGACAAACAGGGGAGGGGGGAAGCCCAAGAGAAGGTACAAGACACATAAAATCATTAAACTGGAAGCCATAATATATGTACAGAGGACCTGTTAAGACCTATGTGAGGTCCTGTGCATGCTGCCTCAGTCTATATGAGTTCATATGAGCTATGCTTATGTTGATTTAGAGGGCTGTGTTTTCTTGGTGTCCTCCATCCCCTCTGGCTCTTACACTCTTTCTGCCCCTTTTCCCACAGGGTTCACTGAGCCCTTAGGGGAACAGTTTAATGGAGACCTCCTGATAACCATAATTCTTGCTATAAGAGAAGAAATCATCTTAATTCACAGAGTCCAGTCTTTGGGAAAAATGAAATCATGTTTTTGTTATTGTTGATTTTATTTCTTGAAAATAGAAAAGCTTGGTTAGTCACAAAAACCATATAACAAAAGTCATGCACAGCAGTAAGGACTTTGGTTTTGTTATAACTTAACTTTATAATGCCTTTGCCAGTCCTTGTAACTGGGAGATAGTATTTGCTCATGTTTGGGGTGTTTTTGTGAGGATTAATTTAGATCATGAGAATCAAGTGTTGAGTTCAGTGACCAGCTTATGAGTGGACAACAAACAATTACAGATGATACTTAGAATGCAGTCTGAGACTTGACAAGTTATGTACTCCTGATTTTGAGAATGGGGTTTATATGAACATAGACATGCTCATTTTAAACTTATTGTCTGTGACTGCCTTTGAATTACAATGCTCCAGTTGAGTAGACACACTTAGGAGATTCTGGCATTAAAGTCAAAACAAATAGCTGATCTTGTAGAAAGTTTCCTGATTCCAGGTAAAAAGAATAAGAAATTAGAAAGTTCCTTAAGGCTAAGCAAAACAAGTAAAAAGTCAGCAACAATGACAGCCTATAATATTGAAGAATTAAAAATTTCGGTGAGAATATAAACAAAAGAAGAGAACTCAAATCTCCTTTCAACACTACCAATCAGATTCATTTGCCCGTAACAGGAAAAACAGATCAGAGGGATAAGAGATGACTATAACATCCCCACCTACCATAGATTAATGAGAAGACACTACTAGAAGGCAAACAAGGCCAAAGAAGAGATGGTTCCATTTAAGTTACACAGATGGAACTAGACGTGGCCTCTGTCCCAACTATTTCTTGTTCGGCTGAAGATAAAACATTTGGTGTTGGGGAACAGGAAGGTAGATGAAATAACATGCAAATTTCTATTGATTTAATATTTTGTCCTAATTATATAGCCTTGTAGAAGTTCATTGTAATTAGTTTCAGACACTGCCCTCTCTCTGGAGACAGGCACATCCTGTGTTTCAGATTCCCATATAAATGCAGAATCTCTTGTGACAACTGGAGTTTTATAATCTAAAAATTTGATCATTTTCTTTACTATTCACACAGATATAGGGAAAAATTCACAGTAAATATCAAGAAAAACTTACAAATTGTTGATGCTATTGGGCCATAGATGTAATGGGTTTCATATCTAGACGAGAGAAAATCAGTGGCAATCCTGGCAACCTTGAGCTAGAGATGAAAGTGAGAGGGGGATTACAGGATGCTATATGAAAACCTTTTTCTAAGAATTAAAAACCAGTTTTACAGGTTATTTAGCATTTGAAGATTAAAATATGGTAAATGGTTTAGTAAGAAATATTGTCAAAGTGCAATCAATCAATTATATGGAATTATGTTACATTCTCTCTCTCTCTCTGTATTCTTTAAAAAAAGTTTGAAGTTTTATTTATGTAAGTATATGATTGTTTGAATGTTTTGCATGTATGCAGGTATGAGCATCACATGAGTGCCTGGTGTGCATGGAGGCCAGAAGAGGGTAGCAGATTCCCTGTAACTGAAATTGCAGATCGTTGTGAGCCACCATATGGGTGCTGAGACTCAAACCCTGGTCCTCTGCAAGAACAAGTGCTCTACACAGATAAGGCATCTTTCTAGCCTGGTGTGACCTTTCTTTCAGACTCTTTATGGGTTCAGATAGTTGACCCTTTCAAAATCATTTTCTCCTATCCCTTTCTCTGTAATAAGTCCATTATTAATACAGAACTTTCTCCACTTGTGTAATAGAAAAAAAGGTAATTGATTAATTTTTGTTTTAATCTTCATTGACTGAACGTGTGTGTGTGTGTGTGTGTGTGTGTGTGTGTGTGTGTGTGTGTGTGTGTGTGTACTACTTGGGATCTTGCACATGACAGTGCATGCTAGTCAAACACTTGGCAACTGAACTACATCTCTAGTATAGCTTATTCACCATTAAAGTGGTCTTGCTATATTAGGGTTTCTTTCCTGGCATTTCATCATACTTGATCAACTGTCTATTGTAGGAGAGTAATTTTTGGGATGAACATTAATGATTATAGTCTCTAATAAATTTGAACTCCAAATGAATGTTTTTCCATTGTTATGTATAAGTATCTGAATTCTATTCTACTGTATTAGCATTCTATATCTAAGCCATTCAATATTAGAATTCCATTTTGGGTGTTCTAGATATTTCTTCCTTATAAAATTTTCTTAAAATCGCATTGAAATATTTTATTGTATTTACAATTATCAATCAAAAATCTAAATATCATTATTTTAACTACAGAGTAAACTTCATTGGTTCTTTTTCTGGTATTTAAAATGTGAGGCCTTGGTGTGGTGCCAAAACTGAATTTCTAGGATTTGGGAAGCTAAGGCAGGGTGGGTGGTGAGTGTGATGTGTGGCTGGGGCACATAGTGAGTTCAAAGCCAGCTTGAATTACACAGTAAGACTGTGTCTCAAAACAACCAACTAAATAAAGTGAAACCATTTCAGCATATATCAAAGTTGATGAAAAACAGAATACAGTCAATGATGGTTTTGAATGTAGACACCTGAGATATATGTATATATTTACATACCAGGTCACTGTGGTTGGGTGGCAGTTTGGATGTGTAGCCATAAGGAAATAATAGCATTTGGGAGTAGGAATGGAAGGTGATATACGCCTTGATTGAATTCAGATGGCTTCGAATGAAGTTAGTGACAGCTTTTGTCTCTTTTTCAGACTCTGGTGCAGGGCCCCTATAGACTTCCTGGCATGGGTCATTGGTATTTGGAGAAGCTGCAGAAGAAATGTGGATTACAATGCATTGTCTGCTAGCACCACTCCTACCCCTTCTGATATGGCTTCACCCAATGCTTAAAACTTCAGACATCTCCTGTTACATGGTCACTAGAGGATTTGTGTACACATGTCCCATAGACTGTGGAAGCATTCTTAGCTGTATTTTCCCTGCTTGTACAGGTCATAGTAAAAACACAAGTGTCTCAAGGCTTAGAGCCCAGGTCCACACTAGTTGCCATTCAGCCCAGGCTCTGACTCTTTGAGAACTGGCATAAATCACCTGTCGTGAGCCCAAGTTTCTTCCTTTCTTTCAGGAGAATTCTCTTGACTGGGGATGGCTGCTGCTGTTTCAATATTCTTTGTGGTAGACTAGAGTTAAAAGCATGGTAACCTTTTAAAAATGAAACTAGGCAAAGAAGAAATGCACAAATTGGGGCAGAGCTATGGTCTCCCTGGAAGTCTGTAATGATGAAGTTGTGGTTGTGTAGAACTGAATGGTATTGAGGATTATCATTCATTTAACAGATAAGGAAGTCAGTATTCACTCAAAGGATTTTTTGTTACTGCTGAATACATAGGTGGTTTACCTAAACTCAAAGTCTAAGTGCAAAACCATTTTCTTAACAACAAATTTGCAACTCACAGTCCCATGAGACATCGAAGTTCCTGTTGAGGTCAGTGCCAATGCAGGTGGAATTCTGGTTCTTGGAACGGTTTTTTCTCCACATTCGGTTCTGCCAGAAGGGACATCAGAATGTGTACACATGGTCACTGCACTTTTCATTGTTACCATCTCAGATCCTCTCTTTATGTGTCTACAAGTTTATTTGAAATCTCCATAGTTAACTTGAGCTCTTTTATTATAAGGAAATTTTGTTTTCTTACAATTTCTAATATTTTCAGATACATAAGTTTTAATGTTAAAATGTTTGAAGCATTGATGAAATTTTTCCACAAGTTAAAAAAGTTGATTAGTTTTCTATATTAGAAAGTGACCACTCCCTGACTTAGAAAGCAGCAAAATGTTTGTATTATTTTAATAATACCTGTGCAACCAGACCATCACAATTGATCAATGGGCAGAACATAAGAAACTTGGGCATGCTCAGCCCTAAATGGGACTCCCCTAAATGGGATATCTGTATCACACCTTTCCCTTCAAGGCTGAGAGACCTATGGGGAAGAGGGATTGGAAAGATTGTGAAGAGCCAGAAGTGCTAGACGACATCAAAGAAACTGTTTTCTAGACACAACCAGGCAGATACACATGTAAACACATAGTGGCATGATGGAATATGGCATACACAGAATCTGCACTAGCTCAAGCTGGACAAAATTTCAGCATGGAGTTGGGAGGTGGGCAGGAAGTCCTACCCTGGCTGAGGAGCTATTGACATTTGATTGCTGCTGGAAGAGTGAGTCAGTTTTCTTTAGTGGAGTGACATCAAGCACTCCAGGGCAAGCCCCATGCTCAAGAGTGGTCTGCTAGCACAAATAAATGCTGTATTTTTTTTTTTTTAAGAGCAGAGACAGGAGACATGAAGTTGGGTTAGTAGCGAGGTGGGAGTGGATTTGGGAGGAGGTTTGGGAGAGGAAAAAGTAAGATAAAATTCACTGTATGAAATTCTCAAAGATTAAATAAAAATATTACTTAAAAATTTTAAAATACACTTCTCTGAATTGGAATCAAACAGTTACCAAAACCATAAACATAACAAGTAACAATAAATGTGCATTAAAACCAGTGACTAATATATGACTTAAATGCAACAAGCATGCAGGAAACATATAGGTAGCAGTACCTGTGTCCATGACCAAATATATCCATCTACATTGACTACAGGCAGAACGTAAAAAGTCATCCGGTCCAGGAGTTTGGTCATGATTCTATTTTTCCCATAACTCTTAGTTGCCTAGAGGGGAGAGAAAGTTAGGTTGCTATTGAGAAAGCTAGATCTATTAGCCATAGCTACCAATCTTCGAGTTGTTTTTCAAGGTTAGATGATTTTAAACATTTTTTAAAGTAGGTAAACATAAATGACTCACATAGATTAAGAGAAAAACATATTAAATGCAGAGACATAAACTGGAATGAATGTTTTTTAAAGATTTACTTAATTATCCATACTGGAAGCTGCCAGTTATAGCCTGTATAACCACAGACAAAACAGAGCCAAGTGGATGTTAATAGCACCAGGTATGTGATAAGATCATTCTCTCATGTCCCTTAAGTAAATATAGATCAAGTCTGTGAACACAAGGAGATAGGAACAAAGGATAAGGTTCATAAATATCTATAAATATGACTAAAGAAAAACCCTTTTTAAGTGCTGTGGATTTAACCCAAATTCTTATGCACAGCAAGTATGTGCTCTCCTGATGATCCATACCTCCAACCAAGAAATTCACATGTACAAGTGTACCTGTGTGTCCCTATGAGGGAAGGCCCGAGGATGACAGAAGGTTCAAGTGACTGCCTTAATTTCTCTCAATTCTCACAACTCAGAGCTTGAAAATTTAGCTGGGGTGACTGCCAGAAGGCCCCAGGGATCTGTTGTCTCTGCCCCATCCAACTCCCCTAGTGCCAGGATTGCAGGCATGTACTTTAAATGCTGGGGTAGGATTCCGGTCCTCAAGCTTGCACAGCTAGCACTTTACTGACTCATCTCCCTGGCCTCAGAAAATTCATAAAATTAATACAAATCTCTGGCAATGCTATATACTTTCTAGCAATCACAAAACACTTGGTTCAATTTCTAGCAATAATGATAAAACAAAAATTTAAATGTCAATAATTTAGAGATTGACCTGTCAGTGTTTCTGGTTTTTTGTTTTTGTTTTTTTGGCATAAATTCCTCCAATTATCTGAGCTATCGATATTCTCAAAAACAAAACCAAACAAAACCCTCCCCATTCTTGAAAAATTCCTCTCAGTACATGTATATGTGTGTGTATACCTGTGTGTGTGTGTGTGTGTGTGTGTGTGTGTGTGTGAGAGAGAGAGAGAGAGAGAGAGAGAGAGAGAGAGAGACAGACAGCAGAGAGAGAGAGAGAGAGAGAGAGAGAGAGAGAGAGAGAGTGTGTGAAGGTCTCACTATGTAGCCTTGAATGACCTCAATCTACTCCTCCTGTCCCAGCTATCCCAGTGCTGAGATTGCCAGCAGACAGGAGATTCCTTGCAGTCATATTGTTTTGTGCTCTTTTGTAGGTTAAGAAGAGTTTTTGTCCTTTAGTTGGGGGAGGGTCAAAATAAGCAAAGTTTTAAGTCAATACTATGCAGCATCTTTCCTAGCGAACATATCTGTGGCTCAACCATTATTGCTGTGGGTGTTCCAAACGGCTATGAGAAGCAGCTGGTGGAGAGCATTAAAGACAGGATGTGTCAGATATTCAGAAACATGCAAACTACATCTATTTTTATAAAACAAGCTATTTCTCAGTTGAAAGGAAATTAAGTAGGAAAACTCCAAGTTCTTGCATGACCAATGAAATACGTAAAGGATAACTAAATATTTATGTTCTGAGTTTATCAAAGAAAATTAAAATTTTAATTTATAACATGAAAGGGATATCAGATTTTTAGATAACCATAAGATAAATGTCATTATTATAGCTAAAAGAAGTTGCTTTCACTATTGTGAACTTTCAGGTGCAGTTTAAGGAGTTTGATGGAAGATGGAATTCTATAAAAGCTGCAGTGATGACTAAACTCAGGGCTTGTATGTGCTGGCAGAGGGAAATGTAGATTTCTTGAATTAAGTGGCATACCACACTTTTGGAAAGGGATGCTGTCGGTCAGTAAAGCACTGGAGACTAGTCAGAAAGACATTGATTGTGACTGGTTCCTTACCTGATAGACAAACCACTGACAGAAAGCTGGAGAGACCCATTCCCGTGCATGAATGCCACAGTCAATGAAGATAGCCTTTCTTTCTTTACCTTTCCTCCCAACCTGTTGAAATAAGGGATTATTTTTCTTTTCTTTTCTTTTCTCTGTGTAGCTTTGGAGCCTCTCCTGGCACTTGCTCTGGAGACCAGGCTGGCCTCGAACTCACAGCGATGTGCCTGCCTCTGCCTCCCGAGTGCTGGGATTAAAGGCATGCACCACCAATGCCCGGCCTAAGGGATTATTTTTCATTAGCTCACATATTAGTCCCTTGTCATTCAGTAGTTCATTTTCTCAAACAATTATTTTCCTTGTCTATTGCTGAACATGAACCATGCTTATGCATTCTGTCCCCAGGGAAGATGATGGCAGCTATACTGTCTATACACAATTCACCACCTGTTACAGGACAAATTTTTTTTTTCAAAATTTTCTTTTCAAGGTTCAGTGCTGCTTTTAGGGTTTTATAAAAGCAGAAAAACGATACAGTCAAGGCTTAGAGAGATAGCTCAGCTGTTAAAGCACTTGCTGCTCTCAACGAGGACCCGAGTTCTGTTCCCAGCACCCATATCTAGTGGCTCACAACCACCTGGAACTCCAGCTGGGTACCCACACTCACATGTATATATTCTTATGTCATGTGTAGTCACCCAAACAAACACATCCTTAATAAATAAAACACATCTTCAGAAAATGAAATTTGGTGTCAGTGAGAAGGCTCAGTGGATAAAGGCACTTGCTACTAAGCCTAATGACCTGAGTTCAATCTTTAGGGCCTACATGAAAGGAAAGAATTGACTCTGAAAGTTGTCCTCTGACATTTACATGTGCCACGACATGAATTCAACCACACACACACACACACACACACACACACACACACACACAGAGCAAACTAAACCTTGCATTAGAAAATAATATCCATGTTCCCTCAAAAATAAAATAGCAACCACACTACATATTGTTTTTCTTACTCCATTGCTAACTTTCTGTGCTGAGATAAGGATTGTAAAGCTAGCTCATAAAATAGAAACATTTAGCCTGGAGTGAGGCCCATTGGGGTACAGGACCAGTACCTGATATTTGAAGGGCTTCCATTTTAAATGGAGTTCAGATTCGGTTTGGGTGGTTGGAGAAGCTGATTGAATGGAGATATAGGTTGTGAATGCCTTCCCAGTTATTAGTGAGCTGCCCAGGGAGTGGAATCTTTGGGTATACAAAGTCTGGCAGGAGTTGAGTGGTCATTCCTGCATTGAACCTGAGCTCCTTTGCCTGACTACTGTTCTGGTGTTACACAGCATGATATTTAACTTTTTCATCATGACATTCATTCCCCAGTTTCATTCCATTTTAATGGACCAGGAAGGAGTCCTTGTGTAGACAAGGACCCTGAAGACCATTGTAACAGAGCTATCCTGTGGAATATTCCTTGGTTTGCTCACTTATGTAATCTCTAGCAGGTGCACGCTCCTATTTTTTTTTTTTTATTGCATGGATGCATTGTATTATATGTTCTTGGTGGACATCCAGAGTTTAAAATATTCGAAAAATAACATGTTTTCCAATTTCAAATTTAGCTCAACTGCCACAAAGTGACTTTTGTGTCCATGTTTTAAATTAACAAACTAATTAATCATTTTTTGAATTTTACCTTGAGAACATATAATGGATTATCTTCAACAGTTGATCCAATTTTAATTCTTGACACCATTTCAGGATGTTTTGCTACCATTTTTTCAGTCCAAGAAACAATCTTAAGAACAAAAATCAAATTTGAAGAATTAAAATACAGGAAAATTGCATAACAACAGAAGAAGACAGTCATTTCAAAAGACTGTAATAGGCGTTGTATACCATACCTTGTCCCAGTCATTGTATTTTCCATAACTGTGCCTGCCTGAGACTTCATCTTTCACATCAAACTGTTTCTCTATCTCTTCTTGTAGATCATGTATCAGGATTCTGTTTGACAGCAGAATGATAAAACACATTTATCACATGAACATTTTGTCATAGGAAAGAGAACATTTTATCTTTCGTTTGCAGGAAAATGCCTCTTCCTCTCCTCTATCTGGAATAAAGCCCACTTCCTCATCTCTCTGTCTTCACCATTTCCTTTGGACAAGTAATTGTAGGGCTTCTGATTCCCCTTCTACCTGAGCTATGCTGACTTTTACAGTGGCTCTGCACTCTTTCTGCTAGTCAGAACCTAAAACTGCCTTGCCGAGAAGCAGAGATTGTAGTAAATGTATATTATGCATGATATTTAGAAGAAGTTGTATATAAAATATCTCACTAATAAGTTTTATATTGCTTATATGCTTAGATAATAACATTTGGCAGATATTCAGCTAAAAATTAATTATACCTATTGCTTTCCCCCTTACAATGAAATCCTGGCATGTTTGAAATCATACACCCGACTCATACCATACCATCATAATGCTCCTGGCCTCCAAAGTGCACACAAGCACATCTATAGCACACAGGCAGCAGTGGTTATTCTCATTCACAAATCTACAGAACAGACTTCATTGTGTTAGCTTTTGAAATTTGGAGAGAAGCTTGAATAATAACAATGGTGCTAACAAAACTGGGGACTTAGCACAAGCCAATTATTTCTCTAAACTTTTATGTTCATTAAGTCACTTCATCTTCACAAGGGATTTTTAACCTCATTCTACTGATGGGAAAACCTAAGGCACAATGTGTTCAAATATGCTGTCTAACCATAGAGCCAGAATATGTGTGGCTAGGGTGCTTCTGAGGAGGCAAAAACAAGAGGAAAAAGTCATTGGGAGGGTGACACTGTTGGGATCAAAAGGCATAAGCCTTTTGATGCCTCCACTTTCAATTTTCATCTCTTCTTGGGTCAATTCATGTCACTATTCCAAGATCTTATAGACTGAAAAATTATTGGCCACCCAAAGTCTGCCTTGTATTTAATTTTCAGCTCTGACCTCTCTCCCGAACTACTATCAAACACATCAAACTAACTACCCTTAACTTTTCTTTTGTACTCTGTCCTAAATTTGTTTATCATGGGCTAGATTCCAATTAATATACATTATTCAATCCTGTCAAGCCTATCACCATTTAACTTAATTAAATTTAATTAAAGGAAATTATTGCTCAGAAATATTAAATGCTTATAATTTATAATGTTTTATACATTTATTTATTTATTTATTTATTTATTTATTTATTGTGTGTGCATGTGTGCATGTGTGTGTGTGTGTGTGTGTGTGTGTGTAGATCAAGGGCAACCTGTAGCAGTCAGTTTTCTCTTTCCACATGGATGAGTGGGACCAAACTCAGACAGTCAGACTCATTAGCAAACCACTCACCCAACCATGTTGCCAACCCTCTAATCCAAACAACTTTAGCTTTCTTTCAAAAGTGCTATTATGCACACAAATATTTTAATGCACTAATGTTTGTGGATTTACTGCCCAGGTTCATGAACTTATTTTTGAACTCATGTAGTAGGAAGTTGTATTTATGTATAATAAAATCTAATGCTGAAAAAAGTGCCTCCTTTTTCCTTATTTTCAATAATATCTTTTGCTAATATAGTTTAAGAAAATAAAACTATCAGGAAAGTGTTTTCTTGATAGAAATCTTGATATTAAATCATAGATAAGTTTGAGAAGAATTTTGCTAAAACTGGACTTTCAGATGTTTCAGCAAATTTTTGTATGATTTGATTACTTTTTGTGTATTTTAAAACTAGTCTTGTACATGGCATTTTCTCCAGCAAACTTTTAATTTGGTTATTATGCATATTAAAATATATGTTTTGGTTACACTATGTATTGCCCATTTTATTGGCTTTAAACTTTCATTGGCCTTTTACTTTTGAATTTTAGTTATGTATTAAGAGTTTCCTATGTAATTACTTTCTCTGTGAGTAACTGTATTTTCTTTTTGACTTTTCCCATTACTACTTCTTTGCTTTATTGTGTTGGTTAAAACAGAAAAATAGTAGAAGTGGAAAAGGGCATTCGTTCTTTTTTAAATTCTGTTTGATGGGAAAAATCTGTCTTTCACTATTAAGTATGGTGTTAAGTGCCACTTGGAATTAATATTGTAGGGTATACTTAGACAATCTTTGTATTATTGGTCACTAAGGCAAAGTTGCATTGATGCCTATTATTGATTCCTGAGTGTGTTAAATATGATGTTTTAGCTGCAGGAGATTTGCAAGCATCCTATTTTGCTTCTTTTACATACAGTTGCAAAATTCATGTTTAATCTAGAAGGAATGGATAGAATGAGTCTCTGGGGAAATGAATTGCTTAAAAACAAGTTGTATCAGGGACACAGATAAGTCAAGGTATCTGAAACAGGACACAGAGAGCACAGAGGCTCCTTGATATTGGTCAGAATGGCCCAATGCGTCTTGGTAGCTCCTATAACCTCTGAGGATGTCACTCTTATAGCATAGCATGAAAATCATGAATAATGACAATCTTTTACCTGACACCAAGCCATAGTCAACATATTCTTCTCTGAGATAAATAAAGCTGTGGATTATGATAGAAATATTTTAAAAATACTTAAAAGAAAACCTTGAAAATTTATGGCAATGCTCTCTGTGTCTGAATTATGTAATTTCTTGTTGAATCTATACAAAGGCAGTATCCTGCTTTTGCTCATGACATTTTCTGTTTGTGGGTAGCAAACCCTGGATTTAAGGAGGTGCTCATTAAAAATAGACAGCACCTCTTTTTACTGGTTATCCTACTTATGAAAATCATATTTAACTCACTGTACGCTTAGCACTTTCCTTATAGACTTTGAATTTCTGAGGATGGGAAGGTATAGGAACAGTCTTGGAATTTCATGGGGGCATGTTACACTAAAATTCCCAGGAAACCTGAGGAGATTTGAAAATATGTTTTGCAGAGTTGCTACAGATATAATTAATTGCTTCAACCTTTAAAGAAAATACACAGATTTTATTCCACCTCCTTTAATAGAAGTAGGCTAACCAATAAAAGGAATACAATTTAAGGCAATATTAATCAGTCACAGTAACGTTATATCATATAACAATTTTAGACTTAACAGTGGTTGATTCAGCTCTCATGATAAGAAGAGCAAAAAGGAAAATCCATGTAATTGGAAATGCAATCTTTCCACAAATGCAGCTGCACGAGGACACCAGACTGTTGCTGAAATGCACTGCAAGGTAAGCCTAAGACTGGAAATTATGACCTTGGGCCAGATGTCATTTTACTGAGCACTTCCACTGACCAGAAGCCAGGTTTAATGGAAGGAATCAAATTACTCTCTTTCAAATATTATTTCCTAGGTTCATTTACTTTTTTTGAAAAATGTCCCAGTTCTAAATGTAGGAGAAATGATAAGGAGTTATCATTGGAGATTTAATAATACAAACAGGTGATGTTTATCAAGAAGACTTCATTTTGTGTCAGGCACTGTGAATTTTATCATATCAACATTGTCAGCAATAGAGGTTGTGTATTATCACTCCGTTTTATGGAAGACATTAAATTTATTTTCAAATTATTATTACCTAAATCAGTTGAGCTGGAATTTTGAATGTACATTGTCTAACTCTGTTGGCATTGTCAGAACTATTTCACAGCAGTGTCTTCTTTTCTAGGGTGAGAGCTCTGGGCATGGCTACCTAGTCATAGTCTTCTTGGTCTTCAGAAATTTTTGTAAGGTTTTCTAGTTCTGTTCTCATGGAAGCTTGTCATTCAAAGTCAGTGAGCCCCCACTTGGTTCAGAGATTGGTTCAGTGGCCAGATGACTCCTACTACCTCAATATCAAGGCCACTTTTAGAAAGTATCAAAGAAAGATAAGATAACTATGGGCCAGTGTCTAACTGCCGTGTGTGTGTGTGTGTGTGTGTGTGTGTGTGTGTGTGTGTGTGTGTATGAGAGAGAGAGAGAGAGAGAGAGAGAGAGAGAGAGAGAGAGAGAGAGAGAGAGTGTACAACTCAACTGATATGGGCTCCCTTGATGCCCATGTTATAGCACAGCTATTTTTAAAATATAATTTTAGATTTCATAGAATTGAATTCGGTGACTTCTTAATTGGGTTACCATGTACATTAAGCTCTGGATTTGCTGACATGAATTCCCTGATGTCTGAGGCATATCATATGTTGAAAACTAAACTTTATGATATAGATTTATTCTCTAGAGAAAGGGAGAACATCTGATAGCCTTCAGTTTTCTGTTGTGCTGAATGTGTTTGTGTGTATGAACTCAAATACACATGCATATAAATGGCCCTCACTCTTCCTGAGCTATAGAAGGAACCAACTATATAAAATCAGTCCCTCCTGGCTAACACCTTGGAAAGTTGCTCCTTTTATTACTCCCATTTTAAATAGTGACAAATATCCAACTTGGATGAGCCTGGACACAGGCAGCTTTGCTTCAGAATATTTTCCCCCTCACTTACTACTCTCCTGTTTTGTTTTTACCATGATCTTCAGCTCTTGCAGCCAAGCTCATGAGTCTGAGCAAATAATATGTACAAGTTCAGAGCAGGAAGAAAAAAAAATGGATGGAATAGCTTACCAAGTAAGCCATTAGCTTTATCTGATTGAGACAATTATTTAACAGGGTGGGATTACACATTTTAAAGCATGAAGTTGTATCTGGATGAGTAATATTAGGTAATCAATCATTGACCTAGAGTATTGAATGTCATTATGTGAGTTTGTATACTTCTACCTTATATTTCCATGTAGTCTTCTGTAGTTCTTATTACTATTTTATTCTATTGTACCATTTGAGTTTTATTGAATTAATAGCTGGTTTCTGAATTAACTTTTATAAAAAACTTTATTTTCTAATTTTAATTTTTGATCAAAGAAAAGACAATGCTAGAGACCGTCTCAAAGTGAAAAATTCATAAAAAAAACATATAGAGTTTTAACTGAGGATTAAAATATGGTTTCTGCCCCTGACACCCAGGCCAGTATATGTATTTTCCATTCAACACCCATTCGCTAGTCTGCTTGGGCTTCTTGTGTATACTTATTATTTGTACTTTGTATTTCGACTGTTATGACTTTGTGAAAGTATAAATAAAAAGGAACTAAGCATGCTACTTTAAAATCAAATCTGTTTCAGTAGCTGAATTTTCTGAAAATTAAGAAAATATCATACAAAGGTTCTTTAAACTGAATAATGGTTTGTGTGTACTGTTTAATAAATAGTGTTTAAGAGAATCAATGTGTCAAATCAATTTCTGTGGTTTTAGTCAGCCAGGCAGTTTTGTTCTTAGAACTCTTCTCTGTTATTGACTGGCACCAAGTAATGCACATTATCCATATGCAAATAAATTATCTAAATTGAATACAGAATTTAAAATGTGTTTTTTTGTTTTTACACATCACTTTCCATATTTACATTTATGAGGGAGATATTTAATTATGTGGCTTTCCCATGTTGGAAGACAAATTGAGACACTTTCTAGAAACTATGTCGTAGATAAAGTCTAATTTTAATAAATAGTTTGGCATTTTGCTTCTTCATGCAGGAAGCAAGAAACTTTGTGGGTCTGAGATGAAGTGACACTTGTTGTGAGGATCTCATTTACACTCTTCAGGGTCATGGCCGCTTCAGAGGAGAGGCCTGGAGGACCCAAGAGGGGAAGGACACATATTTGATTAGATGCATGGTGTCAGCCCCTTGCCTTAGTCTCCTGTGATTCACTTCACCATCTGCAGTCATGTCCAACACTACAGTTTTTGTCTGCAGTAGAGGAGTAATAAGGAAAACAGAACTCTTCATTTTTTGATCCTGCTGTTCAAGCCAGATTATATAGAATTTGACTGAGTACTACTGTGTTTTAGCTTGGGCTGGATGCTTTGTGAAAATTAAGTAATACTAGGAATTGATATCAGGTCTCTATTAATTATCTAAAGTGAAAGGTGTAGCCACTGAAGCACAAATCACAAGTGAGAAGCCTGGTTATAGAGTGAATCTGTATAGAGGGTGTGAGGTCCTTGTGCTCATGAATAGCACTAGAGAAAGCTTGCAGGTTTTTCTCTTGAACAGAAGGGATTTACACCTGTTTCCTGCCCAGAAAGCTGGGATTGGATGCAGTTAGCAATCTGTGAGATTTTTTTCTATGTGTAGGGTCAGGCTTCATCCAAATGCCCAGAGATGACCAGTTGTTTTCCAGTCAGTAGAACCCATTCTTATGAAAGAGTCCCATGCAAAAGAGTCTACTATTATGCGTGTTCCAGGTCCCCCCATCTCTAAATCCTTATTCTGAGGATTGCTTTTCAGTGAATAGAGCCTATTCTTATGGAAGAGGTCTCAGGAACTTTGCAAAAGGAGTTTTGATGTAATCATACCTTAAGCTTTATTAGGATTAATATTGTGAGGAAATGTTTTTTCAAAAGTTGTACTATACTTAAATATGTCAAAACTAAACTTCGCAGGGTCAGACTCTTGATGTTTGAACCCAAGCCAGCTAACTAAGACATGTTGAACAAGTCTTCTTGCTTCATGCAGATCATTCCTATGTTGTCTATAGTGTTTGCAGGCACCCACCACAAATCTAGAGACATAGTGTGACCAGTATTACTCAGGGAGGAGGGGCCAGTTCTTTCAAATGAAAATATCCAGATGCCAGGAAAATTTAGTGTAATATGACAGATGGAATACAGGGGTTTCTGCAATCTTAGGACTGAATCTGAAAACTCTTCAAAGTACCTGTTTCTAATTTTAATGATTCTATTTATAAAAATTTAGAAAATCATATACAAACATGTTAATTGAAAAGTTTGAATGCTTAAGTTTCTGCATTTGCATCACAGTCTCCTTGAAAGAACAGTAAAAATAAAACAGTGATCAATAATTAATATGATGATATCTGCCTTTTTAAAAACTAGGAACAAGAATGTTTTCATACTTGCTTCATGAATGTATTTCATTATCATTTTAAGCAATAACATGTTTATTTATGATACTGTAAAGTATCATAAATCCACTTAAGTTGTGGGGAATCACAACCTACCTCACTATGCAGTACACTATCATAGACATTAATGCCTTTGCTTCCGCAGGAACAAAAAGGCCTTTTGAATTAAAGCATTAACTTCCACAGTGAAATATAATGTAATATATATTATATATGTAATTATATATATAATATAATATAATGTAGCAAGTTCAAAAGGAAGGAGGTAGTGTTCATAGGAATTGGCCATGATGACAGCTCATGGTGAGGTTAAAAATGCATCCCTCAGTACCATCAGAGTGTTTGAAGGTATAAAAACACAGTTTATCTTCTAAATTGTGAATTGGTTTATGATATTTTTCACAAGCATATTTTCTTGTTTGTATCAATGACCCTAGGACTGGTATGTGCCCCATGGTTGTTGTGCAATCAATTAAAATTTCCTTCTACTGTTCCATGAGGCAGAAGAGCTTACTACTATAACTTTAGTTATTTAAAATTCTCTCTTCTGCAGTTTAAATCTTGTTCTATGCTTTGTTTTTGTTGAGGTCAATTTTTTCTCCTAAAGATTATAATTTATTTATTGATTATATTCTCTCTCTCTCTCTCTCTCTCTCTCTCTCTCTCTCTCTCTCTCTCTCTCTCTGTGTGTGTGTGTGTGTGTGTTAATGAATCTCCTTTTGTATGTGAGGACAATTTTAAAAAGAAGACAGTGCTGGTCATTTTCTATAGCTCATGGACCCTGGGCTGACTACTAACCAGTTGTAATGATGGCCTCTGCTTTTTCTGCTTGTTCACTTCTGAGCTCGCTGCTTATGGAGCTGGAAGATTTAGGCTACCATTATTTATACAGATCAGAGCAAATGTAAGATGGAGAGTGAGCTGTCAATAACACTATTGCCTCTACAAACATACTCCAATAGTCTGAAAGAAACTGTGAATTTTATCGTCTATACATAACACTTTAGTGTTTTGCCAGCCAAATTAAAAAATATCTCCATTGTATGAATGTAACTGCAAAATATTTTACTGAATGAGATAACCCAGACCCAGGAAGATGAATGTCATATGTTCTCTCCTATTTGTGGAATCTCTCCTATTTGTGGATGTGAGTAGATAATCTGGAATAAGTGCAGAAATCAGGAAAGTAGAAAGGAAGATAAGGATAAACAGGGAGAAGAGCTTAACCTGAGGAGGATAGAAGAAGAAAACAGAGAAAAATAGCACTAAGAATATTTGAAAAAGCCATAGAAAAACATATTGTTTTATAAACTTACTTAAACACACCCATCCATTTAATATAGAGTTAATATACGGTAAATAGAGTTCTGCCACATGAGGTGATAATGGTCCCCATGGAGACATAGACTAACAAAACCTCCAGTCCCAGAGAAGGGGAACCTTCCTTTATGTTGTTGGTCAGGGGGCCCAAAGTATTCTCCACAAATCAATTTAGGCTATTGCCCTTGGTTGTCTCCTGGAACTTGAAGGTAAGACTTGTTGCTGAAGACACTACATACTTTGGACATACGACTTGCTGGAAGTGGCCTGGAAGCCTTCTCCCTGAAGATTAGCTTTTACAGTATCAGAAGGTATATGCAAACTGCCAAGGGAGAGAAGCAATCAACAATTGTACCTGTTTGAAAAACCTATGAATCATAATAATGACCTTTAGGCAATGCAAGATATCCCCTACTGACACTTTTATTTTCAATTCCTTTCTTTCCTTTTTGTGCCTTTATTTCATCCTTCCTTCCTTCCTTCCTTCCTTCTTTCCTTCCTTCCTTTTTTTTTGAGACATGGTCTCTCTATGTAAACCAGGCTGCACTCCAGGGTCTGGGGTTCAAGGCATGTGCCATGATGCTGGGCCACTGGCACTTTTATATTAAGGGTACATAATAGTTGTCTGGTTGGACTCAAGGCCCATTCAGTAGGAAGGAATTCATGACCTAGTCAACTCCCCATGACTGTAGAGGTCATAGAGCCTAGAGCGGTGGTTCTCAAACTTCCTAATGCTGTGACCCTTTAATACAGTTCATCATGTTGTGGTGACCACAAACATAAAATTATTTTCATTGATACTTCATAACTGTAATTTTGCTAGTGTTATGGAACATAATGTAAATAATTTTGGAGATAGACGTTTGCCCAAGGGGTCATGATGCACAGGTTGGAAACTACTGTCCTAGAGGAAAACCTGTTACTATCATTTTCCCAAATCAATATAGCTTCTAACTACATTCTAAACACTTACCCATATACACATAGACTTATCTCTCACCAAAGAAGCTTTATTTTGCAAGAGATGGAATCTTGCAAAGACCCACAGCTGGTTAACATTACAAAGAATAAGTGGCTGTGGGGGTGCCCAGCCCTAGTTTATACATGTAGGATACAATCTTTCCTCCTAAGTGTTGAGGAAAACCTGGAAGGACTGTAAGAACCAGAGGACTGGGATGCCTGATGAAAGATAGTGACTTCTACACACAACAGGTTTGCTGCACCCAGGAAATCCCAACAATATAGTTGCCTACACAAGATCTGCATCATGGCCACAGCAGTCAACATGCCAACAAGGATGGGACAAATTTCACAAGACCCACTGCTAGGTGAAGAGCTAGAAGAAAGTCCATAATTGCTGGAGGAGGGATAATCAGTTTTTTTTTCAGGGATGAGGCCCATGATAGCTTATATAGTCCCATGTAGTCAACCGAAACAAATGTATGTACCTATGACCAACACTAAGAGGTTTCAGTAAGGATGTGTTGTGTGTGTGTGTGTGTGTGTGTGTGTGTGTGTGTGTGCATCAATAACAATTATAGAAGATGAAATTGTGAATTCTAGAGGGTGTGGATGGAAGGACACAGGAAGAATTGGAGGAAAATGATGGAAATACAGTGGTTATTCATGTTTAAAATCCATCCCCCACACCACAAAGATTTTAAAAACAATCCTAAAGCTTTCAAAGTTACCCAAACTCTGACTATGAAACACCAATGGATATTTGTCCAGGACTTACTCATAGTTCATTTTATGCTGTTCCAAGGTAGACTGGATAGTTTGAGACTCCTTCTCACTAACTCGGAAATCCACTGTCATATTAGCAGCGACATCATGGGTAGCATCTGGATACCAGAAATCAAGCTGGAAAGACAAGCCCATTGTTAGCTGTGGCTTGTTTGTTTGCCAAACACGTATATATTTAAAAAGCTGTGTGTGGCCATGGACATCTGTAACTTCAGAACTGTGGGGGATAAAAAATGACGATTTCTGGGGCTTGCTGCTTGCTGGGCTCAGTGAGAAATCCTCTTTCAAAGGAAAAAGGCAGAGTGGTATAGACTTTTGAAGACAATTTCTTCTGGCTCCTGTTTACAAATAGGCATCATCATATATGCTCTCTCACACAGGAGGGCATGTATGATGAACCATAAAGTAGTGTAAGGTTCTGTGTAACTAGTAAGCTAAAGTTTTTTTTTTTGACAAATATATTTAAGGAGTGTTGAATATCAAGGAGCAGGAAAGAAAATTACCTATACTAACTAATATTTTAGGACAATGCATTTGTCGGAGCAAATCGAAGCAATAACTCCTTTGGTCAATCTCCCTTCACCTCTATCATTTTTGGATGTGAACGAGGTTATTTCATGATTGATTTACCCACAGCTGGCTATAATCTGGCTTTTTTACAACTTTCTGGCTCCTCCCATGGATTTCTCTTTGAATTCTGGAATTTCTGGAAGATTTGTATTTGTCATGAAGTTTTAGTTTTACTATTTTAAGAGTATATCCTTAATCAAGTCATTGGAACTGATTATTTTTCAGTGTGCCTTAATGAAAAAAAATATGGCTAATAGGATTCCTTGGTGAGCACTGTGGATGGTAGTGAAGTGAATATACATCCTTAGACATCCTGAGACTTTCATGAGTGCTGGTTTCCTCTTTGCTATGTTACCATAACTGGAAATTTCAGCAATTTTATGAATAAGTTGACATGGATAGCAGTCTGGTTAAAATAGTTAGAGAAGATTCCAGTTATTGAATTTTTTAAAAAATCACAGTCACTTTTGAAACCAAGGGAAGTACAAATTCCAAGTATAGGGAATGGGAGAGAGATGCCCAGTGTCTGCCTAAGAGATGTAAAGTAGATGCTCAGTCTCCACCATCACACCCCACTTAGGAGACTGAAAAAGATGCCCAGTCTCTATCATCACACTAAGATTGAGGCATGTCCAAGTCACCTTTGATATCTCTTAGTTACATCACACTTTAGCTCTGGACAGTCCATTATGGGACAACAGGAAGCTTTAATGAACCAAACCAGGATGTTTATTTTCTTTGAAACATCATGGCATAAGTTGGACACATCAGGGGTTAATTTATAGGCTATATATTACCATTACACAGCAACAACATTTGTGTTATAACAAGAAAATGTGGAGAAAGAATTTCAAGCTCAAAGAACTGTTGTGAGCATTTATTAAGTAGCAGGCACGGAGGAGGATGCCAAAGAAGTGTCTTACAGGGAAGCTGTAGGAGGTTTTCAGTGACAAACAAAGCTGAATACAAGTATTTTCATTATGTTAGCCAACAGCGGAGGAAGGAGCAGGATGTCCTAACACAGAAAGAGCAAGGCAACTTCCTGCAATATGTATTGACTGATCTGAGTCCTGTAGAAACTCAGGAAGACTCAGTCAGATTTTAAAAAATTAGAAAATAACATTTCTTGTGAGAAAACAGACACAAGGTTGGTGAAATTGTGATGTCTGTGGATCTCTAGGGGCAGAAAACAGAGAGGAGGTGCTTGAGACTAAAAAAAAACAGCCATTGTGGCAAATCATGGAGGACACTGGCCACACCACACCCCACAGAAAATGCTTTAATAGTTCTTTTTTAAAACAAAACCAGAAGCCTGTAGTATCCATTGCTTCTGCTGCTGCTGCTGCGCTCCTGGAGCATGGGAGATTATCAGCTGCATGTTACAGAAGAAGAGGTTGATGCCCTGTGAGCATCTGTAACTTGCCTAAGGCCGCAAAGCCAGTCTAGAGCTAGTATTTGAAGCCTTACATCTGTCTCTGAAGAGCAAGCTGTTCTCACAGACACTTTCAAATTAGGAAGCACAGCTGTCAAGTTTTAAGATCTCCATGAACACTTGGCTCTGTGAGAGGCAGGACTATGCTGGTGTGCTAGAGAAGGAACGCTGGAATTGCTCCAGTCAGAGGCAGGATGGACTTGCCACGGGCAGCTCAGGGGAGGTGATTGTGTGTGAGGGATTAGAATTGACAGAAGTTTGGAATGATTTGACTGGAGAGATGAGTGTGACTAGAATGAAAGCCAGACTTGGTTTGGGGTTTAAGTTTTGTGTGTAATCTTGGCACATAGTAAGTGTAAAAGCACTTTTACTCCAGGTCCTGTGTTTTAAAGGCATTGCATTATAAATCTGCTGGTAAATATGAAACAGAAGGAAGGTGACTGGGACAAAATGCCTTGTGTAAAAGGAATGGCTGAACCAATGATAGAGAATGTTCCTTTTTTTTCTATTGGAGTTTAAGGAACTGCGTTACAGTTAAGAATTCCTTTTGAAAGTGTATCCACTCTCAGCAAAGCTAGCACCAGCCAGTACTTTACTCTCATCAGTTTGTACTTGAACAGAAGTCACCAGGAGAAACTGGAGTGGATGGGCTGATGCAGAATACAGACAGAAGGGAAAGGGGGCAATGAGAAAGGTGCCAAGAATGTCCCTTGTTTTACAGATTTATTAAGAAGCTGTTGTTTGTGAAGTTGGGAGGAAAAGCAGTTAGCTGTGGAAGCAAAACTAAGTGAAGGGTTATCCCAATGGTTCCTGTCATCTCCTCTTGTTTGTCAGCCTTTGGTAGCCCTATGGGCACTGAAGACAAAATAAAAAGAATATCTCTTAGAGAATAGAAAAGAAAGATATAGCACCCCTCCTGAATGCTTTACCTCAATGATCTGGGCCAAGTCCTTCAAGACTCTTGCTTCCTTTTCATCCACGGGTGTCACACGAAATATCTTCTCCCTTCAAGTAGGCAAAAGATAAAAATCAAAGAAGTAAAAAACCCAAACCAAACTAAAATAAAACAAAGATTCAGTGAATTCATTCTCTTCTCAATAGAGACTGGACCAAAGAAGGGTAATTTACCTGTCAAAGCGGACAGGAGCAGTCGCAAGGGTGGTGGAGACAACAACCGTAAGCAGAAAGAACTTCATGGTCCTTCTGGGCTTCATCTGACTTCATACTGGTTTTATAACTCAGCCTTTATCTCAATGAACAGCTGATTTCCTCTGGGGTTTCGAGGGGTAAACTGTCCTCACACCCCGTGTTTTTCAGTTGTGGGGTGGGCAGGCATGTGAATATGCAGACTTCTCTCTTCTTCCTTGATAATAGGAAATACACATTTTTCAGAAAAAGAATACTAGCCTTTCAGTAAGCTTGAATTGAACAGCAGATGAAATCCATTCATATGTTTTAAACACAGAAGTATTAATATAGTTAATTTCTGTATGTATGTGTATATGTGTGTAGGGACCAGAGGACAACTTACATAGAGAACAGATTCTATCCTTCCATCATGTGGGTCACTGGGGATTGAATTTAGGCCATGGGGCTTGGTGGAAAGTGCCTTTATACAATGAGTCATTGAACTGGTCTCTATCCTAGTCTTAAAACTTACAATTATAACCTGGAATGAATTTGGGTAACTGCTAGAGAACTTTGATGCACAGTCTTAAGTAATGAAACTTTATAGAGTTATGGCCCTTCTCTTCCCTTCCCTTCCCTCTACCTCCCCTCCCCTCCCTTCCTCTTCCTCTTCCCCTCCCCTCCCCTCTCCTCTCCTCTTTTCTCCTTTCCTTCCTCCTTCCTTCCTTGGGGTGGACAAGGTATTGCTATGTAGCCAAGGTTGACCTTGAACTCAGAAACTTCCTGCCTCAGCCTTGTGTTAGGATTACAAGTGTGTGCTACCATGTTAAGCTTGCTTACATATTATAATAATCAAAATAATATTATTGTAGGATGACCTTATTATCCAAGGAAGAGTGAATACTCCATTCAAGAATTTCATGTGTTCTCCCAAGAGTCTTGCCTAAACTCTGAAGATAAAGGAAATTTTTACAAATGCCTTTTGTCTTCATTGGTCAAGGTGGCCAAGGTTAGAAATTCTCAGAGCAAAGGCTTGCTCTGTTACTTTTTCCTGAAGATGTGTTTGACAAGGGCAAACTGAAAAGGAAAGTTTGGTTTTACATTTATACTGATACAAAGTCAGAATGGCTCCTAAACCTCTGCTGTATCAAAGTGAGCATTGTCTTGCCTTGGTTCCTTGTCTGCAAGGAAGGATGCTAAGAAGATGCAGATGGATGATGATGAGGGTTAAGGTGATAGTGTATGTAAGGGACTTGGCATCCGGTAAAGGGCTACGAAGTGTCAGCTCACCTTCAGGTACTATGAACAGAGACTTCCAGATGGCCACTGGCAGGGCAGAGCTGGTTGCTATCAGCATGTACCATGTGGTAGATTCAAGTAGAGACAGCTATAAGCTTTAGGGATGAACTCTGCATTTATGTTGATGTATCCTATTTCAAGAACAGAGCTGTTTGTTTCTAGGCACTTTATCTTCAGATTTTAAAACCTCTAATTGACCACTGAAAATAATTTTGCAAATTATAAGAAAGTAAAAAAAAAAAACCTCTCTTAATTCTGGCAGTATAAGATAGTTTTGAAGCTTTTTAAAAGTTGGTCTTAAAACTCTGGCACTAAGTCTGATGAGCTGAGTTGAGTCTCTGGTAGAAGAGGGAACCAACCGACCTAAGCTGCCCTCAGTGTCTGAGTTTTCCTTGTGTAACATTGGGAAGAGGTTTGATTTTCTTAGGGATCTAGGTGATTTGAGGACAGTGGTAATCTCATCATAGTACTCTGATGATAAACTAAGTGCATTTTGGACCTGCAATATCTATTGCCTGTTGATAACACTGTGTTTCTGAGTAATATCTTGGCCTACCATACACTCAGCATCAACCCCCCATCCCCATACACACACAATCCATTTGCCCTTTGAGGTAAAGGAAAATACGTTTCAGGAATATTCAGGAAACTTTCACCCAGAACCTGTTATTCCTTGGCAGGCAGAGTTCAATGTAGCTTCCCATCACCATATCAAAGTTTAGAAAAGGGCTTGTCCTATGTGAAAAACAGGATGAACAGCTGTGACACGTCATGCCATCTCAGAATGGACTATGTCAGATTTCACAGGATAACCAATGAAATTAAAGGCTTATCACTTCCCACAGCAATAAGTTAGGATACTGCTTGATTTTTTTTTTTTAGTTCTACCTTCCTGCTTTCTAACATTATTACCATTGTTGGGGCCCAAATATAGATTATAATATTTTGGATGCAAGCCTCAGCTTGATTGCAGGAGGTCGAATCTCCCTTTGTCTTTCGGATGTCGGCTGATTACCTCTGGATGCCTGGCCTTGGTGGGGAATGGTTCCTAGTTTGTGTAACAATAGACCTAGGCCCCTGGGTGGACCGGTGGAACTTGCCTGGAAACTAGTGAGGGACTAGTGAGATATTCCCTTGCAGAATGTCCGAGGGCTTGTGTGCCTGCTTTTTGGGACCATCTCTAGGATTAAAGGAAATATTTGATATCAGCTCTATACATGACAATAGACATCTTCTGCCAGCACCCCAATTTTTAGAAAGCTATTTAAGAGATGCTTGAATAAACCGTGAACTCCCACATGAACTGAGAGCCCTGTTGAGATGACAAGATGATTCCTGATCCACACTCTCCCACTCAGGGTCGGACCCTGGGCTGTTTGGCTGGTTCTGATTGCAGCCCCAAAGACATCAGTCCTGAATAGATGGCCTCTGTAGCATGGGACTGATACAGTCCAGACCCCTGCAACCATCAAAGGAATGTCACAGAAAGTGGAAGTGAAAGTTTCCTGTGAGTTAGTAGGATCTTTCTAATGATTCTCCTTAAAATTCAATCCAAAGAACTATTAGAATATCTCTAGATATCTCACTAAAGGGTGTTCTAAGGGGAACAGTGCTGGCTTTAATTGTAGATGTTGGATTTATTATTTTTTCCTATGGTGCTAGGGGTTAAACCAAGGTATTAGATTCTGTAATTAAACAATTATATTGACTGATTGTGTGTTTGCATGAATGCCATGTATGGAGATCAGAGAATAACTTGTGGCATTGGTTCTCCCCTTTCACCATGTGGGTTCCAAGGCTTTGTAGCAAGTGTTCTTACCTGCTAAGACATCTCAATGGTCAATAATGGGTTGTGTTATTAAAAATCAAAACAATCTGGTGAGGCAGCATCTCTTGTTTTGTTTTAAATCTGCTGGCCACAATCATCTGTTCTAAGAAGACAGTGGTAATGTCATTCAAATCTCACCTCTTCCATGGTTTCCCATGGTTCTAAGACTAGTGTCTCAAGTTTGAACACAGGTCTTGGCTCTGTGTGATGTGGTCCTCCTCCAACTCCCCAAGCCTTCCTGTGCCTTCTCCAGCAACTCTTGCAATTCCTTATTCACTGACTTTCTTTCATTACCTTTCTATCAAACACAGGAAGTTGTTTGCCACTTTGTACAGCTTATTGTGACTATATCACCCATATCATAGCATGTCTTAAAAGCCTCTCCCCACAGCAGGGAGTACATATTTTACAAGTGCTTTTGAGCAGCCTAGTATAACTCAAATAATTATTTTATTAACTTTTGTTATTTTAGCAATTAAAATAACTAATTAATTTAGTTGATTACTTGTTAAATTTCTGTCTCATCTAATGGCTCATATATAATGGCTTAATATATATATATATATATATATATATATATTATATATATAGGAAATATATATATATTAGGAAAATGTGTGATCATTCTCTTACATTGTCCTTTCTTCAACTGCTCAGTGGAACTCTTGGCATGCTATAGATATTTCATTATGTTGCTTAATGAGCTCAGATGAAACTTAAGCCAAGATGTCACCTTTTCAAGTGTACTAAGTTTTATAATCTTCTATTTCCCTCCATATTTCTTCTTATTCATAAGCTCCCCATTATAGCCATGGTTCCCTGCCAATATAGGTCCACTCCCCAAGGACAGGTTTCTCCATAGCTAATCACACCAGCACCAGCACACAGAAGGTTTGTTCATTGTTCAGTCATGCTCCCTCCCAAAGCAGGAAATCTGGCATGTTTTCTAGTAATGATATGATTTTTATTAGGATGAATTTTAGAGGTCCAAGTAGGTTAGTACACCCAGAAAATTAAAAGAAATATTAGGATCTTCAAAGCCTTCCAACAAACAAAAAAGTCAAGAGAGACCAGAAATGAACAGTGAGCATTTTGAAATAAGGTGCACTGTGATCTTCATTAATACAGATGTTCTCGGACATAATTGGCTATGTACTTGACTGCAAGCATTGTCTCCTCACAGGTATAGCGGATCTGGGACTCAGGAAGGAGAAAGCCAAACGTGCCTGTATCCCGGAGTTCAAAAGTGAAGGAATATTTGATTCCTTGATCATAAGCCCAGTCATCAGAGCCCCCAGCAGCAAGATCTGAAATGAGAAAACAGCAGGGGAAAAGAAATCAGCAGCTTTTCTCTCTAAACTACAAATTCTTCATTGTGAAAAATACTGTGGGTAGGCTAACCAGCTAGTCAAGAGCAAAACAAAGATTTCAAAAAAAAAAAAAAAAATCAATCCAATTTTGGCCTAGAATTATTTTGTGAGAATGATCTCAGAAAATACTTTTTAGTGATATGAAACACGTGGTTGGAGAGGGCAGTATGAATAGCTCATTTAAGAATGGGTTTTTCATTACGCAAATCTCATAGGCTCCTGACTATTGTTTTCAAGCTGAGTGAAAACAGATCCTCTTGCTTGCCACCTTCCCATGCAGGCTTTAGCCTGCAACAGCCCCTAGGGAGACACTCTAGAATTCCCAGCCCGCATTAGAACACAGCTTGAATTTATGGCGCTGAAGTGTAACTGAGATTAGACTAATTAATATACATGATAATTAATTCTTTGGGAAAATTAAAAAAAAAAACTACTTAAGTACAAATAAAATCTAGGAATGTGAAAAAAAAAAAGAATGGGTTTTTCTCAGGAAAGCAAGGAAAAATGAATGCTAAGAGGTTTGTAGAGACCTCAGAATCATTAAACTTGGCAACATGAGGGCAGGGGTGCCCCTCTTCTCTTTCACTACTAGAGATTGAACTTGGGGCCTTGTTCATGTCAGGCAAGGCCTTTAAAACCAAGCCATACTATCCCTACCCTCTCAGTTTTCACTTTTTATCTTTGGTGTCTGACAACTGGCCTGGCATAGTTACTCATTTAGTTAATTCATTCAATTATAATGCTGTTGTCACTAGCATATTTGTTTATTATTGCTCATCGATTTAAATAAAGAACTGAACATCCCACACTGAGCAGCAAGCCATGTACTCATCTTTAGACATTGTCCCTGCCTCTTATTGGCTTGCATGTGTGTGTGTGTGTGTGTGTGTGTGCTGCATGTTCGAAGAAGATGGTATTAAACCCCTAAGAACTGGAGTTACAGGGGGTTGTGACTCAATTATGTGGGTACTGGAAATAGAAGTCGGGTTTGTAAGAGCAGTTTTATTCTCATAGCATCTATGTTCTAGTCCCCTCCTTTCTTCTTTCCTTTAAGACCTCTTCTCTATCCTACTCCCCACATCCTTTCTCTAGTTTCCTGGCATTTATATACATTGGCTCTGGAACAAGCACACACATATGTAAATCGAAGATCTGCATATGAGTGAGAACATGTGGCCTTTGTCTTTCTAGTCTGGGTGACCCTACTCCATGTAACATTTTCCAGTCCCACTCATTTTTTCTTCAAATTGTATGATTTCATTTTTATTTATGGCTAGATAAAACTCCATTATCCATTTATCTTGGTGTGTGTGTGTGTGTGTGTGTGTGTGTGTGTGTGTGTGTGTGTGTGTATGTGTGTGTATGTTTGCACACGTAGAAGAATTGGGGTCCTTTGAAGAGTGGCTAACTCCTTAAGAAACTCTCCTTTCTACCCACAGTTTTTAATGGAGAAACACTCCCTACAGTGTTTTCATCCAGCAAGGATTCTTCAGCTACACATCTGAGTCACCACCTTAGGAATAAGACCCTCAGCATGCAGGACACTTGGTTTGGGTGTGTTCTTACTCTGTCATTCTAATGGCATACCTCTTAGCATCTGCATGCTTCCCTATGGTGACTTCTTCCAAGATTGCCTTGGTCTACCAGCTCCCTCTTTTCTTTCCTGCTTCCTTCCTCTGCATCCTTCCTTTCTTTTTATTTTAGCGCCTATGGAGAGCTTGGCACATAGTAGATGCCCAAGAGATGTATACAGTAAGCAGATGTTACTGTGGTTTGGCAGGGACATTTATTTCTCTATGTATCTACTGAGTAAAAAAAAAATATTTCATTTAAAAATCACTGTGATGCAAAGTTATATGCTTTAAATTCTGAGAAGAGAAAGGTAGTGGGAAGCATTTGTTCCTTTCTAGACAGGTGGTTTCTTTGCAAAGTTTTGAACCCAAGACTCACAGATGGTTGACGCTCCTGGGCCATATGTGTACTTGGTGCCATGCAGAGAGGCAAGTTCCTTGACCGCACCTTTCACCAGCGCATTCTGAAGAAGAATCATCAGGAAGTGAATACATGAAAACAGGTCATGCCAAACAAGCACACACCTTGTACAGTTGTTTAAAAAACAAAGATATTTATGCCACATTTAGGTTAATATTTTATACTTTTTCAACGTCTGTTTCAACTTTTCCAGTTTAGTAATACTAAAGTCACAAGCAAATCTTGTGAAAGGATGTCTTCCCCAATGCAAAGCAAAGGGCAGCAAGTCTTTATGCTATGGCAAAGGTTGTTGATGTCATTGCACAGGAGCAAAACATATCTGAAAAGGCAAACAAAACAGCCATGACTTGACAATGTGGTAGGTAGAAAGCCAACACTGAGTTATCACAGGATGCTGTGAATTAGGGCTAGAGTATTAACAGCTGAGCACACAAATGTAGAGAGCATAGAAAATGTAACGGCCTTTTAGAGTCAATTCCTCCTCGTGAGACTGTGAGACTGACATTGGCTTCAAAGGACTGTTCTTTTATTGCTTTTAAAGGAACATTTAGTTTGTGCCTGAGCCTCTGCTGTTCCTGTCCTCAGCCGTTGTCTCATATGGACCTTTATCTCCCCACAATCACTTTTAGGGTTACCTCGTCATGTGTCTTCAATGGCTTCAACTTCCTCTTTTGGCAAAAGACTCAGTGTGAACACACCCCAGAGATCTGTCTCAAGTCTCACCTCATATTCTTTCTGTGGTAGGATTTCCTAAATGGCCCCGTGCACCCCTTTCTTTACTGTTGACTTCAGGTATTCTTCTTCCTTCACTGGGTTGCTCTTCCTCCTCTTTGCTTAAACAGAGAGTTTCTATCATCTGTCAGGGTTACTTTCATGTTATCTGCTTTGTGAATTTGACCCTCACTTTCTTTAAGAGTGATGGTCTCTATTTTGCAGCAGCTCCCATCTATCAGAGCTCCTTAAGCCTGTTGAAACCAGTCATTCTGGCATTTATTATTCACGTTGGTTCTCTGTAGGATTTGTGGTGAGTCTTTATTTTTTTTTTTTAAATTTGTTCTTTGTTCTCTTTCCATATAGAGTCTTGAACTTAAGACTCTCAGGCCTTGGTTAAGGTATTCATCTCTATCCTCAGCAGGCCACCTAGTACACATTGGTTGAGTGAGTCCTGTGCTCACAGTCATTATAAATGGGTCAGATTTGGTTGGTTTTGATAGTGTAGAGCTTTTCAAGTTGGACTGTGAATTCCTGAGCAGAGACTGAGGACGGAATGGGAGTGGCAGTGATGTCGTATATTTATGGTTGATGGACTGTCATGTTTAGAAGCTGAAGCTGATTACAAAGGAAGAAATCTGGACCCTTTCTCTGATTCCATTTAAAGCCAAGAGACACAAAAATATCAGAATAAGCATTAATCAGCTAAAATATTGTGTTTTAAATTTCAATTATCTTAACAAAATCCCCATGCAATCAGTATAGGTCTTTTGTTTTGGAAGGTTCAAATAATTTCACCAATATTTATCTTTCTAATATCATCTGTCTACATTATACCACCACAGAATTTTCCAGCAGAACGGAATGCCATGTGGAGTAGCACACTCAGTGAGAATGTTCCACATGAGCTGAATACCTAGTTCCTGTTGAGAACTGTGGATAGAAGTGTAGTTCTAGCATTTGCCATAGGTCAGGAAACTCCATGCCATACATATGGATACGTATGTATGTATGTATGTATGTATGTATGTATGTATGTATGTATATGGGATCAGGAAGCCAGAAGAACCAAGAAACAACACAGAAGAGGATAGAGTCCATAACTCAAAGCTCTGGTTAATGACACTTTCATTGGAACTTGCCATTCGAGGAACAGGGATTAAAACAATTACTAATGTGCACATAAGCCTTACAATTCATAAAGAGTTCTTCCTAAGAGCCAGAAGCAAAATGCAGAGAGACTAAAAGAACATGCCCAAGGGTATGTAGCCATGACATTCTTTCAACTTACTCCAAAAAGAGTGTTGTTGGAGCTGATTTACTGATTGCTAAGAACAGGAGGAAGTTTAATATACATCACCCTAGATAAAGCTTTGCTGTTAATAGTGGCCAAACAAGGCCTGTATAAATCCTTAGCTATGAATTTCTTCCCCTATCTTGCACAGATCACTTTTTGTTCTCTTAATGTAAGAGAGCCTAGAGCAAAAGACCAAGTCTAAAATGTCACATGTAGCTCAAAACCTGCAAGACAAAAGAAAACATAGCACACTATTCACTGGACCCTAGGCTGGTGGGGTCTGGTGGGATTAATAAGCAGACGGAGCTCTTCTCCAATGACCTGTGTTCAAGGGAACTCAGGCTCAAAACCCTCTGCCCATGACCCTCACTCCAATGCCCTGCACACTGCCAGAGTTGGGCTGACTGTCCAGAGTCCATTATTACCGTAAAAAAGCAAGAGCCTCCAACCAAGTCTGAGGTATGAAATAATTCTAAGAAACCAAAGTTTAACTGTCCTTGTCGGTAAACACATGTGATAATGCGAGCCTCAAAATTATCTCCATGAGGTTTCCTTCCTCATGTCCCATTATAATCTTAACTTATACCACGAGACCAATAGGAAATGTTACTTTTATAATTTTTGTGCCTAATGAGATCTCAAGTTTCAAGCAGGCACCAAGGAGAAGGCATTTGGAACTGGGAAATCCCTGATTCTGAGGAACAGAGGGTTCCTGACAGCGTGAAGAAAGGAAAGGAGTCAAAGAAACACCTGGTGTAGGACAGCTGGTCTGCTGCCTCCTCACAGCCCAGAAGCAAAGTGGGGTAGAGGAATGCTGGCTGCCATTGTCATGAAGCAACTTTTCCTTTGCCTGACCCCCACTTTGATGTTCAAGGAAAACACAAAGTGTGAGTCAGTTGAATTTTCAGTCCAGAGGGTTTTTGTTTTCATAAAAAGGTGTTTCTCCCAAATACATTTTAAAAATAAATACTGTATAACATAGGAAAGGAGCAATCTTTGGCAATTGAGATTTACAGAACACCATGTGTTATTTATCTTGAGGAAGATATACAATGCCTTGAAAGCCAAGAGTCTTTGACCAGAAATGTGAGTCTGTTCTTACCTTTGTGTAGAGCACTTCCTCAACCTCTGCTCTCCTGGTATTCAGCTGGATCACGTGTGTGTGTGTGTGTGTGTGTGTGTGTGTGTGTGTGTGTGTGTGTGTATGTGTGTCTGTGTGTGAGTGTGTGTCTCTCTGTGTGTGAGTGTGTGTGTGAGAGAGTGTGTGAGTGTGTGTGAGTGTGTGTGAGTGTGTGAGTGTGTGAGTGTGTGTGAGTGTGTGTGAGTGTGTGAGTGTGTGAGTGTGTGTGTGAGTGTGTGTGTGAGTGTGTGTGTGTGTATGTGTGTGTGTGTCTGTGTGTGTGTCTCTATGTGTGAGTGTGTTTCTCTGTGTATGAGTGTGTGTGTATGAGAGTGTGTGTATGAGAGTGTGTGTGTGTGAGTGTGTGTGTGTGTGTGTGTGTGTGTGTGTGTGTGTGTGTGTGTGTGTGTTGGGGGTAGGTTTTCTGGTACAGTGCAGTGTGTTTACCAGCATTCTCTGTCCTCTACCATGAGATGTCAGTAAACTCCCATAGTAAGTCAATCAAAATGTCTCACAAACATTACCAAATGTCTTCTCTGGGTAGAAGTGTGTAGCAAAACTAGTTTCAAGTGAGTAAAAGATCCAGTTATGGCTGATGAGTTTAGGAGAAAAGTTACAAGAAGAAGACATAGGGTTGAAGGTGTGCCTGCCAATGATATTACAGATACACCTTCAGCACTTTCACTCCCCAGAATATCATTTTACCAGCAGGATTGGTAGATTTAGCAAAAATATTGACTCCCAGTTAAATGTAAATTTCAAATAAACTAAGGACATTTCTCCAGTATGAGTCTACCTCATGAAGGATTTGAGACACGGTTATAGTAAAAATTAGTCGTTTTATGGAAATCCAAGTTAAACGGGGAGTCGTGTAACAGACCTGACTAGTATTTACCACATCTCCAGCTCCAGGGCTCACTGTGACACAGGCTTCTATTCTGACATCCTGGGTCTCCCACAAGATGCCCAGCTTTACCACCCACACTTTTTCTATCAAAGGCATTCCTTAACCCTGCTTTTTACTCTGACTTTTATTGATTTTATTCTATGCTTTCAATGCCCCATTCCTCCCTGCCTATCTGAATGATGTCTATTCTTTAATTCTTAGAATAAATATCATACCTCCTTCCTTCTTCTGCTTTTCCTCTTCCTCCTTCTTTCTTTTTGGACAGGGTTTCTCCACTTAACCCTGGCTGTCCTAGGACTCACTATATAGATCAGGCTGGCTTTAAATTCACAGAAATCAGCCTGCCTCTACTGCCTTAGTGTTGGCATTAAAGGTGTGTAGCACTGCTACATCTCCTTTCCTACCCAACATATAACACTTGTTGCCATTTCCCTCTCATGAGTCCCTACAAATGTGCATAAGTAAATTCCCAGTCATGTATTTTATGGATTCCTGCCTCTGAATTTCAGTAAGACCCTAAGTTCTCAAATGGCAGGGGACTTAACTGATGGAAACTTAGTATGAACTCAATGCAATTTCTGTTAAGTCATGTACTATCAGCCCAGGGGAGAATTTTATGAAGCCAAGAAGTCCCTGAACTTTGTAATAGTATCAGCAACAAGCTTCTTTGTTAAGAGACATTTTATGGTTTCATTTAAAACTTTTTGGCTATTTTTTTTTTTGTTTATCTTTGAAATGAGAGATTCTGAGAAAATAACTCTACTCACCTTAGTTGTTAGTAGCCTCCCGACTGGGGGATTATGGCCTTGCTAGTCTAGTCATTAGGCAAGGACATTGTGTCAGCCATGATGGGCATATGCATAGTACTGCAGTTGTCTAACTTAAACGTAATTAATATTCGTTCCCTTTGAACCTTTACATTTATCTATAAATGTGACCCTATGTTGTATTCACATGCTTGAGTAAGGTGATAGGATGCTTTTTTTTCCCTTTTGAGACAAAATCTCATTATGTAGCCCTGGTTATCCTGAAACTTGCTATGTAGAACAGAATGGTCTTGAACTCATAGTAATCTGCTGGCTTCTGCTTCCCAAGTGCTGGGATTAAAGGCGTGTGCTGCCACGATCAGCCTCAGAGGATGCTATTTTTGTAGCTCATTAATTGAAAGTTTAATGAAGAAGCAGTGAGTGACATGCCACTGAATTGGAAGGTGTTTTTAATCTGTGGTCACATTTAATGGTTTTTCAGAAGATTGTTATTTTTTCCTGGTTGTTGTCATCTTTCTCCTCTTGGATAATGAATATACTCATCAAAAGAATGGCCCAGGATCTAAGATTGTACCTTCAGAAGTCATTGCTCTCAGGTAATCTGAGTAAATCCTTTGTAATATCCATGATCAGAGTTAATTACAAGTGTGATGCAAAACTTTTCTCATGGATTTCCTCAAAATGCTTATTGTGTACCATAGTAGAATGCATAGAAATATGTGGGTCTTAAATTGGTCAGTGGAATTTATTGAAGACCCAGATATAAATGTACACACCTATGAATACCTGAATTTTTTGTAAAGATTCCAAAATTACACATGAGAAAAAAGAAAATAGCATCTCCAACAAATGGTGCTGGTCAAACAGGGTGGGTGCATGCAGAAAAATACAAGTAGATCCATACTTATAACTCTACACAGAGCTCAACTCCTGCCTCAAAGACCTCAACATAAAACCAGATACATTGAACCTGATAGAAGAATGAGTAGAGAACAGCCTTGAACTCATTGGCACAGGAAAAGACTCCCTGAACAGTACACAGATAGCACAGGAACTAAGATGAGCAATTAATAAATAGGACCTTATGAAACCGAACAGTTTTTGCATGCCAAAGGACATTGTTAACAGGACAAAATGTCAGCCTATAGAATGGGAAAAGATTTTTATCAACTACACATCCTGATAGAGGGATAATATATAAATTATATAAAGAACTCAAGAAACTAAATACCAAGAAGACACACCAATTTAAAAATAGGATACAGATCTAAACAGAATCCTCAATACCAGAAATTCAAATGACTGAGAAGCACTTAAAGAATTGTTCAATATTCTTAGATATCAGGAAACTACTTTGAGATTTCATCTTATACCTGTCAGGGTGACTAAGATCAAGGATGTAGAGTACAGAGAATACTCATCAATTGCTGGTGGGAGTGCAAACTTGTACAGCCCCATTGGAAATCAGTGTGGAGATTCCTCAGGAAGATGAGGATCAATCTTCTTCAAGATCTACCTATACCACTCCTGGGCATATACTCAGACGATGCTTCATTCTACTGAAAAGACATTGCTCAACCATGTTTATTGCTGCTCTCTTCAAAATAGCCAGAAATTGCAAACAAGCTACATGTCCCTCAACAGAAGAAGGGATAAAGAATCTGTTCTACATTACACAATGGATGATTAATCAGCCATTAAAAGAATTGACATCATGAAATTCAAAGGTAAATGTATGGAACTAGACAAAAATCATGCTGAGATCCACAAAGACACATATAGTATGAATTTGATTATTAGTGAATATTAGCTGTTAATTCAGTGATACCAATAATCACATAGGTTAGGTATAAAGTAAGGCCCTAGAGGGGGACAGAGAGATCTCTTTAGGAAAGTTAGGGATGGATGGTGGAGGAGCTGAAATGGGAAGATCAAATGGAGAAGAGGAGTGGAGAGAAAAATGATCCAAGGGATATGGGAGGAGACAGCTAAAATTAATGGCCAGTTGAGAGGTAATATGGAAACCTAATGCAGTAGACACATATGAAAGTGATCTAACTGAAAAACCAAATAATGGGGGATATAGCATACCAGCTGGCGATCTCTTGTGACCAAACAAACTTTTAGTACTGGGATTGGGTTATATATAAATGGGGTTTATATAATTGAGTTGTTGGGTCCCATGGTTTGAATGAAAATAGCCCCAATACTCTCATAGGGAGTGGTGTTAATTGACAATCGAAGGTATGGCTTCTTGGAGTAGATATGGTCTTGTTGGGGGAAGTATCTTCCTGGGGGTGAGCTTTGGGGCTTCACATGCTCTAACAAAGATACATGAGAATTCCTAAACCACCCAGGCTATTGCCAAGACAATGGGTTGCTCTCTATAAACTAACAGCAGGTTCCCATTTCTGAAGACAACACCTACACAACTCATTGAACATCCAGAATTTGAGCTGGTGCCTACAAAGAGCCTTCATCCCTCTGTTTTCGTATCTTTTGTACAGGAAGGTACTCTGTACACTACCAAAAGAGAAATGTAAACACCAAACCTTCCCCAAGCCCTTTGATCTAAAATGGTGTCCTGCCTACAAAATATGCTAGGGCAATGTTGGCACAAAGCTTGTGGGAGTAACAAATATCTAATTTCACTTAAGCCCACTCCACAAGATAAAACTCATTCAGGAACTAGAGAATAGATAGCCCAGAGACCTAGGGTAAAACCAAATACTACTATTATAAAAAAAAGAGCAATAAAATGATCCCTAATGATATTCTGTTATACTCATATATCAGTGGCTTGCTTGGCCATCATCAGAGAAGCTTCCTCCTGCAGCAGTTGGAACAAACACAGAGACCCACAGATAGACATTATGCAGAGAGTGAGACATCTTGAAATTTTCAGCTCTACATGGGATGTCTTCTTCAACCCACTCCCACTCCACCCTCAGAGCTCAGGGAACCCTGAGAAAGAGGAGGCAGAAAGAGTGTAAGAGCCAGATTGGATGGAGAACACCAAGAAACAAGCCCCTGAATTCAGACTGAAGCAGCATGCACAGTGCCAGCATAGGACTGTACCAGGCCCTCTGCATATATTATGGCTTCCAGTTTAGTATTTTTATGGAACCCCTGAGTATGTAAACAAATAAGTCTCTGATGCTTGTGTCATATCTTGGACTCTTTTCCTTCTGTTCATTTGTCTTGTTCAACTCCTATATGATAGTTTTTAAGATTATTTTTATTTTGTTATATTTTAATTATTCCTTAGAAGTTTTGTTGTTTTTTAATTAGAGGCAGAAAGGGAGTAGATCTGGGTGAGGGGATGGGGGAGGAACTGGATGAAGTAGAGGGAGGTAAACCATAATAACGATATATTATGCGAGAAAAAAATCTATTTTCAATAAAAGGGAAAAAATGAAAGTCTTTGGCAATTGTGGCAAGCTAAGGAATTTTCTAATTGCCACTATCTCTAGGCTCACGGCTACCCCTACTAATAGTGACAGCTTATCTAAACCTTCATGTCTAGACTGGAAAATCAGAAGCAGAGAATTTCTAAGATTATTTTATGGTTTCTAATGCAGAAAGGTCCTTGTGTCCTGGATTGGCTGCACTGAATTCACCATGTGTTATACTGGCTCAGTGTGCAGGGTGTGACAATGCACTTAGCTGTGTTCTTCTAGCTTCCTGCTTTTCAGATTGAATTGGTGTATAATTATTTATTATTGTTGTTAACCAGCCTGTGTGTGTCAACCAAAGATTGGGATATTTTTCACAAATGGTAAATGCAGCCATATGGCTAGGACTGGAGGGATCTTCCACTATGTCTCACAGTTTTTATTTCCTCTGACCATAAATAAGTCTCCTAGTTTCATACTTCCTTGTCCTTTAGAATTTTAAAAATTCAAGTAACATTTTCTGAGCCTTAAAGTTCCATTTGAAGATAAAATAACATTATATTAGGAAGTCTACACTGAGGGATTGGATGTTTTATGAAGCCCAGGAAATCATGACCACTTTGTGTTCTTCCTTTAAATTATATGGAATGGCTAAATGGAAATTGCACTCCACATATTCTTATTATTTCACATTTTTACTGTTCTTCTGAAGTATTTTTGGAGACTTTTATAATCTATAAGAGCTACTTTAAAAATTTTGTGTGTGTGTGTGTGTGTGTCCCCAATTCAAGTGCTCTAAATTTTATCTTGCTCTCTTTGGTTATTGGTCTTAACTTCCGATAGCCAGCTTAAAAATTAATATACACATATATTTATGTATATGTATTTCTTGAGGGATTCAAACATATTTTAAAATATATATACATTGATGTGTGATACTTACTTCTATGAACTCGTCGTAGTTAATTGCTCATATGATTATATCTTGATCATTGAACAATACGATTAACATTTTGAGTCAAAGATATTTAACTTTTAAAAGTTGTTCCCTATGTTTAGAATACCTCAGTCACACTATTTGTTATTGAATTATTTGTTACTGTTTTATCTGATCAAACAATGGAACAAACAATTTCAAGATCTCACAGATAAAGCTGTTATCTACTAAATGTTACAACTTCTAAATGCCATCTGCCACATTTTTTTTGTGGTAAAATCTAGATGGAGCCACTTGACACTGACTAAAATAAGGTGTGCCATCAAGGACTTTGTCAATTATGTTCAGTACAACTAAAATAATCCTTTGATCAGTGCTGTGGTTTGAAAATGACATGCCCTCCATCCGGTCATGTGTTTGAACACTCAGTCTCCAGCTGATGGCACTGTTTGATCTTCAGGAAGGAAAGTCTTACTGGATGAAACATCTCACTGGTAACTTTGTGGTTGTGGAGCCTGGCCCCATTTCTGTTCTTTGTCTATGTTTTCCACGGGTGGATGAAATGGGACCTCTCTGATCCTTAACTGCCAGAGCAGCCTCATGCTCCTGTCCTGCCTTCCCTGCCTGCCACAATGAACTTCATTTCCTCTGGAACCATAAGACAAAATAAATCTCTTTTCCCTTAGCTTGCTTTTTGTCAGGGTAGTTTATCACAGTAATAGGACAGTAATTAATACAATCACTATTGTGGTAAAGCTAAATGGAACTGCCGTCGTTTTGAATATTAGTAAATAAATCACATTCATTGGAGATTGTTCCCTGTATCAAAATTCCATTTCTTTCATTCAATTTATTCAGAAAATTCAATTCCTTAATATATATATATATATATATATATATATATATATATATATATCACACACATACACACACACACACACACACACTACTCCTTAAACTAATAAGAGAACTTCCAGAAATTGTTCTGACAACTTCTTTCAGAATTAATAAAAAGTTTCAATACTGAAATAGTCTCCCTCCCATTGTACCCACTCACCAATTCCTCATAGTTCGCAGGCAGCTTATTTGCATAGGAGTAAGGGTAGAGCAATAACTGAGAGTATGAGTGAATAGTCAGATAGGCCTTGATAGAGGAGAGGTTCTTGCGGATGAAATCTGCGAGGGCCTTGGTCTCCTTTTCAGATTCTGCAGCTGGTCCACAGTAAGTGTCAGAGCAGGGACTCCGAGAAGCTCCCACTTCTGCAGAAATGTATATTCCTATTAGTGGCCAGTGATTGCCTACTGAAGTTTTCATAGTAGATGTTAGGTGTTTCAGATTTCCAAATTAGGAAGTTAAATAATACAAGGCATTTTCTCAGGATTCTTTAACAATTATTTTTGGTTTCTTATCTGCCTGCCAACTAAGTATCTGTCTTTCATCTATTTATCTATCTATGCATGTATTAGGATGGTATGTTTTTAAGCTGATATAATAAGAAATGACACATGAAATTACTAATATCTCTTTGCTATAGGCCCTTTTAAACATCCATATTTATGAAGACAAGTAGTATCCCTGTGTTCCGACTATACTTCAGTCTGTACTGTATATATGTATATAATATAGACAGTATAGGAAAATTATTATGATGGAATACTTAATAATATTTATGAAGACAATCCTGCTATTATGATCATTTAATTATATCAGAATTTTCTTTCAATGATTTTTTAAATACCTGTGTCTAAATGGCTGTTAGACTGATTCTATAAATATACTTCTCATATTGTTGGATTGTGTCAGTTGTATCAATTGAGCATTTCCAGAATTTACCATAGCTGGGATTACAACACAGAGCTTTGCCCATATATCTTAATCAAATGAATCAATAAACTATTTTCTGTGCTTTGAGAAAGTTAAAATTCTAAAACATAAAACTTTGTAGTTTTTCTTGGTTTGAATATTGCCCTATTGTTTTCTTATGCTACTTTACCTCTTACACTTTTTAGTGCTGCCTGCAAAGTGGTTAGCCAGACAGATACTCACCACACCAACCAGCATTAAAATTTCTGTTAGGGTCTACACCCACGCAGCTACTTCCAGCCCGAGTAGAGCGAGTCTTTCTCCACATTCGGCTCTGAAAGTAGATTACATAGTTAGATAAAAAACCACAGGAAGTAACTGGTGTAATTTCATAAGTCCTTCTGAGTTCTTGTACCTTAGTCCAGGTGTAGACATAGCCATCAATGTTGACCACAGGCAGAACATAAAAGTCCAATTCATCAAGAAGCTGTTTCATGTGGATCTCTTGTTCATAGGTTCGGACAGCCTGTAAATGAAGAACAATGGGGAATTTCATGGGATGGAAGGGATGATGCTATCAAAATTTACATGACCTGGATGCAGGGTTCTCTGCCTCCTTGGCTAGCCTACATTTAAATTCAAATTTTCCCTGGGATTTCTTGGATAAGGCATTGGAAATTAATTCAGAAGTTCTTTGAACAAAAAAATAGGTTTTACATAATAAATTCTTCTATTTTAAAAGCATATCAATATAAGATTTTAAATTTTTAAACTCAAGAACAGATAAGCAATTTAAAAAGACCTATAACCACCAATGAAATAGAAGCAGTCATCAAAAGTCTTCCAACCAAAAAAAGCCAAATTATTTTGTGGACACACCTCTTTTACAAACCACTGACAGAATGCAGGAGAAATCCACTCTCTTGCATGGAAACCACAATCAATGAAGATGGCAGGCTTATTGGGTTTAGCTTTGCCAACCTATTATGAACAAAAAGAAAAGGAGAAATGTGATTCACCACATGGCACACAGGGATTAACATCCACTCCTTTTGGACTCAAAGGTGAAACCTAACAACACTCAAACTGTTCTTGTCTCTGAAGAATCTCTGGGTGTAACTTGAAAGCTTGCATTATTATTAGGCTTATCAAGCCTTCATTGCCACAAGAAGCTTGATTACCCTGCGCAACTATATTCCTGTAACACTTATTCTTAGCTACTGTTATTAGGTGATGTGGCTGTGAAAATCAGATGATTAATTATAACTAATTATGATGATTGTTGCTAATTTTATGAAAAATGTTCTTTTCTCCATTTATTTCTCATCTTTTCATTTTGCCACTGGAATTGCAGGACAAAAGTGGCTCTGAGGATGAAGGTAACAAGCTGTGAAGCTCATTGTAATGGGGTCTAATGAATGAGACTAGCCTGTCAGATGACTTCCCACAGCTTCTTGCAACTTGCAAACAAACTTGGAAACCATTTCTGGAAGAGGAGCATTTCATCATTTATGTTTCTGACAGGGAAGTGGTAACATTTATAAGACGTCTCTTATTCACTTAATATTTTTGATTAGTCAAGTAGGTAGCAGTGTCAACATATGGAATTTGTAAAAACTTATTCCTGTATTATTTTGGTCCATTTATTGGTAGCATTTGATTCAATAAACCTTTTGAAGTTAAAAAAAAGTTGTCTCTTATTTTACTAGATTTTTCACACAAGTGATTATGTGAAAAATGCACATAGAATAAACAATCCAAGGAGTCTGAGCTATAGAGTTTTTTTTTTTTTCTTTTAGATAAACACGCCTACGAAACAGATGCTAGTGAATCAGAATTCATTGATTTAAACCACCCAGGTCATGTTTAAAAACTGTTACCTTGAGGAGATAAATGTTACGTCCTTCAAATGTGGTTCCAATGGTGCTCTGAGAGATGAGTTGTGGATTCTCGCTGGCAATTTGTTGAATCCAAGCCTCTATCTACCAAAGGGAATCATTCTTGGATTAATGTGATATTGATAGTTCAAACTCCAAGCCCCCGGAAACAGGATCAGATTCAGGGGCATCCCATACCTTTTCCCAGTTGTTATACTTGGTGTAACTGTGTCCAGTTGCACGGGTGTGGCTATCAAACTGGGCTTCCACAAGATTTTTCACGTTGCTTATCAATACCCTGTATGAGTCAAAGGGGGATGTTTCTGAGTATGAACATATTCTCTCTCAGGGAATACACATGTAGGCGAGAGCCACAGCTTTAACAGATGCTGCAGGGCATCCCATTGACTCACATATTGTCTTCTGACTGTTTCTGAGGCTCTTCAAGCTGAACTACTTAAGGAAGATTTTATTGCCAATTCCAGAAAGTGAGACGTTGAGGACCTTGAGGAGCATGAGTATGATGGGATCTTAAGGGCCCATCCCTCACATATTTTAGTGAACTAAACACAGAAATGGCTTCCTTTGATATCGAGACATTTGCCTCAGGGTCATGGGCATCCACACAACAATACATATCCTAGTCATATTTATTTTATTTTATTTTTTAAACCTCAGGCATTTTACTGATTTTAGCACTGAAAGCTCCATGTCCCAGAAACCTACTCACTACCACCATTGTAATGTGAGGATCACTGAGGGCCAGTCTTCAGAGTTTTAGGAAAACAACTTACTATTGAAAATTCAAAAATATTATAGCATTAAGTATTTATCAGGTAAAAAGACACTGAGTTTAAAGAACTAGTGTCTTCTTTGCTGTTTGGTTGACCTGATAATCTAATAACAGCTCTTCAGCAAGGCAATACTAAAACTAGAGAGACAGAACCCTTGAGGCCTGCTTATTCCTATAAATTCAGTTGAGAAGAAACTTCTTATGTATGTGTGTATGAATGTGTGCATGTGCATTTATCTTTATCTCCCATTATTGTTTTGGAGGGGAAGTGTGCTTGAAAGGGAAAAACATCTGAGCATTGATGTCCCTAATCTCTGAATATTCCAGAACAAGGTCAGTTTGCAAAACTTCTGTCATTTACAGTTAAGCTTTCCAGTGGTTTTTATCTGACATGAGAGAATTGCAGACACACATCAAAAGTCTTCTTTTCATCCCTTGGACCCAAGGGTACCTCTGAACTTCCCATGTAAGTCTCCCTCCATTTGGTGAATTTGGGTATGAGTATGTGCCTGTTTGTAGAAAATGAAATAAATTAATCCTAAAGACTTATTTGAGTTCTTAGTAAATTCTTTCTTACAACTTAACTCTCTTAATATTTAAAAGAGGAAAAGAAACAAATCTTAGAGTTTATCTCAGCAAAGAAGTTTTCTTTGGAATAATCATCAAAACCTTGTTAGTGAGTTAGTATTCTGTGATCCATCCCAAACTTAGTAGCTTAGAGGAGCATAGGTCTCTTAATGAATGTACGATTCTGGAGGTTAAGAGTCCCACACAGGTCTCACTGGACTGGGAGGAAGATATCAGTGTAGATATGTTTCTGTCAGGATCAACTAGGAAAGAATTGATCCTGATGAGCCTTTGGCAGCTCCTGGCTGCCTGAATTCCTTGGCTATGGTTACCTCCTCCATTTCCAAAGCCAGCTATGGCAAATGACTCCTCGCTTTCAATAACTTGGGGATGAGGTTGAAGACATTTGAGGAAATTGCTATTATACGTACTTTCTTTATATTCAACATCTTAACTAGAAGGGCAAAAATTTAAAAGAAAGTAGAAGGAATCATTAGTCAGGAATAGAAAGGTCAAAGTAGTGGTTTGGCTCATTTTATGTATTGACTTTGGAAAAATCGTGTAATCCCTGGGCCTTAATTTTATGATTTGAGAGGGGATACTCAACACCCTTTCAATTCTGAGATGTAGTAAAACCCATTGTCCTTTGTTATTTAAATGTCTTCAAAAGTAAAAAAAAAAAACCTCTTTGTTTAAAACCTTTATAAAATAGGAAAACAGAAATACTAAATCTTCAGCTAGAAAAAGATTGAGGAAATGATCTTCAAGGATACAAACAAACATTTTTTGGTTTGTTCAAACACAAACAAAAAACACAAAACAAAAATCTTAAAACCAAAACCAAAAAACTGACAGAAAACTAAGAAAACAGTTCTATTTCAGTATCATCCAATAGCAAGAACAAATCCTGCCAAACAAGATGAAATTCTTGGAATAGAAGAAGGATCCAGTAGAAATGGCAGGTGATGTATACTTTAACTTTTTATTTTCTTAGTGGTTGGGCCTGAGCCCAGGGTCTTGTACATGCAAGGTGAACATACAGTTGAGCTGTATCCCTAGTTCTTTATACATAAGATGTGCTACAAAATATGTAAGTTACACGACTTCTCACTGGGTATCTGGGGAAAACATATCATAAGTTAATTGCTCCTTGGCATTTCATAGCCTTAAGACTTTCAGTAGACATTTCTTATTTAAATAATTATGGCCATTGCTGATATTCAGCAAACAGTGTTGGGTGGAGGCTACAGCACTTACATGTAGCTATCCTTTTAACACAGCCAGCCTCAAGTTCAAATGACTTAGAGAAAACTTAACAACTATGAAAGGCTTCTGCTCGTGTTCTATTGCAGAAAGAGATATTCTTTTGGAGTTCTTACTGTGTTAGCCAACATTTTTATTAATAATACAGACAATGAAGTATTAAAGAAACAGTTTAAATTAAAGATAATACTCAATAATAAAAATAGCCCTTTACAACATGGGAAAGAACATTGGAAGACATTTATCCTTTAGCAATTTTATTCAGATCTTGAACTATGGAGCAAATTTTAAAAATCTGTGCACAAAGAAAGATAAATTGTAGCATTTCATCCAAGGCTTTATCCTTACATTGGGAATTGGATACTGTTGATCAGATTGAAATGCAATGCTTACTGACTAGAGGCTGGGGTTCACCTCAAACTATCCCTTGAATCCTTGTAGTATGTTGGTTTTATTAGACTTAGAACAAAGAACTACTTAGCTGTATTACAAAATTTTATTATAAACAATTAGCTACTATTGTAAAAGCTTAAAACATTTCTTCTTAAAATAGTGAGGGCATCATTGTGGCTCTAAAAATACACACACACACACACACACATACTTTCATACATCTTTTATGGTGGTGCCATCTAATTTCCTTTTTATTTTTTGAAATGTGCAAGCAAATTAGATGACCGTGACTCTCAGTAAAGTACAGAACATTATAGTTGGAAAGGAAAGGGAGACATGTTCAGTTTTACCTCCCCCTCCTCCTGCCGTGGATTCTGGAAAGTGGACTATTAAATCACTAATATGTGGCCATTGTTATTCAAAGATACTTGCCTGCACAATTCTTTTTTAAAGATTTAAAAAAAAATATGTGTGTGAGTGGCTTGCCTGTATGTATGTCTATGCACCATTTGCATGTAGTACCCATGAAGAACAGAAGAAGGCATTGTATCTCTTGGAACTGGAGTTACAGATAGTTTTGAGTCATTATCTGGGAACTGGAAATTAAATGCTCAGTCCCCTGCAAGAGCAGCTAATGCTCTTAACTGCTGAGCCATCTCTCCAGCCCTGCACAATTTTTCAATATGTAGAAAAAATGTTGGTCCAGGCAGTTAGCAGCATTCCATCTCACTCTGATTTGAATTAGGGGAGAGACAACCTTTTGGGACTCTATAAGAAAGGATCATGCAGAGAACTGACCACCAAAGGGTTCTGTCAACTTAGCTTCAGACTGGAATCTAAGGGACAGAACTATCCAATTCCAAATCTTTCTGAATTTAAGGATACAATCTTGGCATTTGGAACTACAGTTTATCTTTTTTTATGTACACATTTTAAAATTTGTCCCATGATAACTCAAGATATGACTGGAATTGCTGAATAATACAAGTCATAGTGAAGAGTGTGTAATCCATTGAACAGATACGAACCATATTTTAGTGAAACGTGTGCAGCCAATGGTCTCTGTATATGCAAAAATTTTAACTGTAAGTTAATGCCTGTGAGAAACTAGCTGACACGAATTAACCTCTGAAGTAATAACGGTATGTAAGGACTGCTTGTGACTCACATAGTTATTGATGGAGTGATAATCTAGGACTCCTAGGGCCTTATTTATTATTTGGAAAATCATATGCTTCAATATTCTCAGCAGAGATGCAAACATTAACAAGGAATACTCTATACTGCACAAGACAACATGCACCCATAAGTGCATGAAGTCTGCCACTAGAAAAAGGAAGGGAATCTTCTACTTTGTGCTGTTGATGAGGACTGACAGGGGTTGGAATCATTTCACTGACATAATATGTGAACAGAATCAAGACATCCTTTTGGTCTCTACTGGTATAGTTCACAGTCACTGCACCTTGTTTTTTCTGGAAGAATTATATAGAAACTTAAGCAAGTTATTAAAACTGAGAATTTAGAAGTCTTTGGTATATTATAAGAACAAAAAAATCAGACATGACTCTTAATTTGCAATTTACAAGGTTATATTTTGCTTTTTAAAAGATAGCCTGCTTAAGGTAGCATGTTGATACTTTCTTCAGTAAGGGCCAGAGGGCTAAGTGAGATAAGGCATGATAAGAACAAAACGTTGTAGTCTTGTGATATCTTTAAATGGATACCATATTGGGCTGGAGAGATGCTCAGCAGTTTATAGCAGTCATTTTTCTTCTAGAAGACCTGAGTTTAGTTCCCACACCCACATCAGGATGTCTACAACAGCCAGTAACTCCAATTGCAGAGGATTTGACAGCCTTTTCTGGCCTCTGTAGGCAATGAACTCATGTATACAAACCCACTCTCTCTCTCTCTCTCTCTCTCTCTCTCTCTCTCTCTCTCTCTCACACACACACACACACACACACACAATGCTTAAATAAATAAGTCAATATAAAGGCAAGTGAATCTTCCCTCTTTGTACAACAGTAAACCAGAGCAGAACTTGCAGTGATAGTAAGATTATAAGTGCAATTTAATAGCATGTTTATCACTGTCATCTTTCTTCATTACACCCTCATCCCGTACATTAGGAAACTGAGGCTTGGGAAACTTAAGCAGATCTTAAGGTCTCATGCCAAGAAGTTGCAGAGGCAATGACAGGCTCTGGTTTGGATTCCCTAAAAGCATTTCCTAGATGTCTATGCCACTTCTGATGATGGCACAAGTTTTATAGTTGACTTCTGACATGTTCCTTGACCTAGATACTATTTTCTGCATTTTAAGATGCAAAAACCCCAACAAAGTAATTTTTGATGGTAAAATAGTGTATATCATATTTTCTCAAAATGTAATGCAGTGTGATCAGGGATTTCTGGATAAACTTTTGAACATCCTACAAAAGGACTCAAGTTCCTTTTGTTCCTTCTTGAGCCACCCCTGAAGGAAGCACTCCCTTCCTTTCTTGTAGATGCCACTGAGCATGTTCTCTCTTAACTTTAAGCCATAGCATGCCATCTGTTCTCTACCTAGAGTATGGCTTTCCATGTTGTTGTCTAGTTGATCTCTAAACACCCTTCAGTTCTCAACCAAAGCCTCATTTCATTGATCATCCATCCCTGAGGCATAAATTTCATTCATTCTGCTCAATCCACAGTGTTCTGTTTTTTTCTAATAACTATTTTATACCACTGCAATCCTGTAGGGAGACACCCTAGCCCCGCCCAATAGTCCTGGGACAGGTACCAGGTGGACCCGGGACTCGCCCATAAGGGCGTGGTGAAGGAAAGCCAGGGTGACGTAAGGGAGCTTCTTAAGGGGCTGCACGTGGGGACCCTGGCCCTCTTTTTGTTCTGGCCATGCTTGCTGGGTTCGATAACCTAGCTCTGGCCTGTGTTTTGCCTTGGTGTCTTCTTGAATAAAGAGACATTAATCTTACACAATCCCTAACTTGAAATTTATCCTCTTCTAATGGATGTAAAGTCCTAGCCACTCTTCCTGTGTCTAATCAGCCAAACACTTAATATCTATTTGGGGGTGTCAGCCAATGGACAACTTTCTCTTCTTAAAAGGGTATTCTCACTTAAATGATATAGACACAACAATGTAATATTTGGGGAGAACAATCTAACAGTTTATCCAACTCCTCTCTTGTTATTTAGAGTTCATGTTTTTTTCTTTTGACTCTTCTTCACATCTCCTGATACCAGTGGTGGGGTCTTTTAAAAGGGTATGTTTTCTCTAGACTTAAACTACAGGAACACGAGGAGCCCTCACTGCCCACAAGAGGTATGGTTGGACACTCAGAGAGAGGAGTTGAGGATAAAACTATGAACAGATGGTAACAGTGTACATGGCTTGGCCTTGACTCTCTATATCATTTTTTAAGGTAGGGTAGGTCACATATTTGGCTGGTTTGAGACCATAAAACATTTCACTAGAGCAATAACTGAGTACAAAAGTCATTATATCTTAATCTGGTGCCAGCTCTGCCATTACATCTTTGTGTGGGGAGAAACATGGTCTTCTTCTCATTTTAGGTCCCCATGGGTTATTCACAGACTTAGTAAAAAGGGGAGAGAATTTTGATAGCTATAAAGCATAAACTTACTCATAATGAAATTCATTCTTCTCCAGAAAGTCCTCCACAGTGGCAACATCTTCTGCTTTAACATGAAAGTCAACTGAAGTGAGAGGTTTCACTTGTACAGCAGAATCTGGTTTCCAGAAATCAATCTGAATAAAAAGGCATATGAAATAAACATCTATAGTTCAACAACGAATTAGGATTTGAGTGCACATGATTTCTCTACTCAAAACAATTATCTTAAAACTTAAATCATGGGCTGGAGAAATGGTTCAGTGGTTAAGAGCACTGGCTGCTCTTCAAGAGGTCTTGAGTTCAATTCCCAGCAACCACATGGTGGATTATACCTATCCGTAATAAGATTTGATTTGATCTTCTGGTATGCATAAAGACAGGTCACTCATATATATTAAATAAATAAATATAAAAAACTTAAATCATTCAGGAAATCTCTTATAAATATCTCCTTTGAATTACTAAGAACTATCGAGTTATATGTCAATAGAAATGTCTACAATGCTGGGGAGATGGTTTTGTGTGTAAGCGTGTTTGCTGCATAAGTATGAAGGCTTGAATTCAAACGCCGAGGTCACATGCTACAAAACCAAGCTGAGTGGGCTTGCACACACCAATAACCTCAGTGCTTAGTGAGGGCCAGAGAGGGGCAAAGACAGGAAGATTATTTGCTGGATACCTTCTGCACTCCAGGTTCAGTGAAAAATCCTGTCACAAGGGAATAAGGTAGAGAATGACAGGTGGGATATCTGACATCCACTCTGGCTTCTGTGTGTACAGATGGCTATATATACAAAAACGGCAAGCATAGGTGTACATATACCTTATACACATATACAGAATTATCACAAACACATATACCCTCATGCACAAATGCACGGACATATATGCCAAATTAAAACACTGATTAGCAAGAATCATGAAGAACATAATTGTTCCTCATAATACTAGTTTATTACATCATTCTCTAGCTGCCCTTTTCTGTTTTTCAATTTTATGGAACACTTGCTTATTATATTATGATAGCCATCTCTATGGTAATGGGTAAAGCTGCTGAGTGATAATGAATACACTACAGACCAAAAAGTTAGTAGAGAGAAATTGAGCCTCCCTTTACTTAAGTAGACACATTTTCAAAATCTTAGAACTTATTTCTGTGAAAGTCACAGTAATATGAGCCCAAGAGCATCCTCCTGATGTGTTCTCCAGTGTGGCCAGAAACAAAATACTCTTGGTTGTCCAGTAGTATACTGAGATTCCTGTCTTATTCATTAGCTGTTATTACAGCTTATTAGACTTATTACATAATGGGCTTCAGGTTGGTGACACAGTATTGGGTGATTCAAATATGACTTTTGTCTTCTTGAGATGAAGTTAAGTAGGAAATAATAGTGTGGCTGACATATTTGACTATTCTATTGTTTTTATTTACGGGTATATCAACACACATATCTATTTTTATGGAAACATATCAACTAGGTTCTACTGCTTCTTGTACATATGTTTTTCTATTTCTTCTTTACATTGAGCAAAAGCATAGAAGCCTGAGATAAATATGACATTGGGTATTTCTTTGCCACTGTGTTTCATCCAATACCTGTCTTGATGTTTGTGAGCTAGGCTCAGGACACAAATGTGACTTCTGGTGAGACTTGGGACCATTTCTGGGAAACTTGTAGGGAAAACTGGGCAGATTTGGAGACTGTGCACCAGAAACTTAGGAGGCAAGGTTTTAAGGTGACCAAATTTCTGGTGTACTTGCATGGAATCTAGTAACTATAGCTGGCCCTGCTGAACTTGAAAACACTGTACAAGTCCAGTGGATACTGAGCCATTGTGGGGGCTGCAAAGGATGCCAGGTCAACAGAAGTACATGTGATTCCAACCAGAAGGATCCTAGAAGAAGAGTGTAAGTATGGTATAACAGACAGTTGACAGAATACTTTATTTGTAGGTAGTAAAGGATTGGTTAAAGAGTGTAACAGAGAGTTGAAGTAGGGAAGACACAGACTGAAGCTAAAATGATAGTGTTAACAGTATAAAGGTAGACCACCACAGCAGACACAGAGGAAGCTGGGGTGTAGTGACAAAGCCAGCACTAGAAAGACAAAAGCAATGAAGATGGAAGAGAAGGTCCATTTTTGAACATTAGATTTAAATTTATGTTCCTGACATTCCAATATCATCTCAGTTGTAGACACAGGGATTTAACACTGGAGTCCTCAAAGTGTCTGTAGCCAACATTGACAGTGCCTGTCTCATTCATAATTACTGGGATCATTTAGTGTCTGAGGACCTCACTTTCAAGAGGTATGTATTTTCTCTTGAGGTGTTTTTCTCCAGAACCAGGAAAAGCCAAGTATGTGCTCCAGGTAGACATGGGGTGCCGCATAAATAACTCTGGGAACTTACAGATCATATGACACTAGGAAATAACTCTAGGTTTCCAACCCATTAACCTCATGGGTGGGATAATTTTAGAAAATGTGGTTTGTACCATTTCCTGGAGATTCTTTGTGGTTTATGCCCCAATAACCCTTTGCGGCAGTGGTTTAATAGTGCTGCATTGACTATGTTCCCTTCTCATTATCACCCCTTTCCTGCGTTTTCATGGTACTCACTGCACTTTCAAATGAGCTGTTTTTCTTTCAATCTTGAATTAGAGTCTATTCTGGAAGAGTATTTATCAAGATGTTAACTGTCCACTCAGAGTAACAAATGCCTGCATAATGTGTTTGAGGATGGTTCTAGTACAACCTCTCTTTCTGTTATGAACCTATAAATTACCTTTTCTGACTTCCCCACTTATTTTCCCAGCTCTGCCAAATATTGAAACACTATATGTGTCTGTGTAACTTTCCTTGAACTTCTGCTATAAGAATGTTTGATTCTTTAAAAGGGCTTTTTATAATATTTGACAAAACTTGCAGGCCTAATTTGAGGCTGTTCAACATTTTAATTTGAAGGGCTAAATGTACAACACAGTGTTAGACTGCTTGCCTACTATAGGGAAAGCTCTGGACTGGATCTGATACCTAGCCCTGCAAAACAAAACAAAACACCAAAACATTCCCTTTGACATAGAGAAAATTGGTATGGTTAACATCCACCCATGTGGAGCCCTATAAGTATGATGCAGACCTGTGGTCCTGGAAACAGACCCATTGCTTCATAGAAACCAGGAAAGCAGGATGAGCACTGCATCCCCACAGCAATTACCAATCGCCAAGTGGTTACAAATGAGAATCTCAAATAATAGCATAAGGAGGGAGGGTAAATGTCAGTAATAAGAGTAACTTGTGAATGAGAAACAGGGAAGTGAGGTAAAATGTATGATACATAATGTGAGAAATTGAGCTAGATGGGCCAGTGTTATGAAACTAAAATTATAACATTATATTATAGGGCACTGAGTGACGGAGATCCACAAGAAACATTTGTTGGGTTATAAAGGACTAATTTTTTTAAGTAATAATCTTGTGAGAATATAAATCTAGTCGGCCAGATGGTGTGTAACTTGAGTCCTTATTAAATACCACACTGGACTAACACAAAGGCAAGATAAAGTAACATATCAGTTGGTACAGTTTGCCCAGACAGAAAGCCCAGGATCTGGTCTCCTGCACTGCATAAAGCTGTACACGACTGCAAATGCCTGCAATATCAGTGCTTGGAAGGTGAAAGCAGGAAGATACGAAATCCGAAGCCATCCTCTGCTACATAGCATATTCACGGTGAGCCTGGCCTACATGAGTCCCTGTCTTTCCTGTTAGATTCTTTGGGAGGTAAGTTTGTCAGATAAAAGAAAAATTATTGATACTGGGGAGTTGGAGTTTTCACAAATATGCACAGATTTGTTTCACACTGTGAGTGATTGGGAGTCAGACACCTAGTAGGTCTCTCATTATCTTGAGGCCTTTTCCCCCATTTGTTTGAAAGTAAAGCAACTTCTACTGTAGGCCTAATTCAGATAGCAGGAAGGAACTTTCTGATATGTCAATAATAAAAGATGTAATGATAATGTTACTTCAGACATAGGAATATATACTTAAAACTCCAGAATGAGAATCCAAGAAAACCCAGAGGATAGAGTTAATGTCACTCTAAATATCTTGATTGAGAGGGCCAGTCACATTATAATGTGACTGCAAGTGGTACAATAAAACCCCTCCTCTGTAGTCACAGATGACAAGAGCGAGTGCTGAAGCACAGTGCATCTCTGATCCTTCAATACACCCATCTCTTAAAAGGACACGTTCAAAAGCTGGGAGGAAGGACATACTGGCCAAGGATAAATAAAAAGACGAGATGCCCCTTTGATGATCTTATCAGGAAGGCTACATCCCAGAATACACTGCGCCCACATGATCACTAAAGAGGATTTAAACCTTTTGAAAATTTATTTTGGAAATAAAGAAAAACATAAGGGAGAAGCATGCACCTTTCTGTGTGGAGCTAGAGTGGCAAGTGTGCTGCCAGAGCTGCAGGAGAGCTGGCACATTTACCTCTCCAATGGCTTCCACCTTTTCCAAGATTTTTCAATTTCCAAAGAGAACACTGAGGTTCAAGGTAGATGAGGAAAGAAGTGACTATACTGTCATGGGAATTGTATTCAAAAGCTCAATCCAATAACAGCAGCCATCAAATAGTTACATGGTTCTTCCTAATTATTTCCAGGTGGCATACTTAGATTCATATTTGAACTCTTGCAACCGCCCTCTAAGGAGATAGCATTACTACCATCACAAATGGGGAAGGTGAGGTGCAGAGAGAAGCACATGGCTACAATTGGTTTAGTTTCTGGACCAGTCCCTCTGCTTGACCATGATGAAATAGGAGAATTTAGATGACTAAAACAACATGGCAGGTAGCATTGCCGTAATGAGAAATAAAAATGTTCCAGGAGCTTACTGGGGAGTGGAGGAGTTCTTTGGGAAATAGATGAAGCAGAAGTGATAACCACTGGGACCTGGCATTGATGCCAAAAAGCTGCAGAGCCAACTGGAAGCAGATGGACCATGAATGCTCAGAAATGGAAGACTGATCCCTGGGAGGTAGCATGGGTTGAAGGCCCAGTTAACTTAGTCTGATAATTGGAAGATCCAGCTACTAACTTGGTAAAATCTTGATCTTAGAAGTATCTGAGAAGTGTCTGTCCTGATATGCTGTTTCATAAACCAGAAAGCCACACAGTGCTGTCTCTAGATACCACCCCACTTACATAAGGTAGTTGAACATACTTGCAAATGGAGTTCTTAGTGGGTCTAAGTAAATAAAAATCTGGAGTCATATATAAAGGAAAATGCTGAGAGATCCGAGAGAAGGAGCAAGCCACAGCACACCTTGCCTCCTTAGCGTCTCAGCAAACAAGACAGTGAGTTCCTGTTTCTCCCTGCTTATATTCTGTTTCTACCCAGCTACCTCACCTCCTGTCTGTCTGTACAGACCTCCAGACCTCTATGGCTAACTAGTGGCAAGTTCCATTCTCTGACTTTCAGACAAGTGTTGTTTGTACAAACAAGATATCACCACATTATCCTAAGGAGAGCAAGCTGATGAACCACCTTGATTTTTAAAATGTGCTACATGGTACATTGATGATAAATACATACTGACTGAATGAACTGTAATGAAGGTCTCTCTGTGTGGACCCCCAATTCAACATTTTCCTCACCTATGAGAAACATAAATCAAGAAGACATGCCAGAGGTGCTAGATAGGTGTCTCAGAGGTGAAGAGCATTCAGAGGACCTGGGACTGATTCCCAGTACCCACATGGTAGTTCACTACCATCTGTAACTCCTGTCCTAGAGGATCTGATATCATTCAAAGGATTTCAGCATTTTCAAAACAGGCCATAAGTATAAACTTTAGCAAAGCAAGTCTACAATCCTGAAATCTTATTAAAAGAAAAACCAATTAGTTAAAGCACTGAAAAGAGGAGACAACTTGTTTGAGGGTGATTTGTGTGAGAAAAAAAATGATTCTTATTGGACCCAAGTTTAATCGAAGTGGAGTGTGTTCTAATATCCCTAAGGTGTGAAAAAGTGTGTTAGACCACAGTAATAAATGTCTGTTAGGCAATGACGGCAAGCAACAGCCCTGCAGCATATATATCCACCAGGGTGTTCCTGGAGGCCCACTGCCAATTCTGAAAGATACATTTTCAGAAAGAAATGGGAAGATTGAACTGTCTCTCGAGGAGACCAAAATGCTCCAGACTCTGTAAGCAAATAAAATGGGAGGTGATAGAAAGACACAGAAGACAAACCTTAGGGATAACTGATATCTGACTCAGTTGCTTCTAATGAGTCAAGGTCAAAAGGAAGGCACCTTCCCTCCTGATGTACTATAGGAAACCAACAGGGTGGTTTGTAAAGGGTTCTTATTGTCCTTAGAAGCAATCACCAATCAAAGCTAGCAAGCAGGGATGTTACTTCCTAGGAGGAAATTCCAGATTTGAAAGAAAGGCCAGAGTAGATGACTTTATGTTCTCTTTCAAATCAAACTTCACATTTTATGATTATGGCATTTTCTGCCTTTTACAACATTTTTCCATGCCTACCTTAAAAGCTGAAACAGAAATACACATAGATGATAGACATATAATAAATAGATGAATGGATGGGTGGATAGATACATGGGTGGATGGATGGATGGGCAGGCAGACTGACACTTAAGAACTAGGAGATTGTTTTAGCACATATACTTAATAATAAACAGCATTAACCCAGGTGGCACTATTTGTACTCAGAAGTAGATTGTTGCCACACTACACACGAAAATGTAGATTCTAACCCCAAGTATAATTTTTTTGAGTAGCATGGTTTTATTTTTTTAAAACAAAAGAATAGTATGGAAATCACTTATGAATTTTATCTTCCCTTTCTCCCTCAAGTCATATCATTAAGGCAAAGGTCAGGAAAATTCAAGTTCTGTGATTAGGAATGAAAGAAAATCAAAGGGAAAGATGACACATGAGTTACGGAAATGACAAAATGGACAAATGCCTGTTTTTCAGTCATTTCCAAATCGGTCGCTTTTCTCCTTTGTCTTGGAAGGGAAGTGACTTGCATGTTAGATGTACTATGACCTTCAAGACAGATTCAACTCATCTAGCTGTCACTGTCAGCTCTTCTAAAAGGTCGTGTGGATTTATAATACTACAAGGCTTGCTACAATCTAATTTAAGCAGCAAAAGAAAGCTTTGTGGCATTAAGTACTTTCCAAGTTTTATTTCTTGCATCTAAAAATCCTGCAAGAAATATTTCATGTCATTTCTCCTTGGTAGAATCAGACTAAATCAGGCTTTAAAGTTAATGTAAAGCAGAGAACTGTCACTTTACCTGCTTGGTGTTGGCCAGCTCCTGAATCAAGTTGACGTGATCTTCATCAGGTACACTGACACGGAACACCCGATTGCTTAAATTGTGAAAATAATGAATAGAAACTTAACTTTCAGTAATGTGTACAAAAGTTAACAAACTTGCTTTTTAAGGAATTATGGACTTACCCATCAAAGTCCTCCTCAAAAGGATGAGCCAGGGCCACACTCACCAGAGCCAGTAGCAGCAACATTGTGTCTGATTAGGTGGACTGGGAAGCTGGGGCCAACCTTTTTATAATCCAGAATGTTCTTCTCCAGATTTAAAAAAATAAAAGGTACTATCAGATCTTGATTAACAATTTTCCTGGCACAGTTACCTTGGTAGACACATATAGTCTAAGAAGTTATCTTTCTCAACACCTGTAGAAAGAGCAAATGATCTCACGTTCAGTTGGTCTAATTTGCACATTAAACCTAGAATCATTGGTGGGGGGTGTAAGTAAAATCCATATTGTAGTCTTTTCATTTTCATTTTGAAATGAGATCCACATACAGTAAATCAGATAGATTCAAGTATGCTTAGCAAGCTTTGGCAAATGTATACCTCCTAGTAATTAACCTCTCCTAATAATTAACCTCACTGTGGCTTCTGAGAACAAAGATATTTCCTAGCTTAAGAAGTTCCATTAGCCCCTTCTCTTGCCTATTTTGAAACTTCCTTCAAGCAATTACTATTGAAGGTTTTAGCTTTATATTAATTTTACCCATTCAAGCTTCATGTAAATGAGACTGTGCCATATACATCATCCCTTTGTATAACAACTTCTTTTGTTTTCTGAGATTAATCATCTTTTGTTTATAATATTCATAACTTCCTACTCACAGGAACCATTTCACTGTATGAGAATTCTCCAATTTTTCTGGCTGCTTTCTTGTTAGTGAATGCTTGTATCATTTGCAACTGTGCTACTATAAATAAAACTTGGACAAACATTTTGCACAAGTCTTTTTGTTGACATATACTTCCATTTGGTGCTGGGTTAACATGATCCTACCAAGAATTTACTGCAGTGTTTGTTGAATTTCAGCTTTGACTAGCTACTCTGAATTCTCTACATTTGTCATCTTTCATTTTGGTAATTCTAGTAACTCTGAAGTGATTTCAAAATTATTGTGGTTTGTCTCTTCCCAACAATTGAAAATGCTCAACATCCTTTCATGTGTGTAATGATAGTTTATAAATCTAGTTTTGTGAAGTATCTACTGAACTCTTTTGAAAACAAAATCATTTCTTGCTTTTTCTCTTCATTTACTTTGCAGGACTTCTTTACATATCTTGAATACATGTACTTTTACATTTCTCTCTCTCTCTCTCTCTCTCTCTCTCTCTCTCTCTGTGTGTGTGTGTGTGTGTGTGTGTATGTGCACATGCATTTATAAGCCTTCTTTATATAGCTTGAATGCATGTTCTTTTAAGTTTTATTTGTGTATGTGTATGTGTGTGAACACATATGTGCATGCCATAATGTACACAAGGTCAGATGATAACTTTCAGGAGTCTGTCCTCTCCTTCCACTGTGGAAGAACCCTGAGGATAAAGGTCAGGCAGGTGACTTTTATCTTCTGAGCCATCTAATGGGCCCTGAACACAGGTTTGTTGTTAGAAACCTATGCTGTAAATATTTCTTCTCAGTACAAGCTCATATTTTTGTTATTGTTTTCTTCAGAGGAATAGAAATTTTATGTTTTCTTACAGTTTTATTTTTCCAATTTTTATAATTAGATTCTGTGCATTTTTGCCCTGAGATTGTTGTCTATCCCAGGATCTCAAGCACATTACCCTGTTTTCCTATAGAAGCTTTGCCATTTTAGTTTGTTTATTTGTTTTCTTTGGTATGATGTTATCTAAATTTTAAATATTTGTATATCCAGTATATCCAGTTTTCTTTCCTTGCTGAATTACTTTGTAGTCTTTGTCAAAATGTATTCATATGTACATGAGGCCATTTCTGGACTTCCTGTTTTGTTCTGTGTACCTTTTGGTCTAATGTGAAATACTACTGCAGTGTCTTGGTTACTATTTTTTAAAGCATGTCTTAAGATCTGACAATAGGTCCTGAATAATATATATATATATATATATATATATATATATATATATATGGTTTATTAAGACAAGGTGTCTCTGTCTCTGTGTAACAGCACTGGCTGTTCTGGAACTCTCTTTGAGACCAAGCTGGTCTTGAATTCACAGAGATCTGCTTGCTTCTACCTCCCAAGTACTGGGATTAAAGGTATGCACCACCAGGCCCTGCCAAATTTGTTCTTTTATAATATTGTTTTAGTTATGGTAAGTTCTTTATATTTACATACATATCATGAAAAATGTTACTTTCACTGGTATTTGCCCCAAATTTACAAACAAGTTTGAGGATAAATTATGTCTGTTATACTGGGTCTTTTATCTCATAAGAGTAATACTTGCTCATTCCCTATGGTGGGATGACTTGTTTGGTCTTGATGCAGGGCAAGGGGCTTGCTCCTTCCTCAACTTGATGTGCCAGGCTTTCTTGACTTCTCATGGTAGTCCTTACCCTTTCTGAAGAGTGGTTGGTGAGTGGGGTAAGAAAGAGGTGGGGTTAGTGGGAGGAGGGGAGGGAAGGGATCTGTGGTTGGCATGTAAAATGAATAAAAAATTTGAAACAAACTAACAAAAGAAGAGTAATACTTGCCTGAATTAGTTCAGTCTTTGTTGAAACATTTGCTTTTTTTTTTTCCTATCCACAAGATAGCATGTTGCCCTGGCTAGTCCTAAGCATGTTGGCAGACGACATGAAACTCAAGTCAAAAGCAAAGGAGTTCATTGCTCATGATATAGCCTGAGGCACAAGAGTTGCATTTTTATCAGTTCTATTTCTTCTTGGTGAGAGGGGGATTATATGTGGACCTGCTCAAGCAGATTCTCTGTACACAGGCTTGTAACACATGGGAAGCATACTGAGTTTAGAAAACCATCTCATGAGGAGATGCTTGCAAATTCGAGCAAGCTTTGTTCCAAAGGAGATAGTAGTTTTATTATCCTGGTATCAAATAGGCATTTCCTTTGTGTTGGAATAAGAGCAAAGAAAGGACACAAAATCTCCATCTTCTGCTGCTGTTCAAAATACAGGGACAATGCAAAATAAAGCTGTCTTAAACATGGGGAAAGAGTATGACTCACAGTGAGTTGGCTCTCAACAATACTGCTAAAGATTCTTACCTTCTTTAATGAACCCTCTCATTAATATGCCATTTGGTTAAACACTCCAATTAATCTGATTGATGAGAACTGGAACTAGATCCATTCAGTCTGTCTAACATAACACCAAGTAGGCCCAATATTGATAGGATTCCATGTGATGTAATGAAGCTGGTCTGTATCACCCACCCCAGGGCTTCCTGCCTAAGGTATAGGGCCCAATGAGTGGAAGAATTTGCCTTCAAAACTTGATAGCTCAAATTTCATGATTGACTGCTTTACTTCTCATTCATTCTGAGTACAAGAAGAAATATTAAGGCACAACAACCTCTATTACAACCTGTAAGAGGGAAGTCTAGGTCACTTCTGTGGTTCACAACAACCTTAGCCAGTGAGTAGGAACCAATCTTATTGTCTTCCAGGGCCAAGATGTTCAACATACTCTATGCATAAATGATTTAGAATCCAGTAAAAGTATCGTTTGATTGTTGTTTCTTTCTTCAGCCTTCTTTAATGTGGACTAGAATGTGAACATTTATTTTTAATATCATTGACATTTTTAAAGAGTGCAAGCCATTTGTCCTTGTTTGGTTTGTCTCCTTATTTTTCACGATTTCATTAGGAATTTAAAAACAGTTAAATCTCAGTTACATGACATCCCAAATATGAAGCTACAAATATTAATATACCTTTACTTTACAGATAAAACTAAGTAGCCATTCCTCTCTTGGGTATATTCCCAAATACTGCATATTCATACAACAAGGACATATGTTCAACCATGTTCATAGCAGCTTTGTTTGTAATAGCCGGAACCTGGAAGCAACCTAGATGCCCCTCAACTGAAGAATGGAAAGAGAAAATGTGGTACATTTATACAATGGAGTACTACTCAGCAGAAAAATGCAATGGAATCTTGAAATTCGCAGGCAAATGGATGGAACTAGAAGAAACCATCCCGAGTGAGGTAACCCAATCACAAAAAGACAAACATGAGTCCTCATCCAGTGGCTGACGGAAGCAGAGACAGACATCCACAGAAATACACTGAGCTGAAATCTGGAACCTAGTTGAAGAGAGGGAGGAATGAAGAATGAAGGGGTCTGTACCAGGTTGGAGAAACCCACAGAAACAGTTGGCCTGAAAAAGGGAAAGCATATCAACCCCAGACGCTCTTTGGGAGGCCAGTCCGAGACTGATCCAGCCCCCGATCATGGATGCCAATGGGGAGGCCCCTGCACTCCTGGGAGCCTCCGGAGGTGGACTGGGGTTTTGCCCTGGTGTGTGTGGGGGACTTTGAGAGCCCAACCCACTTGAAGGGATGCGCTCTGTCTCTGGACACATGGGGAGGGGCCTAGGCCCAGCACAGGAAGATTTGGTGGACTTGGTGGAGCCCCTGTTGGGGGCCCTACCCTGCCTGGGGAGTGGTGGGTGGATGGGGTGGGGGGTAGGTTGGAGGTGGGGGAGAAGGAATGGGGGTGAGGGGAGGGAGAGGGAGAGGGGACTTACATGTGAAACAAGCCTGTTCCCTAACCTGAATTAATAATAATAATAAAAAGAGAAAACAAATAAATAAATAAATAAATAAATAAAATGACACAGTGCAAAAAAAAAAACTAATAGTAAGTTGGAATTTTATGCTGCTTTGATGTTGACAAGCTGGCCTCTTTTGAGATATTATTCCCTTCTCTGCACCATCTTTTAATGTTCTGCTTTTATCTGTGCATGTTAGTTATTTCATTTTGGATCTTGGCTATTTCTGATTCTTTTCTTGTCACTAGGATTGTTGGGTCCCAGACAGATTAAACTGGGTCTCATTAAATTGGATCTTATTCCAGTTTGTTTTTGGCTTTATTTCCTATTACCTTTATATATATTGTGTGTGTGTGTGTGTGTGTGTGTGTGTGTGTGTGTGTGTGTGTGTGTGTGTGTGTGTGTGGTGTGTGTGTGTGTGTGTGTGTGTGTGGTGTGTGGTGTGTGTGTGTGTGTGTGTGTGTGTGTGTGTGTGTGTGGTGTGTGTGTGTGTGTGTGTGTGTGTGTGTGTGTGTGGTGTGTGTGTGTGTGTGTGTGTGTGTGTGTGTGTGGTGTGTGTGTGTGTGTGTGTGTGTGTGTGTGTGTGTGTGTGTGTGTGTGTGTGTGTGTGTGTGTGTGTGTGTGTGTGTGTGTGTGTGTGTGTGTGTGTGTGTGTGTGTGTGTGTGTGTGTGTGTGGTGTGTGTGTGTGTGTGTGTGTGTGTGTGTGTGTGTGTGTGTGTGTGTGTGTGTGTGTGTGTGTGTGTGTGTGTGTGTGGTGTGTGTGTGTGTGTGTGTGTGTGTGTGTGTGTGTGTGTGTGTGTGTGTGTGTGTGTGTGTGTGTGTGTGTGTGTGTGTGTGTGTGTGTGTGTGTGTGTGTGTGTGTGTGTGTGGTGTGTGTGTGTGTGTGTGTGTGTGTGTGTGTGTGTGTGTGGTGTGTGTGTGTGTGTGTGTGTGTGTGTGTGTGTGTGTGTGTGGTGTGTGGTGTGTGTGTGTGTGTGTGTGTGTGTGTGTGTGTGTGGTGTGTGTGTGTGTGTGTGTGTGTGTGCGTGTGTGGTGTGTGTGTGTGTGTGTGTGTGGTGTGTGTGTGTGTGTGTGTGTGTGTGTGTGTGTGTGTGTGTGTGTGTGGTGTGTGTGTGTGTGTGTGTGTGTGTGTGTGTGTGTGTGTGTGTGTGTGTGTGTGTGTGTGTGTGTGTGTGTGTGTGTGTGTGTGTGTGTGTGTGTGTGTGGTGTGTGTGTGTGTGTGTGTGTGTGTGTGTGTGGTGTGTGTGTGTGTGTGTGTGTGGTGTGTGGTGTGTGTGTGTGTGTGTGTGTGTGGTGTGTGTGTGTGTGTGTGTGTATCTCTTTGGCTCTGTCTGTTTAATTCCACCTTTCTCTCTCTTTCCTTACCCCTCCCCATCCATCCCTCTATTTGTTCTTTTTCACACATGGTCCACTGTGTACCCAGCCTGGACTGAAGCTCACTCACAGCAATCCTGCTGTCTCAGCCTCTAGAGGGCTAGGTTTACAGGTGTTAGCTACCATCACACCCAACTTATAAGATGTCTTTTTGATTATCACATCCATATCATGCACTGTGCTTTGGCTTCTACATAAATGGTAAATAGTACGATTTATTAATTACTCATGAATTTACTCTGAATTTTCCTCATCCAACATGCCATGCACATGCATTTTATCCTACTGCAGAATTTTATAGCTTCTGATTTCACCCAATTCTATTCAGATCTTGAGAAATCCTCTCTGGGTGTCACCATTTCCCAAGTGAAAGTCAAACACATAGGTCAATGCCTTTAGTACAAGAAAGTTTTGGAGAGTTAAAATCTACTTCCAACTTTGCTAGTGAGAGGATTTCGTGCTTCCTATGGTAATGTAAGAGAAGAATTCTCTAAATTCAGATAATGAGCTCAGATCCAGATGGCTATGTATCATAAACATCCACTCAGGAAGGGCATGATCATCTATGTATTTTGAACTGTAAAAACACTTGAGAGTTTATCTCAAATTAGTGATTTGTAAATCTAAGTAGAGGGAAATTAGGTTCCATAATTTTTCATAAATATTGACATTTCTGTTACCTGTCTCATGTTTATATTTTAAATCCTTTATATTTAAATCCTTTTGTGTGTATAGTATTGGTGACTAATAAAACAGAAGCTGTCTGTGTTTTGTGTAACTGTTTGAGATTTTATAGTGTCTAAAAATTGCTCCATGGTGTTATAATTCATCCTATATAATCTTTAAATATTTGGAGAAATCTTTCCATAAACACTTCCCATAATATTAAGTACAAAAGGTTTCTGAGGTCAAATATGTTTGCTTTAAACTAAAATAAACAAGCTCCTTTTCGAGCCATTTCTCAGGGCCTTTAATATGTTCTGTAAATTACTGAGAGTGGAAATTGGCAGGCAATGTTTCCGGAACACGTCTCCCAGCTGTGGCTGGGGTTGGTTGAGTAGAGTTAAACCAAGGACTTAAACCCAACCTTACATTCCCATGCATCTGGCTGTGGATCTGTTTCCTCACAGTTTGGGACTATCTGGGCTGACTTCATATGGAGAATTAGAGTTAGCTTAAGGTTTTGCACTGTGGATTTCTGGTCTTTATTTTAAAATTTCATTTCACATTCTAAGCAAAGTTCTCTCTCCCACCCATCCCCCCTCTCCCTCTCACATCACCCCTCAGCCCAAAGCCCATCCACTCCTCCCAACAGGTAAGGGCTCCCATAGGTCTTCACACAGATTGGCACATTAAGTTGAGGCAGGACCAAGCCCCTCCCCTCTGTGTTAAGTCTGAGCGTGACAACCCCTCATGGTGAATGGGCGGCTCTAACAAGCTAGCTCATGCACCAGAGGTAGATCCTGGTCCTACTGCTAGGGGCCCCTCAGATAGCCCAAGATACACAACTGTCTCCCACATACAGAGGACCTAGTTCGGTCTCATGGAGGTTCTTCAGCTGTTGGTCTAGAGTTCACGGTTCAGCTTTCTCTGTAGATTTCTCCATCATAATCTTGACCTCCCTTATATAGGGGAAGCTGTAGCCATGCCTTCTTAGGGGCTGGCTACAGGAGTACCTAGACAGACTTGTAAGGGCATGGTGAGAGTGAGTAGGGGGTCTGTGTTTTGGTTTTGGTTTCTCTTTACTTCTTGCTGTACAGACTACCACCGGCTGGCTGGTTTGCTCTGTAAGTAAGGCTTTTCCCTATTAAATACCCTTATATTTCTACCTAACTCCGTATTGGTAATTTCCTACACTCCAGCCAGAGGTTCGGGTACTGACTTCAATCAAGTTGAGGATTTCAAGCGAGATCTTCAATCAAGTGAATCCCATCTAATATGGACTGGATACTAACATTTTCTTTCTACAGGACCCCACATGACTATCATCGTCCCATTTCAGCAGGAAGTAACTTGGAGAATGCTACGCCCCCTTTCTCCATTATTGTCACTTAGGATAATGTATATACCTAGTTAAGAATAGCTTCCTATTGTTTATGGTTCGGTTTGGAAGGAGGTGTTCAGGCTTAGACACCTCTTTCAGATAACTTTAGGGTTTAGTTAAAATAGATAGTTAGGAGATGACATAAGCAAATTGTTGTATCTTCTTATATTTTACTGTTAAGTTTTAATCCTCTTTTAGACTAAAAGGGGAATTATAGGGGAAGCTGTAGCCACGCCTTCTTAGGGGCTGGCTACAGGAGTACCTAGACAGACTTGTAAGGGCATGGTGAGAGTGATAGGGGGTCTGTGTTTCGGTTTCGGTTTCTCTTTACTTCTTGCTGTACAGACTACCACCGGCTGGCTGGTTCGCTCTGTAAGTAAGGCTTTTCCCTATTAAATACCCTTATATTTCTACCTAACTCCATATTGGTAATTTCCTACTATACCCTTATTCATGTATTTCCTCCTCCCTCTCTTTGACTGTATTCCAGGAGTTCTGCCTGGTGCTTGGTTGTGGATTTCTGCATCTGGTTCTATCAATTACTGGAAGAAGGTTCTAGTTTCTCTGGAGCTGTGGATTGTAGTCTTGTTATCCTTCGATTTGTTTTATATCTAATATCCACTTATGAGTGAGTACATACTGTGTTTGTCTGGGTTAATTTACTCAGGATGCTTTTTTCTAGTTCCATCCATTTTCCTGAAAATTTTGTAATGTTATTGTTTTTTACAGCTAAGTAATACTCCATTGTGTAAATGTACCACATTTTCTTTATCCATTCTTCAGTTGAGTGGCATCTAGGTTGTTTCCAGGTTCTGGCACTTACAAATAATGCTGCTATGAACATTGTTGAGCAAGTGTCCTTGTGGTATGATTGAGTATCCTTTGGGTATATGCCCAAGAATGATATTGCTAGGTCTTGAGATAGATTGATATCCAATTTTCTGAGAAACTGCCAAACTGATTTCCAAAGAGGCTGTACAAGTTTCCACTCCCACCCGCAGTAGAGGAGTGTTCCCTTGACTCTCTACATCCTCTCCTGCAGAAGCTCAGTATTTTTCCTCAGTATTTTTTAGCTTAGCTATTCTGACAGATATAAGATGGAATCTCAGGGTTGTTTTGATTTGCATTTCCCTGATGACTAGGATGTTGAGCAATTCCTTAAATGTATTTCAGCCATTTGAGTTTCTTCTGCTGAGAATGCTGTTTGGCTTTCCACCCCATTTTTAAATTGGATTATTTGGAATTTTGTTGTCTAGTTTCTTGAGTTCTTTATATATTTTGGAGATTAGCCCTCTGTCAGATGTGGGGGTTGGTGAAGACCTTTTCTAATTCTGTAGGCTGACTTTTTGTCTTGTTTACCATGTCCTTTTCCTCACAGAAGCTTTTCAGTTTCAGGAGGTCCCACTTATTGATTGTTGTTCTTAGTGTCTGTGCTACTGGTGCTCTATTTAGGAACTCATCTCCTGTACCAGTGCAATCCATGCTACTTCCCACTTTCTCTTCTATAAGGTTCAATGGCTTTATGTTGAGGTCTTTGATCCACTTGGACTTGAGCTTTGTGCAAGACTATATATAGATACAGATCTATTTGCAGTCTTCTACATGTTTACATCCAGTTATGCCAGCACCATTTGTTAAAGATGTTTTCCTTTTTCCATTGCATATCTTTGGCTTATTTGTCAAAAATCAGGTGTTGATATGTATGTGGACTAATGTCAGGGTCTTCAATTTGATTCCATTGATCCATGTGTCTGTTTTTATGCAAATGCCAAGCTGTTTTATTACCATATACAGCTCTATAGTAGAGCTTGAAGTCAGGGATGGTTATGCCTCTAGATGTTCCTTTATTGTACAGGATTGTTTTGGCTATCCTGGGTTTTTTGTTTTCAATATGAAGCTGAGTATTTTTCTTTCAAGATCTGTGAAGAATTGTGCTGGGATTTTCAACAGGATTATATTGAATCTACAGATTGTTTTTGGTAAGATTGCCATTTTTGTTATGTTCATCCTACCTATCCAAGAGCCTGGGAGATCTTTCCATTTTCTGATGTCTTCTTCAATTTCTTTCCTTAGAGACTTAAAATTCTTGTCATACAGGTCTTTCACTTGTTTGGTTAGAGTTACCTCAAGATATTTTATATTTGTGGCTATTTGTAAAGGGTAATGTTTCTCTGATTTCTTTCTAAGCCAATTTATCATGTGTACATAGTAGGGCTATTATTTGTTGTTGTTGTTGTTAATCTTTTATCCTGCCATCCTGCCACATTACTGAAGGATTTTATCAGGTGGAAGAGTTCCCAGGTAGAGTTTTTGGGGTCACTTATGTCTACTATTTTATTATCTGAGAAAAGTGATAGTTTGACTTCTTCCTTTTTGATTTGTATGCCCTTGATTTCCTTTTGTTTTCTTGTTGCTCTAGCTATAATTTAGAGTAAAATGTTGGATAGCTATGGAGAGAGTGGACAGCCTTCTCTTGTTCCTGATTTTAGTGAAATCACTTTGAATTTCTCTCCATTTAATCTGATGTTGGCTGTCAGCTTGCTGTAAATTGCTTTTATTATGTTTAGACATATTCTTTGTATCCTGATCTCTTCAAGACCTTTATCATGAAGGAGTATTGAATTTCATCAAGGGCTTTTAAAGCATCTAGTAAGATGATTATGTTTTTTTTTTTCAGTTTGTTTATTTGGTGGATTAATTCTTTCACTTTTTTGGTTAGTGTTACTCCAAGATATTTTATGTTGTTTGTGGCAATTGAAAAGGGTGATGCTTCTCTGATTTCTTTTTCCATCAATGTGTCATCTGTATATAGTAGGGCTACAGATTTTTTTTGAGTTAATCTTGTATCCTGCCACTTTGCTGAAGGTGTTTATCAACTGTAGGAGTTCCCTGGTTGAGTTTTTTTGGGTCACTTAGGTAGAAGGTAGAATATCATATCATCTGCAAATAGTGAGAATTTGACTTCTTCCTTTCCGATTTGTATTCCCTTGATCTCCTTTTGTTGTCTTATTGCTCTAGCTAGAACTTCAAGGACAATATTGAAGAGGTATGGAGAGAGTGGACAGCCTTGTCTTGTTCCTGATTTTAGAGGAATTGCATTGAGTTTCTCTCCATTTAATTTGATGTTGGCTGTTGGCTTGCTGTATATTGCTTTTATTATGTTGAGGTATGTTCCTGTTATCCCTGATATCTCCAGGACCTTTATCATGAAGGGATGTAGGATTTTGTCAAAGGCTTTTTGGCATCTAGTGAGTAGATCATGTGATTTTTTTTTCCTCAGTCTGTTTATATGGTGGATTACATTGATGGATTTTCATATGTTGAACCATCCTTGCATCCCTGGGATGAAGCCTACTTGATCGGGATGGATGATTTCTCTGATGTGTTCTTGGACTCGATTTGCCAATATTTTATTGGCAATATTTTATTGGCGTCAATGTTCATGAGTGATATTGGTCTGTAGTTCTCTTTCTTAGTTGTGTCTTTGTGTGGCTTGGGCATCAAGGTTATTGTGGCCTCATAAAAAGAGTTTGGTAATGACCCTTCTGCATCTATTGTGTGGAATACTTTGAGGAGAATTGGTATTAGCTGTACTTTGAATTTCTGGTAGAATTCTGCACTGAAGCCATCTGGCCCTGGGCTTTTTTGGTTGGGAGACTTCTAATGACTGCTTCAATTTCATTAGGGGTTATAGGTCTATATAAGTTGCTTATCTGTTCTTGATTTAATTTTGGAAAGTGAAATCTTTCCAGAAAATTGTCCATTTCCTTTAGATTTTCAAATTTTGAGGAATATAGGTTTTCAAAGTATGACCTGATTTTTCTCTGGATTTCCTCTGTGTCTGTTGTTATGTCCCCCTTTTCATTCCCGATTTTATTAATTTTCATGCTCACTCTTTGTTGCTTGGTAAGTTTGGATAAAGGTTTGTCTATCTTGTTGATTTTCTCGAAGAACCAACTTTTTGTTATATTGATTCTTTGTATTGTTCTCCTAGTTTCCATTTTATTGATTTCAGTCCTCAATTTGATTATTTCCTGGCATTTGCTCCTCCGGGGTGTATTGACTTCTTTGTTTTCTAAAGCTTTCAGTTGTGCTGTTAATTCTCTAGTGTGATTATTCTCCTGTCTTCATGTGGGCATTTAGCGCTATGAACTTTCCTGTTAGCACTGCTTTCAGAGTATCCCATAGGATATGTTGTGTCCACATTCTCATTGAATTCTAGGAAATCTTTAATTTCTTTTTTTATTTCTTCTTGGACCCATGAATTGTGCAATTGGGTATTACTTAATTTCCATGAGTTTGTAGGTTTTCTGTAGTTCTTGTTGTTGTTGAATTCTACTTTTAAAGCATGGTGGTCTGATAAGACACAGGGGGTTATTTCAATTTTTTTGTACTTGTTGAGGTTTGCTGTGTTGCCAAGTATGTGGTCGATTTTAGAGAAGGTTCCATGTGGCGCTGAGAAGAAGGTAAATTGTTTTCTATTTGGGTGGAAGTTCTATAGATATCTGTTAAGTCCAATTGCGCCATAACTTCTATTAGTTCTTTCGTTTCTTTGTTAAGTTTCTGCCTGGTGTTCCTGTCCAGTGGTGAGAGTGGGGTGTTGAAGTCTCCCACTATAAGTGTGTGCGGGTTTTATTTGCGATTTGCGTTTTTGTAATGTTTCTTTTACAAGTGTGGATGCCTTTGTATTTGGGACATAAATGTTCAGAATTGAGACTTCATCCTGATGGATTTCTCCTGTGATGAGTAGGAAATGACCTTCTTCATCTCTTTTGACTGATTTTAGTTTAAAGTCCAATTTGTTGCATATTAGGATTGCTACTACCACTTGTTTCTTTGGTCCATTTGACTGGAAGATCTTTCCCCAACCTTTAATTCTTAGGTACCATTTGTCTTTGAGGTTGAGGTGAGTTTCTTGTATGCAGCAGAAGGAAGGATTCTGTTTTCTTATCCATTCTGCTAATCTGTGTCTTTTTATAGGGGAGTTAAGACCATTAATGTTGATGGATATTAATGACCATTGATTATTGTTCATTCTTGTTTGTTTTTGATTTGGTGATGGTGGCGAAATTATGTGTGGGATTCTATCCCCCTTTTTTTTTGACTGTTGGTAAATTGGGATTACCTATTGCCTGTGTTTTTCTGGTTATAGTTAACTTCCCTGGCTTGCAGTTTACCTTCCAGTACTTTCTGTATGGCTGAATTGGTGGATATGTATTCTTTGAATCTGGTTTTATCATGGAATATCTTGTTTTCTCCATCTATAATGATTGAAAGCTTTGCTGGATATAGTAGTCTGGGCTGGCATCCATGGTCTCTTAGTGTAGGTAGAATATCGATCCAGGACCTTCTGGCTTTTTGAGTTTCCAAGGAAAAGTCAGATATGATTCTGATAGATTTGCCTTTATAGATTACTTGAACTTTTTCCTTTGCTGCTCTTAATATTTTCTCTTTGCTGTGTATGCTTGGTGTTTTGATTATTATGTGTCGAGGTGACCTTTTTTTTTTTGGTCCAGTCTATTTGGTGTTCTGTAGGCGTCTTGTATTTTCATTGGCATGTCTTTCTTTAGGTTGGGAAAGTTTTCTTCTATGATTTTTGTTGAATATGTTTTCTGGGCCTTTGAGTTGGATTTCTTCCCCTTCTTCTATACCTATTACTCTTAAGTTTGGTCTTTTCACAGTATCCCATATTTCCTGGATATTTTGTGTTAGGGATTTGTTGGACTTAAAGTTTTCTTTGGTTGATGAATCTATTTCCGCTAGTGTGTCTTCAACTCCTGAGATTCTGTCTTCCATCTCTTGTATTCTGTTGGTTATGCTTACATCTGTAGTTCCTGATTGTTTACCCAGCTTTTCTATTTCCAGCATTGCCTCAGATTGTGCTTTCTTTATTGTCTCTATTTCAGTTTTTAGGTCCTGAACTGTTTCTTGTATTTTTTGGTTTGTTTTGTCTTCAATTTCTTTAAGGGATTTTCTCATGTCCTCTTTGAGGTCCTCTATCATTTTCCTGAAGATGTTTTTAAGGTCACTCTCTTCTGGTTCATCTGCATCGTGATGTTGAGGTCTTACTGGTGATTGGTTCCTAGTCTCTGGTGGTGTCATATTGCGTTTTCTGTTGTTGGATGTGCTTTTACCTTGTCCTCTTCTCATCCTTTCTTCTGGTGGATGTAGCAAGTGTTTCTTGTTCTCCTGGTGGGTGTGGGACTATGGTTCCTTTCTGGTAGATGCAAACAGATCCAATACTCTGATGTCAGTCCACTTCTCGTGGATGGAGGTGTCACTGTTACCCGGGTGTCGGCAATGTCCGGGCATGCTGGGTCCCGCCGGGCCGGCAGTTGGAGGCAAAGCTGTCACCAGGCCTCGGGGTGTCGGATCCCGCTGCCGAACTCCGTATGGTCACTTGTGTCAGATGACTCTGAGCAGTGACGATAAGCAGGAGCTGGAAACAGACCCTGGCCTACCTGGGCTGGTGGATTGAGGCCGGGCTGCCTCTGGGTGTTCGGTGTTCAGAACCCACCGACACCGAACTGGGTCTGGCATGCAGTTCGCTTGCCTCAGATGACTCTGAGCAGCGAGGATGAACTGGAACCGGAAACAGTTCCTGGCCTACCTGGGCCTGCAGATGGAGGCTGGGCTGCCTCTGGGTATTGGGTGTTGGTAACCCGCCACCACTCAACTTGGTCTGGCATGTTGTTCCCTTGCCTCAGATCACTCTGAGCAGTGATCTCATAAAGTTATTTTTAAGGTCATTTTCTTCTGCTTTATTTGCATTTTGTTGTTCATGACTTACTGTTGCAGAACCACATTGCTCTTTATGTTGTTGAATGTATTCTTTCCCTGTTGTATACTGTTGTCTACCTATCTCTTCATCCAATCAGTATAGGTGGAGCCTGTGCTTCAGGGTGTCCCTCTTGCTCTAATTGGTGCAGTTGGTAGCTGTGGCTTGTAAAATGAAGTTCTTAATTGGTCTAGATAATAAAAGGCCAGAGTCAGATATAGAGGGAAATGCTGAGAGATCAGAGAAAAGGAGAACGCTACAGCACACCTTACCTCCTAAGTGTCTCCGCAGAGAAGAGAGTGATTTCCTGTTTGTCCCTGGTTATATCCTGCTACTGCCCAGCTTTGTCACTTCCTGTCTGTCTGTACAGACCTCCAGACCTCTATGCTTAGCTAGTGGCATGCTCCATTCTCTGAACCCTACACAGGCTTTATTTTTGCAAGAAAGATATCACCACAGTGGCTCTGTTGAGTGCTCCTCCAGGAGCAGGCAGGGCAGAGCCTCAGGTGATTGCTCCTCCATTTGCAGCTGGGTCCAAGGCTCAGGTGGCCTCTCTTCCAGGTCCAGACAGGCCATTGGCTCTGGTGAGTGCTCCTCTAGTAGCACAGGGATCTGGGGCTCTGGTGGTTGTTGGCTATCTTGTACAGAGGATGGCAGTGGATGCTGGCTGGGACACAGGTGCTCTTTCCCAGAGGGATTTCTTAATATAGTTTCTGGAAGCAGCTGCTGTCAATTCTTCTAGGCTAGGGCCAGGGCCACCACTGCCCTGATGGGGAATGTACTGTGTATGGTCATCTTATTTTTTTATTGAATAAAATACTGTTTGGCCAATGAGACAGCAAGTTAGACAGGACTAGGAGTCAAAGAGGAAATGTAGTAGAGAAATGATGTTCCAGGCAGGAAGTGACATAGCAAGGAGACTCATATTTAAGAAAGGAGAAACAGGAAGTGTCCCCTTTCCCTTTCACCTGCTCCAGCCACGCCACCGGCAAGAGAGGGTGTCAGCGGAAGGCATCCTCTATAAGATAAGTCTTATAAAATATATAGATTTATAATTAAAACTGAGCTAACAGATGAGAAATCCTAGTCATTGGCCAAGCAGCTTTGTACCTAATATGTCTCTGTATTATTTTGTGCATCCACATGGCGGGCAGAACTCGGGTGGCTGGCGGAGACCGTCCACGTGGCAATAGGGCTCTGGTGGCTTTGAAACACTGCCCTTCCTCTCCCTCTCCCTCTGATGCTTTCAGGCCAGCGGCCAGTGTTGCTCCTTCTCTCTCTGACTCTCTCCAATTCTTCTGGGCAGGGCTGGGGCCACCTCTGTGCTCCCTCTCTCTCTGACTCTTTCTGGCCAGTGCTGACACCACACTCCCTCTCTTTGTGACCTTTCTGGTCAGGGCCTGGGGCCCCCACCATGCTCCTCCCCTCTCTCTGATGCTTCCAGGCTGGGTTTGGAGATGCCGCCATGCTCCCTCTCTCCCTGAAACATCTCTATGAAAATCTTCAGACTGAAAGGAGAGATCCTGTCTCCATGAATCCTCAGATGGAATCTCTCTAGTCCTTTTATTAAGTACATTTTTTATTTGGCAACTTTATCAACACATATATAATGTAGTCTGATTATTCTTTAATCCTACTCTCTTTTATCTACCACCTATTCTATAAATTACACTGCTCCCTCCCAGTTCTCTGTCCAGATTCTTTGTTTTGGGTTTTGGTTTCTGGGACATTTACTTTAGTCAGGACCATCTGTGTGACCCTCATTGGAAATACATCATGGAAATGATTCCCACTTGCTCTGAATCTATTAGTAAAAAAATCATCCTGAATCTATCAGCACTGGCAGGCTCCTGACCATTCCTCCATCCGTTTCTGATCATTGATGGCTTCCTTGTGCAAAGCCTGTGTAGGCAACCCCAGCTGCTGTAAGTTCACAGCTGTACTTCTACTTCCTCCTCTAAGCCTTAAAAGGGATGTTATAAATGTTTTGTCTAGCTTTGAGCACTCACCTGTCTTTAGTGTTGCTTAGACATGCATCTCCATTCACCACTCTTCACTGAACATTACATCAGAAAACCTGCTGCAACCGTACCAGCCTCTCAACCCTAGAACATCCCTTCTAACCTCCCTCCCCAACTCACGGCTTTATCCAAGCCCCCACCTCCAGCAGGCACTCCTGGGGAACTCACAGGCCATTATGGCCAGGAAAACAGGTAGGCTAACTGCAGATCTTGACCTCTCCATTCTTCTAATCCATATATGCCCCAGTCTCATCCCCAGTGCAGCAGTAGAACATCTGCTGTAAACTCCTTCTTCTTTTGCACCCACCTCCAGTAGATCCCACAGCTCTTCTCTTTTAAATACTCCCCATCCTGACCCATGGTATTGTCCCAGCCCACAACCCCAGCAGGCACTCCCTGGGAACCCACAGGGTATTCTGACCATGGAAGCAAGTAGGCTGATTAAAGTCTTCACCTCTCCCTCCATTCCCAGTTCTGTAGCAGATCTTCTGCTGTAGCATTTCCTCACTCTTTATGCTACACATGCACTATTATTATTACTATTATAATAATAATATGCATTATTATTCCCAGCATGCTACTTAAGTAGATTTTTGGGGGACACCTTGCTTTCCTCTCCCTGTGTACCTCCTCCATGTCACCAACCCAGCCCCATTCCTAAATGTCTGCTCCCAAAACCCAGAAACAGATTTTACCTGGAACCCCCAGTAGCCACACCTTATTAGAATCCCAAAAGAATTTCCCACAAGGCTACACACAGCCACTGCTCTCTCCTAAGAATCAGAAAGAAAGCAGAAACTAAGAAACATAGCATCCACCAACAAAGACAAGGCCACATATAAGCACCTATAATAACAATCCATTTCTGGATTGTAGTTCATTCCAGATATAGTCAAGTTGACAACCAAGAATAGCCACCCCAGTACCATATTGTATATGTGCGTGCATGTGTATAAATTATTGTTTATTATTACAAAATGTTATATGTTGAATTGGAGTTGAGGATGAGAAGGTGGAGATGAGGGACAGGAATGGGTAAGGGATAAGTTAACTAAAACCAAGGATTATTTAGTGACCTTATAGAAACCTGCGCCAATGAAAAATGGCTCAGCTGCAACTTCACTAGTGGACTTTATGAAAAGGAGCTGTCAGGGCTTTGCTTTTTACTGAACTTGTAAAATAAATTGTTAGTGTTTTGCGTGTTTAATAGCTTACATACACCAGAGGGATATGAAGATGAAATGAATCAACAATGCTTTGGAATGCATCATTGTATCTTACACTGACAAGCTGTGGTTTAAATGTCTACATGGAAGTTCATATTCAAGTTTTCCTACTGCTAAAACTTTGATGTCAAGAACTGCAACCCCATACACTAAGAATATATGAAAAGTGAGAAATAAGGCTGTAGCAGTGAGGTTATTAACATTTTGTTAGGTGTTTCATGGTTTCTCCACATTAGCACCGATGACAATTTGGGCTAGATAATCCTTTGTATGTCTCTGCCCTGCCACTGATAATCATAAACACTGCATTTATCCTTACCCTGCATCTCCCACCTCAAATTGTGATAGCCAATGGCATCTTTGGACATTGCCAGATATTTCTCCAGGACTAAACATGCCTTGTTGTGATCACTGGTCCACTGACGTAATTGTCTTGCTTCTAAATCAAGATGTGGCTTACATGAGCACAGGCAAATACATTAAAGAAAAGGCATCTATGTGCAATGTCCATAAACATTGTCCATGGATCTTTGAGCGGTTCCATCACCATCTCTAGGAAGCAGTTAAAGCTTTAAATGACAACACAGGCTTAGAGACAATAGTCACTTGAATGTCAGCATGAAGATGATGCCTACTGCAGTAGAATTTTGATCTTGAATCACAGAGAGGTTTGTGACCTTGGAAGAGGTGATGGTCAGTGACATGAAGTGGAACAAAGCTTCACCCAGACCACTGAATTCCTGAACAGAGCCCAAGGAGACAAACTGACAAGCAGCTGGGAAGCAGCTGCAGTGTTTTGTTTGTTCATTTTTGGCCCCCAAAGAGGGCAGACACCACTGACTTTCCCTCAATGGAGGTAACATTATTGTTTCAAAGTCCCTTGGGACTTGTTTCCTGTGAACATCTACAAGTGCTGACAATGTCCCAGGATAAGGGAGTTCCCTGAACAGCACAGCTGGGCTTGGAAGCCGCAAGCACAGTTAAAGTGGCCAAGGCTTTGTTTCTATTTCTCAGCTCCCTGGGGTTCAATTTTCTCCTTTTTCCAGGGATGACAAGTGGGGACAAGGAAACTAACAACTGTGTACTTACCCCTGTTTCCTTCCTGCTTCACTTAGGATTCTGTATCCCCAGAGTGTAGTAAAGATGAAGGATCTATTGAATAGCTCTTCTCTCTCTAGGAGCCAATTAAAAGTTTTTGTTTGTTTTGCTAGCCTTTTTATTTGTCCAGGGACCTTAGCACATTTTGTACTGTTGTCTGCCTAATACTATTAATAAAGAAGAACAAGAAAAATATCTGTGCAGGCAGTAAACATTCTTGTTTTGTTTTTTATTTTATATTCAATATTAATATCTTAAAGAAAGCAGAGTTCTTGAATAGTGTAATTTTGCTAATTTCTGAGTTAGAGTTCTCGTTTTCTTGATCCCCTTACCCCTTCCTCCTCTCCTCTCCTCTCCTCTCCTCTCCTCTCCTCTCCTCTCCTCTCCTCTCCTCTCCTCTCCTCTCCTCTCCTCTCCTCCCTCCCCTCCCCCCTCCCTCCCCTCTCCTCCCCTCTCCTCTCCTCTCCTCTCTCCCCTGTTCCCTCTGCTTTCCCCTCCACTTTTGTCTCTATCTGTCTCTTCCTTTTTAAAGATGAGATGTCGTGCAGCCTAGCTGTCACTCAGCTTGCTAGGTAGCCAAGAAAGCTTTGAACTTGTGATCCTCTTGCCTTGGTCTCACAAATGCCAGGATTAGAGGCTTGTATCACTACTCCCAGTTTATGTGGTGTTGGGAATCAAACCCAGAGCTTCATGTGTGTTAGGCAAGCATTTCACCAACTGACGTACATTCTCAAGGCCCCAGAATTCTTGAGAACTTATAATTTCCTAAATGATTTAAAAGTGAGTGTCTTTAAGCCTGAAGTGAATGAGTGTTTTGTTTTTTGGTTTTTTTTTTTTTGTTTTTTTTTTTTTTTTTTTTTTACAAAGAGAGGGTGCTGTAGTTGAGGTGTGAATGTGGAGACCAAAGTAAAATGTATAGGAAGGAGGTTATGGACCATCATTGTGTCAGGGACCAGAATATGTGACTTTAAAATATAGTGTTGAACTGAGTGCAGTTTAAGCAAGCAGATACAGAAGAGTGTCTCTGACTTCTCTCTCCCTGAAAATAGAAGCAGACATATTAAAAGGCTATATTTAAAATTTTATATTTGCCCATTCTACCTAAAAGAATAAATATTCACCACTGAGTCCTATTTTGACTCTTACTGGCCTGCCATTAGAAGAATCCCTATCATTAAATTATCCTGTCACTACAGTTCTTGCTCCAAGAAACTTCTAGTCATATATCTTGTACTTCTTTTAAAATGTACTGTTGTTTGGTGAAGATCCTATTTATATGCATTAAAACTGCAAGTTTGGGTTAGGAATAAAGCTCAGTGTCAGAGCACTTGCCTAGGAAACACCAGGGTTCAATCTCTAGCATCACTAAAAACAAAATAAAAGCAGCTAAACTCTTGCCTGGGTATGTCCTAGGCACATATGGAAGATACAAGTTAATAAACATCTTTTGCCTTTGTTTAACCTATCTTTTATGGTGTATGTTCCAGTGTATCCCAATAACTATGTGCATTATCTTTCTTCTGCAGTCTGGGAGGTCATGGGTGGGCTTTCCTGAGATATTCTACTTTCTCCAGATTCTGCAGAGAATACTGTCAGCATTCTTGAAATACTGACAGTAGCTAGCATAAGAGTAGACGTGAAATCTAGGTCTTTGCCTGTAGTACCCAATTGTAAGAGGAAAACAAAGATGTCTCTGTGGACATTCTTTTCTGAATTTATATGAATTACTAGGAGAAAAACATCTGTGAGGATTAGTTTGAACAGTGTCTCTTGTTTTGGGGTACCCACTTTTTATAGGTCTATGGGTAGCTCTTTGTCCTGCTTGTTTGGGTTAGATGACTGGCTTTGTGACCAGTCAAGGTTTTCTCTGGTCTTTTCCAACTATTCTATCAGAGAGGTGATTAATAGGTTGGAAACCTGAGACATGAAATTCTCTTCTTCTGTACCACCTTTTAGGTGAGGTCCCAGGTCCTCAGGGGCTTTGTCATTTCAACATTTCCTGCTTTTGGTTGGTGATGGGGAAAAAATTCTCATTTTGACAATGAAGGTCCTGTGACACAAATGATCAGAAACATGAGTGGAGACATCCCACCTTTTATGGAAGATTATCCACATAAATATTAGTTCTTGATGGCTTGTGTCAACAAAGGTTTTTTTACTTTTCTAGTTGTCTCTGGAAATGGACTTCTAGATCATAGGGGTTGCATTCCCATACCATTTTGAAATGCTTTGGGCATCATGGTTAGTCTACAAATAGGATTTTCATTGGTGTCTTGCACCAGTTGCTAGTTTTACAGGAATGGATTCCAGGTTCTTGTATCCTAGAACAAAGAATTGTACTAGGGACATATAGTAAATTAGTAGAAATAGAGATAAGTTACTAAAAAAAAGAGAAACTATGAAGAAAGAGAAACAGAAACACTCCTAAGAATTAGAGTGGTCTAGTAAGTTCAGAAAAACAACATGCTTAAAAGTACACACTAGGTCATGAGGCTTGCATTTATATAGCATAGCTTCTTCTGTTTGTATATCAGGGATTCTTCTTGTGAATGCTCTACTTGTTATACATAATCCAGGTGGATAAGGGTCTCAGTCTTTTTTGTCAATTGGCTTCTTCCTTCTGCCGCAGCTCCTAGATAAAAATTAGTAAGTATTATTATTATTATTGTTGTTGTTGTTGTACAGAGAGAGGTATAGCAAACGTGAATGACAGAGGAAAACTATGTAGAGTTGGTTCTCCCCACTTTTAGTGGGTTTTGGAGATGAACTAGCATGGCAAGCTCCTTTGTTTACTATCCAAGCCATCTCCCCAGTCCCATGAACTAATCTTTTATTATTTTCATGTTGGGCATACTCACTGCCTAGTTTTGTGCCTACCACAAAGCTCTCTCTATAATTTATTTATTGAGTTTCCTAACTTAGGAATTGACTAGAACTCCTAACTTAGGAATTGAGTGTGAAATTGTAAAATATCCTAGAAGACACAAATTTTACAATTTAAAATACAATTATATGATTATACCAACTAGTAACTCCAGAAAGGGCAGGATCCAGGAAAACCCTTGTATATTTTAGTTGAGATTAGCTGTAATGTCTTACCTGGCATCTAGTAACTCATACTCTGGAGTTAATGGGAAGACCTATAAGGCTTGAATCAGTTTGTTCATTTTAACAGTTTTGTTTACTTTTTGTTTTGAATTATTACTAGTCATTTTACTCTTTGGATAGGCTTTCCTGCCTGTTATATATTTGGTCCAAATTAATCATCTTCATTTTTATAACTGAGGTCAGTTAGAGACCCCTTAGGACCTTAAGGACTAGAAGGAGCTCCATGGTTCCTTTACTTTTCTTCTACTAGTTGTACCATCTGCTGGAATGGGTCAAAGTCTTACTGAATTTGCAGCTTCCCTTGGGAACCCTGAAGACATTTTATTCAATGTTGGCCTCATCTCCATTTTTGTAGAATGTGCACTGGTTAGAGTCTAACCTCTGGGGTCTCTATGTCCTTTTTTCATCAAGAGGACAGGTGACTCACTGAAGCTAAATGACACCGTAGAGGTGTTCTGTACTTTGGTCCTCCATGCCCTGCTGATCTGGGGGCAAGAGTCAAATCTTTGGCAATTTTCAGTAGTTTTGGCCTCTTAGTATGGTTATTGAAAACTCAGAAGGTCAGTTACACCAGTAGTAAAACTCAAATTATGTGCTAAAATTTATTCATTGACTGTTATCAATAAAAAACCAAGAAAAATTAAACATATTTTGGATTGAAATTAGAACATAATCCCCCAAATTTATGATATGGCCCTAAACATATTTCTTTGATTTTTATACTGTATGTGAAGCAAGGTTCTTCTTGCTGATCATTACAAAATCAAAATATTGATCAACTTGTAAAAATATTGAAGGTGTTTAAAGACATGTAGTATCAAATTTTCATGCAAACATAAAATATGCATACTCCTTTCATTAGTATGCATATCCTCTTTCATCTATAATAAATGATTTAATTCTATCATACCAAAGAATTATTTTCTCAAGTTTTTACTTTTTTAATGTTACTTTTCTGCTGTTGTGATAAAACACCAAGGTCATTTATAGAAGCAAGAGTTTATTTTTGCTTATGATTCCAGAAGGTCAGAGTCTATGATGGCAAGGAGAATGCATCAGGAAGAAACAGCAGCTAGAGTAGAATGCTGAGAGTTCATATCTCAAGCATGAAACACAGAGAGAAAACTGGAAATGGCATGAGTCTTTTTAACTCTCTCCTACCTCCAATGATATACTTCCTCCAATTAAAGCTATGCCTCCTAAACCTCCCCAATATTACCAGCTGGGGATAAGATATTCAAATACCCAGACTATGGGGACATTTTTTATTTAAACTACCACAGTCACATATTTTAACATTTGGTTTGTTTTCATATCTGTTTTTCAAAACACATAAAAAGTTCTTTCCCATTTAAAATCATTTCTTCTTTCTAGAACCTTTATTAAAATATATCATTTCTATAATTTTATCTTTTTGATGTTTTACTATTAGGACTTGGTCCAAGAATGAAGCAGCATGCGGAGAATTCTGAGTACTTATGAGAAAACTCCAAGAAAACAAATAAAAAATCTTTCGGCCTCAGTTTTTTCAAAACACAGAACTATTCTTGGGATGTGTTTCCATGTTCCTCCCAGGGTGGCAGGTTGGAGTGAGTTTACTTCAAGTTATTCATTATAACTGACTATTGTTATTTGTTTAGATAACTCCATGGAAAGCATGTTTTAGATACATGTGGCTTGTCTGCTATGTGTAGATTGCCCTTGTGACTATATACTTTACTCATGTGACTCCTCTTAACCCTCAGAGTACAAATTGGACTATGTTATGAATAAAGTTAGCTATTGCATGAGACTTTAGTCCAGCTCATTTATCATTTCCATTCTCCAAAATTTCACCACCATTCCATAGTGGTAAACATTTTACTTATTTATTCTTTCACATTTTTGTTACCACACACACACACACACACACACACACACACACACACACACACACACACGAGTGCGCGCACACACACACACACAAAGTGGGAAATTACCAATATGGAGCCAACTAGAAATATAAGGGTATTTAATAGGGAAAAGCCTTACTTACAGAGCGACCTAGCCAGCCGACGTGGCAGCAGTCTGTACAGCAAGCTGAAAAGGTGAAACCAAATTCAAAACCCAGCCACCTGACACTCTTACTCTATGTCACCCTGACCAAGCCTTCGGAGGCGTGGTCAGACACACTTGTAGCCAGCCCCTAACTAGGCATGGCTACATCTTCCCCTACACACACACACACACACACACACACACACAATGCACTTTGATCAAATTCTCACCTATTATCCTCTCTTTTTCCTTTCTTCTTACTGAACTCCATCATCCTAAGTCACCTTCTTATTTTCATGTTTTCTTGTTTGTGGCCCACTGCATTTACTTTGGGTTGCCTAAGTTGCTATGGTTGGTTAGGCAAAATGTGCCCACTGGTGCAATAGTGGCATTACTGTTAAGGAGATAACTACCACCTGATTAAATTTTAGGCTCCTTTCACAGAAGAAATTAATTCTTAGTACTGTATACCTGATCAATATCCCTAGGGTTCCTCCCTGATGGGATGAACCTACTACTTTTGTTTTGCTAGATGGACATGATCTCAAACTTCTTTCTTATATTATGCTTATATCCATATATAAATGTGATAGAATATTATTTCAAGGTGTATGACTTTTGTTTATGCTGTATTTGTTTAACCCTGTGAAGCTGCAATTCTTTGCCTATCTAAAACACCCAATGGTCTAATAAAGAGCTGAATGGCCAATAGCAAGGCAGGGGCAATGCAGGAAGGGCTGGGAGGCAGAGAGGATAAATAGAAGGAGATGAGGGAGAGGAAGATGTCAGGGTACAGCCACCTAGCCAGCCATGAAGTAAGAGGAAAATAAGATATACAGAATTAAGAAAGCTAAAACCCCTGAAGGAAAATGTAGATGGAATAATTAAGATTAAGGAAAGCTGGCTAGAAACAAGCCAAGCTAAGGCTGGGCATTCATAACTAAGAATAAGCCTCCATGTGTGATTTATTTGGGTGCTGGGTGGCACACCCCTCAGAAAGGTCAAAGAGTAAGGTATCTCACAACACATAAGTGTTGATCTCAGCTTTTGTCAGAGAAGTTTCAGCTTGAAAGTTGTTTACAAAATCCACAGACACTAGCTACTTTTTTCACAATACACACACACACACACACACACACACACACACACACACACACACACACACACACAAAATCCCTGTAGTAGGCAAAGGAAACCTCCCTTCTAAGGGTTGGTCAGGGTAGTTCATATGACTCCAAAAACATTATAGATTATTAATGTAACCCTTGGTTGCTTCTCAGGTGCTGTGAGTAGGCTTCTATTGCTGAAGACAGCACACAATTAAGACATAGGATGACTTGAGATAGGAAAAGTCTGTTTCCTGCAGTTTAGCTTCCATGCTTCTAGAAAATAATATATATGCTGCTAAGGGAGGGAAGCAACTAAACAGTTCTAACCAGCAGCAACTCTGATGAGCCACAACAATCACAAGCATAGCAAGATTTTATATATATATATATAAATATATATATATATATATATATATAATGCTTGATGTTCAAAGAGTGGGTGGCAACTAACAGCTGTCTAATTGTAATGAAGACCCACTCGACAGGAGGAAAATCATGCTTGTATTAGAAGCCTTGCCAGCTTCCTGGGGCTAGTGAGGTTGTGCACCGTAGAAAAGAAACTATGACTGCCACTTTGCCAAACCAGCATAAATCCTTACTACATTCTAAAACTTACCCTTATACTCACAGATAAGTGTAGCTTACACCTGTTATCAAAGAAGCCCATTTTCAAAGCAAATTGAGACCATTACAGAAAAATCATAACTGGACACAATGCAGAGATTATTAGATTATGGAAAGCCCAGTCCTGGTGGATACATCTATATTAAAGTTCCTGCACCTATGGCTCAGAGAACTTGAGGATAAGGGCATAGAAAGATTGTTAAGAGCCAGCATGGTAGGACATTCACTATGAAACAGTGTCTCCTAGAAATGGCTACATGAATAAGACCAGAGAAATGGTAATATCAATAGTCACATTAAATTGGAGAGGGTGAATTTTCATGGGGTTTCATCCCTAGACAAAAAAATTATAGGCAACTAATGACTCCTGGAATAAGGAGAATTACCCTCTCCCAAGAATTGTCCAGTGCAGAGTGATCAGCCTTAAAAACATATATACACCAACAAAAACAGATTCAGGAAGTTGTGTGTGTGTGTGTGTGTGTGTGTGTGTGTGTGTGTGTGTGTGTGTGTGTGTGATATACACATATATGCATGTAGTAATAACATTCAGAGAAAAAGAGGCTATTGACTTGAGAGTGGAGAAGATACGGAGGGGCTCAAGAGAGGTATAGGGGAGGGGATGGAAGAAAGGGCATGGAAAAATTGATACAATTTTTACTTCAATTAACAGCACACTAAAGACTGAAATGGGTGCAACAGTGCAGAGAGCCATGGGACTGTACATCAGTGACAACTGTATTTAACAAGTCAACACACTAGACATTGTGGGAGAGCCACTTGGCAAACCGACTTACCAGACATTTTAGGGCTATGGGGTTCTTTCCACAGCCCTTTGGTGGTGTGTTTTATACTTGTTGGGCACACACATAACTTTGGATGGCTAGAAGAAGATTTTCTGTTTAAGTTGTGTAATATTGATGAACAGAAATAATACTGGGATGTTTTACACTACTCAGACTGACATAGAATTCTCAGTCACAAAGACAGCTAATTTTAGACTTCAGAGCAGATTGAAAGCAGGCTGGTTGCCCCTGAAGACAGTATCTGGTTGTCCCTAGAGACACATACAAAAGGTCATTTTCCAAGGTGTAGTTTTGTTGATTCAAAGCCAGAGCTCGAGGCAACTTTAGTCTTTATGTAGTCCTTAACACTTAAGGTCCAACTAACTAAATGTTATTGTTGAGTCTTGATTTCCAATGTCATTTTCTGTCTGGGAACTCTCATCAACTTAGGGTCACTGGAACTTTCCTAGCCTGAGAGAAACTATGAGACTTAACCTATGTTTGGAGTTTGGATAGGGCACTATAAAACAACCTATACTTGTCCAGAATTTGGCTTTGAGGAGAGAGACAGCAAAGAAGAGAGAGAAGACAGTGAGGCAGAGAGCGAAAAGGCAGAGGCAGCAGGGCAGCAGCATCAGTGCAGACAGCAAAGAGGGATCCTTTGGAGAGAAGTTCTGAAGAAGCAGATCGTGTGAGCCTGTTTTTTTTCTAAAGGCCTTTATAGGTAGATAGAATTTTTCCTCAACCCACTAGGCTGAGGCCTTCTTTTTATTGCTCTGGAGCAGATTTTGGAAGTTGGTCTTCCATGGTCTGCAAACCAACAGGTTTAAAAAATATATAAAAAATTTGAACATGCTTGCACTACAAGGAACCACATAGAATACAAACACAATAACTAATTCAAGAGTCAATGAATGTACTATAGAAAACTGGATATTGACCCCGGTGGGAATGCAAAGTACTGAAGGGCATAGGAGGTAGAGGTTTTGTCAGTCCTAAGAAGTATGAAGACCTGGCTGATCTTCTTCAGGTTTATAATCAATCATCTTGGCAGGAATGGGGATATTTTAAAGAGACACTTGTGCTCCTCTATAGGATTATCAGACTATTTATTGAAACAACAAGTCCCAACTAGCTGGAATTTCTTCAGGATTCTCATGCTAAAAGAAGAAAAATGATGGGAGCCAGGTGCCAGTCAAAGAGGGAGGAAAGAGATTTCATCCAGTTTTGACAACTGGTCAGGTTACCTTTCAGGACAGATTGGAGCTGAGACAAAGATGAGTCACTACAGTGTAACACCTGTTTAGTTTCCAAAGTGTGAACATGAAAACCCTTGGCTGAGCTTCATCAAGATTATTCTGGGTTCTTTTTGGACTTGTCTTAACATTAACAAAACATTGATTCTCATTACTGTCTAATACAGGTTAGAGATTTTATATTTGTCAATGCAATTGCTTTTAAATAGAAAGAATTTCATGTTGAGCTCAAATACCAAAATAGAAACACAGCTAAGTTCATCATCTTCCAGAATTAAAATAAGAGATAATCTGAACCCTATAAGCTGTCCTCACTACCATAGGCCCCCTAGAGAATCTAGAGGCTTTGAATAGCAAAGGAAACAGGGCCTAAGAAACTTTATTTTCTCCTAGTGTTATGTATATGTTTGTGGTGGCTAGGGAGAGGACTTGCTTGCCCAGCTAAGTGCTTCTGTCTGGAAGAACAAGCAAACAGTGCTGTAAGAATGAGCTGTCTCTGCTTATAAACTAAACGTCACTAAAGTTCACTTAGAAGGATTAGCAAAAGTCCGGAATAGAAATCAACTAAATAAAATTCATTCTCTTTTTAGTTCATTTCTATGATTGATGGGAAATTTAAAAAAAGAAACAAGAAGAGACGTGATAATAAGATATTGTAACATAAAGCTTTTTATAGCTATTATTTTTGAATGAGATGGATAAAGATTAGATTTTTAACCACTGTCTTTGTTTTTAAAGATCATTATTTATAAAACTTATTTTTGGATTCTCTCAACCAATGTTCTGTAGATTTCAAAATAAAGAAATCACACATTTTAAATTTATTCTCTGTAATACAAATGTTATTGTTAATTTACTGGGTAGATGTGATTTTTTTTCCTTTATGGTATGTCATAGTCTAAGCATAACATAAGCATGCTTGCCCTTGGTGCCCAGTCTTGTATCTACCAGTCTGGTGAGCAAGGAAACTTGGTGCGAAAATAAACAAAAGATAGTCCATATCATAAAAGTCCAACCTTGCTACCATCTTTATGCTTTATTTTATATTTATTTGTTTTATTATTAATTATTGAATTTGAGGCAAACTCTCACTGTATAGCCTTGGTTGGCTTAGAACATACTACTTAGACCTGGCTGGCCTAGAACTCATTGGGATGGGCCTGTATCTGACTCCTAAGTTCTGGGATTAATGTGTGAACCACCATGCTGAGTCTTATATTTAGAGACATTAGCCAACATATTATTCATTCAGAACTTACTCTGTGTCAGGCTAGTATACCAGGGTGTGGTCATTAATTCGGTTTTCATAATTTATGAATTGGTCTTGTATTATATTTGAAGAAACTAAGCCTTACAAAACAAACAACATTAACAACAACAAAATCTCAAACTGCCAATGGTCACACAACTGGTCAAGGAAGCCAAGACTTGGCTCAGACATTATGTTTTTATGCACTTGTAAGCAAACTGACAGAGAACCCTGTGCAATTTAGAAATGGTCACAAAACAGACAAACAAAAGAAAAAAAGAAAAAGAGTGACAATTCAGGGCCTGTTTTTTATACAGATGTTTCTGTTTCTCAGTTTACCCTTTCTTGTAATGCATTTTGAATATCAAAACAACACAAAATCTGATTTGGAAAACTGAAGTAAAGAAAATAGTTCTTGTTTCTTTATTGGCTAGATAGTATAATGATAAATGAATTTTCTCTGTTTATATTCTTATAAATAATTTTGTTTTCCAGAAAGTGTTCTTTGCAGGTGGCTGAGTTTTATTATAGTTTTTATAGAATTAATTCAGATAGTATTTAATAAAATTGTATTGGAAGTTGTTACATGTGACTTATTGAAATTTAATATTTAACATTTAATGAATTACATTTTCTCACTGGGAAACTAATGCCTCTGTTAGAATTTTATGGGCAAGAACAAGAGACTAGGTCCCCATAGCCACACTCATTAGCCTCTAGATTCCTAGAGGAATCTAGACTTTTAGGGATCTCAACTTAGGTCTTTCAGGTGACAAAACATGCCCCTTAAATGTTGGCACAGTTACCAATACCCTAGACTGGCTACACAAGCTTAGCTGGGACAGATGACCACAAAGAAACCTGGGGACCTTGTTTTATCTAAGACAGGGGAAAAAAAACCCTCCAGGAAGGAAGGGATCTGCCCTTAAGCTGCCCTTAAGTCTTCATTCACACTAGAAAACCTATTTGTTCGCCCCTGGCTGGCTGCCATTCTCTACCCTGAGAAACAGCCCAGCAGTTTGTTTCCTCAATAAGCTGTCTTTCTATCTATTGAAGAGTCAAGTTTTGTGGTCTCACTGCACATTGCTTACACAGTGACCATGCTTTCCTGGATCCAGCACAGAAAAGAATTGCAGGACTAGCCAGTTTGTGAGTTTAACAAAGTATTCTAAAAAGCATGAAGATGAAGAATGTTAAGGGCCATGTGGATGGGACTTCCATAGGAGTCATTCTTCACTGGCTTAGAGCCTTCATCCAGTAGCTGGTGGAAGCAGAAGCACTCACAGCTAAACACTGAACTGAACTCCTGGAACCCAGTTGCAGAGAGGGAGGAGTGATGAGCAATGGGGTCAAGACCGGGCTGGTGAAACCCACAGAAACAAGGGGACCCCAGACTGATGGCTGAGAGGCCAGCATGGGACTGATACATGGTTGTCAGTGAGGAGGCCTAGACAATCTATGAGGCCTCAGGTAGTAGACCAGTATTTATCCCTGGCACACAAATTGACTTTGGGAGCCCATTCCACATGGAGGGCTCTCTCAGTCTGGACACATGGGGGAGGGCCTAGGCCCTGCTGGGATGATATGACAGACTTTGGAGATTCCCCCATGGAGGGCCTCACCCAGAGGGAGGATGGAGTGGGGACTTGGGAGGGTCAGTGGGGGGCGGGGGAGGAGGGGAGGAAGAGGGAGCTGGGATTGACATGTGAAACAAGCTTGTTACTAATTTAAAAATATAATAAAAAAACTAAAAAATTTAAAAATAAAGGGGCCATTAATTTCTTTACCATATCTTGTTTCTGAAAGGCACAAATGTCCTTGGTTATCCTTGTTTCAAATTGAACCACTTGAAAAAATATTATTATTTGAAAAAATAAATTATTGCTATGGCGATAAAAATAAAAGTCACATGAACACATTTTACTGGGTTTTAAAGTTACTATGTGTCCCGCGCGCTCTGTATTTCTCGCCAGCAAGAAATCATACACGGGACACTCGGATCCTTCTGCAGACAAGCTTTAATGCATCTTGAGAGTGAAAGAGCATAAGCTTCCCAGAGCGGAGACCCCGAGCCAAGAATCCCGTCCCCTAATAAAGGCTGGCAACCGCCGCCTCGGACGTGTCACCCCATGATTGGCTGCAGCTCATCCGGCCATATGACGCCACGGAATAGGCAGAGATCAAGGAATGGAAAATTACCCAGCGCCTGCGCAATAATCTTGTTTACATTCGGTGCCTGCCGGATGCAGGCGCCATCTTGTAATGGAGAATGCAGGGACGGCTCCCTACAACTATGTACAAAGTGTGGCTAGAGAATTTAAGTGAAATCATGGGGGATTCACAAGACTGTAGTGATAAGGTAAAGTCTAGCTCACAGGGATATACAAAGGCAGGATATCTTCGTGTAAAGAGTTAACCATCTTGGTTGCTATTGCCAGGAAATGCCTGTGGAAGAGGGTGAGACCCTATCCAAAGTCAAATAACATGCAGGCTTTGAAATTGGTTCATTGCTTCTTTAACACAAAATCTCTATGGATGCTAGAATATTAACTCTATGTCAGTAGTCATCATGGCAAATGCTTTACATACCCACTTACTGTCCTTCTTTAAAAATACTGCTCTTGATGCAATTTATGATTTATGCTAGAACTGTTGCCTACTGAGCTATTTGAATAAGACTCTGGGATAAGGGGTTCTGCCTTCTTCCCACGTCTTTACAATTTTCCCTGTCCTGCCTCTTATTCACAATTTATAAATAAATTTAATTTGAATCTCTTGATGTCCTATTTCTTTAGTATTCGTTTTAAACTACTGTATTAGTCACTGCAACAGAAACTTGAAGTAGTTGGCCACATTGTGTCTGTAGACAGGATGAAGAGAGGAATGAATGGCTGTTCTCACCTCTCTTCCTCCTTTTTACATAGTTGAGGATCTAACACGAAAGGAATAGTGCTGCATCCTTTTGGATCTTACCACCTGAGTTAACCTAATAAAGACAATCCCTCCAGGCATGGCCAGAGGTGAATTTACTTAATCCTTTGCTGGTGTGTCTGGAAGTTTGTCTCCTAGATGATTTCTGATCCTGTCAAGTTGATGTTCAATACTTAGCATCAAAACTTCTTTCGTGGAGGCAGGGGCATATCAATGGTATTTTGAGTTACACAGTGGCAGTTCACAATTCAGTGACCTCTAACCCAACAATCATGAATTTTATCAAGAGCAATATTTTTTAAGGAGTAGCACAGTAAGTGGGTGTGTGAAACTTTATTAAAATTTGAGTATCAGGATTTAGTATACATTTGGTGAGTGTGAGTAACAATTTTAAATGCTGAAACTTTAATAATCATCCACATCTGACAGAGGGCTGATTTCCAAAATATAAAACAAACTCCAGAAGCTAGTCACCAAAACACCAAATAATCCTATTAAAAAGTGGGGTAAAGAACTCAGAGGAGGAATTTAAAATGGCTGAAAGACATATAAGAAAGTGCTCAACATCCTTAGCCATCAGGGAAAGGCAAATCAAAAGAACTCTGAGATACCATCTTACTCTTATCAGAATGGCTGAAATCAAAAACACCAATGACAGTTTATGCTGGAGAGGATGTGGAGAAATGGGAACACTCCTCCACTGCTGGTGGGAGTGCCAAATGGAATCTTTGAGGGGCTATTTTTGGCTTCTGTTTGAGACAGGGGAAGATGCTCCATAGAGTCCCTTGTCTCTTTGAACTGTATAGAGCAACAGTAGCCAATGACTACAAAAGTGTCCCATTGAGATGAGCAGCAGTGATGTGCAAAGCAAAAAATAAAAATAAAAATAAATAAAACAAAATTTGTCATTGACAACATCTGCTTTTTCTTACCATCCAAGAAACTGAAAATCGTCTCATTTTTCCCCTTTAAGCTACAGCTGCTTGGAGTCCAATTCTCCAAACATTTTGATGTGATGAAGGTTGCTGTTGGTGATATTCATGTAATGGTGGGGCTGAAATAACAAGGTGTCACATCTGAAACAAGTTTCCTCAGTTTGATCCAGATGACTGATCTCAAAGGCAATGTTTCATAGCCCTACACTTACCCTTCTCATACTTAGAGGATATACTTTGTAAAGGGAATAAAAGGTCTTTATCCTTCAATAAACTTAGTGAACAAGTTGTTTAAAGTAAGAAAAAACTAATTAACATTAAGCATGAAAGTTCTTGGATGTTCCCACAGTTCCTCCATTCTCCCAAGGAATTAATTAATCTAGACAAGTAACACCATGGGTGTAATTATGACACATTTCCCTTTAAGAAATTTGCTCAAAACAAAGGACCAAAATTCCTTATAATAGGCTCTGTCGTTAATTCATCCACTTGAATAACATAGCAATAGTTGGGAAACAGTTATTTCATAATTATTTTGTTGGGGGAAATATAGTAGCTGCAATTATGTGTAGATAACCATCAGAGGCAGTTGGTATATCAAAATATATTGCTATTGGCATTCAGAGGTTTAGAGAAACACAATTAGAATTCAGTAGTACTGTCCATGCATCCTGAAAAAAGAAGTGTTGGCTCATTTTCGAGAAACATCATCTATTATACTGTTGATGAATAGAAAATCCAGAAGCTTCCCACCATGTAGACTGTTATACATCTAAGTGATAAATAAATGGATAAAAGCTTTCCGTCTTCTCACTTTTTTGGAAAATGGCAGGTTAATATCTTCCTCCAAACTTGGGCCTGTTATTTTATTCCAGAACACACTAATATATAACAATGAGATAGCTCAGTGGTTAACAGCACTGACTGCTCTTCCAGAGGTCCTGAGTTCAATTCCCAGCACCCACATAGCAGCTCACAACCGCCTGTATCTCCAGTTCCAGAGGATCCAACACCTTCACACTGACATACATACAAGTAGAACACCAATGCATGTGACGTAAAAAAGAAATAAATGAAAAAATTAAAAAATAATAATAAAATAAAAAATAATTAAAAACACACACACACATTCATGATATGAGGAAAATACTCTTAAGGCTGATCTTGTAAAATGAGTCTCATACCTCCCAGTAAAAGAGGCTATTTCTCTGACTCTCCATAGGATTGCACATTGGAAAAAACCTCAATTAATAAATGCATATAATCATTATTTTCAGCCATCAATCATAAATTCAATTTTATTCTATTTCAACCTACACTGTTTCTCTTCTTAACTGTGTCTTGATTCAGTTGGCTTAACTGCTGCCTCCTTGTACCATAGGACTCCTTGATACACAGATTACATCAATATCTGGTCATCTGTGTGCTACATAATTTCTACTGGCTCCAAATTCTCTTGGCTTCTCTTTCTAAGGCCTGAGTGGGATATTTGACCCTTATGTGACTAGAGACAGTAAAAGACTCAAAGAACACTGGATAACTTTAGAAAGAATGTACAACACACCAGAGTGTCCTGGATGGGAGGATAATTTTTGTTTTTGTCTTTTTTGTGTAATGCAGAAAGAATCTACTAATACTGTTATTCTTTTGTTAAAAAAGAAGAAAAGAGAATGCTGAGACATGAGACATAAGACTATAAGTTTATTATAAGGCCCGTCAGAATGGGGAGACTAAGAAGAGGAACAGGGTAAATGGCTGACCGCCATGGCCAGTCGCCATAGAGAGACAGAGCGAGAGCATAGGTGGGGGACAGAGTAGAGCGGGGGAACAGAGAGCACAGAGAGCAGGAAGAGAGAGAACAGAGAGCGTAAATGGGCAGGGGCCTATCTTTTAAAGGGGTCCTCTGCACCTGCATGCAGACTTAATTCCCATGGAACCTTGGGCTGACCAGGGTATTGCCTGTTCCACCAGTTAACAGGGGCAGGCCATAATGCCTGAACCTTTCAAATACTCCAACCTTATTTTTTGTATTAGTTGTCTTGTTTTGCCTTCAAGGAGGCAGTTTTCTGAGCCAATATTTAACTGCTGTTGCCACTCAGTTTTAAAGTCTGCATCAAACATTTGCTACCACTATCACAAAGAATGCTCAGCTGGAGGATTTATTATGAAAATACTCCATTTCAACATTTCCTCATTGTGGAAACTTCATGGCTTACCTCTGTTTCTGTGGGTGCCAAGTCTGTCTTGGGAAACCAGTTATGGAACTGGGTAGAAATCCAATGATTTCCATCACATGCTAGAAATATCATGGTCAAAAACCAACCCCCAAGTCTACAGTGGAAAATCAGTTTGTGTTAGACAGGACAATGCTTGCCTTATTCTTTGAGGATGGTGTGACTAACAGAAATGTACTGAAAGTGAAAAACAGCTCAGAAACCATAGATTCTGCCTTGATATCCATTCTTCTGCAGTTTAGACATGAACTCCCCAGAGCTGCCAAGTTTATGTGTTTAATGTAATGGATTCTTATGAATGTAGTTCAAAATTTACTCTCAGAAGAAGAGGTAGATTTCATTCTGGATATCACAAATAGGCCTCTTTAGAGTCAATGATAAAGATAGTCATTTTTAGGTGAGTAGTCTGTTTAAAATGATTAAAACAAGGAAGACAAAATGTATTATGGTGGTCAAATGGAAATCTCCATCCAACTGTAAACTAAAATTATAAAGAAATCTCAGGGCATAGAATGTCTATAAAGGAAAACTAGTCATAAAGCCATGATTTAAAACATATTCATCTGTTGAAACATATTTCATATTGAAAATTGATCTTTTTCTCATGTACTATATCCTGATTATCATTTTCCACCCCTCAATGCCTCCCAGTTCCTCCCCACAACTCTGCCCATTCAGTTCTACTCCCTTTATATCTTTCATTAGGAAACAAACAAGTTTCTAAGAAGTAATAAGATATAACAAAATAAAATATGATAAGATAAAAATAAAATTATCACACTGACATTAGACAATACAAACAAACAGGAGGAAAGGAGCCCAAGATAAGCTACAAGAATCAGAGACCTACTCATTCCCAGACTCAGAAATTCCATAAAATACTAAACTGGAAATCATAACATATAAACAAATGACCTGGTAGAGCCCAGTGCAGGCCCTGTGAATGCTGCCTCAGTCTGTATGAGTTCATGTGAGCTTTGCTTATGTTGATTAAGAAGGCCTTGTTGTCTTAGTGTCCTCCATCCTCTCTGGCTCTTACACTTTTCTTCTCTTCCATGGGGTTCCCTGAGCTCTTAAGAAAGGGATTTGAAGGAAACATCCCATGTAGGGCTGAGTGTTCCAAGGTCTCTTACCCTCTCCATAAAGCCTGGCTGTTGGTCTCTGTGTTTGTTCCCATCTGCTACAGAAGAACACTTCTCTGACAATGCCCAAACAAAGCACTGATCTATCAGTGTTGTAGAATGTCATTAGGAGTAATTTTATCACCATGCTTTTTTTGTTGTTGTTGTTAGTTTGTTTTTAGGACTAATAGGATATAGTTTCAGGTCTCTGGGCTATCTAGTCTCTGGTTCTTGGTCACCCACACAGTGTGGTGTCTGGGTTCCATTTCATGGAGTGGGCCTTACGTCAAATCAGATATTGGTTGGTTACTCCCACAAACTTTGTGCCATCATTGCCCTAGTATATCTTGCAGGTAGGACACCATTGCTAGAGGATTTGTGGTTGACTTGGCGTTTACATTTTTCTTTTGATAGTGTTAAAAGTACCGTTCTGTAGCAAAGATGGTAGGAAGTAGGGGTGAAGGCTCAATGTAGACACCTGCTCAATTTCTCCATGTTTAATAAGTTGTGTAGGTGTTGTCCTCAGCAATAGAGCCTTGTTGTCAGTTTGTGGAGAACAGCCTATAGTCTTGACAACAGCTTGGGTTTTTTGGAGATTACTATGGGACCCCTTTGACCAACAGCATAATCAGATGTAAATAAATCCAGGTACCGGAAGCTTCCTAAGGTGAAAAGAGATGGCCAGTTGGAACTCTGTTTGCTGTATTATTTGGCTATTTTATTTAGATTGCCTTTATGTATATAGAAAGCTTTTACTGGACTAGGTTTCCATACTATCCTTCAAATGGCCCTTAGTTGTAGCTGTCTCTCCCTGTATTCACTCACTTAGCCTCCTCTACACTCCTGCTCCCCACTTGGTCCTCCTGTTCCAGTTACCCAAATCCATCCATAATTACCTGTCCTGTTTTCCTTTCTTAAGAAAATTGAACTGTCTTCTCTAGTCCTTCCTAACTTCTCACCTCTGTGGTTCTATGGATTGTAGCTTGGTTATCATTGACTCAACAGCCAATATCTATATATAAGTTAATGTATACCATATTTATCTTTCTGGGACTAGGATACCTTACTCAGGATAATTTTTTCTAGTTCTATCCATCCTTTTCCTGCAAAACTCATGATACAAGATTTTTTAATGGATGAACAATATTTCATACTACAAATGTACCCCATTTTCTTTATCACTTCTGTTGAGGGCTATTATGTAGTCTCCATTTTTCACCTATTATTAATAGAATAGCAATTGACATACTTAAGCAAGTGTCCTTGTGGTACAGTGAAGCTTCCTTTGCGTATAAATACAAAGAGTGGGAAGGCTGGATCTTGAGGTAGAGTGGTTATCATTTTCCTGAGGAACCACCACACAATCTCCATTGTGGCTGTACAGGTTTGTATTGCCACCAGCAGCTCATGTGTGTTCCCCTTACTCCAAATCCTTACCAGCATGAGTTGTCATTTGTTAGTAAAAGCTTAATGAAAAAAATGCAGTCTGTTAAGCACAACCTAGACATTAGGAAATTAGCACTAATACATTATTATCATTTCATCATACATTAATGGTATGTAGTTTCGACATCTTTTGGTTCCTTTTATTTGGAACAGTTTCTCAGTCTTCTTTGACTTTTGTGTTGAAACTTAAAGTTGACAGAAATGACACTATGTCCTTTCAGTGGCTAGACCTAAGTGATAGGTGGGCTTGATTTCCCTTACTGTTTATCATAGCTTTACCTTCTTCTTTCCCTAATCCTCCTTTTTCCACTTAAACCTTTAGCCCCAAGAATTCTCCCATCCCATTCTCCTTTAACATCACATGTGTTCTACTATTATTTCTGATAGCTTTTCCTTGGGTTGGAAGATTAAAAATTTCCATAAGTTTCTCACACATCCTTCATTTTGGTTAAGGCTTCTATTACATTTCTCTAGTCTGCTTCATGCTTGAACCTTTCTGCCTCCAATATTTCTCCTCTCTACTTTCATTGCACCTACATTTGCTATCTCTATTCCCTAATATGTCCATTCTCAGTGAGTCATTTCTGTACTAATTGTCTTTTAGGCAAGGTGTGCTAATGGGTGTGATAGTGACATAGTGTTATGGGGTCACCAATGTCTATTGCAGTCATGAAATCACAACATCTATGTTACATCAACAAAGTCAGCACAGTATTAGGCCCATCAACTTTTCATCCTGTAAGGGGCTCATATCCTGCTTCAGAGATCCTCACACATTCATAATACTCAGAACATCCATGTTCACAGCTACTGTATTCACAGTAGTGGGTTCTTCTTAGCAAATGATATTTGGCTACTTCCCCAGCAAAATATGCCTTAGTATATAATACAAAGGGGTAATTTTTTAAAAAATGTTTTTATTAGTTCAAATTAGGAACAAGCTTGTTTCACATGTCAATCCCTTCTCCTTCTCCCTTCCCTTACCCCCATCCCTCCTCCCCCACCCCTGACCTACTCCCCCACCCCATCCACCCTCCACTCCCCAGGCAGGGTAGGGCCCTCAACCAGAGCTCTGCAAAGTCCACCACATCATCCTGGGCTCGGCCTGGGCCCTTCCCCATGTGTCCAGGGCCAGAGTGCATCCCTTCATGTGGGATGGGCTCTCAAAGTCCCTTCTTACACCAGGGAAAAATACTAACCCACTACCAGGGGCCCCCTGGAGTGCAGAGGCCTCCTCATTGACATCCATGTTCAGGGATCAGGATCAGTCCTGTACTGGCCTCCCAGACAGAATCTGGGGTGGATGTGCTCCCACAAAGTGGGTAATTACTACATTTCTTTGAAAATGAAGTAGTAACACTGTTGATTAGACAACTGATTAGTAATTACTGCTTAGTTGGTTGAGAGCCTGGACTTCCTGACTTTGGATGCACAGGCCTTATTCTTGTTTGTTTGTTTGTTTTTGTTTTTACGTTTGCTTCTTTGAGACAGCCCTGGCTGTCCTAGAATTAGCTGTGTAGAATGGGCTAGTCTGGAACTCACAGAGATCAATCTGCCTCTGCCTCCTGAGTGCTGTGATTAAAGGCATGTGCCACCATCGACTGACATAGATCTTATTCTTAAATTACTAAACTGAGACATAAAACAGTTTTTCTTTTGACAGATTCACAGAAGTTTTCCGTTTGTCAGCTTGGGCCAGGGACTTTTAATAAAAGTGTCATATGTGTATCTAATGAAATGCCTAAAACCTGTCAGTTATTCTGGTTAACTTAAAAAACTTTAAGATGTCCATATGACTCCAACAATCATATAACTAGTAACTTCTATTTTTCTTATCTAAAATTATCCAATACTATTCTTCAAGAAATCATTGGAGTTGGCCATGATGGCTTATGACTATTACCCCAGAACCCAAGAACCCAAAGCAAGAGGCTCTCATGAGTTCAAGTCCAGCCTGGGCTACAGAGACCTTGACTCACCACCTTCCACTCAAAAATGTGTTTTGGGGAATTTTGAATAATATGGTTTAGAAAATATATTCCAGGAATAAATACTTAAAAATTCTGACAGCAAATGAGCAAACATTTAATGAGTTTGTGTTTTCCTTGTGTTGTTGGGAGAAGATCCTCAGAGAGGGTTGCTTTTGTTGTGTGTCTCAGCTCCCCAGAGGCATGTTGGTTCTCTCTTCTGTAGCTTGTGCAGACTGAACTAGCTTTAATTAAGCATAAAGAATTCCTAACACATCTGATTGATCCATCTCATTGGATAATCATTTGATGTTTCAATGCCTCTCATAGAGTAGAAAGTCCTGATTCACCTATCATCTGGGAAAAGATCCTGGAGGTCTGAGTCTCCAGGGGTCTTACATTACAAAGTCTCTATTTTCAGTTTCCATGCTTCCATCCATGTTTTGCACTCATAAACAAACAAACAAACAAAAAAACCTCATTAACAGCCAGGACAAACCAGAGAGAGAGAGAGAGAGAGAGAGGGAAGTGATTTTTGTGAGTGCCACTGTGCACTGAATGCTGGGCTAGGCCGCTGTTATGTTTCAGTTTGTGACATGAAATTGTATGTTTGGAAAGCATATTGCATTTTAGCCACTTCAACCATGATGGCTTAGGCTTGATGTGAAGGCCACAGCACTGACTATTGTCCTCCTTCTGCTGCCTTTGCTGAAACCCAAGAGTAGGAAGCCATGGAGACATTCCTGAAGGTCAGTGAAAGGCTGTAGGAAACTACAATTCAAAGAGGCTCACATACTTCTGGCCTTCCTATGCATTTTACATTACATAATTTATGCTTATATTGCCTACTACATATTTATGAGCATTTTAAATCAAAACTAGAACTGGAAGAATTTCAAAAAGTTTATGAAAGGATCAACACAGTTGCTTGGCAATCTTTGGTGCAGCTACGGTGTGATTTTCCTCATACTGGTGAGTCCATTCATAGGAAAGCATTTTTGTCTGCTAGAAATACATATCTCACTTTTCCTGTCAATTGTTAGATATATTTTTACTTGTGTAAACAGGTGTGGTGGTTTAATTAGGCCCATAGATGCATAGATTTGAATGCTTGGTCTCCAGGGAGGGGCAATATTAGGACGTGTATCCTTGTTGGAGTGTGGGGGATCAAATAATTCTGTTATGGAATCTTTGGGGACCCAGCCTCCAGCTTCAGTAAACGTGGAGCACTGGAAAGCTCCAGCTCACCATTGTATTGTTAATTGCCAGTAGGGCTACTATTGTTTTGTTAGACCCCCGGAAAACTCAAGTATCCGGGGTCCCAGGCCACGTTCTCGGTCACCCCAATCACCAGGCGGATTCGAGAGCTTGCTGCAAACTGCACGAGGCTTTATTGTAATTAAACGAGCTAACCCCATGTTAGCTCGGGTCTTCCACCCACCCACCATGGCAGATGGCTAGCAAAAGACGGCTCCTAGGGGCTCCCTAGAGATCTTATAGGGCAGCGTAAGGGGAGTGTCTAGGGGTACACACAGACTCAGGATTGGTGTGCCTCCAGGCTTGGAGGGCTTGCCCTGTGTCGATTGGTCAACTGGTTGTTATGTCCCATAGGCCCTCCCAGGGTGGTTTCTATACTTTGTGCGTCATTGCTGTGCGCTTGTCTGTAAAACACACCCAGGGTTGTAAAGCATAGCACCACCAGCTAACTTCTGATTGGTTCCTTGTCACGAGGCAGGCATCTGACTTTCTAGTATCTAGGACAAGGTCATAGAAGCACGTGTTTGGCCTTTACGGCTGCAAAAAGGGAAGCTGGTCCCTTCTGTTTACCATGGCCTCAGGGTAATATGCCTCCTAGTTTGTGTCTCTATTGGGCCTAAGCATCTGAATAGGCCTGCACCTGGGTGGAGGTGCAAGGGGTGTGAGTAACTAGGGTGGACAGGAGTGAGGGGCAAGCAACCAGAGGAGAGAGGAGAACAAGGAGAGATATGGTTCCCTCGTGGTCATGGCAGGATGGTTAAGAAACAGCAGAAAAGATGGCAAATAAACAAATAAACAAGAGACTCTAGTTTTACAACATGGAACTGAGAGCTCTCTAAAGATGACAAGAAGCCTGTGTTTGATCTGTGTTTGGTTGCTAGGAGTTTCCAGTTCCACGCTCCCCCACTCAGGCAGAACCTCATGGCTGTGGTGGCTTGGAGCTGAGACATGCCAGGAGTATCTACATTGGAGTAGATGTGACTTTGTTGGAATAGGTGTGTCACTAAGGGGTGAATTTGAGGTCTCAAGGTATGCCCAGTGTGGCATTTGCTTCCTGATGCCTGCTGATCCCGATGTAGAACTTTCAGCTCTTTCTCCAGCACCAAGTCTGCCTGAATGCTGTCCTACTTTCTACTATGATGATAATGCGCTAGACCTCTGAAACTGTAAGCCAGCCCCATGAAAAGTTTTACTTGATAAGAGTTGCCATTGTCATCAAGTCTCTTCATAACAATAGAAACCCTAACTAAGATGGAAGTTGGTACAAGAGACTGGGGTATTGCCTGACTGTGCTTTGTTGGAATGTGGACTGGTGATTACACAAGCAATTGAACACTGTAAGTGGGGCTTAATGGGCCATCCTAGCAGGAACAAGGAACACAGTGGTGCTTGAGGGTGATTTGAATTATGGGAAGCTGGCTCAAGCAGTTTCAAAAGAGAAGAATGTTATTATGTGGCACAGAGACCATTCTTGTGATATTTTGGTGAAAAATATGGCTGCTTTTAGCCTTTGTCTGAAAATCTGCCTGAGGCTAAATTGAAGAGATTTGGATTGATTGCTTTGGCAGAGGAAATTTCAAAACAGCCTAGTATTGATTCTGTTGTGTGATTATTAGTGTTCACTCTTATGAAGAGCTGTAATGAAAAGGAGCAAGCTGAGCAAGGAAAATGCAAACTGTTGAGTTCAAGAAAAAAAAAGCCACGAAGAAATGGAATGAAGTAAAAGCTTGCATTCAAGGATGTAAACAGATTAAAGAAAATCTTGATGTTAAATGGAATAAAGGGAGTGGTGACCTCAGGGCAAGATCCCACCCAACTAAGCTTCCAACTTGTGAAAAGGAAGTAAAGAAAATCTTAGAGCCAGGTGTGATGGTGCATGCCTTTAATCTCAGCACTCCAGAGTCAGAGGCAGGCAGATCTCTGAGTTTGAGGCCAGCCTGAGCTTGAGACCAGCCTGGTCTACAGATGCAGTTCTAGGGCAGCCAAGTTTAGGCATCAAAGAAAACCATGGAAAAGAGAAAGCTGGTCAAAATGTATTTGAACAAGGGCAGTGTTCTAGTCCCAGCAAGTAACAGAGTCTGGCAGATTTGGCCTTGTGGTTGAGAATCAAGGATAGAAGAAAGGGATTATGGAATCTCCCTCCAAGACCAAAGAAAACTACTGAGGCTGGGTATGTGTCAGGGGTATCCCTGAATGGAGGACTAGAGAAGTCATTGTGTGAAGCTGTGAAGGGGAAGACTGAACTGCCTTGGAGACCCCAAAATATTGGAGATGCCAGAGCCATGGGGTATTTGTCAAGGAGAACTGCTAACAGGGACTGGAACCAGCCCAAGGGGAAAGAAGTGTGTTGCAGTCAACAAAGTATAAAGGAATTGGAGATCTGAAGAGAGCTTTGATATCAGACATGGAGATACTGAGTTTGGAATTTGCCGAGGTGGTTTTCAGTCTTGCTTTGGTCTAGTATGACCTCACCTTGTTCCTGTTTGGAATGGTAATGTATATCCTGTGACTTTATATGTTGGACGTATGTGATCTCCTTTTTTATTTTTAATTTTACAAGGGATTACAGGTAAGAGAATGCATAAGTCTCAGAAGAGACTGTGGACTTTTAAACAAATATGAGACTGTTATAGACGATAGGGACTTTTGTAGTTGAACTGAATATATTTTGTATTATGTCATGGCTATAAGCCTATGGGGGCCAGGGAGTGGAATGTTGTGGTTTGAATGGACTGGCTCCCATAAACTCATGTGTTTTAATGCTTGGTCACAAGGAAATGCCCATATTAGGAGGTATAGCCTTGTTGGTATAGGCATGGTTTTGTTGGAGGAGGCATATCACTAGGGGGTGGGCTTTGAGGTCTCAGATGCTCAAGCTATGCCCAGTGTGGCATTCACTTCCTGCTGCCTGCTGCCTGCTGCCCTGCCATGCTTTCCACCATGGCAATAAATGATCTAAACTTCTGAAACTGTAAGCCAGCTCCCATTAAATGTTTTCCATTATAAGAGTTGCCATGGTCATTGTGTCTCTTCACAGCAATAGAAATACTAACTAAGACACCAGGTGTGATAAATCAGTATTCCTACAAAAGCATTTATTGGGAGCTCAGCCTATTGGGTACAGCATTTCAAACTATCTTGAATTCAACATGTCTGTAACATCTGCTGGACTTGTAATAAAAATATTTGTAAGTTTTACTTCAATAATTGCAGGCTTTGAAGTTATTTTAACACAATTCCTTTATTTTTCAATGAGCTCTGCTATGCTGCTATATGACAGGGCGATTATGTAGAGTGTCAATGAGCAGGTAGTTACTGAAGCTGGAATGTATGGCTGCGAAAAACTCTACCATAAAGAAGTGTGTATATGAGTAGAACTGGAAGTTTAGCCTGACTTAAACATTATATAATATATACATGTATGAATCACATGTTATTCTATCAATATCTACAATTTTATATTTTAGTACATATTAAAGTAAATTGAGTTACAGAAGGGCTAGTTCCTTAAGATATTTGTTGGGACTGGGCTGGGGAGGAGGCTCAGTGGAAAGTGCTTGGTGAGCAAGCATAAGGACCTGAGAGTGAATTCTGAGAAATGGAATAGAAGTAGTAATACTGGAGAAAGATATCCTGATGTCAACTATAGCCTCCACATGTACCCAAACAGGAGACAGTGTCCCTCTACACATACACACTATACACATACCCACAGAGAAGTCATCACCCTCACCCTCAACAATAAACCACACACATACCCAAACATCCCCCCATATACACTACACTATACAGGAGAACGCCTCCCCACCACACACATGGCCCACACATACACCTCCATCACACACACCTCCCATACACAACTTAAAACAACAAGGTATTTCTGTTACAAACATAGACAGTCTTCTTGGCTTCTAGCTTTTATGCGTGATGTTTTTGCTTGATGTCCACTGGCATTACATTTCTGAGTTACATGTTTACTACTTTATGCTGCACAGCAGGGGAATTGTTCTTCTCCACGTGCATTGGCTCATTTAAGGTTTGTTTTGACTGGCACATACTGATTAGATCTGTAAATTGCTACATGACTCTTCATTCTTCCTTGGGAGCTACAGTGTTGTTGTTGGCTAATAATTAATGGGCTTGATGCTGCCCTTTTGCTAAAAAGGGTTTTGTTTGTTTGGTTTTCCTTTCTTTCCTAAAACAAAAACAATGCTGGAACTATCAGAAAAGAAGCACAGCTCTTGAGAGCAAATTATTACCACAGTTAATCATGTAACTGTGATGTTGTGATTGTGGCATGGATGCTGCTTCTATAAGGGGCCAGCGTACTTAATGAAGAGTAGGCAATGACGCTGTGAAGTGGCTTTGTAAATATCAACTTACATGTATCCTCTGATGAAACTGCTCCTTAATTCCTAGATTGCTATAAATTATAGATTTGAAAAACAATGATAAATTCTTCAGGTTAAATTCTGCTGACAAATGTGAAAAGGAAATTGTGAATATATATATATATTATATATATATATATATATATATATATATATATATATATGTTCAAAAATCTGTTTCTGGTCTGGGAAGACGGCTCAGTAGATGAAGTGTTCGCTTTCTAAGCATGAGTATTGGGGTTCAGATAACAGCACCTAGGTAATAAAAGCTGAATATGGTAACATTTATCTGTAACCTACACCTGGGTAAGGGGACGGTTTGGAGAGAGACAGATGGAACCCATGGCTTTGCTGGCCCATCAGGGTAGCTGAAACTGTGAACCCTAAGTTAGTGAGAGACTATCTTAGTTAGGGTTTCTATTGCTATGAAGAGACACCAAGACCACAGCAACACCTGTAAAGGAAAACATTTAATTGGGGCTGGCTTAGAGTTTCAGATGTTTGGTCAACTCTCATCATGATGGGAAATAAGGCAGTATTCGGGCAGACATGGGGCTGGAGCAGGAGCTGAGAGTTCTACATCTTGATCTGCAGGCAGCAGAAAGGAAGTGCCATAGTGGGCATTGCTTGAGCATATGTGAGACCTTGAAGCCCACCTCCACAGTGACACACTTTCTCCAACAAGGCCACACCTACTCCAAAAGGCCACACCTCCCAGTAGTGCCTCTCCTTAGGGGCCAAGCATTCAAACACATAAGTTTGCATAGCTATGGAATCCATAGCTATTAAAACTACCACAGAGACCTTGCCTTAAAATAAGGTGAAGAATATTAAAAGAAGACACCTGAAACAAATCTCTGGCCTACACGTATTCATATGCATGAGTGCACAAGTGTGAGTGCATACGCTCGCTAGCACATGTACGCCCCCCCCCGCCCCCGCCCACACACACGTACCAGAAGGATTTACTGATAATGTAATTTTATGCTTGCCCAAATTTAGATCATTTAAGCAATTGTATGATGGAGATTTAGTGAAGCACACCGTAAAGTAGATATTCAATGGACAGGGAAGTGTGCTTAAGCAGCTTACTTACTGTGTATCTGCATGCTTTTAGAAAAGACAAGTCACGAAACATACTTAATGCATCTCTTTCTCTCTCAGCCTTGAATGCAGCCAACTTGTGATTCCACACAGTTACCCAGTCCAAGAACTCCATGAAGTCTTAGCATTCAGGAAGGAAATTAAAACATGTTCCCAAAGAAAAACCAGCTGAAGAGTCACAGGCAGAGTCATGGGTGTCTTGGCATGTCTGATGACTCAAAATGTGTCACAAAACCCTAGAACCAATGTTAGAATATGTCAAGCAGTCCTAGGAAGTGGTGCTGTCTTGAATGCTTTAAGTGTTTTGAATTTCTGTTATTTTCTCAAGTAGTTTGAGTAATATTTTAAAAATAGTTACTGCACCAAAACTAAGGGTCGTATTTTGAGTGAAAGCATCCCACTGTTTTAATGTCATGCTCCATGTAGGAAATTCATCTTCTGTGAGTATGTGTGAGAATGGAAGATGCTCATTTGTCTAGACTTGAAGTCAGTGATGTGTGTTCCACATCTGGCTGTGCAAAACTGGACCTGTGGTGTGGCCCACTGGTCAGGAGTAGCAGGAAAATCCCTGGGAGTCTGTAAGAACACAGGTGCTTAGGCTGACCCCAAACCTAAAACTTTAGAACCTGTAGCCTACTAAGACCCACAGGTGATGGGACTTTAAGCTTTGAAGTTTGGGGTGGTTCTGCTTTAGTAATAGGGTTCTAAACAGAGTTGGGTTCCTCCTTGACACCTGCCATTGTTACATAGGCCGTGTCTCTCCAATTGGGAGCTGTGATTTCTGAGGGTCCACGGACACCATCACTGTGAAGAACCAAAGACGCTTAGTTACTCTGAAGGCAAGGGCAGTTTGTCAGTTGCAGCAGTTTCCAAATGAAAGGCCATGCTTCTTTCTCACTCTGCCGCTGGCCTTCCCCTTCACCCTTTCCAAGATCCCTAGGGGCTAAATTCTCATGTCTGCTAATTGCTTTTTCCTGTTTGCAGGGTCTGAGTTGTAGTGAACTGTTAATTCCCTGAGACAGCTGCTCTGAAGTTGTCCCCTGTGGAATTGCACTCCCACGTTCCGTTCCTTGTGAATGTATGTTGTCTCAACAAAAACAGAACCTTCAGAGGATTTATGTCTTTATCTATGAAGGACTTGGGATTAGAGCAATGTTTTTTTTTGTTTGTTTGTTTTTGTTTTGTTTTGTTTTGTATTTCCTCTCCTAACTTTTATAACACACATAACCTTATTAGATTCTTTTATGACTTGGTGAGAGGTCAGGGCCGAAAGATTTACATAAGTAAAAGATTATTTATTTACCATGGGCTGCCATTTTGGCTGATGAGTTCAGAATGGGAGGATAAGGGTTGTGGGAACAGAAGCCCGCTCATTGTGTGGGGGCAGCCTATGGACAAGACACCACTAACAGCACCATGTCTTCCATGAACTCTAGTGAGCTCTGTTCATGGCCTTTTGTTTCTTAGTAGTGAGTGCTCTTGGTTGGTGCCAGGGGTGTAGGTTTTGGTTGTTAAGATGTTCTTTTTTAGTTATCCAGAAATAGAACATGGAATTGATATTACAAACCAATCAGCAGGCTTGTGGGGGTGGACTCTTTCTGGGGCTGTCTCTCACACACCCAGACTCTTAATTCAGCAGGGCAGGTTGGGGGAAGGATTGTAGTAGTAAAGAAATTAGAAATCTAAGGCTGGCAATGTGGCTCACAGAGCCACAGTATGCGTTCACCTTTGGCAATAGTAGGGTCCTCACCAAAGTGTTCAGTGTGGGAGAGGGAAGGTTTTAGTATAGCCTTTTATACTAACTTCAAGTCTGGTTTTAGATAAATTTAGTGAGATGACTGTCACACTTCCAGATACACAAGAGATAATTAAAAGATATGTTGAAATTTGAAAATACTGTTTAAATTTAGCAAGAAGCTTGAAATATTAGAGCCCATGAAACAGAGGCCAGAATGTGCTAAATGAACATTTTTGTGTTTGCTTGCAATGTATTTGTGTTATCTCTAAGTTGTTTGACATATTGGTAACTGTTCTTTTGAATTGTGTGTCAGAAATTTCTTAAAGGACATTTTCATTGAGGACCTTTACTGAAGGATTGGACTATCAGGGATAAGGTGAACATTTCACTTCTTTAAAAATTTCATTCATTGTGTATATATATATATGCACATAAATGCAGGTGACCCCAGAGATCAAAGAGATTGGCAGATCCTCTAGATCTGCAAAACAAGTTATAGGTTGTTCTCTCCCTGCTCCCCACTCACACACTTAATGAATAAATAAGTCCATAAAATTTTAAAGGAAAAAACTATTATAGGGACTGATTTGTGAGATGGAACTTAGCTTCATTATGGTATGCAGTACTGGGTAGAAATGTCCAGAAAGAAAAAAAGAAAATTTTTATATTAGGGTATTCTATGAACCTTACTGGGGAGATGTGAACAAATGTGTATCACCCCAGACAGGGCACCAATGACAAACAAACCAAGCAACAATTCAATCCACATCTAGCTTGATGAACCACTGAGTTTATTTGCTCAGGTGTAAGGACTGTAAAGTCTCACCCAGCCTGCGCTAGAATTTTCCCATAGATGCATGGATGGAGTACCCTCCCCTTACACAGTCATACTCCATCACCCTCAGAAAGCACATGGAGCTGGTGTCAGGAGGTGCTCCAGAGCTGGCTTCTCTTTCTAAGAGGGAACTGATCTTCATCAACAAATGAAAGTCTGGATAGCACTGGTTCTGGGAGTAGAGAGTCAATTCTTGAAGATTTTGTCCAGTCTTCTCCACTATGTTACTGCATTCTTATTCTTGCTCGGAAAGTTCTTGGAAATTTCCAGATATCCATTTGAAGTGTCCAAATAACTATATTTAGTCAGAGTAAGAAAGAGTATATATTCTGCTTGGTAGCTCCAGGCAAACTCAGAAAATTTCTATGGTTGGGTTTATGTCACACACCCACACCAGTGTAGCCAGAATATGCTGGGCCAGTTTACATAGGTCTTCTCACATCTTCCATCAAAGTGTTGATAGATGCTGTACTGAGTAGGGATGTTTCTGAAAGAGTATAGAGCTGATCTAAGGCGCAAGCAATTGTAGTAAAGATGATTGATGTCTTCAGTGGGAAAGTTTTTCCCCTTGTTTTTCATTCTTATGTGAATGAGTGAGAGGAGCAATTACTCTCTAGACAGCGTCAGACATATTCTCTAGGCTGATAACTTTATTTTGTCTCCAATCAATACTATTTGGACATCTCTGCATCAGCAATAGCCAGGAGGCCACTAGTGAGAACTGGTCTCCATGTGGGGATTCTTGTGTCACAAATTCCTGGATGAGGAGCAGCAGGTGTGCTCAGTTGTTTGTGCATAGGACATACCCCCTCTGTGGTGAATTCCAGCAGGGCTTCTTGTGGTTGTCCAGACCAATGTGTTTCTCTCTCTCTCTCCCTCTCTTTCTCACTCTCTCTTTCCCTCCCTCCTCCTCTTCTTCCTGCCCCTGTCTCTTCCATTTTGGAGACACGAAGCTCATTTTTTTTCTGAAAAATTATCAATTTGAATGCCTGTGAACCAAAAAATATTTATCATGCTTGATAAAATGCTCTGTAAGATTGACAGGTTCAACACAGATTTTTCTTGAGATTGTATCTGAAAAGATACTTTATGTGACATAGGAGCATCAGGAACTAGGCTGAGGAATATATGTCCATGTGCCTTATCATCCATCATTCAGAAGTCGTTTGGATTCAGATAGTAATGGAACTGTTGGAGCAAAAAGACTAGTTCCAAAGCTCACATTTTTTCCATCAGATGCCTCATGAAATGATTTGGGAAATGTTCCTTCCTTTTCTATTTTGTGAATGAATTGGGAAAGCATTGAGGTTAACTCTTTTTTGAAAGTATGGTAGAATTCTGTACTAAAACTGTCAAGTCCTAGGCCCTTTTGGTTAGGAGACTTTCAGTGAAGGCTTCTATTTCACAAGGAGTTATATGTGTCTTTAAAATACTTATCTGATCTTGATTTAACTTTAGTAAGTGGTATACATTTATAAAATTATGTATTTCATTTAGATTTTCTAATTGAATGGAGTACAGGTTTTTAAAGTTTATCCTTATGATTCTCTTGTTTTCCATAATATCTGTTGTTATATCCCCGTTTACATTTCTAATTTTGCTAACTGGATATTTTCTCTCTGCCTTTTGGATAACTTGCATAAATGTTTGATTTTTTTTCAAGGAATCAAGTCTTTGTTTCATTGATTCTTTGTATTATTTCTTGTTATGTCTATTTTACTTATATAAACCATGAGTTTTATTATTTCTTGCTATCTACTACTTTTGGGTGTGATTTCTTCTTTTGGTTTTGGAGCCTTCAGATGTGCTGATAAGTTGCTAGTATGAGATTCCACCTTCTTTTTTTTTTTAATATGTAGGCCCTTAGTGCCATAAACTTTCCATGAACTAGCCTTCTTTGTGTCCCATAAGTTTGGATAGGTTGTCTATTTATTTTCATTCAATTCTACAAAGACTTTAATTTCTTTCTTGACATAGTTTCCATTCAAAGTTAGTTGTTCAGTTTCCATGAGTTTGTAAGCTTTCTTTTGGTTCTATGGCTGTTCTTAAAGCTTTAATCTATGGTCCTCAGTTAGGATAATGTGTGTTATTTCAATTTTCTTATATCTGTTGAGACTTGCTTTATGTCTGAGTATGTGGTCAGTTTTAGAAGAATTCATGAGCTATGGAGAAGAATGTATATTCTTTTGTGTTTGGATGAAATATTCTATAAATTTATGTTAGGTCCATTTGGTTTATAATGTCAGCATTTCTCTGTTAGTTTTAATCTGGATAACTTGCCTGTTGGTGAGAGTGGTATATTGAAGTCTCCCACTATCCATGTGTGAGGGTCAATATGTGATTAGAGCTGTAGTAGCAATTTTTGTTTTGTTTCTTTTTTTTTAGAAAACTTCTTTGCCCTAGTGTTTGGTACATAGATGTTACAATTCTAATGTTCTCTCAGTGGATTTTTCTTTTGATTGGTATGCAGTGTCCTTTCATAACTCTTCTGATTATTTTTTGTTGGAAGTCTATTTTGTCAGATCTTAGAATATCTATACCAGCTTGCTCTTAGGTCCATTTTCTTGGAGCATCTGTTTTCAATCTTTCACCCTGAGGTGATGTCTTATCCTTGATGATAAGGTTTTTTATTGAACCCACTCTGTTAGTTTGTTGACAGATATCAATGAACAGTGTCTGTTGATTTTGATATTTCTGCTGTTGTTGTTATTAGTAGTGGTGTGTAGAAGTAAGTCTATCCTATAATTTGGGTTGAGATAGAATTTAATGTTTGGAGGCGATTCTTTGTGAAAATAAAGAACATTGGTAGAGGGTAGGCATTATGTTAGCATAATTTAAAATAATTCAAGAGAAAAATAACACAAGGTGAATGTAACCACCTATTCAGAAAAGAACGGTTTATGCAAAGAGAATGAAAGGCTGGTGGTGGACATTCTGCCTTGTGCACCAGATCCTCTCTAAAGGAATTCCTTCTCCGTAGCTTTCATCGACTGGTTTACATATACTAAGTCGTTTGGCTACAATTTTCTTTTCTTTTTTATTCTTTTGTGGGGCGGGACAAGAGTGGGCATCTTAGCCTTCATGTTGGCCTCATGAGCAGCCTCTAGGTTGAAGAACGATACAATTGCCAGATAGGAACATTGTGTTACAGCAGGTTCTTTGGAATATGGTCAAGTCCTCACACTTGTATATAGCATGAGAATCCCTACAATAAACTTTCTAATGAAATTTTTTAAATTTCTCATGTTGCTGAGTCAAACAGTTGGCAACATGATAACTTATTTTGCATATTTTAGAAAACACTGAGTACTGTTTACAACTGGATACTCTTTATACTCATTTATACTAGTTAGAAGATGAGAAATCTGTCACATCCATGTTCTTGAATGTTCATCTTTGTGAAACTTAGAATACTGAAAACAAAACAAAAGGTTCCAAATTAGTGATTAGCTAGCTACATGGAAGTATGTCTTTACTTGAAAACAATCAAATATTCAATGATTGAGAAAAATTGTTAGGGTAGGAGGCAACTGTGCTATGACCCTGAGTGAAAAATATAAAGTTCTATGCTTATTATGAGTCAATGTAATAATTTATGTGTGTCCCTTAGCACAGAATATCAGAAGCAAATGGAATGAAATGTTAGCATGATCAATTTTTTGTTTGCATTGGAGTACTAAATAAGACTTATTATTTTATCATTTTTATATATCTCCTAAATTTCCTACAGTGGTCATGTACATAATTAGACAAAGCCAATATTAAAAATTACAGGTAAAATAATGTATTATAAAGGATGGGTGCTTTCTTCTGTTATGCAGAATAACTTTGACAATTTCAAAAGGATGTTTATTCCATGTTATTCATTATAATGAAGTGTTTTCTTCTGAATCTTCTCAAAAGTGGGATTTAAGAAGGTATAGTGACTGCTGAATTGGTGGTTACATGTTCTTGCTTCCAAGACTGATAACTTAAGTTGGGTCCTGTGAACCCACATGGCAGACAGAGAGAACTGATTCCCCCAGGTTATCCCCTGACCTTTACATGTGTGCTGTGGGACGTGTGTGCCCCACAATAAATAAAGGTAGTAAAAGCTGAAAATTTATAACCACCCATATTATTACAATTAAATCAAACTTAAAATATCTTCATGTCTGCTCATGGTTTAACTAAAAATTAAATCAATATATGTTTTAAGTGGTGAAGATTAAACACATTATGATAAATTTTTATTTCAAGATAAATATGTTTGCTAGATTTTAATCAAACAACAGTTTAGAGATATAGCTATATGTACACATAGAATATATACATTTTAGAACAGTAAGACATATTTTATGACAACTCTGCTTAACAAAGACTGTGAAGACTGGTCTGCCCAGGAAGACACAGTTTCCTGGGACACAATCACCACTTCAAAAGTGAATCAGCTTTGGTATGCGACTGCTATAACATCATTATATACACGTAAGATGGAGTGGACACTATTTTGGTAGTGTGGTTTCTTGAGCTACTGGTTGAACTTCACAAAAAGTTTTGAAACTTGATGGCTACTGCTTAGCAAATCATAGGGACAACAGTGTCATAGTCACTAGTAGCTGAACAGATGGAAAAGCTTCCCTGCCCCTTGGAAGCTGCTGACTTCCCTTCTCCTTTATGCTTGTCTACAGATTTACTATATTCTAAATACCTTCATGTGGAAATCAAAAGCAACAGGATGAGAGGAGACAGGGGACATTGCTTTTCGCCCTGTACACTGTTTCAAAATCAATAGTCACTCAGTTTTTGACATTGTTCTTGGAGCAGTTATTATCCAGTCAATGAAAAAAGTGGTGAACAGTGGCTTTGCTCCTATTCCAAAGCTTTTGTTCAGTGCTCTAGAAAACATGTACAGTTCACCAAGTCCATTCTCTGCTTCAACACTGAAATGGGTGGGGGTTGAACATCCCTTTGGCAGTGAGCTGTTTCGCCAAAAGCTGCTCTGGCTTCTTCTTGTCAGCGGATCACTTCACTAGCAGGCTTTGAACTCCTCACTCCACATCAAAACAAGATGCAGGCTTCTTGGCCGATGAGCTCATGTTATCTGAAGGGCGGTAGGAAAGAGTGCTCATTTTTGTTGACAGGCCTGAGTGGGACTTGGCCTTTGGGGGAATGTATTTCAGAAGCTGGAGGAAATATTTTTTAAATTTTTTCCCTAGAAAGCCGTAAAACAGAGGGTTCAGGCAGTTGTTAAAATAAGCTATGCAGATGGTGATGGGCATGGCAGTGTCCACGATGTCAGCAATTTTACAGTCACGGATGACTCCCAGCTGAATGAGCACATCCAGAAAAGTGAAGATTTGATGGGGAACCCAGGAAAAGAAAAAGAAAAGCACAATCGCCATAATTATCCTAAAGATATCATCATTTCTTGGCTTGTTCTTCTGAATGCCATAAGCCTTCTTTAGGGTTTTCCAAATTAGAGTATAGCTGGTGAGAATGATCAGAAAAGGGAACAGGAAGCCCAAAACATTCTTGGTCAGGCCCAGCCCTATGGGGAGAGTTGAGTTCTGAGACTCATAATGAAAAGCGCAAACTGTGATATTGGTGTTCTCAATGAAAAATACGTTTCGGTGGATGACAACTGGCAAACTGGCCAAGCCAGCCAGCAGCCAGATGATAATGCAGGTGACTTTGGCCACTAGCATCGTTCGGCCGAGGCGAGACTTCATTGGGTGGACAATGGCCAGGTAGCGATCAATGCTGAGACAGGTGAGCAGGAACACACTGGCATAGAGGTTGAAACTGACACTGGCTGAAGCGATCTTACACAGGTGATTGCCAAAGGGCCAGCGGTATTCCATAGCTGTATACACAGCCCACAGTGGCAAAGTCAACAAAAAGCAAAGATCAGCCAGGGCAAGATTCAGAAGAAAAACACTGGCCACAGTCTTCAGCTTCATGTAAAAGTAAATGACAATAACTACCAAGCTGTTTCCAAATATTCCAACCACAAAGATGATACTGTAAAGAGTAGGGATCATGACAAAAATGTAATTGTGCCTGCCAGCTTTGGGGCAGTCATCTTGGATTCTTTTAATTCCATCTTCAGTAGAGGAGTTAAGGAGCATGTTGCTCTCTTGGGGTGTGTTGTTCTCAGACACTAATCAAAACGCACCTGGAGAAAACAAAGATTTATTTTAAAAAGTGTAGGTTCCTATTGCAAATAAGCAATTTTAATTCTCAATCACAACTCCGAGAATTCACTTTTAGTCTTAGGAAAAATATTAGATCATAAATCTCTATAGGCTTGTAAATGCATTGGAAATAACAATGTAAGCATTGGAAAACATGACCAAACTAAATTAGCTCTTCCAAATGACTTGAGAGCTGGGATGAGTGGGGCTGATTAACAGATCTTTAACATGAAGAGTATGGTGTGTACATATCTTCTTTTATAACCAATTTGTTTTATCTCTCAGTCATTGCTTGGGTATAGCATTCTCCCTTAAGCAGTCAGCTGCTGTTGGTCACTGTGGAAATAGATTTAAGAGGGGTAGTAAGGAAGGAAGGAATAAAATTCCTTCCATGGTTTTTCAGGCTGCTTCAGGTGAAACTGTTTACTTTTTAAATTCCCAACTCAGACTACCAAAAGCCCTTTTTGAACTTTCATTCCTATTGGCCCTTTCCAGACTTAATGCTGAAGTATTTAATTTGCTATTTGGGTAGTAAGGGTGCCAAATGAACAGGTTAGGCTAGACTTATTTCCAAGACATATCTCTCTATTGCTAGTAAGGACTGGAAAACGGGGATAGTTGTTTAAGGTATTTGGATGTTTAGATGCTTGGGAAGGAGTTCCATAGAGACTTTTGTGGGTATTTCTCCAACATTTCACATGACCAACAGTTAAGCTGTGATTTTAAAATTACATACACTCTGTCTTATGTAAATCTATCAGGAAGTCCTGGGAGGAATGCTGAGACTCTGTAAGAAGAGTAGCATGAGCTCATAGATGCCAGACGGATAGCTGGGAAACCAGCATAGGACTGACCCAGGTCCCCTGATAGTGGGTGTCAGTTGGGAGGCCTGGGCAGTCTATGGGGCCTCTGTCAGTAGATCAGTATTTATCCCTAGTACATGAATGGAATTTGGGAGCCCACTCCACATAGAGGGACACTCTCTCAGCCTAGACACACGGGGGAGGGCCTAGACCCCGCTCCAAATGATATGGCTCCAAATGATCCCCTGGGGGCTGGGATGGGGGGCAGGGAACGGGGCGGGGGGAACGGGGGGGGGAGGGAGAGGGAACTGGGATTGACATATAAAACAAGCTTGTTTCTAATTTAAATGTAAAAAAAATCTGAGACAGAAAAAAAAAGAAAGAGTAGCATGACAGCGTTTGGAGCTGTAGTGCTGTGAGGTGAGGGTAGCCTGGCAAGCCATGGTGTTAATTATACAGATTCTGCTGTGATGTCATAATTAGATTCCTACAAGCATACGACCGTGCATTTCACTATGACAATGTGCCCTGGGGAAGAATAGCAACAGGAATATGGTTTATTTTTCTTCTCAGCATGGTGTTTGGAATCCGCACTCTTGCCTATCGAAGTACAATGCAGGAAGACTCCAGCTGCAGATTTTGGGGGATAACACTCTCAAAAAGAAGGGATATTTTTGTGTTTCCTGGGTAGGTCAAGCTATTGTCCCTCTTTAAATGTCTAGTTCCACCCTCATTATCTTTTCCCTTGCATACAGCTTTATATAATTTCAACCCTCCCTCCTTTCACAGATAGGGACATTAGCTACTACACATAGGCATCACCTACTCCATTTGTCATGTTTTCTGTGAAGTCTTCTCAACTATTTCAAGTAGTCTTGGAACATTGGACATACGTTTTGACACTTTGAGGATCTTGGCATATCCTCCCCACTTGACTGGTGAAAGTCCTGTGATTGAGACTGGGGAATGCATGAGTGAACTGCAAAGCAGACTGAATCTTCTGAGTGTCCAGGCCTGAGACTGCTTTCTATAGGATGCGTCAGCCAGTATTTATGCTCCGGCTTGCTCATGAGTGTCATGGAAAACATCCAGCATCAACATGGCAATATTGACAAGAAAATGAAAATATCAGGCAGAAAAACCATAGACATGTGTGGTTTGTAAAACAGTACAAGTTGCAAGGGAAAGAAAATGACACAACCCATGGCTTTGAAGGAGGTAAGCTTAATTCCTTCTCAATCAGGAGGACTTCCCCTTTTTTTTTTTTTTAACCTTTTCATTGCTTTCATTATAATTATGGAACTCACAGTAAACTAATGGTATAATTTCCTCAGATAAATATTCTTTTGTTTGTTTGTTTGGTTGGTTTTTTTCGAGACAGGGTTTCTCTGTATTGTTTTGGAGCCTGTTCTGGAACTCGCTTGGTAGACCAGGCTGGCCTCGAACTTACAGAGATCCGCCTGCCTCTGCCTCCCGAGTGCTGGGAGTAAAGGTGTGTGCCACCAACACCCAGCAGATAAATATTCTTTATGCAAGTTTATTACCTCATAAAACCTTTATGGGATAGTAATCATTCATACCTTAGTTGGGATTAATTTACCTGCTTATTTTTACTCTCATATGTAGTTGGAAGTAGCTGGATTTTGCTCAGGAAAATATTTAGAAATGCCAAGGTTAATGAATGTTTAAAAAATGAAAGAGGCCAGAGTGAACTCTATACCAAGAAAGAGTAGGAATATTTGGCTTGGCTTGAGAATAAGGACAACAAAAAATAGAAATTCACTTAGAGTATGACAATCCCTTGGGAGCCATGATTGTTAGAGCAAGGAAGAAACTCTCCCCTCCTTCCTTTTCCCCTCTTAACCCTATTTTGACATCACACAAATCAGTTGGTTCCAATAATTTTGTTTGGAGTGAGTAAAATTGTACTGACAAGTCTGAGATGACTACCAGCTTAGAACAAAAACGGAAAACATCTGCATTTGAAAGGACAAATTTATAAGCATGGATTTGGAATGCAATTTACAAGCTGAAGTCTGCTGCTTCTGCACGTCAACTGATTTACTCTGGCTAATAGTTAATGTGCAAATAATTGTTCTAAACAGCTAGGGGAATGTCCTGAATGATTTATTGTTGTTATTAATTCAACACAAGCTTGGGTTATTTGAGAAGAGGGAACCACAACTTACAGAAAGCATTTAGATTATGGAAGGTGTGGGGAACAAGAGAAGAGTAGGAACTCAAAGGCAGCAAAGAGGTGGCCAGTCAAGAGGTGGTAGAGATGAAGGTATAGCTTGTATGTTTCCCTCTTCACAGATGCCTGCAACACATTTATGGGAATTGGCTGTTATGAGTTTACAGACCTCTTCAAAATGTTGGTCCGAATGTGCACTGGGCCTCTCTGAATGGGAGGGCTCCATGTCATTCTCCATTCTCCATTCATACTGCTTTGATACAGCTTCCTAGAGAAACATGGAGCTTGGAGAAGAATAGAAAACTGAACTGTCAGGTCCAAAGGGAACTCTATTTCCCAAAATTCCAAAAGACAGAAAGGACAAACGGCTATCTCTGATACCTATTAGTGTACCAAAGTGCATGCTGGCTTCCAGGCTCCTTCAGTAGTACAAGCAGGTACCTGTTACACATTGCAAAGTTCATGCTAACATCCTAGCCCTTCTCATCTCCCCACCACCCTAAACTCCTTCCAACTCATGGGTTTCTCTCCCTGCAGTTGCTCAGAATGCTTATAACTCTGCTATTGCAGATATGTTCTCTGTCTCCCTCCTCCTTTCATTTTTTGTCTACTGCCTCTGTTTCTTCCATTCTCCACCTCCCCCTTTTCCCCTATTCCCTCTCACACTTTCTGCTCACTCCTGCTTCTCTCATGACCAGATCCAGTCTGCTGGCTATGTTCAGTCTACTTCTGTCTGCTCTGGACTCTTCTAGATGCCTCCTGCTGTTGTCTCTTATATCCACAATAAAAACCTCCTTAACCATGCCCTAGAACAGTCGTGTTGTCAAGCTATGCAGGGAAGATTGTGATTGGCACCTGCCTCCATTGAATATAAAAGAGTAATGGTAGTGGGGCTCTTTTTCCTTTGAAGCTAAAAGGAAGCTGTTTGGACAAGAAGCTTAAGGAGCAAGAGCTGTGAAATCTTAGGAAAATGAGAATTGTAAGACACAGAAATTTTATTGTTCATGATATAGGGTGACTTGGATGATGGTTGAGTACTGTATGTCTCAAGAAGCTGAAAGAAAGGATTCTGAATGTTTTTCTCACACAGAAATGAGAATGAGAAACATTTGAGGATCTAGATACATTTGACCCCATTTAGTCATCACACAGTGGATATACATATTGAAATAGACAGCCAGGTGTATATTTTATGGATTTATGTAGCAGTTACATTTTTCAATAAGAGTTAAAGAGCCAAGGAAAGCATGTCTAATTTTAGGTCTTGTCATTGCCTTTGCCCAAGCTCTGTGATACACAGGAATTTTATGTGCCATTTTTCTGTAGACTGGAGAATAGTTTGGAGCAGAAATACTTCTAATGGATCATCCCGAGTCACGTCGAGAACAGTGTGACTCTGGGTATGTCTCTGGATGTTAGCCTCACTCTCATCATCTGTAAGTGGGAAGTGATTCTCTTTGAACATGAAATATACAATTAAATGAGTTATGGGAAAAATACTGAACATTAACTTCTAATAGTGTTCAATAAGTATTCTATTTGAAACTTTCCTGGGTTTTTGTATTCTTTTATGCAAGGCAAGCATTGACTTAGAACACCTATTAGTAAGGAAAGCATGAAAGAATATAAAACAGGTTTAGCAGTGGCAAATTTCTCAAGTTGCCATTAAAAGGCTTAAAACCTCCAAACTGTTTTTCAATAGTGTGGGTAAAATGTAATTGGAAGCAGCTGAACAAATTTGCCATGAGTCAGGTGGGGCCTTCAGTATGCTTGCTCTTGTATGTATCTGTGTTTCTTTACATTTTTGCTAGTTCCCTGAAACCAGAAGAAGACAAAGATTGTTCTTCTTTCTTCTTTAGTACACAAAAGTTCCCAATACTTCTGATCAGACTGTTAATACTTTAAGGTTTTAGGCAATCCAAGACCCAATCTAAATTGTGTGCTGCTTTATTTTTAATGAGCTTGCATTCTAAAGAGAAAACATACTCCATAGTTCCCTATGCTAATACTGATGCTAATAATGGCAGAGTTTTATCTTCAAGATCAAACAGTTGTATTTTCATTTTTTTCTTGTTTAGAAGTAGCTTATATAGAAAGGAATAGACCTGTTTACACATCATCTGCAGTTTTGGACAGCTCAATAACTATCCTACTCAAAACCCACTTTCTTTCTTGTGTCTGTTTCATAAATATGACATTAGAAAACAGCCCTTTCTTTTTTTAATATGTCCATCTTCCCCAGCAACATTTCAGGGAACAACTGCCAGTAATTATTCACTCTGAATTCATTAACTCATAGAAGTTGGCACTAAAATTTGAGTCTATTACTTTCTTTAAAACAAATAAAACTACGTGTTCTTATTCTTAACAGTTTGTGCCTATTTTTTGGCTGCTGTGTTTTCCTTTATTTCCTAAAGCATTTTGATTGTCTGTGTATTAAGAATTCTGCCTGAGTGCTTCAAGCTTTGTGTGTGTGTGTGTGTGTGTGTGTGTGTGTGTGTGTGTGTGTGTGTCTACATGCCATAGCACACAAGTGCAGGTCAGAGGATAATTTAAGAAAGTCCATTCTCTTTTTCTAGTCTGTAAATTCTGGTGATCTAACTTTTGTCATGGGGCTTAGTGCCTACAGCCCTTACCCATTAAGCCATCTCACTGGCCCAGACTCCAGCCTTACAAAAGAAAATCGGAAGTTCCTTTCAACCTGGGCTATGAATGTTGATAAAAGTAAAATATTAATCCCGTATCTTAGTTTCTCAGAAATAAGATAAATCCTTCCATCTAGAAAACCCTACTTCTAATTATAGTAAAAAACAACATGTCCCAAGCACCTCCTCCCAATTATCCCAAACTCTTGGTTTCATTTTGCTTACTTTTTATTTCAAAAAGAAAAAAAGAAAATTGGTAGGGATCAAAGATATCTGTGAAGTCTCTCTGTAATCCTGTTCATTTAATGTAGCTGCAAGATGAAATGGTATGAAAAGCATGGGATATGGTTGATAAAGGAAATTAAAAGCAAGCCCTGCAGTCGGGGGCAGAGGTGGTCAATATTACATTGTTCCACGAAAGCAAGGTACATATTATCTCATTAAAATAACTCATAGGAAAAGTCTTGGATAGTCTTGGATTCTTTGTGGCAAAAAAGAACTTCTTGATTTTACAATTATTTAATATGGCTTAGCTGCCCAGATAAAAAACAGAGGAGAGTAGCATTTAAAGGTCTCATTCAGCAGCATTTTGAGAACTTCAGGACCTGCTGTCCTAAAAGAATGAATGTCATGAAGGACATTCTGGTTATGTGATTTTTGTCCTAGATACAGTTTTGGGGACCATATTCTTGTACACACTATTCTTTACACAAGGTTTAAATGTTTATTTTAGATTTATTTCATTTATTTCATTGTATGAGAGTTTTACCTACACAACTATATTTGCACCACATGTCAGATGAGGGGATTAGATCTCCTGGGACTGAAGTTACAGATGTTATAAACTGTCATGTGAGTGCTAGGGATTGGACCAGGTTCTCTGCAAGAGCAACAAATACTCTTAACTATTGAGCCTTCTCTCTAGACCCAAGTTTTTTCTTTTTATATTAAAATGCTATAGAAGTTGCAAGACCCAAGTGAAGTCTGACAAGACTAGAGTTCCAGGAGAGTGTTCTTTGACTCATTAGTCACCTCTAAGAGGAAATCCAGTCTCCTGCTGTCATTCCTTAAACACTGCAAGGTGCTGAGACTGGGAATGCCACCACCTGGTCTCACTCCTGTTTCATAATAGTTACAGGTAAAAAGTGAGAGGGTTGAAAGACAAATACACATTGAAAATATAGCCTTTTATAAGGTTATTCAAGGGCAAGTCATGCCAATTGAAGGAAAGACAACTCCGAGCTTTAAAGATTGGGGGATATTTTTAAGTTTTTAAACTCAGTAGACACATTTGCTATTATAATCTTGTCTGTTTTTCAGAATTGGTGCATCTTAATACTGATTGATTGATTTAGTGTTGATGTTGTATATGTGGGTCTCTGAAGACCATGGCACATATGTGTAAAGATTAGAGGTTAACTTTCAGGAGTAAGTTCTCTCCTTCCACCATGGGGGCTCCAGGGACTGAACTCATGTCACCAGGCTTGGCTCAGCCATCACATCAGCCTGGTTTTAAGAATTATAGCAAGGCTTTTAATTAAAGCTAAAAGACATGTAAGATGGTGGATATTATAGACTTTGTACATTAAAAGTTGTGACAAGTGCTGAGGTACAAATTGGGACCTTCAGGCAAAATCTAAGCCAACAGATCACATTTCTTTGCTTTTCCAACTCCACAGCAATGTGTTTTTTTTGGGGGGGGTGAGTTTTCTGTTTTCACTAATCTCTACTTTATTTTTAGATTTTTAAGTTGGACAGTATTCTCTAAAACTTATGAAGTATGAACCACATACATAATCACAGTCTTTGTAGTAGTCACATTAAGAAATAAATGACAATCAAAGCAAACTGATGAGTGAAATTAATTTTGATAATCAATTAAATCTAAGCTATGAACTTTTCTAGTTCCATCCATTTGCCTGACAATTTCCTGATGTCATTGTTTTTAACAGCTGAGTAATACTCCACTGTGTAAATGTACCACATTTTCTTTATCCATTCTTCAGTTGAGTGATATCTAGGTTGTTTCCAGTTTCTGGCTATTATGAATAAAGATTCTATGAACATAGTTGTGCAAGTGTCTTTGTGGCATGGTGGAATGTCCTTTGGTTATATGCCTAAGAATGGTGTATCTGTGTCTTGAGGTCATTCTGAGTGAGATCTTTCTAGATCCAGAAAGACAAAACTCATAAGTGAATATTAGCTGTCAAGTAAAGTAGAACCATGCTACAACACACAGACCTAGAGTAACAAAGAAGGCTCAGGTGGAGGGATGCATGAATCTCACTGTGAAGGGGAAATAGAATGGACATTGCCAGTGGATGAGGTGAGGGACCTGGAAGAGGGAATAGGGTTGGAAACAGGAAGGATTAGGTTGTGGGGAGAGGGAGAAGGGAGGAAGAGAATACTAGGAGAGACAACTGAAATCTGGGACATATCTTGGAATTGTTAGAAACCTAGAGCTATGGAAACTCCTAGGAATCTATGAGGATGACCTTAGCTAAGACTGCTAGTAATGGAGGATATGGAGCCTCAACTGGCCATTTCCTGTAGCCAGGCAAGACTTCCAGTGGAGGGACAGGAATACCAACTCAGCCACAAACCCTTAGACTAAAGCTTGTACTGTGGTAAAGATGGCACAGAAATTGTGGGAGTTACCAACTAATGACTGGCACATCTGGAGACCCATACCCTGAGAGGGAGCTCCTGCTTGAGGGCCAGGACCCAGATTCAGGATACCCCAGAGACCAAACACAGGTGGCAATGAAATGATCCCTAATGATATTCTGCTATACATAGATTGGAGCCTAGCCCAATTGTCATCAGAGAGGCTTCACCCAACCTTGATGGAAACAGATGCAGAGACCCACAGCCAAACATTAGGTGAAGCTCAGGGAATCCTGTAAAAGAAAGGGAAGAAAGATGATAGGACCCAGTGGATTCAAGGGCACCACAAGGAAACCAATAGAACCAACTAACCTGGGTTTATAGGCTCACAGAGACTGAACTGACAACCAGGAAATTTGCATGGGGTTGACCTAGGCTCTCTGCACATGTGTTATAGTGTGTAACTTTATCTTGATGTGGGACTTTTAACAGTGAGAATAGGGGCTGTCTCTGACTCTGTTGCCTGCTTTGGGGCCTGTTCCTCCTACTGGGTTGCCTCATTCAGCCTTAATAGAAGAGGAGGTATCTTGTCTCACTGCAACTTGATATACCATGGCTGGCTGATATCCATGGGATGCTCACCTGTATCTGAAGAAAAAGAGAGGAGGAGTGGATGGGGTAGAGGAGAGGTGGGTGACAGGAAATGGGGCAGGAACTGGCAAGAAGGGAGGGAGTGGAAACTTTGGTTGGGATGCAAAAACAAAAAAATAAACAGAAGATCTATTCTCAACATAAAGGAAAAAAAACAAAAAAAATCCAAGCTATGAAAACTGTTACTTCAACATTTAGTCATTACAAATTACTGTGATAATTTATATCTCATTTCATCATTATGTCAAAGAATCATTATGTTCCAGAACATCATGATGTTCCAGAACATCTCAGTTGAGACTAGCTATGATCAAAAGCTCCTCATACTTGGGATAAGAGCTCCTGTGAACAACAGCAGAGCTTGGCTCACAGACAACATCTTGATGACCCCTTGAGCAAAGTCCCTGCTTCAGCATCATTTAGGGCTTATTCACAATGCAAAACTCAGGCACCACCTAGACCCACATCAGAAAGAGTGGTGGGACAAACCGGTGATTTTGATGCATACTAATAATTGAAAATCACTGAAGCAAGACATCTAAATTTCCAAACATGGCGTAGTTGCCAATAATAATGTTTAGTAGGCAAGCTCAAGTCCAAATAATTTTGAATAACAAAATTACCTCAGGGAATGTTTTCATCTGGTTTTTGAATAGGGTCAAAAATGATAGAAGGAGAAACTGTAGAGCTTAAGAATTACCCACTACATTTTATATTTCATATTTTGACTATGAAGTTAAATTATGCCTAACAGAATGTTATCTGAGAAAATACTTTTTTTCACGCATCTCCATCTATCTACAATGTCTTTAGCTTGAGTGGGATTGTGTATCATTTCCAAAACACACTTAAAACTACCCTGGAACACTTGGATCTACCTGAGGACACAATGACTCCAAGGACCCTGAACGAGTTGTTAAGGTCATGGGGGTACACAGAAATGGCACGCCCCCAACTCTAGATCCAGAATATGATTTACTTCTTCTGGCATGGAGCTGGGATTTCAGTCATGTGTGACTCATTGTCTTCATCTGGAAAGCAATGGGTAACGATACAGCTGTAAGTATCTGTCTACTCTGGCTTTGCAGACTGGTGGAAACATTTAATATGATTGTATGTGGAGAGATGCTACGAGATCTTGGAGCTTTTGGCCTTTGATGTTGTTAGGTCCACACCACTGATGTAAGTGACTAATTGCCTCTACTGCAAGCAAATTTGGAAAAGGCAGATTGGGATACTTCATGTGCTAGAAGTAAAAGAAGTTAAAGTATAAACAAGAGGTAAAATAGTGGGTGGAGAACTGAAAGGCATCCATAAAATGCTACCTGACTGGGCATGTTTTCCAGCTTGAGTAAGTCCCTTTGAATTTTATGTAAATTAAAATGAAACAATGCCATTAACTGTAATAAAAATAGCCTTCCTCCCTAATATGATGTCTCCTTTCTATGTTGGGCTTCTTTCACTTTCTAACTAAACATTCTGGGATAAGAGCTATATGATGCTGGGCTGATAAAAAGTAAACAACTTATTGCCAACAGAAAAATAAGAGTTACCGGTGAGGGCTGCTTTCTATGAAAATTTCATTAGTAATAAACAATTTACCACATGTTACTCATCAGATCTGAAATTAAAATATATTCCCAGACTGGTTTTTGCATGTAATCTGAGAAGGAGTTCATGCCAGGTATTGGTGGCACACACCTTTAATCCCAACACTTGGGAGGAAGAGGCAGGCAGATCTCAGTGAGTTCCTGGACAGTCTGGTCTACAAATCGAATTCTAGGACAGCCAGGGCTACACAGAGAAACCCTGTATCAAAAACAAAACAAAATGAAATAAAAAAATAAAGATGTGTTCATCCCAAGAGAGTTGTAATAATGTACCATTTTTGTCTTCTGGATGGTTGTTCTTCTACACAATGTAAAATAAGATAAAATAAAATGAATTGCTTGGCTTGTCAATTGAAAAGAGCATTTCTGCCTAAGAGAACTTCATAGTATGGTGGCATATAGTTCACACAGCACTAAATACTTAAGGACCAAGAGAAGATGTTTTCACATCCTATGTACACCAAGACTATCATCTCTTGTTTTAAACTTTGTCACAGCAAATTCTCATTTTGTCACTGCTAATTTACCAATGGATTTTTGCTTATATTGCCAGCAATGAGCATGTTCAGATCAGCAACTATCAAAGTCAACTGCCCCTTCTTGAACTTGGCTTCGAAAGCAAGCTGATTTGTGCTTTCCTTTATTCCTGAAGTATTAATATTAACACCCTCTTGTTCTTCCAGCTGTCTCAACCAACACTCCTCAAAGATAGAGCTTCTAATACCAAAGCAATTATGCTTAATTAGGGGCCCTCCAATGGGAAATAGAACACCATCTTCCTGGAGCCAACAGACATTTCAAACAATAAGTTGGTAGGCTAGAAATATCTAACATTCTAGTTTTTATAAACAAATATTTATGCAGCTCAGTTTCTTTGCAATTTCACAACATCTGCAGTTGCTCACTTCCTGTTAAATATTATGGCAGTTTAGAATCAACTATTTGTTTTTCTCCCTAATTAATTTTGATTTTTATCACCAGTAAGACGGGTGAAATTACAAATCAAATTAAGAGGGTGAGAGGAAATGATCATGTCAGACCTCCTTGTAGGGAAATGTGTATAAAGAACTTATTGTTATAGTGAAGGTTCCACCCAAGCCCCTCTCCCCCCCTCCCTCCAAACCCTGCTGCATCTCAGAAAGTCCTCCTAATGATGGCACTTCCCCCAGAGATACTCAAGACCGCTCCCACAGGGTATTTAATCTGTTCCCCAGAGAACAGACTGGTGGTTTTCCCTGTTTCTCTTTCTTGTCTCCTCTCTGGGTGGGTGGGGGGTGGGAGGCCACCCAGGAGCGCTGTGTCCTAATTTGGGCTTCTCCTAATTCGGTTTGATTTGGTCTGATTTGGATTGCTGTATTGGTGGAGAGGCTTATCGGAGTGTAGAAACATTTCACTTAATTATGTAGAAAGCTCCCAAAGCATTTTAAAATTTATACCTAGATCACTTGCTATTCTTTAGACTTCCTAGTGGACAAGCTCCTGACCTTTGGCCTTCACATAATGGAAGACACAGCACCCATGAGATTGACTAGCTATGGTATTGGGGGAAAGGTCAGTTTAATTTTGCCAGCTACATGACTTCAGCATAAAGTGCTGTGTGGTGATATATTTACAATCTAATAAAGCTTGCCTGGAGATCAGAATGCAAAGCTAGCTACAGCCATTACGGCCAGGCAGTGGTGGGACACATCTTTAATCCAAGGACTCAGGAGACAGAAGCAGATGGATCTCTGAGTTCAAGGCCACTCAGGGCTACAAGAGAGCAAATCAGTCTAAAAGAGAGACAGAACTCGAGGCTTTAATCCCAGCTGTAGAGAGGTATATAAAACGGGAGCTCAGTGTCTCATGCTGTATTCTGGCAATTAGGAAAGTCTCAGGCCTCACTGAGGTTCAGTGGATTGCCCCAGCCCTAGTAGAGGTAAGAACTCTCTGGTAGTTTGGCTGCTTTGCTTTTCTAATACAGGTAAGCTGTATTAGATCATAAAAAGTGTATCACCATAGTGATGTACAGGGACCCAATCAAGCTTATTTACTATGTAATTATTTTTCTGTATATTTTGGCAGGAATCTGATTCAGATAAAATAGCTCCAAGGAATAGTTAATAGGAATAGTGGATTCCTCTTAACAGTAACATATTTTTTAATGATTAAATGGATATTTACTATATCCCAAGTACTATGACCCCTATGGGGAAGACATGGTAATTTCCATGTTTCAGGTAAATAAATAAGCCACCAGATTATATTTTGCTTTTTGAAAAGTGGTACTTCAAGTATAACATCATTTTTTGCAACATTAGTTATGTCATCTGTTTATAACCTAGTCCAGGGCTTGTACTCAGGGGGTAATTTTTCCCTTCAAGGCATTTGGTAACATATAGACACATACTACACTTTTACAGCAGAATAAACTGAAGGAGGATGTTAGCATTCAGTACTTAGGCAATTATTTTATGATGAAGGGGATACCCATGATATAGAAATGTGGACCCCTCCAAAGGTCAAACTGAGAAGCACTTCTCTGGTTCTTATTGTTTCTTTTTGTTTTATTGAATAAGTTATTTATGAGTACATTTTATTAGAATCATTTACTTTAGTATTGTATCTTTGCAGGAATATTGCACATTTCCCACAAGGGATCCTCAAAAGGCTGAGGTGAAGTGAGGTACTTACAGGAGGAGCTCTGACTGCAGGAAATGACTAAATATCTGCCAATGAAATAATTCAAGGAATGACACTCCCAGGGATTCTATATTCAAACACTGGCAGAGGGAACCTAACCTACTGGTTTGAAGTTGCTTCAAGGGGCTTGATAACTCTTGTGCTGATCCAAGTTTTCCACAAGAATGGAGTGATGGGAGGTCAAATCCTGCCCTCTGCTGGCATCATGTCCTCTGACACCTGATGGTGTCAGGCTCAGAATCACAGAGGGTCTTGAACCTGTCAGATCGGAACTACTGTTATAGTTTTCACATATAAGTTCAGGTTGGTTCTCGTTTACTTTTAAGTGCTTTTCTAAGAAATAGACTGTTAAATATAACATGTCAGGAATATTTTAACTCTAATGAAACTAATTAGAGAAAAGTGTGGAAAAGTTAAATATATCACAGAACAAATTGTCTAGCAACTGGCCAAGCAGAGTTTAATGCGTGAACATGATTTTCTGCTACTTGCCTCTACTATTGAGAGTTGCTTTTCTGATCTGGTAGTGATTTTTTTCCTCAAAGAACATTACTGAAGAAAACCTTCCAAATAGCAGTATCATTAGAATACACATCTATAGCTATAGTTACAATGGTTTATTGCTTTTAAACAGCTAAACTGGAGGGGATTACACACTCCTGTATTTACTGTTAAGAGTTCTGTTTTCTCAGAGCTGGGCCTCTAGCTCTGAGATAGAGCAGTTGCTCAGCATGACTAAGGCCTGGGTGGTGGTGAGGAAATCTCCAATCTCTTACTATGAAAAAGTCACTGACCTCTTATCAAGAATGCAGCTACTTCTGTATAGCGGAGCCAACATTTTGGTGAGGCATTTGAAATCAGGATACACAACTCATGCATAATAGACAAATAAGGCCATTTATAAAGGCCCTTTCCTTAAAAACATGAAAGTTTCAAAAGATCACAGAAAGGAAGAAAAAGCTGATAAACATAAATGTAAAGAAGCAGAAGTAGTCAAAAATTAGAAGTAAAAGAAATGGTGATGCTGAAAATTAATATGAAACTGCATCCCTGAGCAAAGACAATTTAAGAAGTTAAAAGGGAGTAATCAGCCAGCTGTGAGATTAACAGGTAAAAAGCATATTTAGACCAGAGTCACCTAGAATTAGGTTTGGAGATCCAAGGTTATTTACGTATTTTTGCCTCAATACAATACAAATTGGGGTATCAGGCAACTAATTATTCACTGGAATTCTATATGACAAATGGAATTTGTCCATAGAAGAATGTTATATGTTATAAAATGACAAATATAAGATTCATTTACTTTCATTTTATCTGTATTTTACCAGAAAAAAAATATATATGTACACTGTGGGTATCTAGTGTGTGCCAGAAAAGACCAGAAGAAGGCATCATCAGATATTCTGGAACTGAAGTTACTGACAGTTGTAAGCCACCATGAGGGTGGAAGCAAACAGGGTAATTTGGAAGAACAGCAAATGTTCTTAAATTTTGAATTGAAACTGGATAGTGTATTTAAAATAATTTTTTCAAATATAGGATATTATATACATTCAATATTGATAGACTGGACAAGAATAAAAGCAAGCTTATGTAAATGGCCAGAATGGTATAGAAAGCTAATATATATATATATATATATATGTATATATATATATATATATATATGTATATATACCAAAATATACAATCATAGATATTAAACACTTAGAATCTTTTATTTTAAAGTAGGGTTTCATGTATCACAGGCTGGCTTTGAACTTGTTATGTAGCTGAAGACAACCTTGAGTTTTTGATCCTTCTGCCTTTATCTTCTGAGTGATGGGATTACAAGTGTGTATAGCACACATGGTGATGCTGGGACTGAGCTCAGAGCTTTGCTCATTCAAGCATACTACCACTGAATCAAATCCCTAGCCCCAGTACTAAGAACATTAAAAGAGAATATTGATTTAGCTGATGCAGGCTATTGGTTGCCATGTTATAGGAAATAAAGTAACCATAATAAGTATGACAGTCATCTGGCTTCATCTCTCATTAATTATGTGATTGCTCAAGAATTTACTCGTTCTTTCTAGCCTTAGTTTCTTTTATTTGAAGTGGGATAAAAGCCAACAGTATACTGTGGCCATGAGGATTAAACAAAATGTGTGTGTGTGGGGGGGAAGATTGCTGCATACTAAATATACAACAAATGTTATTGATTGTAACTGCCATTATATTTATATTCTCTGAAGGCAGGGGAATAAGGATTTCACCAGACCCAGTATAAAAATAAATAGGTGTTTTACTGGGAAACCACCACGGCTTTCCTGCTCCAGAAGATGCAATCTCTGTTCTTCAGATGGTCTCTGAGACCCAAGAGAGAACACACATGCCCACCCTCTCTACCTTTCTACCTTAAAGCAGTCACTTCAGTCTGCACCTGAAACCACGCCCAAGAGGGCGTGGCCACTAATACTAGTTCACTGGGAAGTCGAGATGTCATTACAATTCTCAGTATATTTTCTTATGTCCTCATACATATACTAAGTAACCCAATAAAATTTTACCATTTATGTGTAATTTGCAGTACTACATGTGGCCAATATATTAATTGAAATTATGTTAGAAGCTCTTATCAGATTATGTGCTGATATAATCTGCTATTAATTACCCAAAGCAAGTTATAAAATCAATTTTTAAGAAATGAAAGAACACATTTTTAAGTATAGATATTTGTAAGATCAAGTTGAAGGAACAAAAGCAAATCATTACCAATCTTTGATGGGTGAATCAACTTCAACCAATTAAATGAAAATAATTTCTTTAGAAATACAATATCCAGAGTACAAAATTCCCTCGCCTACAGATGCCCTAGTATTTGTTGCAAGATATTTATTTATGCTGTATGAAGATGTGCCATTGTGATCATTTTAATAAAAAGCCTAATGGCCAGTAGTATGCAGGAGTGAATGCACAGAACTTCTGGAGAGAGAGAGGGGAACTCTAAGAAGAAGAAAGGAGGAGAGACATCGAGTCTATCACATGGGAGAGAGCAGAGGTAGCCAAGCCATGTGGCAGAATGTAGATTAAAATAAAAACAGGTTAATGTAAGCTATAAGAGCTTAGTTGGTAAAAAGCCCAAGCCAAGGCCAAGCTTTCATAATTAATAAGTCTCCATTTCATTATTTGCGAGCTGATGGCCTAAAGGAAAGTCTGACTACAAGTATTTCTATATTTTCTTTGAATGTTTCAATTAACATGTGGAGATAGCTACTCTTAATATGATTTCAAAGGTTGCACTTTTTTTTTGGAAGGGAATGGCCATTTTTATTAAGCTATAAAGTAGAACTTAAGAAAAAAAAAGACCTTGATAATTATTATAGAAAGTAGCTGTTTGTTTGGAGACTCCAGCAAATGAGTTTGTGAATACATATGTCTGTGAAGGAATACCTAAGAAACTGACAGGACACAGTGATGGCCAGGCAGACAGCTGAAGTGTGCTGAGAGACACTGTTTATTAGACACTGTGCATTCAACTTGAGTGCAGACAGCTCCCAATTCATACTGTGTGACACTCTAACAAGCCCCTTTGTAAACCGGAGTCTATTTATTCATTCACATCATTTGCCCTTTCATTTAACAAATTCTAATATGTGAAAGGCAAAATTCTGTCCTTTTCTAATTCCAAGATGCATCCAATTCAGTGCAGGGAGACAACGAATTTAAAGTCTGGGTTGAGGGAGGCAGATGAGATGTGTATAAATTGGTAAGAATTCCATAATAATAAATATGTAAAAATATAAAAGACTGGAGAGTCAGTGAAGGGTCTCCCTATCCTTAAACAAAGATAGTCTTGTTTGCCATTTGACTAACAGGATCTTGAATTTGGGGTAAACAACTCATTAGTGGCTAATATTTTTAGTTAATTAATTAATCAATTAATTAATTAAGTGTGTGTGTGTGTGTGTGTGTACAGGCACATGTGTGTAGAGAACAGACACAAAGGTTGTACTTTCTAATAATTATATAATATTGTATTTTTTCTTCTGGTAATATTTTGATATTACCTTATTGCTACATAAAACAATGCAAAACAAATTAATCTGAATTTTTATATGAGGGTGGGCAGATATGTGAGATTAACTAGAATAAATAGAATTTTGTGAGAATAATACAATATGCAGATCATTTTGGAATCCTGGTATGAACAGACTCCAATTTATACACACAAACTATGTTTTAAAAACCAGTCTTTTCCAGTAGCCATAGATGTGCATAAAAAACATGGCTGACTTTAGTTAAGCCCTAAATAATGCTTTCTTTATGTTATACGAATGCAAAAAATGTTTATATAAAAAAACTAATCTTCAGCTTATGCCATTTTGCCTTGGGATTAAATGGTAGGTTTATTTTGCTATGGAGCAGAAAGTCAACTTATTACTTTTCATTTTCAAAGGAATATGAGAATCAATATATTCCCTTTATTGGTAAAAACAGATACAGTATTATCAATGTTGTTTTGGCGATCCAAGAAAAGCATCCTTTAGTATTTAAAGTATTATATTGAACTATATTCTTTAAAAATTTGCTTCTGTTGAAAAACTTAAATCAGAGATTCATGACATTTAATTTAATTTTGTCATAAACAATAGAAAATTGGAGCTCCAGCAATCTTATATTCAAATACTTACTGGATCTGGAAATAATGGAAATGTAGAATTGGGGATGCTGGTGAAAGGAAGGTCTGACTCAGTTTTGGAGGGAGCCAAAGAATTCACTTGCCAGCTATTGCCAACCCAACTTTTAAAAACAAGATGGATCTTACATATTTTATGTGAAGAATCTTTTTCAGAAATATTTTCACTAGTCCAAGTGATAGCAATCAATCAAACATTGTAGAACTAAACAGAGTTCTTATGCATTTGGATTTGGTTCTAGGGCTGCAAACTTGCTGTTTCTGGCCAAACTCAACCATGTAATTTTACATCTCAGAAAGCAAATTTGAAGCTTCAGCAAGATACTACATACACCTTTCCAACATTTTCACACGATGACAAATATTTGTGGTAAATACTATATAACCTCCCTTTCATTTCCACATGTTGTGGGAAAAACACATGGATGGGACAGAATTGAGGACTGCTCTGAGAAAGCCGGGCTGTCTGCTTGTGCCTGAGATAAGCTTAGCCTTGTCTGAAACCACCTCAGATGACAGGCTGAGGCTCACTCCAACACCATTTCTTTTGTTGTCCCTGCCAGCAATTTATTTTTCAATTCTCCTATTCCTATCTTGTTAAAGATGCTGTGTGTGTCTCTAAGTTATGTTTCACTAAAGTGAAATCATCCAGGGGGCAGATGCAGAACAAAATCTGGTATTTGAGCTCCTGTACTTATTATTTTATTTGTTCAGTTAATGTCATATAGTATTCACAGGTCATTACTAGTGAAGGAGACTATTCTTATATACTGATGAGAATGTATAAATTTAAGATATTTTAATACCCTTGAAAATCTGTGCTTTATTGCCACATATCCTATGGTGAACTTGGTGGCCCAGCTATGGAATTTTCTACAATTTATTTCATAAGGCTCCATTTGTGATTTTGGTAAGAGTATATTTCCTTCAGGTTTTGGAACACAGATGAACAAGGAAATACATGGAAATAACTCACCTACTTTTGATGCAGATGCATTGAAAAGGGACTTACATGAGATTAAATCTCAATGAATAAGCTGTGTTTCTGATTACTAGTGACAGTTGGCTAGCATATTCATTGTTTATGTACCGAGTCCTAATGAAACATCTTGAGAAAGTAAATTGATTTTTAATCTTCGTTGAAGAAAAAGTAGTTCAATTCTCATGAGCACATTCTAAGTTTTATAAAATGACAACACGTATATTTTTGATTAATTGTTTAATTAATCAAAATAACTTATTTCCTAATCTTTTGCCTTATATCTTGGAAAGGAACTGTAGTGAGCTTCAAATGTGTGAATTTTATATGACCTCTAAACCCAGCTGATCCATCTATACTGCAACTCCCACACCTAAAGCTCAGGGATTGTAGAAGGACAGAAACACTGTAAAGAGCCAAAGGACAAGGGCACCTGCTGTCAGTATCTTCTAGATATAACTGGAAAGCTACATCCATGACCTCTCAACAATATGGTCACCTAAATAACACCTGCATATCTACATAGGTTGACATGTCAACATAGGTGGAGGAAATCTCACAAGGCCCCACCCTTGTGAGATGAAGAGCTATAGGCAATCCATGGTTACAGAGGGAAAGAGATCAGTTTTCTCCAATACCAAGTAGTTAGCCAAGTGGTAGAGTCTGCCACATGAGACACAAGTGATCAGCTCTAAATACATTGTCTTAATCTTCTCTACTGTCTTGCCTATAGGCCAATCTGATGGAGGCAATTCCTCAATTGATATTTTCTGTTCCTAGATGGCTCTAGCTTGTGTCAAGCCGACAAATAATCAGTTAGATGGGATGATGGAAGGGTAAAAATGATATAAATACAGTGCTCATGTATGAAATTCTCAAAACTTTAAATAAATCTAAAATATGTGCTAATGTCCATACTATTTTATTTTGCCTGATGAGATAACATTTCAGGCTTTATTTAACTAGAGGTTTCAGAGTGAAACAGAGAACATGGGAGGAAGAGTGTGTTCTCATTATATCAAATTTCTTGTAACAACTCAGAAGTTGCCAAATGAGGACTATTGGTGGCTACTTTTCCAAGGAATGCCAATTAAGAGTGAAGGAATTTCTAAACATGGAAAGCAGTCGAATCTGCAAGGACAGGGCAGTAAGATGAAGTTAGACTGTGGCTAACGCTCCTGTGAAAACAGCTTTTAAAGACTCCCAGAATTTTGTGTGTGTGTGTGTGTGTGTGTGTGTGTGTGTGTGTGTGTGTGTGCACGCGTGTGTGTGTACACACTAGCTTCAGAGCTGCTTTCTGAGCTCCTGGCTGTTCTATTATTCAAATAATGTAGGTGTTTGCTTGCACTCAGCATCAGCATTAAGTATGTTTAGACACTAGCACAAGATGTGCTTGTATGAAGCAAATGCTGTTGGTAGTAACTTCTGAACTAGCAGCAAGATCTTTGGTAGGACACTGCAGACTTTGGTGGGTTTCTTTTGTGGGAACTCATTCAACCAATAGCCTTTGGGGTACCGGCCCATTAAGGCGTGGTCTCAGGTTTTCCCTGTGAAGGATAAGGGAAAGCAGAAGTGTGTTTGGGCTCTTCTGGGTGGTGGTCTCAGATCACGGGGAGTGACTCCTCAATAAACACCTGACTTGCCTTTATTCGGGGCTCTTGTGGATTCTATTAAATATACATTACAAGTTTCTGCTAGTAGAAAAACGACTAGAAGTAAGTCACTGGGGTCAGCCAAGCTCAGATCCCAGGTCCAGTGCTGCAACTTAGGTGTAGTTTCCATCCAAAGTGGAGACAGTAAGAGAATTTAGCCTGTATGTTTAACATTGAACTGAAAATTAAATTACAGTGACAGATTCAATACTCATTACCAGCAAGTGTGCAATTATGATGCTCATTATTATTTTTGATTCTTCCTGTTTTCCTTTATGAAGCTTTCTTTTGTGATACAGTGGGACCCACTATAATCACATACAAGTGTAATGAAGAATGGATAAGACAATGGATGTGCAGCAGCCCTTGGTTCTCATTGCTTTCCTAACTATTTTCCCAAAACTATCAAAACTAGATTGCAAGTTGGGAAAATTTCAAAGTCAATTTATTCCTGGATCAGCTATTTTTAGTCTTATTTATTTATTGTTGGTGAGAAGACTGTACCATTTAAATGCTTTTAAATTTTATTTTTTCTCTGATGTGATGATAACTTACATTTTTTAATCTATCAAAATGAAATATTTGATTGAAGTAAGAGTTAAACTGGAAACAAGACATATCCAGAGCAGTTTTTATTTGTGAAATTAAAAATCAACTCAGATTCAAGAAACTGAAAGAAAACACTGTGACCATGCATAAGATGCTATTTGAAACCCATTTAGTATTCCTTCCTCATGATTTATAGAATTTTGTTTAAATTAAAATGCTGTATACTAATTTTTTTCAGAAGTGAAATCTGTGGGAAAGCTTGTATCAGAGGTGTGATTTTGTTGAAATTACAGGCATTCTCTTGATACATTTATTTATTTATGTATTTACTTATTGTGACATGTGTGTGGTCTGTGCATGGGTAGTGGTTAACACACAGGAGTCAGTTGTCTTTTTCCACGTATGGGTCCTGGTATTGAACTCTGGTCATCAGGCTTAGTGACATGTGCCTTTACTGGCTGAACCATTTCCTGACCTTAGTGCTGAACCATTTCCTGCCCTTAGTAAATAACAGGCATTTCTTGAAGTTCCCTTGACTTTCTCATATTGTTGGGATTTAGAATTATAACTGCCTCATTTTTTCAATGAGCACTGAGGAGAACAGTGACAAGATACTGACATGCAGTATACTAGGACTAGATGTTGGCATTTTGGCCCTTATACAACAATTTTCAAAGACACAATTGATTTCCAAAATAGATAGGAGTCCCCTGAAACTAGAGATGCTCACACACTATCAATATGTTCAGGACAACTGGAGCCAGTTTTCATGTCTTTGTGTGACAAGGAGAAAGCCCATCACTTAAGGTCACATATTCTATATTCTCAAAATGTTTTGTCTCCTTAAAAGGCTGCTTTTATTTGATGTCAGTATTAGGAGTGGTACTGGGAAATAAATTCCAGAATATTTATAAATAAATGACTGCATTTGTACAATTAACTAGCCCAGGACTGGGAATTCTGCCAGAAATGTTCTTTTTTTTTTTTTAAGTCAGATTTCAGTTTATTGAGCCAGCCACATTCTGGAAGTTGCCTTAGTTAGGTTTCTATTGCTGTGAAGAAACACCATGATCAACAGCAACTTGAAAGGAAAAGATTTATTTGAGGTTACAACTTTCAGGTAATAGTCCATCACTAAGGGTAGTCGGGGCAGGAACCTAGAGGTTGGAGATGATGTAGAGTCATGGGAAAATGCTGCTTATTGGCTTGCTCTCCTTGGTTTGCTCAACCTGCTTTCTTATAGCTCCCAGGAGAGGTACCACTCACAGTCAGTTAAGCCCTTCTATATCAACCATCGACGAAAAAAAAATGCACCACAGGCATGTTCAGAGGCCAATCTGGTGGGGGCATTTTCTCAATTGAGGGTTCCTCTTCCAAACTGACTCTAGCTTGTGTCAAGTTGACATAAAACAAATCAACACAGCAATCCAGAACAAATCTCCCCACTTTTCTGTTAAATTAACCCAACTTTGTGTCCAGAGTTTCTTTTAGTTCTATGAGAGCAGGTAAGTGTGATTGCATTGTGAGATAAGGTCAGAAGAAAGTGAGTAGCAAGTGGGGTTCTTAAAAGCTTGAAGTACAGGGGCAGAAAGCCCTGTACAGGGACACTGGCTCCCAGAAGGCTCCTTCTCTTGCTTTACTCACACCAAATGGATCTCTGAACACAGCTTGGTTCAATTTTATTAAACATATTCAATATAATACAGGTTGGGCTTAAGAACTATTGTTGAGTATTGGTTAGATTTACAGGGATTATTTGATTTTAAAAGTTCTGGATCATCTAGGTATGGTGATATACATCTACCATCCTAGCACCCAAGGGGCTAAATCAGGCAGATAGAGTATTCCATGTCTGCCTGGAGTACATAACAAGCTATTATTTCAAAAAGAATCTGGATTTAAATCTTGAATCTAGTTCTCTTTTTTCTTTTATTCCTTCCTTTTTTTTCAAGACAAAGTTTCTCTGTGTAGCACTGGCTGTCCTGAAACTTTCTCTGTAGTCAAAGTCTCAGACAGCCACCTGCCTCTGTCTCCCAAGTGCTGGCATTAAAGGTGTGTGCCACCATCCCTGGCCTAGTTGGTTCCAAATCATCCAAATCATACACTTTCTAAGGCTCAGAGATGTTTGAATATTAAATATAGGTAGCTTATATATCAACAGTCACCTTTTGGTGGGAAGGATCTATATGTGTGGAAAACACAATAGTAAAATGGGTTTCAAGTAACCTAATTTCTGATATAAAATGCTTCCTAATAGCTTAAATTCTTAATTTACCCAAGTTTAGAACTATTTAAGATGTACTTACTTGACAGAAACACAGCAAGAGAGAATTTCTTGCAATAAGGAATAATCATATTACTGCTTAAAATCAGGAGCGATATTACTTTCAAAATAATCTTCTTTTATAGAGCTTGCCAGCCATTGAGATGTTACTGTCTTCTCCCAGAGATGGGCATTGCAGTTTTTCTTAATCTTGGTTGTCAACTTGAGGACATCTGGAAGTAACAGACCTAACATTTGGACACAGCTGAGAGGGATATTTTTTTTTTTGAAGGGTAGGAAGACCCAACTGAAATAGGATAATTTGAGGTACAAAAACTCACCTTAAATCCAGATCAATTGAACTCAAAAGACCCATCTTATCTGGGCCTTCTGGTAGCAGCATATATAAAGGACACACACACACACACACACACACACACACACACACACACACACACACACACACACACACACACACACTGTTTCTCTAGGAAATCCTGACCAATACAGATTTGTTTTCATTTATTCCTACAGGGAAGTCTCTGATGCAAGCCTGTGGGGCAGTAGGCCTCCATGGGAAAGGAATGACATCACAAATCTTGGCTCTATCTGTTGGAAATAGTAACAAACTCCTTTGCCTAAGCTTGCAGAAAAGGAGCCGTAGAAAATGAAATCAATATGAGAGAAACACTAGTCTTCATTTTCCTCTGCCCAACTCATGAAAACTATTGTTAAACATGTTTGTTCCCTAAACATATATCATATAGACTAAGGGAGGAATATGATGCATATGTGTATATATTAAGACCAAGTATTAAACAATCACTGTAGCCATTAAGAACCTTTAAATATGGAAATTCATTTCACAGTAAATTTCATTCAATAGGTTAAATAATTTCAGTTAATTTCATTAATAAAGCAGAACAAGTTAATTGGGTTTGCAGTAATCAGATACTGAGAGCCTCAGAAGGGCCATTTCCCTTAAGAGAGGGCGATATACCAATTAGTTGGGGGAAATATAATTAGAGTTGGTCAATTGAGTATTCCTGTCCTGCTGGGGAGTCAGGCACATACTCAGACCTGGGTATATAGTTGGGAAACTATATGACTTAGAAAGTGTCATGTTGGGCCTATCTGCCTATTCTAGCCCCCCAGAACCCTCACATATCATATATCCAGTGCACACATTCAATTAGTGTTTCTGTCTTCACCTGTCATGATCTAGAAGTCAGTCATGGAGTAGGTGTGAGGTCTCCACGTAACACACTCTTCTGAATGAAGATAAAATTGAACCCTGGTGTACCTATTTAGGCCCACACATTGGAACAAATTCACTCTCATCTTTTCAAAGTGTATTTCTGAACACCTGCATGCCAGCCAGTGAGCACAGAAGTCCCAGGTTCATACAATGTACAGTCTAGTGAAATAAGGGGAAAAAATCAAGAAAAATATGTAAACAAGATAAACACTGGTGAGGTGGGGTGACAGCCTGGCTGCATACAGGTGCTGGCTGGTGCCAGAAGCAGCTGTGCTGTTCAAGGTGCCCATCATTTAGGGGTTGTAGGGACATGGACTCCTGGTGTTGCTGAGTTCTAATTTTAAGAAAAAAAACAGACCCACAACTCTGTCCTCACGACTGGTCCTGTGATATGACTTCAAACATTTGAAGCCTACATTTTAAAAACTCTGTTCCTTCTGGACACCTAACTATTGTGTCTGGCACTTTTGTTAGATTTCAACACACTTTGCCTACACTCCTGATATCAATTCTGTCTTTCTAGTCTTAAAAAAATATAAATGATGCATTGCCATTAGATTATTTTAAATAAAATTGTTGCCTTGTTTGATACATAGAGCAATGTAGCTTAGTCCTGGCATACTAATGGAGCAAAAAAAATATTGTTTTTCTTTTGCTTCTGGTAGTGACACCAGAGACTAGGGAAGAAGAGAGTTAATTAAATATGAGGGAGCTAAGTTCTTCCTGTGCAGGCATGAGACCCAAGTCAGATTCCTAGCACTGGTATAAAAAGACCAGTGGCATGTGCGTGTTACGTCAACACTTTAAGAGAGAGAAGAAACTGGTGGATCCTGGAGGCTTTCAAGGCAGGCCCCTCTGATGACAATTGGGCCACTGATCTATGAGTGTAGCCGAATATCATTAGGGATAATTTCACTGACATTTTTTGCCCAGTCGTATTTGGTTCTATACTAAGTCTATGGGTTCTCCTTCCTCTGGTTCTCCAGACAGTGACACAACCCTCTTTATTCTTTTATTGTTCACGTATTTTAATATAAATATTGAGAGTTTTATGTATCTATGTTTTATTAATGACTGAAATTGTTCATATTTCTGCCTTTAACCAGATTTTTTTGTTTTGCATTCTTGATTTCTTTAAACACTGTGAAAAGAGATACCTAAAGTTTTACTGAGTGGAGGATTGATTATGTGGCTGTTGGCTGATTTGCCTATATCCATGTCATTTCAAACAAATAGGGCTTTTGTAAGGTTAAAACCCGACAACAATAGATGCTTATCAATTATATTGACTAAAAATAAAGTTGATTTGTGTTTCAGAAACAATTTGTGGATCCAAACAAAGTAAATTGTAGAATGGCATTTAGAACTCTCTCTCTCTCTCTCTGACTGGAGTAAAGGATTAAGTTTGCAGGAAGTAGACATATGGGCTTTCTGAAGGGAACCAGGTCAAATGTTAAGGTCTGTGATCTAGCAGAAGTAGCAACATCGGCTGCTGAAGAGAAGTCCCTGGCTGATATTGACAAACTTTATATAGTGACAAGAATGTGACTCAGAGCAATCACAGTGTACAGGAAGGGTCTTTGCTAGGGAGTTGAGTATCTGTCATCAGTGTACATGGATGTATCTCAGTGATTCTGACACTATTTACATTTAACATTACATAAATGCATATATTCTTTTTTGAGATTATAATCACAACATTTCTCTCTTCCCTTTTCTCCCTCCAAACCCTACCATATTCCCTTCCCACTCTCCTTCAAATTCATGGCCTCTTTTCAGCTATATTGCTAAATGTAATTTAAGAAAAGCAGTGCACAAGAGAAAGATGCCCAACAACAGGGTTCTAGCAGAAGGGCTTTTTATTAGGGATAGGTGTCTGGGGGACAGGAGCAGCAGAAGAGAGGAAAGAGGCAGAGAGAGAGAGAGAGAGAGAGAGAGAGAGAGAGAGAGAGAGAGAGAGAGAGAGAGGAGGATGGATGGTGGGCAGGGCCCTTTAAAAGGGAACATAGTGACTACGCACAGGTGGTGCTCTTAGTGGCTGCAGCTGAGGGTGTATCCTGTCAGAACCCCAAGGCCAGGCCAGTACAGATGTCTGAATACTAACAAATATACTCAGTCTATACAATGTTACTTTTTGTATGCTTTCAGGGTTATTTAGCACTGGACAACTGTTTGGTGTGCTCTTCCACAGGGAAGGCCACATTCTCCACCCCAGCTCTTCTCATTTGCTTATAGTTCTTTGTGTAGGGTTGTGGCATCATAGGCTCCCCGCTCCATTTTGACATGTTCATTGGTTGTTGGTGCCTATGAAGATGGCTCTACTCCATCTTGGCTCAAGGACAGAGAGTTCAAAACTGTCCTCAGTAAAGTCATAAGACCTAAAGGTCAAAGGTGTGGCTACAGTAGGATGTTTTATCTTGGCCTTGGCTGTCTTAGTCTTAATAGCAGCAGACCTGGTCTGAGGTGTGATTATTCCTGACCCTCAAGACCAGGTAACAAGAAGTAGAATCTAAGATGTGGTTACTGAATCCTTGGAGAAAAGAGGAAGAAAAGTCTGTTTGTTCCACATACATGATACCATGTTCCCCTTTTTGGTTAAGGTATATAAGAGTGGTGAAAAACAAACTCATGGCATTTCAGTATTGACTGATTTGCCCTTCTGGTTTTATTTCTGTGTCTTCGTCTTTTCCTTTAATGTCTTTAGCTAGCCTTTCTTTAGTCCCCCCCCCCCTCTCAGGACTCAGGCTGCTTGGCTGGCTCCTACTGCAGCCCCATAAAGACAGCTTCCAACAATTGGTGTCATCTTTGTTCAAGTCATGTTTGGGCAATCATGTTAGTGAAACCTCTGATGTTACGAGGTGACACAATCTCACAGCAAAGTCTCTCATCCTCTGGCTCTTACAATCTTTCTGCCCCCCTCTTCTGCAGTGTTACCTGAGCTTTAGGTATGGGAGTGTTATGTAGATGTATTCATTGTGACTGGGCTCACAGCTCTGAAATGCATATATTCTTAATCTGAATATTGAAGAGGATGGGTGACTGGATTTTAATTTTTTGGTTTTCCCTGTTTCTTTCACAGAGAAAGTGTATGTGGTATGTGTTTGTGTGTGTGTGTGTGTGTGTGTGTGTGTGTGTGTGTGTGTGTGTATCTATGCATGTGTATATTCATGTGTTGTATGTATGTGTACACATGTGTGTGTATGTGTATAGGCATGTATGAGTTTGAATGTGTGTGTGTGTGTGTGTTCTTATGCTACTGTCAGTATTGAAGATTAGGTCAAATGACTGACACAAACAATGTTGGAGCTATAAGACTTTTTCCTTGCCTTCTGGGATGGTTTCAGTGACTTACTCAGTTAAAATCATAGCTATTGTGTATCAATCTATCCTATATTCAACCAGGAAGAAAAACTTAAAATTATTCTTAAGTGTGGTCAGTTTTTATTAATTTACATAATAACTCTTAACACTACACAATAAGAATGTTTTGTAAGAGAAAAAACCTTCAGACACATTGACGACAAATCTTTTCCTTATGTAGAGTTAGAAAGCTCTAAGTGACTATCATAGGACTCTCATATTCTTTCTGCTTATGTTCAGCATCCTTGCAACTATCCAAACACTACAGAAAGAGAAAAAATATTTCATGGCAAAACAATGTAATCATATTCCAAATGCTCTCTGGAGACACAGACACTAAGTGAAAAACAAAACAAAACATGATTAAAAAAATGGGAGTTTTACTTTTAAATTTACAGTTGATTTGCCTCAATATTTTTTTTTTTTATTTTTAGCTCAAAGTTTTTACTGGTGGTATTGAAATATAACTTAAAAATAGCCCTGAAGAAAATACTTTTCTGCTTTACTTCTCCATGCAAGTTGTAACTTCAGGTAGTGTAAGTGTTGTTGCAGAAGAATTTAAAACAAAAGTTAGTGACTCCTTACCATATCTCATTTTGTCTCTGGATTTACCTTGTATAGATCATTAAACTTACAATCTCTTGCTTATTCTTCTAGAACTTTAAAATGCATAATATTGTTCTCTCTGAGTGTCTCCCCGTCCCGACTTGTATGCCTGTAATAGAACTCAAGGACCCACTCATGCGTGGCAATTGTTCTCCCTCTGAGCCACATCCCGAGTACATGTTGATTTTCTATTATTCATTTTACTACTCTGTCCATGTCTGTCACTTGTTAATTCCACTTACCGCTGTGTCTAACATCACTGTCTACATCAGCACTCATAAAACAACCTTACTGATGGCAAATTGTATTTTGTATTGCATTTCTTGATAATTTTTTGATGATAATTTATTTAACCAACCAACTTTTATTCACCCTCAATCTTTCCCCCAATTTCCCCTTTAGCTGTCAAAAAATGTCTCCATGATCACATAAGCACTTTTGTGTGGATTTGCATAAATATATCAGTAGGATAAATCTAAAACAGCCTCATTGGACCAAACTGTATATTCTTAAGTTCTTGATAAATATTTCCAAGTTCACTTCTATAATTTCTCCAACAGAAGTTTGATGCTGAAAATTTGGATTTCATGAAATCTGTTTTTCTATGTCCACTGATTTCATTGGATTAGCATTTCTTAAACTTGGAAATAACTGGAGGTTTCTCTCACTTTCTTGAAATTTTCAGATAGTTTTCTTCGATTGGTTTGCTCTGCCATTACCTCTGTTTAGTTTTAATTGGGCTATTAATAGTTTTCTTGCATTAGAAAGCTCATGCCATGTCACAGAAACTAATATTTTACATGTTAAATAGCTTCCTTGGGTCCCAGGAACTTGTTTATGCTACTTTTCACTACATAACCATCCATTTTAATACATTTATTTATTTGTGTTTGGAGAGGAGTGTACTCATGAATGCCATTGTTTATGTGTGGAGGTCACATGATGACTTTTAGGTTCTTCTACCCTGTGAATCCAGATTATCAAACTCAGGTTATCAGGCTTAGTGGCAAGTACTTTTGATTATCTTTCCAGAGCCATCTAGCTAGGGAATAACTGTTAATTAATTAATTAGTTAATTAATTAATACTTTTCACTGTGGTCTTCAAACATTTTAAAAGTAGGAGGATTTTAACTTTAAGAATCCTTAAGGAGATAACACACAGGTGACTTAAACATTACATAGATGAAAGAATTTTGGCATTTATGCCTATTGTCAAATGATTTTTCACATATGGTGAGTTCTCTTATGAAATACTAAGATAATAAAGGTTGTGGATTCTATTGAACTTCAGAAAAAAATGTAGAAGGATCATCTTTGTAGTACCACTCTTCAGGTGGTGTTTGTCTAAAACTAAAATCCTGGTTTGTTTCTGCTGAGGGAACACAGTCACTTCCTTGAGCATATGTAATCAACTATACATATGTAAATAAGCTACAGCTTATTTATTCAAACATGCTTGAAGTAAATGAGCACTTATAGTAACAACTAAAAAAAGCAATTGCTAATTTAAGTTGGCATAGTGAACAGTTTATGTGACTTGCCCAAGAGGCAACTTTAAACCATTATAACCTTAAAAGTTAAATAACAAAATGTTATTAATAAACAAAAAATGTTTAAACTATGTCATCATTTCTTTTCCTTTTATAGTTTTAGAACATTTTTCTTAGTTGCCCAGGGTGATCTTCGATTATTTGACTGAAGGAATCTTCCTGTCTTCATTTCCCATGTAGCTAAGCTAGACATGTGATACTAGGGTGACCTACCATTCCTTTGCAAAAATCCAGACTAAGGTAAACCCACACATCCCCCCACCTGACTCAAATATTAAGAGTATAGTCAGCTCCTTCTCCCCTACCCTCATGCTCCAAATTAGCTTAGGAGATCCTGGCCCTTCCCATTCTCTGGGGACCATGCATTTTTCTCTTAGAGTCCTTCTTGTTTCTTGGTTCCTTTGGTGAAGAAGATTGTAGGCTAGTAATTGTTGCTCAAAGTCTAAAATTCATATATGAGTGAGCACATACCATATTTGTCTTTTTATGACTGGGTTACCTCACTCAGGATTCTTTCTTCTAGTTCCATCCATTTGCCTGCAAATTTCAAGATTTGTTGCTTTTTTCTGCTGAGTACTACTCCATTGTGTAAATGTACCATATTTTCCCTATCCATTCTTCAGTTGAGGGGCATCTACGTTGCTTCCAGGTTCTGGCTATTATGACCAATGCTGCTATGAACATAGTTAAACATATGTCCTTGTTGTATGAATGTGCATTATTTGGGTATATGCCCAAGAAAGGAATTGCTGGATCCTGAGGTAGACTGATTCCCATTTTCCTGAGCAACTGCCATACTGATTTCCAGAGTGGTCTTACAAGTTTACACTCTCACAAGCAATGGAGGAGTGTTCCTTTTTCCCCACATCCTCTCCAGCATAGATTGTCATTGGTGTTTTTGATTTTAGCCATTCTGGCCGATATAAGATGGTAATCTCAGAGTTGTTTTGAGTTGCATTTCTCTGATGGCTAAGGATTGAGTTGGGGGAAGAATAGAGGAGAGCAGGATGAGAGATATCATAACAGAGGGAGCCATTATAGGTCCGAGGAGAGATTGGCACTAGGGAGATTTCCAGAGATCTACAAGGATGATACCAACTGACAATCTAGGCAATGGCAGAGAGACTATCCTAAATGCCCATACCCTATAATGAGACTGATTACTACTTTATATGCCATCCTAGGACCCTCATCTAGTGGCTGATGGAAGCAGAGGCAGACACCCACAGATATACACTGAACCGAACTCTGGAACCCAGTTCAGAGAGGGAGAAATGAAGATCAAGTGGGTTGGGACCAGGCTGGTGAATCCCACAGAAACAGTTGACCTGAACAAGGAGGAGCACATGGCCCCCAGTCTTCTGTCTGGGAGGCTATCATAGGACTGATCCAGATCCCTGAAAGTAGATGTCAACGAGGAGGCCTCGGCACCCTATGGGGCCTCTGGTAGTGGATCAGTATTTTTCCCTGGTGTAAGAAGGGACTTTGAGAGCCCATCCCACGTGAAGGGATGCTCTCTAGACCTGGACACATGGAGGAGGGCCTAGGCCAGGCCCAGGATGATGTTGTGGAATTTGGGGAGCCCCCGTGGAAGGCCCTACCCTCTAAGGGGAGTGGAGGGGGAAAGAGGGCTAGTAGGGGGTTGTGGGGGAGGGGGAGAGGGAGAAGGGATTGACAAGTGAAATTATAATTTTGTAAAAATTAAATAAAAATATGTGGAAAAAAGTATAGTCATCACATTTTGAATGGGTTGTCCTAAATTTAGTATTTTTTTTTTAATAATAAAACAAAACTAGAATTCTTCATCCATGTAGTTAGGGTCACAGGTTTTAAATAAAATAGAGTAGATCTTGTATTTTTCTTTTTCCACATAAGTAAAATAGTTCTTGATTTCAAATTTTAACTTTCAATTTTCAAATATTTAGCTATCATTAAAATATAGGTAGCCTAGTGTAGAGAATAGTCTGTAGGCTGAAGCTAAGAGTATAGGGTTTGGGATTAGAATTACTGTTTAAATTTTGACTTTATCAGTTATTATACTTACGAGAGCTATTTCTTGTTTTCAGTATTCCAGATAATAAAAAAGAGGATAATGTAGCAACTATTTCAGAGAGTATTTGTGAAGATTAAGTAAAGATCAACACCAGCTCAGTTAGGTTTACTTTTATCAAAATGATTTTGCTTCTGTGAATAATGGTGTCAGGATTTTGTTGAGGAATGCATTAAGTCCATAGATCATTTTGTCCTTCTTTGATGTTGGTGGCAGTATGAACTGATGCAGACACTGTGTAAACCAGTGTGATAGTTTCTTGAAAATCTAAAAATAGATGTGCTATATGACCCAACCACTCCACTCCTAGGTATATATCCAAAAGACCCAAATGCTATACAGAGACAGTTGCTCATCCATGCTTGTTGTTGCCTTATACTTAATAGCCAGGAAATGGAATAAGCTTAGATGTCCACCAAAAGGCAAATGGACAATGAAATACAATAGAAACAATGGCATTTTATCCTGGCATAAAAATAAATAAAACTGAAAGTTGCAGGACAATAAATGAAACTGGATATTACCATATGATATGGGGTAGCCAAGGCCCAGAAAGACAAGCACACAACATCTCTCAGATATTTGGATCCTAGCTTTTAATTCTTATATCTGTTTATTTTTGTGTGAGTGAGTGTGTGCAGAGGCCAAGAAAGTAGAAAGGGGCCCATAAGAAAGGTATAACAGGCTTCAAGAAGAGGAGTAGAAGGGTAATAGAATACATGCAATATGAAAGCTGGAAGGGAGATATTGGCATGGTAGGTTTTATTGGGGATGAGAAGCCAGGGAATTACCAGAGAGGAAGTAGTGGGGAGGGTTCATCACAGGTCAAGTATGTACAAAATTGCCAGAAAGAAGCCTGCTACTTTGTAAAAAAATTTGAAATATTTTTTAAAAATGCCATCTGTTTAAAAGGCCAAGAAAGTAACCTTTAAGGTAATAACTTTAATCCGAGGCATAGGTATTTTATACTCAGTTTCCCTAACTTTGATGCCTTTGCATCTGGGGCTCATGTGAAAATGTGGATTCTCACTAGCGAGTCTGTGAGGTCTCAAGGTTTGCTTTTACGGTCATTTCCCAGGTGATGCCCAGGGTGCTCGTGTGTGGATGAGAGGTGACTGTAGATGGCTTCTCCTATTTTGTGATGTGATAAATTCAAAGGGTGGGCAAGGGGTAGAAAGAGGCATGGATAACGTGTACAGATTAATTTCCTTCCAGAATATACCAACCAGTCTTGTTTAACTTGCTTCTCAACACATTTAGAATGATTTATATCTTATCCCTTTCTCCTTTTTCATTCTTTGCCTTCCTCTTGCCATTCTCCTTCAGACTGAAAATGTCATTGATGCCTAGCTATCCTGTTAGCAAGCTGAAACATCAACTTTAAGTCATTTTATTGTACATAATAGAACAATTTATCTAGATGGCATTCAAAAGTCAGTTTCTCTGTAACACTTCCAAAATACACGGATGTGAAAATGCAATGAATGCTTTCCATACTGCTGGTGAGAACAACCAATCCACACATAAAAAGGTACAGCTTTTGTGTAGTGTTAGTGATACATGACTGTGGTCCCTGTTCCTGAAGGAGATGTGGGAAAAAGCAGTGGTTTTCACAAAAGTGGCAGGAACTGAATAACACAACCATAGTACACATTCCATCTGGTCTGAAAGGTTAGGACAAGAGGAATGGTAACTTTCTAATGTCTTAGCACTGCATGATAAGCGTAGTTTGAAAAAGAATAAAACCACCGATGACACTTTGAGAACATATTTTGTTCCTTATATAGAGTTAGAATGTTCTCAGTGGTTGCCATGGGACTCTCATCTCCTGGTCAGCATTCTTCTAAATATCTACACAGACTGGAAGAGAAAAAAGAATGTCTCTTTGAGAAACAATGTTATCCTACTCTAAATACTCTCTGGAGATATGGATGCTAAGTTAAAATATAACATGATAATAGATCTTAGACATCTACAGCTAAACCTTGCTAGTATTTTCTTTCTTAGTACAAAGTTCATACCAGTGTTATCTCATCATAATCAACAAACAAATACTGGGTGGAAAGGAAGGTGTGCATGATAAGTAGAAATTTAATCTTTCCAGAATATATTGATATTTTTGCATCACTTGCCTCTCAATACAAAGAATCACTGATTTATATTTCAAGCTTTTATTTTTTATTCAAAACATAATTTATTATTATTCTTCATATGTATGTGTGTGCCTGTGTGTTCATGTGCACATGAGTACAGTGCTCACAGAGCCCAGAAAAGTGTGTCAGATCCCCTGGAGTTACAGGCAATTGTAAGCCATCTGACCACGGGTGATGGGAACCAAACTTCGACCTTCTGGAGGATCAGTGCGTGCATGTTCTTAACTGCTGTGACATCTCTCTATACACCTTGAAAATTTATTTTTTTTGCTTTTCTTTTGCTATTGCTCCTTCAGACTGAAAAAAAATGCCAATGATGTCTAATTTCCCTTTTGGTAAGACTGAACCATCAAGCTGAAGCCATTTTATTGCTTAAAATAGACAAAGTATCCAGATGACACTAGAAAGGCAGTTTTACTGTAACATTTATCTTTCAAAATACAGGGATCAGAAAATGCATTGAACACTTTGCGTATTTCCACCGAAAAGAACCAAGTCACGAACAAAAGGCAAGGCTTTTGTGGAGTGTTCAGGAAGAGAGATCCTGAGGGTGTTATGGGGATACATTTCTGTGGTGCCTGTTACTGAAGGAGTGGCAAGAAGCAGTGGTTATTACAAAAGATGGGAAAGGGACAAAAAGCTATAGTACACATTCCATCTGGCCTAAGAGGTAGGACAAGAGAAGTAGTGCTTTTTAAAACCTTCTTTCTAAATACGTTCTTAGCTTGCCCAACAACTGTGTTGGGCAATTGATCACTCTTATCCTTTGATGTGTCATCTTGTCACATCTTGTTGATACTACTGTCTCACATACATTACTCTTCATTTTTACAAAGCAGAGAAGAGGAACTGTGATTGATATAAAACTAGAAACCATAAATCATCATGAAGGACACGCTAGCAATCATGAACTCTGTAAGAGTCCACAACCATATTCTTACCTTCTAGTTAGCTGCTGATATTTAAACTAATTGATCTAAAGAAGATTTTCAACAGTTTGATAAAGATCAAGGCATATTTTATGTACATCAAATGGATGGGAAACCATATAGAAGCTGACCCAAATGGAAGAATTATTAATTCTGTAACTTAAAGTTTGAAGACAGTGCCAGTAGGAACTTAAGCTGAGAAGCTACACTGCAGCTGGAGCAACCTTGTGTTCACTGTTTCCCCCTTCATAAGCTCAATGCTTTAAATGTCAGACTAGCAAGCAATTGAACCTTTTCTTGCATATGGGAAGAACCCTTCAATTTTACCAGCACATTCTAGACATCCACTCCGACTGAAGATGCTGTTCTCAAGACAGCTATTTCATCTTTGAAATATTTAGACTTAAACTTCTAAACAAAATTCTTAATTTACTAGCCTGCCTTGGAGGCTCTTTGGCCTCCTGAGAAACTGAGCAAACAAAACCAAAAGAAAAGTAAATACTTCTAAATGGACTTATAAAAATAATCTAAAATAAGGCAATCACACATTTTATTTAGTTTTTATATGCAAAAGGAACTGCTCCCCCCATTAACATCGGCTATGAAAAGAAAAAGTGAAAAATTGGCAACTTTAATTTTAATACAACGATATCCACTTGGCACACTCATGACTGTTCTAAACTCACTTTGTTTTCTTTTTTCAGCTGTCAAAGTGACATTAAAGGAACAATGCTTTAATTAAATATCTGGAATGTTTATGGTTCTTTATGCTTCCCCCACAACAGAATTATGTATTTTAGAACAGTAACTTATCTGTGGTCATTTGTCAAATTGAATATTACTTTAAATTTCTGTAGACACTAGTGAGTTAAAGTGGTATTAGACAGTAATTCATTAAAAAGGATTTTTTAAGGAGCTAAAATTCAGATGACGAATGTAATAGACACTGTACATATATGTAAACCTAGGATAGAAATTAAATCCAGCTTGCTTTTGTTTATGAGCACTTTAGTGTCCTGCTTTAATATGTGAGATGAAAACACAGACCATTTCACCCAATGACTTCAGGTAAGTTTTAAAGAGAACTCTTGAAACTATTTTGAAGAAAAGTGATAGTGCTTTCCAGCTGTGAGGCACTGAAAAGCCCAATGTGTCCTGTTTGCAAAATAACATGGGATTAAAACATTTCTAGAGGGCTCAAGGGGGGATGCTTGGCTCTCCCTGGGAAGGGGAAACAGAACACATTTCATGGGTGGACTGGGAGCAAGTGGGGATGGGAACAAGAGGGATCAGGTGTGAGAGAGAAGAGCAACTGGAAAAGGAGGTCATTTGGGGGATGAGGTAGAAACCTAGCACAATCAATGTAAACTTCCAGGAATCTACAAAGGTGACTCTAGCTAAGACTCCCAGCAGTAGGAGACACATAATCTGAACTGGCTATCTCCTATAACCAGGCCAGACTTCCAGGGAAGATATTGGGACACCAACTTAGATACATAACTTTCTACCTACAATTTGTCCTGCCTACAGGATATGCTGGGGCAAAGGTGATACAGAAATTCTGGAAGGCACCAAACAATGACTAGTCCAGGCTGAGACCCAAGCCATGAGAGGAAGTCTACCAGTGACACTGCCTAGAGCACCAGGATACAGAGGATGGATAGCCCAGAGACCTAGGATAGAACCAAATACAACTGGCAAAAACAACAAACAAACAAACAAACACACAAAAAGTCAACATGATGATGCCTAACAATTTTCTACTGTACTCTTATATAAGTGCCTAGCCCAACTGTCATTAGAGACATCACCCAGCAACTGATGGAAACACATACAGGGATCCTCAGCCAAACATTAGACCAGCTTGGGGAATCTTGAGGAAGAGGAAGAGGAGCCAGGGGGTCAAGGACACAAGAAAACCCACAGAATCAACTAACCTGGACTCATAGAAGCTCACAGAGACTGAACCAACAACCAGGAAGTCTACAGGACTGACCTAGGTCCTCTGCATATATGTGACAGTTGTGTAACTTGATCTTCTTGTGGGACACCTAACAGTGGGAACAGGGGCTGTCTATGACTCTGTTGCCTGCTTTTGGGACCGTTTCTTCCTATCAGGTTGCCTAGTCTATCCTTACTAGGAGAGGAGGTGCCCATTCTCATGCAGGTTAATATACTTGAATAGAAACAAAGAAGGAGTAGATGGGGGAGGAGGAAGCATACAAAGGAGAGTTGGGGGGGGCAGTTGGGAAGAGAGGAGGGAGGGGAAATTGTAGTTGGGATGTAAAAAAATAAATCATTAAAAATAATAAAACACTGCTAAACTGATATTAGATATTTTCATTGTGTTTATTGTTTTACTTCATTGTGTGCCTTAAAGTCAGATTTTTAATTTTGGCAGTGTTTAGATTTAAACAAAAAAGTTTAAGTTACAAGCTTGCTTAGGAAATTCTTTGATAGTCACCAGATGTGACTGAACAGAAAAAGGTCTAGATTGGGTGGTAAGCATGAGGCCTAGAGACAGGAGAGTCCGAGCCTGGCAGCCAAAACATGTATATGAGGGAGAGATTACATCCATCTCTGTTCACAGTATAGGGTTGGAAGCAAAATATAATATCTCTCAGCTAATTTCTTGAAAGGTCCACAGTAAGAGCAACTCGTGGTGGTGGGGTGGGGGGCAGTAAAACTGACCTTCAGATTCTGTCTCAGCCAAAAATTTCCCCCTGGCTTTGGCAAGTAGGATATTAACCATTCCTTTTCTATTGTCCCTCAAGCCCAGCACAGATAACAGTTATTGTTATGAGCTAACTGTTTGTAGCAGCAACAGGGTGGTGAGCCCGGATAGCACAAGTGCACATGAACACGTAAATACAGCCTTACTCCAAATGAGAAAGATAAAGTGAGAAAGCTGTGTGATTCATGCGTTAGTTTCTTCTTTGAACAGTGATTCAGAATAAGACAGAAAAAAGACTGCCACATAGATAGTGGCAGAATGACATTCTACAATCTGGAGTCAGGACCGTAAAATGGCAAGTCTTCCCCAGAGCAGACAATCCTGAGTTGGGAATTCCTGGGGCACTTGTTCGGTTTAAAGTGGGCAGAAGCAGAAATCAAGACACCATGGGGGATCAAAGAGCGATGCAGTCAGGGAGGAAATGAGGCCACACGATTGCAGACTTCCAATCATGAAATGTTAGCCAAGGCTAACTTCCATATTTGGGTGACTACCTGGACTATAAGCTGCATTATAGGAACTGCCACTTATAATTTGGAGAGGGACATTTAGAACCGTCACTAGAAAGCCGAATGTTTATCCAGATCAGATAATAAAGAAGCAAACCTAGACAGTTTTGAAGACCTATCAAGGTAATTATTTCAGGCTTTATTTTTTTAACAATAATTGAATACCAAAATCATCAAAGCTTTGTGCTTTTCTTGCCTGTTTGTTTGTTTGCTTGTTTTTTGTTTGTTTTTTTTTTTAACACAGGGCAGGAAGACTTAGAATTTGCTGTGTAGTCCATTGGTCTTCAACTCCAATTCCTTCTGCCTCCATCATCTGAGTGCTGGGATGACAGGTGTGTGACAAGCCACACATCCCTCCACACATGCCTTACTAAAGAAATTTGTAACAAAAGAGACCTTAAGAGCAGAGAGAAGGGTTGAATTGCTGAAAAGCACCTTTCATACCACACAACTAGTTCAGAGAAGGTCTTCATTTTCTACTCTCATTGCTTCCTTGCTTTACCCTGCTGAGAAGGGGTGATGGATGAGACATTTATAGCTGGGGAAACACTAAGGTCCACATAGCAAGTGCTTTTCGTATTATTTGGCTCTTTGTTTGTTTTAAACCCGAGGAAATGAGAAGTAAAGGAACACCTTCACCCAGGAGCCTCCCAAGAGGCAACTACTAGGTGAATAATTTGGGGGCTGGAGCATCTTCTAAAGGTTTCACAAGTGGCTCAAAGGTTATATTATGGGAATGGGGAGAGTTTTTGTTTTTGTCTCCCTCACTGTTACTTTCTCTTCCTAGAATTAAACTAAACATGATCAGCTTCCTGAATATGACTGTAGGGGGCAGGAGGGATGTGTGGCTTGTGGAATATTGACACTCAATGATGGGATAGCAAACAAGGAGCCAATATTCAGTGAGACAAGAAAGCCCTTGGGGAAGGTTGGCTGGAGTCTGGAGACCACAGCTGGCTGGCCTTTGAGACAGAGAACTGAAAAAAAAAAAAAGAAAGAAAGAAAAAAATGGGATGCCAGATGCAGAGGAGGGCCCTGAAATGGACCTTGGCTAGAAATCCCACCTCAGATACGGATGTGCAAAGGCCAAGGCTGAAGCAGTTGGAGTTAGTGCCTGTGCTTCTCCACCTCTGTGGCATCAGTGAATTAAAGGGCTTCCAGAAATACTTCAAAGTGCATAATTTTGTCCCTGGTACTTCCAGGGTCTGATGCCAAGGACCCACCGGTAGTGTTATCAGAGAGCTAGGGAAGAGAAGCATGTCTGGAAAGCAGGGGACGAGGACAATGTTCCCCTTAACTTTAAAAGAGCATAACTTTCAGATGGCTGTCCTGTATACACAAAAGCTTCAGGTTACAGTTTAGATGCACTTGGGGGAAGGAGAAAATTTTGCTGGCTTGTTTCTTGAACATTAAAATTTGGAGTCAGCTGCAAAGAAGCCCACACCATTCCTGAAGCCCCTCTTCTGCTCTGGGAAAGGTGACTAGCTAGAGGGACGGCACTGACACACAATGTGCTGGAAGTAGCCGGTGCCGCCTTCGGCGCCGCCGCCGCCGCCCCCGCCCGCGATCTTCCCAGGTGGGAGAACATCCGCCTGGACTCACCAGCAGGGTGTCCAGCTCCAGGTCCCGCTCCAGGCTTCTCTCAGGCCTCCTGGTAGCTGCTCCTCTTCCACCTTTCGCGCTGGCGAGGTGGAGCTGTGAGCTGTGTGCTGTCCTGTCGGGTCTCTATCACTCACTACTGCCTGAGATCCAGGCAGCCTGCCGCTGGAATCCAAGCGGAGACAGCTCAAGTTTATATAGCAAAGGGGCGGGCGTTGCCACTCCCTGGGCTCAGAGGCTGGGTTTGCCTTCCCTCTTAGCCCACCTCTAGTAAATCTTCTCCCGGCTCCTCCCTTGGTAGATTCTGACCAAGGAAAGGATGGTCACTGTCCCTCAGTGTCACCCAGCAGATATAGACTCACCTGGCTTGGAACCCAGCATCCAATAGAGGGGGTCTTGAAGAGGGAGGGAAATAGGTGGGTTCAAAGAATACTTTATTTACGGTAGAGATAAACTTTTCTTTTGCTTTCTTGTTTCTTTTTTTCTCCACCCACTCCCTTCTTTATAGGTTGAGAAAACTTTTAAGTCAGAACCAGGGCATTTCCTTGTCTTTTAAGGTACTAAATCAAAATTTGGCAATGCCACTGGGGGGTCATAGATGGCATGGATTGATTCCAGGGTAGCACAAAATAAAAAGGTGGATTTTCATCTATTTTATATGCTCATTGAGTTTCAGTCTTTAAAAATTATTGTCATGAAAGTATTGAAAAGTCACTAATGTCCCACTTAATGTTGAATAACCATTGATTTTGTGCCTAAACTTAGGAACAAGATAGGGAACCTTGGTCTCTCAATTTTTACTCAGGCAAAAGAAAGGAATTTTAATTGTCTATAAACTAACAAACAAAAAAGGAACTCAACTCTTTTCTATTTGTAGACGACATGAGTTTGTGTTTAGAAAACTCTAAGGTATCAATCAAACTATCAGAGCTTATAAAGAGTTGAACAAAACATCTTAATATGTAATCAATATAAAAAATCTTTTGTATTTTAAACACTAGCAACAAACAATCAAAAAAATATAACTTTGGGCATGGTAACTCAAGTTTGTAACCTTAGCATTCAGAATGATGAGTGAGGCAAACTTGAGACCAGTCTGCACTGCATCATGAGTTCCAGGCCAGCCTAGTCTAGAAAGTATAGCTCTGTCTCAACCCCAACTCCGAGCGCCCCCCTCCACCCCCCACCCCTCCACAATGAAATCAAGGCAACAATCTCATTGACCATTCATCAAGAGAGTAAGAATACTCAGGAATAACTCTTTTTTTTTTTCCCCAATGAGAATGGGCCTGATGTGCAGAGTGAACTTGAATATATGGACATTTGTAAGTAAAAAAGAAATGTAGTGGAATAGGCTAGAAGTAAAACACAAGAAACACATAAAAATGAAATGAATTGGCACTAGAAACAGTATCAAGGGAGAGTAAAGACAGTTAAAGAAGGTGCTAGAAGGCTGGGAGGGTGCATTAAGCTAATTAAGAGAGGCAGCTGCTGGAGTTTATACACTTGAGGGCTTGCTCTGTTATCTCCTTGACTAGTTGTGTGTGTGGATGTGGTGGTGGTTGTTGAAATGTGGAGAGACAGTGATGGAGAGACAGAGAGATGCAACCAGGGGATACATTATCCTGAATGTAAAATGCAGGGAAGCACAAACGGGGGGGGGGGGGAGGCGTAGAAAACAGGTAGTAAGAACAGAGCAACCAAAGGAGTTGTGAAGTAGTGGAGGAAGCCAAGAGAAGAGGGTAAATGACCCTGGGTAAAGAGCACAGTTGGATGGTGTTGCCCAGGGCAGGAGGATATGAGGTAGAGGCCTTTTGGAGATGGTAATTTGAGAAAGCTAGGAAGTAATGATATGCTTGATGTGAGGCATTTACCAGAGAAGACTGCTCAGATGTGGGCTTAAGCCAACAGAAGGTCTTTATTACCTGGCCAGTGACTACATTGGGTGTTCAGGATCCCAGTGTAGCACTGAGCTTTTCTCAGGGTGAGCTTCTGAACACAAAACCCATATTCTGGGTTGACATACACACATAGACATATTTATGTATATATTCATATATAAGCATATATATGCATACATACACACACACACACGCACACACACACACACACACACACACACACACACACAACACACACACACACACACACACACACGAATCTTGGTATGGTTCTCTCTTGCAGTTTGATTTCCAAACTTTATACATCTTATAAAAATATATATGTATGTTATACTATGTGTGGCATCCCTCTCTAGTGTTTACTGGTGTTTACACTGAAAATATCTTTATGTCATGCCTTCCTGTGAATATTGCTTTCACTTCTCCCTCCTGTATTGCTTATTTGAAAGATGTTTACTGGGCTTCTATATATTTGGTACTGTGCTAAGTCATGGGAAGAGAGGTGGTTCTTGCATGAGAGGTGGGCTGGAGGAGTAGCCTGGGAATGCCAGAATAATCCAAGCATAGGTTTGTGGTGTGAGAAGAGAAACAGGACCTAACTCTGTATCTTCCCCAGGCATTCACTTAGGTGTTTGCTCAGTTTTTCAGTTGGACCTTTTAGGAGGCTTGTCTCAGAGTGCCACAGATTTGGGATCATTTATCACCTGTAAGTCCTTTGTACAAAGGCTAAAAGTAAGTAACAGCCAAAATCTAGAGACCGTGATGAAAATGGGAAAGCACACAGGATGTCCCATGTGCCTGTTAAAGATCCAGGAAATCCTTATCTTGTAAAATGCACTTACTGTAGATCATTAATCCCACTCCCGAACTCAGTTTCAAGTTAATTTCTCATCATAGTTTTGTGGACTTAAATTTTCCCAGAGAGTTATTACTGTGATAGTTGAGATATCTCAGAAGAATGAGGTTTGTTTCCATTAGAAATAGCAGATGGGAGGGAGTGGTTCCAAGAAGTCAATAGCATCCTTACTATTGTGATGAATTAGCTGCGGGCCTTAAACTCTGGATGTTTCCGGTATAGTCAAATATCCTCAATGTGAAAAATCTAGAACCTGAAACAGTCTAAAATTTAATATTTTATAAGTACTGATATCACATGGTAGTGGAAAATCCACATCAAGAAACTTTTAATCATGCACAAGATTATTTATAAAATATTGTCCAGAGTTATATCCTGGCTATATGTGTAAAATATACAAGTATCAGTTTAAATTTCTTGTTTGGAATTGATTCTCATCCCCAGCAATATCCCAAAGCGTGAGATGAAAATTCCAAAATATGAAAAATGTTTGGAAAAAAAGAAATCTTATTCAATATACTTTCCCAAAAGTTTTACAAGAATATATGGAGAGAAGTTTGACAAAAAATAACAAAAACAAAACAAACAACAACAAAAAAAAAAAACAAGCAAAGAAAGCATAGCACTACTGAATGTAGCTGACTGAGCACATTTGTAGTCTTATAAATATAGCAATTAAACAACATTGTGCTGTCAGAAGAAAATATGTTAAAGATTAAATGACCACTTTACACTTGGATTTTTCTACATTTTACAAATGTAACTTCTTTAAAACAAAATGAAGCTCTAAACTTCACAGGAAGGCAGGATTTTTATTTAATTTCTCAACTTCATGTATAAAGGATGGACATTTAATTTACCAGAATAAAAGTTATTTTCAGTACTGTCCAATAGAATGGTGAGCAAAACTATCTGTAAAGGCTTGAAAGAACCTAAGATACTGAATTGTCTTTTTCTAAGTTATATTTACTTGATCTGTGAGTTAACTAGTTTTTTAAAAAAATAAATATTCATGAGGAAAGAAGAGAAAACGAGTAGGAATGGAAGTGGCTTTGTGTTTAGACATAACTTAAGTGATAGTAAATGATGGATTGGTCACATTAGTACTGAATTAATGTCACCTTCTCCAAATAGACAGGTTATTACACTTAACCCCTAACAACTTTTATTGATGGTAGAAAATAATGAAAAAACGCTACAAATTTTTATTGGCCACAGGAGAGCTGCTTCACATGTTTGAAGATGAAGCGCAGAACAGTTGATAATCATTGGATAAGCACCGTCTTTGAACACAGGAACGTACATTCATAGGAAAATGTATACTGAGCCTAAGCCGGGAAGGCAGGGGTGTGATGGGAAAGGACTCAGGATGGTGAAACCTGCATATTTTCACCCAGGTAATAAAATTAACAGACTTCCAAATTAAAACATTTACAAAAGTGGGTGACATTTGCAAAATTATGTTTGTATTTTATTTGCTGAGGAAGAATCAAGAAGGCCAGGTGTCTTTGTTTTAGTGATACATCCCTAATATTTTCTATTGCATTTCTCACATTGGTTCAATTTTGGAAAGTGATATCCTTCTTTCACTGTCAAATAGATTATTCATACAATCATGTTTCAGCCATGATATTAGACAAATTAGGAAAGTATTTTTGACATCTTGATGATGCCACCATTTGCCTAATAGATTTCTCTGTAGATTGAGTTTTCACCATTTTTGTTCCAAGCCAGTTCCTTGCTGACCAGTGACAGGCATGTCTTTTTGGATATTTGCCACAACTTGAGCTCTATTCATTTAGAGGAATCCCATGGCAAAAAAAAAAAAAAAAAAAAAAAAAAAAAAAAAATTCATTTAGAATTTTTATCTTGACTCAACAGAAAAAGATCCTTTCAGACGCTTCTTTTTGTTTGGAGTTCTTAACATATATAAATGTTTTTAAAAACGCAAATACTGAGGAACTATGGCTTCTGGAGAGAGAGAGTCGGGTTTCTTTAAGGCTCTGGCTCCTGATAGGTCTAACAAGCCCCAGTGAATGCCCCACCCCCGTAAGTACACGGACAACACAAATTGAAGTCAATGGGTTATTAATTTAAAAAGAGAGAGGGAGAGTCACAAAGTTGGAGGATAGGGTGGTAAGGGCAGATCTGGGAGAGATTAACAAATGGAGTTTGATGAATAAGATGAAATTCTAAAACAACTAATAAACATTTTTTTAAGAAATGTAGTCTCTAAGTTGCTATCAGCTGTCATCTTTGACCTGCTCCGTTTCCGACTTGGACAGTTCAGCCCTCCTTAGGCAACCTGGTGGTCCTCTGCTACCGGGAGGTCACCATATTGATGATGAAATTTGTGAGGACACCTGATCGGCATAGCACACTACAGCCTGGACTCAAGCCATCCTCCTGTCTCAGCTTCCCAAGAAGCTGGGACTACAGGTGTGTGACACCGCGCCAGGCTCAGCTGTCATTTTTTAAGGACATCATCTAAACTACTTTTCATCCTAGAGTTATTCACAAAGATTGCCTTCATAGACTGCTGTTTGGCTGAATAACTCTCTCCCGAATGAAAAATGATTCAGAATAGAAATTAAGAAAAAAATTGAAGACTTTCTAAATGGAATGAAAATGAGCACACAGCATATCCAAATATATGAGATAACCACAATTAAAGTGGTTATAAGAAGCAAGATTATAGCATGAAGTGTCTACATGAAAAAAACTGGAGATAGCTGATATTAGCAACTTAACAGCACAACTGAAAGCTCTAGAAAAGTGGTTCTCAATCTTCCTAATGCTATGACACTTTAATATAGTTCCTCATGTTGTGGTATCCCACAGCCATAAAATTATTTTGTTGCAACTTCATAATTGTAATTTGCTACTTTTATGAATCAGAAGTATATGATATGCATATTTGATATATGACCCCAAAGGGGTCATGACCCACAGGTTGGGAACCAGTGCTCTAGAACTAACAGAAGAAATCACACTTAAAAAGAGGTGATAGCAATAAATAATAAAACTCAGGACAGAAATCTATAATCTAGAAATAAACAAGAAATCCAATATAATATAATACAAACAATAAGAAAAAAAGCAATGAAGAGTAGGATTTCTGAGAAAATCAATAATACAGATAAACCATTATCCAAATTAACTAAAAAGCTAAGAAAAATATTCAAATTAACAAAATCAGAAATGAAAAGAAAGATATAATAACAGTTGTAGAAGAAATCACAAGGACATCCTGTAAAATCCTATAATCCACCAAATGGGAGGATCTAAAAGAAATGGATGATTTTCTCAATAGGTACCACTCACCAAAGTTAAATCAAGATCACATAAGCAATTGAAACTGACCTATAACCTCCAGTGAAATAGAAGTAGTCATTAGGAGGGCAGTGGTGGCACATGCTTTCAATCCCAGCACTCAGGAGGCAGAGGCAGGTGGATCTCTGAGTTTGAGGCCAGCCTGGTCTACAGAGTGAGTTCCAGGACAGCCAGAGCTACACGGAGAAGCCTTGTCTTGAAAAACCAGAATAAATAAATAAATAAATAAATAAATAAATAAATAAATACAACAAAATCCCAGGGGTAGATTGTTTTAGCATAGACTTCTACTCCACTTTCAAAGAAGAGCTAATGCAGCCAATACTCCTCAAATTATTTCACAAAATAGAAACAGAAGCAACATTGTCAAATTTATTTTATGAGGCCATAGTTACTCTGCAACCCAAAACATACAAAGACTCAACAAAGTTAAGAGACTCAGACCAATTTCCTTTATGAACATAGATGTAAAATTACTCATTAAATACATACAAATCAAATCCAAGAACACATCAAAAAGATTATCCACCATGATTAAATAAGCTTCATCCCAGAGATGCAGAGATGGTTCAATATACAAAAATCAATAAATGTAATTCACCATTTGAACAAGTTGAAAGAAAAAAAAAAAAGCTTGATCATCTTATCAGATGCAGAAAAGGCCCTAATCACTTTATGATAAAAGTCCACACACCTGTGGACACCTGGTTTTTGATAATGAAGCTAGAAGTACACACTGAAAAAAAGACAGCATTTTCAAGAAATGGTAGTGGTCAAACTGGGTGGGTGTATGTAGAAAAATGCAAGTAGGTCCATACTTATCATCACCCTCACACAAAACCCAACTCCAAATGGATCAAATATCTCAACATAAAATCATATACCATGATCCTGATAGAAGAAAAAGTGGAAAATGGCCTTCAATTCATTGGCATAGGAGATGACTTTCTGACGAGAACACCATTAGTACGAGCAATAAGATCAACAATTAATAAATGAGACCTGATAAAACTGAGAAGCTTCTGTATGGCAAAGAACACCATCATTTTGACAAAGCAATAACCTACATAATTGGAAAAGATTTTTTTTTTACCAACTGCAGATTCAGTGGAGCACTAATAATATCCAAAATATATAAAGAACTCAAGAAACCAGGTATCAGAAAACCAAATAATTCAAATTAAAAATGGAATACAGATCTAAAGGAGAATTCTCAATAGAAGAAACTCAAATGGCTGAGAAGCACTTAAAAAACAGTCAAAATCCTTAGCCATCAAGGAAATAAAATCAAAACTACGTTGAGACTCCATTTTACACCTACCAGAATGGTTAAGATCAATAACGCAAGTTGCAGCTCATGCTAGTGAGAATGTGGAGCAAGGGGACCCTTTCTACATTGTTGGTTGGAGTGCAAACTTGTATCACTACTGTGGAAATCAGTGTGGTGATTCCTCAGAATGATGGGAGTTAATCTACCTCAAGATTCAGCTATACCATCTTGGGAATACACCCAAATGATACTTCATGCTACCAAAAGACCATCGGCTCAACCATGTTCACTGCTGCTCTATTCATAATAACCATGACTTAGAAACAATGTAGATGCCCCTCATCAGAATAAGAGATTATTAAAATGTGCTACATTTACACAATAAAGTATTTCTCAGCTGTTAAAAAATGACATCATGAAATTTGCAGTCAAATGGAAGGAACTAGAAAAAAATCATTCTGAGTGAGGTAACTCAGATTTAGAAAGATAAATACAGTATATATTTGCTTTTGATAAATGAGCTACAATCCTTAGACCCAGAGAGGTTAAGTATAGAGGAAGGAACTAGAGGGACACATGGCTTTTCCTGTGAGGGTGAAATAGAATAGATTTTATGGGCATACTGAGGTTTGGAAGATGGGAGTGTAGAGCCGGTTGAGGGAATAATGTGGGCAGAGCAGAGACAGCTACAATTGAGCAGCATTTGAGGGATGGTATGGAAATCTACTGTAGTTGAAACTTCCCAAAATATATGAAGGCAATCCTAAAGAAGTCTCTAAATAATGAGGGAGACAAGAATTCCAACTCCCCATCTTATGTCACAAAAGGAAGCTTCTAGTACCAGGATTGGTTTGCATCTAGTTGAGTTTCTGTCCAAAGGGAAATCCTTAAACAACCCAGGTTGCTGCCAAAACAATAGGTTATTCTACATTCACTGACAGCAAGTTCCCATTGCTGAATACCACACACACACACACACACACACACACACACACACACACACACACACACACTCACACTGAGAGAGAGGGAAGGAGGGAGGGAGGGAGACTTTGGAATATTCAGCTATAAATGGGATGTCTCCATCAAACCCCTCCCATCAGAGCTCAGGGAGCACCACAGAAGAGGATACAAAAAGAGTGTAAGAATCAGAGGGGATGGAGCAAACAAGAGAGCGAGGCCCTCTATATCAACTGATCAAAGTTCTTAGGAATTCACAGAGACGGAAGCAGCTTGAACAGGGTCTGCACAGTTCTGCACCAGGTCCTCTGTGTATCTATTACAGCCTTCATTCTAGCACTTCTGTGGGACTCCTGAGTCTGTGAACAAGTGAACTCTGATTCTTGTGCCTTCTCTTCAGATTTTTTCCTTTCTGTTGGTTTGCTTTGTCCAACTTCCATCTAGTGGTTTTTGTTTTATCTTATTACATTTTATTTATTTATTTATTTATATTTATTTATTTATTTATTTATTTATTTATTTATTTATTTATTTTTGGTTTTTTGAGACAGGGTTTCTCTGTGTAGCTTTGGAGCCTATCCTGGCACTCGCTCTGGAGACCAGGCTGGCCTCAAACTCACAGAGATCCGCCTGCCTCTGCTTACCGAGTGCTGGGATTAAAGGCGTGCGTCACCAACGCCCGGCTACATTTTATTTTGTACAAACTATTTCTCTTTTAATAATTTCTCTTTTAAAACCTGTTCTTTTTTAGTGAGAAATATAAAGGAAGTGGATCCAACTGGGAGGGGAAGTAGGGAGGAACTGAGAGGAACAGAAGAAGAGGAAACTGTAATCAGGACATACTGCATGACAAAAGAATCCGTTTTTACGAAAAAAGGGGTCAGGGAGAAAAGTACTTATTAACGATCTTTGTGCAGTTGGCAGATGTGCTAAGATCATTGAATATGTGCTATTTGGAGTCCAATGGTGCAGGCAGAATTGGGATAAAGTTGTCTTCTGAAGAGTTCATTTTATTTTTATGGAGATTTCTTTAATTCCTGACACTTTTCACATGGCTATTGCAATGATTTAAAATTGGCAAAGTTTTGTTCTCTTGTTTCATGTTTCCTGTATTCAGACTTTCCAACGGTTTGTGATCCACAGTGTTTGCACATTGACTCATGCTCCTAGTGGTTCATTAATTTGCTTTTGCATACTACTTCCTGAGCAGTTCAATTATTATTCAATCTTATTCTTCCATGGTATTGAAGCTAGCTAGCTGCTTGATAATCTTACCTCTTCGGCATCTCTTCAGGGCTAGACTATTTTTTACTGTAATTAGTTTTTACTCTTTCTGCAGCCTTTCCTTATTTTATACATTGTTTATGCCCTGACTATGCATAAGTTACAAGCTTATTGTTTACATAAAATAAATGTTTTATTGGGAAGTTATTATCAATATTTATTTGCAGAGATATTTATTTGACAATGGATATGTTTTGAATTAAAAAAATTAATAACTAAAATTAACATCAATACTTAGGCACATTTTCATGACAAATGACTTGAATTTTCTTTTCTTCTTTGTTTTGTTTTTTTCAGACAGGGCCTCTTTGTGTATGCCCAAATAAATGCACAGAGGCTATATTAATTATAAACTGTTTGGTAGATGCCTCAGGCTTCTTACTGAGTAGCTCTCTCTTAATTACTAACCCATAACTATTTTCACAGAGCCTTATCTTACTGGAGAATGCCCAGGAGTCCTATCTTCCCAGTAGTTACATGGCGTCTGCCTGGTGGCTCCTCTCTGTGCCCTCTCCCCAGAATTCTCCTTGTCTGGTAGCCCCGCCCGTACCTCCTGACTGGCTGCTGGACAATCTGTTTTATTCACCAACCAATAAGAGAAACATATATACAGAAGGATATCCTCCATCACTCTATTATGTTCATAGCAACATTATTCATAATAGCCAGATCTTGGAAACAACCTAGGTGCCCCTCAACTGAAGAATGGATAAAGAAAATGTGGTACACTTACACCATGGAGTACTATTCAGTGGTAAGAAACAATGACATCCTAAAATTTGCAGGCAAATGAACCAAAATAGAAAAATAGATCCTGAGTGAGGTAACCCAGACTCAGAAAGATAAATATAGTATTTACTCACTCATAAGTAGATATAAGACATGAATCAAAAGATACCCAGCCTACAATTCACAAACCTAGAGAAGCTAAAACCCTCTTCCAGAAACAGATGGAAGTAGATGCAAAAATCCACACTAAGCATTGGGCTAAGCTCCTGGTGTATAACCAAAGTGAAGGAGGAGCAAAAATATGAACAAAGGAGTCAAAACCATGATGGAGAAACCCAAAGAATCAGCTGACCTGAGCTAGTGAGAGATCACTGACTCAGGTCTGACAAATGGGGAACCTGCATACGACCGAACTAGACTCCTTTAAAATAGGTGACAATGGTGTGGCTTGGACAATATGTGAGGCCACCGGCAGTGGGTCCAAGATCTAACTCTGATGCACAAAGTGACTTAGTGTATCCCATTCTGTATGGAGAGATACCTTGCTCAGCCTAGAGAAGGTGTTGGGGGTGGAGATGTGCCTTGGTCCTGCCTCAATGAGATGATGGGACAGACTTAGTAGACTTCCTAGGGGAGGCCTTACACTCTCCAAGGAGCAGATTGGAGGTGAGGAGGAAGGGGGAACTGGGATTGGAATATAAAAAAAATAAAGAAAGAAAAGAAAAAATGAGGGGGTAGGAAGATAGGCCAGTGGCTAAAACCACTTGTTTTCCCATGAGGATATGGGTTCAATTTCCAACATCACATGGCAGCTGACAACTGTATATTATCCAGTTGTAGGGGATATGACATCCTCTTCTCTTGTGGGATATTTAATCACACTGTGAAACTCCAAGAGTGTTAATAAAATTTACCTTGGATCAGGAAAAAATGTTATTTGTAAGACAATTATCTTGGGTCATTTTCAATTCTTACCATTGATTGCTCTGGAAAATTCAATGTTCCAGTAGCAGAAGGGAGATAAACCACAAAATCCTTGCTTATAGTTTAAGGATGTTTGTTGATAGTCAAAGTATAATGATGCAATCATTTTATTCATACAGAAGAAACATTCTTGTTACCCATATCAAAAATTCCATCCAGAACTATAAAATACTATAATGAATGAGGTAACCTAACACAGGAATACAGACATCATATGTTTTCAATCATATGTGGATACTAGTATTAAATCTTTAGTGTATTTAACTTGAAGTACCTACAGAATCTGGGAAAACAGAAAGAAGCCATTGGCAGGGAGGGAGAAGAAAGACCTCAGGGAGCAGTGTAGTAGAACAGAGGTAATATGAGGGAAAGGGGGATAATGGAGATAGGTTTTTTTGGGGGGGAGGGTTGAGACAGTGTTTTTCTGTGGCTTTGGAGGCTGTCCTGGAACTAACTCTTGTAGACCAGACTGGTTTCCAACTCACAGAGATCTGTCTACTTCTGCCTCTTGAGTGCTGGGATTAAAAGATGTGTACCATCAAGGGTTAAAGTAAAGAAAGGAATGGGATAATAGAGCAAGGGGAGAGAAGGGTAACTAATACTAAGGATTTGGGGGAAAGGCATATGGAAAACTACATACATGCACATATACATATTAGGTCAAGTTTGTCTTGGTCAATTTTGTTGAGAAGAGCCACAAAAACCAATATACTCTTTTGTATTGTTCTTGGTTGCCCACCAGAACTTGATGGTATGACCCTATTGCCAAAGGCTCCAAATATTTTGATCATAGGACAGGGAGAAATTATGTTGGTACTGATCAGGAAGTTTCCTCCATGCTGGCTAGCTTTCATAGTGCAAGAAAGTGATACTTTGGGTTGGAGGCAGTTATCAATCATCTTACCCAGGTTTCAATCCTCTGAGCTATAATAATCACTTGCTAGGCAAGATATGGCCTTAGGTGCAATAGTGGCATGAATATAATGAAGTTAACCAGCTTCTTTTTGTTTAAAGACCTCCTGCACAAGAAGAAACACATTATTTATTCCTAATACTATAAATCTGGCCAAGACCTCAAGGCTTGGGAACTCATAGGCCCCAGAAATGAGCCTACTAATACTTTGTTAAATGGACATAGTATCAAAACGCCGCCTAAATTTGTATCTCCATACCTGTAGATCAGTGTAACTCTAGGACCTATTTTCTCTGCACAGTGGCTGTTGGACCTATTCAGAGAAGTTTCTCTGCACAGTGGCTGTTGGTTAATGCAAATACTACTGGTCAAAGCGCAGAGAATATGTATCTATGGAGCCTAAATGAGACATCTGTCAGATTCCCTACTACAAATGTCCAGAGACCATTGCAGAAGAGGGGGCAGATAGAGGGTAGAAACCACACCAACATGATTACCTAAACATAAGCTTAACAACAATGACACCAATACACATGCTAAAATGGACAAGGGAAAGACCAAAAGGCCTCAACCCTAGACAAAGAACTACAGGCAGCTAATATGCTGAGAAAAGGACTGTATCAGCTAATCTTTTATATACTTGACACAAGCTAGAGTCACCTGAAAGGAGGGAACCTCAATTGAGAAAATACCTCCATATGATTTGGCTATAAGGCAATTTCTTAATTAGTGACTGATGGATGAAGGCCTAGCCCATTATGGGTGGTGCCATCCCTGAGCTTATGATTCTGGGTTCTATAAGAAAGCAGGCTGAGCATGCCATGGGAAACAAGCCAGTAAGCAGCACCCTCCATGGCCTCTTCATCAGCTCCTGCCTGTAGGTTCCAGCTCTATTTGAATTTCTGTCCTCACTTCCTTTGATAATAAACAACAATATGGAAGTGTAAGCCAAATAATCTCTTTCCTCCACAACTTGCTTTTTGGTCATGTTTTGTTGCATAAATAGAAACTCTAAGACAAATGGAAGTGTAAGCCAAATAACTCTTTTCCTCCGCAACTTGGTTTTGGGTCATGTTTTGTTACAACATTAGAAACTCTAAGACAAGGAGAACCATCTTCTCCAGCTAGAGCACACCAATAGGCTATCAAATACCAAATGGTCAGTCCTGAAAACAAACATACAAGTAACATTGTACAGACTGGTGGGATATATTTAGCAATATATATGTACATACATATGTGCAAATAAGAGCAATTAATAAAAAAGGAGCCATGAATTTGAAAAGAAGCAAGAATGGTTATATGTGAGGGTTTATAGAAAATAAAGGGAAGGGGGAAATGATTTAATTATAATTTCATGAAAGAAAGAAAGAAGGAAAGAAAGAAAGAAAGAAAGAAAGGAAGGAAGGAAGAAAGGAAGAAAGAAAGAAAGAAAGAAAGAAAGAAAGAAAGAGAAAGAGAGAAAGAAAGAAAAAGTTTGTGGGAGCCAGAGGTCAGGGAGGACTGGAACAAAAGAGTGGTTTTTGGAAATGGCAGGACCCTGCACTGGAGTTATTGCTCCCTGCATAAGAGCTGCACAAGACAAGCCAATCACCATTCCTGAATGGGGGAGGGACATAGGAGCTTCCATCCCTAGGTAAGAAACTGTTGGCAGTTGATGGCTTCTAGGGGAGGAAAAATCACTTTTCTTTAATGGTGTGGCCTCTGGTACATAAACTATGATTCAGTTAATGGCCCTACACCCATGAGTACATGGGGAACACAAAATGAACTTGGTGATTTATAAAAAAATGACAAAAAGAGAACTCCCTGAGAAGTAGGGAGAGGGCAGGTGAACATGATGTAAATATATAATATGCATGTGTAACATTCTCAAAAATTAATAAAACATTATATTGTAAAAAAAATCCATCTGTTTTACCTGGTGTAGTAGCACATACCAATAATACCCGTACTCAAGAAACAGAAGCAGTGAAGTCCTGGTTCAAAGCCAACCTGAGTTACATAGTTAAATCTTGTCTCAAAACCAAACCAAACTAATACAAATAAAAATTCTAGTTTCCCCATTACTTTCAAAACAACTGAAGATTTTTGGGGAGATAAAGAAACAACAGGGGCATAGAAGCAGTGGTGTAAAATGTCAATCTACTTGAAGTTTGGATTAGCTAGGGCCTGCATCTACCAGTAGAGGTTGAGAACAGAACCATCCAAGGTACAAAGAAAGTAGTGACTCTCCAAGACCCTGTGACTTTATTTGGTCATCCTGTTCCTTCAATGAAGTCATTCCTAATTCCTTCAGTGTGTGCCAACCAACATGGGAAGCAAGAGGACTCCTGGAAAAAAGTTTCAAACAAGAGATAGACAAGTCTAAAAGTATGATTTATATATGTGAAAACATTTTAAGTGATGAGAAAAATATGTTTGGAAAAGGAGTTTAACAGAGGAAGGAACTTTAGTATAGTTTCAGAATGTATTTTGCTCAAAAACAGAAAGTAGAACATGCTGTATATGCCTATATCTCTAATCTGAATGCTTATTAAAGGAAAATAATGTAATATATATATATATCATATAACATATGCTATGTAAACAAACATACACACTCCTCTCTCAGACCTCTGGCTCTTAGAATCTTTCTGCCCTCTTTTCCACAGTGATCTATGAGCCTTTGGGGGTAGGGAATGTGATATGCCTTATTTGTGGCTGAACATTCCACAGACACACACAAATAATTTTAATGATTAGTTATTAATATTTTTATTCTACAACTCTCTTGTGAGATCAATGCACCAGCTATGTTTATTTTCTCCTTGTTCTTAAAACAGATGCCTGGAACATATGACTTGGTAACAAACTGTCCTTCCTGATGGAGACACATCATTAGACTTAAAAAAGTTGGGCCTTCTTAAGATCTCAGAAACAAAATGTTCAGTATTTTTCTTCCAATTTATTGTATTTGATGAATTTTATAATTAAGAAGTCAAAGGCAAAGGAAATTATTTAAAAGCATGTTTCCTGGAAAAGGATTATCTATTTAATTCCCAAGAAGGATCTTCATTATAAAATCCTAGATTTATAAACAACAGAAATTCAGGTAATTACTTTAAAGCATTTTCATTGAAAAACACTGCACACATACAGAAGCATGAAAAGATACAGTATTAAAAGATTATAGTATAGAGAAGTACACAAATCTACACTGTATTATTCATAAAGCAGCCAGCTTTCTTAGTGAACATGAGTCAAGTAGAACGATACAGAGATAATTCCAGAATCAGATCTGTTTTCTATACCTAGCCTCTCAATCAGATCTCACCACTGTACTGTTTTCATGTTAATAGTTTTCTTTGTTTATCTTAACACTTCCCCTCCATAAGAACATACCACAAACAATGCACTTTTTTTCAACTTTTTTCAATTTGAATTAGAAACAGGATTGTTTTACAGACAATCCCAGTTTCCTTCTCCCACCCATCCTCCCCTACCATGCCCCCCACAACTAAAACCCTACCTATCACATATCCTTTCTGCTCCCCCCTAGATAGTGAGGCCTTCCATAGGGTGTCATCAGAGTCTATTGTGTCCTTTGGGATAGGTCCTAGGCCCACCCCACTGTGTGTTGGCTCAGGAAGTATCCCTCTATATGGAATGGGCTTCCAAAGTCCACACCTATGCTAGGGATAAGTACTGAACTTCTACAGGAGGTCTCACAGGTTTCCGAGGTTTCCTCACAGAAACCCATGTTCCTGGGGTCTGGATCAGTCCCATGCTGGTATTCCAGCTATCAGTCTGGGGAGCAAGAGTTCCCTGATGTTCAGGTCAGCTGTTTCTGGAGAAAGAAATCAGAGAAACAAACAATGCACTTTTTAAGGCCATATACATGGACCCATCCTGACACTGTATTTTCCTCTACCAAGCTTCATTTGTCCAATGTGATGTTGATATGAATTTCCATGTTGTTATGTATCACTCCAGTCTATCATTTTTATTACAATAGTATATTTTCTCATATGAATAGGTATACCACTTGCATACCACTGTGGATTATCCTTTGGCTGTCACCAATATTGTTCAAGTGAGCATGCTTATATATGCCTTCAATGCACATATTTCCCAAGATACACATCTAAAATGGAATTGCTGGGTCACAGTTTGTATTGAAGTAGCAAACATCAGGTCTATATATTTTTGATATATATCTCATTTACTTGGTGTCTATAGTTTTTATTCTTCATCGAAGACACAGAAACATCACCTTTTTGCAGAAAAAGAGCCTATGTAGTAGGAACATAGGTTTTTTTTTTTTTTTTTTTTTTTTTTTTTTGGTTCAAATGCTGCTTGGCCAATGACTAGGATTCCCATCTGTTAGCTCAGTCTTAATTATCATGAATCTATATATTTTATAAGACTTATCTTATAGAGGATGCCTTTCGCTGGCACCCTCTCTTGCCAGTGGCTCACATCCCGCCGCTGGAGGAAGGGGGGGAGGGGACACTTCCTGTTTCTCCTTGCTTAAATATGAGTCTCCTTGCTATGTCACTTCCTGCCTGGATCACCACTTCTCTACAAATTTACCAGAATCCTCTTTGACTCCTAGTCCCATCTAACTTGCTGTCTGATTGGCCAAACAAGTACTTTATTCAACAATCAATAAGATGAACATACACAGTACATTCCCCATCACTTCACAGGAACATAGGTTTCTAATAAGGAACTAAGCAATGGCTTCATGAAGTAACTTTTTTTTCTTTTTTCTTTTTGATCTTTTAAATTTAAATTAGAAACAATCCTGTTTTACATGTCAATCCCAGTTCCCTCTCCCCTCCTACCCCGCACCCCACCAACTCCCTATCCCATCCCCTTTCTGCTCCCCAGGGAGGGTTAGGCCTTCTATGGGGGAATCTTCAAAGTCTGTCACATCATTTGGAGCAGGACCTAGCCCCTCCGCCATATGTCTAGGCTGAGGATAACTCTTTTAGGGTGTGAAATTTCATTTTTGTTGTTGTTGTTGTTGCTCATAAACTTCCAAAAGTGTTTCTATTCCCAAATCTTACATTAACTTTAAAGTCTGACACTGCACTTCCCATATGTGTTGTTTGCCATATTTGTCCTGCTCTGTCCTTTGTAAGCTCACAGCAGTATAAATGGAGTTCTTAATTGGTCTAGAAAATAAAAAGCCTGAGTCAGATATAGAGGGAAATGCTGAGAGATCAGTGAGAAGGAGCAAGCCACCGCCACACCTTACCTCCTTAGCATCTCAGTAGACAAGAGAGTGAGTTCCTGTTTCTCCCTGCCTATATCCTGTCTCTGTCCTGCTAGCTCACTTCATGTCTGTCTGGACAGACCTTCAGACCACTATGGTTAGCTAGTGGCAAGCTCCATTCTTTGACCCCCAGTCAGGCTTTATTTGTACAAACAAGATATCACCACACAGCAGTTGAAGCATTACCTGATCTTGGTTAGCTTTTGGGTTCATTTTTCCAATGAAAGACCACATTGTCTCAAATAAGTTCTGGAGTCTCAAACATTTGGTTGATTGTCACAAAGGCAGAGTACTCAAGAGCAGAAGCTAGAGTCTTCTTCAGTGGCTTCCTCCTTGCTTAGGTACTGAGTGTCTGGAAAAGTTTCACATATCTCTCACTCTAATTCTCTGGGGAGCTCTTTTTCTGTGGTCTATTTCTTGATGTATTCAAGAACCAACATTCCTTTCCTTTCCTCCTCAATCCCAATAGTGGAGATAGTTCCCACGACTGTTAGTTTCTAGGCATTTACAGTCACTTACTTGTTTCTTTTTCCTCTCTACACTCCTGTAAAGCTAAAATAGTCTTTGTTGGTCCCTAGGGTAAATTATGTTTCTTGTTGGGATTCTACTTAGTGCATGATTTTGAAATTTACTTTAAAAAGAAGCTGTAAATGTTTAGTATAATATCTACTGAAATGTTCTACATGGTTGTCAAATGTGATTATAAATTTAAGTGAAGATGCATGGTTAAAAGTGAAAAGAATAGGGCTGGCAATGTGATAAACTCACTTGCTGCTAAATGCGGTGACTTAAGTCAGATTTCTAGGATACACATGGCAGAAGGGCAAAAAAAAAAAAAACAGGCTAAATAGAGAAAAATCAAGAGTTTCCACTAATATCAGGAATAAGCCAAGGATGCTCACCCTCTCTATTCTTATTCAACATGGAGCTTAAAGTCTTAGCCAAAACAATTAAGTCAAGAGAAGGAAATATCATTCATGACATTTATTTTATAGAGACATTCTCCCTCTATATAAAAAGCACTGATTCCAGGGCTTTTTATCATGAAATGATGTTGAACTTCATCAAAAGTTTTTTTTTATCTATTGGGATTATCATGTGAGTCTATTTATGTAACTGTTATGTGATGAATGACATTTATTGATTTATACATGTTGAACGATTCCTGTATTCCTACAATGAGACTAGCTAGATCACGGTGACTGGTCTTTTAATATGAGCTTCAGTTTGGTTTAACAGTATGTTATTGGCATTTTTCTACTTGTATGAACATTGGTGTGTGGTTTTCTTTTGTTTTTATCTAGTTCAATATCAGGCTTCAAAAAAAATGAAAGTTGGACATATTGGCACATATTTTAATCCCTGAACTTCACTCAGTAGGTGGGTTCTGTGAGATTGAGGCTAGCCTGGTCTATGAGTTCCAAGCCATACCTTGGGTAGCACAGTGAGATCATGGACAGAGATGAGGAGGTTGGAAGTATCCTCACTTTTCTATTTTATGGAACGATGTGAGTCATTGGTGTGTTGGTATTGATACTTTGAAGTTCTGATGAGTTAGTTATGCAGTAAATACATCTGGGTCTACTTTTTTGTTGAGAGAGTTTTTTTAAATTTTTTTAATACTGCTTTTCTATTACATTGCTTGCTATAGGTCTCTTTAAAGTATTTTTACATTCTGATATTTTCATTTGGTCAAAGGCATCTGGAAATTCACTCATTTCTTTTATGTATTCTGGTTATAGATTTGTAAAGTACATCTTAATGACTTTCTAAATTTCATTGGTGTGTGTTGAAATGTCTTTCTTTTCATCTTTAATATTATTATTTTGGATCTCCTCTATCACTAATTTGCTTAACTTGGTGACAAGTTTGCCGATTTTGTTTATCTTTTCAGAAACCACACTCCTTTTGTTCCATTGATTATTTGTAATTTTTATTTCATGAATATATGCATTGGTGTTGTTTCTCCATATCTACCACCCTTGAGTTCAGTTTCTTATTTCTCCAATGCCTTAATGTAATTCATTATAATATCTATTTATCTGATTTTAAAATGTAGGCCCTTAAAACTAAAACTACGAATTTTGCCCTCAGGAGAACTTTCATTATATAACAACAATTTAGATGTGCTGTGTTTTCACTTTTATTCCATTCATGTTGTATAGTTTTATGAGAACTTGACACAAGCTCGAGTTATCTGAAAGAAGGGAACCTCTGTTGATAAAATACCTCCATGATCTGGCTGTAGGGCATTTTCTTAATTAGCGATTGATGAGGAAAGACCCAGTCCATTGTGGGTGGTACAATCCCTGAGCTGGAGGTTATGGGTTCTATAAGAAAAAAGTCTGAAAAAGCTATACAGAACAAGCCAGGAGGCAGTATCCCTCCACCCATGGCCTCTGCATCAGGTCGTGGCTCCAGGTTCTTACTCTGCTTAAGTTCCTATACTGACTTCCTTTGAGAATGAATTGTGATAGAAGTGTAAGCTAAATAAATCCTTCTTTCTCAAGTTGCTTTGGTCATGGTGTTTCATCACAGCAATGGTCACCCTAAGACATAATTCTAGGAGTTTTTATTTTATTTATTTAGTCAATGATACATTAATAAATTAATGGTGTGTTGTTTAATTTTCACAAATATGTGGGTTTTCTGTAGTTGTTGGCTTCTGTTTTTATTCTATGAGGTCAGATAAAATACAAGGAGTGATTTTAATTTTTTTGTATTTCTGAGACTTACTTTGAGCTCTAATGTGAAATCTATTTTATAGAATGTCTTATGAGCTGCTAAGAATGTATATGCTTTGGAGTTTGAATGCAATGTTATATAGATGTCTTTTTTATCCATCTGATTCATGGTGCTATTTAGCTTCAAAGTGCCCACCTCAACTGAATGAGTCGTCTAATGGTTAGAGTGAGGTATTGAAAATCCCTTTGGTTCTAGTTTGCTTTTCTATTACTGTTATAAATACCTTGACCAAAAGCAACTTAGGTAAGTAAAAGTTTATTTGGCTTACACTTCAGTTCAGAGTTCATCACTGAGGGAAGTCAGGGCAGGAACTCATGCAGAAACTGAAGCAGAGCGGGAGGACCACTGTTCCCTTACTGGTTGGCCTACGGATGATGGCTCCACCCACCCTGAGCCATGTCATCTCACATAAATCATCCATTAGGACCGTCTCTTACAGATAAGGCCATAGGCTTAAGATACATTAAAATAGAAGGATAACACCATGTATTCAAGCCACGTTTGTGTATGTGGTGTGTGTGTGTGTGTGTGTGTGTGTGTGTGTGTGTGTGTGTGTGTGTGTTACATTTTATGCACATGTTGGCATGGATATGCCTTCTTGCTTTAAATCTTGTACTTTTTTTTCTATTTCAGTCTGGTTATTGTTTCTCTTTTTGTATGTTTTCTAGTGGAGTGTCTTCCATAGGGTTTGACCTTCCTACAGCTATTCAAGGGAAAGATCTGGACCATGGTCTTATGCAGCTATAGGAGGCCCCTTTGCTATGTGTCCTTCTTAAGGATATGAGACTGAAGGAGTGGGTGTAATGATTTCACTGGACCTAAGATAAATGATAAATGGGTGTGTATTGGGGAACACTTACACAGACAGATGTAAAGAACTGCAGGAGCACTTCTCTGCTCTTATTACCCAATCGGCTGACCCAAGAGAAAGTACAAAAGGAAGCTACATCTCAAGCTTCCTTCTTTCTGCTTCAGTCCACTTGAAGACACACCCAAAGTGGTATGGCCACCATCACCTGTTCATTGGCAAGACAGCTACAATGAGACCATAACATCAGGGTATTAGATGGCAAGAATGTAGGTTATAGATTATTTAGAGTACGGAACACTAGTATTTAAACAGTGAAATTAAGAAGGAATTGGAAACAGTGGCAAGGAAGCAAAGCAGATGGAATCGTGGAGGTATATGGGTTTGCAGTTAGTAAAGGAGAACTTTATAGATGTAGAATTAAGGGCAGAGTGTTTTTGTAGCTGTAGCAAGGTAAAGCACATGCATAGAAATTAGAACACAGTGAGTTAACAATAAATGTACAAATTTCAAGTCTTTTATAAAGTCAGTTATGGGAACAAATCAACCTTCTAAACTCTTAGGGCAAAAAAAACAAAACAACAACAACAAAACAGTAGGCAAAGTCAAAATAAAAAGAAACCATGTAAGCAAGTTCCACATACAAACAAACCAACAAGTAGATAACAACCCACATCCAAACCGAGACCTCACCTGCAGGTCTAAGGTGCAAGTCCAGCTTTTTACCTCTCAGTAGTGGTGCGTGTGCTCCCACCCCCAGGTTAATCTTGTGCCTATTTGCTCACTCAGGGGAGAAAACTGGTTATCTCAATAGTCAGTCAAGTTCTGAATAAAGAGATAAAAAACATTTAACATTAAAGACCTTATCTGTTGGTGCTGAATTTGTCAGAATGTTTGATGTTTCTGAAGTCAGTATCATTGTGGAATTGCACTTGATTGAAACCAGGAAAGCACTGTAATGTTCTAGAGCTCAGCAGATAAGTTTCTCATAAACTTCTTCCGAAGCTGGAGGCTTGTAGCTTCCTGGGCTGAGCCATAGATGGAAACACGATACTACATCAGTTTCAGGTCCTAAATACTCTTTCCTCTCACCAAATCCTTCCCAGTCGGAAGTCAACATGCAACCCACATCTTCAGGCTAAAATATTAAGGTCAGAATAAGCTGTTATACTGTGAAGACTCTAGGAATTAGCAATATTTTGAATAAATATTTAAACAAAATATCACTGTTACATCAAATTAAATCAAGTGAAATCTTGCTGACATTTCTTTTCTGATACGTCTTTCTTATAGTATAAAAACTAGAAGGCCTCTGATCACTACATTCAATCTGTATTATGGTGAAAATATCACATGGTATCTATCATGTTGATTCTAAAGAGGCTGGTCTCAGCTGGGTATGGTGATGCAGCCTGTAATCCTGACATTTGGGAGGCTGGTGATGAAGGATTAAGGTCTTTTAGAAAGTCATCTCACAGAAGGTACAGTGAAGAGTAAAAGAGTGGTTAGCAGAGACTGGAGAAAGTAGAGAACATGGAAGATAGGAATTAGACAATTAGGAAAATGTTACAGGAACAGGAAGAATATATCTGGAGTTTATATAAGTTCATATATATATATATATATATATATTATATTATATATATATGTGACAATGGCTAACAATATTGCGTTCATTACTTCTCAATATCTAGATAGAGAACTTTTTATTGTTAGAGTCCAAGAAAACTCTGAAGGAAGACCCCAAACTCAAATAGTATGTAAGAGCAAAAGGCATTTATTTACCAGCATATTAGAGGTTATTCACCTGTACAAAATGACGATGACCTGAGAGGAGAGGAGCACGTAGGCTCTTTTTAAGCACAGATAGGGGAATTTCAGGGATGGTTAGGTCATCTCAAGCATAAGTAGTTAAGCAAGCAGCAGTTATATTAGCATACTTTTAATTGGGTGAGGTTTTATCTTTGGGCATACTTGGGTAAGTTTCAAGGGGGCTGCAGAAACTGTCCTTGAGACATTGTGGGGCTGACTCAGGCCTTGTTTGCTCTCTCTCTTCCTTGTCCCTGAATGTAATTAAATGCTAAATGGCTTTTGTTGAGAGAGAAACCTGTTTTCTCCTCCCAGAGAAATGTAAATTCAGTTGCAAAACTGGTAAGTTCTTGCTACCAGTAATCAGAGTCTGGACCAGATGTTTCCATAGTCTTGAATTTTGGCCTCAAAGATTTGAAAATAAAGGCTTGTGCAGATTTGCAAAAGGTAGGTGAATTGTTTGGAGAGGGGTATGAGTACATTGAACATTCAGCTGAAGGAATTAGGTGACCAAGTACACCAGTAAAAGTGTGTGTGTGTGTGTGTGTGTGTGTGTGTGTGTGTGTGTGTGTGTGTGTGTGTGTGTGTGTGAGAGAGAGAGAGAGAGAGAGAGAGAGAGAGAGAGAGAGAGAGAGAGAGAGAGAGAGAGAAACACACTGAGAGAAACAGAGACAAAGAGAGACAGAGACAGAGACCTTGGGTTAAACTACTCTTATGTTTGCCTCTTTCAGTTCCCCTCTGAGAAACATTTCTCCTTAATTTGTTAGGGAAGCTGAAGGCAAATTAATGCTTCAAGCTGAGACAGGATGTGGCACTTAATAGGACAAATGTAGTCTCTCTTATTCTGTCTCTAATGCTATATATTTTGCCTGGGTCTCCTTTGGAGAGTGACCCCAAATTTCTCAGCTTGATAATTCAAAGTCAAGGACAACTATCCCTCATCATGATCACGTGAATGCCCCCTTTGTTCCTTGTGGCAGCTATTTTTGAAGGGACATCTATAATTTGGCTTCTTAGATGCTGGAATAAATAAATTACACAATCTTATTGAGAAGAGGAGATTCAAGAGGAAGCAAGAGAATGAGAGCAAGGAGAGGTCACTCCCAGGGAAAGGAGGACCAGTACTACTGTCTTTCCAGCCTGAGGCTGAAGGACTGCCTCCTTTCTTTTCTACAGTATCAGCTTTGTTGAGGGTATTTTGATAGTTTATTGTACTTTTCCATTGCATTAACATAAATTCAGTTTTCCTCCTGGTGTGTATGAGCATGTGCCCCCTTGTCAGGCTATGAGTAGGCTTTCTTCATTTTGGAGGACTATCCCTGCAAGCCAGTCTAATTGATTTTTTTTAAATATACAGTTTTGGAAATTATTATTATATAATTTCAGCATTTACCCCTTTCCTTTCCTTCCTCCAAGCACTCCCATGTACCCCTCCTTACTCCCTTTTGATTTCAGGGGCCCATTTTTTATTGACTGTTGTTCTGTGAGTACATGCATGCATTGTGTGCTCATGTGTGTGTATATGTGTGTGTGTTCCTAAAAATTAAACAACCCCATCTTTGATCTTTTGAGCCAAGAGAACTTGTGGATATACTCGGTGAGCTGACAACAATTATCTTTAATTGATTTTCATGAGAGGGAGTCTGGATTGGTTTGGAGGTGGCTCCCCCAACAGAAGCCTGAGCTGGATTAGCTATTAAAAAAGATCAGAGGAGCAGAGAACAAGAAAAAACATTCTCCAGAGGCTATAGCTCAATGGTTAGATCTTAGAGTTTAGAGTCTCTTGCAAGGAGGGTAGATCTGCATAAACTGTTAGACAAGCTTCTGATCTGGCATCTGGCCCATTTTAGTGTGTAGACAGCAGTGAATAGAATTCCAGGTTAGACAAGAAGAGGAAGAGTTCATTCAAAAACAGGCCATGCATGTTACCTATGTTACTAGTTTCTCCCACTCAGCTGATTGCTAGTAGCTAATGGATTTCTAGAAGAGCCTATTTGCTCCCTGGTAATTAAAGCCTCTGCTGGGGCCTAATCCTGTGCATATGATGGCTGCACATATACCCCATTCCTAGTGCTAAAAGGCATAACGGTAGGGTTAGTGGGATTTAAAAGAGATGCAATTCGATTAGTCAAATCAGAAGCAACAGTTCCCTAGGCAGCAGTGTTTTAATCAGAAGAAAGAACAGGAAGATGAGAAAAGTTACCAAGGTCAGGTTGAAGCACTCATAATCAGTCTGTTTTATTTATCTTTGGATGGTTTTCTGTATCTTCAAAGGGCTTGTATGAGTATTCTATTGTCTCTGTTGGTTTTGGAATCAGAGGGACAGGCATGGCCCTGGAAAGATTAATCCAGATACTTCAATGACTTTCACTGCTTTTGGAGTGTCCAGCATGACTGTATAGGGTCCTTCCCATTTTGGGGTAAGTTTGTATGATATGTACTTTCAAAGTTTGAGTAGTGCCTGTTCCCCAGGGTTAATATGGATATCAGTGAAGGTATAATTTGGAGCAAGAAAAACCTGAGTGTTCAATACTATAGCTGTCATCTCAAGTTTTCACAAATCAGTATGGTGTCTTGTGTCTTGGGGTCTGCTATTGAGTTTTTATATAAGGATGATCTCTAATAAACTCTCCCAAAGGAGGTCATTTAAATTTTTGTTCTTGGGGATGCTTCATATCCTCATCAAGGCAATGGGGGTATAGTCAGCCATTTTCCTGGTCTCTTGGTAAAGCCTGGCTAAATACATTTTCCAGGTATGATTGGCTCTTCCTGTTTTTTTCAGAGGACAGAGTCATCCAGAAGAATGTAAATAATATTTAATGCCTGTGGAAAGCAAAAATAATACTAAAAGATAGAGGTGACAGTTACTTTTCCATTGTTGGATTTCTTCCCTCTCACTGCCATTTCAGTACTAGGTAAAGGAGCTGGTGGAGAATGTCTAGCAGCAGTTTTTTTCTAAACTCAGTTGTTCAGTTGTTAATAAAACCCATACGCAACAGAATGAAAAGGACAAGAGTCTTACCTCATGTATTCTGAGCTGGCTCTAAAAAGATATCCAGGGATACATTTCAGCTGGTAGGGTGCTTATATAGCATGAATAAAGGTGAGTTTGATACCTGCACTGTATAAAGCAAGCATGGTGGCAGTTCTTGTAACCCAGATCAGCTTGGACTTAGATACACAAGAGCCTGCTTCGAAAACATTTGTGTCTGAACTTTTAATAACTCAGTCAGAGAAACACTATTGGGGCTTATTTTGTTGACTTAAACAAAATATTGTGAATGCTACAAATTAGTTGTGTCTACAGTGAGACTACAGGGAATAAAAATGTACCATTCTTCTTAGGCAGGGGATCCTGTTCTAGCAAGGTGTGATGAATGTTTCAGATTCTGAAAAGAATTCCTTCTTTTCATCTATAACAATTTTGGTTCAAGAAATCTGGGCATGTTTCTCCTGAAGAAGGACTCATGGTTCTTCACAAGAGAGTGGAACTGCCACAGTAAACAGAGAGGCATTTCATCAAGAAAGAAAGCCGTACATCACATTACAGCTCTGTCTTTCCAAGTCAGTCTTCTTTCCCAAGCTCATCATTCACATGAGTTTAGAAACGTGAATACATTTGATGATGACTGTACCACTCACTGGATTCCTAAGAGATTTCATAGATTGGGATCCAAGAACTGTGCAAAAATAAGCTATGACTTCAATGTGAAGTTAAATTCTCAATCACACAAAACTGACCTCTCATGTCAAAGAGAAGAAATAATACATTCTGTGCCAAATATGAGTATCAGGTTGCCCTTAAATAGATATCCCAACATGGGAGTGTTGTGTGGCAACCTCCTTCAAGTGGAACATTCCTTCCCTGAAAGACAATGAAGGAAAGCTAAAGGAAGATTGAGTCTCAGGAGACTCAGGAAGCAAATAGATTTCACATGTATGGGAAAGCTGAAGCATGAAAGACTCATGAGGACCCTTCCTTGTAACTGACTAAGTTGTGGAGAGATTTTTTTGATCTATTTAGCTTCTTGGAAGTTATGCAGAAAACTTCAAAGTTTCAATGCTGTGGAACAATCTTTGTACACTGCAAATATGTATTGCTCTCATTGTTAATAAAAAGCTGATTGACTGGTAGCTAGGAAGGATTTTTTTCCAGGCAAAGAGAATTCTGAGAAGAAGGAGGGTGGAGACAGAGGAGTCACCAGCCAGATGGAAAGGAAACAGGAATGTAGGAAAGGTAGAAGTCATGGGGTAGCAATAGATTAATAGATATGGATTAACTTAAGTTGCAAAAGCTAGTTAATAATAAGCCTGAGCTATTGGCTGAGCATTTATAATTAATAATAAGTTTCTGAGTGGTTATTTGGGAAGTGGCTAGTGGAACAGAGCTGATCGCAGTCCTGATGAAAAACTCTGCCTATATTTCATCTTTCATGAGTGGTCAACTATGTGGAGTGGGGTATTGGTGATGCAGCTGCATTGGGATAATCTCTGCTCCTTACCCCCCAAAACCTCATTGGTTCACCAGCTGGACTTGGGTAGAATTGTTACTGTGATCTATAATTGCTTTCCTATATTGGCTGAGTAGTCATATGTGTGTTGTAACAAGAAGTTATATCATGGGGGAAGTCCTTCTGTATATATGTTGCTCTTATTGGTCGATGAATAAAACACTGTTGGCCAATAAGGCAGGATGATGGGTGGGACTAGGAGATGAGGAGAATTCTGGGAGAGGTAGGCACAGGGAGCCCACCAGAACAGTTGCCATGTGAGCCACTAAAGGAGGCTGGACCCTTCACTGGTAAGATAAGACCACATGGAAATACTTATATTAATAGAAATGGGTTAATAATTAAGAAAGAGCTAGACAGTAAGAAGCCATAGTCATCAGCCAACAGATTTATAACTAATAACTGGCCAAGGAGAACTTCCTCACAAATTTAGGGTTTGGGAAGGGTTTTAGTTTTTGTCTTTCCAGGAGAATAAAACATATCCAGTCAATAAATCTGGAGACCAGTGGACAAATGAGACATCTGAAGAAAAAGGACAAAACATCTAGAAAAATTGTACCAAGAAGAAGAGTAAATTGGTCTATTGGTATATCATGTTTACAACAGGGTAAAATTTCATAAATCTTCCCAATTGTTTGTTTTATTTCTATACAGACATATAATAGATTGGTCTTTTTGAGGTCTCAGTGCAATTAAAGATTAAAAGCTGGTTTTGGGAGTTGGAGAATGGCTTGATCCTTCTCTAAACCCAAGTATGCTTGTTAAAGTAAAATATCTGTCTCATGTCAGAAGAGCCATTTGATCTAGAACAGAAGGAAAACAAATATTTGGGACTATTGTATTGCTACTAATCTCATAATTTTTGTCATGATATTATTAGTCATATAGAGTACTAGCCAATTTGTCTACCTTCATGTATATGATTTCTAGTTGAGTCTCTATCAGTTTTCTACAGTGAACCATGACCATGCCTAATAGAGACCTTTGAAATGTCCAAAAGGAGGAAAGGGCCCCACAATGACAGTTTCACCAGGATTATCTTAATACCATTATGCTGAACAACACCAACTAAAGATCATCTTTGGACTGAAAACTGCTCATAACAATTTTGAGGTGATTTTCTGAGATGATCCAGCTTCACAGACACTGCTTGGAACAATTTCTAGGTGGCTAGCTGAGGTGTTCCAGCTGCAAAGACTACTTTAGCCAGCATTTTATAGAAGCCTTGCACTGGCCCATTAGGAAAAGACTGGAAAACAAATGATAGTTTCACAATTAACGAAAATTTTCTTTTCAGGATCCCCTAAAGATGTTGTAGTCCACAGACAGCAGAAAGTAACTTTAACAACATGACACCAGCATTCCCAAGAGGTGAGGTGGATGGTTTTTGGTAACTCACTGGGTTATGGATATTTGTCATTGTTTAGGGGGACTTGTTATAAAATGTTCTTATGATCAGGAAGAAAGTTTCAACAAAGGGGATTATATTCAAGGTTTTGTTTTGATACAAAAATAGAAAGGAATCCAGATATTGTAGGATAAAAAGGGTAGATTATCTAATCTACTCTGAAAAGGACAAAGGGAGGATACAGAGATGTTGAGATGAAAAGATAGATTGTAGAATCTATTCCTAAATGCAACTACTAGTTTTAAATATTTTACATTGGATTAGACTTCTGTATATTGTATATAAATGTTGTATATTGATACAAATTTGAGATTAATTTTGCTAAAACTTATTGTACATGTTTGTAATACTCAAGGTGTTGTATCTATATAGCTCATTTAACTATGTAATACAAATTTCTAGCACTTGAAAGTTATTATTATCAACTATATAGGATAATAAGGAAATGTAGTTTAGTAATTAGTCAACTATAACAATTGAACTTGTAGTCATTTTAGGTATGTTTACAAGGTCAAACTGATATACTAGAAAGATAGGTCTTATTCAAACACTTCAGAGATCTACAGAATATGGCATTTAACAAGTTTTAATGACATGGGTTCTTTTTTATGACAATGAGACAAGTCTGCTCCTGGAAGCACCATTCCACGTAAGATGGGCATCGAAGAAACTCCACATGGACTTTGCGTTCTTTGTGGTAAAGGTAATCCACTGGACAAGAAAGTTCCCTTGCCTCAACTGCTGACAGTATGCTGTCCAAATTGGACAAACAGGAGACCAAAAAGAGTGACTGCAAATCTTGCCAAGACAAGGCAGTCCAGTCCTTCAGATTATCCTGATTCACAGAAATGCCTGTCAGATATGCCAGGCCTATAGCCATAGATGGATGCCCCAACATTGCAGAACAATCTTGGGTGACTTTCCAGGCATCCAGCTGTTTTTGTCATTTCTCACATTCTTTGGACATCACTTTCTCACACTTCTTGTTTACTCAGTTAATATTATTTCCTTCTTGGGTCTTTGACGGAGTTGAAGGATATAATATAATGAATATAACAGGTAGTTATATTTATGGTTTTCCATAGTTACAATAAAAGATAAGTTACATATAAAACTTTAGACTCACAATGATAGGATAGATGATAAAATATTTTCTTTAAATTTTGACAAATGTTAATGGACTAAATATTGTTAACTATAGTTCTTACTTGATAATTGTTTTGTTATATTTTACTATTTTAAAATTAAAACCCTTCTTTTTATTTTGACAGAAAAGAGGAGATGATGGAGGAAGTACTTCTGTATATTGTTTCTCTTATTGGTTGATGACTAAAACACCCTTGACCAATAAGGCAGGAAGACAGGTGGGACTAGGAGATGAGGAGTTTTCCAGGAGAGGTAGGCATAGGGAGCCCACCAGAACATAGTTGCCATGTAAGCCTCCAAAGGAGTTAGAGGTCTGGACCCTTCTCCAGTAAGATAAGACAATGTGGAAATATTTAGATGAATAAAAATGGGTTAATAATTAAGACAGAGTGAGACAATAAGAAGCCCAAGCCACCGGCCAACATTTTTATGTTTAATATTGCATCTGTGTGTTTATTTGGGGAACAAGGGCTGAGGGACCAGATGTGACAGAAAGCTCAAGCAACAGTTACATGAACCTTTATAGTAGAACAAAAGAAAGTAATATATCTAGGCATTTATCAAGTATATTGTTGGGGGCATCAGTTGGTTTATAGCAAAGTGGGGAAGAGCATATATTTGCTATCTAATCATGTCTTTTGCTTGATGGAATCCAATGGTCTGCCATCATGTAGTTTACCTGGTTAATGAAAGGATGTTGCATTACACACAGAGGTATGTTGATGTCTATTAAAGAGAACATATGTAATTTTGTCTCAGGATCTGGAAGAGTCCCCAATAATAAAGGTTAGATCCAGCAGTCAGCCTTATAGAATTTATAACATAGATGTCTAAATGTCTTTTCCTGGTCCTGTGGTCAGACACTTTGACAAAAACAAAAGGAGAGAAAGGGTCTCAATAACAGTTTATAGTCTGTCAGTGTGGGGAAATCAAGGCAGCAGAACTTGAAGCAACTAGTCACCCCTACATTCAAAAGCAGAGAGATTAAATATATTCATGCTTATGCTTATTTCACCTTTCCACTTATATAGTGTCCTGGATCAAACACAGAGAAAGGTGCCCCCAGCTCCATTTGCACATCAATTACATTACTGGAGACAATTTCCTGCAGACATGCTCAAAGCCAACTCTTTCTTTACACTCCTTCATTGAGACTCCTTTCACAGGTTTTCTAGATTATATTGAGGCAGTAGTTAACACTACCCATCACCATAGGTGTAGCCTTCTTCTGGGGGTGACATTCAATGTTTCCCTTCTTGGCCAAGCATCATCTTTTGTGCATACCAAGATCAAAGATTATTTTATGCTCCATGGTTCTAGGAAAGCTCATTTCTCTGATGTGATAAAATTGAAATAGGCAGGAAAACAGTCTTCAGGGCAAAGATTATGTATTTCATTATAGTAATATCATGCTGTCTTGATTACTTCAAAGGTATCTATATACTTTAAACTATAAGGACACACTTTTCTACTTTTATATCCTAATGCAAATCTATGCTCTTCTATCTATGTAGTGTTATAAAGTTATAATCTTAATATAAGAATTATCTTAGCTCCCTGAATAGGAAGAAAAACCGTTCATGGTTCAGTGGATACAAATAATTTGGCTGAGAAGCTGAGAATATCTCAACTTATTCAAGTAAGCATCAAAGTTTTCAAAATATGGAGTTAAAAGAAGGAAGGCAGACGAGTATATAAGCAAAGAAAAATAAAACATTGGGATATATTCCACATGAGTATCTTTCTAGACTTTTTTGTGTAAAGTATGAAGCAATAATCATATTTATAGAGGAAAAAGGAGGCTATAGAGTCATTCCATGCTTTAAGGTTAGCTTTATTAACATTTAATCCATATGTCATAATATTCACTCTTTTAAATTAGACAGCTCGGTGGTTTGTTTGATAGTATATTCAGAGTCACGCTATTGCTCTAATTTTAGAACATTTCACTGTGCCCAAGGGAAATGGGTGCCAATCTGCAGTCACCCTTTACCCTCCATCAACACTGTCTTCTTTGTCCCAGTTGTATCCCCATTGAACACCACTAATCTACTTTCTATCACTATCCATATGCATATTTGGAACTTTTGTATACATAGAGTCTTATGAGGTATTGTCCTCTTGACTAATATTCTCAGACATGTATTAATGTGAATGTTCCTCAGTGATGCACATTATCTAAGTCTTTTGTTCCTTCACATTCCTTGTTAGCTATGTCACTGGATAGACATGCTATTAATACAGGTTTGTGAAACCATTCATCAGTGACTTAAAATTTTACTTCAATTTTAGGATGAGAAAGTTGATATAATAAATGCCTTCAAACAATTTATAGAAGCTTTTAGGAGAATTTATGGAAAAGTAAAGACAGACTACTATTTTTAACATCATTTTCATGCTAAATTCTTTCAACTTTTTTAATACTGCCCACACTGCCTCTCAAATTTATGACCTCTTCTTTTTAAATTTACACACACACACACACACACACACACACACACACACACACACACATATAATTCAAATATATAATACACATATGCACACAGAACTTGCTGAGTCCATTTAGAATTGTTCATATTACATGTGTTTAGAGATGGCTACTTGGAAATGGATAACCTATCAGTGGGTTCATTCAGGGGAAAGATGGAGTCATTGTCTCTTAGCAACCACTAATTGCCTCTCATTCTTCATCATGGATGAGGTCATGTAAAATTTTTCCAAGCCACTGAGGGATGTCACCTGGTATCATCATTATGAAGATCTTGCTTAGACAAACATGTTGTTATGATTTTATGAGTGCAGCTTTACTGTCATATCCAGGACACATTGGTCACAGCAGGGGTCCTGGTCCTCTGCTCTTACAATCTGTCTGTCTCCTCTTCCACCATGTGCCCTGAGCCTCAGGAGCAGAGGCTGTGTTATAGACTTATCAGTTCAGACTGAGAACTCCATGCTCAGCTGAGCTCTGTAATTTGACCAGTTCTAGATTTCTGTTATGGGTTCCATATAGTACAAAAAGACACTTCTTTGATGAGGATTGGGAATTACATTTGCCTATCTTTATATCCACAGTTGTGTTCTGTTTGTTTTCATTTCCAAAACTTCAATTTCCCCCCCAAATCTCAGTTTCTTTTTTGATTTTCTTGTCAATTTTGGTGATTTTTTCTCTGCTTTACTAACTTTTCTTTCTGGATACAGTTTAAATTCATCTTCTTGTTCATGTTCTCTCTGATATCATTGATATTTTTGCTCGAAACCCTTCATGCAACATTTTGCCTATGTCAGCATGTCTGAATGCAGTAGTTGAGCTGCTTTGATACTCTGGAGGTGTCACAATGCTACTTTATCTTTTCAAGTCTCTTGTATTTTTGTGTTGTTTGTACACATGTTGTTTTAGATATTTCATTTGGTTTTATTTGAGGAATTTTAAAAATGTATTCTCCTATACAATACAACCTGATCTCGGTTTCCCCTCCCTCCACTCCTCCCTAGTCCCCCCCTCCATCTCCCCTCTGCCCTAGATCTCCTCCTCTTACATATTCCTTTAAAGGGGGCAGGCTCCCCGGGTATATCAACTGAGCATGACAATTAAGACTAGGCACAAACCCTCACATCAAGGCTGGATGAGGTAACCCAGGAGGAGGAAGGTCCCAAGAGCATGCAAAAGAGACTCAAAGATATTTTAAACCCAGATTCTCCATGACTGTGCATAAACTCTGTTTTAATGTTTATTTTTCTAATTTATTTATATGGGAAGTCTATCTTCTGAAATTTTGACAACTTTGTCCTACTTGTGTGGGAAATTGAATGAATATTTTCTCTTCATATTAAAGAGATATTCATATAAAAGAGAAAATTCATATTTTCTCTTCATATTAAAAAACAAACCAGTTATGACTACTGTCTTAACAGTTGTGGTTGGCATCTGGCTCCAAGCAAAATTACACCTGTATGGCATTTCAAAGATTGTAACAAGACCTATTCAGGCTACTTGGGGGAGAAGATGAGCTAAAGAGAGAGGGATGGGCTTGGTGGGTGGATAAAAGATACTGAAGACACATCTTCTATGTCAAGAACATGTGTGTATATTGTTAGGAGGATACTGAAGAGAAGTGCTTAAGTGTCCCATGCCCCAATGCACAGCTGTCAAGTGCATTTTCTTAATGTGTTGAAAAATATAGTAAAGGACTAACAATAATATTGTGTGGGGCGCATGCTCTGTTCCAGAGTCTGTGAGTGATCCTAAAGGTGACAAATTCAATAGTAACCAGAAGTGGACCAGTGTTATCAACCATCTTTGGCTGCCCACAATGATTTAGACAAAACACAAATGATTTATGTGCTTAAGGAAAAATATTATATGCCTCCTTTTAGTTTATAAAGGATGGCAATCTTTTGAAATTATGTATTTATACATTATTGTGTGGATATGTATGGGTGAAAGTGCATTATGGTACATGTGTTGAGGTCAAAGGACAACATTATCCATCTCCTTCCACTTGGTAGGTCCCAGTAATCTAACTCAGGCCATCAGTTTTGGTGATAGGTACCCTCATAAGCTGAGTCATCTTGCTGTCATGTAGTCTTTTATGATACAAAATCATCACTGTTATTGCTCCAGTGATTTTTCCTTATTTTAAATAAATGACAATTGAGATGGAAATATTTCCAAGTTACAGAGATAATGATCATCAATCATCATTTTGATATTCCATAATTTCTAGTGTGAGCAAAGGTAAACACAACTTTGATTTTTCCATTCCATTGCAAATCCATTTTAAAAATAGGAAATGCTTATAAAAGATCTTCAACAATAGATATTTTAACAAATTATAGTAAGAAAAACCAGATATTTAATGACATTTTTCACCTTTGAAAGTTTTTTCTGCTCCCCAGTATGTTCACACATCTGATTACATCTTCGTATGTATACAAACAATGTTTCAGAGAACAGTAACAGATACCCACTCAATTTTTACTTAGTACTGCTTAAATTTACTGAATAGTTTTCATAAATTGTTTCCTCTAACATTTCTAATGAAAGCTTTGGTGGACTTTATTTCATCCTTAGACTGATAAAATGCAGAGGTTCTTGAAGTTTCCTAGGTACACACACACACACACACACACACACACACACACACACACACACACACACACACATACACACACACACACAAATTTGATCTCAGTCTTTCACCATATTTTGCTACAAGAGTCAATTGACTTAAATTATGAATTATATCAAGCCAGGGAAGCACATCAGTGCCTTGCTCAGCCACCATCAGAGAAAATTCCTCTTGCAGTAGATGAGAACAAATACAGAGACAGACAGACAGTATCCAGAGAATGAGAGACCTTGGAACACTCAGCCCTACATGGGATGTTTATATTAAATCCCTCCCTTCAGGGAACTCATGGAAGAGGAGGTAAAACAAGTGTAAGAGCTGGAAGAGAAGGATGTTGTGATCAAAGCAAAATATTTTATATCATTTTTAGTTTATAAAGGATCACACAGATGAACACACAGAACCTGAGGAATCAAGCACAGGTCTGCACCAGATGGGGTCCTAGAACTGAAAGGAGCAGTGAACACATGCCTTCATACCTAACTCAAAAGCAATCTCCAATTGATAACAAGTTGCCAACGAAAATTTAGTTTTCTCCAAGAGAGTCTTACTGGGGAAACAAAATTCTCTTAAGGATAGGCCTCATGCATAGCAGTAAATGTGCAACAGAATATGAACTCAATGGCATCTTTGGAGGTTTCTTGTTTCATACTGTCATGTCAGGGCTGTTGTTTACATTGAAATCTTAATTGTTAAATTTTACCAGTAATGACTCAGGAACCAAACGCTGGGGTGAAAATCTGCTAGCTCAGAGAGGCAGAGAAAACATGGGCTGACTTTTCCTCTTCCACCAATGTCTCAGAAAGAGCTTTCTCCTATGATGTCTCTAACAAGAATTCATTCAACCAGATGTCCCTCCCTTCTATTTACTGTGTGGCTCTCTTTCCATCCTCATGACTGTAGTGACATATTTCTTATGATTTATTAAAGCTTGCCTGAGGATACAGAAAGCAAAGGGAGCTACAAGCTATAGAAGCCAGCCACACACCTTTAATCCCAGCAGCCAGAAGCTAGGAGGTGGTGGTGCACGCCTTTAATCCTAGGACTCAGGATTAAGGGGTAGACATATCTCTGTGAATCCAAGGCTACCCAGATCTACACAAAAGTGAATCAGTCTAAAAGAGAATTATAGCTCACACCTTTAATCCCAACATTAGGGAAGTATAGAAGATGGAAGCAAGGTCTCCTTAGAGGGATTCATTCTCCAGTCACACCGAGGAGAGGCAGCAGTTTGAGACTTGGTGAAGAGCTCCTACATGGGTCAGCTCTTTCAGCCTGAGCTAGAGGTGAGAGCTAGTGGCAGGTTCCTTCTGTTTCTTCTGTATCTTATGCAAGTCTGTGGTGAGGTCCTTGATTCATTCACAGTTGAGTATTGTTCAAGGTGAGCAATGAGGATCTAGTTTTATGCTTTGTCAAAAAACTATCATTTTAAATAGTACCATTTGTTACTCTTCATGGGAAGAGAGGGGAGGAAGCTATGAGAGTGAGAAGGGAAGAAAAGGAAGGATGCAGAGGTCACGAGGAAGCAGAAATTTTGAGTCAGGTGTAGATTAGAAGAAAGGGCATATGATAGGTAGGATTTTAGTTGGGGGGTGGTAGAGGAGGAAGGGAGGGAGAAGAGAACTGGGATTGTCATGTAATTCAATCTTGTTTGTAATTCAAATATATAAAAAATAAGAAACAAAAAAGAAAATAAAAATAGTGCCATTTGTTTAAGATTTTGTCTTTCCTCCAATCTGTGTTGTTTGTATTTTGTAAAAAGTCAGGTGGCTTTAAGAGAACAGCTTTCTGTGTGGATCTTCAGTTCAATCTTGCGTGTTTTTATATCAGTCCCATGCTGTTTTTAATACTATATGCCTGTGGTATAACTTGAAATCTGGGATGGTTGATACATTAGCCAGTGAAATATCCAGACATTCTTTTATTATTCAGAATATTTTTTGGCTGCCTTGGATCCTTTATGTATCCATATGAAATGAGATTTTATTTTCAGTTTCTATACAGAATTGCCTTGGAAATTTGATGGTGATTGTACTGAATCAGCAAACTGTACCTGGTAGGTAGCCATTGCCACAAAATTAATTCTACCAATTCCTGAACAGGACCACAGTGGGATGGGCCCTCCTGCATTAACCAATAATAAAGAAAATGCCCCAACAGACTCATCTACAGGTTAATTTGATAGAGGAATTGTCTCAATTGAGAGTCTGTTCTCTCTTCCTAGATGACCCGAGCTCATGTCAAGTTTGCAAAAACAAAAATAAAAACTAACCAGCACAGAGAACAGTGCAGAGTGATTTGGGAGGAGAGAAAGCTTTTTACAAAAATCAAAGAAGCATGTTCACTTAATTTTTAACTGCTTGTTCTTTCAAAGGCTTTGCTAGGCTTCACTAGGTTTCCTTTGGATAACAACATTTTCATATACAACAAGAAATGAAAGCTTATCACACCAAATGCTTCTATCTTCTGTTAGGGTTAGTCCAATTACAACAATGATGGGGACTTTCTGTATTATCCTTTTAATTTAGAAAGGATTATAGGTAGACACATTTCCATGGATTAATTGTAGAATTAATGCTTTGGCATTAAACAGTGGACATATACTTAGGAAAACAGTGGTCCTAAAAGAGATGCATTGATCATATCTGGGAACTCTATAGCACCAGGCTATAAGCAGAGAAATGCTTTTCTTTCTTTCTTTTTAAGAAAAAGCTTGTGTTGTAAATTTACATCCAAGAGGAGCAGACATATGGATTACTCCCTGCTCTGCAGACATTTTCTTAATTGGAAAGCATATCCACTTTCCTTTTAAACTCTTATAAAACACACTAGAGAAAATATTTTGTCTTCCATGGACAAATATGTTTTTCTTTACCCACATCACATTTCTCTGTTAATAAATCTAGCCACATTCTCAAGACAATAATTGTTGTTCTACTTTGGTTACATATTTGAGCCTAGGGTGGGGAAGGGAAAACTCCAGAAGAGAATAATTTTCAAGTCTTTATGGTAATCCACTTCAAATGAAAGATGTATGGCCAGATTAAAGAACCAGGTAGACTTACACATTTATACAGAACATTCTAAAATACCCAGATATCTCCAGTGACGTGGTAACAGACCCACTACTTCCGCCTTAAACATCAAAGAGTATTCCAAAGGACATATTTCCATTACAATTCATTGTTTTGGGGGAAAGTCTCCAAAGTATATATTGCTACATATTTTCCCTTCCATCTTTCAGCAGCCTATGAGAGATATATGCATATAAGATGATGTACTACTGGGCTAGAGGAGCATATTGAGTGCTCTTATTCTAGTTCTTGAATCCTTCTTCCTAACTTTACACTATGGTATCCCAGGAGACTTGTATGAATCTCCCCTTTTATAGGGGTGATGGTGGCTTCTTCTAGAATAATGGAGCCTCTCTCAGTTCTTTATGCCCAAGGAACTAAGATGATAGATGAGTAACAGTCACTAAAGCCACTCGAAGCCAATGGCTTTCAAATTAATTGTCTCATTCCTGAGAAGAATAAGGAAATATGAATGAGGAGTCAATAGAGCAAGATAGATTATTAAGGAAAAGTGAGAACTCCTGAGAACGGAAGAGGTTCCAAGGGATGAATATGGATATGCTGTCTGTTCTTGATTGTGACTGAGGTGATTTGTAGTGAGATTGGTGACTTTCTGAATGCATCATTGGCCAAACTAATAAAGGTTCCAACCACTTTAAATATGCTTTCTTGGCCCAACCAGAACCATATTCGTATCTTCCTTGTCTGATCATGAGAGTGTTCCTATATGTCATGTGACTAATTCATGACACATTATGGACCAACCCTGCTCTTACTGCCTCAGAGGAGCTAACTCCTCCCTCAATGGGACCATAGAATATCAATTCAGACTCTCTGCTAACCCACCAGTTACTCCATCCAGAGAAGAAGGTAGGCTGACTGTAGATATTCACCTCTCCCTCTGTTCCTCCAGATCCAATCCCCAAATCTCTTCTCCAGCTCTGCAACAGAACACCCAAGAAAGCCTTCTCTCACTCCTGCCCCATTTCCTATGGATCCCATAGACCTTCTCCTGCTAACTTCCCTCCCACCACTACTTTATCCCACTCTTCAACTATGGTAGGCACTCTCTGCAACCCACAGGCAACTCCTACTAGGAATTCAGATAGGATCTTAACCTTACAAATCTTAACCTCTTCTTCCCTTCCTTCAGATTCCCCAATCTCATCCTAGCTCTATATCAGACCTTCTGGGGCAAGCTCTTTTCACTCTATGCTCCCATTCCAAGGAAACTAAATAAGTAGATCCTATGAACCCCCTTAGGCCCATAGCCTATCTCCATTACTGTTGGGAGCCATTCAGCTTGGCATGAACCTTTAGGCCAAACTTGGCAAGCCACATAGTTATAGAACTGTCTTTTGATTATAAATGGCTTCTAGAAGCATGAGCACCCAGAAGGAACAACATGACCCAGACGTCAATCCTTTGTTCCAACTACAGGACCACTTACTTAGGCAACCCTCCTTCTTCCCACCACTCACCTAGGTAACACTTCCTCTCCCCACCATCCATGAACTTTTTACCCTGACAATATCTTCCTTCTATAGTTTTCTAACATCCTGTTTGAACTAACACCTGGCTCTTGGCATCTTCTCCCCCTCCCCTTTACTCCATACTATTGACTATATAAGCTAGCCTGGGAAAAATAAAATTTGCCACTTGATCAGAATCCTGTCTTGTGGTCATTCTCTCGAATCTCTTGTCTCTATTCCTCTCCCTGGACTTCTTGCTCTAGGTTGCTGTCCTGCGGGTCGGGACAACTACACATTATTAAGTGTAAGCTCCCAATACACAGAATCATATTTGACCAGAAACCCTCAGTGGGCACACCTATCAGATCCTCAGAAAATTTCCTATCAGGAAACACACAGCCACCACACTCTCTTAAAAACAAGAGAGGAAACAGAAACCAAGGAACAGCACACCCACCCAACAGAGACAAGATCACATATGAGCACCTAGAAAAACAATCTTCTTAATTCCACATGCTCAATCACTGGCATAAAACTACAGTAATAAAAGTCAGGACAATATGTCTCCACCAGATCCTAGCAACCATACCACAGTAGGCCCTGAATATTCCAACATATCTGAGGCACAAGAAAAAGACCTTTTAACAGCCTTTATGAATATGATAGAAGTTCTTAAAAAGGAAATTAATAAACTTCTCAAAGAAATAGGTGAAAACACAAATAGTGAAAGAACATGACTAAAACCATTTAAAAGTGAAGTTTCAAGTAGAATCAAATAACAAAAATCCAAACTGAGGGAAATCTGGAAATGAAACATTTAGGAATTCAAACAAGAAATTCAGAGACAAGCATCACCAACAGGATACAAGAGATGGAAGAGAGAATCTCTGGTATTGAAGACACCTTAGAAGAAATGGATACATTGGTCAAAGAAAATTTTAAATCTATGTATTCCAGGCACAAAACTTTCAAGTAATCTGGGATACAATGAAAGATGAAATCTAAGAATAGATAGAAATGGAGGAAGGAAAACAAACCCAGATTAAAAGGCCTAGAAAATATTTCCAGCAAAATCATAGAAGAAAATTTCCCTAACCTAATCAAGGAACAAGAAATGTGAAAACACCAAAAAGACTGCATCAGAAAAGAACATCCACTAAATACATAATAATCAGAACACTAAACATATAGAACAAAGAAAGAATATTAAAAGCTGCAAGGGAAAAAAGCCAAGTAACATATAAAGGCAGATCTATTAAAATTACATCAGATTTCTCAATGGAGACTCTAAAACACAGATGTACTATAGACTATATTACTAAGAGAGCATAGATACCAATCCAGACTACTATACCAAGAAAAACTTTTAATCATGATTGATAGAAAAAGTAAGACATTCCATGGTTGTCTTTGTTAGGGTTTCTATTGCTGTGAAGAGACACCAATGACCATGGCAACTCTGAAAGGAAAATGTTTTATTTGGAGCTGGCTTATAGTTAAGAAGTTTAGTTCATTATTGTCATGGTGGAAAACATGGTGATATGTGGGCAGACATGGTCCTGGAGAGATTGCTAGAGTTCTACATCAGGATCTGCAGGCAGCAGAAGGAGACTGTATGCCACATTGGGCATAGTTTAGACATATAAGACCTCAAGGCCAGCCCCCACAGCGATGCATTTCTTCTAACAAGGCCACACGTGCCCCAACAAGGCCACATCTTCTAATAGTGCCACTCCCTATAGGCCAAACATTCCATCACATGAGTCTATGGAGGCCAAACCTATTCAAACAACCACAATGATAAAACCAAATTTAAGCAAGGAAGAAAACTATGATAGGACATAAATCATCTCAGGTCAGCAAAGTCAAAAGACAAGAAATAAACACACACACACACACACACACACACACACACACACACCATCACCACCACCACCACCATCACCATCACCATGACTAACAACAAAATAATAGGAATCAACAATCATTGGTCATTGATCTCTCTCAACATCAGTGGTCTCCATTCCCCTATTAAAAAAAAGACTAAGAAAATAGGTGATCAAATAAAATCCATCCTTTTTTAGCATCCCAGAAACATATCTCAATATCAAGGATAGACATTGCATATCAGAATAAAAGGTTGGTGTAGCCATTTTAATACCTCACAAAATAGACTTCAAACCAAAATTAATCAGAAGTGATAGGGAAGGACACTACAGACTTATCAAAGGAAAATTTTGTGAATATGACATTTCAATTCTTAATATTTATGTCCCAAAGAAAAGGTTACCCAAGTTTGTAAAAGAAACAGTACTACTACTACAGCTTATATTATATATTGTCCCTCATACACTGATGACACTTTAATACCCTACTCTCACCAGTAATCCAGTCAAAAACTAAACAGAAATGTTACAGCTAACAGATGTTATAAACCAAATGGACCTAACAGATATTTACAGAAAATTTCACCCAAACACAGAATATGCCTTTTCTCTACACCTTGCAGAACTTTCGCTAAAATTGACCACATACTCTGACAAAAAACAAGCCTCAAATGATACAAGAAAATTAAAATAACTCCTGCATCCTATCTTATAATCACAGATTAAAGATGGATATTAACAACAACAGAACCAACAGAAAGCTTACAAATTCATAAAAACTGAAAAGCTCTCTAGTGAATGAATAATGTGTCAAGACAGCAATGAATAAAGAAATTAAAGACTTTCTAGACTTGAATGAAAATTAATGGACAACATACCTAAACTTTTAGGACACAATGAAAGTGGTTAGAAAGGTAAGTTCCTAGAACTAAATGCCCACATAAAAATGATGGAGAAATCTCATATTAGCAACTTAACAGCATATGTAAAAGTTCTAGAACAAAAAGTAGAAATCATACACAAAAGGAGTAGTTGGAGATAAATAATGAAACTCAGTGCTGAACTCAATAATATATAAACAAAAGCCACAATAAAAAGAATCATTGAAAGGAAGAGTTGGTTCAAACAGTAAGATCAAAGAACCCCTATCCAAATTAAGTAAAAGGAGGAAAAATATTAAAACAAAATCAGGAATCCAGAGAATCATAAGGACATATTTATACTTTAAATACCTGAAATCCATCAAATTGGAAAAATCTTAAAAAATAATAATAATAAAAATAAGGCTAATTTTCTCAATAGGTATCACTTACCAAAGTTAAATCAAGATCAAATAAGTAATTTAAACAGATCTATGACCTCTAATGAAACAGAAACAGTCATTAAAAGTCTCATAACAATAACAAAAAGCTCAGGGCCAGGTGGTTTTAGATCAGAATTCTACCAAATTTAAAAAGAAGAGTTAATACTTATACTCCTCAAATTATTTCACAAAATAGGAGCAGAAGAGACATTGCCCATTTCAATGTATGAGGCTACAGGAACTCTGATACTCAAACCACCTAAAAAGCCAGCAAAGGGCTGTTTCTGATTCTGGGTAAGCTGCCCTGCTAAGAGGCATCTGACTCCACGGGTTTGCTTGCTGGATCCGAGATGAGCAGTGGGATCCCACACATCCGGACACTGCTGAGGCCCCGGTGGCAGTATTGCCTCCATCCACTGGCCTGGGTGGACCAGGGGCTGTTTCCGGTTCCGTTTCAGCGACCCTGCTCAGAGGCATCTGACTCCATGGGTTTGCTGGCCGGATCCCAGCTCTGCATCGGGATCCGACACACTTGGACACTGCCAAAACCCCGGTGGCAGTTCCTCTTCCATCCATGACAAGAGGACAGACACCAGAGTATTGGAACTGTTTGTATCTACCAGAAGGGAACCTTGGTCCCATACCCACCAGGAGAGGAAGAGACTCCTGCTATACCCACCAGAAGAAAGGATGAGAAGAGGTCAATGTAAGAGCACATTTAACAACAGAAAACCCAGTGTGACACCACCAGAGACTAGAAACCATACACCAGCAAGACATGACATCACAATGCAGATGAACCAGAAGAGAATGACCTTAAAAACATCTTCATGGAAATGATAGAGGACCTCAAAGAGGACATGAGAAAATCCCTTAAAGAAATGGAAGAAAAACAAACCAAAAAATACAAGATATCAACATCTCTCAAGGAAACAGTTGAAGACCTAAAAACTGAAATAGAGACAATAAAGAAAGTACAATCTGAGGGAATGCTGAAAATAGAAAAGCTGGGTAAACGATCAGGAACTACAGATGTAAGCATAACCAACAGAATACAAGAGATGGAAGAGAGAACCTCAGGAATTGAAGACACACTAGCAGAAATAGAATCATCAACCAAAGAAAGTCTTAAGTCCAACAAATACCTAACACAAAACATCCAGGAAATATGGGATACCATGAAAAGATCAAACTTAAGAATAATAGGTATAGAAGAAGGTGAAGAAATCCAACTCAAAGGCGCAGAAAACATATTCAACAAAATTATAGAAGAAAACAGCAGGGGTAGCAATCCTAATCTCCAACAAATTGGACTTTAAAATCAATCAAAAGAGATGAAGGAGGTCACTTCCTATTCATCACAGGAGAAATCCATCAGGACGAAGTCTCAATTCTGAACATTTATGACCCAAATACAAAGGCATCCACATTTGTAAAAGAAGCATTGCCAAAACTCAAATCACACATAAAATCACACATAAAACACTTATAGTAGGAGGCTTCAACACCCCACTCTCACCACTGGACAGGAACACCAGACAGAAACTTAACAAAGAAACAAAGGAACTAATTGAAGTTATGGCCCAATTGCACTTAACAGATACCTATAGAACATTCCATCCAAATGCAAAACATTTTACCTTCTTCTCAGCACCACATGGAACCTTCTCTAAAATCGATCACATACTTGGCAACATAGCAAACCTCAACAGGTACAAAAAAATTGAAATAACCCCCTGTATCTTATCAGACAACCATGCTCTAAAGTTAGAAATCAACAACAACATGAATTACAGAAAACCTACAAACTCATCGAAATTAAGTAACACCCAATTGCACAATTCCTGGGTCAAAGAAGAAATTAAAAAAAAGAAATTAAAGATATCCTAGAATTCAATGAGAATGCGGACACAACATACCCATACTTATGGGACACTTTGAAAGCAGTGCTAAGAGAAAAGTTCATAACACTAAGTGCCCACATGACTAAACAGGAGAATAATCACACTAGAGAATTAATAGCACAACTGAAAGCTTTAGAAAACAAAGAAGCCAATATACCCTGGAGGAACAGATGGCAGGAAATAATCAAATTGAGGGCTGAAATCAATAAAATGGAAACTAGGAGAACAATACAAAGAATTAATATAATGAAAAGTTGGTTCTATGAGAAAATCAACAAGATAGACATACCTTTATCCAAACTTGCCAAACAGCAGAGAGTGAACATGCAAATTAATAAAATCAGGAATGAAAAGGAGGACATAACAGACACAGAGGAAATCCAGAGAATCATCAGGTCATACTTCAAAAACCTATATTCCTCAAAACTCGAAAATCTAAAGGAAATGGACAATTTTCTGGAAAGATTTCACTTACCAAAATTAAATTAAGAACAGATAAGCAACTTAAATAGACCTATAACCCCTAATGAAATTGAAGTCTCCCAATCAAAAAAAAACAAAACAAAACAAACAAACAAAAAAAAGCCCAGTGCAGAATTCTACCAGAAATTTAAGGTACAGCTAATATCAATTCTCCTTAAAGTATTTCACACAATAGAAGCAGAAGGGTCATTGCCAAACTCTTTTTAGGAGGCTTCAATAACCTTGATACCCAAGCCACACAAAGACACAATTAAGGAAGAGAACTACAGACCAATATCCCTCATGAACATTGATGCAAAAATTCTCAATAAAATACTGGCAAATCGAATCCAAGAACACATCAGAGAAATCATCCACCACGATCAAGTAGGCTTCATCCCAGGGATGCAAGGATGGTTTAACATATGAAAATCCATCAATGTAATCCACCATATAAACAGACTGAGGAGAAAAAAACCACATGATCATCTCACTAGATGCTGAAAAAGCCTTTGACAAAATCCAACACCCCTTCATGATAAAGGTCTTGAAGAAATCAGGGATAGCAGGAATATACCTCAACATAATAAAAGCAATATACAGCAAGCCAACAGCCAACATCAAATTAAATGGAGAGAAACTCAATGCAATTCCTCTAAAATCAGGAACAAGACAAGGCTGTCTACTCTCTCCATACCTCTTCAATATTGTCCTTGAAGTTCTAGCTAGAGCAATAAGACAACAAAAGGAGATCAAGGGAATACAAATCGGAAAAGAAGAAGTCAAACTTTCACTATTTGCAGATGATATTACAGTCACATAAGTGACCCGAAAAACTCTACCAGGGAATTCCCACAGCTGATAAACACCTTCAGCAAAGTGGCAGGATACAAGATTAACTCAAAAAAAAATTGTAGCCCTACTATATACCAAAGACACATTGATGGAGAAAGAAATCAGAGAAGCATCACCCTTTACAATTGCCACAAACAACATAAAATACCTTGGGGTAACATTAACAAAAAAAGTGAAAGACCTGTATGGTAAGAATTTTGAGTCTCTAAATAAAGAAATTAAAGAAAATACCAGAAAATGGAAAGATCCCCCATGCTCTTGGATAGGCAGGATCAACATAGTAAAAATGGCAATCTTGCCAAAAGCAATCTACAGATTCAATGCAATCCCCATCAAAATCCCAACACAATTCTTCACTGACTTTGAAAGAACAATTCTCAACTTTATATGGAGAAACAAAAGACCTAGGATAGCCAAAACAACCCTGTACAATAGAGTAACTTCTGGAGGCATCACCATCCCTGACTTCAAGCTCTATTCCAGAGCTATTGTCCTGAAAACAGCTTGGTATTGGCACAAAAATAGACAGGTAGACCAATGGAATAGAGTTGAAAACCCTGTTATTAACCCACACACCTACAAACACCTGATTTTTGACAAACAATTCAAATTTATATGATGGTACAAAGAGAACATCTTCAATAAATGGTGCTGGCATAACTAGATGCGGACATGTAGAAGACAACAGATAGAACCATGCCTATTGCCATGCACAAAACTTAAGTCAAAATGAACCAAAGACCTCAACATAAACTCAGGCACACTAACCCTATTAGAAGACAAAGTGGGAAATACCCTTGAATTAATTGGTACAGGAGATTGCTTCCTGAACATAACACCAGTAGACAGACACTGAGATCAACAATTGATAAATGGGACCTCTTGAAACTGAGAAGCTTCTGTAAGGCAAAGGACACAGTCAGCAAGACAAAATGACAGCCCAGAGACTGAGAAAAGATATTCACCAAACCCACATCTGATAGAGGGCTGATCTCCAAAATATACAAAGAACTCAAGAAGCTAGTCTCCAAAACACCAAACAATCCAATTAAAAAGTGGGGTACAGAACTAAATAGACAATTCTCAATAGAGGAATCTAAAATGGCTGAAAGACACCTAAGAAAGTGTTCAACACCTTAGCCATCAGGGAAATGTAAATCAAAACAACTCTGAAATACCATTTTACTCCTGTCAGAAACACCAAATGACAGTTTATGCTGGAGAGAATGTGGAGAAAGGGGAACACTTCTCCACTGCTGGTGGGAGTGCCAACTTGTACAGCCACTTTAGAAATCAGTATGGTGATTCCTCAAGAAAATGGGAATCAGTCTACCACAAGATGCAACAATTCCACTCTTAGGCTTATACCCAAAGAAGCACATTCATACAACAAGGACATCTGTTCAACGATGTTCATAGCAGCACTATTTGTAATAGCCAGAAAATGGAAGCAGCCTAGATGTCCTTCAACCAAAGAATGGATAGAGAAAATGTGGTACAGTTACACAATATTTTCTTCTTACAGGACCCCAACAAGGCTATCGTCATCCCATTTCAGCAGGAAGTAACTTGGAGAATACTACACCCCCTTCCCCACTGTTGTCACTATGTACACCTAGTTAGGGCTAGTTTCCTATTGTTTAGGGTTGGGATTGGAAGGAGGTGTTCAGGCTTGGATATCTCTTTCAGATGACTTTAGGGTTTAGTTGGAATAGACATAGTTAGGAAGTGATATTAGCAGATTATTATACCTTCTTGTAATTCACCTTTATATTGTTAATTATAGATAATTTACACTGTTAAGTTTTTATTCTCTTTAGACTAAAAGGGGAATTATAGGGAAAAAGCATGGTTAGAGATACCACTGACCACGCCAGCTTGGGGCTGGACACAGGTGTCGCTGACCATGCCCACTTTGTGGTCAGAGTGATGTGGTAAAGGTTTAAGTAGTTCATCAGTGCGCACGCAGGCCCCTTCTCTCACACCCTGCTGCCTGCCTAAGCAGATCTGCGTGAGTACTATTTCTTTATAAAGTACCTGTTTATCTATCTGATCTGACTCCACTTTGTGATCGCCAACAGCCATGCTATAATGTATAGAAAGACTAGATATAGAGGAAGGGACTAGGTGGACAGACACATAATGTGTCACAGGAGGAGGAAAGAGAATCCGTTTTATGGGTATACTATGAGTAGGAAGAAGGGAATGGAAATATCAGATGGGGCATGGGAGGAGAGATGGGGTTGAGGGAGTAAATGTGGGGAAAGACAGCTAGAATTCAGGGACATGTGAGGGGTGGTAGGGAAACCTAGTGCAATGGAAACTTCTTTAAATATATGAAGGTGATCCTAAAAAGTTTCTGAATAATTGAGGAGAAGTTCCAAATGGTCATCTCTTGCCAACAAACAAAATTTCCAGTACCAGGACTTGTTGCATCAATTTGAGTTGCTTTCCAAAGGGATCTCAAGGAAAGTCACAAACAACCCAGGCTATTACCAAAACAATAGGTTGTTCTCCATCTCTACAAACTGATCACAAGTCCCATTGCTGAAGACCACACCCACACAACTCACCGAACATATAGAGGTGGAGCTGGTCCCTACACAGAACCTCATCTTTAAGTTCTAGTGTCTTAGGTACAGGAAAGTACTCTGTAGGCCACCAGAAGAGAAAAGTAAACACCAACCCATCCATAATCCCTTTGATCTACAATCTGTCATGTCTGGAAAATATGCTAGGCAATGGTGGAAAAAGCTTGTGAGAGTAACCAACCAATGTCTGATTTGACGTAAGGCCCACTCCATGAGATGACACCCATACCCAACACTGCTTGGTTAACGAAAAACCAGAGACTAGATAGCCCAGAGACCTACAGAAAACCAAATACCACTGGTCTTTAAAAGAAAGTGGTAATAAAATGATTCATAATTCTGTTATACTCATAAATCCTCATAGATCAGTGCTTTAGTCAGCTATCAGAGAAGCTTCCTCCCACAGCAGATGAGAACAAATAAAGAAACCCCCAGCCAGACATAACACACACACACACACACACACACACACACAGAGAGAGAGAGAGAGAGAGAGAGAGACAGACAGACAGACAGACAGACAGACAGACAGACACACACATATGCAAGACACACATACATAGACAGACAGACAGACACACTCACACACACACACACACAGAGAGAGAGAGAGAGAGAGAGAGAGAGAGAGAGAGAGAGAGACATAGACACACAGAGACACACATACACACACATTTATACACAGAGATACGTACACAGACACACACAAGCATGAACACTCAGAGAGAGAGAGAGAGAGAGAGATTGGAACACTCCACTTTAAAGGGGTATCTCCGTCAAATCCCTTCCTTAGGGCTCGGGGAACTTCACAGAAGATGATGAAGAAAAAGTGTAAGAGCCAGAGGGGATGGAGGAGACAGGAGAACAGTCATCTAAATCAACTGAGCAAAGCTACTCTAAACTCACAGAGACTGAAGCTTGCACGGTGCCTGCAGGGGTCTGCACCAGGTTCTCGGTATATATGCTGAACATTTCATTTTAATGTTTTCATGGAACTCCTGAGTTTGAGAATTAGTAGATCTCTAATCTCATGCCTTCTTTTGGGCTCTTTTCTTTCTGTTGGTTTGCTTTGTCCATCTTCATCTAGGGGGTTTTCTCTTTATCGTAATATATTTTATTTTGTTATGCTTTGTTGTTATCTCCTGTTCTTTTCTAATGAGAGACACTAGTGGAGTGGATCTGGATGGGAGATGAGATGGTGAGAACCTGGGAGGAGTAAAAAGAGGGTGCTTCGGAACAATCTTTATACACTGTAAATATGTGTTACTCTCATTGGTTAATAAAGAGCTGAGTGGCCTAGAGCTGGGAAGAAAGAGATTGGGTGGAATAACCAGACTAGGAGGATACTGGGAAGAAGAAGGGCAGAATCTCAGAAGTCAACAGCCAGATGCAGAGGAAGCAGGACGTGTACAAAATGAGGTATCAAGCCATGAGCCATGAGGCAGCAAGTAAAGGAATAGAATTAGGTTAATTTAAAATATAAGAGCTAGTTAGTAACAAGCCTAAGCTATTGGCTGAATGTTTATAATTAATAATAAGTCTTTGTGTGGTTATTTGGGAGCCATCAGTCCTGACAAAAATCTCTGACTACAGGAGGGGAAACTCTAATCAGAATATATTATATGAGAAAAGCATTTATTTTCAATGAAAGAGAGCAAAATAATGTTAGTTCAGATACTTGCTTTGAAGGAGCCTTTTGATCTACAGAATATGGGTTCAAGAGGAAGAAGGTGAAGGCTCTACAGTACAAAGCAGATCCATCTCATCTCTTCTGTCTTAGTTAGGGCTTCTATGGCTGTGAAGAGACACCATGACCACATCCACTCTTATAAAGGAAGACATTCAACTGGGCCTGCTTACAGTTCAGAGATTTGGTTCATTATCATCATGGTGGGAAGCAAGGTGACACATCGGCAAACACGGTGCTGAAAAAGGAGCTGATATTTTTACTTCCACATCAGGAGGCAGCAAGAAGAGAGAGTGGCATTGATCCTGGCTTGAGCACCTGAAACCTCAGAGCCCATTGCCAGTGACATACTTCCTCCAACAAGGCCACACCTCCTAATAATGCTACTCCCTACGAGCATATAGGGGCCATTTTCATTTAAACCACTTTATCTTCCTTCTCCAGAACTGACTGTTAAATCAAGATTAATGCTCTGTGATGAATTTGTGTTTTACGTTCCCAATGTCTATCAGTCCAAATTATGGGACTTATAAAGCCTGTGTTGCAAGTCTTCTTAAGGGCTCTTAAGCATATTATCATCTTAGTTTTCCATCTGCTTCTTTCTCTTTCATTTAAATAGTAAATATCTGTTTTTTTTTTTTTAAAAAAAAACACAATTCTTAGAAATGGAGGACAGGAAACATGCCCATGGAATGGCTTAGAGAAACTGGCCCTGCTAACCTCAGTTAGCACAAATTTTCTATATGCCTTCCAAACCCAGGGTCCTCTGCCAGAGGGGACAGACAAAGTGATAAAGCATGGCATTTGTAGTCAGCCTACATGGGTTTGACTTTTAGCATTACTTGCTAATGCAGCTTCAGGCAAATGTTTTTATCTCCTTGGGTTTTGGCTTCCTTTCCTGTGTAATGGTTTGATAGTAGTGGCTACTTCCTATGAAAGTTGAGTCAATTCTATGAGCTAACATGTGAGCACTTGACACTGCTAAATGCTTTCTCAGAACTTCATGTCATTATTTTTGGCTCCAGAGATTTTTACCAGCACAAGATTCAAGTGTCTTCTGAATCCCCTTGGATGGTGTGAAGTTTAGTATGTTTGCGCTAATACATAATTCTGTGACAGAATGTGTGCACTATTCATCAAAATCACTTGTGAACTAGAACAGTTCAAGAATTACTATGCTGGTCTAGTAAGATCTCTAAACACTAAGAACTAGTTTGTAATTCCCCAGTAAACCCCAATAGACCACTCCAAATGAAGGCTCCTAATACCAGCAATTCAATAAGTGATACAAGAACCAATGAAATTTATTGGTTTGCTATGCCAATTTTACTTTCTATAGCTATCTTTAAGTCATTTTATAAATTCATGATTCTAAGCAGGAGCTAGATAGTGAGATCAATGGGCTAGACTAATTCATCAAAGAAAGAACACCATATTATATCCTCAAGATTTAAGCATTTCCCCTCCACAGGTTCTGAGCTGCCCTGCACTAATGAAATGACCCACTAGATGTCAATGTTTCTACAAGAATGGATAAAGATGGTCTCTACCCATCCTTGGAGCTCAGGATTAATTGATTGCTATAAAAAGTTAGATGAAATAAAATGCTCTCCTTGCTCTTCAAACTAAGATAAGCTAATAACTGTGAGCACAATTTCACTGTCTGCATTCACCAAATGTCCGATTACATATTGTCTCTGCCTGGACCTTCAAAACAATATAAAATTGAATGAAGGCAATGAAAGAAGTCACAGGAGGGTTTCCACAGAGCTCTTTGCACTGCAGAAACAAAGCAATTCAATATGTGTCTTCCAGCCTTTTAATGCAATGACTTAGTAATGTTCTTTATCTATAGCCCCCTCTGTTCCTTTTCTGTTTGCTTTATTAAAAGTAGTTAAGAACTGTCACTTTACAAAAAACATATTTTACCCTTCTTTCCTCAAGCAGCTTTGCTTAATTGGGACAAAGAAGATTCTATCTGGATCCCAAACCTGTCAGGAATATTTCTGTGTTGTCAGATAGTCTTTTCCACCATTAGTCTGGGCAAACATCTGAGATGATGTGCCCCAACTGGAAAATATAAGAAAACAAACAGATGTATTACAGGAAAATAACACAGCCAAGGCATGGCTTTGAGGAAGGGTTATCTTAACATGTTAACACAGGGAAGATTCCAAAAAAATGACTTTATCCCACCCACGTCCGTCCGTGTGTGTGTGTGTGTGTGTGTGTGTGTGTGTGTGTGTGTGTGTGTGTGTGTGTGTGTGATCTAGAAGGTTAACCTTATTCCATGTACCTTGAAATTTTTCAAGTTGTATTTGTGTGTGTATGTGGGGAGGGGTACGTTCACATGAATGCAGGAGATCAGAACATCAGATTACTCTGAAGTTGGCATTGCAGCTGATTGTGAGCCTCCTGACATGGTGACATGGGTGCTGGGAAATGAATGGGGGTCTTGTATAATTATAGTAAGTTATCTTTGTTAGTATCTAGGCATCTTTATTGGCCTGCCCTTGAGGTTCTAACATTTTATGTACGCCCTCAGCTGCAGCCACTAAGAGTAATACCTGTGCACATTCACTATGTTCCCTTTTAAAAGGGCCCTGTCCACCTCCTCTCTCTCTCTCTCTCTCTCTCTCTCTCTCTCTTTCTGTCACTACTGTCCCCAGGGGTCAATAGCCCTCCCCTTCCCCTTTCCCCATTCACTTTCCCCCAATAAAAACCCCTCCACCCAAGCTCTGTCACATGGCATCTTTCTCTCTCATGTTGCTCTTTAAATTACAACACTCTTCTCCACTGAAACATCTTCCAGACCTTTGTTTTTGAGATAGGTTCTCTTAGTAAGACCTGGGGCTTGTGGATTCAGCTAGTCTGGAAGGTCAGGAAGTCTCCAAGGGCCTAGCTGCCTCTGCTTCCTCTCCAGTACTTGGATTTCAAGTGCATGCCATCATGCTTGATTTTTGCATATGTTCTAGGGGTCAAACTCAGCTCCTCATGCTTGGGGAACAAGCACCTAACGCCTGTGACATCTCTCCAGCACCCTATGTACTTGTTCCTATGAACAGTGAGCTGTGAATCTGCACATTCTGCCATGTGTCTGGGAACTAGAAAAGAAATGCCATTTTGCTGAGAGCTTGAAGTCTGCCCTGTGTCACCAAACTTTTACCTTAAAGCAGAAAGATTGACTAGGGTGGATGTGTTTTTCTGATTAAGCAGAAAAGCAGAAGGGAAAAAATGTGTTCCAAGGAGTTAGTTGTCTCTGGTTATTTTCACGGCTAGAAGCAGATGGCTTCAGAGCTGGCTGGAGGCTAGTTCAGAAATGTCCTTCAAGGTCATTGCTAGCATATGCTGTCATTTAGTATGGCTACTAGAGTTCCAAGAAATACGCTAATTTATCCCACCCAGACCCTCTGCAAAGACTGTTTCCTTTGTGTATTCTCTTAAAAAGTTAATATATTTGTGGCTTAAAATGGCTCAGACAATGGGCTGTTTTATTTCTTTCCAAGGGAGCAGCTGGGGAATCTGCACCGCCTCCAGCTCCTTGACTGCATCTTTTAGAATCTCTCTTACAACATGCTGAGAGTGAAACAGTTACTTTTAGATGACACTTCATCATTTTTATTCAGAAAACATTGCAGCTGCATAACTGTCTAAACGTTTTTAAAAGTGCAATGCTTTATTCTAAAAAAGCAATGTAGGTGGATTATTAATTGAAATCCAGGTGATAGCCTCGAAATGCACCTTTCATTAACAGTTAAGATAGCCCTTAGAGAAACTGGTTATGGGTAGGACTAATCATGTCCAGGGTATTCCTCTTGCTGAAGATGGTGGAAGTTACCCACTGGAGTCACAGAAGACATAGGTTTTCCATAGGAGGAGAAGCCACTTAGCAAGGTCCTATTCAGAGCTGCTTTACCTCCTTGCCATGTCTTGAGGAAGGACAGCAACAATGGAAGGATTTGAGGGCCTCTACAGTTAAGGTGGGTGTAGAGAACTGGCCTAGGGTGTGGGGTCCTTTCTACAGGAGGCAGAGCTGGGAGGTTTCTCTGGAAAGCAGGAATCATGACTAGGGAGCCCTGACAGTTGTGGAGACAGGATGAAACAAAAGTATCCACAAAGGTTAATAGCGAAAGCCCAGGAGAACTTTTCTTTTTCTTTTTTTTTTTTTTTTCTCTCCTGCCAATTTTCCACTCAGTAGTGCTGGGAAAAGGGCATTGGTTCCAGGAAGTTCTATAGCAGTATTACTTGAGAAGTTCCATTTTCTAGTGTGAAAGTGGGATGACAAGGGCAATCAATGTAGCTTTGTAAATGACATATCGAGTTTGGTGTACACTTTGACCTCCAAACTGCTGTGCAAGGGACACTGGGAATGGCCTGCTGGCTGTCTCCTCTTTTTCACAGAGGAGACACAAACTGTTGTGGGCTGACAGTGTTCAAGGATGACTGTATTGCTTATGGTTGTCTTAGCCTTGGGGATTTGACCTCAATTTTCTCCTCCTTAAAATGGAGAAAGGATACCATAATCTGCTCAAATAAGTCATGAGTGGCTGTAAGATTTTTTTCATTTTTTTATTTGAATTAGAAACAAGATTATTTTACATGTCAAGCCCAGTTTCCTCTCCCTCCCTTCCTCCCCTACAACCCCCCCCCAATTAAAACCCTACCTATCACATACCCTTTCTGCTCCCCAGGGAGGGTGAGGCCTTCCATATGGGGTCTTCAAAGTCTGTCATATCCTTTGGGATAGGGCCTAGGCCCATCCCCATGTGTCTTGGCTCAGGGAGTATCCTCTATGTGGAATGGGATCCCAAAGTCCACACCTAAGCTAGGGAGAAGTACTGATTTACTACAAGAGTTCCCATGGATTTCTGAGGTTTCCTCACTGACACCCACATTCCTGGGGTCTGGATCAGTCCTGCGCTGGTTGCCCAGCTCTCAGTCTGGGGACCAAGAGCTCCCCCTTGTTCAGTTTAGCTGTTTCTGTGGGTTTCACCAGCCTGGTCTGGACCCCTTTGCTCATCACTCATCCTTCTCTGCAACTGGATTCCATTTCAGTTCAATGATTAACTGTGGGTGTCTGCTTCTACTTCCACCATCTGCTGGATGAGGGCTATCCGGTGGCATATAAGTCAGTCATCAATCTCATTATCAGGGGAGGGCATTTAAGGTAGCCTCTCCTCTGTTGCTTAGATTGTTAGTTGGTGTCATCTTTGTAGATAGTGTCTGTAAGATTTTTAATGACTATGTTTAAATGGGCTGTGTGAACTGTGGTGGATTCTAAACAGTTCTAGAGGGTTAAGGTTTATAAAAATGCCGTCTTTGTATCTTATGTTGGTCCTTTTGCAATTATACATATTTTTAAAAATGAATCAAATTAGAAAGCATAGCAATGTGTATGATATAATTAGAGAAATATCACTCCCATAAACGAAAACAGAAAAACAAATGCCATATGGTTTTTGCTGGACTCCTGACAATAGTGCAAACTTGGCTGTATGGCAGCCATAGTTCTTGGGGGAGGGGTGAGCTGTGAAAAGCTCCTAGAGTTTTCTTTGAAGATGAGTGACATAAAACCATTTTTCAAAAGCATATCTTGTGTGCTGACTTAGCATGATACCCTGTCAAACATTTGTGATCAATCTTTTTGATGGGCTTTCTTATATGACTACATCTCCAGTTGTTTTCATAAGGGTCTTGCAAAATTGCCAGTCAGCTAATTGTGGAAGGCAGCCAAAAAGTAGAGCCAGGTTTGCTCACAGTGTGGACCATCTCTCCCTGTGTAAACTATGCTAGCCTAATCCTTTCAACAAGCTCCTGGTTTTCTGAACACATTTCTGCATTCTGTCTTTTTGTGTCAGTGATAGGTATGTATTTTGTCTTTCTTGCCACACTGGATTCATATCTCCTTCTAGAGATGTTTAATATCTGTCTCTAATCATCTTCTAAAGGAGCTGGAAGATGCCTTAGTAGCAGCATGCTATTTTATATGAATTCATAATCAAACAATTTTGAGGACATGTTGACTGCCAGGTTTTGGGCAAACACTTACTGAGCAAGATATGGAAGTATTCTATTCTGAGAAACAAACAAATAAGATTTTCAGAGAAAGAGAAAAACCACAAGATTACAGAACGGTGAGGCTGTAGGAAAGGAGAGCACCTGCTGGGCTCCAGGCTTCAAATATATTTGACCTTGTTAGTTTCTCTCTTTTTTGGCTCTATTACACCTCTTCAGTAGCAGGATACTTTAGGTTATTGTATATTTTAAGTACTTTTCACCTTAAACTGGATTCCCCATGTGGTCGGATAGTGAAGGGGGCATCCTCAGCCAACAGCAAGTCAAGACTCAGTGGGAAGACTACATCATTAAATGATGCCAGATGGTTAAGAGGCTGGGGACCTGACTGTGAGATAACAAAGGCCAAAAGTAGAAGACACCATGGTTTGTGACGCTCTTAGTCAGTCCACAAGGAGTCTCAGGCTCAGTGAAGCCCAGGAGACAGGGGTGGACAGTGCCTAGTCATTAACGGGCCTCAGGAGCTATGAGGCTTCCAGACTGCTATGGAAAGGCAGCAGGTCTTTTTCCTGTTCTGCTTCCTAAGCTTCCCCTAAGCCCTCTCCAAAACCTCGACCAGAAAGAGCTGAAAAGTCTTGGCAAAGAGTTGTAAATAAGATCTAGGGGCTAATACCTAGCAGATACTTCTTTCAGTCAGCCCATTTTAAGTTGAAAATAGGTGTGGGAATGCACTTGAAACACCTAAGCTGCTGAAAGAGAGCTTTAGCACAGGCCATAGTGAGGTAGCAGCTCTTTCCTCTGGAGACTTCAGCAATGGTGGGTGCAGCTGTTGTCCATTCTGCCTAGCACCTGGACAGAATATGAACCTATCAGTAGTCAGGAAAAAGATAAAAATTCAAAATAAAATTTCCACTGATTGTTTATTCCTTTAGAACCATTTAAAGACTGAAAAATTCTGTCCATCCATTGTAGGTCATGTGTACATTGATATTGGTATCTCCAAATCTCACTAGATGGTCATAATTTTTAGTTATATTCAGACAAGTGAAGGAAACTGTGTTTTTCAATGTGCACTTAACATGGTGTGAAGGTATAATGGGCACAACAGCAGACGTTCGCTCTCACATTTGTGTATGTAGTTGAATTGCTTTGTTGGTCCAGATGCTAATACAATCATTCTGTTGGCTTCCATCTTATGCTGTGGTTCAAATAGCACCGACTAGCATTCTAAATAGCACATCAATCTCATATTACACTGTTTCACATAGATAGATGATAAATACATACAGACATATATAGATTATAGATACAGAGGTTTATAACTGCTGTCTTGTGAATTTTTCATGGGAACATACATTTACTCATCTATGATACTGCACCTATGACAGACCAAAGGAATGATTTTACTCATCTATCTTAGTCAATATGTTTAATTTGGCTTACTCACAGGGACATGGGTAACAGCTATTTACAGGAGCCTGAGTCAAAGGTTACTCATAGGAATGCAGTTGAGGTCTTACAGAAGCATGAGTGACTCCAAAATAGCTGCATTGTTGAAGAGACTCATATTAGCACTCATATTGGCTTTCCATGACCACATAGATTGATTGCTCATATATGATATGCTATGTATCCTATACACTATATACTTTACCACTTCCTAAAACCACATAAATATGGGGAAGAACTGTCAGGGAGGGACATGCAGGGAGGAGTGTCTGGAAGCACAGGTTAGGGTCTAATAACTCTTCCCAGACCCTCTTTCTATAATGGAAGGCCAGTGGGCTCAATCCCAATTAAAATGGTATTGGCTGTTATACAAAGAGGAGAACATCTCACAGCAGAGTCAAGAGAGATAGATGAATGGTAGAACGGGACATAAAGAGATAAACTAGATAGATGGGAGAGATATATGACATATAGTATATATTTATAAATGAATATTTATGTTATATTATATATTTACATATCTATAAATGGATTAGATTAAAAGATGTGTTAAAAGATGCTGTTTTGTTAGAGTTTTTATTACTGTGGTAAAACATTGACCAAAGCAACTTGGGGAAGAAAGGGTTTACTTCAGCTTACAACAGAATTCCATCATGATGAAAGTCAGGGAAGGAACTCAAGGTAGGAACCCCCTGGAGGTAGGAACTGAAGCAGAGGCCGTGGAGGAACACTGCTGGCTTGTTTTCTATGTCTTGCTCAGCCTACTTTCTTAAATACTCAAGGACACTCTGCCCAGGGATAACACCACACACAGCAAGATCAGCCTCTCACATCAATCTAAAGAAGATAATACCCTACAGACTTGCCTAGAGGCCAATATCGTGGAGGCATTTTCTCAACTAAGAGACCTTCTGGCTAGATGTGTCTATATTTGTGTCAGGTTGACAAAAACAACCAGCACAAATGGGGAGATAAAAAATAGTTTGGTGGATAGATAAAATATGGGCAGATAGGTAGAGATGATTTATAGATAGATAGTCGATTCTCAAAGACAGATATACACATATAGGGCATTAAGATAAATGCTGGCAAATCTCTTTTAAGGGAGAACCTATCTCACAGTGAATAAATATAGCAATAAAATTACAAACGCAGTTACCACAATATTCTGTTACATACAAAACCATTTTAACATCTCTCGCTAACAGTAGTACACACTTAAAAATACAACAAATAAACAATAAATAAATAAATAAATAAATAAATAAATAAATAAATAAAAAGCTGGGCAGAGACAGCACACATCTTTAATCCTAGCACTCAAGAAGCAGAGGCAGGTGGATCTTTGAGTTTGAGGCCAACCCTGCTACACACACAGAGAAACCCTATGTCGGGAAAAATAGTGGGGAATTACCAATACGGAGCCAAGTGGAAATATAAGGGTATTTAATAGGGAAAAGCCTTACTTACAGAGCAACCTATCCAGCCGTCGTGGCAGCAGTCTATACTCAAGCCCAAAAGAGAAACCGAGAGACGCAGTCCTCTTCAAGTCTCGCTCACCCTGACAATGCCTCGCAAGCGTAGTCAGGCACACCTGTAGCCATCCCCTAAGTAGGTGTGGCTACAGCTTCCCCTATAATTCCCCTTTTATTCTAAAAGAGGATTAAAACTTAACAGTGTAAAGTATCCAAAATTAACAATCATAAAGGTGAAATATAAGAAGATACAACAATCTGCTTATGTCACATCCTAGCTATCTATTTTAACTAAACCCTAAAGTCATCTGAGAGAAGTATCTAAGCCTGAACACCTTATTCCAATCCCAACCATAAACAATAGGAAGTTATCCTTAACTAGGTATATACATTATCCTATATGGGGATATAGGGACAACAATGGGGAAAGGGGGCGTAGCATCCTCTGAGTTACTTCCTGCTGAAATGGGATGATGATAGTTATGTGGGGTCCTGTAGAAAGAATATATTAGTATAGTAAAAGTCTTGAATGGATTGTATCCAGTCCATGTTAGATGGGATTCGCTTGATAGAAGATCTCGCTTGAAATCCTCAACTTGATTGAAGTTAGTATCCGAAGCTTTGGCCAGAGTGTTAGTTGAAATGGAGCAAGTTGGATCCAGTGCAGTTGAGGAGGTGTGGCCCATTTTCTTTCCAGGGTGTCCAGGGATTGCTGTCAGGCAGGTCTTCATTGGCTGTGTGGGACTCAAACATAAACAGTTAGCAGAGAAATGTTTGCTTGTGTATATACACATGTTGGGGAATGCAACCATGAGAGCCAAACAATTATGAGAGGGTGTACACCTTGAGAGAAAGATCCAAGAAAAGACAAAGACAGTCCCCAAATTCTTCTTTAATTCTGTATTATATCAATTGGCTTCTTGATATAACACAGAAACATTAAAGTTTAGTTAAATAACGTGCTTGGATTTTAGAGGAGGAAAGCCAAATCCACCTCTATATCCAGCATTGGTTTAATTGAATAGAATAAAGAGAAATAGAGTTTTTTGAGAGACAGCTGTAAAGTTTACAATACGGCATGTTCTTTTTGTTTGATGGTTATAGCTACCATTTCTTCTTAAGCATCTACTCATGTCTACAGTGTCCACTTATATTGTTGATTTTAGTGGCTTCTACTTCATTTTATAGCTTTGTGCTTACCTGACATTTTTTCTTAAAATAAGTTCTTAATAAGAATTTCTTTCTATGAATATACACCATTAACTTGATCAATGTGTTTTGTAGGAAGTGTGTCAGAAATTGAGTGATTATGTTCCGAAATTGCAGGTAAAGAGTTTATTGTTTGAAAATGCCAAAAATATTTAATTAAAAAATATAAAAGTTCTTGTTTCTTCATGTATGATTAATTAGGCATTTTGTTCCCTATAATACTTAATTCTTTTATTATTAGTGTCTTCGAGTAATATGCTTGCTAGCAATTTTAATCTTTCTTTTAGCTTAGTTTTCATGTTATGGCAATGTTTCTATATATTTGAAAAGGCAGTTTTATATTCATATATTTTACAAATACTTTTTCAGTTTGTTGGATATTAATTTATTTTTTGCTGTCTAATATGCTGTATATTTCATTTACAAATTTATTGTTTTGGGTTTTGCTAGACTTTCCCTATCATGGTATCATATAAAATGTGTATTTATTTTCTCTTATACTGTAGATTAATTTTATCATTAATATGTAATTCTTTAATCTTGTTGAAATGTGTAATGACAAAAACACAGTGGAAATCTATATACCACTTCCCAATTTCCAATAAAATTCTTTTGAGAGCTTTTATCATATTCTTTGATTTCCATATTGATCTATTTTGGGGTCATTAGTTTTCACACCAACAACTACTGTCTGAATGTTGTTTTGGCTATGGAGTTTGTGAAGCCCTGCTCACTCTTTTCAAATCTGATTCAATTTAGCTTCAAGTAGCTACTGTAAGGAGGTCACTCCCTTTTTATTTTTGTACAGACTTTTCCTCCTTAGAAACAAACCTTGGACATGTGGACTTGAGGTAATTTTTTAGTGCATGTGTATATGATGTGTTATGTGATGTGCCTGTGTGTGCCTGTGTATGTGTGTGTCCCTATGTACCATGCCACTTGTGTCAGAAGACAACTTCAGATGTGGGTCCTTGCATCCATTTTGTTGGAACAGATTCTCTTATTCACTGATGCTTATACCAGGCTTACTGGGCTGCAAGTTTTTAAGGACTCTGTTATTACAGATGTGTGCTAGCACATCTGGATTTAGTTGATTTCTGGGGATTGAACTCAAGTCCTCAGGCTTGCAAGGCAAGCATTCAACTGACTGAGTCCAGCCCAAAAAGCAATGATGTTAGGCTTTTTATTCTCACTTCATTTTATGCCTTTCTTTCTGGTTTTGTGCATATGCCTTTCCTGAAGGATGCACTGTAATAATGTCTGAATTGAAGATATTCTGGGCTAGAAACACTCTGGAAAGTTGGCTGACTCCTTATCCCACAGCACCTGTATCTACACAGCCCATATGGTCACCATTACCTACAGGTAAATAGATAGGTACACAAGCTCAAATTTTATTGGGGTGTAAATATTCCTTGAGACACCAAACCTATTCCCATAGCTGTCACAGTCTAGTGATGGTTGATTGAGGTTAGCTCACCTCTGGTAAGAGTCAGTTGATTAGGGAACCTCACCTGAAGAACTGTCCTGACTACCTTAATCCATGCAGGAAGATTCAATGTGGGTGGCATCCCAGATAAAAAGGTTGTGGCAAAAGGACTATTACTCACATTTTCTTGCTCAGCCTCCCTCTTGTCACCGAGTGGATTCCAGGTTTAATCACTGACTAGGACTAATGGTTTTCTAGGATGCTCCAGCTTTGGGGACCAAGCCAAGTCACTGCCTACTTCTCAGTATTTCAGGTGTTCGAAACAGTTGTAATGATTTCAATCTAAGCTGCTTTAATAAATTCTCTCTTCTCTCTCTGTCTCCCTCCCTCACTCTTTCTTTCTCTGTTTCTCTGTATCCAATCTTCAGAACTGTTCGAGAAAACCCTTATGAATACAGGTGTATTCTGCTTACATGATTCTCTGTATGAACTCAGAATAGTTATATAGTTATATCTAAATCAATATGCAAAAAGTATAGGAACTTAGTTAAATTTGACTCCCAACTAAATTAAAATATGGAAATGGCAGCACCCTTCCCTTGGGTTTCCTTAATGTAAATTTACACTCTGTTTTTTCACATTCACATATAATTTTCTATTTTATTTTTATTTAATTTTTTTTCATTTTACATACCAATCCCCAGTTCTCCCCTCTCCTTTCCAATTCCCCCCAACTCTTCCCTTCCTACCCCCCATCTGCTCCTCAGAGGGAATAGGGCCTTCCTTCAGGAGTCAACAAAATCTGGCATACCAAGTTAAGGCAGGACTAAGCCCTTCCCACCTGTATCAAGGTTGAGCAAGGTATCCCACCATAGGGAATTGGCTCCAAAAAGCCAGTTCATGTACTCGGTATAAGTCCTGGTCCCACTGACAGCCCCCACCAACAGATCAAGCCACATAACAGTCACCCACATTCAGCTATAGGTCCATAGTCCAGGAACTCCCACTAGCTCTGGCCAGCTGTCTCTGTGGTTTTCCCCATCATACTCTTGATGTTCCCTTGTTCATATGGTCCCTCCTCTCTCTCTCTCTTCTACTGAACTCCAGCAGCTCAGCCCAATGCTTGGCTGTGGGTCACTGTATCTGCTTCCATTAGTTGCTGGATGTAGGTTCTATGATGACAATTAGGGTAGTCACTTTTCTGATAAAAGGGGAAAGCCTGTTCAGACACCCTCTCCACTATAGCTAGGCATCTTAGCTGGAGTCATCCTTGTAGATTCCTGAGAATTTCTCAGTATCAGGTTTCTCCCTAATCCCATAATGGCTCCTTCTATCAAGATATCTCTTTCATTGCTCTCCCTCTCTGACCCTCTCCCAACTCAGCCTTCCAGGTCCCTCATGTTCCCATCCCCATCCCTCCCTTCTAACCCTTTCCAGTTTACCCAGGAGATCTTAACTATTTTCTCTTCCTGGGCCCTGTATGTGTGTCCCTCCTAGGTCACCCTTTTTACCTAGCTTCTCTGTGTACTGTAAGCTGATAGCTGATTATCCTATGTTTTATGTCTAGTATCCACTTATGAGTAGGTATGCAACATGTTTGTCTTTCTGGATCTGGGTTAACTCAGTCAGGATGGTTTTTTTTTTTTTTTTTTTTTCTAGCTTCATCCATTTGCCTGCAAATTTCAAGATGCCATTTTTTTTTTCTGTGAGTAATACTCCATTGTATAAATGTACTACCTTTATTTTATCCATTCTTCAGTTGAGGGGCATCTAGGTTATTCCCAGGTTCTGGCTACCACAAACAAAGCTGCTATGAACATAGTTGAGCAAAAGTCTTTGTGGTATCATTGTGTGTCCTTTGTGTATATGGCCAAGCGTGGAATTGTTGGGTCTTGAGGTGGATTGATTAACAATTTTCTGAGAAACTGCCATACTGATTTCCAAAGAGGCTGTACAAATTTGCACTCCCACCAGCAATGGAGGAGTGTTCCCCTTACTCTACATCCTCTCCAGCATAAGCTGTCATCAGTTTTTTTTTTTTTTTTTTTTTTTTTTATCTTAGCCATTCTGATAGGTGCAGGATTGAATCTCAGAGCTGTTTTAATTTGCATTTCTCTGATGACTAAAGACGTTGAGCACTTCCTTAAATGTCTGTCTGCCATTTGATATTGTTCTGTTGAGAATTTTCTGTTTAGATCTTCTGTACTCTATTTTTTAATTGGATTATTTGATATTTTGTTGTCTAGTTTCTTGAGTTCTTTATATATTTTGTAGATCAGATCTCTGTCAGATGTGGAGTTGAGAGCGTTGATCTCCAAAATATGTAATTTATACTCTCAACAATCAGTTAGGTTCTGTCTCAGTCAATTTTCTAACTATATGAATATTGTTCTGGGTTCCTTTAGTCTTCAGTCTTAAATCTTCAGCCACCAATACATTCAGACAATTTGGTTAACTCACATGTCAGATGTGAGAGTGAGAGATGACAGAGCCACACTAGCTTCTCCCTAAACGCTAGAGTGCAGATGTTGCTTTATTTAGCCAACAATGAGAAACTCCAGTAGATGTTTCCTTCATTAAGGACTTAAGGCTAATCACATGTCTCCCACTTTAAGATGGGATTAGCAATACTACCAGCTCTTTATTTTCAGTTTTGTTTATTTTCACTTTTTAAATACCTTTTCATTAACATATAAAACATGGGCTTCATAGTAGGATTTTCATACACACTTCACTTTTGTTGGTCTCCCTCTATTCCCCTCCCCCTACCCTTTCCTTCCTCTTCTGTTCTCTTCTTTCCACTAGTCCCCATTCTGTTTTTAAGTCACATATACTCTGTTACCCTCTAGCCTGCTATTTTCCACCTGTCATTACCTTACTAATTTTGTAACATATACCTGCACCTCATAGCACATAAGTGTAAACATCAAATGCTAAGAATCACACATTAAAACAACAAGTAGTATTTGTCCTTCTGAATCCAGGTTGCCTCACTCAACATAACAAATCAGTTCCATCCATCTTTCTACAACGGTCATGATTTTACTTTTCTTCATAGCTAAATAAAAGTTCACTTTGTATATGTACCACATTTCTTTTATCCATTCTGTTGGTGGATGCCTAGCTTGGCTATTGTGAACAGAGCAGCAGTAAACATGAATGAGTATTCATCCCTATGGCTGACTCAAGTATCCTTCAAGTATCTTCCCAGAGTGGTGGAGCATTGTCACATGGTAGGTCTATTTTCTGTTAGTTTTTGTTTTGTTTTGTTTTGCTTTGCTTTGTTTTTAAAACCTCTTTACTGATCTCCTTAGTAGCTGTATCCATAGCAGTGAATAGGGATTGCTCTTTTCTATATCCTCACCAGCATCTGTCCTCTAAGTCAAATCTGAAATGGAAACTCTTTTGAATCTGCATGACTGTGGGGACTCACTTTAACTGTCATGGATGGGAGCCATAAGCATTGGGCATAGTAGTAGAGAATGTAGAGCCTGTGGGTATGAAAGAACACAAATGATGGTGGTCTAGCAAACTTTGAATATATACTATGTTTTTATTAGATTCCAACAGATAGAATAAAAATATTCATCTGATTTTTATCATGGAAGACAGTTTGGCATAGTTTGTCCTTGAAATGGTATAGACTTAGTAACAATTCCAGGCTCATCTGTCTTCCTGCTGTGTCATCTGTCAATTTGCTGCAATTCTTATGCCTTCCTTGGTCAATGTGAAAATTCAATGAGATAATACAAACCAAGCACCTAGCACAGGCACTAGTTCATTGTTAATAGTCTACAAGTTTGCCTGTGTTTATTGTAGCCACCTTAACTCATGCAGGTACTATTGTGATGGTTTTTGAAAGAATAGTTGAACATCTACAGAAAAGGGAATTAGCTGTTTATTGATTTCTTGGCCATTGCTAGCATAAGAACTCGGAGACAACATCAACTTGTCTGAGATCTTAACTACCTAGGTTTGCATCACATCAAAGCCAGTCCCTTTCAATGAGGATATAGAAGATAATAGTATCAACTTAATGCTCAGGGTGAACTTGGCAGGAATAGAGAATAGGGCTTTTAAACCTGGGTACTGTAGATGTAAAGCATGGAATAGGTGAAAGTCAAGGTTTGTTATGATTGTGGTAAGTGGCCAGAGTGGTGGTTTGTGCTGGTTTAAAGCTGATTCTGTAGACACAGAACTCAGATAAGACAGCATGAGAGTATGGATTTGATGTTGTTATAAGCAGCATGTGGCATGGATATAGTCACTGTTCCAGCTCTGCAGATTTTTTCAATTCTGCCATTCCGACATCTGAATTTAAATGCAATGCCCCTAGCCCTTGTTTGAATATATTTTGTCAGAAATACCTTTGTTTGTTTGTTTTTTTGGATGGGAGATTGCAGTACTAGGAATTTAACCTAGAGTTTATAAATGATCAAAACCCAAATTTGGCCTGAGAAAATACAGTATGGTGCTCATGAAATTGAACAGGAGAGGTGAGGGAAATAGCAGTAAATATCTGGGGCTGAAAAATCCATCTCTGTAGTAGGAACTGAATCTTGAGAAAGGATTTATATCAGTAAAGAGTAACTGCCAAGGACATTGCTACTACCTTATATTTGCTACTCACCAGCCTTTATCAATAGTTCCTGTTTCTGGTGCAAAAAAGACACTTTCTAAAAATTCAGGCTGGAAGGAGAGGATGTTCCTGTTTTTGTGAAAATCCTATGCTGGATTTCAGAGGTCACTTTAGGCCATTTAGGTCATTCTATTCACAGCCAAATCCCTCCTCGATTGAAAGACTGCACTACATTTTGGGATGGGAGAATGGGTGTGGAGGTCCCAGAAGCCTCTAGACTCTACTTAGAGATGTTCTAATCACCATTTCTTCCAAGTTATGTTTTTTTTAATTTCCAGAAGGCTGGAGTGGCATCTGCCTGCTAATGACAGCTCATTTAGTGGAGTAACAGTTGTTTGATACTCAAAGGGAATGAAGCTGTCTGATGACACCTCCTGCTAACCAGGATATTTACTATAATGAGCATTAGCATGAAATATGGGCTATTAATGAGGGGAAATAGCTCACAAATGATAGCCAAAGGAAAGACAGGGAGCAGAAGAGAACTCTGAGATAGATTCATTCTGGTCTCTGTGGCTGTAACTTTCTGTTTTACTCAATGGGGGTCTTGGAACAGCAACAACATCACAACTCCTATTTACAGGCATTTAAGAAATCAGAGGAGCAGGTGCCCTGGACAATATGGCTTTCTTTGCTGTCCACCTGTAGGAAACACTCCACACAGCAGTGTTTATGAGTTAGAGTATAGACGCAGTAGGTCTGGATTCTGAACAGCTTTATGTAAACGTTAATAAAAAATGTGGGCATTATAATTGCATTTTGGCAATTGAATTTGATTGATTTCCAATGGTCTTATTTTGAAGACTAGTTTGATTCTCTGTTTTCTTTGTTTAATTTTTATAGCCATCAAAGCAGGACTGGTACTGAAAAGAGTGAGTTACTGACAAGGCTGCTGCATAGCTCATTGTGGTGCTGTCTCGACACACTCAGCCTTTTTCTTGAGGGAAGAATAATTTGTTCAGTGATTTTCATCTTGGAAAAATGTGGTTTCCCACCAGTTTCATTTTGTTTTTTTCTTTCATACCCTTGGATTCCTTTTTCTTGAACTATATAAGTGGCTATGTGGATAAAAGCAGATGCAGACCACAAGCTAAGAACAGCTGCTTGGAGAAAAGAGAGTCAATACAACTTTATCCAGGATGCCCCCTTCCTCTGTGTTAAGGAGAATAACTCACCATGCCAGTGTTCCCTGCTCAAAAGGACTATATTATCTGTCTAGGTTGTCTATTACTTTCCTCCCTGTGAGCAGTCATTCATACACCTGAGAAAATTATGTTCTTACTTACTTTTAAAGCACAGTATCATTCAAAATGTTTCTCAGGTTTATGGTATTCTCCCTTGGGGAGTCTCTGGGGGGCATTTTCTGTTTGCAGATTCCAGTAGGAGATATTTCCTGGATTTAGCTGTATGAAGAATTCACTCCTTGACTAAGGATGAAAATTATGAGAAAACAAAGTTGGCTGGATATGCTTTGATATTCCTTGGTGAATGCCAAGTCTTTCTGGTGATTCTTTTGGTCTCTCCTTCTTTTAGTTGGGACCTTTTCAACACTTGAATTCACTCTTTTTTGGGAAAACTTCACCCATCTCCCCAGCAGCTTCAGGTTGTGTTGCTGTTGCTGTCAGCTGTCCCGGGAAGGTTATTTATACCATCAAAGCCTCACGTTTTTCTTTCCTATGAAATGCGTTTTTCTTCTTTAATTCTTATTTTAACCTATGGGTTTGGTACTTTTTTGAGTTTAAACTCTGTGACACTAGGTGTTGCTTGTTGTCAATCAGTTTTATCTTAGGTACATAGTACAATTTCTGGTAGATTATAGTATTCTGTTGAATGAGCATATTGAATTGGTAAAAGACTTTGTTATAAAAAAATCTTAGAAATTGCCAATCAATAATTTTATTTGTATTCATGGAAAATAAAGCTTTCTCTTTAGTATGTTAGAATTGGAGGCATTGGCTCTGCCTTTGTAAGAGTGTTTTTGGTGCTTGATTAGGTATATGTTATTTATATTATACATATATATTGTGCATGGATGATGTGAAGGATAACACTTCTCTAAATTTCAGTTCTTTTTTTCTTTTGTGTTTTTTTTTTTTTTCTTTTGAGACAGGGTTTCTTTGTGTAGCCCTGTCTGATGGAACTTGCTTAGTAGATGAGGGTGGCCTTGGACTCATACGAGTAACTCATATATTTTAGAGACATCCTTGTGCCACCAGTAATTCCCCATATGCACAATTATTTTTCCATTACCTTAGGAAGTTATTTTCTTTGCCTTTTATCTGTTTACCTTTCCACTGTCTTATGCTGTTTGTTTGTCTTAACTTATATTTTGGTTCTTTTTTTTGTTTTTAACTTTTCCTTCCTTCTTTTTTTTTATTTGAATTAGAAACAAGATTGTTTTACATGTCAATCCAGTTCCTTCTCCCTCCCCTCCTCTCCTACCACCCCCCCCCAACTAAAACCCTACCTATCACATATTCTTTCTGCTCCCCAGGGAGGGTGAGGCCTTCCATAGGGGGCCACCAGAGTCTATCATATCCTTTGGGATAGGGCCTAGGCCCACCCCAGTGTGTCTTGGCTCAGGAAGTATCCCTCTATGTGGATCAGGCTCTCAAAGTCCACACCTATGCTAGAGATCTTGAAATTTGCAGGAAAATGGATGGAACTAGAAGAAACTTTTCTGAGCGAGGTAACCCAATCACAAAAAGACAAACATGGTATGTACTCACTCACATGTCAATTTTAGACATAGAGTAAAGGATTGCCAGTCTACAATCCACACTGCCAGAGAAGCTAGTAAACAAGGAGGACCCTAATAGAGACATGCATGGTCCCCTTGAGAAGGGGAAAGGGACAATATTTTGGTTCTTATTGGGGGATTGGTTTTAGAGAAACTTAGCTTTGATTGTATTATACGAGTAACTTGTTATTCAAGTAAGTGTACATACCTGTTTGATTGAGCTCTTCTATTCAGGGCATGTGGAGAACAGGGTCATCATCAGGCATCTTACTTGGGTACTCTCTGCCTTATTTTTTGAGACAGGTAGCATCTTTCACTGGGTTTGGAGCTCAATAGTCTGTCTAGACTAGCTGCCAACAGGCCTCTGCGGCCATTCACCTGTCTCCAATTCTCCAGTGCTGGGGTTACACACAGCTTTTACAGGAGCACTCCTGGTCACATAGCAAGCACTTTACCCACTGAGTTATCTACCTGGCCCTTAGTCTTCAATTGCTATTGCTAATAGTTGTTATTTGCTATTTTAATTTTAAAAATCTTCTAAAAGGGCTACAGTTCAATTGGTAGAATACTTTCCTGGAAGGTATGATGCTCCAGGTTCAGTCCCTAGTTGAGAGTAAAAGGCAAAAATAAACAAGTGATAATATCGCTATTTCTACTACTTATGTATTTTGTTTTTAACTGAACCTAGAAATTTACTAATATCTATCCACATTCCCTATCTCGTTCCTCCATCCATCATCTGTGCATCCTTCCTTTCATCTCCCATTCATTTATTTATTTACTGTGAGCTGAATTGTTTTTGTTAAATTAATTTGCTTAGTTTATTTTGTTTCCAGAATGGGCCAATTTCATCAAATTAAATTTGTGGTCTGCTGGTCTTTCCAAAATTCTGTGCAGGAGTTAGAAGTCTTCCTTGGGATTTTATGTACCAAACCCTACTGAAAATATGCAATATACTCTTCATGCTTTCAATATTTTATTTCTAATGTATTTAAGAACTCATGAATTTTGATTTCTGAGCTGATGCACTGGGGACAAAATGATAGTTTTTTCTACTTAGAAAATAAAATGCTTCTTTTTTGCTCACTAATTGTCATTACATTTTGTTGTGTTTACTGGTGCTGATAATTGGTCTACAACTATCCTTTGAATTTTCAGCCCATTTGATTGCCTTTTGCTTATCCCATGTACAAAAACTCGTTTACTTTTTTTTCATTTTTTATGACCCTATTTTCATTATTTTTTCTGGTGTGCTTATAGAGACAGATACTTATTTTTAAACTCTTAAACTCTTACTGTAAATGGTTTAAATGTTTTCTTTTTTGAAGGCCATTGTATAGATGAAGATTTGAGCAGGTTTTTTTTTTTTGTTGTTTTTTGTTTTTTGTTTTTGTTTTTTGTCAAATGTTGACAATGAGCTTGCTTTGGTCACTGCTGTCATTTTATTACACTGTAAATTAGACTGAAGTATGTTGGGTCATGCATCTTAGCTGGTGAACTCACGGGGCTTCTCTTCCCATCCAGATACTGTCAGATCTCTTGATTGTGACTTCATGTTGTACTTTACAGGGAAGAAGGCAATTTTTTTTAAAAGAATATTTTGTGTTTACCATCTACCATATACTTTTTCTGGGCTGAATCAAGACCTTTGACTTTGTCTATGAGCATTTATTTGTTACAAAGACCACCATGAATGATTCTCTTGACCTCTTGTCAGTGTCTTCTTTTGGAACATTGACCATTGGGGAATAAAGCCCAGCTTTCAAAATATTCTTGAGCATCTTTGCAGCAATAGGTAATTCTGATTAAAGGATGATGCCCAGGAGAGAAACACAATCAGCCCCAAGTTCAGTGTTTTTTGGGACTGAAGCATTCTTTCCTCGGGAAATCAGTCATGCAATGTATTCCTGACATGACTTGTCAGCATTTACTAACAGCATACAGCTTGTGTGACTTACAGCAGTTTTCATGGTTGGGGAATTGGTACTCTACCCCAGCCTGTAATGTCTGGATCTTAAGTCAGAAGTCCCAATCTCTTGCATCAATCTGTACTCACACTGTCTGGTAAACAAATACTCTCTGCCCCTGTGTAAGTACAGTGATTTCTCTTGTTGGGGTCAGGAAATAAAAAAAATCAATTAGGAATTTATCTATTCTTTTTTCCCTTTTGCTCCCTCTTCCATTATGTAAATAGTATGATGCACTTGTTCTGGAAAATTTGAAACAATGTAGACATGCATGTATGTAAAATACTGTTTCTGCTCTCCCTTTCTCAAGGGTGACTATTTAGAGATATTTCTAACTCACCTTGTTTTCTTGATTTCTAATATCTCCATATTAAAGTGTATGTATTCTTCAGTTAAAATATTATAGCAACAGAACTCTATTGTTTTAAAGATTTATATTTATTTGAGTATGTGCCATATGAGTAAGTACAGGTACTTGTGGATGTCAAAAAAGGGGGTTGGGTTCCCTAGAGATGCAATGCAGGTGGTTGTGAGCTGCCCAGGGTGAATGCTAGAACTGAACTGAGATGCTCTGAAAGAGCAGTATGTTCTTGGACTGTTGAGCTACCTCTCCAGCCCTCCCCCACATCTCTATTTTAATGGTTACATAAATGAGTTATCTCTTTATGTCAGCATGTAGTGTGTCAAATTCAATTTACATTTAGTGTAAGTTTATATATGAATGCCTGTGGTTGGTCTTTCTGAATAATAATATTCACTGATTAGTAAGGCTTGTTACCTTTTCATAGTCCTTGGTCTTACTTTATTTACTGTTTTCAGAAAACAAAAGGATGTCTTAGTTGTTTTTCTCTTGCTGTGAAGACAGTCACCAAGGATACTTATAGAAGAAAAACTTTATTTGGGTCTTAGTGTTTTAGAGGGTGAGTCCATGACCACCATGGCAGGGAACATGGAAGCAGGGAATCAGATATAATGCTTGAGCTGTAGCTGAGAGCTTACATCTTGAATCACAAACACAAGGCAGAGGGGGCTACCTGGGCTTTTGAAACCCCAAAGCTTACCCCCTAGTGACACATCTCCTCCAACAAGGTTAAATCTCTTAATCTTTCCCAAATAGTTCTACCTACTAGTGACTTAAGCATTCAAATACCATGAGCCTGTGGGGGGCCATTCTCATTCAGATAACCACAGGGGAACTTTAAGTTTCCTCACTCTGCAGATTTTACAGTTTCCATGCAATGTTGACATTCTTCATGTATTTAATGGCTACATTTCTAGGCACACATCTGTAGCCAATAGCTCTTCTTGTTGGCTTGCTGTTCTAGCATCATTTTATTCTTTTCCATGTTTATCAATAATTTTCTTTATTTATATTTTATTGGGGTATTGCACGTCTAGCTTTTCTGTTTTTATTTTAGTCAGTATATACCCAGTGAATCTTTCTGTACTACTTTTGTGCTTTGCGTAGAAATTGAATGAGTGATGATGGGAGGTGGGGGAGGGAGAAAGAGAGAGAGAGAGAGAGAGAGAGAGAGAGAGAGAGAGAGAGAATTTAGCATAGAAACTGTCCTGTGATCACAAGTCTGATCACAAGGGACTTGGCTTAGAGGCCACTAGGGATGGATTTCTCCTTCAGGATCTGCTCTGGATTCCTCCTTCTGTTTTCCTAATAATACTAGAAAGGGAAGCTTCACAACTGCCCCTGGTTAGGATTTACAATACCTTACAAAAATGTGGCAATAACATGGCTTTGCTGTAACAAATTAAAGGAAGACTGTTTCTTCCTGGTAATAGAATGAAATCGGATTTCTACCTCTGGCATGTTCTGACAAGCTTCAAAGAGGATATTACCATCTCTTTCCTTAAGTGTTTATAAAGCTGGCCTTGCCAATCTGACCAGGTAAGCACCCCACATGAGATCTCATTCACCTGTACACTTGCTAAGTAGATGGGAGGAATACTAGTCCCTAATGAGATAATGCACTGATCTCATTTATCTGCAAGACTGTGAACTCCAAAGGCGTATTGGCATCTATCCTTGTCAGTGTATTTATTTGTGTTTATTGTGAAGGCCACACCCCTTTGGGCATGGCTTCAGGTGCAGAAGGGAACCAGGAACCAGAAAGAGGGAAGTGTGAGGTGGGGCTGCCTCTCTCTCTCTCTCTCTCTCTCTCTCTCTCTCTCTCTCTCTCTCTCTCTCTCTCTCTCTCTCTCTCTCTCTCCTCTCTGCCTGTCTCTCTGTCTTTCTCTCTGTCTCTCTCTCAGGTGGAGGATGGGATTGGAAGGGTAGAGAAAGGCTGCGGTGGTTCTTTATTATTATCTGTGTAAGTTGTTCCCCAAGAAAACACCCATTTATCATTTATCTTGGGTCTAGTGAACTCATTATCACCTGCCTTCAATAAGGCAACTTTATTTCCTTCTTTCTATCTCTTCTTCAGATACTGACTACAAGCCTAGACAAGTTTTCCTGGATATGCTGTGTTTTCTCTCAGTCCCCATCCTCTTCTGCTACGCTTGTCCATGCACATTGCTGACAAATTTCTTAGACCCTAACTCAAAAAGGCACAAAATCCTACTTTTCTGTTTCCTTCCTCTGGGCAGTTACCAAGATTTACACCTGGTTTGTAGTGTTTGTCTCTCAAACTCTAATACAATGGCCCTTGATATTCTTTCTGAAATTGTTTTAAAATTCTCTTTATTAACAAGATGAAAAACATGCAAGCTGAAACCCCAAGTTCCACAGTAAAAACATAGCACCTATAAGCTGGAGAGCCAGAAAAATGTATGACATAATTGACCATGATTCCAAATGGATCTGAAGTCTGGAGAACAAGGAGCTTCTGTGTACAAGGGCAGGATAAGATGAAAGTCCCAGCCTCAAAAGAGGGAGAGCATTGCTTTCCTCTACCATTATGCTGTGTTCACACTGGACCTTCTGGATTCATTCTGATTCAAATGTGAAATCTAGCCTGAAAAAACCCTCACTGACATATCCAGCTTTCCCAGCTATCTGGCCTGGTCAAGTTGACATGTAAGATTTTTTAAAATATATAATACTGCAATTTACTCTTTAAGAATTTCCTACAATGTATTTTGATCATATTTTGCCCCAATTCCTTCTCTAGCTTCTAGATCCTCTCCCTGCCACACCCAACTTTTTGTTGTTGTTGTGGATTTAATAACCCACTGAGTCCAGTTTGTGCAGTTACATATAACCATGTGTGTGGGGTTATGCACTGAACCTACTAGGGACCACACCCTTGAAGAAAAGTAACTACTTCCTCCAGCAGCCATTAGATGCTAAGAGAGGCTCTCGAATCCCTTCCCATTCTGTGCTGGAATGTTGGCCCGCTCTTGTGCTGGTACTCACAGGTGCTGTGAGTTCATGAGTGCACCAGTCCTGCCATGTTCGGAAGACACTGTTGTGCCTAAGTTCCCCCTGACCTCTGGCTCTTACAACCTTTCTGTACTTCCTTCCAAGATAATCCCTGAGCCTCAGGATCTGTATGTGATGTAGATGTCCTATTTGTGGCTAAGCACCCCAATGACACTTATTCTCTTGTCGTGGCCCAGCATGTCTCAGCCCCAAGCCACAGTAGCCATGAGGTTTGGCCTGAGTGGGGGAGCATGGACTTGGAAAATCCTAGCAACCCAACGGCGATAAAGACCAAACACAGGCATCTTGTCATCTTTAGAGAGCTCTCAGTTTCATGCTGCAAAACTGGAGTCTCTTGTTTATTGAGCATCTTCCTGGCCTTTTTCTAACCATGCTTCCAGGGCCATGAGTCCATTTCTGTATCCTTCAGATGACTCCTCTCTGCTAGATAGCTCCTAACTCTCTCTTTACTTGTTACTCACACACCTAACCTCCAGCCCAGGTGCAGGCTTATTCAAATGCTTAGTCCTGTAGAGATGCAAACTAGGAGGCATTCTACACTGAGGCTATGCTATGCAATAGCAGACTTGCTCACATTAGCAATATAATTGTAGGCCAGAGCTCCTGGTGTTCCTGTTTACTGAAACCAGAGGCTGGACCATAAGACATTCCATAATGGAACTTTTTTGGTCCCCAACATTCTCTGCTCTCTGACTACATGTTAGTTTCTGCATTAATCACTGTTCACTACACACACACACACACAAATGTCATCCAAGGATGTCTGAGAGCTGCCCTAATCCATGGGTAGAGAAATATAAATTTAGAGGGCAGTTTTATATTACATCAGTTTCACAGGATAGTATTAAAGTGGGCTATGGACATGAACAGAGAGTTCTTAGAAGAAGAAACACAAATGGCTAAGGAAAGTTTTTGAAAGTGTTCATCATCCTTAGTCATGAGGAAAATTAAGTTAAAATGATTTCAAGATTTCATCTTACCCCAGTCAGAAGGTCTAAGGTTAAGAAAACCACTGAGAAATGTTGGTGAGGAAGTGGGGAGACAGAAAACACTCACACACTGTTAACAGGAGTACAGATTGGTGCTGCCAATCTGTATTGTAAAGCAGTTCCTCAAAAAGTTAGAAATTGATCTACCATATGACCCAGCTAGTCCACTCCTGGGCATGTACCCAAGGGACTCTATTTCCTACTACAGAGACACATGCTCAACACATGTTCAAAACTACTCTATTCATAATAGTTAGACCATAGAAGCAGCCTAGATGTCTATTAGCCAATGAATGCCTATGAATAGATCATGAAACTGCTACCTGTATACAATGGAATTATTCAAGTGTAAAGAAAAATGGAATTTTCAGGTACATGGATAGAGCTGAAAAACATTACACTGAGTGAAGTAGCCCAGACTCAGAAAGACAAACATCATATGTTCTCAATCAAATATGATTTTAGTGTCAAATCTTTAGATTTGTGTGATTACTTATGAGCATTTGTATAATCCAGGCAACTAGGAAAGGGCCATTGGTGGGGAAGGGGAATAATGATCTTAAGGAAGGGGAAACAATGTAACACAGGTGAAGTGGCAAAGGAAATAGAGGAAGGCAAGTGTTGGTGAGAAGGTGATGAGAGCAAGGGTAGAGGAGGGATCGGGGAGGATAATTAACACATATGAAAATTCCATATGAAAGTCTTCTCTTTTAATATATATCTTAAATAGGGGATAATACTCCTCCCAGAAGCCACATGTTGCCAAATCAGAAGCCAAGTCCTGGAGATCCCCAAAACAATATAAGCTACTGGTATTACTCTTGACTACTCACTAGACCTTGATGATATGACTATTGCTGAAGACAAAATAATACCCATTGGTCACAGGACATGTTTCTGTTGGTGCTGACCAGATGTGTAATTCTGACTACCACACATCTCTTCTTTTTAAACTGTATGTGTAGAACTGTATTAATAAAACCCCACCACTTCTAGCACACTTTGTAAAAAGATTTATTTATTTTCCTACGTGTGTATGAATGTTTTGCCTGCACGAATGCATATGCACCGCATGTGTGTTTGCTGGAACTGCTGGAACTGAGGTTTCAAATAGTTGTGAGCTACTATTTGAGTGCGGGGAATTTAACACTGGTCTTCTGCAAAAGCAGCAAATGCTCTTAACCTCTGATCCATCTCTAATGCATTATTATGATTGACATCCCATTAATTTTTATTTGTATAAGTTCAACAATGAATTTTTAATAATTAGCAGCAGTTTTTTTTTTTTTTTTTTTTTTTTTGGTCTAGCAGGTGTCACAATCATCAGTGTCTGCAGTGTGGTGTAGATTGAGGACCAGAAGAAGAATGGTGCCCCTCACAGTGTCATTCTTCTATTCTGCATGTGACATAAAAAAAGGGGCAGCAGTGTCTAATTGTCCAGTAAATAATATTAAATAACATTCCTTTATCTTACAATACATATTACATTTCAAAGAAAGTATAGTATTTTCCCTATCACAAAGAATTGGTTGATTTTGTAATTTCTCACATAATGGCTTTTGGATTTTTCAAAACACCTCATATTATTTTGGAGGTCTACGAGGTCAACATTACTTTTACAACAAAGTTAAGAAACTGCCTGTTTTTTTTTTTTTTCATGCTGTGGGGACATATTCACAGATGATGTCTAAGATCTGAGTGAGTTTTCATAAGTGACCTTGGTAGCCTTGTGTTCTTTACTGTACTAATGAATGGGGGAAGAAAAACATGTTTATTTCTAAATCTCTTGGATAAAGTTTTAAAAATTAATCTAAATAAACCCCACTGTGTGCGACAATGTAGAAAGCAGATAAAGCTTATCTGATAAAGCACTTGAGAGCTGAACTAACCCCCCTTTTTTTCAGAGTGCATCCCCCCTCCTCCTTTTAGAAAGAAGTTATGGTTATTCGAACTTAGGGGTTTGTCAGATACCTTCTCAGAAAAGGCTTTCATTTCAGGCAAAAACAGCTGACGGTACTTGTGGCTAAAGACAAAATTTGAGTTTTCAACTTCAGTGTCAGAATTTTGAGAGTGTGTGGACCATTGCAAGCTTGACAGCCCCTCAGTGCTCATAGACATCACCAGCTATGTAATTTCTAGGGTTCAACAAGGAAAAGGGCCTCCTTCTTTGAAAGGCAGAGGAGAGATTGCAGGGAGGTCCTATGATTAGATTTTGTCTTCTGCTGTCTCCTTTTCTACTCCTTACCATGTTTTAGTTCCCTTCTGGTGTTCTTTGGAAAATGTGAAAAACTTAGACCAATGGCACAGGATTTATTATTTACCTTTCTATTGTATAATGACTCATGTGCATACAAATTAAGTGTATTTGGATTTTATGGCAAATCGTGAGACTTCCTCCTTTTGTGTTTCAGTTCATGCAAATGTCCATTTAGTTATGAGCAGAAGGGCATTGTTACACAGCCCACAGCTGTGCTTCATTTCATCACGAACGCTCCTGTAAGGAGGGACAGACAGCAAGGGCACAGTGAGCAGACCTTGTCTTTCCTTATAGCAATCATGTTTGTGAAAATCATTGGTTATTACAAGAAAATGCTTCCAGTAAGAAAGGATGTGATGAAATTCCCTGGTAGTTCTTTAGTTTGTCTTTCGCAGAAGAAAGTTCCTTTATTAAGAAGTGTGTGGAGGGCTTCACTATCCCTGGGAAGGAGTGGGGGGGGTGTTTAGAGGGTTGGGTGGGGAACATGGGAGGATGAGTGGTCGAGGGAATGGGAGGGATGGATATGTAGGTATGAGTAGTAATTAAAGAATTTAAATAATAAAAAAAGATGTGTGGAGACCATTGGGCAAGCATGGGCTCTAAGCCAGAGTCAGTAGCGGTCAAGGAATCAGTAAGGACTCTTCTGCCACAATTGCCTGGGTTTGAGTACTGGTTCTGCTGTTTGAAACTATATGGTTTTAGGTAAAATGTCAACCCTTCAGAGCATCAGTTTCCTGTCTATAAAATGAAGCAATGTATACCCTAAGTTGTTATCCTGGGCAACATGCACAGCATAGATCCCATAATCTACACTCATCACCGGTAGCTGTTGTTGTATTATCACTACTTAAATGTCTAGGTGGGTTTTGACTGCTATAGAGTTTCCAGCAGGAGTAGAGAGAGTCAGATAATGAGAAGAGTTAGAGACAAGGAGGCAGCAGGGAAGCTGAAGCAGAGGCACAGGGAAGGTTAAACTTCTTTTTGTGAAATCTTGTGCTGAGGGGAAAACAAAGCAGCAGCGGGGAGTGGGGTGGACTGTGTTGAGGCTAATGAAGCTATGGGAACATCTGGATTTAGGCTACATCTGGATGGGGAAGGGGGGAGGTGGAAGCAGTCACTCCCTGGAAGCTACTTCCACCTTCTACATCTGTGATCACCTTGGTCTTCCCAAAAGACAAAGGGAAAGGAGAAACTAATGCTAATCACACATCATTTTTGCTTATCTTCTCAGGTTTTGGTTTGTTTTACTTTGTTTGAGACACAGTCTTGTTGTGTTGCCAGGTCTTGAACTCCTAGGCTTAAGTGATCTCCTGTGTCAGCCTTCCAGGTAGCTGGGATTATAAGCAGCCATCACTCTGTCCAGCAAGTAATCTTAACCTGTTCTGTTACTTCTACTACTTCTTCCTTTTCTTGAGTTTCAGACTCCTTACTCTCAATTTCATCATCATTATCATCACCAATAAAAGGTTATTCTGGGTCAAGATAAATTTTTTAAGCTTCCTGTGCAATGTAACAGTATTATAACTGTAATTTGTGTGTATAAATATTAGCAATTTCATAATAAATGAGCACGAGTCCCACAAAAAAAGAAGTATGCTTTCTCAGGGTTGCTGCAGCCCTCTTAGTCATAACAAGCCGACTTTTGTGGTTTCATGGTTGTCACACAGAGCTCACACTGATATGTAAATGCATAGCACATAGAGGGCTATCTGTCTGAGGTGGTTCCTTCATCCTCTGTGGAGTAACGCTGTTATACCAAGACTACTTATTTGCAGAGTAGGTTCACTGGCCCGTCCAGCAGGCCAGGTTATTCGCGGGTCTCGAGGGGGTTGTCACCTAAAGGGGTCATGAGGGCGAGAGAGAAAAGGAGACCAAGCGGCGCAAGAAAGGACAAGAGTCCGTCTGTGCAATGTCAAGGTCTCCTTTATTGAAAGGTAAAGCTTGCTTATATGCAGGGGATTTTTACTCAGGGCGGGGTAAGGGAGCAGGAGGAATGGAAAATTTTCAAGAGGAAATAGAGGCAAGGTAAATCTTAGCCCATGGTCCCATTGTTAGCGAACCGCAGCTATTTCTGAGAAAAGGGAGAACATTTTGCAACATGTATTGTGCAGCTTATCCGGAAAAAAACATCTTGTAGTCGCAGCGATTCTGGTCATCTAACAATGATTAACTCTTGACTCAGTATGAGGCCCCTTTTGGCCCTCGACATCTCCCCCTTCTGTATACAAAAAGGGATGATGAATCTTATTATCAAGAGAGCCCCTGTCTTAGGCCGCATAGGCTGCGCCCCTGGACAGGCAACGTGCCTTGTTGAGCCGGTCTTGACGACCTCTATACGTTGTTGCCCCCTGTTCCAGGACCTATGCATACTCCCGTCATTGAGTACTCCCTTGCTGCATCAATCTTGAGTTATTAAACCTGAGTCCTTGATTACTGAACCTGAGCTCTTGCTGTGACCCTCGCTCCTCCCCCGGGTCAGCTGCTACTAATTTGTGGTAATGGACCGAAATACTTTTAGGTAAGGCCGAATCAATTTGTCTTTTAATAAGCTGGGTTAGCCGTTGAAGGGCCCATGGGCCAAAAGAAAGAAGCAATAGGAAAACAATTAAGGGGGCTATAATAGTTGGGAGTAAAGTAGACAACCAGGGGGATCCCTGTAGCAAATTTGAGAACCATCCTTTTTGGTTCTCAAACTCTCTCTTTCTTTTAGCCAACCGTTCTCTCAGGATTTCCATAGACTCTTTGACAATGCCAGTATGGTCAGCATAGAAACAACATTCTTCCCTTAAAGCAGCGCAAAGGCCACCTTCCTTAAGGAACAGGAGATCCAGCCCTCTTCTATTTTGCAAAACCACCTCGGATAGAGAGGTCAGCGATTTTTCCAGAGCACTGATGGATCTTTCTATGGCCTCAAGATCCGTGTTCATAGCTATTTGTAATTGCAACAGTTGATTGTTTTGTACAAGGGCAGCTGTTCCGGTTCCTATACCGGCAACAAGGCCACCAATCCCCAGCATAAGGGCAATGGTCATAGAGACAGGCTCTCTCATCACTCTGCGCTGTGCCTGTGAGACCAGTATCTCCCCTGAATAGTATTTGATTTGAGGCCAAAGCTGTACCAAAATGCAATATTCATGTGAAACATCAAGGCTTAAAGCAAATATACAGGGTGTTAATCCTGTGTTGCAAGCCCAATAGGTACCATTGGGTGCCTCAAGATAGTAGCTTCCTATATAGGGGATTATAGTTTTATTGCAAAACTGGGTGTAACTGGAGGGCACCTTTCCTAAACAAAGCCCTTGTCCTGAAACTCTGGGCAGGGTAAGTTGGTGAGGGACAGCCCTGCACCTTGATGATGGGGAGGTGATATTGGATGTACTGGCCATAAAGGCAATCCCTTCATAATAGGGGGGCTCAGCAGACAAGCGGAGCCAGCAATCTCGAGTAGAATTAGGACTGGATGCATTGAGTGCTAGAAGGCTCCCTGTACCAAATTGAATAATCTATCTACAGTGCCTGGATCTGGGCTAATAGAAGGGGTAATTGGGGTAAGCTTAGGGGTAGACGACTGGGCAGGAGTTTGAGCGGGCTTAGGCAGAGTCTTTATCCCTCGTTCGGGGAGGACCGGATTTGGGCCTACAGGTTTTGAAGGGGGGTCAATCCTTTGTAATTGTATCATAAAGGTGGTAGCGGGGTCCACTCCGGACACGTAAAGGCGGAGGCCCCAAATTTTTCCTCCTGTCCAATCTGTCTGCTGTTTACCTAACTCTGTGAAGGAGATTTTTAGTAAGTTACATCTTCCTCCCTCTGTGGCATCTTTTGTGTGGGGAGAATGGTTGGAATCATAGCATGGGCCACATGATTGCCCACCGCACAGATAGGTGCCTGGGCTGCTACGGTTATAGGGCCCCACCGTAATGAAATCAGTAGTTACAGGGGCGGTCCACCAGATGTGTCCAGTGCTAACACAACTCCAGGAGGCACAGTAACCATCCTGGGGTCCACCGCATTGAGCTGTTAGATGGCGGCTAAGAGAATGCCCAGGGCAGACATAAAAACGGGTCTGTCTAGTTGCTGCCTTACCCCAAGGGGAGTTACATCCCCACCCAGACGGGTTGGTCCATCTATCTACAATATCACAAAGGTCTACATATAGATCTGGGAACCATTTTCCAAAAGGAAAGTCTATGGAGGTGTTGTCTGCGGCTACATCCCCGGTGGAGAGGTTGATGATGACCCATCTCTGAGGGGTAGGCATGTGCGGCTGTCTTCCAGCGGCGGCAGCAGTCATGAGCATGAGGCAAAGGGTCTGGAACATGGTCTCTGGCCATCTAACTTTCCATCCTGAAGAAGACATCTGTAAGAAAAAGAAAATCCGTCTCAGGGGTGTCCCTGGACATTTGCTAAGAAGAATCCTTTATATTGAAGGGCTTGACTAATCTTGCTGGCAACCAGCGGGCTCCATTGTCCTTAGTATTATAGATGCAAGCGGAGCCTTTTCCCCAAATTAAAACGGGGTCTGGTCCATTCCAGGCCCCCGTGATGGGATCTTTCCAGAGAACCTTTGCGTATTCCTGACGAGTCTCTGGATGCCAATGCCTATCAGCTGCAGATTTTCCTTGCTCATCAAGGGTTAAAAAATTTAGAACAAAAAGGGCATGAGCAAGAATAAGTTTTTGATTACCTTTATGGGGAAACAGAGTTTCTTGTGCCTTTAGCTTATTAACAGTATTTTTTAAGGTTTGATGGGCCCGCTCCACGATGCCTTGTCCTTGGGGATTGTAAGGAATTCCGGTAACATGTTTGATACCCAATTGTAAGCAAAATTGTTTAAACTTTGTGCTAGCATATCCCGGGCCATTATCTGTTTTTATAGAAACAGGCTGTCCTAATATGGCAAATGTATGTAACAAATGGCTTATAACATCTTTGGCAGCCTCTCCGGTATGGGCAGAGGCAGAAATGAACCCACTATAAGTATCAATAGTGACATGAACAAATTTGAGCCGTCCAAAAGCAGGGACATGTGTAACATCCATTTGCCAAAGTTGACCCGGAATTAGGCCTCTAGGATTTACTCCTACATGAGGTTCTGGTAAATATATCAAGCAATTTTTGCAAGATTTAACAATTTCCCTGGCCTGATCTCTGGTAATGGAAAATTTTTGTCTCAAAGTCTGGGCATTGAGATGATGGAGTCGATGGGCCTCCTGTGCGGCTGCCACCCCATTCTGTTCAGAGAACAGGACTTGTGGGGCTCGGGTAGCAGCATCTGCTAGTTCATTTCCCAGTGCTAATGGTCCGGGTAATCCTGTATGGGCACGAATATGGCCAATGAAAAAGGGAGAAGGCCTCTGGCGTATTAACTTTTGTATTTCTGAAAACATTTTAAAGGTAGAAGTTTGAGGCTGAATTGTAGGTACCATTTCTAATATTTGTAAGGCCCCTACTACATAGCGGCTATCAGAATATAAATTAAGTGGGTAATGGGCAAATTTCTTTAATACCATTAAAGCGGCATAAAGCTCAACCAATTGTGCTGAGGTAAAGGGTGTACTAAAAACAACTTTATTACCCTCAAATACATAGGCAGCTCGTCCATTTTTTGAGCCATCTATGAAAACCGTATGGGCATCTGGAATAGGTTCTAATTTTGTATTCCGGAGGAAAACAAAAGGTGTGCAGGAAAAGAATTGGAGCAACTTATTGCTTGGTAACTGGGTATCAAATTTCCCCATATAGGAGCAAGCAAGGACGGCCCAGTCAGGGTGATGATAGGCCAGCCAGTCTAAATTATTTCTATCATAGGGCTGTACAACTATTTCAGGTTCCTTTCCAAAATATTTAGTAGAAGTTTTGAGTCCCAATACTATTAATTGACAAACTAAAAGGGGATAAGTAGGGAGCACTTTTCTCTTAGCAACCGGGAGATGTATCCAGAGCAGGGGAACAGTGTCCTGCCAGAGCAAGGCTGTGGGAGAGAACTCTGTGGAAAACACTATTAGATATAAAGGCTGCGTGGGAGAAAAATATCCAATATGTTGGGACATAATTGCTGCTTCCACCTTCTCAAGGGCTTGTAATGCTTCTGGGGTAAGTATTCTAGGGGAGAGGGGGTCAGCGTCCCCCTTTAACACATCTTCAAGAGGGCGAATGTCTCCTTTAGTTAACTGTAAATAAGGTCGCAGCCACTGAATATCTCCCAAAAGTTTTTGGAAGTCATTGAGGGTGCACAATGAGCCCTTTTTTAATTGGAGCTTTTGTGTATAAAGAAGTTCTGGGCAAAGCTCAAACCCCAAAAACAAAAAGGGGAATCTTGTTTGAATCTTATCAGGGGCAATACAAAACCCTCTCTCCTGTAAAGCCTGAACCATAAACATGGTCACCCTATGTGTTTCCTCAATGGTTTTGGCAGCTATTAAAATATCATCCATATAATGAATTATATAGGCCCCAGGAAACCTGATTCTGAAGGGATCAATTGTCTGAGCAACATACTTTTGGCAAAGGGTGGGTGAATTAGCCATACCTTGAGGCAAAACTTTCCATTGAAATCTGGGATTGGGGCCAACCTGATTAACAATAGGGATAGAGAAGGCAAATCTCTTGCAATCATCTTTATGAAGGGGAATGGAAAAGAAACAGTCTTTAATATCTATAGTAATTTTGGCATATCCCTTAGGGATAGCCACAGGTGTGGGCATTCCTGGTTGTAGGGCTCCCATAGGCATCATGGTTTTATTAACCTCTCTAAGGTCTTGGAGGAGCCTCCATTTTCCTGATTTCTTTTTAATTACAAATATGGGCGTGTTCCAAGGGGAGGTAGAAGGCTCAAGATGCCCTTGATCTACCTGTTCCTGCACCAACAGGAGGGCTGCCTGGACTTTCTCCCCAGACAAGGACCACTGGTCTATCCATACTGGATCATCCGATTTCCAGGTAATCTTATCAGCATGGAGTGCAGGAGGGGCAGTGGTCCTCATGAAAAAAGGTGATCAGGGCCTGCACCCAGTCCCCTTCTATCTAATTTCTGTTTGGCTGAAATGGGCTGTATTTGTCCTTGTTCCTCCTTCCCCAGGCCCTTTCCCGGCAGGAACCCTGTCTTTAACATCATTCTGGTGACAGTATCATTGGGACTCATCATGATGACTCCCATCTGAGTCATTATATCTCGTCCCCAGAGATTGACTGGGAGACCCTCTACCACGAAGGGCTTTACTGTTCCCACATTGCCTTCCTGATCCTTCCACTGTAATAATTTGGAGCTCTGGAGAGTATTTTGAGTCTGTCCTATTCCCTGTAAATGAGTGGCAGTCACATCTAATGGCCAATTCTGGGGCCAATGTGCTTTGGAGAGGACCGTGGAGTCAGCCCCCATATCCAATAAGCCAAGGAAAGGCTTCCCATCCAGCCATAGCTGTAAGGTGGGTCTTTTTTCAGTTAATTGTTGTATCCAATATACATCAGAAGAGCCAGGACGAGACTGTCCACGAGGCTGATCTTTAGATGGAAAATTTCCCATTAGGGGAAGAGGGAGGGCCTGTGCTATACGCTGACCCTGTGGGATGACAACGGGGCCGTCTGGAGCAGAGGCCAAAATTTTTATTTCCCCTTGATAATCTCCATCTACTAGGGTGGGAAGTATGGAGAGCCCTTGTAACGAGCTTGATGCCCGTCCAATGATCATAAAAAACATACCCGTAGGGGGAGGGCCATAGACACCCGTCTCTAGGATAACTGTTCCTTCCTCAGGAGTTACAATCCTGGTGGTGGAGGAACAGAGGTCCAATCCTGCGCTGCCAGGGGTTGCTCTATACAATCCCGAGCAGGGTGAGTCAGATTTCCTGACATTGTCTGGGCATTGATAAACGGGTTGTTGGATCCCATCTGTGCCTGGTAAGGTCGCTGGAAAGGAGGGCCCCGCACTGGGGGCCCCTGCCCGTTTCCCGGGACCGCAGGCAGCTGCTGGCCCATGACATCAAATTTGGAGCGGCAATCCTTGGCCCAATGGCGTCCCCTCCTACAACGTGGGCAAAGGCTGGGAGCAGAGGACTTGGTTTCAGTGGTTACTGGATCAGAACTGTTTGGTTTTATGCCAGCCGGGCAATTACGGACAAAATGACCCAGCTCACCACATTTGAAACAGGTTTTTGAGGTATTTGGCCTGGCAGCTGCTGGGTGGAGCGCTGCCCCTATGGCTAGATTAATGGTTCTGGAGAGTTTGTGTTCAAAGGGGTCAACATCATTACAGATTCTAATCATGCCATGGAGGTCTGTGGTTTTTGTTTTCCCTCTCAAGGCAGCCTTACAGGCAGAGTTAGCATTTTCAAAGGCGAGCTGTTTAACTAGGACATCATCAATGCTGTTCTCCCCGAGAATTCTTTCGGCAGCCTCCAAAAGTCTGGCCACAAATTGGGCATAAGGTTCATTTGCACCTTGAACAATCTTAGAAAGGGAGGCACTGGCGGGACCTGCCGGGGGGATAGCCCGCCAGGCTGTCAGGGCAGCCTGGGTAGCCTGACGCAACAGCCCAGTGGGAAAGGTCTGCTGGGTGCCTTCGGCAGCGTACCTTCCTCGACCTGCTAATTTATCTAAAGTCCAAGAGGCTGTAGCAGCATTTTGCTTGTTTACCGCTGCTTGCGTCTCTAGTTCCTCCAGGAGCTCTGCCTTCCAGGTTAGGAATTGGCTGCGTGACAACACTGACTGAGCAACCTTTATCCACTCAGTAGGGAGAAGGTATCCCCCTTGGCCCAAACTCTCCAAAATAGAGATGGTAAACGGGGCTGCAGGACCATAATTTTTTACTGCTGAATGTAATTCTTTTAAATGTTTTATCTTAAGGGTCTTGATTATGAGTGACCCTGAAGCCTCAGGCATATTTTGTTCTGCTACTTCAGTTTCCTCATCAGACCCAGGTGGGCTATCATCGTCAGGTGTCTCGGTATCTGGGGCAGATGAGTCAGCCTGATCGGCAGGATCTTGTCTTTGACCCCCCGATCTAGTTATGACAGGGAAGGAGAAAAAGGAAGTAGGTGGCCGCCCCTTTACCGGTGCGGGGTTCCTTGAAGGTCTTCCTGAGGGGCGAGCTGCTGACGGGGGATCCTTTAAGCCAGCTCTCAATGTTTGAACTTGGTCAGAAAGTTCTTTTAACTCTTTTTGGAGAACTTGGTCGGAAAGGTCTTTTAAGTCTTTTTGGAGAGTGATTACACCCTTTAAATGTGAAATCTGGGTGGATAGGGAGCGTTTAGTGGCAAGGAAATTTTCCATCAAGGGAGGAGACAGTGCCTGAGCCCCAGGATGAGTGGCAAAGGGAGGGGCTGTGGGGATCTCAGTTGGGACATATGGGGGCGGCTGATACCAATTAAGTCTCCTGATCCTATTTCTTTTGGGAGCCTGTTCGACAGGAGCCACAAACGGGGGGTCCTGCCTTTCTCTCTCATATCTGGCCATCTCCTCCTCTAATTCAGCTTCCTTCTCGGGGTCTAGCCAATCGTCCTCATTGTTTTTGTGGACAACAGGGTATAATGTTTTCATGGAAGGAGTTTTTTTCAGAGGGGATTTAATTAATGGCGGAGGAGACTTAATCAATGGGGGACTTAAATTTTTTTCCCAAATATCCTCATCTATGAGAGAAGGTGTGCGTGACTCCGAGGGAGGGCCTTTAGCTTTTGTTTTTGTGCCGTCAGTCTGACTCCCTTTTGTCTCATAGTTTTCAGACAAGTCATTCAGGAAATCTTCTGCTAGAGCAAGCAGGTGAGAAACCTTTCCTTCTGTCTCAGATTCCTTAAGAATATCTCTAATAACTCCATAAAAACTAAAGAAGGAATCTGGGATCTCCTCTCCCTTTTTGAGGAGACCATTAATATCCTTTCCCACTTTATTCCAACTTAGTGGATGAATGCCAGGCCCATGAATCACCAGCCAAGGACATTTCTCCTCCACAAAACAAAAAAAATTAAAGAGATCCTTTTTCTTAACTCTTATTCCTCTCTCCCTAAGACTACTCTTTATTTCTCTGATAAAGAGGGCCTCCTTAGAGGCTGAATTGCCCATGACGATAATGGGACAGCAGTACTTACCTCGAGACAGACCGGTGCACCAGCGATGCAGGGCGTCTCCACTTTGGGTCGGCTAGCCTCTTCTTCTCTTAGCGCTGTCCGGAGACCACCGTACCTCGAGCCTCACGTTTGGGCGCCACTTGGCCCGTCCAGCAGGCCAGGTTATTCGCGGGTCTCGAGGGGGTTGTCACCTAAAGGGGTCATGAGGGCGAGAGAGAAAAGGAGACCAAGCGGCGCAAGAAAGGACAAGAGTCCGTCTGTGCAATGTCAAGGTCTCCTTTATTGAAAGGTAAAGCTTGCTTATATGCAGGGGATTTTTACTCAGGGCGGGGTAAGGGAGCAGGAGGGCGGGGTAAGGGAGCAGGAGGAATGGAAAATTTTCAAGAGGAAATAGAGGCAAGGTAAATCTTAGCCCATGGTCCCATTGTTAGCGAACCGCAGCTATTTCTGAGAAAAGGGAGAACATTATGCAACATGTATTGTGCAGCTTATCCGGAAAAAACATCTTGTAGTCGCAGCGATTCTGGTCATCTAACAATGATTAACTCTTGACTCAGTATGAGGCCCCTTTTGGCCCTCGACAGTTCACTCCTTCTGTTCACCGGTGTCTTTTTTCTTTCTCTTTCCCTTTCTCTTTCTCTTTTCTACTTTCTTGCATTTCTTAATCCTCCTCATTCCACTGTAGACTAGTACTGTAAGCAAGCTCCTCTTGGGTGCTGCCTACTTCTGGGTGCTGGATCCTCCACCAGGGACTTCTGGGTTTCCAGCATGGTCACTTATGATTCACTTCCTGACAAATCACACAGTTTTGACATTTGAGCATAGCAGCACAGGCCACGCTAAGACAACTTAAGCTGACTCTGAACCCTAGTGAACACCTGTTCAGTAAAGGCTCATCAGAGCTTTGGGATTGTGGGCTGTTGTCAATATTCCTCAAATGAAGACTCACAGAAGGGAGGATATGCAGACTACTAAGGCATCTCTTTGGATTTGCTGTCCTCTTAGGCCTTATTGAATACAAATTGAAAAGAGAATTTCTCTAGAGGATGACAGTGGAGCAATAAACCCAGCCAAGTGGGTTCTGAATACTGTCTTTTACAAGAACCCAACAAGCCTTCCCATAGAACTAAATCTGTGGAAGGGCACGTGTGAGATCAGTGGTGACATCAATGAATGTAAACTGTCAATACTGTTAAGTCAAACACTGGGAAGATTTCCATAAACAGTTAATTGATATTTTCCAAATAATCCATGCACAGTACAAGGTCATGATGAATAATATACCCTCTTCCATGTTCAAAGTGAACAAAATACTGCTTGCTGGTATTTCATATTCTACATGGCCACTGAGGTTTGAAAATTCTTCTCACTGATTTTTGTTATATAATCAAGGAAGAATGTGATTTTCTGAAAAGATGGGGGTATTTTTCCTGTCCCAAATTTGTGTCTCTGTGAAGTAGCTGCACATTAATTTACTCTAACAGAAAGTCTTAGCACAAGAGGTTATAGGAATGAGTATGAGACTCCATACTGACATTTGCAAAAATACATTCATTCAATAAAATTTGTTATTTATAATTATGTATAACAGGTTTCATTTGTTACTTTGTTTATTTTTTTATTTTTTTATTTTTTGAGACAGAATTTCTGTGTGTAGCCTTAACTGTCCTGGAACTAACTCTGTAGACCAGGCTGACCTAGAACTCACAGAGATCTGCCTGTCTCTGCCTCCTGAATGCTGGGATTAAAGATATACACCACTATTTTTTTGTTTCTGTTTTTTATTTTTTGTTATTGTTACTTTTAAACTAATTTATAAACTTATAAATATTATTTCGTTTGGAGTGGAGTAAACCTGGTATTTGGTAGATATGATTAATATAAGGAAAGGTCTCTCAATAGTTTAAAAATTACTTTTATTAATTCATGGAGAGTTTCTTTTAATGTATTTTGAGCATATTCACCCTCAGCTTCTCACTTAGTTTCTTCTGGATCCTAACTACTTCCTAATTTTTTGTCTTCTTTACATTTTTTCTTTTAAAATTAATAACACAGAGACTCCAATTTGTGTTGTCTATATATTCCTGGGTGTGGAGCCAACCTTTAGAAGGTGTTCCATCTACCAGGGGATAAGACTTTAAAGAAAATTGACTTTCCCTCTTCCAGAAGCCAACAATGTTCATAGCTACTCAGTTAGGGATGGACGTTTGTAATACCATTTCTATTCCATGTCTTCAGCAACAGAGTTTTAGCAACATTTTCTGATGGGTAATCAAGACGATGGCAATAGCCTAGGATGTTTGGGACCTCATTGACCAACAAGTCTAAAAGAGATAACCTTATGCTTGACATTGACTTTTTATTTGATAGCTTATAGTGCCTTGTATAGTTATTGTCTGTCCATTATAGAGTAATTTCATTGAAATTACTTCCTCTACACTGCTCACCAGTGTCCTACTGCTCTTAGTCCTTCTTTCTGTGTTATTCCCAATTTCTACTTTATATCACCTGTGCTCTCCCTCTCATCCCTTGAAAGCCTCCTAGTCCTTTATAGTCCCTTACTAGTTCCTCATTTGTATGGGTAATTCAATTTAAATGCACATTTGTAACGGTTCCAAGCCAGCATCTACACAGGAGAGAGGGCATAAAAATGTCTTTTCTGATCTGAATTATTTCACCTAGAATGATTATTTCCAGCCCCATCTATTCACAAACATAATTTTTTAAAAAGCTGAATAATATTCATTATATAATTGTACCACACTTTTATTATCCCATCTTCTATTAATTGAACATCTAAACTGTTTCCATTTTGTGGCTATTGTGAGTAGCAGAGCAATAAACATGGATAAACAAGTAACTCTGCAGTAGAATGTAGGGTCCTTTGGAGTTATGTCCCAGGGTGATATAGCTAAATCATGATATTCAGGAATCTTTTTGAAATAAGCATTCTGACATCATAGAGAGTAGAAGAGAGGAGATATCAGCAATAACTAAAGCCAAGATAGTTCCCAAAAGGCTTTGATATATGGTCCAATTTGTATTCTCATTTTATACTCTAAAATTAGAATGTGGGAGGAAAAAAGGAAGAGCGATTGGTCAGGTTGTTAAGGGCAATGTCCCATTGTTTCAGCTATTTTCCATTCAGTTCCAGGTAGCAAACGAAGACATGCTTTGAAATAGGTAATACAAATAATGATCCATGTAAATCACTGAATAATTTAAGAAATCAGTATCTAATAATTAGACTTTTCTATTTTTTCTTTACTTCATATATGGTAGAACTATTTCTAGCTTTTTGAAGAACCTCCATACCAATTTTCAGAGTTCCTTCACTGGTGTGCACTCACTCAGTTAACACAAGTTCCCCCTTCCCCACATCCAGATGAGCATTTGTCTGTCATCACGATTTTATTTTTTAATCTTAGCCATTAGACTGGACAAGATGAAATCTCATAATAGTTTAGTGTTTCTCTGTAGTCCAAGGATGTTGACCTTCCTAATTTCATTTGGCATCAAGCCTTTCTTTAAGCTTTTTCATCTCCTTCAGTACAGGATTTGGCTCCAATACTTTATTTCCTGGTCTTCCTTTCTGCTCAGACTTTGCATTTTGCATTCTGTCCAGCTTGCTCCTTTTCATTGTAGATGTACCTAGGAGTGATCACTAATAACTATATGACACAGTCACTACCAGGTTGTTTTGAAATCTCTGCCAATGCCATTAATCCACAACTTCAATTTAGCCTCAAGCAGCTTTTTAGAACAAGTCACAAAGGAACTACATTCATTGCCAAAATATGAAAATAATAGAGTCTAGGCTAGCCTATACTATTCTTCCTCTCTGAAACCTCTTGAGCTGGGACCCCACAATTCACATTGCCATCAAATTTACCACTGTCTTTCCTGTTCTGATTAGGATGGCCCATTAAACCCTAATTAAATCATTAACCTGTTTTCTAGTCCAAATTCCAAAGTCTTCCATATTCCTCCAAACAACAGCACAGTAAGTCCTGTCATAGCAATACTACATTCTTGGTACCAACTTCTGTCTTGGTGTTCTAATACTGTGAAGAGATATCATGACCATTTAACTTTTATAAAAGAAAGAATTTAATTGGGGGCTTGCTTACAGTTTCAAAAAATTAGTTGGATTATGATCATGGCAGTAGGAAGACAGACATGGAGGTGGAGTAGCAACTGTGAGCTTTACCTCTTGAACAACAGACAGCAGGCAGAGAGAGAGGGGGGAGAGAGAGGGAGAGAGAGGGAGGGAGAGAGAGAGAGAGAGAGTAAGAGAGAGGGAGAGAGAAAGAGGGAGAGAGAGAAAAAGGGAGACCGGGACTGGAATGAACTTTTAAAACCTCAAAGTCAGTCCCAGTGATGCCTAATGAGGCCATACCTCCTAGTCCTTCTCAAGCAGTTTATCACCTGGGGACTAAGCATTCAAATATATGAACCTATGAGGCACATTTTCATTCAAACCACTATACTAACCTTTTGTCAGATATGTAGAACAATTACTGTTTTTGCTCAACAGTTATGACTTTATTAATGAAACAAACAATATTTCAAGACTAAAAGTAAATAAAAAGGTATTTTAGGCATACCCAGAATGAAAACAGCTAGAGGTAAAAAAAAAAAAAAACAACTATAAATCATAAAATTCACCAAGAAGAATTATGAACATGGATAGATCAAGAAAAGTACAAGAAAAAAAGGAAAACAAAGAAAATGATAAAAAAAAAACTGGTAAAATTATATAGACACTATTTAGAGTATGCTTTTCCTTTCTCTTTTTCTATGTCTCTCTTTCTCTTTTGTATTTGAGTAAAATGAGACAAATAAACTGTTGGAAAATAACATAAAATGTGAGAATAGCATAGTTTAAATTATCCAACCATGATGTTTTTTATATTTAAAAGTAAGATGGAAATATTCAATAAGCTATGATTATAGGGGAATATATTATTAATATTATTAATAATATTAATCTTATTATTAATCTAGGAGGTCAATTTTAATAAAGGCTAAACATCCTGTAAAATTCCTATTCTTAATCCAAGTGTCCCACTTGTAGGAATGTAATGTATCCCAGAGAAACACTCAAGCAAAGGAAAAAAAAAACAAAAACAAAAACAAACAAATCCTTGTTTTGTACTTAAGTGTTTTTTTTTTCCTTTTTTAAAAATTTAAATTGGAAACAAGCTTGTTTTACATGTCAACCCCAGCTCCCTCTCCTTCTCCTCCTCCCTTCCCCCCCACCAACTGCCTATCCCATCCCCTTTCTGGTCCTCAGAGAGGGTCAGGCCTTCCATGGAGGGTCTTCAGATTCTTTCATAACATTTGGAGTAGGGCCTAGGCCCTTCCTCATGTGTCTAGAATATCCCTCTATGTGGAGGGGGCTCCCAAACCCACTTGTCCATTTGTGAACTAGGGATAAATACTGATCCACTACTAGAGGACCCATAGATTGCCCAGTCCTCCTAACTGCCACCCACAATCTGAGGGTCTGGGTCGGTCCTATGCTGGTTTCCCAGCTGTCAGTCTGGGGTCCATGAGCTCCCCCTTGTTCAGGTCAGCTGTTTCTGTGGGTTTCTCCAGCCTGGTCTTAACCCCTTTGCTCATCACTCCTCCCTCTCTGCAATTGGATTCCAGGAGTTCCGCTCAGTATTTAGCTATGGGTGTCTGCTTCTACTTCCATCAGCTACTGGATGAAAGCTCTAAGATGGCATATAAGGCAGTCATCAATCTCATTATTGGGGAAGTGAAATAAAGGTAGCCTCTTCACTATTGCTTAGATTCTTAGCAGGTGTCATTCTTGTAGACCTCTGGACATTTCCCTAGTGCCAGATTTCTCTTTAAACCTATAATGGCTCCCTCTATTATGGTATCTCTTTTCTAGCTCTCCTCTGCTCTTCCCCCAACTCAATCTTCCTGCTCCCTCATGTCCTCCTTTCACCCTCCTCTTCTCCCTTTCTCTTTCTCCTAACTCACTCTCCCCTCTCCACATGCTCCCAATTGTTTCCTAGCATCACTGGTGGTGTGGATTGTAGGCTTGTAATATCCATACACGAGTAACTACATACCATGTTTGTCTTTTTGTGACTGGGTCACCTCACTCAGGATGATTTCTTCTAGTTCCATCCATGTGCCTTGGAATTTCAAGATTCCATTTCTTTTTTTTTTTTCCCTGCGTAGTACTCCATTGGGCAAATGTACCATATTTTCTTTATCCATTCTTCAGTTCAGGGGCATCCAGCTTGCTTCCAGGTTCCAGATATTACAAATAATGCTGCTATGAACATGGTTGAACAGATGTCCTTGTTGTATGAATGTGCATCTTTTGGGTATATGCCTAAGAGTGGAATTGCTAGATCTTTCGGTAGACGGATTCCCAATTTCCTGAGGAACCACCACAGTAGTTTCCAAAGTGACTGTGCAAGTTTGTAATCCCACCAGCAGTGGAGGAATGTTCCCCTTTCTCCACATCCTCTCCAGTATGAACAGTCATTGGTACTTTTGATTTTAGCCATTTTAACAGGTGCAAGATGGTATCTGAGATTGTTTTCATTTGCATTTCCCTGATGGATAAGGATGTTGGACACGTACTTAAGTGTCTTTCAGCCATTTTAGATTCCTCTACTGAGAATTCTGTTTAGTTCTCTACCCCACTTTTTAATTGGTTTATTTGGTGTTTTGGTGGCTAGCTTCTTGAATTCTTTATATATTTTGGAAATCAGCCCACTGTCAGATGTGGGGTTAGTGAATGTCTTTTCCCATTCTTTGGGCTGCATTTTGTCTTGTTCACTGTGTCCTTTGCCTTACAGAAGCTTCTCAGTTTCAGGAAGTCCCATTTATTAATTTTCAGATCTTAGTGTATGTCCGACTGTTGTTATGTTCAGGAAGAGATCTCCTGTAGCAATTCATTCAAGGGTACTTACAACTTTCTCTTCTAAGAGGTTCAGTGTGGCTGGGTTTATGTTGAGGTCTTTGATCCTTTTGTACTTAAGTTTTGTGCATTTCGATAGATATGTATATATCTTCTACATGCCAGCATCCAGTTATACCAGCACCATTTGTTGAAGATGCTTTCCTTTTTCAATTGTATAATTTTAGATTCTTTGTCAAAAATCAGGTGTTTGTAGGCGTATGGGTTCATGTCAGGGTCTTCAATTTGATTCCATTGGTCTACCTCTCTTTTTTTGTGCCAATACCAAGCTGTTTTCAGGACCATAGCTCTATGATAGAGCTTGAAGTCAGAGGTGGTGATGCTTCTTGAAGTTCCTTTATTATACAGGGTTTTGGCTATCCTGTGTCTTTTGTTTTTCCATATAAAGCTGAGTATTATTCTTTCAGGGTCTGGGAAGAATTGTGCCTATATTTTGATGGGGATTGCATTGAATCTGTAGATTGCTTTTGGCAAGATTGCCATTTTTTACTATGTTGATCCTACCTGTAGAAGAGCATGAGAGACTTTTCCATTTTCTGGTATTTTCTTTAATTTCTTTCTTTAAAGACTCAAAGTTCTTGCTATACATGTCTTTCACTTGTTTGGTTAGTATTACCCCAAGATATTTTATGTTGTTTGTGACTATTGCAAAGGGTGATGTGTGTCTGATTTCTTTCTCAGCCCATTTATCTTCTGTATATAATAAGGCTACTGAGTTTTTTGAGTTAATCTTGTATCCTGCCACTTTACTGAAGGTGTTTATCAGCTGTAGGAGTTCCCTGGTTGAGTTTTTCGGGTCACTTATGTAGACTATCATATCATCTGCAAACAGTGAAAGCTTACTTCTTCCTTTCCAATTTGTATCCTCTTTATCTCCTTTTGTTGTCTTATTGCTCTAGCTACACTTTCAAGTACAATATTGAAGATATATGGAGAGAGTGGATAGCCTTTTCTTGTTCCTGATTTTAGAGGAATTTCGTTGAGTTTCTCTCCATTTAGTTTGATGTTGGCTGTTGGTTTACTGTATATTGTTTTTATTATGTTTAGGTCTGTTACTGTTATCCCTGATATCTCCAAGACCTTTATCATGAAGGGGTGTTAAATTTTGTCAAAGGCTTTTTTCAGTATCTGGAGAGATGATCATGTGGTTTCTCTTTTTTGGCTTGTTTGTATGGTGAATTACATTGATAGAGTTTGGTATGTTCAACCATCCCTGCATCCCTAGGATGCAACCTAGTTGATGATGGTGAATGATTTCTCTGATGTGTTCTTGGATTCAATTTGCCACTATTTTATTGAGTATTTTTGCATCAGTGTTCCTGAGGGATATTGGTCTAGTTCTGTTTCTTGGTTGTGTCTTTTTGTGTCTTGGGTACCAAGGTTATTGATGCCTCTTAAAAAGAGTTTGGCAATGACCCTTCTGCTTCTACTGTGTGGAATACTTTGAGGAGAATTGGTATTAGCTGTTCCTTCAATTTCTGGTAGAATTCTGCATTGAAGCTTTCTGGTCCTGGGCTTATTTTTGTTGGGAGACTTTTGATGAATGCTTTCATTTCATTAAGGATTATGGATCTATTTAAGTTGCTCATCTTTCTTAATTTAATTTTGGTAAGTGAAATCTATCCAGAAAATTGTCCATTTCCTTTAGATTTTTGAATTTTGTGGAGTACAGGTTTTCAAAGTATGACCTGAAGATCCTCTGGATTTTCTCATTGTCTATTGTTATGTCCCCCTTTTCATTTCTGATTTTGTTAATTTTCATATTTTCTCTCTGGCTTTTGGTTAGTTTGGATAAAGGTTTGTCAATCTTGTTGATTTTCCTGAAGAACCAACTCTTATATTGAGTTTTTTATTGTTTTTTTGTTTGTTTCTAATTTACTGATTTCAGCCTTCAATTTGATTATTTCCTGGTGTCTACTCCTCCAGGGTGAGTTTGCTTCTTTGTGTTCTAGAGCTTTCAGTTGTGCTGTTAATTCTCTAGTGTGACTATTCTCCAGTTTCTTCATGTCAGCACTTAGTGCTATGAACTTTCCTCTTAGCACTGCTTTCAAAGTGTCCCTTGGCTATGTTTTGTCTTCATTTTCATTGAATTCTAGGAAATCTTTAATTTGTTTTTTACTTCTTCCTTGACCCAGGAATGTTGCAATTGCTCATTGTTCAATTTCCTAGGGTTTCTGCAATTTGTGTTGTTGTTGAATTCTAACTTTAAAGCATAGTGGTCTGATAAGATACAGGGGGTTATTCCAATTTTTTTGTATCTGTTGAGGTTTGCTATGTTGTCCAGTATGTGGTCGATTTTAGAGAAGGTTCCATGTGGTGCTGAGAAGAAGATATATTCTTTTGTGTTTGGGTGGAATGTTCTATAGATGTCTGTTAAACCCAATTGGGTCATAACTTCTCTTAGTTCTTTTGTTTATCTGTTAAATTTTTGTCTGGTGGTCCTGTCTAGTGGTGAGAGTGGGTGTTGAAACCTCCCACTATAAGTATCTGAGCCTTTGTGTGTGATTTGATTTTAGTAATGATACTTTTAGGAATGTGGGTGTGTTTGTATTTGGAACATAGATGTTCAGAAGTGAGACTTCAACCTGATGCATTTTTCCTGTGATAAATATGAAGTGTCCTTGTTCATCTCTTTTGATTGATTTTAGTTTGAAGTCTAATTTGTTAGATATTAGGATAGCTATACCAGGTTGTCTCTTGGATCCATTTGATTGGAAAATCTTATCCCAACCTTTTACTCTGAGTTAATGTCTGTCTTTTTAAAAATTTTATTTGAATTAGAAACCAGATTGTTTTGTGTGACAGTTCCAGTTCCCTTTCCCTCCCTACCTCCCCTACCATCCCCCCAGCTAAAACCTCACCTATCACATATTCCTTCTGTTCCTCTTGGATGATGAGGCTTTCCAGAGGGTATCATCAGAGTCTATCGTATCCTTTGGGATAGGGCCTAGGCCCACTCCCATGTGTCTTGGCTCAGGGAGTATTCCTCTATGTGGAATGGGCTCCAAAAGTCCACACCTATGCTAGGGATAAGTACTGAACTACTATAGGAGGTCCTGTAGATTTCCAAGGTTTCCTTACTGAAACACATGTTCCTGGCCTCTGGATCAGTTCCATGCTGGTATTCCAGCTATCAATCTGGGGAGCAAGAGTTCCCCGATGTCCAGGTCAGCTGTTTCTGTGGGTTTCACCAGACTGGTCTGGACCCCTTTGCTCTTCACTAATCCTTCTCTGCATCTGGATTCCAGTTCAGTTCAGTGATTAGTTGTGGGTGTCTGCTTCTACTTCCACCAGCGTCTGGATGAGGGTTATTGGTGGCATATAAGTCAGTCATCAATCTCATTATCAGGGGAGGGCATTTAAGGTAGCCTCTCCTCTGTTGCTTAGATTTTTAGCTGGTATCATCTTGTAGGTCACCAGACATTTCCTTAGTGCCTGATTTCTCTGTAAACCTAAAAGTCTCCTTCTGTTATGATATCTCCATTCTTGTTATCTTCTACTATTCACCTGACTCAACCTTTCGGCTGCCTCATGTCCTCTGCATCCCTCCTCTTCTCCCCTTCTCATTCTCTTAGCTCCCTCCCCCCTCTTACCGTGCTCCCAATTTTCTCAGGAAATCATGACCCTTTCCCCTTCTCCAGGGGACATTGATTGTCTCTTTTAGGGTCCTTCTTGTTTACTAGCTTCTCTGGCAGTGTGGGTTGTAGGCTGATAATCCTTTACTCTATGTCTAAAATCCACATATGAGTGAGTGTATACCATGTTTGTCTTTTTGTGATTGGGTTACCTCGCTCAGAATGGTTTCTTCTAGTTCCATCCATTTTCCTGCAAATTTCAAGATTCCATTTTTTTTTCCTGCTGAGTAGTACACCATTGTGTAAATGTACCACATTTTCTCTATCCATTCTTCATTTGAGGGGCATCTAGGCTGCTTCCAGTTTCTGGCTATTACAAATAGTGCTAATATGAACATCATTGAACAGATGTCCTTGTCGTATGAATGTGCTTCTTTTAGGTAAGAGTGGAATTGCTGGATCTTGTGGTAGACTCATTCCCATTTTCTTGAGGAGTTGCCATACTGATTTCCAAAGTGACTGTAGAAGTTGGCACTCCCACCATCAGTGAAGGAGTGTTCCCCTTTCTCCGCATCCTCTCCAGCATAAACTGCCATTGGTGTTTTTTTATTTTGGCCATTCTGACAGGAGTAAGATGATAGCTTAGAGTTGTTTTGATTTGCATTTTCCTGATGACTAAGGATGTTGAACACTTTCTTATGTGTCTTTCAGCCATTTTAGATTCCTCTATTGAGAATTGTCTATTTAGTTCTTGAAGGGAGAGCTTGTAGGTTCAAGATACCTTTATTCAGTTAAATAACAGCCGAATGCAAGCCAGAGCATGCCAGGGGCAGCCGAGGCCAAGGAGAAGTGGCCTTCCCATGTTCTTGCTGTACCTTAAGAGCCTATGCAGCATTATTCTGACCTCATCTTGACCATGTCTTAATAAGGTGTGGTCAGGCACACCTGTAGCCAGCCTCTAACAGGCGTGGCTTACTGTCCCATACAAGTTCTGTACCCTAGTTTTTAATTGGATTGTTTGGTGTTTTGGAGACTCGCTTCTTGAGTTCTTTGTATATTTTGGAGATCAGCTCTCTGTCAGATGTGGGGTTGGTGAATATCTTTCCCAGTCTATGGCCTGCCATTTTGTCTTACTGATTGTGTCCTTTGCCTTACAGAAGCTTCTCAGTTTCAGGAGATCCCATTTACCAATTGTTGATCTTAGTGTCTGTGCTACTGGTGTAATGTTCAAGAAGAGGTCTCCTGTACCAATTAATTCAAGGGTATTTCCTACTTTGTCTTGTAATAGGTTCAGCATGGCTGGGTTTATGTTGAAATCTTTGATCCATTTTGACTTAAGTTTTGTGCATGTCGATTGACTTGGATCTATCTGCAGTCTTCTACATGCCTGCATCCAGTTATGCCAGCACCATTTGTTAAAGATTCTATTTATTCCATTGTATAAATTTAGATAATTTGTCAAAAATCAGGTGTTTGTAGGTATGTGAGTTAATATCAGGGTTTTCAACTCTATTCCATTGGTCTACCTGTCTATTTTTGTGCCAATACCAAGCTGTTTTCAGGACTATAGCTCTGTAATAGAGCTTGAAGTCAGGGATGGTGTTGCCTCCAGAAGTTCCTTTATTATACAGGGTTGTTTTGGCTATCCTGGGTCTGTCTTTCAAGTTGAGGTGTGTTTCTTGTATGCAGCAGAAGGATGGATTCTGTTTTTGTATCCATTCTGTTAGCCTGTGTCTTTTTATTGGTGAGTTAAGACTGTTAATGTTGAGGGAAATTAATTCTTTTTTGTTTTGGATATGTTCTTGTTGTTTGTATTGTGCATGGTTTCACCCTGATTTTTCTTTTGGCTGTTGGTAAAGTGGGATTATTTATTGCCTATGTTTTTTTTCCTTAGGTTGGAGTTTTCCTTCCAGTACTTTCTGTAGGGCTGGATTAGTGGATATGTATTTTTTAAATTTGTTTTGTCATGGAATATCTTGTTTTCTCCATCTATAATGGTTGAAATCTTTGCTGGTTATAATAGTCTGGGCTGGCATCCGTGGTCTCTTAGTGTTTGTAGAATATCTATCCAGGACCTTCTGGCTTTCAGAGGGAGAAGTCAGGTGTAATTTTGATAGGTTTTCCTTTATGGTTTACTTGGCCTTTTTCATTTGCTGATCTTAATATTCTTTCTTTATTCTGTATGTTTGTGGTTTGGGTATTATGTGGTGAGGGAATTTGTTTTTTTTTTTTGTGGTCCACTCTATTTGGTCTTCTGCAAGCTTCTTTTACTTTCTTTGGCATGTCTTTCTTTAGGTTGGCTAAGTTTTCTTCTATGATTTTTTGAATATGTTTCTGCATCTTTGAGTTGGGTTTCTTCACCTTCTTCTGTATACCTATTATTCTTATGTTTGGTGCTTTCACGGTGTCCCTTATTTCCTGAATATTTTGTGTTATGGAATAGTTGGATTCAAGAATTTCTTTGGTCAATGAATCTATTTCTCCTAGTGTATCTTCAATACCTGAGATTCTCTCTGCCATCTCTTGTATTCAGTTGGTTATGCTTGCATCTTTAGTTCCTGATCTTTTACCCAGCTTTTCTAATTCTACCATTCCCTCTGTGTGTTTTTTTTTGTCTCTATTTCAGCTTTCAAACCTCACAGTGTTTGAATTGTTTCTTGCAATTTTTGTTTCGTCTTTTCCTCCATTTCTTGAAATTTTTTGTTTGTTTTTTTTTCTTCCATTTCTTTAAAGAATTTTCTCATTTCCTCTTTTAAGACTTCTTTCATCTTCATGAAGTTGTTTTTAAGGCCATTCTCTTCTGCTTCATTTGTGTTGGGATGCTCAAGTATTGCTGGTGTAGAGTCCTTTTACTCTGGTGGTGTCATATTAGTTTTTCTATTGTTGAATGTGTTCTTATAGTGTCATTTCCCCTTCACTTCTTCCAGTGGGTGCAGGTGGGGGTCTCTTCCTTTCCTGGAAGGTAAGGTTGGGTGGGTGCAAGCAAGTCCAATATTCTGATGGGTCTCACGATGGGTGCAGGCACGTCTGAAACACTCCCTTTCCTGGTTCATGGAGGTGGGACTAGCACCATGACGACAGCAGACTCTGGGTGGCTTGATTCACCTGGGGCAAGTCGACACAAATGAAGCAGAAGAGAATGACCTTAAAAACAACTTCATGAAGATGAAAGAAGTCTTAAAAGAGGAAATGAGACCTGCCAGCAGTTCCCAGGCAAGGAGATCCCAAAGAGGGCAAACAGAAGTCCATCCTGAGACAGGGGCCCACAATCACCTCTCCGCTGAGTGGGGGCGATGCTAACACAGGGATGTCAGCAGAGTCTGGATTGCTTCATCTGCTGGGGGGTGAGTCCACTTGCCCACAGTCCTCAAGGCAGGTGATCCCAAACAGGGCAAGCAGAAGTTGGACCAGAGACAAGGACCCATGCTCACCTCTCCCCTGAGTCACTAAAATGTTTTTAAGCATATTAAATAAAAAATGTTGTCCACTCTCATGCAATCATTAAAAAAAAAGTATTCATAAAGACATGGTAATACATTCAATAACTAGAGATGATGAAAATGAGCAAATACTGGGATTAAAACTAAATAAACTCATGTCTTTTGGATAAAAACCACTGGGGAAACCACAGGGAAATAGAAAAGCTATGCTAGGTAATAAGATTGTATTCCATTTGTTTCCATTTTGCTGAACATTCTTTAATATTGCTTTTCCTGATATAACAAACCCATAAAAATTCTCAAGAGGCTTTTTCAAGCAACTACAGTCTGGTTTATTACACACAGAACTGAGACTAGGGCGGGAAACCTGCCTCTCTAATAAATATTTGTGCAACTGCAGGTGAATAACCTAATTTTACCAACATTAGTTTCATTGCCAGTTAAAAAAGAGATTTAGCAGATCCTGTAGAATTCTAAGGCTGAGATGAAGTGTGTGAAACTGTTCCTTAATGTCCCTGAAACATCACAGCATCTAGCATGTCGTAACGAACTCTGGAATTGGTAATTTCTTTTATAATGTTTGTAAATACTGGAACTTTGCCAAAAGTCAACATACACTGGCCTAAGGAATGTTACACACTTTGGAAATGTTACTTGATCATTGCACTTACTACTTTCTACAGGTCTGACAGCCTGCGTTTGAGTGATTTTAGTCCATTTCACTTTCAAAAGCCGTATCTCACGATGGACTTTGATGGTACTCTGTGGAGGGTCTCACTATCCCTGGGGAAGAGGTGGGGGTGGGTTGGGGTGGGTCAGTGGGGAACATGGGAGGATGGTAGGGGGAGGGAATGGGGGATGGATATGTAAATATGAGTTCCTCTAAAATAAAAATAAAAAAAAGTCATATCTCATCCTATCCATTGTGCTGAATGGATGCAGTGTAGATGTGTGCTGTCAGGCAAAATGCTTTGCTTTATCAAAAGGCCACTTATCTACAATGACCTTCTGTAGGAGGACTATTTCAAAACCTTTAAATATTTTGCAATGCACCAGTAGTTTCAAAGGATTGGAATTGTTTCTGAATTCCACGACTCTCTGGGAATGTCTACATAATGCAGGCTGGTGTAGGGCAAAAAGCACAAGTCAATCTGAAGATTCTCATAAATTCACTTTGTCTCAATCCTAGGGATTGCAGTCATTGTACATATGAAAGGTCCATTTCTTATTTTATAAACCCTGTAATTCTGTATATTATTATTTATGTATTCATAGTTATCTATCATCTCTCTTCTTGTCTAATGGCCACAATGTACTTCTTAATAAAAAGTAGTTACTTACTAAATTAAAGGTTATTTTTGCATCATATTTTAGTTGTATGTCTACAAATACTAAAATGTCTATAGTAAACACCATTAAAAAGACTATGATTTCTTACATACTTGGCCTAGGAAACTAAAGTTTATTGATTGAGAAATAAAAGGAGCTTGGGATAAAGATAACCTTTATTAGAAAAACACCAGCCAAATGCAAGCCAGAGCATGCCAGGGGCAGCAAGGCAGGCAGGCCAGAGAGAAGGGGCTCCCATGCGCCTTGCAGCCCCTTAATACCCTATTACAAGTCATCTTGATCTCACCTTGACTACACCCTGACAGGCGTTGTCAGGCACACCTGTAGCCAGCTTCTAACAGGCATGGCTTACACTGTCCCCTACAAAAGTTCTTATTTGAATATTTAAATAATTATTATAGAAAAGCATATATTATTATGACAGTAAAATATTAATTCATGTGTGTGTCCATGCTCATAGAGACCAAGAGGAGGACACTGAGTGTCTTTCTCTATTACTCTCTGCATTATTCCCTTGGTTTTCATTTTCAGTTAGGTTGATGGCCAGCAAAACCCAGTGATCCTCCTGTTTCCACACTTGGGACCCAACACTGCAGATACGTGTGTGTGTGTGTGTGTGTGTGTGTGTGTGTGTGTGTGTGTGTGTGTGACAGTAGCTATGTTTTTGTGAGGTTGCTAAGAATCTGAACTCAGAACTTCATGCTTGCACACCAAGCACTTTATCCACTAAGCCACCTCAATACACTCATCCCAATCAACGTTTTTTGTTGTTGTTGTTGGTTTTTTTTTTTTTTTTTGTGGAGGTAAGGAGTTGTGGCTGTTATTCATTGAGAATTTAATGTTTTCTGGGCTCTTTCTAAAATATATGCATAATTTTATTTTCACTTGATCTTACCCAAAAGTCTGACAAGTCATAATTATATTTAAAATAAAAAGTAATATCCCAGGTAAATACTGCTTGATATATACACAATCTTAGGCTTACATAATATATAAAATAGAGTTCAGTTACAGGACTATCTCCTCACTCCTCATCATGTCCAAAGTCTGGTATGGGTGTGGCCCTCTGAGCTACTTGGGGAAGGCTTTCCTCTCTTGCTTAGGTCCTTTTACCAATGAGGTCTAAGGATTCCTATTTGCCAAGTTAAAAGAATGAGAAGAGAAAGGGAAGGCAACTCTATGTCATATTTTCAAAAGACCTTGTAAATAAGCAGCTATGGTAAAATGAACTGGAGCTGAGTGAATAAGCAGAAAGATAAGAAGGCAGGACTGAGAAAGGTTGACCAGGGGTATAGAAAGTTTTGTCCTCTAATGGTGACTGGTAGCTGTCAGAGAAACTTTCCAAACAAAAGAACGACTTTCCTTTCAGTCAAGTAATTGGATCAAATCAGAATGTGAGCTGGAAACACAAGTCTGATGGAGAGCTGTAGGGTGATCACTGAATAGTTCTGTTAGCTAATGCATTAAACCCAAAAACCGAGGTATTATTCAAGATGCACATTTACCACTTTCTGAACTAGGTGCTGGTTGGAAGACAGCCACACCCACCTGATGTAGGACCAATCAGATGGAGTGTAGCCCAGTCTGCAGGGACCCTCAAGGCCCCCACAGCAGTGAAGAAAGTCAACCTGGGTCTGTGGGCCCCATCATTTTAAGGAACTACGGGGTAGAGTAATGGGAGAGATAGAGAAATGGAATGGTTCATATGTTGTAGAAAGACACGTAAAGGAAGGAATGTAGATGGAGAGGAGTGGGAATATGTTGGAGGTCTGATTACCAGCTGAGTCCATGGTGATGGTGGTGACTGGTAGACTGAGGAGGGACATCTGTTTGCCACCAGGGACCATGTTGATGTCTGCATCAGGCTCCACCATGGGCCATGTGTGGGTCTCTGGTCCCACAGTAGCCAGGGTCTGTGTTGATAACCATGGCTCCTGTTGATGTCAAGTGCCATGCTGACTCCAGCGGGCTGGGCCACCTCCTGGGGCCAAGTTCAGGTCCATGAACCATGCTGCCACTGGGGACATACTGAACTGGGTGGCCTTTGCCCTCACCTGGGGCCATAGTGACAGCCAGACCTAAGCTGCTGCAGAGGCCCATGTCTGTGCTCATGGTCCTACCACAGCTGAGGTCTATATTGATATCCATGTCCCCAGGGTGCCACCAAAGGCCACATGAAGCCTGGGGTCTGGGCTGCATCCTGTGGCCTTGCTGGTGTCCAGGGGCCATGCTGCCACCAGAGCCATCCTGATCTGAGTGCCAGAACTACCATTCAGATCAAGGATGTCCACCAGGCCGAGCTGCAGCCTGAGGCCATGTCAGGGTCTGTGGCCTGGTAGTGGCCAGGACCCAGAATGATATATGTGACTCCTGTTGCCACCAACCATCATGAAGAAGCCCAGGATCAAACCTGCCACCTGAATCCAGGTTGGAGTCTGAGGAGCATGATGCATCCAGATCTGAGTGGCCTGCACTGCTCCATAATAGCATGGAGATGTCTGGTACTGAGCTGCAGCTGATGGCCATGTCAAAGTCTATGGCCCTGTTGCAACCAGGGTTGGTGCTGATGTTCAATGCTGTTACCATCGAGGACTGTGCAGGGCAGACACCCAAGATGAATGGCCAAATTAGTTTCTTAGGGCCATACTGCTGCTGGGGGCAGTGGTGACATCCAGACCCAGCTGTGGTGATATTTTGGGTATGATCCAACAAATAAAGCTTTCCTGGAGATCAGAGTGCAAAGCTACCTGCACCAGTTAGCCATATAGGCCAGGTACTCACCTTTAATCCCAGCAGCCACACTAGTTAACCATAGAGGTTGGCAAGTGGTGGTACACACCTTTAATCCCAGAGCTAGAGAGGAACATAAGACAGGAGGAGACAGGAGTCAGTCAGTTTGCAGTCACGCTGAGGACAGTGGATCTATCTGACCTACCTGGCTAACACCCAGGCCCACAACTGGGCCTTGGGTTGATCCACCCTAGCATCAACCCCAGCTGGGACCTGCTGGAGCTTGTGAAGGGGACTGGTCCTGTGGAACGATACCAACAAGATCTCCAAGATTTGGGGCAGCAGTGGCATATTCCAGAGGAGCTCTGGTGAGGTTCCAGTAATGATGGTGTACCAAAAACCAGAGACCATGAACCAGACCAGTGACTCATTGCAATGGACAGTTGGCAGTCCAGCTGATGGGACAAAGGGGTATACTATATGATACACTGAAGCCTTCAATGCCACTGGGACAGATAAAGAAGTGATGGAGAGACAGGCTAGAAGATAAGGCAGAGATTTTTCTGTTTCTGGTATAGTTTGTGTTCTGTTTTGGTTTTGGGTTTTTGTTGTTGTTGTTGTTGCTTTTGTTTGCTTGCTTTCTTACCTTGTTTTGTTGTCTTTAGTGGGGGATGCATCAGGGATGAAGGGGAGATATGGGAGACCAGGAAAATGGGCAAATTGGGGTGCATGACATGAAATACATGAAATGCCCAAAGATTCAATAAAGAAGGTTTTTTTTTTTTTTTTAATCTTAAAATATGCTTGAAGGAAAAGGCCCATCTTTTATACCATGGCAGAGAAAAAGTGCACAGTAGGAAATAGTCTCTGGAAAATTCTCCCTAGTGGACTTGAAAGTGCTGATGAGAATTTATGTAAACACCCTCCATCACAATCTTAGCATTTAGGTTTAGTGAAAGCTGGGTTCTTTGTTTTAAATTCTTAGGATGAATCAGGTGGGCTTACAGACAGCTGTCAGAGACTGGAAGCTCAGCAGCAAGATGGATGTCAGTCAGCAGAGAACTTTCTAAAAAGCAGCTCACGACAGTGTGAAGGTAGCAGCATCACCCCTTTTGGTGCTTACAGAGGCTTGCTTAGAGGTTATGTTAAGGGGCAGCTGACTCCATTTTCTTTTAAGTTAAACAGTGTTAGACTTTGATCATGTCCTTAGCTAATGGTCAACTTTTTTGTCTGGTTCTTCCTCCATAATCTTGTGCATTACATTGCAAATTGTTTCCATTCCTCTGAGAAATGACTGACCATAAGATGTTTCATGGTATGTTAACTGTCTGACCATAAACTCATAACATATATCTTTCCCATGGTTATAAAAATAACTGTACAATTCCACCTTTAATCACTTGTTCTCCTGGTATAGACTACTCTGCTTTAATCTGGGCTGTTTTCAGTCTCCAATAGTAGGAGACTGAAATGTGACCTAGCCATTATTCAATTTTCACTTTGCACCATCTTAGCTCTTTGTTTTTGACACCATAACAGTTATACACTTCCCTGCACTTGCCTCCTTTACTGATGGACCCTCTCTTTTTGATCCTAGAGACAGGAAGCCTGGCTGCTTACCACCTTTGCAGAGACAGCAGCCTCGGCTTTCGACACTGTAAAAAACTGACATCGCATGGCAATTTGAGTTGACCCATAATTCTGTGCTGCACACACTGTTCTTTCCTGTGCACCACCTTGTTGGGTGGGATCTCACTTTATGAAAATTTTCCTTTTACTTTTAAATGAGCATAAGGTAAAAGCTTCCCAATGGCATATTCAAATTTTTACAAATACTTTATTTGGGTTGATTCTTTGGTATTTTGAATTCTGCCCTCTACCCTTCCACTATCCTCATTTTTCTCTTCTATTTTCATAAGTGAGATTTTATTTTTTATTTGATGTGACTTAAAAATAAATGTGTGGTGAGATGATTTCTTGATTAGCCCTCAACTCCAAAACTCAGTGGGTTGAAACAAGTGTTTATTCTCTCAGGACATTGGAGTCAGAAAATCCAGGGTGACTTGGCTGGGTGCTCTGGTTCAACAATGGCTGCAGAAGATCCACTGGTGAAGTCTTCAGCTGTCCCAAGTGTGACTGAGAAGCCACTGTTCCTACTCACTGAAACGGCTATCTGCAGGTCCCCCATCTACCTCCAAGTGCAAACATATGGCTGGTGGCTTCCTCCACATTAAGCAGCCAAAGGTGTCTTAGGAGAGGAAAAGATAGACAAAAACATTTCTCCAGTTTTGATTTCCTTTCTGTGACTGTGATGAAACACCATGACCAAAGGCAACCTTGGGGAGAAAGGGTTTATTTCGTTTACTACTCCATGTCACACTTTATCACTTCAGGGATATTAAGAGTGGAACTCACACAGTTAGTTACATCACATCTGATGTCAAGAGCCATGAGAAATGGATGCACCCATGCTGCCAGCTTGCCACTTGCTCTCTTCTAGCATCTTTTTCTTGTCCTACATAGTGCAGGACCCTCTGCCATAGGGAACAATGAATGGTCTGCATCTTCTACATCGGGTAACAGCCGAGAGACAATTCCCCACAGATGTGCTCATAGGCCAAACTGACCTAGGTAATTGCTAAGACTCCCTTTCCAAGTAATTCTAAGATGTGTCAAGTTGACATTTAAAATTGGCCATCACATCAGTTAACCAAAATGATACTTTTGCTCCTAGAGTGTAATCTCACTTCTCATGCCCACTGGGTGTAGTCTTTAGTTAAAGAGGCCAGAACAGAAAGAATCTATTCTCAAAGTTCATCACTCGCTGAAACTGATTTGTGCAGTTTAGTTGAGTTTGAAAACTGAAAAAAAAAAAAACCATTCTAAGTTGCTCTAAGATTAAAGAGTAAACCAAGTATAATTATAGTTGTAGAATATTCTGAAATTAACATGTGAAATGTGATATATATTATACAGAGCAGGGAAAGAGTCCCCATCTCCCCTCAGGACAAAATAAAAAGTTAGACATCCATAAAAAGCTGTTTACAGCAGTTTAATTGGAATTGATACATTTCCTTTAGGAGAGAACAAGAGGCTCAGGTATCTCAGGAGGTAAACAGAAGCTCACATGTTTGGGAGGAGAAAAACCAGGAAGATTCTTGAGGGTCCTCTCCAACAGTACACAAAGATGTAATCATGTGGGGAAGGGGAGACTGACCAGACGAATGGCAGAGAGGATGGAGTTTTGAACATGGAGCAGTCTCCAAGCTGTGCAAAGAGGGTCAGAGTTGCAGAATGTTTGAATTTTCCAGGATCTTTGTTGGGCTTTCAGGTGATACAGGCACTTTTGTGAGTCATCTCTACTTGTTGTCCATAACCTCTCACCCACGGGAGTAACTCCATTAAAAACTCACTGGCTAACCAAGTCTGATTTTGGTGCAATTGCTACTTTGGTCTGTCCTGGGTTCTCTTTCTGCTGGGAATAGACATATGTGTGTTATGACTCTGCAAGAAAAATCTGTCACACAACGAAAGCTTTGCTTAAAATTCTACAAAATAAAACACTCTGGTTCATTTCCAGTACGAGGCCCAAATCAATCTCATCAGAAAATCACAGACAAAAAGGAAGCACTAGGCCCATGTTTTCCCTAGCTGATAGCTGGGTCCTGCTCTTCCTAGTGTTGAAAAGTTACAGGCAATCTGCTAACTGAACACACAGCAGAAAAGGAAGGAATCTGGGGTTCCAGGATAGGCATTAGATGAAGCTTTGCATCCTGAATCAGTAGAATCAGAGAGCATAGCAACTGCCCTGGGAGGGTCTATAGGCCATAACATTCAGTTGACCAATCAACACAGACCAGGTTGCACAATCCAGGAAGTGCACCAATCCTGAGACTGTTATGGACCACATACCCTTTCCTTGCTCCACCTCAATAAATGCCCTGCTCCACTGTGTCAGACAGATGGAGGAACTGAGTTAAAACAGTTAACTCATTAATTATTTAAAGGCTCTTTGCTTTTGCATCAGATCGGGTCTCTTAGTGATTTTGGGGTCCAGAATTTGGGCACAACAATTTAACTGTTTTTAGCAAGGCAGAGGGAACGGGAGTGTTATGTCCAGGACTGAGAACCTCCAAAGACAACCACCACAGAGCCAACAAGTACTGATGAAAACAGTGAACTCAAGTTCGGAGCACCCGGAACCAGATAGGGAGTGGGCTTATAAACGGAAAACCCACAAGCTAGGGGAGTACAAGACTTGCCATTTTCTGATGGTTCAAGGGGGATGCTTCTTGGGTCAATTGGCCTTGGGTTAAGTAAGCATTTGGAAATTTCCATTAGAGCATCTGATGACCATTGGGACATCTGGTGACCATGATGTCTGTTTCCTTGGTGTCAGGCTGATTCAGCAGGATGTGGGGGCCCTGGAGCAACTTTTAGCTGTTTGTGTTTTTTTTTTTTTTTTTTTTTTTTTTTTTTTTTCAGGAACTGGGTTCAGGGTCTGGTCAGCAGCTTCTCAATGTGGTGTCCAGCCTAAAATGACATTAGTATTGCCTGCTGGTACCTGGCTTCTCAGGAGAAGGGCAAGGCCTCTCAGAACCACATGTTCGAGTGGGATAGTGCCCCTTTAATCGGTAGTGCAGTTCTCAGGTAATAACACTGGCATTTGAACTAACCCATCTAAAGCCAGAAGTAATGTCTACTGGGAAGTGAGAGAATGCAGCTCTGCAGAGAGTTACAGTGGGCTAATTTGAGAGCATGGAATCTAGGTTTACTGGCTAAGCACTGGGGAGTTTGTCTGCCTTTAAAGGGATGTACTTAAGGGGAGGAGTGGTCCAAAGCTAGCATTTGGTAGTGATTGTAGGCTAGTCTTGACTAATCTGATTCCTGGTAGATCTTTGAACATCTTGAAAACAAAACTGTATATGCTTGGAGGACGAACAAAATAACCCAAACTATTTCCACAGTTTTGAAAGTTTGTTATTCAAAAAATTCAAAATACTACTAATAAAAATGGTTTAAAAGGAACATCAAGGACCAGACAGTGGTGGCACATGCCTTTAATCCCAGCTCTTGAGTGGCAAGAGGCAGGCAGATCTCTATGAGTTCGAGGTCAGCCTGGTCTACAGAGTTAGTTCTAGGACAGCCAAGGCTACACAAAGAAACACTGTCTCAAACAAACAAACAAACACACAAACAAAAAAGAGCATTAATGAGAACTAGTGACAACAATGGTAATAACAGAAATCAAATCAAATATGATGATTACCATGTCTGAGTATATTACTGTGTTCCAGGAGTTAAGGGAGTAAGTGAATAGAATATGTATATCTTGAATCTAGGAAAAACCACATAGATATTCTGCAACTGAAAATAAATACCCATATGAGGAACTTGAAATAATTGTGTAGCCCAAGAGATGCGCTTATTTGGATTGCAAATTAGAACTAAATATCCCAACATGCCAGGATTAAAAAAATAGAATAGAAAATATAGGGGTGGGGAGAGAATGAAACAGTGAGAACAGCAAAGAATAAAGTTCTGAGGAATTTGAACATATAGAGAATTAAAATGCACAAATTTGTGGGTGAGAGTCCAGCAGTGGACTTCCACAGTCCCAAAGTCTTCAGGAAGAAGCCTTATTCCTCCATTCCGTGCACATGCATCCTTGCAATGTGATGTTCTCTACTGGATTCTGATGGAATGGGAAGGTCCTTACCAGGTGCTAGCAACATATCCTGGAACTTTCTGGCATTCAGAACTATATGAAGCGAATCTTTATTCTTTGTAAAATACCAAGTGTCTCTTATAGCATCAGAAAAGAACCCAAAAGGACAGCCTCAGAAAAAGACAAGCTCAAACTCAACCAACCAGTCTCTGGAATAATTCTTGTTTTGTGGTTGTAATTTTTGATTTAAATTAGAAACAAGCTTATTTTACATGTCAATCCCAGTTCCCTCTCCCTCCCCTCCTCCTCTGCCCCCCACTGGCCCCTTTATACCATTCCCTTTCTTCTCCCCAGGGAGGGTAAGGCCTTCCTTGGAGGATCTTCAAAGTCTGTCATATCATTTGGAGCAGGGCCTAGGCCCTCCCCCATGTGTCTAGGCTGAGAGACCATCCCTCTATGTGGAATGGACTCCCAAAGTCCATTTGTATGCTAGGGATATATACTGATCCACTACTAGAGGACCCATAGATTGCCCAGTCCTCCTAACTGCCACCCATGCTCTGGGGGTCTGAGTCAGTTCTATGCTGGTTTCCCAGCTGAGCTGTCAGTCTGGAGCCCATGAGCTCCCCCTTGTTCAGGTCAGCTGTTTCTGTGGGTTTCTCCAGCCTGATCTTGACCCCTTTGCTCATCACTCCTCCCTCTTTACAACTGGATTCTAGGAATTCCGCTCAGTGCTTAGCTGCGGGTGTCTGCTTCTGCTTCCATCAACTGCTGGATGAAGGCTCTAGAATGCCATATAAGGAAGTCCTCAATCTCATTATCGGAGAAGGGCATTCAAGGTAGCTTCTCCACTATAGTTTAGATTGTTAGTTGGTGTCATCCCTGTAGATTTCTGGACATTTCCCTAGTGCAAGAATTCTCTTTAAACCTATAACGGTATTTCTTTACTTGCTCTCTTCTATTCTTCCCCTGACTCAATCTTCCTGCTCCCTCATGTCCTCCTCCCCCTCCTCTTCTCCCCTTCTCTTTCTCCTAAATCCTCCCCATGCTCCCAGTTGGCTCAAGAGATCTTGTCCCTTTCTTCTTCCCTGGGGGACCATATATGTCTCTCTTAGGGTCCTCCTTGTTTCCTAGTTTCTCTGGCGGTGTGGATTGTAGGCTGGGAATCCTTTGCTCTATGTCTAATATCCATATATGAGTGAGTACATACTATGTCGAGGAGTAATTTTTAAAACAGCTGTTAACTCTGGTTTAAAGGTCTACAGAGACATGTTCACCAAGATGCTCATGTTCGTTGCCAGGGAGACTGCAGGCTGGCAAGAGTGGCCTATGTGTGCTGTGTGCTGAGGAGGTCTGGGAGCAACACAGTTCAATGCTGCTAGTGCTGGTGTGACTGCTGCCATGACCACAAACATAGTCAGAGCAGTGGCAGCTTGCTTAAGGACACAGATTATCATTCTGACTCATTTCAACTTTTAGTACTTGTGGACTTTAAATTCTCCTACCCTTCGATGACATCTAAGGTCCACAGAAACAAGACTTTGCGAACCTGTGTGCAGTAAATCCTCAAGCATCAAGAGTGTCTCCTCTGACCACCAACTGAGTAGACATCACTGTGCCTGTCATCTTACACTGAGGTCATTAAGAGCAGGCAGACATCTTTCATACATCTCTATGTTAGAAACACCAAGTGTAACCAAGTGCCCGTAACAGTTACTAAACGGGCAACATTAAAAGCAAGGGTGGACACTGTTCTCTGCCTCCACCCTCTTCCTTCTCACGCTCCCTTTAGAGATTCAAGCCCTGATTGCTGGGTAGTCTATAATGTTTTGTGAGGTCCACTGGCATCAAAGTAATCAGCTTACACATTTTATAAAACTTTAATTTTATTTGTAGATGACTAGACAGCAATGTTCTCTTTATATTTGCTCATTGAGTAATACAAAAAAGAAAAGAAAATCTTGACATAATCAATTTATTGGGGATCAATTTCATATCCCCAAAGGCTTAGGATAGAACATACTACAGGTTATTCATAAGGTCTTAATTGCTTTGAATGGAAACACTTAGAAATGAGTGCCTGAATGTGTATGTATGTGTGTTGTGTCTCTGTGTGTGTTGTATTCATATGTGGGTTGTGCCATGTGTGTATGTAAGTATGGTGTGTGTGTGTATGGTGTGCTTATGTGTCTATGCATGTGTATATATGGTGTTCTTGTATGTGCATAATACATCAGAGCAGTATTTGGAATCATGCCTCATTTTCTTCTCATATACCACCTCATTAATTAATTAATAAAAATATGGAATTTTGAAGTTTGGAAATATAGACTCTGCTCCCTGGCACTTTCAGGTGGCACCAAGTATGTGAGCAGATGGAAGAGTATCTCCCTGGGATCCTAAGAAGCACACTTCTACTTTATTTCTATTTGTGTTGTGCATATGTTGTGTGTTTGTGTGCTTGTGTGTGTTGTGTATATGTCTATGTATAAGGAACGTGTGTATGTGCATTTTGCTTTCCTGGAGTCTTGCCTGCTATGCTTTTGGTGCCTTGAATTTTATGACTAGAAAACTTAACGTTTTAAATTCATGTTTCAAAGTAAGAATTTTAGAGAAAAATAATACTATTCAAAAAAGACCCTGTTCTTCAGGAAGTCATTGGTCAGATTCAAGACCATATTGCTGATTTCTCTGCCTTTTCTAGTCTGTTCTGGAACATTCTGTGAATGCTTTCTATCTGCTTCCATTGGAGACTAAACAAGAAATCTCATTCCTATGCTTTAGAACCTCTCTGCTTCCTCCAGATTCCTATTTAGATATAAACACTGGATGGTGATGAGGGATTATACAGTCTTTTTGAGGTTATGGTCTACATGAAAAATTGTTGCAAGAATACCATTACCAACTCCTCATTTCATGCCCCCAGTGTGCAGTAAGTGTTTTTCACACATTTAATTTCTGTCAGAGGCAAAAGACATGCTTATCACAGCTGAGTCTTAGTCCTAATCTCCCCCAGTGATGAGCCCAGGGATGGAGAAACATGGGTCCCGTAAATCCTCATGTTTCCAGGGGACCACACATGGTTTCATTTTCTTGTTATAATTTCATGAGGCAAACATGAATAAGTATCATTGTCTTTGGTTTGGTAAGAGGAAAATTAGGAGGAGAGCCTCGAAGCAGCTTGTTCGGATGTGTAGACACATCAGCTCTGTTGTCTTTTATGATCTATGGGCATAGAAATGAAGAGTCCACAAGTATTTTTCGACCAATTTTGTCTGAGTTTTATTTTTCTAAAAACCTTAAAATTTGCTGATCCTAAGACTTAAGTTGTTTTGTTGTTTTATTTAGTTTTGGTGTGTGTGTGTGTGTGTGTGTGTGTGTGTGTGTGTGTGTGTGTGTGTGTACATGTACGCATGTGTGCACTTGTGTGGAGGCCAGAGGATTACCATGAGTGTGATTTCTCAGATACTGTCTACCTTATGCTTTGAGCCCAGCTCTCTCATTTGCTTGATTCAGTTATGCTGACTGGCCATCAGGCCCTAGGGACCTGCTATCCCTAGCTCTGGGGTTACAAATGTGTGCTACATACCAAGATTTTTTTCAGTGTGGATTCTGTGTATTTGAACTAAGTTCCTAGTGCTTTTAAAGAAAGCATTTTTGCTGACTTAGCCATCTCCTTATCCCATCACTGTGTACTTACTAAAAATCATCTAATGTTCTTTATTTATTCACATTTTGGTCTAGCTTTTTGTCTTTGTGGAGAACTTTGACAATAGGTGCAGGCTCTGACTCCCATTGAAGACAGTGGGTCAAAGAGGCATCCCTTCAGTAAGTAAATGTCATTGGTAATGACAACCACCAGACATCAATGTGTCCATTTCTTCCTAAGGTCATTTAGTGATGTTCAGTGGAAGCTATAAGTATCAGACAACAATGTTATCAAGTATGACAAGTTGTGTGGATTGCATTCTTGAAAGAACTGCAAATCATGTTTGGGGCTTAATGTGAAGACAAACAGAAGAAAAATGGAAATGCGGAAACTCTGGCCTACACCTGAAATCCTGGGTGAGACTGTGCCCAGAACATAGTTAAATTCCTTAAAAAGTTCATTATGCATGCCCAAACCTTTTTTTTTTTCTGCTTAGTTATTGTCTTTCTGCTGGAAACATCATAGAATCTGAAGCTAAAGTCTAAAGCTCTAGTCTGAATCCTGATTCTGCTATAATGCTTAGGAGACTTTGGGGGAAGTTATTTAACCCCACTAAGCCTGTGTTTCTACATTTTTGAAATGTAACACTGACTTTACATGGTAATTTGGAGAATCAAATGCACGAGAATGTGTGGAAATGTACTACAAGCCACTAAAAGTACACAAGCAGTGGCTCTTATATATTCACATATCATATTTCTATAGTATTACACCAGGAGCTCTCAAAGTGTGCCATACCAAGCCCCACTCATAGACATACTATGAAAAATGGGTTTGGGACATTTTTTAACAGTATGTATTTTTATATTTATAGCTATAGTTTTTAAGATTTATTTATTTTTAATGCATGGATATGAGTTTTTGCTTGTATTTTGCTTGTTTATGCACCAGTTGTTACATGTTTGATGCCTATGGAGGTCAGACAGGCACATTCTCTCCTCTGGAACTGGAGTTGCAGGTAGTTTTGAATCATTGTGTGGGTGCTGGGAACAGAATTGTAATTTCTGTAAAAGGGGGAAGGGTTCTTAACCACCGAGCCATCTCTCCAGCCCATAAAAAGATTCATTTAATTTTAATTAGGTGCATGTGTATGTGGGGGGTCGGTATGTGTGTATGTGCTGTGGTGGCCAGAAGAGCGCCCTCGATCCCCTGAAGCTAGAGTTACATGTGGTTGTGCACCACCCAGTATGGGTGCTGGGAACCAAACTTGGGTCCAGTACAAAAGCAGCAAGTGCTTTTAGCCACTGAGCCATTTCTCCAGGCTTATTTCATTATTAATTAATTAATTTGTGTGTGTGTGTGTGTGTGTGTGTGTGTGTGTGTGTGTGTGTGTGTAAAAATCTTTTCCAAGATCGTCATGCTACAATCTTGTTTTTTCCTAAAAATTCATTTTTCATTTTGCATACCAACCACAGTTCCCTCTCCTTCCCCTTCTCCCAGATCCCCCAAGACACCACACCACCCCTTCCCACCCCTGCATCTACTCCTCAGAGGGGGTAAGGCCTTCCTTGGGGAGTCAACAAAGTTTGGCTTACCAAGTTGAGGCAGGACCAAGTCACTCCCCACTGTATCAAGGCTCAGCAAGGTATCCAAGCATAGGGAGTGGGGTCCAAAAAGTCAGTTCATGTACCTGGGTAGGTCTTGGTACCACTGCCAGCCCCACCGCCAACAGATCAAGCCACATAACTGTCACCCACATTCAAAGGGCCTAGTTCTGTGGCATGCAGGTTCCTCAGCTGTCAGTCCATAGCCTGTGAGCTCTCATTAGCTCCCATCAGCTGTCTCTGCCATCCCCATCATGCTCTTGACCCCCTTGTTCATATGATCCCTGCTCCTTCTCTTCAGCTGAATTTCAGGAGCTCAGCCTAGTGCTTGTCTGTGGGTCACTGCATCTGCTTCCATCAGTTTCTGGATGTAAGTTCTATGATGACAATTAGGGTAGTCACTAATCTGATTAGAAGGGAAGGCCCCTGTGTCTCCCCCAATGCATGTAGCTGCCAGTACAACAGTGTTAGGAGGTCAGCTTCTCGGGCAGTGTTTAGGTAGTTTGGCTTTGCGTTCTTGAAGACTGACCTCCTTAGCTGAGCCATTTCTTTTGATCAGAGCATTCTGTCCTGGGGGACGGAGGGAGACACATGAAATCACATGGTTCAGGAAGTTCAGAAAGTTACAAGGTTCTGGAATCCTCCAAGAGGTTTTGCAACAGTAATAACTGTGAGGAAATGATGAATCTTCAGTAGAGCTGCCTACAAGCAGAGTGAGAACTCCCTGGACACAGCTCTCCCAAGTCATACCTCATGCCGAAGTGGACTTTTTCAGTGATGCACCGTCCCTTTAAGCCTCCTGCAATCTGGTGACTCTATATGTCTGTGCTCCTGTCAATAACTGCATTGGTTTGCCAAGGTAGGCTTGGGTATAATAGTGACTTAGGTCTGTCATTGGTATCCTATCTGAAGTGAATAGGTATTCTGTCATATATTCTCAGGAAATGCCACATTATGAAATGGGTTTGCAGAAGTGGGTCTTCTTTTCTCTGTTCTAACCCACTTTGCATCCTGTGGAGAGGATGCTAACAGAAGGTCCTCATGTCTTGGGATTTTCAGCCTCTAAAGTGGTGAGAAATGCTGTTCTGTTATTTGTGAGTTACCCAGACTCTGGCATTTTGTTTCAGCAGTATAAATGAAGTCACTTAGCTTTGCCAGCCGCTTTCCTGTTAATAATGAAATGTCACATACACTTCTGAGTTAGGAGAGCTGTGTCATACCTAAAACCTTTCTTGATCTTTTTGTATCAAGTCCAATTTCACGAGTATGTATGTAGTCTTTCCTCAGATGAATCACCTCTGTATCTTTTTATTATTCTGTATCTTTCTCAACCTATAGCATGACATCTCTTTCTCCCGGATAAGCACACACAGTGCAAAGAGTAAAAATTGGCATGAAACAATTTGTTTATCCCTAGTCTCAGAAAAAAAAGCAAAACCAGTAACTAAAAAACAGAGTCTTGGTGTTGCACCCCCCAATACTTCAGTTTATTATTGGATCCTTTTAAATAGGATTTTCTTCAAATTTGCTCACCAGAAATTTTCTAATTTCCCTAATCTTTCCAGGTCCTGTCAATGAAGATCTTTACATCACATGACTGAGCATAATCTATCTTCTTGGTTAAGGTATTCCCCCACCCTTTTTAGATGTCTATATTTGTAAAATTAGTACGGTAACATTGAGGTGAAGGACAAAGCTTAAGGGCAGGAAAAATGGTTTTTATTTTTATATTAAAAATTCAATTCTGGGAAAGTGTGGTGTTTTGAATAAGAATGGCCCCATAGAACCATGCTTGGTTAGGAAGGTCCTAATCTTTTCAGCTAAATGGTATGTGAAATATCTGAGCACCACGAAACAAGCTATGTGTGTGCTACTTGCTCTTATTGTGATGGGGGATACCTCCCATTGTCAATCAGTCATTGCCCTGGTGAAAAAGATTGCTTTAAGTAATGGAGACCCCGAGCCGATAAGCAGAAGTTCTGAATTTGGAGACTCTGCCATCTCATGCATAACCCCATACTTACAGAACAGGGAGGAATGCCTAGAGAAATGAGCCCCCAGTTATTTAAACTGTGCTACAATATTAATGGCACTTGACCTTCCTAACCCCCCATTTTCCACCTTCCTTGACATGTATGGAAAACTAGACAGCATTGTTTTGTTACTTTAGGTATTTCATTTTTTTTTTCAGAGAAAGATCACTATGTAAATTTGAAACAATACAATGGCCATTTATTTCTGAGTCCAACCTATTTGGGGAAATTTCTGTTGTAGGTTAGTCTGTGGCCAGAGACCCTTCAGTTTCCCATGTTGCTACTATGAAAATTTAATTATTCATTTCAATTATGCATTCAGTAAAATTGCACTTCTCTCAATGGATGTTTTCTTAATGAGGATCACTGCAGTTTCAGAATAAGCTTTTCCACACCAATTATCTTGGTGCTTTCCAGCATTTGGTGCTATTCATCTCATTTACTCTAGAGGGCAATAGAGTGTTAAAAATGGAAGACTGTTTTCCATGATTAGATCTTTAAAATAAAGTCCTTGGAAACAATTCTCCTATAAAACTGAAAAGGGGGGGTGTGTGGAGAATCTAGCCACAGAAAGGTGCTGTGACAAGATGATAATCCCAAACAAAACATCCGGGGGGAACCAGGCAGTGATTGAAGCTGGCAACTGAGTTAGGTACCTGAAGTGGTGGGGGCGAGGAAAACCTCCCCAAAGTTACGTAATGTTGAGAACAACATGTAAAAGGGAAGGTAGCAGCAAAAAAGATAGGAAAAGGACAAAGCAAAATACCACCATGATGATACTCCCAACATTGTGGGTGCAGTTGTTTAAGATCAGTCTTTATAAGGGCATCACCTTGCAGATTCTAGAAGCGCCTCCACGATGCTTAGATGATAGAGAAGAGGGCAGAGGAAGGGAGTGTCTGGCTCTTCACTTGGGGCATCAGTGCTTTATGAAAATAACCCATCTTCTCAGCTCCATTTCACTCCCGTTCATTCACGTTCAGCCCACAGCCCCGCCTCCTTTCTCCAGAGAAGCAGGGGTGTTGGCTGGACCTCCTCTGAGTTCCTTTTGCCTGCAGCCCTCCATGCTAGGCTTCACTTGCCTCCCAACTCACTTCCTTCCTATTAGTTGGAACCCAAACTCTGCTTATCCTGTTGGCTCCATCTCCTCTCACTTCTGTCAACACTCACTTGCTGAGCTTTTCAACTATCATATCTCATCTCTCCCTGACACTCCTGTAGGCTTACTGTCCTCAGCCTTTTAAATATATTTGAGCATTTATGAACTCCTCCCTCCACTTAAGATGGAAGAGAAAATTAACTTTGCATCTTCATTAAGCAACTGACTTTCTTCTTTGCCCCCACATCTCTAATAAAAATAATTTATCATTTCTTTTAGTTTTCTCTTCAGCCCATTGCAGCCTGACCTCCACCCTCCTTGAACTTGGCCTTGGCTGAGTCTTGAAAGACCTTTTCCCTAAATGAGCAATCCAATGGATCTTTTCAATTCCAGAATTGTGGGATTCACCCTTTTACACTTGGCACTTCACCTTGAACTTTCTGACTTCCTTTCCTTGGAGACACTCCCCTTATTCTTCCTGCACACCTCTGCTGCTCACTGGCTGAGTCCTTCCCTTTGCCAGATCACTCCAACATCTAATAGTCTTCAGTAGTTCCACAGAAATGTCAGATAAGGGGCCAGTTTTCTAAGCCCAGCACAATAGACATATTTTTTAATACCTCACCTGGACCAGAATATTGAACCTCAAATATAAGTATTTATAAGATGATATGTATCATTAAATACAGTATCTGTGTCAGCATAGTTCTCTTAGGGTTGGTATTAAGTGGTACTCAGTGTTTTGTGTGTTCGTTTGAATGTGCTCAGAGAAATTAAATGTCTGATGTTTGACTGTTGTGAAATAATATAGTGAATCAAGCCAGTGTACTCAGTTTTTGTGGAATACCATCTTTGTGTATGGACCTTTTGAGATCTTTACATCTTAAAGTAATATCAAGCTATTTTTTTTATTATGATGGTGCAAGTGTTGTTTGCTAAAAGCAAGGGATAAAAAATGTATTTGCTGATTCCAATTTTAAGTTGATTTGCAAAGAGGGCTATTCACTTGGTTTTCGTTGTGTTGTTCTGCGTGTGCCATCATGCAGCTCTTTGTGGAGCAGAAGCAGACATTGATGGACTGCAAAGAAGTCTAGGGGATAACATCCCAGTAACAACCCACTTATCAATAATTCTGATGTTGACCTTTGAGTGATTTTTCACATGGTAGAAAATGTGCTCCACTTCTGATTTTTTCAAACACATAAAGCTTTTACAGTTTTTGAGAATTTCTTACACATGCACATTGTATTTATATCATTTCTGCCCTTTCTTCTCTCCCTCTAGTTCCTCCCTCTCAGACTCGTGACTCCCCCAACCCTCCATATGTAAATATATATCCCTGACTGAATCCATTTAGTGTTTTCTAGGGCTGACCATGTGGAATTGGATAACCCATCAGGGGGCATGTCCTTGGAGAAAACAGACTCTTCCTCCTTCGGCAGCTATTAATAGACTGCAGCTCTTCATCTAGGGCTGAGCCTTGTGAAATTGAAATGCCAATTGGTGTCATCTTAGGCAACTATGTTGTTGAAGTTTCACAGATGCAGCTTCCCTATTAAATCTAAAGAACACAATTTTATAGCAGGTGTCCAGGTCCTCTGGCTCTTCCAGAATTTCCTCCTCTTCTTATGCAATATTCTCTGAGTTTTATTCAGGTGCAGGGATTGCATTATAGATGTATCTATCAGTTGGGGCAGGGCATCATACAATCTCTTACTCACTGCATGTTGACCAATTGTAGATTTTTGTAGGAGCTCCATCTGCTGCAAAGAAAAGATTCTTTTGGTGAAAGGTGAGAGCTACAATCATCTGCTGGCATAAAACATTTATAAAAAGAAGAAACTCTATGTTTGCAGGGTATACGAAGTGTTAGGATTAAGTGGTGAAACCAAAGTTAGGGTTCACAATGTTAGGGTTCAGTGGTAGAGTACTTTGGCAGGCCTGGGCCAAGGTACGCTGTAGAGAGATCACATCTCACAATATAATATAAGAAGTTTATTGAGGTTGTGTGTGTGGGGGGGAACTAAAGACCTTCTTAAATTGGAGACATGAGAGATAGATAGAGACAGACAGTAAGAAAGACAGGGAGACAGCAGAGAGCCAATAAGACACACAGAGAGGACAGTAGAGAGAGTTGTGATGTCCAGAGGGACTTTTTTTATGAGACAGGTCTCTGTGTAGCTCTGGCCAGAGGGACCTTTTAAAGGGGGGTACAAGACTAGTCCATAGCCAAGTCTTACTGTTGAATCTACACACTATAAAAACAGGTCAGAAAGGTTCTGAATAGTCGCCTTCCTTTCTGAATGTCTTTCTTTTCTTCATTTGAAGATTGAGCTCAGAATCCACACCCCACGGTGCTTCGAAGAGACATCAGATAGAATTCTTGGGGCTGTGTTATGGCTTGTGCTTTTAATGGCTATGAAGTCCATCTCAGTTACTGTCATCTTTCCTGAAGTCAGGATGGTTTCCAGAATAGATCTCTACTTTTCTTGTTATCCATAGCAAGAGGCTCTACCATGAGGAAAGCCATTGTGTTTTCCTAATACCCCTTAGATTTTGTGCTTCTGAGTGTCCTGAAAAGTTTGTTCTTAGAGCTGAAATCCTTGCCCCCACCCCAGGCTTCCACTTTGTAAAGCTCTGTTATTTGTTTTGAAAACAACTTCATTAGTGAGTGACTGGGTGTATAACAAGGTGGCCAGAAAACTTCCCAGCCCTGCTTATAACAGAGAGTGGTAAAAAGTGCATAAGATGGCTTATACCTGTAAACTCAGAATTTAGGAGGTTGAGGCAGGAGTTTGCCTAAGTCTGAGAATAGCCTGGGCTATGCAGTGAGCCTTAGGCCAGCCTGGGCTATACACAGTGAGTCATTTTCTTAAAAACAAATCACAAAGCTAAATGTTGAAATACTCAACAATAATTCCTCTAATTTGAAATACTTTTTCCTTAACTTTGTGTGTATGTGTGTATATGTATATGTATGCTCACATTGTGTGGGTTGCACTGTGTGTGTGTGTGTGTGTGTGTGTGTGTGTGTGTGTGTTCATAAAAATCATGTTGGGTATCTTTCCTTTTTATCTCCACTGTTTTTACTGAGGCAAGGATTCTCACTGACCCTGCAGCTCTCCCAGTCAGCTTGCGGTATGTAATGTGTTTATTGGGGGAGGAGGTACAGGAAATCCTGTGTCTATGCCTCCTAAGTGCTGGAATTACAGTGGGCTACCATGCCTACCAGATCTTCAGTGAGTACTGGGGATCTGAACTCTGGTATTCATGCTTGCATGGCATGTCCTTTATCCACCAAGCTATCTCCATAGCGCCAGATTCTTCCTTCCTTTCTTTCTTTCTTTCTTTCTTTCTTTCTTTCTTTCTTTCTTTCTCTTCCTTCCTTCCTTCCTTCCTTCCTTCCTTCCTTCCTTCATTTGTTTGTTTTGTTTTTAAATGCTTATGGTAATCAGAGATTTCTCTGCAGTTAAAGCATGCACTGCTCTTATGAAGAACACAGGTTGGGATCCCAGCACTCATGTCAGGCAGCTCATAATTGCCTGTAACTCTATCTCCAGGGCATATGATGGCATATCCTGGAATTTCTTAGGTGTTTGCACTCACATGCACAACTCCTTTCCCATATATATATATATATATATATATATATATATATATGCATATCATGTTTAAAAGTCTTTAAAAAAATAATTGCAATGTTTTTTATTGCATTTGAGATGTTTTATGATAGTTTTTAAAAACAAGTTTATATGGGGCTGGATAGATGTCTCAAAGATGAAGAGTGCTTGTTATTCTTGCAGAAGACCTGAGTTCTGTTTGCAGCATTCTGATCAGTTGCCTCACAGCTACCTGGAACTCCATCTCCAATGGACTACACCCCGCCCCCCCCCCACACAGGAGAGAGATCCTTCCTAGGATGTTCTTTATATTATTCTCCACCCTGTCCTTTTATTGCCCCACTCTAACTGCATTACTCAAAACTATTATGGCAGAGTCTTTCCTGATATTACTTTTCTATCCCTCTAGATTCAAACTGGATACCCTACACAAGATTTCACTGTATTGTGGTATAAGGATTGGTTATCATACTGGCACCGTTAATTTCAAGGGTAAATGCTATACCTTCTATTCCGAATCTTAAATCTAAATTTATTCCTAACCCCAAACTTATGATTCCTCATCTTGACATGACTTTTTTGAGCTCAAATGGAAGACAAGTCCAGAGAAGTAACTCTACTATGTTCTGATCCCTTCATAACCGACACTACAGACGGCATTTGTTACTTTTTAACTATTTTGCTAATTGTTTTACTTGGATAAGCCACACATTTTCTGTGTTTCTGCTGAGTTTTTGAACTGAAAATACCAAACAAGGTATTTCAGAGCTAGGAGCCAACTTGAAGTTAAATCTGACAACATCTGAAATTCTACAGAAGGGAAGAATGAGACCCCATAAACATTGGGGTTTCCCTAGTGACAGCAAGGATAAGTGCTTCTGGGTCAGCCAGAAGCTGCTTGCCTCTTCCAGAAAGATTATTATTATAACCTGGGAAAAGAAATGCTAAGGAATTACCACAGGTGTTATTTATAACTGCCAATCAATTCCAGGACTGGAAATCCAGGAGTTGAGGGGGTGGTTCTACTGTGAGGCAAGTTCTTAAAAGCCTTCCTGATAAGTTGACATCATAACAATACAGACTGTTTTCACAGAGGGAGAGCTCTGTTTAGTTAGCTTGGGGAGAAGGCAGCAGCAGTACAATTCTGCTGTTTTTTGTTCTCACTCTTCTCTGTGAATGAGCTGCAGGAAGCTCTCTCTTCTCCACAAGCATCCCCTAACTCCTGTCAAGATGATTGACAGTCCTGTGAGATGAAGATTCTTATCTTCTTGTTCTGGCCAACTTCCATCTGGATAAAAGTATCTTGTGTAAATATTTCCAAGGCGCCTATCTCCACAGGACTGAAGTGCTCAATTAGCTATGGACCAAGCCTTTGCAGCAAATGGCACAAATGGTGAACAGCTGCTATATTCCAGCATAGGCTGAGGTCATCCCTATATATAGAGCCAGGCAAGCTGCTTAGAGCCCTAACAGCTTTCATCAAGCAAATCACACCTGAGCTGCAAGTCAGTTTTCTGCCTGGAGTGACAGGGTCAGGGTAGATCTTGCCTTCCTTGCTGGGCAACTCAGAAGGATATCAAAGTCCTTTATAATTTTTTCAGCTTTTGCCTCCTACTGCGGCTTATAGATTTTTCTATTTTTATCCTGTCAACACCACAAATAAAAAAATCATTACCTACAAAACTGGCTTTATGTTCTTCCCTGATTTTCTCTTAATACCTTGTGGTTTGATTATTGATATCTTCATAGCATATTAGCTGGTACCCAAAGTATTGTCACTTATTAGTTTCTTAGAAATAAGATATGCTGTTTACATTAATCTAAATCCTGTGTTTTCTATTACATTGTAAAACTCCTTGTTCCTGGCATAATGTATTTGAATGAATATGTCAAAGTTATTATTCATAAACTCTTATTAACTCTGATGACTCAGTATCCACCAAAACACCATAATTGCTGATGTTTTTAAAGTGGTCTAGAGAAGATGAGGAGATCTTCTTATACTTTTCAGTTGGTTCTCAATGGGCTGAAATAATGACTGTGATGATTGAAAGGTGGTACTCGAAGGACGCTGAGAAATGATCAAGCTCTCTCCATCATGTGATTGATTAGAAGTTGCTTTACCTCAGAAGCAGAAATAGAGAACAATTAGTGAACTGTGTAAGGCTACCTATGTATGGAGACAAGATAGATTTGTTATTTCTATCCTGCCTCAACTATCCTCAACTGTGCTGATCTGGGAAATTCACAGAAGACAATGGTCTTGCATTTTATCCTTTAGAAAATGGAGACGATAATCTCCGCTCACCTTGCTCACTTTGTGTCCCTCATCAGGCGAGGGAGGATCTCCTGTAGCAAAGTGGTTACAATATTGTGCCCAGAAACCATCTTGGGGTGATTGAGAGATGGCTCAGTGGTTTAGAGAACTCCTTACTCATTCACAGGACCACAGTTCAGTTCCCATTGTCCAAGTCAGGAAGTTATAAGCAAGGAAGACCTACCTGGATGGACAACTTCTTTAAGTCAATTATAAATTTCTGCCATGGTTCATGAAACTCCTTGGTGCAGAGAACAGCCCAGCATATGTGAACGTGTTGCTTGCACTAATACTGTTTAGTATTCCCTAGGAGCACAAATAACAGCATGAAAGTCCTCCCTGCTCCTTCTTTTTTGTCTTGCCCACAGCTGTCAGCATTCAATCTGCTTAGGTCATTCCAAGTCACCTAAACTGCTGGTCTGACAGCTAGCTACTTACAGGGAGGAATGGGGAGAATTCAGCTGATTGCCTAAGAAATTCAACCTGCATTCAATAGACTTTCATGTTGCTTTAAAATTCTTAGTTCCTTCTTAAACACCCCCTCCTGGGTTTCTGTGCTCTCTATATAAAATGGCAATGTGATAAATTCCTCTGCCAAGGCTTGGCTGTTAAAAACTCAGAGTTTTTATTTATTCATGATGCTGAGTTCCTGTCTGGCCTGGTTATGCTGTTTTATATTTCAAATATTCCATTTGTAAAGGATGAATGATAATCTTTACCTATTGCACAGGGACTTGGGGGATGGTGAATGATTTAGTGTTTTAAAGAGCTGTGGCTTCACCAAGTCCCCAATAACTGGTGGTTCGCTGTCTTTGAAATGGCTGAGGGTAGTGGGGAAAATTCAAACTAAAGCACTGACTAGATGACCTGCTTTGCCATGCTGACTGATTCTCTGAGATGTGAGGAAATTCTTCTCATTTGAATGGTATTTTTTATAACTTTTAAATTTATTGGACATACATTAAAATTCTATATAGGATCAAGTCCCAAAGCAGGATGCAGATATAAATGTTGTTCGACTGGTATTTTATCTATCAGGGAACATTTCATGTTTAGGAGCTTGCAACATGAACCATAGGAAGCTTAGATACTTTGTGACGAGTAGAACATAATGTTAGGTCTCCACAGGATGCCCTCAACTACACCAGAGGTCAGATAAACATTTCTTTTATTTTCCCCAACAAAAAAACTTTTATTTATTATTTGGGAATGTCATGCAATGTATCTCCATCACACTCACTTTCCATTCCTGCCAGGAGCTCTCGCCAACCCTTGTACCATCCCTACTAAAAGAAAGAAAAGAAAGGAAGAAAGAAAGAGAGAGAACCCAAACCCACCAAGTCCAATTTGTGTTGCCCAAATACTCATTGGAGCATAGTAAACTCTTTTATCCATCAGAGGCATTTTAATTGTAACTTTCAAAGAAGACTGCTGTGTCAGATAAAAAAGGGATGTGATATGGATGACTTCATCTGTAGTCTCCAGGCTTTGTTTATTTAATCCTGGTAGACGCCTGTGGGTTAGCTGTCACTACTCCCATGCTTATGCATGTGATGACTTTAATCACACTGGTCAGTTGACTTGTCTTCTTTCCTGAGAGCTCCTGGAAGGGGGCATACCTTATCTGTTGATTTAACATTTCAGTTTATTAATAGGTAACATTGTTTTAATGGTGGGGATATTATGAGCACCTGGCAATTATGTATGTAAATATGTTGAGTCTTGATGATCCTATGGAAATAATAATAGCAAGAATAGTCTTGATATGGTTAGTATCCTAAAAGCACACAAGGAGTTTGTGTCTACAGTTAATTATACAGGGAGTTAATAGAAATCTCAGAGAAGTCTGAAATTTTACAGAATCAATTAATTTGTTCACAAGATGGAGTTTTAATAGACACTAGTTCAATAGGTGATCAATAGGATGTTGTAGGCTGAAGATACAGAGAGAAGGCTCCCTGTTACAATAAATCTTTCCGCCAAAAGCCACCCGAGCCCTACCGCCATGTGGGCGCTTTCTGCTAGCTGCCCGAGTTCTGCCTGCTGAGTTAGAGCCCCCAAATAATACATAGAGACTTACATTAGGTACAAATGCTGCTTGGCCAATGACTAGGATTTCTCATCTATAGCTCAGTCTTAATTATCATAAATCTATATATTTTTTAAGACTTATCTTATAGAGAATGCCTTCTGCTGGTGCCCTCTCTTGCCAGTGGATCATACGGCGACTCCAGAGCATAGACAAGGAGGAAGAGAGAAGGGGAGCCACTTCCTTCTTGCTCTTGTTTATGAATCTCCCTGCTATGTCACTTCCTGCGTGGATCACCACTTCTTTACTGCATTTCCCAGAATCCTCCTTGAATCCTAGTCCTGCCTAACTTGCTGCCTCATTGGCCAAACAGTACTTTATTTATCATCCAATAAAACAAACACATACACAGAAGCACTTCCCCCATCAGCCACCATCCAAGAAGTATTTCTAGTTAGAGGGCAAGATAGAATTGCCAACAGATTCCTTCAAAATAGTGAGCAAAGTACCAATAGAGATGGGCACAGATGATTATTTGAAAATAGACAAAAAAGAGCAGCTGCTGAGTCTGGAGTTAGGAGAGGTGAGAGGAAGGGATGCACAGTTGCTAGACAAAAAGCGAAGAGAAGCTCAGATGTGGCGACCAGTGTTTAAGGAAACAGATGCATAACATTTCAGGGTGTCTGTTGGTGGGTCTAACCCACTGGGAGAGCCCAGGACCTGTGCAGAAGCTGAGGTGAGACAAAGGCTCACCAAGCAGTGATGGGGATGATTCTTGTGCTATTCAAAGGTGCTTGGGCCACCTCACTAAAGGAATTTTGACAATCTGGAACAAAGCAAAGGCATTCTCACTCCAAGCATGCCACGAACTCCACAGTTGCCACTCTTCACCTCTTTCAGAAGCAGGGGTATGTGTTTTTTAGACAGCAAGGCCAATCCTTTAAGATCTCAGTATAGGAATATGGTTGCTAATTATGAATGACAGAATTGGAGTGCTAACTGGCTCTCTGAGAAAATGTAGGAATAGTTCCTTTTCTATCTTCCTCTTCCTGTATCTCTCCAAAGGAAAGTGACTACAGGAAGGAACCACTCTGTCTTCCACTGCCCTGGAACACCAGTGTCTGCCTCTCTTTTGCCTCTGGTAAATACTGCTTGCAGAGCTTTGATATTATAGCCTAGTTTTGGACTATCTTGTTTATTTCTATCACTCACTAGGGTGAGTTCTATTATTTAGGCCTTATTCGGTGTCAGGCATAGAGAAGAAGGCAAAATAAATGCTAACAGGACAACCAAGTCAGGAATGACTAGGAGTGGAGACAATATGGAGCCCAAGAAAAGAACCATGAAGAGGTTTAGGACTGCTGGAGAGGAACATGCTCCCAGACCAGTGGCAGCTATAGGCTCAGGAAGCATACAATTATGTGTGACTTACATTAATATTAGTAAAATGTGTGTGTGTTTGAAAATGTGTGTGTGTTTGAGAGAGAGAGAGAGAGAGAGAGAGAGAGAGAGAGAGAGAGAGAGAGAGACTTAAATATTTTTGGTTACTTTTAGCTATCTATAGCACATGAGTGTAGGTAGCAGCAGCACTATCTCTGCAACCCTTACTTTGCATTTAGGACTCACATGGGATGTTGTTCAGGAGCAGAGTCAGAGTGGGAAAGATGCATTCAAAAAGTGAAAGGGTCCATTTAAGTCATGGCCATCTTAGGTCTCTGAGGTTTTCACCATAGATTTACACTTTTAAAGGGGAAAATTTAGGCCAAACTATAGTGTTGTAATTATCAAAAAATAATAGTATGCTGGTATGTGATAGAGCACATTCTGGAGCCATAGAATCAGGTCTCACATGGACCATGGCTCTGTTTATCCCATACAGAGGTCAAACTTAACTAGGAAACCCACCTCTATAAGACCATCTTTCTAAGAAAGCCTGTCATGTTTCGTGTGTGCATGCATGCATGCATGTATGTGTGTAACATGTAATATTGCTGCACAAGTGTCCATGGCATTCAGAGCCAGAAACAGGTCTTCAGCATATTCCTGTGTTGATCTCCATCTTATACCTTGAGACAGGTCTGTTCTGACATCTGACTCTTGCTTGCACTAAGTGGCTAGCCATCAAGTGTCAAGCTATGTATCTCTGTCCTGATCCAATACTGGAGTTAAAGAGTCATACAGCTATGCCCATTTTTTATACTTTAAAGGGATATAAAACATCCACATCCTAATTCTCCACAGAATATGGAAAAGCAGTTGTATAGGATCCCTAAAGCCCCAAACAGTTGTTTCTGTCTTTCCAAAGAAAACATGCCATGCCTGTTCTGTGAGTTTGACTCCATATGGACATAACAGAGTTCCTCTCTCAGCCCACCCTGGGTTTTGTATTCTCTTGCTGTGTAGTACAGTTCCACAGCCTATAAAGCAAATCCACAGAGCCCCTTTCAACTCTTAATGAACTGCAACATGAAAACCACCAGTGTAGATGAAGCCCTGTTGGTGAGTCCCTGAAGAACTGAACAGCCCTGGAAAACAAATCTCCATTTCCCATGTTGTGAGGTGAAGCATCACCAAGGCCTTCAGATGCTGAGTGGCTGACACCTGTTCTGAGAAATAAGTCAGTGCCAGTGCTTCCAGTCTGTTGCTCCTAAGTCTTGAAGAATCCACTCAAGCTTCTGGGAACATCAATTCAAAGCAAAGCCTTAAAAATTGTAAGTAAAAACCTAAATCAGGTTCCTTTTAAATGACCAATAAAATCAGTATGTCTTTGTCACTATGTGATGTCACGCTTGCTCCCTAATGCCTTTTCTTACTCTGAGATCTCCCCTGTTTGAAATTAACACAGATTCCCTAGTTTCTTTTCATTGCTACTAAAATTATGTTTCTAGTTCCATTCATTTGCCTGAAAATTTCAAGATGTCATTGTTTTTTTATCACTGAGTACTATGGCATTGTGTAAATGTACCCCATTTTCTTTATCTATTCTTTGGTTGAGGGGCATCTAGGTTGTTTCCAAGTTCTGGCTATTACAAATCATGCTGCTATTAATGTACTTGAGCAAATGGTCTTGAGGTAGATTGATTCCCATTTTTCTGAGAAACCACCATACTGATTTCCAAAGCAGCTGTCCAAGTTTTCACTCCCACCAGCAATGGAGGAGTGTTCCCTTTACTCCAGCATAAGCTACCATTCTGAGTGAGGTAACCCAGACACAGAAAGACAGTGGAAATTAGACATAAAGTCAAGGATAACCAGCCTACAGACCACAAACCCAGAGAAGACAGGTAACTAGGAGAACCCTAAGCGAGACAAACAGGGATCCCCTAAGGTAGGTGAAATAGACAAGATTTCCTGAGTAAATTGGAAGCATGGAGGGAAGCTGAAGAGTGGTAGAGAAGTAGAGAGGGGAGAAAGAGAGGAGGAAGGTTGATTTGGGGGAAGGACAGAGAGGGAGAGCATGGAAGGAGATGCCTTTATAGAGGGAACCATTGTGGGGGTAAGAGAAACCTGGTACTAGGAAAATTCACAGGAACCTGCAGGGATGACCCCAGCTGGGAATATAAGCATCAGTGGAGAGGTACCTTCACTATAATCAGATTTATGACTACCTTAATTGATATCATAGAGCCTTCATCCAGTAACTGATAAAAGCAGATGCAGAGATCCATAGCTAAGCACTGGGTCAAACTTCTGGAGTCCAGTCATAAAGAGGGAGGAGCGATAATATGAGCAAAGGCGTAGAGACTGTGATGGAGAGTTACACAAAATAGCTGACCCTGCAATAGGGAAACTCACTGATGCCAGACAGACAGCTGGAGAACCTGCAAAAGACTGAACTGGGCCCTCTGAATGTGGATAACAGTTGGGTGGCTTGGGAAGTTTGTGTGGCCCCTAGCAGTGGGACCAGTATTTATCCCTAGTGTATGAACTGGCTTTTTGGAGCCCATTCCCTATGGAGAAAGAACATTGCTCAGGCTAGGTACAGGAGGAAGGGTCCTGCCCAAGTGACAGACTTTGTTGATTCCCCATGGGAGTTCTTACCCTCTCTGAGGACTGGATGGTTGGTGCGGGGAGTGGGAGGTTGGGATGGAGAGGGAAGTGGCATTGGTATGTAAAATAACACTGTTTCAAAAATCTTTAAAAATTGTAAGTCAGCTCTTGTTAGAACTCTATCACACCCTCCTCATTGAAGAAGAAAATTTATTGTTGATGATTGTGTGACTTAAGTTTTGAAATTCAAGAGCTGAAATTTACATGTCAATACCTCAGGAGGTAAATGTATTTATTCAGTTCTCATGTTATCTCACTTATCAAAACTATGAATGGATAACTTACTGCACCACAGAAATCCAGTGCTTAACAGAAATTCATGTGAATTCTGTCTTGCTGGCTTCATAGCCCAGTTAGTTTTTATTAATGGATGAAATAAGATTTGCCAAAATTAAGTAAATAATCAAAGATCATTAAAACAGAAAATGATAGAGCATGGGCAAGGATAAATATATTTTTAAATTTGCATTTTCCTGTAAGTCTTCTATCATAACAGCATAATGCATGCATAAAACCAAGGAGAGTTTTAATTCTTAAATTAACAATTGTAGAAATTATAGTAACTAAAATGTGTAATAATTAACAATTTCCATAAGACAATCTTATGTCATAGCTGTGACTACTATCAGTGTTCACTTTCATAACAGAAAATTTAGTAGACTGAAAACATCAAAAGCAGATTACAAAACTCCTCCAGGTACTGATGGCAGCGATTTATGTCCAATGAGTATTTTTGCTTCTTCCTTTCCAATCCTTCAAAAGGTAGAAAAACAACCCTTTCATCATTTCTCTGGAGGTGTCTCATGAGCTAGTCACTTTCCTCACATTCACCTTAGGCTGTAATCCTGGCTTAAGGGATTCCCTTCCAATACACTTCAAAACCGTTTACAAATCCTGCCACATTCTTTTGCAATGTTCTTTTGTGTTGACGACTCTGTTTATGATTGATGAAAATGAATTATGGATTATCGGCCCCCAAACTTCTGAAGTATGTGTGTTGTTAATTTAAAGTCTATCAGGTAATTATCTAAAACAAAATTATTATTATTATTATGGTGATAAAGATTATTATTGTATGTGTGTGTTTGTTGGGAGCACAAAAGTCCTTGCATTCACAGATAGCACCTGGGAAACCAGGAATGTGAAACACTAAGGGTTGTTTTTTTTTTTAAAGTCAAAAATGCATAAACTGTTTTCTGCCCAGAATACTGGGAATAGAGATAGCTAATAGTCTTAGGTGACTCTTGCTCTAGCTATAGTACCAGGCTGTACCAAGCTTCCACAACCAGGACAAGAGGTAGCTAAGAGCCCAGATGAACTATACACTATCTACATGATCAAGACCACATCAGATCCTTCTCTAGGCTCTTAAGATAAGACATGTAGCCTATTTCTAGAACCCATCTTCATGGAAGCAGTGACATGTACTTTCAGAAGAGTTTTGATGTAATTATGCCTCCTTGTGCACAGGGAACTGTAGTATACCAGGAAATGTTATCCTAAATTGTACTGTACTTAAATATGGTGACTCCCAGGGAGAAAGCTAACAAACTTCATCTGTACTTAAGACAATGTCCACTCTTTAATAGTTACTTTCCTGAGAATTAAATAATTCTCAAACCAAAATATCCTGAAAAAATAGTTAGCATCGTATGAATTATTTTATAAATGCCTTGTTATTTTTATCTGGAAACTATTTATTATTTAAAAAAAGTTGCTGGGTAGTGGTGGCATATTCCTTTAGTTCCAGCACTCAGGAGGCAGAAGCGTATGTATCTCTGAGAGTTCAAGGCCAGCCAGGGCTACAGAGTGAAATTCTGTCTTGGAAAACAATAAAAAATAGTTTGCTCCTAAGTACCAGTGAAGATTTAGTAGCAAAGATGATCCTTGGCTCAGGCAAGACCAATTTAGCTTTGAACTAATCCTTGAAATTTGAAGGTAGTAATTTGAAGGCAGATAAATTACTTAAGTGTGAAGATTGTAAGCAAAGAAGTCTAACGATAAGCTCCAGGTTCTTGACTTCCTCTAACTGCCTCCCCTGATCTGACATTTACTGTCCTGGAGTGTTAGACATGAAAACCAGATGAGTGAGCTCTTTGTATTTTTTATCTCTGCCCCCATGTCCAAATATTTTTTAAGATTACAGTCTGAAGAAAAATTACTGAATCAAACAGTATGGGCTTGTTAAGAATCTTGCTTTTAAAAAATCGTAATCATACTTAACTTGGGATGGTATTCATGTATCTTAGTTAGTCTTTATTGATGTGAAGAGATGCCATGACAAAGACAACTTATAAAAGAAAGTATTTAACTAGGCCCTTACTTAGTGTTTCAGAGGATTAGTTCATGGTCTTCATGGTGAGGAGTATGGTGACTGGCAGGCAGGCAGGCAGGCAGGCAGGCAGATAGGCAGGAATGTCATCGGAAGAATAGCAAGAGCTTACAGGGGATCCATAAGGAGGAGGCAGAAAGCAAGAGAGATTGGGCCTACCATATGCTTTTAAAACCTCAAAGTCCACTCCTAGTGACACACTTTCTCCAACAAGGCCACACCTAATCCTTTCCAAACAGTTAATCAACTGGGAAGCAGACATTCAAATATGAGTCTATGGGGGTCATTCTTACTCAAACCATCGAGCAGTGTGTATTTGTCTTTTTTTTTTTTTTTTTTTTTTGCTATCGTCATAACTTAAAATGAACTCAATAGGAAAAAAATGGAGTACCTAAATTTTAATCCATCTGTCTTTCATTTCAAATATTATCTTTGTTCCCTTCACATAGAATCTAAGTGGTTGGATGAAAAGAAGTATTTTGTCTCTGATAGGCATTATAACCCAGTGGTTCATAAGTAGATCAGTCTTTTTTTTTCTTACTTAGTTTTTATTTCATAATCATAAACTTAACTCTGCAATCCAGCTAGACTCAGAGGGGAATGAGGAAAATATGGAACCCAAAGAATTTCAGTGAGAGCAGAGATTACAGGGCATTTCGAGAAGATGGGGTGGGGATGCTCTCCTGAGCTACAGAAGGAATGATCTGGTAGGTAAGAAGCCCGCAAGTCAAAAGAGTTAGAGTTGCCCACAGTCGGAAATGGTGATCTTCTTGCTGGTCTTGCCATTTCTGGACCCGAAACGTTCCATGGCTTCCACAATGTTCATGTCTTGTTTCACCTTCCCAAAGACCACATGTTTGCCACCCAGCCATTCAGTCTTGGAAGTGCAGATAAAAAACTGGGAACCATTTGTGTTTGGTCCAGCATTTGCCATGGACAAGATGTCAGGACCTGTATGCTTCAGGATGAAGTTCTCATCCTCAAATTTCTCTCCGTAGATGGACCTGCCGCCAGTGCCATTATGGTGTGTGAAGTCACCACCCTGGCACATGAATCCTGGGATAATTCTGTGAAAGGAGGAACCCTTATATCCAAATCCTTTCTCTCCAGTGCTCAGAGCGAGAAAGTTTTCTGCTGTCTTTGGAACTTTGTCTGTAAAAAGCTCGAAGGGGACGCAGCCCAAGGGCTCGCCATCGGCCGTGATGTCGAAGAACACGGTGGGGTTGACCATGGCTTCAGGAAGAGGCGACAGGGACAGCGGCGTCTGCAAAGCCAGTAGATCAGTCTTATAAGATATTTATAGCTTGATATGAATTTATGATTTGATTAATTTATCTTAACAAGTTTATATAAATTTAGAGTTTTTAAAACATAAATGCCTCAATTGTTTCACTTTTCATTCAAATAAAGAAAAACTTTATAGTCATTCCCCCTATCTCACAACATTATTTTGTTACAGTCAGGGGGTAAAAGCTGCTTTAAATAATTTAGAAAAAAGGCTTTTCTAAAGGCTTTTTTATTACTTTGTATCACAACTTTTTCCAGAAATCACTTCTGCAACTCAGTATGGTGATGCAGTATGCCTTACATTTTGAGAGACTTGAACTTTTGCTGGGGCCTTCTAGCCAGAATTAGTAATATACTTTCATGTCTCTTAAGACTTAAGACTGCTATCCTACTGTGTACTCAACCTGTTTAACTTTGCCTTTAAGAGAACAATGTAACAACTAACTTTATTTGCCTTGGATTTTCCATGTAATCACTTCTACAACCTAAGCTAAACTATATACATGTTATATTAAATTATGTCTTCCTCCATACATCTGACCCAGAGTAATACATGTATGTTGTGATAATTGTTTTCTGGAAACAGAAGATAGACTGAAAGTGGTCTTATAAAATAAGTATCCATCATAAATTCCAAAAGTAGCATTCAGATATTGTTTAATGATGTTTGCGTGTTATCTGGTTTGGTTGGAGTCAGTGACTTAATCCTTTGTGTAACTCTGTTGAAGATTTCTGTAAAGCATTCCTCATTCCTTCTTCCAAGTAATGCTTTCTGTGCTGTTCAATTTTATACAGACCTTTTTTAGGGACAGATGCAGACAGACACATAGGGATAGACACAGACACAGGGATAGATTCACAAGACAGCCTTCAGGCACGCACAGATTCAGACTCATATAAAAGAGGCAAAACACAGGGCAAATAAAGGAAAGAATCCAAATCTTGCCTTGATCTTGCTAAATGACACCAAGGGGGAAGTGTTCTGGTTTCTCATTGCAACACCACTGCATTACTGGTGACTGACTTTATTATTAATGTGTTTAAGCTTACCACAGCCCAACACTCTTGACCTAGTATATACATTTAATATACAATATAATCATATTAAGGGATGACTTAAAAGCATGTTTTCTGATTTCTAGTTTCTCCATGTTTTGAATGTCAATAAAAGCACAGTATAGTTAAAATATCTGACAGAAGGCATTGAAGTATTTGCCAAGATTTTGGTCAGAAGATTTTACAATAGACAACAATTAGAAATGAAATCATTTGAATTCAATCATTTGACAGTATCAGAACAGTTACTTGGTTAGTCTGTCAAGCACTTTGTTGGGGTAAAGGAAACTCCATTCACAAGATAAACTGCAGGGTAAATTTGCAATTGTCACACAGGTGTTATGATTAGGTAAGAGACAGAAACGAGATTTATACAAATAAAAAGAAAATATAGACAAATATTCTCCATGTAAAATGGAAACTAGCTTAGAAATGCTTGGCAGCGATTAGCAGTGTTGTTTAAGAAACATTCTAAGAATGCATTTTTGGGGTCTGGGTCCCAGATCCACCTGTTTTTCTTAAACTTTTGTTTCCCTCCTCTTTACTTTCACTTTTGTCTTGTAGTGCTTGTGAATGACAGTGAATTTGTAACTCACTATCTGTTCTGTGCCTCCCAGGACTATCACATGGGCACAGCAGCACCTGTCCAGCACGATCTGACTCCTCAATCTGCTGGCTGGCCTGTCAGAGGGTGGTCCTTAGACCTGCTGCCCGAAAGGCGTTATGCAAAAAGTCTGAGTCTCCATTGCTGCTTCTCATCTGCATGCCAGGATCCTGATCTTTCATCTTGAGTTCTTTGTTGTTTATTTTGCAGGTCAACATTAAGGTTGAACTTTGTCCTACAGTAATTATAAACAAAACCATTAGGATCCATGTTTGGTCAGATGGCAAGTCTTCATGGTTTTACTTGTACTGTCCCATATCACCTAGAAGCACAGAAGGACATCACAGCTTACTGAAATATTAAGACAGAGAAAAACAGTTGTGATCTTCTGGAAGAAATAAGTTACTGAATATAGACCATTATGACCACTGCTCCATTTATGGCAATGCTGTGATTTCAGCTTCCTGAAAGATGACAAGGTAGGTTATATACAATTGTATATGCTAACCTAAAAGCACATTCAAATGCATAGAGTGGCAGATTTTTAGGTCTATTGATGGGTAGATAGCTAGGTGGACAGAAAGATATTGAATACTAAAGGGTACTGATCTGTATCTATAATCCATATATCTACAATCAGTACTGGGAGTGAATTCAGGGCTTTGAACATGGTAGGCAAACACTCTACCACAGACTACAGTAACTGTCCAAGACTGATTGATGTGTGTGTGTGTGTGTGTGTGTGTGTGTGTGTGTGTGTGTGTGTGTGCACTTGCACATGGAGATCAGAGGTCAATGTTGAGTGCCTTCTTCACTTGCTACCTTATTTGTTTACTTGCTTATTATTTTAAAGTGTATGAGTTTTTGTCTGTGCATAGGAGTCTACGGAGGCAAGAAGTAGTGTTGGATCCCCTGGAACTGGAGATGGTTGTGAGCTGCTTTCTAGGTTTTGGGAATTGAATGTAGGACTTCTGCAAGAACATTAGGACTTCCTACTCAATTAACTATCTCTTTAGCCCCCACAATTTATTTTTGAGACAAGGCATCTCACTAAACTTGTAGCTTACCAGCTTGTCTAGTCAGGTTCCCAGACAACCATTGCTGTGCCTGCCTTTTTCATGTGTGCTGAAGATCTGAACTCAAGTCTTCTTATTTGTGATTTCACTTTACGTATTGAGTCACATCCACAGCTCTATCACCTCTCACATTGATTGATAGCTTACTTCCATTCTTCCCATATCTCTCAAAAATGGGCCATAGATGACGTTGTAGTAAGTCTTTAACTGTTTAGTGACAATAATAATATACATATGTTTTGAGAGCAATGACCAGTATGGCTTGAGTTTTACTGAGTTATGAACCATCTTATTTCACTTCTGTATATACATTACAGCATGCATTTTGTGGTAGAACAATTGTTTGAATTTTCTATGAAACATGACATTGAGTATATGGTTAGGGCCCTGAAAATAGCTAGATTTTAAGTTAAAGTATTTGAGGCATTTCAGCATTATTACTTACTGTAGTAATGTAAAATGTGAAAATTGAACTCAAAATGTTATATGCAACATAGATATCCCATGACTTGTATATATTGATCATCTAAAGAGTCATGCTAGGAATTTGTAAATCAGGTAACTTTAACAGTATCAATATTTAAAGTAAATTTTAAAAGTGTAGTCCATTCCTTATATACTGTTTGTGATTTATGTAAATTCTACTTTCTTTGAACATAATCCTTATTGCTGATGTCTATTATGCAAAAAAGACATTTTAAATTTAGATTTGACTTTATAAAATATGCTATCAATTGGAATTGTACCATGCTAAATAATGATATTTCCAGAAGCTATTATGTAAAACATGGTTTTGTGATGAATATTCAGGCCCATAGAGTGCAAATCTTGCAAAACTTCTTAGTGATACTTTGAAACAATTAGAATGCTTATAGAAAGCAATACAAATGAACTTGAATTCTTTGAGGTAAGCACTCCAGAAAGAAATATAGGACTCTTTTTGTAGCATGTATGCAAACTGTGTGATAGGCTTATGGTTTTCACTGAAGGTCAAAAGTACAGTGTATGATCACAGTAGCATCTGAACATCCACAATTTTTTCTCAGAATAAGCAATGAAATTAGGTAATGTAGCCAAATTCTCTCAGTCATTATTTCTTATGACAGAATTATGAAAATGGATTATATGTTTAGTATAGAGAAAACATTGTTTAAGAATACAAAATTTGTAGCCTCGTAAAAAGAGTTTGGCAATGTGTTATCTGGTTCTATTGTGTGGAACAATTTGAGGAGTACTAGTATTAGCTCTTGTTTGAATTTCTGGTATAATTCTGCAGTGAAGCCATCTGGTCCTGGGCTTTTTAGATCCAGCAATTCCTCTCTTGGGCATATACCCAAAGAATGCACATTCATACAACAAGGACATATGTTCAACTATGTTCGTAGCAGCATTATTTGTAATAGCCAGAACCTGGAAGCAACCTAGATGCCCCTCAACTGAAGAATGGATAGAGAAAATGTGGTACATTTACACAATGGAGTACTACTCAGCAGAAAAAAGCAATGGAATCTTGAAATTCGCAGGCAAATGGATGGAACAGGAAGAACCCATCCTGAGTGAGGTAACCCAGTCACAAAAAGACAAACATGGTAGGCACTCACTCGTATATGGATTTTACACATAGAGCAAAGGATTACCAGTCTATAATCCACACCACCAGAGAAACTAGGCAACAAGGAGGACTCTAAAAGAGACATACATGGTCCCCCAGAGAAGGGGAAAGGGACAAGATCTCCTGAGCAAATTAGGAGCATGGGGGGAGGGGAGAGGGAACTAGGAGAATGAGAAGGGGAGAAGAGGAGGATGAGGAGGACATAAGGGAGTAGGAAGTTTGTGTAGGGGAAGAATAGAGAAGAGCAAAATACTATCAAAGAGGGAGCCAGTATAGGTTTTAAGTGAAATCAGGCACTAGGGAAATGTCCAGAGATCTACAAGGATGATACGAACTAACCATCTAAGCAACAGTGGAGAGGCTACCTTAAATGCCCTCCCTTAATAATGAGATTGATGACTAACTTATATACTATCCCAGAGTCTTATCCAGCAGCTTGTGGAAGTAGAAACAGATAACCACAGCTAAAAACTGAAGTGAATTGGCATCCAGTTGCAGAGAAGGAGTGATGAGCAAAGGGGTCACGACCATGCTAGTGAAACCCACAGAAACAACTGACCTGAACAAGAGGGAGCTCTTGGCCACCAAAATGGTCACTGGAAAACCAGCATGGAACTGATACAGACCCCATAAATGTGGATGTCAGTGAGGATGCCTTGGAAATATATGGGACCTCTTGTAGTAGCTCAGTACTTATCCCTATCGTAGGAATGGACTTTGGGATCCCATTCCATATAGAGGGATACTCCTTCAGCCTAGACACACAGGGGAGGGCCTAGGCCCTATCCCAAAGGATATGACAGACTCTGATGACCTCCCCCATGGAAGGCCTCACTCTCCCTGGGGACAGAAATGGTTTTGGATAGGTAGGGTTTTGGATAGTGGGGTGCAGGAGAGGAGGGAAGGGAGAGGTAATGGGGATTGGCGTGTAAAACAATTTTGTCTGTAATTTAAATAAAAAAATTGAAAAAGAAAGTGCCTCCATAATATTAGCTTGTAGGCAAACCTGATGGGCATTTTCTTGATTAATGACTGATGTGACAGGTAAGTTATATTTCCACAATATTTTCCACAGACTTAGGAGAATATGGAATTGGGAATATTAACATTCATCATTTTTATTATTAGTTTTTTTTAAAAATTTTACACATTTACATAATGTTTACTGACAGCTCTTATCCCACTTTCTCCCATAACCTTACTCTCTTGTCTACCTGCCCTCTTTCCTATAAATCTCTTTCTCACATGCACACCAACTTGTTTTTTTTAATCATTGTCATGTTTTATTTTTGTGACCTATTGAGCAGTCTTCCCTAGTAACTTGCGTTCATCTTGGAAATTAGTCAACTTAGTTCCAGCTGGTTTTCTCTAAATCTTGAAACTGATGTATGTGGTTTCTTTAGTAATAGAGCTTTTCATATTATTTTTTTTGCTTTAAAATAAGCTCATAGCAGGCTGGGTGTTGGAGGTACATGCCTTTAATCCCAGCACTCGGGAGGCAGAGGCAGGTGGATCTCTGTGAGTTTGAGGCAAGACTGGTCTACAGAGCAGTTCCAGGACTACTACTAAAGATACACAGAGAAACCCTGTTTCGAAAAACCAAAACAAACAAACAAACAAACAAACAACAACAACAACAACAAAAAAACAAAAACCAAAACTCATAGCTATCCTTGTTAATTGTATTAGAACTCATCCCGAAAACACACAGATTATAAGCATATAGATTACAGGTGATTATCACCACACCTGATGGATTAGAATTAGACTTTAAACAGGTTTATTTTCAAATATTTATAGATTTATTGTAAGAATTACTATAGGTTAGCCTATAAGACATATTTTGTGAAATGGAATTATGTTTTGAAATATGAGAACCCAATGAAGCCCCGGGTTAATCTCTATTCACTTTCTGATGGTGGATGCAATGTGACCAGCTGCCTCATGCTCCCACTGCCATATCTTCTAGCCCTGATAGATTACATCATTTCATAAATCATGAGCCAAAATAACTTCTTCTTATCTTAAGCTGTTTCTGTCAGATATATTGTCACAACAGTGAAAAATATAGCAAACATGGAGTTACATAAAATATTGTCACATTCTTATTATATCACATAAAACCAGATTCTATGTAATCATGTCACAAGAAAACATCAGAAATCTCATCCTTGGCCATCATAGAAATGCAACTCAAAACTACTCTGAGACACTATCTTACACCGGCCAGAATGGCTAAAATCAAAAACAACAATGACAATCCATGCTGGAGAGGATGTGGAGAAAAAAAGAACACTCCTCCCTTGTTGGTGGGAGTGCGAACTTGGAAGACTACTTTGAAAATCAGTATGGCAGTTTCTCAGAAAAATGGTAATCAGTCTACCTCAAGATCCAGCCATTCTTTTCTTGGGCATATACCAAAATAATGCACATTCATACAATAAGGGCATACGTTCAACCATGTTCATAGCAGCATTGTTTGTAATAGCCAGATCCTGGAAGCAACCTAGATGCCCCTCAAGTGAGGAATGGATAGAGAAATTGTGGTACATTTACACAATGGAGTACTACTCAGGGGAAAAAAAAACAATGGAATCTTGAAATTCACAGGCAAATGGATGGAACTAGAAGAAACCATCCTGAGTGAGGTAACCCGGTTACAAAAAGACAAACAAGGTATGTACTCACTCATATATGAATTTTAGACATACAGCAAAGGATTCCCAGCCTACAATACTCTTGACCAAAGAAACTAGAAAACAAGAAAGACTCTAAGGGAAAAATGCATGGACCCCAGAGAATGGGAAGGGGCAGGAACTCCTGAGATAATTGGGAGCCTGAGGGTAGGGGAGAGGGAGCTGCCAGAATGAGAGGAGAAGAAGGGAGCAGAGAGGAGGAAATGGAGCAGAAATGTTGAGTTGGGAGAAGAATAGAGGAGAGCAGGATGAGAGATACCATATCAGAGGGAGCCATTATAGGTCTAGGAGAGATCTGGCACTAGGGAGATTTCCAGAGATCTACAAGGATGACACGAACTGACAATCCAGGCAATGGTGGAGAGGATAACCTAAATGCCCTTCCCCTATAATGAGACTAATGGCTGCCGTATATGCCATCCTAGAGACCTCATCCAGTGGCTGATGGAAGCAGAGGCAGACACCCACAGCTATACACTGAACTGAACTCTGGAACCTAGTTGTAGAGAGGGAGGAATGAAGATCAAAGCGGTTGGTACCAGGCTGGTAAAACCCACAGAAACAGCTGGCCTGAATAAGGGGGAGCACATGGACCCCAGATGCTGTCTGGGAGGCCAGCACAGGACTGATCCAGACCCCTGAACATGGATGTCAATTAGAAGGCCTCCGCACTCTAGGGGGCCCCTGGTGGTGGATTAGTATTTTTCCCTGGTGTAAGAAGGGACTTTGAGAGTCCATCCCATGTGAAGGGATGCACTCTTGGCCTGGACACATCAGGGAGGGCCTAGGCCCGGGCCAGGATGATGTGGTGGATTTTGGAGAGCCACCATCAAGGGCCCTACCCTGCTTGGGGAATGGAGGATGGATGGAGTGGGGGTTGGGAGGAGGACTGGGGGGAGTGGAGGGAGAGGGAGAAGGGATTGACATGTGAAGCAAGCTTGTTCCTAATTTGAACTAATAAAAAAATAAGAAAAAAAAAGAAATCTCTGAAACTCAGAGTGGGAAATACTTATTTTCCAAACTTCATTAGTTACAAAAATTCTTAACTGTTTTCCTTAAGATTATAGGTTTATTTTCTAAATTTTTGAAATTACCAAGTATACAAGATTGATAAACCATAGGTTCTCCCTTAGTTATTACTTCCATTCATATTTTTATAGTGACAAATTCAACTGGCAACACGGAAAATTCTATAGGTTTTTCATCTAGGTGGCTATTATTCCTTAGCATGCAGTCAACAACTTCAATGGGTGCTTCCCATCTTATAGCCATAAAAATATACAATGGTTAATAAATAATAAAAATAAATCATATTGTATTGCTAAAGGCATTTTAACTATTCACCTTTTCTTGAATTCATAGAAAAGAATTCAATGCACAATTTCACACTACCACCACCACATCAGTACACCGATAGTTTGACTTTTGATGAGTGCAGATGCCAATATACTGACACTGATAATGTGGGCATCTAAAAGAACTTTGCTTATAGCTTATGACATGTTAATAATGACACTTTGATGCATGTTGAAACACTTTGGAATAGCTGTTCATTAGAGCTTACCCCATCTTGAAAGAAAAAAAAATAGAGTGAAACTAGAATTAACACTGAACTTTAGGAAAATGCTTTATAAAGCCTCAACAACCCCCGAACAAAGTGAGAGCACCAGGGTGGGATGGGGTGGAGACGAAGGAGGTGAGAAGGGAAGAAGGGTGGGGGGAGGAGAATAAGAGGACTGAGACAGGGGAGAAACCCAGGACGGCAAGAAAGGAGATGCCTTGATAGAGGGAGACCAGTATAGGTATGGAGAGAGGTCTGGCTCAAGGGAAATGTTAGGGGATCCACAGGGATGCCCCAACTAAGAATCCAAGCAGTGGTGGAGAAGATGCCGTTGATGGCCTTGTCCTATAATGGGATTGATGTCTACCTTGGTTACTATTCCTAGAGCCTTCATCCAGTTGCTGTTCAAAGCAGAAACAGACTCCCACATATAAGCACTGAACCATACTACTAGAATCCATTTGTGGAGAGGGAGGAGGGATGAGCAAAAGAGCCAAGACAGGGCTGGAGAGACCTGCAGAAACAGTAGACCTGATCTAGTGAGAGCATGGAGACCCTAGTCATAAAGCTGGGGAAACAGCATTGGACCAAACCATGCCCTCTGAATGTGGGTGCCAGTAAGGAGGCCAAGACAGTCTATGGGACCTCTAACAGTGGAGCCAGTCTTTATCCCTAGAGCACAAATGGACTTTGGGAGCCCATTCCCTATGGAAGGATACTATTGCAGCCCATATACAACAAGGAGGGCCTAGGCCATCCCCCTAATGATATGACAGATTTTGAAGGTCCCTGTGGAGGGCCTCACTATTCCTGGGGAGTAGTTGGGGGATGTGTTGAGGGGGGGTTTGGTGGGGAACATGGGAGGATGGGAGGGCGAGGGAATGGAGGGATTGATATGTAAATATGAGTAGTAATTAAAGAATTTAAATAAAAATAAATAAAATACATATTAACAGAAAAAAAGAATGGATAGAGAAAATGTGATACATTTACACAATGGAGTACTACTCAGGAAAAAAAAAACAATGGAGTCTTGAAAGTCACAGGCAAATGGATGGAACTAGAAGAAACCATCCTGAGTGAGGTAATCCAGTTACAAAAAGACAAACATGGTATGTAGTCACTGATATATGATTTTTAGACAGAGAGCAAAGGATTCCCAGCCTACAATCATCATCACCAAAGAAACTAGGAAACAAGAAGGACTCTAAGGGAAGAATGCATGGACCCTGGAGGAGAAGGGGCAGGATCTTCTGAGATAATTGGGAGAATGAGGGTAGGGGAGAGGGAGCTGGGAGAACAAGAGGGGGAGAAGAGGAGGGGAGAGGAGGAAATGGAGGAGCAGGAAGGTTGATTTGGGGGAAGAATAGAGGAGAGCAGGATGAGAGATACCATAGCAGAGGGAGCCATTATAGATGGAGGAGAGATCTGGTACTAGGGAGGTGTCCAGAGATCTACAAGGATGACACGAACTGACAATCTAGGCAATGGTGGAGAGGCTACACTAAATGCCTTCCCCCATAATGAGACTGATTACTGTTACGATAAATCTTTCTGCCAAAAGCCACCTGAGCCCCACCGCCACGTGTGAGCTTTAAGCCAGCCACCTGCCCGAGTTAGGCCCAAATGAACACACAGAAACTTGTATTAAGTTCAAAGCTGCTTGGCCAATGACTAGGATTTCTCATCTGTTAGCTCAGTCTTAATTATCATAAATCTATATATTTTATAAGACATCTTATCGGACACCTTATTGGCGTCCCTCCTTGCTGGTGGATCACATTGTGCCACTAGAGCAGGAGCGTATGGGAAAAGAGGCATGCTTCCTGTTTGTCCTTCTTTAAATATGAGTCTCCTTGCTATGTCACTTCCTCCCTGGATCACCACTTCTCTACTACATTTCCCAGAATCCTCTTTGACTCCTAGTCCCATCTAACTTGCTGTCTCATTGGCCAAACAGAATTTTATTTAGCAATCAATAAGATAAACATACACAGTATATTCCCCATCATCTCCTCTTTTCTGTCTAAATAAAAGAAGGATAACTTATCTTTTATAATAACTGAAGAAAACTATAACCATAACTATCTGTCTTCAATTCTATCAAAGACCACAGAAGGATAATATATAAACTCTAGAATTGACAGAGACATCTGGCTACCTGGACAGTCACCCAAAGTTCCTCTGTAACGTTGGGGCATCCATCTTCAGCTCATAGGCCACAGTGTGTCTGGCACACTTCTCCATTTCAACAGGAACCTTTTAGTACTGTCTTGTTTTGTAAGTTCAGCAGTCACTTTGTTGTGGGTCCTGCATGTCTAGTTTATACAGCAATAAACAATCCAGGCAAGGTCAGTTTCTTGCCCAAATGGCTAATCTTGCCATGTTGAAAGCAAACTCCATAACGAGTTTCTTCGATGCCCATTGTCCTTTCTGACGTAATTGGTGTGCCAGGAGCAGTTGTGTCTCACTGCCAAGATAAACCCTAAACCATTTAAATGCCATATTTCTGTAGGTCTTTGAAAGGTTTGAAGAATACCTAATCATCTCAAATACATCTCTGTAAATCTAGAAAACCTAATTAACCTAATTATAAGTTCTGACTATTATAGGTAAAAGATCTGTATAAACACAATTCTTAAACAAGAGGAGACATATACATATCACAAAATTGACCTTAAAGTTGTATCAATAAATGAAAATCCATACCAATGCAAAGTATTCATTCCTATATCCTATTCCCCTTTTTTTTTCTTTAAAAAGAGATTGACTATGCTCATTATCATTTATAACAAACCCCATTTAAATGAAAACAAACATTTATAAACAGTATTTGGGAATATGGGTGTCATTCTTTCTAAACTGCTTCCTGCTGATTGGGGGCGATGTTCATACCATTGGAATCATGATAAAACACAGAAATCTGACCAAGTCCTTGTTTTTGTAGTCTGTAAGGCTGTATAGTCTCAGCTTCAGGGGGGTCTTGCTTGATCAAACCATATTAGTCCGGAAGGAATCCACAACTTTTCATTTTCTGTGGAAACACAAGAGAAAATTTTTTTCCAAGTAGCCTGTCCTTAGACTCAAATTTTGAAGTCAAAGCATTTTTTAAAATGTATAAGTTGGATTAATTCATCAGCATTTATAATCAAATGTATTTTAATAGCAGTCTTTTCTCAGAAATCAAAGAATTTAAAGACAACAATATGGCATATAGTATCCAGGTTCTCTGTGTATTTTTCATCTTTAGGTGGCTTTTTTATTACTTTATTTTTACTTTCTTTTGTTTCTTTTTTCCTGAGACAGGATTTCTCTGTGGAAATCAGCCTACCTCTGCTTCCTTCAGCAAATCCTACTGGCATGTGCCACCACAACCGGCTACTCTATTTTCTCCTGTTACTTTTTCTCTCACAAGCCTACATCTATTTTTAAATGCAGTGTAAACCTTTAGAGGTTTTTCTTTATCTGGATCTGTCTTTACTGTAAATCTTTACCTTTTTCTGGCCACCAGTCTTTTAATTGTTAAACAACACTGCCAAAATTAAAGTGGCTGCTTTCTTAGCCGCTGTCTTTGTTTTTTTCTGCTTTTGCTGAGTCAGGAAATCTCTCTTAAAGTAACCACTCAAGTCTCTGCTTGTATCTAGCAAAACAGAGACCACCCCAGAAAATGCTACTAACGTGTTTGTCTCTGATCTTTTGCTGCTAAAATCCCTTTTTAAGCTTTTGTAAAGTTTACATGAAAGTTCGTAACACTACCTCCAGCTACCCAGGTTTTGCCGATGTTTGACGAGTCTCCGGGAGGCAGGAAGGCAGCTTGTGGCAGTGAGAACTCAGAATCCTAACCCTAGAACCCTCAAGGGCTGCAGGCCATCTCGGGAGTGCAGCAGTCCAAACCCCAAGAGCATATGGGAGCTGCTCTGATGCCTCTCAGCAGCCCCACAGGGCAGGCTGTGGCAGCAGGTTTCCCTCTTTCTCTGGGAACCTTGGGGGCATGGAGTCATCCCTCTTACTGACAACATTCTGTTAAGATAAATATTTCTGCCAAAAGCTGCCTGAGCTCCACCACCATGTGTGAGCTTTACGCCAGCTACCCAAATGAACACATAGAAACTTGTATTAGGTTCAAAGCTGCTTGACCAATGAAAAGGATTTCTCATCTGTTAGCTCAGGCTTAATTGATGACTGCCGTATATGCCATCCTAGACACCTCATCCAGTGGCTGATGGAAGCAGAGGCAGACACCCAAGCTATACACTGAACTGAACTCTGGAACCCAGTTGCAGAGAGGGAGGAGTGAAGAGCAAAGATGTGGGTACAAGGCTGGTGAAACCCACAGAAACAGCTGACCTGATCCAACGGGAGTGCATCGACCCCAGACAGCTGTCTGGGAAGCCAGCACAGGACTGATCCAGACTCCTGAACGTGGATGTCAATGAGGAGGCCTCAGCACTCTATGAGGCCTCTGGTAGTGGATAAGTATTTATCCCTGGTGTAAGAAGGGACTTTGGGAGCCCATCCCACATGGAGGGATGCTCTCTCAACCTGGACACATGGGGGAGGGCCTAGGCCCTGCCCAGGATGGTATGATGATATGACAGACTTTGGGGAACCCCCATGGAGTGCCTTACCCTCCCTGAGGAGCAAAGAGGGGATGAGGTGGGGGCTTGTGGGGGGTTGGGAGGGTGTGGAGGGAGAGGGACATATGAAGCAGGCTTGCTTCTAATTTGAACTAATAAAAAAATAATTTCTTGGGAAAAAATACAGAATTTGAGCTGGGCCATAGTGGTACATACATGCCTTTAATGCCCACACTTGGGAGCCTGAGGCAGATGATCTGAATTTGAGGCCAGACTTGTCTACAGAGTGAATTCCAGGACAGCCATGACTACATAGAGAAACCCCATAAAAACAAAACAAAACAAAACAAAAAAAACAAACAAACCAATAACCAAAATCCAACCAAAAAAAAAAAAAAAAAAAAAAAAAAAAAAAAAAAACAGACCGTGACTTTGTCGATGTTTGGCTTTGTAAATGTGACATGTTCTAACTAGCCTAATTAATTAAGTGGGAAGAGGAAAAATCCAGATAGCATAAACCCATGATGTTTTCAATGGTATGTCATGATGCTTTTACACATTTATACATAATATATGTATGCACACAATTATTGGGAAACATGTTTTGTCATTATTTAATGCAGTGAAAGAAAGATCAAAAATGAAGCTAAAATATTATTTTCCCTCTCTCTTTAAAGGATACAATTCCTATTAATTCTTCCTATCTGTATCTAAGCTTTCCTATGGAGAGATTTCCTGGCTAATATGTAGCTCAGATATCTTAGCTCCTAGAAAAAATGATCTCTCATAGTTTCTACCATCCTTGATTATGGCTGTTCCATGGCTTCAGGCTCCTTGATAGATGGATGGAGTCAGTCACCACCATGTCTTCTTCATCTAGCAAAGAATTTATCAAAGAATTGCTTGTGGGATTTTTAGATGAATAAATATGTGACCCCCCAGTATATACAATTGAGTCAGAGCCTATGACACCATCAGTAAGCATAAAGGATAAAAAATTCAACTTGGTTGCATTGCTAATGTGGCACATATAATATTTGCTAAGTCTTAAAGAAAAGATTTGTGTATTCATATAAACTATTTTTGAGGGCCCAGAAAGTTAGAACTCTTACTCTCACAGGCCATTGTCTCCATCTGTTGAACAATATCTACTTTTCTTTCAATATTGACTAAATTTATAGCCATGGGCAAGTAGTCAGCCTCCTGTAATCACAGTGCTTTCACCTTCAAATGGGTATTATTATTCCTTCCATATTTAACTCATGTGCTATTCTCAAGCATCATATGAGTTAATTTGTGAGACAATTTTCTCAGAGGGTACTCTGACATTGTCTGGAGTTTGTATAAACTATGATCAAAGTATGGTGCAACAATTATTTCAAAGAGAATTTTAGCTATAGTGTTCTCTGCATGAATAAATACCTGTTATTTAAAAGCTACTTCATCCCAGCTTTCAGCTAACTACTGGTGATTGTGACGAATGATCTACAGTGTCTCGTATCTCTGAGGTTGTGGGGCAGCTTTACCTGGATGGATGCTGTGCTAAGAAGCAAAATCTGCCATGGACTGGAAGAGTCAAAGGTTCTGTGGGAAGGAAAACTTCCTTGCAAATAGCACATGGCTGTTCATGCTGAAGATTCTGTTATCTCCCGTGGCATCCATTTGAACTGAGCACAATCCTTTTTAAAGTATCTTTGAACATTTATGCAATTAATTCAAATGCAGAAACCAATTAACTGTGCATCCCATAATCAAATCAGCTTCGAGTGAGCGCCCTAAATTTCAAGAGGTTTTCAGAGCACTAACGAAGAGAAATGGGACAGATGTAGTATTGATGTCAGCAGAGGAAATGTTTCCATTAATTTCTCCATATGAGATGTAGCTGTGTAACATCATGTAAGTCTAAAGTATGTCCATGTTGTACTTACTGTATTGTTTCAGCTTACTGGGATGCCTATCCTGTGGTGTGTATCAGTTGTCCAAATGGCAGTTTGTTGGAAAAAGACATTAAGGAAACTTGGTTACCATAGCTGTGAAGACCATGGAGTAATTACATTATGTTTTGTTGTCTTTCTTTTTGTACGGCTAGGGATTGACTCAGGGCATTTCCACTGAGTCACATCACTAGCCCTAGTGTTTATATTGTCATGAGCAAACCTCCAAGAATTGTGCTCTTGTTTTATGGTCTTATTGTAATTCCTCATCTAGCCACTCCTGGTTTATACAGGCATCTGTTAATTGACCACATAAGTGAGCAGCACAATTAATAATTAATAATTACTTGTGTCTTTGTGTCATCATTTTCCTATTGTAGAATAATGATACCATGGTGAATCAGGTTTGATGCCAACTGGATGTAAAAGCAAAGGGGACCAGATTGTACTTGAGATTTAAGAAGCCCTGGAAATGTTTCTTTCCACTGCACAAAATGGATTCTTTTCCATTTTGTCCCTTGTTGATATCAAAACTAAACCAGTATGGCCAAGGAGCTCTTCATTTTTTTTGACTCCTGGAAGGAGCCTGTGTGGAACCCTTTATGTGTCTTCTGTTCAGTAGGTCTTGCAAGGAAAGTAGGAACAGGGGCTAGCCATGAAACATCATTCATTTTCTCAACAAATGAGCAGTTAGACCTTCTACCAAGAGCACCACATTTTCCTTCAGTAACAAAATAAACTTCTTGTTACATTTTTATTATTACTTTATTTATTTAATGGGAGAATCTCAGGGTTTGAGGACAACCTGAGGAGGCAGTTGCTGTAGAATATTTTAACTAGGTGAACATGTGTTACATTTGTTTATGCTACAGAATATTACTTTAGCTGTGTAATGGTGTGTTGCTTTTATTTATGTTGCTTTTGTTTAATTATGAAAAGCTGTTTTACCTTGCCTGCCTCATACACCTGATTGGTCTGATAAAGAACAGAATGAGTAATAGTTAGGCAGAGGAAAGGATAGGTGGGGCTAGCAGGCAAAGGGAATAAATAGGAAGAGAAATCGGCTTGGGCAGAAGAAGAAGAGAAAAGCAAGAGAAGGCAGAGAAGAGAGCAGGGGCCAGGGCATCTGGGCCACATAACCAGGCAGATACCAGCCAGCCAGCCATGGAGAAGCAGTGAAAGTCAGATATACAGAAGTAAGAAAGGTAATAAGCCCTAAGGCAAAAGGTAAATAAACAGAAAAAGGTTAATTAAGTTGGAAGAGCTACCCTGATAGGTGCCTAAGCTTGGTCAAGCACTTAAAACCAATATCTCTTCTTCTACCATATGGATCCTGGGTATTGGACTCAGGTCATTAGATTTGGTGGGAAGCACATTTTCTCACCAAGATTTATTTCTTTAATGAGTATGTGTGCTGTGATTACAAGTGGAGGTTAGAACATCTTGAAGAAGAAATCATCTCTTTTTCTACTGTTTGTGTTCCAGGGATTAATCTCAAGTTGTTAGGCAGTAAGCAGTATTACCTGCGGGACCATCTTGCCAGAGTGAAATTAACCATTACTCTGTTTCCTCATGTTTAAAATGGTAGTAACACCTGCTTTAGCACACCTAAGATAACATAGAAGAGTGCCTGGTGCATAGTGAGCATAGGAGCAATCATGCAATTTAACAATGGACGTTTTTCCTTCGGAAGTTTAGTATTGAGGCTTTGGAGTGGATCTGTGAGGAGCTGGGGGGAAAATAGAGGACAGAGATTATCAAAGTATATTCATATTTATATAATTGTATAAATAATGTCCAAAGAATTAAGGGAACATTTAATTAAGGAAATATTTAATTAAGAAATTAAAAATAAATACAAAATGAAAATAAAAAGACAGTTTAATATTAACGACATGTGTTGTTCAGTTCTAACGCACTCTCATTGACTGTTGTTTTCCCTCCAAATTATTAGGTAAATAAGTAAAGTATTGTTTCTCTTTAATCTCTGTTTTCCATGGCTAATTATTCTAGCCTCATGTGATACTTCTCACTTCACTAAAATGAGTGACATCTTGAAGATGGGATCTTTACTATTGACTATCTTTGTTTATCTTTTTCAGGGATTGTCTAGTGACTGGAAATGAGAAGTCTGTGCAGTTTGTTGTTAATGGTGACTTTACTTGGTATTCGATACTGAGTTACCTGCAATTAAGCTTCGTATTTCAATACCCCAAGACAGTTCCTTCCGTGGCAATTTGACAATGGCTTATCATATCTACATTTGAGAAGTTTTTAACAAGGCTTTTAAATGTACACAATACTTTTTTTAAATGTACAAAATACTTTTTTTTTCTTTTTCATTTGTTTTTTTGAGACAGGGTTTCTCTGTGTAATAGCATTAGTTTCCTGAAACTTGCTAACTCACTTTGTAGATCAGGCTGGCCTCCCAAATACTGGGATTAAAGGCCTGTTCCACCACACCCAGCTCACAAAATACTTTTAAAAATGAAAGATTACAAAGGGCTAAAAATGAAATTATCAATTATCAGAAAGTAAGACAGCAAAATTAGCCCCCAGTTAGATTCTCATGATGGAAAAGGGCCAGTTAACACAGCAACAGAATGGGGCCTCCACCCTCTTCATCTCCAATAAACAAGCATGAAACCTCAAAGAAGAAACAAAGCATAGCAATTTCTAGCATTCAAATAGAACCAAGTTTATTAAGCAGCAAAACTGAAGTAGCAAGGTAGACATTGTTTCAATTTTGGTTTGAGTAACTTTCCTTCTTATTTTTCATGAATTCCCTCCCTCCATTCATGAATCTATTTGTAAGAATTAGTTTGGAGGCAGAAGATGTGATAATGAATATATCATACACATGATCCACATCATCAAAGAGCCAAGACTGTGGGTAGAAAGAAATGTATTCTATAGGTTATGAAGATACAAGGTGATGTATAACATAAGGCAAATATGGAAGTCAGAGAAGAAGGAGGCATTAGTGTGGGCTGGACAGTGCCTCTGAGGGACCTTGGTTGTGGAAATAGCTGCTGTGTTTTGATGTTATGTTCCATGGAATGGTTTACTCTGCAGCCTTTTGAGTTTGAGATGGGAGGTGAGCAGCCTGGCTTAGTTCTTGGTTTCAATTCTATATACACCTAGAGTACACCATAGTTTGTATGGAATGGAAGGGCATTGGGGTGAGTTGTATAAACATATATTTCCTCCATTTTATATTGGGGAGGAAAAAGTGGGATTTTTATTGGTGACAGATTTTCCTGAAGTGGGTCACCATGCTATAGAGAGACCAGACCACTGTTCCTAAGACTGCCTGTGCAAAGCTTGTTGTTACAGTACAAATGTTTCTCAATTTTCCTTTTGGTTTTCTAGAAATCAGATTTGGTAAAAGGTCCTAAGTTAAGACATGTTTTTTTTTGATAGTTTTATAATGAAATAGCTCTATTTACTCATTTTTCATCTTTATATGTAAATAAATTACAGTTATGAGAGAAGATATAAGTCTTTTAAGGTTAAATGAAATGTCACTTTTAACCAAGTTGAGGATGTCTTGATCACTCAACTTTGTTTTGCTGCTCATGCAGCCAAAGATGAGTCAGATAGTTCCTGGTCTTATTGACTGCATAATGTAGCAGAAAGTCATAAACACAAATAGTACAAAGACAGGAGATAGAATCTCTAACCCTAATTATAAAACAAGAAGGGAAATTTCTTTAAGAGTCAATGTGAATTTGGGACATGTGCAGAAAAGGTGATTTAGAACTCATGTGGTTCAGGTGTGTTGACAACCCATAAAAGAGCTGCTCAAAAATACTCTGCAGAGAGCAAAATTCTACATGGAGCATCCACAGTGGCCTTTAATTGTGATGTGTAAGAAGTGAGAAACTAGCATCTAGGGATAGCCTGGTATTTATAAAGGCATGTAGAAGGAGAGGGAGGGAGTATTGTGCTTGGTAAAGTGCTTGTTTTTCAAGCATGGTGTGGCAGTTTGAATGTAATTGGCCCTCATAATCTCATAGGGAGTGGTACTACTAGGAGGTGTGGCTTTGCTGGAGTAGGCATGACCTTGTTGCAGGAAGTGTGTTACTGTGGGGGTGGCTTTGAGATTTCCTAGGCTCAGGATACTACGTCGTGGCAGTCTACTTCCTGCTGCCTTCTGGTCAAGATGTAGCTATTGCCATGTCTGCCTGCATGCCACCATGCTCACTACCATAATAATGCACTGAATGTCTGAAGCTGTAATGAGCCCTCTCAGTTAACTATACCTTATAATAGTTGTCATCATCATGGTGTCTCTTCACAGCAATAAAAGCCTTAACAAAGACACATGGAGAGGCTCAGAAATATCTGATGCCAGGGGTCTGCTCACCGGATCCGAACTCGGCAGCCGGATCCAACACACCCAGACACTGCCAAGGGCCCGGTAACAGTGCCACCTTCATCCTCGAGAAGAGGACAGACATCAGAGTATTGGAACTGTTTTCATCTACCAGAAGGGAACCCTGGTCCCCTATGCACCAGGAGAGGAAGAGATTTTTTTTTTTATTTGAATTAGAAACAAGATTGTTTTACATGACAATACCAGTTCCCTTTCCCTCCCCTCTGTTGCCTTTTCTGACCTGTCATGACAGTTCTCACTTCCAAAGTAACTATTCATGGATGTTGGGAATATTTTTGCTGAATAAAGAGGCCATTTTGGAAGCATGTGGAAGTTAAGACTGTTCAGCTTTCTCACACCCTGTCACAATAAAACAATTATTCCACCAATTCGCTTCTTGTTCCACCTCCACGTGATTGCCTTATATTTCTATGGAAATAAAATTTTGAGAGATACTCTTCTTGTAAAAATGCCTCCTTCAGGATGCTCTTTACTTTGCCCTAGCAAATTTAAAATGGAAAAATAAGCTCCTGTTTCCAAAGTCACAGTTACTGCATATGCATGTCCCAGCATCAAGCTGCAGCATAGTTGACTGTTTGCTCAGAGGTGATTAAACATTCTTGTCTCTTATCTTTCTGTTGCTGGGACACAACACTGTGACCAGAAACAAGGTCCTTCATTGAGAGAAGTCAGGACAGGAACTCAAGTCAAGAACCTGGAAGCAGAAACCATGGAGGACTGCTGCTTGCCAGCTCGCTTTTTGGTCCTCTCAGATTCATGCTTCAATGGCTTTCTTACACAGTCAAGGACCATGGCATGGGCCCACGTACCATGGAAATGGATTGAATTTGGCATCTCAAAATGAGAGAAAGAATAACCTAAGTTTTCTTAGTGGTCTATTCTAGAACCAGTTAACTACTGAGGTTTTGACAGGTGTACTTTCATTCAAAATCTTAGTCCTTGGGGAAAATGATGGAGATAATGACTTCTACAGATCAAATGGAAAAGTGTCTATTTCTGGACATGGCCAGAGGGCTCAAAGAGGCAAAGCTGAGGACCTGAGTTCAAATCCCACAACCCATATGTAGTGGTTTGACTTAGAAGTAGCTCCCATGGGCTGTTTTCCAACAATTGGTCCTTACTTAGGGCTTTTTGGAGAGGTTATGAAACATTCAGAAATATTTATAGAGGAAGCAGGTCACTGGGGTGCACTTTCAGACCTCATAGCAAGAACCTAATTCCTGTTCTTGCTCTGCTTTTTATGTGTGGTTGAAATGAGACCAGCAGGCCTTCTGCTCTGGCTGCTGCTGTGCCTTCCCTGTTAGGGTGGACTCCAAAACACCCATTAATCCCTAAATGATTTCTGCGTTTTTTGTCAAAGTAGTTTATTCCAACTGAAAAGTAACTGATTCACCATGTAAAGGTAGAAGGAGAGATCTGGTTCCACAAATGTGCCCTCTGACCTTCACATCCAGCTGTGAAAAATTCCATTTCTAGTTAAGGTTGAAAAACGGATTTCCTCTTCATCTATGTACAGTCAAGTGCAGTGAAAAAAAAAAAAACATAACAGATCCTTTCCCATTTCAGCTCAGATCACAGCAAATCATTATCATATTCTCTCAAATTATGGCTTTGGAATGTCACAGCTTGACTGAATTATGGAGAGACCTCACTTCTGCCTTCTATATGACTGTCCATAGATTTTGTTATATTCACTCTTATATGTATTGTTCTTTGTCTATATTCTTAAACAAAACACTAACATGAAGTTTCTTTCAGTAAATGTTCTTAGATACACGAAGTCTGCATGCTGATAAGAAAGACCAACCCAATACTGATAATTTTATAGGTCATCTTCCTATCTGTCTCCCTCCAGTCTCTGCCCAGAGTCAGACAGCTCTCAGGGTTGTTTGTTTCACTGTAACTGTATGACAATAAACGACAGTATGAAAAGAATGCTGTTTTTCTTTCTTGAAGACTGAGTTATGATTTTGTTTCATCACTGGCATATTGTTCAGAAGCCTCTTGGAAGACTTCGACCACCTACTGATGAGAAAATGGTCCAAGACCCAAGCAATGGGATTTTTGGCCAACTGGTCCTGGCTACTGCTCAGCTAGTAATGGAGTTCAGTGGTTAATCTCTTGCCACTGTATATATTGGTTTCTTACACTGAAATTGGAAACCACTTCTTCTTATTTATTTATTTATAACTACACAATGAACAAGAATTATGCAGGAGGACTTTTTTTTTCTGGCATGGGTTTAACAACATTTTATAGCAATGGTTTTCAATCTTCCTAATGTTGTGACCCTTTAACACAGTTTCCTCCTGTTGGGTTGACTCCCAATCATAAAGTTATTTCTTTGTTATATCATAACTGCAATTTGCTATTGTTATGAAATGTAATGTAAATATCTTATATGACATATATCTGATATAAGACTCCAAGGTGTCTGGACTCACAGGTTGAGAACCACTGATCCATAGGCATAGTGTTGGAAAAACAGAAAATACCAAAATTTAAATTGCTTGTATTTGTAGCTGGAAAAGGCTTCCTTGTGTTTTCCACTGATAAAAAGAATGGGTTTTAGTGTTTATTTTTGAAAGAAGTGGTGATTTAGAAATGAAGATACAGATATCTGGGTGGAGAAAAACAAAAACAGAAAACGTCCTTGGGCTGGGGACCCTGGGTAAAAATCTCCATCATCAAAAAGATAAATAAATTCAAATAGAAACAATGTGAGTGATGTTCATCTGTCTGAAGCTTCTCAGTGGCAGCTGTCAACTCAGATTTTTCTATTCATGCAATTCCTGGTGTAAGGCCACCCACTGGAGTGTGCTCAACTTACCAGGAAGGAGCCACACCCTTAGGGAAAACTGTTTCTGCCACTCCTGGACATCATCAGCAATCAATAGTTAGGGCTGGTAGGGACCCCTTCTCACACTATGCCAGGATTCTGCCTGGCTTGATTTTGTGCAGGCAGCCACAGATGCTATGAGTTCATGAGGGCAAAAGTGCCATTATGTTAAAAGGAAAATGGATATGGTCCTCCATGGTCGCTGGCTCCTACAGTCTTCTGGTCCACTGTTCTGTGATAATCCCTGATTCTTGGGAGTGAGAGTGATAAAGACATCCTATTTGTGACTGAGGATGCCTTGCTCACTTATTCTCTGTACTTGACTGATTTTAAGTTTCTATAGTAACACTTAACTATAGGCAGGGAGATAAGAATATAGAGGGAAGATGTTCATTGAGGGGGAAAAAACATTAGTAAGTTCACAGTGGACCTATGAATTTCCTGTCCATGTTTTTTTTTTTTTTTTCTTTTTGGTAAGATTTTCAGTATCAAGCATATGTTTCTCTTGTGGAGTTACCTTAAATCCAGTTAGAAAGCTGTTGGTTGCCCCATAGCATTTATGAAACTGTTGCACAATGAGTGTATGTTGCCACACTGGTGATTATTGCACTTCACAGGTGCTACAGCTGGGTAAGACTATTGATAACCCAACACATCAGAAGCTGAACCCTCCAGGACTAAAAGCTAGCCAGCAGCAGAAAGCTTTCTTGTCATGATCAACTTGATTTCTCTATGTCCTGTGACTAATGTGTGTGCTGTCTTCAGTAAGAGATTCTGATGACCAACTAAGAGCAATGGAATTAGCCATTGTTTTAGGGACCAACAACCTGATGGGGAGGTACCCCATGCCTGTTGCTGAACTTTTTATTTCGCCACCCATGCCTTTTAAATGTATATATTTAGAAATCTTATAAAACAGTTGACTTTCAGAAGGCTCAGGAAAAGATTTGCTTTAATAACTCTGATATAGTCATGATAAAATTGTTTATGTAATGGAAATAGTTATTTAGAATTTTAGCCACAAAACTAGTTTTATAAAAAATATTTGTGATTAGTGAATATTGATTCTAATTTTCTGTAGTTATTTTCTCATACTTTCTTTAACCACAACTTCCTTCCTATCGATGAAGATTATCCAACTTGACAAATAGCTAATTTTCCTTACTTTCTACTATATCTGTAGTTAATATTTATTGAAATATTACCAGCAAGGTTCTAAAATTAACATTTTATTTCTCTGTGGAAATGGGAACAAATATGACTTGCCATATACTTTCAGCATTTATAGTCATTAATTTTGTATATTTAGGAAAAGTAATTTACCTTGCTGTTTCACCTTTATTATAAATAATCATAAGAATTCTAAGTGTTTTTGCACCGTGACTATGAGATGTTATATAGTAGAGTTTTATTTTTCTCTATGATACTTTGTGCATGATTTCATGAAATCAGCGTCATAAAAATGACTGATTCTGTGGGAGGATAACTCCCAAATACACAAAGCAAAAGACCCATATGAAGAAGAAAGGAGACAGCAATAGAACTGTTGGACCCAAAAGTGAAGTTCAACTCTGGGAGTTGCACCCCACAGAGTCACTCACAGGATACAAGTTCAATGCAAAAGCAAAAGGATTTTATTCCAACCAGTTGGGGTTGCTCCCTGGGAAGAGAATGACCCTGAGTTTCTAAAGCAAACCGTTTTCATGTCTTTTTGGTCACTAGGTAGGAGTATGACAACATATTGATTGGCTATAACATACATGAGTCATTTACTGATTGGGAACTGAACTTACAATTTTGCCCACAAGGGGTTTGGAATATTATTTTGGTTTTTATACCTGCAAGGCCATGGGACAACCAGTGGTTTTTTCAGGAACAGAGTGACTTATACTTATTTTCAAAACTTGGGTGCTCTGGAGCAGGGTAACCCATAACAATTTTTAGAAACCAGACAGTTGTTGAAGATAATAGCATTCCTTGGAAACTAGTAATAATAACAGTTTCCAGAGACTGGTCATCATGACTGACCATTTCATGTGTTCTTTTTCCCAGAGCTGTGTGTGCAGCCAGAGTGATTTTCAAATACATGCTGGTGGGTATCAGGCTGATTTTGAGTTGGGGTCTTTCAGTACTATGCCTCATGTCCTAGGAGCAAATGAGCATAAACTTTTGTAAGAAAATAGATACAAATTATAAATACAATTAGGATAGTTTTCTTGTGCATGTGTGAACACAAGTGAATTGTAGTAGTAAAAACAGCATGGTACTGGTATAAAAACAGACACACTAATTAATAAAGCAATGGGGACCCACATATAAGCCCACACAGACTAGAGACTCCAGATTTTTGACATTACATACCAGAGAAAACACATCATCTTTAACAAACAATGCTGGTCAAACTAGATACCTACATATAAGACGATGAAAGTAGATCCTTATCTCTTATCTTGCACAAAGCTCAACTTAAAATGGATCAAGAGCCTCAAGGTAAGACCTGATACTTTGAACCTAAAGGAGAAAGTAAGGAATATACTTAAGTTGATTGGCACAGGAAGGGGCTTTCTGAACAAGATCCAGTAATTTAGCCATTAAAGCCAACAACTGACAATTGGAATCACAGACTAGATGCCTACAATTCCCCTTTTAATCTAAAGTAGAAGGTTTTAAGCCTGATGCAAAAACTATATACAATGATAACAAATGTCAAGTATATTCCAAGAAAAGGAAAGGTAAACATAAACAAATTAAAACTTACTATCAGGAAGAACAACATTAAGCAATAGATATATATTACATTTCCAGTATGTATGTCGAGTATCAGGGTAAAGGCATGGCAGAATACTCTGATAGCAGTCCTAATCTGCAATCTAAGACAAGAGAGGATATTTCTTTGACTATCTAGTCTTTAACCTCATCAAAGACCTGAGAAGGAAAATAACAATACTAGGGTAGGCTTTCTAGACAGAAACCGCAGGCTACCTGGAGAGTCCCTCAAGTTTTCATAGCAATGCCTGGGGCAAACAACTTTGGCTAAGGCCTAAAGTAACAGATGGACTGTCTCAGAAGCAGGGAAATTGTAAAACTGTCTTACCCTGACTTGGCAGGGTTCAGCAGTCTTCTTTAAGTTTATCTCCAGCAAGCTCAGGTTGCTCATCATTTCCAAGGTCAGTGGTTGAGGTTGGGGCAGTTCTTTGCCCAAGAGGCCAGTAGCCAAGGAGAGAATGATCTCCAGATGGAGTGTCATCAGTGCCCAACATACTCCCGGGAATATCTTGGTGCTATCAGGAAGAATTGTGTCTCATGTCAAAGGAGTACCAGTATTAAAAGAGTTAAGTGCCATATGCTGCATGTCTTTGAAGTATTTGAAGATCAAATATCTATGTCTGACTAACCTCATAGGTATAAGAAACATGGGTAACTATAATCTGTAATTGTCAGAAATATAGTTCATCAATGGCTGAAGCTTCCAAATGTTATTTATCATGATAACGACTTCAAAATATGTAACTATGTGCATATATATGAATATTATTTATTCATATATTTATTTTTTATTCATATATATTCAAATATTTATTATTTATTCATATATATATGAATAAATAACAGAGATGGAACTGAAATGTCTTAACTGGAGGGAGAACTATGAAGTGCAATATGATAAAATATCTTAAGTTGTATAATATACAAAATATATACATAAAGATAGTTTTATATTTGTGTGCAATACATTGTAAACAGAAAGAAGACCCTATTGAGTCAACATACAAAGATCTATCAATTTAAGATATCTATAGCTAATAGTTGCTAAAATTAGTTCACAAGAAGATATGTTAATCTACCTATATCCCATCCTAACCATATCCTTCCCATCCATACCCCTAAACTTCTATAAGAGATACCCAAGTCTAACCATCACCTTCCACACCCAACCTCACAACTTAAAAAAACCAACCTTAAGCAGTTGATAAGTACCCCCTTTTGAGCAATGAGAGAAAAAACCATATCAACTGTAGGGAAAGGGGCATTTTTTTCTTAGAGTTACTTTCTGCTGAAATGGGATGACAGTGACTCTATGGGATATTGTAGAAAAAAATAAGGCAACAGAAAATCTTAACAGGACTATCTCTAACATTTGTAGCTAGTGTCTGAGTGTCAGGGGATGCTTGACTGAAGTTCTTATCTGAAGCTCTGGCCAGAGTGTTATAAGAAGGCACACCATTTCAGCTAGCTATTCTGGAATTGTATCCAACAGTAGTCTTAAACCTGTCTTAGAGTGGGGATTACTTGTTCAGAGACAACAAGTTGAATCAAGTTGAATTTATGAAGAGGGGCCCCATCTTCATTCCGGAGACTTCAATGATTGCTATTAGGAAATGTTATTGTTCCTTGTGGAAGACTTAAACATTAATATCAACACAGAAAGTTCAACTATTATAGGTATGCATATTGGGAAAGGAAACAATAAGGATGACAATAAGTATGAGGGAAATTAGGATTTTAGAGAGATTACAGTTTTGAAAAATAATACTCCCTAGATTTTGTTTTCTTCTATCTTATACCAATTGACTTCTTGATATAAGACAGAAACTCTGCATTTTACTTTAACAACATTTTTGAATTTAGAGAAGGAAAGCCAAATCCAACTCCGAAGCCAGTATTGGTTTTACATGAACTGGTACTAGCAGAGTACTAGGAAGTAAGAAGACAAAGATTCTGTATAGAAAGCTTTCAACAAGAATAGATATTGGTACCATAAGCCAGATTCTTCTTTGTTTGATGGTTCATTCTGGATAGCTATCCTTTCTTCTTTAGGCATCTACATGTCCAATGTCTTTGGGTTTCTTGAAGCTGGGTGTTTTCTGCTTTCCTGTAATGAAAAGAACAGAACACTCCCTCTAACTTTGTGAGGTCTCCATATAACTCGTGGGATATACCTTGGTGGATGACTTATCATCTCTTTTATCAAGAGGTTTCTCCTGGTCAAATCAGATCTTGATCAACTTTGATGGTATCCAAAACTTTTCTTCTCCTGTAGAAACAAAGGCAAATCTCCTACCCCAAATTAACACATATCCTGTTTTCCATAGTGAGGTCAATGTATCCTTGAAATACACTGGCTTATTTAGTTCAGAAGGTTTTTCTATTGTCCAATGTCTTTCTGTGGCTGTTTTTCCTTTTTCATTACCATTAAGAAAATTTAAGGTTAGTAAAGCATTATGTAATCTGTTTTGGGGGGTCTTTGTTTCTCCTGCCTGTTTATAGAGCATTTCCTTTAAAGTGTGATTAGATCTCTCAACTACTGCTTGTCCTGTAGGATTGTGTGGTATACCAGTAACATGCTTTATGTTATAATATTCAAAAAACTGCTTCAATTTACTGGAGACATATGCTGGTGCATTGTCAGTGTTTATTTGTGCAGGTATACCCATAATAGCCATTGCCTCTAATAGGTGTGTAATAATAGAATCAGCCCTTTCAGATCTCAGAGCAATTGCTCATTGAAATCCTGAAAATGTCTCTATTGTATCGTGCACATATTTTAATTTTCCAAATTTGGCAAAGTGAAACACATCCATTTGTCAGATTTTATTTCTTTAGGGTTACTACCTACTGGTAAAGGAGTTTGATTATAGAAGGAACAAGTAGGACATCTTTTTAATGTTTCCTTAGCTTGTTGCCAAGTGATGGAAAAATCAATTTTTTAAACCTTTTCTATTCACATGGTCTGTTTTTGTGAAAATCTGAGGCCTTCAGCACACTTCCTATTCATAAATGATCAATTTCATCATTGCCTTGTGCTAGAGGACCTGGCAGATCTGTATGAAATCTTATGTGTGATATACATACATACATACACACACATATATACATGATGAGTCCTATTTCTGATTATTTGTTGTAATTGTAAAAACAATGAAGTTAATTATGCATCACCAGGAATAAATTCAGCAGTGTCAATGGGTAAGGCAACTCTCCCTGCATATTGAGAGTCGGTAACTATATTGAGGGGTTCTGTAAAATCCATACATACCATGAGAATGGCACATAATTCTGCCTTTTGCACAGAGTTACAAGGGCTTTGAACCGCTTTTCCTATTTCTCCTGATTTATATCCTGCCTTACCTGATTTGTTTGCATCAGTGTAGAATGTAGGGACTCCAGAGATTGATGTTTCTTAAAATGTGTGGAAGGATCCAAATGATTTTCTTCATGAATTTTATTTTCTCACTTTTGGGATAAATGTTGCTAATCATTCCCAAAAAGTTACTGCAAGCTCTTTTCCAATATTCATTATCTTTTCATAAGGAGGAAATTTCCTCATTAGTTAAAGGTGCAAGTTCTTTCTGTTAGTGTTTCAATCTTATGTTCCATTTTTTTTTTTTTTGCATTCTGTTTGTCGAATCATCAGACTTGGAACAATTCATCCCTTTTAATTGATTTTAGTTTGAAGTCTAATTTGTTAGATATTAGGATAGCTGCACCAGCTTGTTTCTTTGGTCCATTTGATTGGAAAAGTCTTTTTCCAACCCTTTATTCTGAGGTAACATCTGTCTTTGAAGTTGAGGTGTGTTTCATGTATGCAGCAGAAGGATGGATTCTGTCTTTGTATCCATTCTGTTAGCCTGTGTCTGTGTCTTTTTATAGGTGAGTTAAGACCATTGATATTGAGGGAAATTAATGACCATTGATTGTTAATTTTTTCTTTTGTATTTGTTGTTGGTGGTTGTATTGTGTGTGGATTCCCTCCCCCCTTTGTTCTTTTGGCTTCTGATAAAGTGGGATTATCTATTGCCTGTGTTTTTGTGAGTGTAGTTAACTTCACTGGGCTGGAGTTTTCCTTCCAATACTTTCTATAGGGCTTGATTAGTGGATATGTATTGTTTAAATCTGGTTTTGTCATGGAATGTATTGTTTTCTCTGTCTTTAGTGATTTAAAGCTTTGCTGAGTATAGTAGTCTGGACTGGACTCCATGGTCTCTTAGTGTTTGTAGGATATCTATCCAGGGCCTTCTGGCTTTTAGAGTTTCCATGGACAAGTCAGGTGTAATTCTGATAGGCTTGACTTTATATGTTATTTGGCCTTTTTCCTTTGCTGCCCTTAATATTCTTTCCTTATTCTGTATGTTTGGTGTTTTGATTATTTTGTGGTTAGGGGACTTTTTTTTTTTTTTTTTTTGGTCCACTATATTTGGTATTCTGTAAGCTTCTTGTACTTTCATTGGCAAGTTTTTCTTTAGGTTGGGAGAGTTTTCTTGTATGATTTTGTTGAATATGTTTTCTGCATCTTTGAGGTGTGTTTCTTCACCTTCCTCTGTCCCTATTATTCTTAGGTTTGGCCTTTTAATGGTTTCCAATATTTCCTGTACATTTTGTGTTAGGGATTTATTGGACTTAAGATTTTCTTTGGTTGATGAATCCATTTTATCTAGTGTATCTTCAATGCCTGAGATTTTGTCTTCCATCTCTTGTGTTCTACTGGCTATACTTGCATCTGTGTAGTTCCTGATTGTTTACCTTGCTCTTCTATTTCCAGAATTCCCTCAGACTGTCTTTTTTTCCTTATTGTCTCTATTTTAGCTTTCAAACCATGAACTGTTTGAATCATTTTGTTCAATTGTTTGTTTTTTGTTTCTTGGCTTTTTTTTTTTAAGAGATTTATTTCTTGCATATTTTGGTTTGTCTTTTCCTTCATTTCTTGATTTTTTTTGTTTTTTTTCTTCCATTTCTTTAAGGGATTTTCTCATTCCATCTTCCGAGGATCTCTATCATCTATATAAAGTCGGTTTTAGGGTTGTTCTCTTCTGCTTCATCTGTGTTGGGATGCTCAGGTTTTTCTGGTGTAGAGTCTCTAGAATCTGGTGGTGTCATACTGGTCTTTCAGTTGTTAAATGTCTTCTTATATTGTTGTCTTCCCATCCATTCTTCCAGTGGGTGCAGGTGAGGCCTTTCCCTCTCCTGGTTGGTAGGGGTTCAAGATTCTCTTCCGGTGGGTGCAAGCAGGTCCCATACTCTGATGTCTCTCCTGGTGGGTGCAGGTGGGTCTGAACACTCCCTCTCCTGGTAGGTGGAGGTGGGACTAGCACTGTGTTGTTGGCAGACTCTTGATGGTTTGGCTTGCTGGAGTGGGTCCACCTGCACCCAGTCCCCAGTCCAGGAGACCCTAAGGGGGTTGATTGGGAGGCTTGGATGTAAATATTAACAAATGATGTATCAGTTCATCTTGAATAAATTCAGAAGCATAATGTATGCATATACACATACATATACATATATTTACATAGAGACAAACATACATTTACATACACACTCATAGAGACACATTTATATATACACGTAGACACAAATACCTATACACACATACATTTACATACACATGCAGAGATACACATATAGAATATAAATGTTTTACATAATATAACATAGAGACACATACATCTATATACACACACAGACACAATTGCACTTTGTACCAATCTCTACACATACATTTACACACATAGATACATACACATCCACACATATACAAATTTACACACACACACACACACACACACACATATATATATATATATATACATTTACACACAGAGACACACATATATTTTACACACACATAGACACATACACACATGAATTTCCATGTACTGAGGAGCCAAACACATTGTTTTTGAGAGGAAGTGCATTTTCACAAGAATATTATGCATTAAGAATCTTCTTTCATTTCTTGGGGAGCACTGCATGCAAATAAAAGTGCCGTTAGCATTCAGCTTCATGTTGTGTTCAAGGAAATAAGATACCCTTAGGTTGTTTGTTATATTTTACTTTCTAATTACTGTCCCTATCTTCATTGTCTGTATTATCCATGCTGCCTTCTCCACTGATAGAATTGCCAACAGGAACACATTTTATTCCATTAAGTTAAACAAGCACTCATTGAACACAGTCACTGGGTTAAATAGCAGCACAAATAAAACAGCATAGGCACTGTCTGTAAATGAGGGGACAAAAACAAGCCAGGGGGTCTTTATTCCTCTTGGACAGGATCAGGAAAAACCAAAGCTACAAGACAGTAAAGTTAAACGTAGCAGAATGGCAAGAAAACAAAGAAGCCTAAAAAATGTTGGTGGGGATTTGAAGAATGCAGAAATTGTCTACATTATTGAGATGAATATGTTAGAAAAATTTTGATAAGGAAACATATCATTCAACCTTCAACAAAGCCATAGCATAACAATTCTGTTGCAAAGTATTTACTAATATGACCAAAAAGAAATATATTCAATGGTTCATAGATGCTGTTCATAGCAGTTTTAGGGGTGCTGGGGATATTCATTGAAAAATGATTGAATGATGGAATAACACCCAGCAATAAATAGGAGTGGATATTCTACGGAAACACATAGCTGAGAGAATTACGAAGGGAATTACCTTGGAAATATTTTTTTTTTTTGAGTGAAGGAAGCTTGACACAGATGAATCCATACTGTTCTATCCCATTTACATGAAGATCTAGACTAGATAAGTATACATATCAAGCTATCAAGACAATTAGTGGAATACTATCAGAATCTGAGTTTGGGTGGGACTGTGCAGAAGTGCTCTCAAAGGAATGCCTTAGAGTAATAGAAAGGCTCTACATCTTGAGAGATTTGGGGGTGTACAGATCAGTGAATCTGTGACATTTCAGTAAGTAGATGAGGCTTTGTTTTTCATTGTGTATAAACATTACCACAAAATAATGTGTGATGATTGATACCAATTGTCACCTAGAGAAGGTCTAGAATAATCTAGGAGACAACCCTAGCCATGCCTCTAAGGGTTATCCAGATTAGATCAATTGAAATGGGAAGATTCATTAACTGGTTGTATTACCATTCCATAGGTGCCACTCCTGTACTATATAAAAAAGGAATGGAAAGGCAAGCTGAGAGTCACTATTCACCTCTGTTTCCAACTGCAAACACATGTGATCACCTCCTCTGCAAGCTCCTATTGCTAACATGTTCCTAATGAGATGGACTATGCCCTGCAACTATGAATATAAATGGACCTTTTCCTCCTTAAGTTGTTTTTGCCAGGTACTTGATCATAGCAACAGAAAAAAATAAATAACACTGGGTGTAAACAAATTTTAGCACCTGGGTAATGCAAAACACATGAAAGAATTTAGGAGAAGGAGCTTACTATTGAAAAAAAAATCACAAATACAATGGAATAGTAGAAGGATCAAGTGATCCTTAGATATGACACTAGATAAAAATGTTATTGGATGCTAATGGAAGAGCTTGGGTGGACATATAAATTTACACTGAACATTTATTTTTAGCTCTACTATATGTTTAAGAATTTTTTATAATGAAACATTGGTATGACTACAATGAAGCAAAATAATCCTATTGCAAAATATGCTGCTATATAGCTCCTGTGAGAAGCACTTTACTACCAGATCCCATTTTCTAATCCTTCTCTATTTTTTTCATTTCCCTCTATCTGTAAATGTATTTAGCTTTCCACCAACTTAAAAAACAAACAACTAAAAAAAAACCCCACAAAACCAAACAATCATCCTTGTACCTCATTGTCTCTTCAAACCGCTTTCTTTCCTCTCTTAGCCACTATTGTACTTCAGTGACTGTGAGTCTAAGTCTGCCTTTCCTTTCCCCAAAGCAGTTTTTTTTTTTTTGTTATTCTTTTAAAACTTTTCTTTCTGTGGTAGCCATACCCCCTGCAAGAATAGTCCTCATCTGCTGCGCCTGGGTCCTCCATGGCAGCTGGCTTGGCAGCATTATTACAGTTATAAAATGATGTAAATGCCTGTGCTCTTCTTCATGTAGCAAATAAACCAACATCTGAGATGCACTTGGGAGTCACACCGCAGAGTCTCCCAGGACACATTTTTTTCCTTCTCTGAAGCAGATGATGTACGAATGGAGAGCAGGCCTTTCTGCAGTTGCTATGACTCAAATTTGAGCCAGAATTCTTTTCCTGTCTTCTATTCACTAGCTATTATCAGTTCTTCCTTGACATTTTACAATTTCATTTAAAAATGAGAGCTTCAGTATTTATAGTGGCATTGGCACCTATTTTTAAAAATTCTTATCCACTGTTGAGGAATAAGGGAGAGTGAAGGCTTCAAGAAAACTGGACCCAATATTAATCTATCTGTCAGGAGAAGAGGCTGACAGGTTGGAATCTGCTTCTGGGCTATTTTATTCCACACAATTATTTGCCACATTCACTGATGGGTTTCAAGCTGCATTTATGCAGCATGTTGTATTTTTTTTTAAAAAAACTTAGCATTGTATCTCAATACATTAAAAACTAGGCTAAAGCTGAAATGTTCTGGTGGTCAAGGTCTGGAGGGAGGCCATAAGATCCACCCTAGCTTTGTACATGCTAGAGGCTATCACTGTCTCAAGGTTAGGTCTAAGGTTTTCTCTGGCATTCTTGGAAAGTGGTCTAAGACAACTTGCATGCATACCAATAATCTGGCCTGGGACTGAACTAAGTCTGTATTTTTATAAAGCTTTGAGAGGACATCTATTTTATGATCCCTGACCATACTTCAAGAGCACAGCCTCAGTACTAAACATAACCGTGTATTTTCAGTTTATAATAACATAATGAACATTATAATTGTTCTTGAGGAGATGAGAATATGTCTCTTTCTTTGGAGCTCAAGATAGCAGATGTGTTATTTTATGCAATGTGCTGTTATCCTCTACTGTGTATTTAATTGTGTACATACCATTTGGAATAGGACCCTGGCAAGATATAATGATCAAGCATATTATGCCATAAGACTTCTTTCTGGAGTCACAATTAGTAATAGGAGAGGAAAATGTAAGGACAGCCAGTCATAGGACAAAAACAAAATCAAATTACACCCATACCCAAGGAAATCGCACCCATACTGTGTCCAGCCAACTGTAAGCTCAAACATAAGAAGATACAGAGAATATAAGATGGGTAGTGTCTATATCAAGACTTAGATGTGTCTTCTCTACCTCAGCCAAGAATTTCCAGGGAAGAATAATTGGATGTAAGCAGCCTCTGAGTCAGAGGTCAGGGTCAGGGCAGCCTGAACTGTGGAATCAGAAATAACGCATATTTTGCACATGGGTGCAGAACCTGCTCACTTTCTGAACCCTAGGCATTGTTCCCAGCTCTTAAGAATCTTCTTTTTGCAAGACCTCATCTCCTGTTTCTGCAGCTCCATTTCAAAGCCTTGGGAGACAACCTTCATATCTATGTCCTCTGCTTTGACCTTTCTGCCTTCTTTGTTTCTACTGCAAATGTTATTTATTCATGACTTGCTTCCTCTTATTCATTTATGAAATCTTTATATAGAGACATAAGGAGAGAGAAAAGATACAACATTTAGTTTCTCTGGGAAAGAGGTAAACATATTGATTGTAACTCAGTGTGTAGTTGTTACACTTTTCGTCAATCTCTAGACATAGTGACTAGAGACCTCATTATCACAGAACTCTGGAGTGTCTAGTGACATTCTATTCTCCGTATCTGATTAGGGATAGTCCTTAAGCAAACAACTTGTCATACTATAATATTGTCTTCCCGCAGCTCTTTGTTTTCTTACAAGTTGGTCCCTGTCTCTCATTTGTTCCAGGTTAAGTTCTATAATACAATGATCTAGTAATAGATATTTTTTGCAAAAAAAATGAGGTGTAATTAAAGAGAACACAGAAGTCAAGAAATAATCAGGGTGACCTTGTGTTTGTTTCACTTCCTCTCCCAAGCAATGGTAGTCTAGTAAAGGCCACCAAACCCTCAGTCGTGTAGACTATTCCCCAGGAAACCAAGGAGTCACCTATAGCCTCTTCCTCATCATCCTAGGTGAGGATGAGCCAGCAGAAGACAGAGATCCCTCAGCCTACAGCCCACTACATCGCTGTGTCCACAGAGCAGAAGAGATCTATTTCCTCTATCTTCCCTGCTGGGATCCTGCACAGGGAACCTCCCATCTCACAAGCAATAAAGGTCTGGAGGAGGGAGTTGGTTGTGGCTTATCACTAACAATAATTCTGTCCTCAAACATAACAAAAACGTTTCCCCTTCTCACCAAGTATATGAAAAACAGCATGAAAATAGCAGATAGGAATGAAAGTGAGTAGCTCTTCATGAGAGGTGAATGTTGGAAACAATGTATTTAGTGTAATAGAAAGCTATAGGAACAAAAGAAAAAAAAACGTGCTTCAGTTTTCTAAAGGCTAGGCATCAATTTAAAAAAATATTGCATGGACAGGCATACATATGTACTAAATCATTTTAACATTTATCTTGAAAAACATTAAATCTGATCCACAAAATAGGTATAGGGCTGTAGAGGCAGGGCCATGAGGAGGACTAAAGACCTGTGGTTGCTCCCAAAGCTCTCAGCCTTGTTCCTATCACAGAGACTACAGAGAACAGGGGTAGCAATGACATGGTTTTAGTTTCATGCTTCATAAATAATGCATGTGGTGCATAGATTTAAAATGTTCTCATTAAGATATGTGCAGAACACTGATTCTACAGATTTTTTTGTTTGGAGTAGGGGATTGGCAGATTCTCCATGAAAGCATGATTTCTGGAAAATGTTAAGGGGCAAGTATTCTCTGCAACTCAAATTCAAATTCAGTATGTCTGAAATAAGCTCATGCTTGGTTCTAATTTAGTTCAAGCTAGCTTTTGTCTTCCTCAATACGACACCAGAACACCTTACTGAAGACACAAAGCTGTTTGCTGCTTATGGTGGTAACAATACTATTTTTCAGTTCAGTGACATCTCAGAGCAGGGAATTCTTTAGATATTTACTAAGATTCTTCAAGGCCTTTCAACAAGGAGTTGAGATTTGGGGAGTGTATGCTTGTGTGAGACGGAGGAAAGGGTGTCATAAAGATTTGTGATGGTTAATGTTGGTTGTCATCGAAAATGGATTTAAAATCACCTAAGAGACTGAGTGTGGAGATAATTTCTACATTTCGGTGATTTGATGTAGGAAGAAATACCCTAAGTATAGACAGGACCATCTCCTGAAAGGTGAGGTGAGCCCCAGCATTCATCTTTCCTATGAAGTCAACATGATCAAACATCTTAACTCCTGCTTGCTCTGCCATGCTGGAGTGTGCTCCCAAATGGTGACCTTTGCTTTCTTAAGTTGCTTTCCTCCAACAGGAAAGTTTCTCATTTGCCACAACAATGAGAAAAGTACCTAATAGTTTAGATTTTTTAAGATGTAAAAGGGTTTTGATGAAAGTATTACAATGTCTTAAACTGTTTTTGTACTTTCTTGAAGTTTCTGCAATGAACAATAGTCATTTGCTTCAATTTTGCAAATGAGTTTCCTTGAATCTCAAGTTTTATTGATGAGAACAGTGACCTGTTCAAGTAACGCTAATGTAGACAGCAGCAGCCAGTGGTTTCAATTGTCTTTTATTCTTTTTATATTTATTATTCAAAAGATGCATGTATTATGCAGTAGAAGAGATAAATTTGGAGACAGAAATTTTATATATTCTTTTTGGTTCTGCTTTTGTTCATCTCAGAGGAGTCAGTGTACCTTTTAAAAATCTCAGATCTGATGCTCTTATAAAGGGTACCAGGTTTCCTTAAAGGAATTGCATGAGAAAGAGTTAGCATGAGTGCTAGATCCCATCCATCCTGCGGTAGACCAGTAAGAAAATTATCTCTGGATGCCAACCTATCTCCCAGCATGATATGATGTCAGCCTGTTTCATATTACAGTTCAGAACTTTTTTTTATATAATGAGGAAAATCCTAAAAGGAAAAAAGAAATCTCATAACAGAATCCAGAAGAAAGGGGTATGATCTTAGACTGAAATCCTACTTGAGGTTGGCATTTCTGTTTCCTCAACATTATAATTGATTAAAGCTCTGTCTCTCTCTCTGTCTCTCTGTCTCTGTCTCTGTCTCTGTCTCTGTCTCTGTCTCTCTCTCTCTCTCTCTCTCTCTCTCTCTCTCTCTGTGTGTTTGTGTGTGTGTGTTGGGGTGTGTATTCAGAATGAGCTAATTCTATTTCAGTCATGCTTGATGGGAACTGGTGATTCAGCTGTGGCAAAACTTTGCAAGTGTTCATTAATTCAGTCTTAATTAATGCAGAATGACAATTAAACTTTTATGGAATATATGTCATCGGTGAGAATACCATACATTCATTATACTCTGGAAAAATGAGATGAATATAAATGTGTTCCAATGACTAAAATTTAAAAATTACCCCAGTTGGATAGCTGTGGATGTATACAATGTACCTCATATTTCTATGAAAGTTTTAAAGTTCTGCTGAATAATTTATGAGATAGAAGTAAAGAAAACACTCTATTTTAGTTAACATAGTATTAACGTTTCTACCAAAACCAACCTGTGAAAAAAGGTATATTTTAAAACTTCCTGACCTACAACTTACATGCCCTTAAAATGTTAGAATTCTAGTTTGCCAATATTCAAAATTAAATGTGTGAGTTCATGAGTTTTAGAGTGTCCAGACTCCAAGCATCTTCTCTTTTGTGTTAAACAGAGGATCTGCACACTACAGACTCTAAACTTCCATTAGGTGAAAAACTCTAAAATATGCCTTTTCCTTTTGAAATCACATAGTTGCATGAAACCCCAGGCTTATGCACCAAGTTCCAACATTCATCAGAGGCAGAAGTTTGCCATAGAAACTGCTATATCCTTCTTTCTTTTTCTCTTTCTTTGTTTCTCTCTCTCTCTCTCTCTCTCTCTCTCTCTCTCTTTCCTTCCTTCTTTCTGTTTTCTTTCTTCCTTACTTCCTTCTTGTATTTATTAACATATTTCACTCAGGAGTCTATCATGTCAGAAGCTCAGCTACACATAGTTAGACTTAATTGATGCTTATTTCTTACATACACTTTAGATCGTATGTAAACAGTTCTGTCTTTGATTACATGGACAATCAGTGTACTGATACATTCATTAAGAATGCTGTCAATAGGGGCAGGAGAGATGGCTCAGCAATTAAGGGCACAGGCTGCTCTTACAGAAGTCCTGGGTTTGATTCTCAGCACACATGTGGCACCACAAAACTGTGTTATATACTCCAGTTCCAGGAGATTTGATGCTCTCTTTTGCCCTCCATGGACAGTATGCACACTCATCTACTCAGTATAGTATCCAGAAGGTTCAATTGTGATGTAGCATTAGAATTATAATTTCCTTATTTTCTTCTAGCAGTCCATCTCTTGAACCACTTGGCCACCTCATGTACGTGAATTTCCTTATTTTCTAATACTGTATAATCATCTGTGTTAGTTATTTTTCTAACTATGTGATAAAACTTATGAACAAAAGCAACCTTCAGAAGGAATGACTTATTTTGGCTTACAGTTTAAAGATTCAGTTCATTACGGTATGTAGGTCAAAGGAGCAGGAGCATCACGCATCTGGTCACATTACATCTGCAGTCAAGAAGAAGAGAGAGAGGGTCTGTGCTCAGTTTGCTTTCTCCATTTACTCAGACTGGAACCCCAGCCTGTGGAATGGTGTGGCCTAGAGTGGACAGGTCTTCCCATCTTAAATAACTTAATCTAGAATCTAGGTACTCTCTCACAGGCATGCCCACAGGCTGGTTTTCTAGGTGACCCTAGATGCTGACAAACTGGCAATCAGTATTAGCTATCCCATACGTCATTGCACAGTTCTGCTCCATTTTGGTTGCTTACTTCATGTCTGAAAAGGATTGACAAGACCTGCTAATATTACTAGAGTAAAAGAGTTTCTGTGATTGGTAGCCTAGGGAATGCTAGTAGTGAAAGAGAGATCTAGAAATGAAGTATGAGCAGTCCTGAGTTCCATCACCAGGAGCTGTGAAATGTGTTGTGTGGGTATAGGCTAATGATGTCCTTTGTTTCTTGAATGATTTCAGCTCTGGTTCTTGAAAGACAAGTCTAGAGGCTTCTCCAGGTGGGGCCAGGAGGAAGCTGAACTCTCAGGCAAGTGCTGCGGGGACTATTTTCTTCCAGCCTGTGAAGACCAAACTTACAGAGAAACAGTCTGAGAATACAGTGTTTCATTATTGAGTTACATTTCCCTTAGTCAATTTGTCAATTTGAGAATTCATAATGATGAAGCAGGGAGCCCATGTTATGTTGTCATTTTGTTGAACTCCAGCCCTCCAACCATGCACCGCCTGTGACCATATTTTGATAAGATTTTATTGAAAAGAAAGCCACACTTTCACTTACATTGTTGTGTGTAGCTGCTTTCATGTTACAACCTACAGTGCAATGGGAGTAAGAGGACACAAAACCTGCAAGTCTAAGATACAGGTTTGACTCCCGTCTTCCTCTTAGATATGGCTTCTTCCTTTAGAAACATAACCTGGATGGATGTAATGCATTAGAAGTGATGAAACAAAACTCAAAGTCCCTTCTTACACCAGGGAAAAAACACTAATCCACTACCAGGGACCCCCTAGAGTGCAGAGGCCTCCTAATTGACAGCCATGATCAGGGGTCTGGATCAGTCCTCTGCTGGCCTCCCAGACAGCAGTCTGGGGTCCATGTGCTCCCCCTTGTACAGGCCAGCTGTTTCTGTGGTTTTCACCAACCTGGTACCGACTCCTTTGATCTGATGAAGATCTTTGCCCATTCTGTAGAGAGCTATTTTATCTTGTTGACTGTGTTCTTTGCTTTCCAGAAGCTTCCAGTTTCAGGAGGTCCAATTTATTAATTGTTGTTCTCAGTGTCTGTGCTACTGGTGTTTTATTTAGAAAGTGGTCTCCTGTGCTGATGCATTCAAAGATATTTCCCACTTTCTCTTCCTTGAGGTTCAGTGTTGCTGGACTTATATTGAGGGCTATGATACATTTGGACTTGAGTTTTGTGCCTGGTGATAGATATGAATCTATTTGCATTCTTCTACATATTGGCATCCAGTTATACTAGCACCATTTGTTGAATGTATTTTCTTTTTTCCATTTGTATTTTTATTTTCTTTGCCAAAAATTTGTTATTCATAGGTATGTGGGCCTTTGATTCAATCCTATTGGTCCACCTATCTGTTTTTATGGCAATACAAATTGGTTTTTTATTACTATAGCTCTATATTAGAGCTTGAAGTCAGGGATGGTGATGCCCCCAGATAATCCTTTATTGTACAAGATTGTTTGGTTATCCTGGGTTTTTTTTGTTTTTGTTTTTCCATATGAAATTGAGTGTTGTTCTTTCAAGGTCTGTGAAGAATTGTGGTGGAATTTTAATGGGGATTGCATTGAATCTGTGGATTACTTTTAGTAGGATTGCCATTTTTAATATGTTGATCCTACCTATCCAAGAGCATGGGAGATCTTTCTATTTTCTGATAACTTCTTTAATTTCTTTCTTTAAAGACTGGAAGTTCTTGTCATACAGGTCTTTTACTTGTTTGATTAGCATTACACCAAGATATTTAATGCTATTTATAGCTATTTGAAAGGGTGATGTTTTTCTAATTTCTTTCTCAGCCTATTTATCATCTGTATATTGAAGGGCCACTGATTTTTTGAGTTAATCTTGTATCCTGCTTCATTACTGAAGGTGTTTAGCAGGTGTAGGAGTTCTCTGCTACAGTTTTTCAGGTCATTTATGCATACTATCATATCATCAGCAAATAGTGAGAGTTTGATGTCTTCTTTTCCAATTTGTATCCTCTTGATCTCCTTTTGCTCTATCTAGAACTTCTAGTACTATGCTGAATATATATGGAGAGAGTGGACACCCTTGTCTTGTTCCTAATTTCAGTGGGACTGTTTTTAGTTTCTCTCCATTTTGTTTGATGTTGGCTCTTGGGTTACTGTTATGTTTAGGTATGTTCCAGTTATCCCTGATCTCTCCAAGACCTTTATCATGAAGGGGTGTTGAATTTTGTTTAAGGATTTTTCAGTAGCTAGTGAGATGATCATGGTTTTTTTCTTAAGTTTGTTTATATGGTGGTTTAAATTGATGGATTTTCATATGTTGAACCATCCCTTCATTTCTGAGTGAGTCCTACTTGATCATGTTGGATGTTTATTCTGATGTGTTCTTGGATTTGGTTTGCCAGTATTTCTTTTGAGTATTTTTTCAGCTTTGTTCATGAGGGAAATTGGTATGTAATTCTCTTTCTTAGTTGTGTCTTTGTGTGGTTTGGGTATCATGGCAACTGTAGCCTCATAGAGAGAGGCTGGTGATGTTCCTTCTGTTTCTATTGTATGGAATGAGTTGAGGAGGATTGGTAGGTCAGAGATTAAAACAACTTCATGTTCTTGTATAGGACTAGAGCTTATTTCCCCACACCTAAATCAGGTGGTTTACAATCACCCATGACTTCAGTTCTAAGGGATCTCATGCCCTGGCAGCCAAAGGCACCTACACCCATCAAGTGTGTGCATGCGCGTGCACACACACACACACACACACACACACACACACACACACACACACACTACAAACATACTCAAAAAAGAGTGAAAGATAGAGTGCATGAGGGAGAAGAAGAAGAAGAAGAAGAAGAAGAAGAAGAAGAAGAAGAAGGAGAAGAAGAAGAAGAAGAAGAAGAAGAAGAAGAAGAAGAAGAAGAAGAAGAAGAGATAAGAGAGAGAGAGAGAGAGAGAGAGAGAGAGAGAGAGAGAGAGCGCACAAGTGCACATGAGGAGGTATGTCCCTTTACTACTTGAGGCTACTTGACCTTTCAACCACATGAAAAAAGTGGCCTGTTAAAAAGTAAAATGAAGTTACTGGGGTAGTGACTCAGTGGTTGAGAGCGTTTGCTGCTCTTCAAAGGATCTGGATTCAACTCTCAGCACCCAGATAATGACTCACAAACATCTGCAACTCTAGTTGCAGGAGATCTGAAACCGTCATCACATCTTTCTGGGAACCAACTATTCATGTGTTCTTTATATATCTATACAGGCAAAAATTCAAATTCATAAAAATAAGAATAATTCAATCTTTTTATTTAAGTGAAGAAGCCTAATCATCAGCTATGTAATCTTTAGGTGCCTTTGATTGTGATCTTCCCAGCTTCCATGATGACGATAAATGCACTTCTGCTGTTTAGAAACCACCCTCTCCATAGTGATTTGTTATCACAAAGCACATGGATTGAGACAGGCAATGATATCATTACATGCCAGGAACACATTATCTGGGTGCTGTCATCTCTGTGTATGACTACAATCCAATGCAGGGCAGTTTTACTGAGAAGATGCAGGGGATGGTTAATAATCCAAATAGTCCTCTGTCCCTACCTTTGAGAAGTCCCTTGCTTTCAAAGTTGTTAACTTTTTTTTGGTTATAAAATGCTAACAACATATGAATGCCTGAACATATTTATCTATTAACTAATGAAATCAGGCATAGTCCCTAAAGTCTTGAACTTTCCATAATGTTTTCTATTATCAAGTCATTTTCATGTTGGCCTGTGACAATTTAAGTTTTCCTATTTCATTAGTCAAATTATAAGTTAGACTTGGTTTGTAAAAATCAATTTAAATTCAGTTGGATGTTTATTGCATAATTCACTAGCCAAATGTCACCCAGCTTTTTAAAATTTTTTAATGAGTTTTGTCATCCAGATAATTAATATAGTATCTTACTCTTGTCAGAAAATGTGTGCACACAACCATTTTTTAAACATGGAATTACGGCTAGCATACAAGTCTCCATTGACTTAAGATAAATAAAATTTAACCATTTAGATGGTAATAATCCACATGAACCTGCTCTAAGCCACCTAACCAGTTCTCTATCACCTCATCATCAGGAGCTGCATGGCACCACCACTTCCTCTGTGGAAAGCAAACTGGCACAAGGCAGGGACCCTCAGTTTCAAACCAGCCCAGTTTCAAAGCCTAGAGAAGACATTTACAACTCAAACCAGTATATATGGAATCCTTCCGTCTCATATTTCTTTTCTTTCATCAATAATGTGGGAAAGCTACTTTCTGTTTTAAAAAATTGGCTGGCAAGCAGGCACTGAAAGAAAATACATGTAATGGACAAAACACTCAGAAGGATAATGGGTAGTATGTTTTTATTGTTATTATAATTAGTATATGAAAAGGGTATGGTAGCACAATTCTTTAATCCTTTCGCCCCCGAGGCAGAGGTAGGTGGATCTCTCTGTCATACAGGCCAAAATGATCTATGTAGTGAACTGTAAGCCAGCCAGGACTATGCAGTGAGAACCTGTCTCAAAAATGTAAAACCATCCCTAATTATATAGAGTTAAAGCAAAAATAAAATATTTATTGTGCTTCTTCTTCTCTTCTTTTTCTTCTTCTTCCTCCTCCTCCTGCTCTTCCTCCTCCTCCTCCTCCTTATTAGTAGCAGTAATCAGCAGTAGTTGTATTGAGGTTCTAGGGATTGAATCAAGAGGCTGGCAAGGGCTAGACAAGTACTCCATCACTGAGCTACATTTTCATCCAATTGAATAATAACTGGTCTACAATGCTTAAAACAGTTTTTTTTGGTGTATGCCTATGTGTCACATTACATGTATTATCTATTAATTACTATATTAGCTGCTCAATAAATGTTGTTCATCTGAAGTTTAATGACTTCCAGCAAATCTTTGTACTCACAAGCCCATGGTGAATGAAATTGTTTCTGAATGCAAAGAAGTAATTTGACAGTGTTTTGAAGTACAGATTATAGTTTTCACAAAGTAAAATATAATTAATATTCATTTATTTGCCATAAGGTATCAGTGAACTGTTTCTGTTTCTAATTTTAATTTCCTATTCCTAATCTGTATTCACTGATAATAGAAAATGCCTTACTTCATGAGTCACCAGATTGCCCAGCATCTCTCTGTGAGTCTCTCTGTTTCCCAGCATCTTGCTTTGAATCACTTTGCTCCAAAGCACCTCTGTGTATCTGGGGAGTTACTTCTCACTCTTTTTTCATGAGTAAAGCAGAGTATTTTTGTGTGTGTTCACATGTACACACACACACACACACACACACACACACACACACACACACACCCTTCTTCCTCCCTAACATTTGTTTCCTTTCTGGGCAGTGGCAAGAGAAATATTGCAGTCCCCTCTGAACTATGAAACAGGAACACCAAACAGGAAAAGAGATCATTGGATTCTGCAATCTCTATGAATAGAATTGATAAACTAGGGGAGGGGAGGCAATGTCAAATGAATTATCTATTTGATAGCAAACATTTTGTGTAATTTGGAGAAATATCAGAATTCAACTGCTGCCTGGTTTTAGTTGCTAATCAAATTAATATTTTAAGCTACTGACATATCAGAAATTGATGGCACTTTGAGTTAATTGTTAAATTGTTCCTATAATTGGAAATAGCTTTTCCAGGCTTTTAGGATTTTTGAGACAAATAGCTAAAGACAAGGGATTCATTCCGTTGCCCTCTAGGATCACCGGGTGGAAGCACTGTGTGACTAGAAGGCACTATGAAGGGAAATGCCATGTATACCAAGAAGTAATACAAGCTGGTTGCCATTTGGTGCAGATGGGTTCAGTGTTCACAGCTGGGTGCAAGAAGGTTGCTAACTGGGCTGTAGAAATTCTTTAAAATTTTAAAAATGTGTTTATTCATTTATTTTTGAATTTATTGGCTTTTTACATGTAATTTGGGTTGACTGTATTCTTTCCTCTTCTTCCACTTCTCCCTTTTGGCTCAGTGGGCAATGGCACTTGCTGCCAAGACTGATGACTTGGGTTTATGTTCAGGTTCTAGTGGAATGAGAGAATCAAGGCTTCTTGCAAGTTAACCTCTGACCTCCACACATGCCACCGCACATGCATGTGTGCTCACACACACAACAAATAAATGCTATTTAGTTTTCTAAAAGGAGATCTAAATTAGCCCTTCATTTCTTCTTTCAACTAACTTGTGACCACCAGGTCTCTGGCATACCAGAGATTATATAGTTCAAGACTATATACTAGTAGAAAGAAAGACTAAGGTATAAAGGGAGAAATGGATCTAGGATGGTTAGAAAGAAATGCACAGAAAATATTCGACTTTAGAAAATAGTCTGTAGAACACAAAGGAAGTATAGCTGTCTCTATGGTGAACCTGGTTTTCCATGCTAAAACTAAAATCTAAACCACAGGAGAAATGGTAAGTACACAGGGCTCAGCCCGAAGTAATCATGATGTACAGGTTTGTCAAGACATCATACCCTAATGTTTAAGACATACTGTTAGCATTACCAATTAAAAGTGAGTAAGCATAGAAACAGGCTGAGAGGCAAAAGGCACTGGGCTGGAGATTATGTGCTCTTAGTTACAGCTCTCCTCCATCAGCTCTTATCAGCTGGAACTGCAAAGTCACCACCAATCACTGTCATATGGGGAAGAGAGGACACTGCACAGGAGGGCTCTTTTCAAATGACCTTGTCACAGCTGGCATTTCTGCACTCCTCCAAGTTGTAAATTGGTGTTTAGGAGCAAAGGTCCTTGGGGTTCTTTTCTAAGCAGGTCCAAGATCTGTCAAGATTGTCATTTGTAGGACAAATAGTCTTTGAAGCAATGTATGGGTACAGGAAAGGATAAAGAGATATAAAATCATGAGTAGTGAAAAGCAGGTGACAATAATGCCTATCACAGTGAAAATGGGTATTCATAAAGAATCAGGAAAAAAAGGTAAATTTCTCTGTTGCTTTGTTCCCTCCCTCCCTCCCTCCTCCCCCCTCCCTCCCTCCCTCCCTCCCTCCCTGTCTCCCTTCCTCTCTCCCTCCCTCTCTTCCTTACTTCCTCCCTCCATCCCTCAAGTCAATAGTGACTCTAGGGACCTCTCAGTTTTTCAGTCCAGTCATTGAATTAAATGCAGGAAACGCCCCTTCCCACACAACAAAAGCAGGAACAGAATCAGTATTCTGACTATGTTCCTGGCATTTGCTGTGATAAGCTGCGTGGGAAGCTACTTGTCAAAGCCCTCTGATAATGAAAATGGCTCTCTTCACATTACAAAGATATTACTTATCTACTATAGTTTGAGAAGCTGAAACATTCTTCCACATTTCCTATTTACATTCTAATCTCCCACATGTGGTTTATGCATGTGACATTTTGTTTCTGGCTTTCTTTCCAAAATATCTACAAAGATGAGTGAGTTGATGTTAACGTTTTGCTTTGTAGAATAAGTCAAAATGTGGCTGCTTGCAACTTTGGGAGACTGTCTACAACTTCTGAGTTCTTCTTTGTGACTGTTGACCATTTGTTCCAAAGTCCAGAGACAGAATAATAAATCTGAGCTGCGTACCATGACCCAGATAAAGACTTCTCTAGACAGCAGGTTTCTGTGAAAACAGTCTGGCCACATACATGGAATAAAAAGATGTCTACTTGTTTATTGAAAGCAAGCAGCAAAAGAAACAAAGTATAGTTAATGGTTTTAAATAGCAAAATGAAAGGAATTGCCCCCACAAACAGGACTTTCTACTGGGTATCTTTTCTGTAATGTTCTGCTCCTTTAAAGTAGGTCTTTTGGTTTGTGTTCTAAGTAAGTAGGAAAGTACATTATTTGAAAGGATACAATTTAACTTTGTGCACCCCACGGTGTTTTTGAACAAATTGCTACTGTTTCATTATGGCCCAAGCTATGAATAGCATATATAAAAATGAAAACCTGGGCAAATACAACATGGAAATAAAGGTTCATTTCAAACCAAGTCATATCCTCACCTACTTCTTTTCTATGTGGAAAGATGAATGTGTTAAGCACCACAAAAATTACTATATCTCACTGGTTGCTAAGTACCAGGTAACTCAATATATTATTTATCACCTCATGGAGTTCTTAAACCTAACTTACACACAAGATGAGGACACAGAAGCCTATATTAGAAACTGAGAAAGCATTCTAGAGTTGTGTAGCATACCAGTGGTAGACCATTGATACAATCCAAGTGCTACTGACTGCAAATACCATGGACCACATCCTGACACTAATGTCTATGGGTGCACATAGGAAGCTTATAGCAAAGCTTGCTTGTGAGACAGGCAAGCACAAGGGTAGCTCAGCAACCAGGGCTCCTCTTGGCTTAGACCACGCATATAACCCCTATTCTTGGCAACCTCAGACCAATATATGCATGTATTGTATGCACACATCTTTCCAAAAATGCATTTAACACTAGTGGTAACCTAGGATCTGTACCTGCATCAAACTCCATTATCATCATCATCATCATCATCATCATCATCATCATCATCATCATCATTCTCTGAATAATCAATGTTTGTCCTCCTCTCAACAACTGTCAACTTATATTCTATTCAGTTTTACTCTAGTTATATCCAAGTATGAAAGTAGGAGGGTTGCTCCAGCCTGAACTATTTTTTCTTTTTTAAAATTTATTTTATTTTTTATTTAAGTTAGAAACAATGTTATTATATATATCTATCCCAGTTCCCTCTCTCTCCCAACCTCCCATGCCCTCCATCATCCCCCATCCTTCTTCTGCTCTGTAGAAAGGGTGAGGCTTTCCATGGGGGATCATCAAAGTCTGTCACCTCATTTGGGGCAGGACCTACGCCCTATCCTGTGGGTCTAGGCTGAGAGAGAAATCATCTATGGGGAATGAACTCCCAATGACCATTTGCATACTGCTTCATTACCAGAGGCCCCATAGAGTGCCTAGGACTCCTAACTGACACGTTCAGGGACCTGGTTCTGTCCTATGCTGGTCTCTGAGCTGTCAGTCTGGGGTCCGTGATCTCGCCCTTGTTCAAGTTAGCTGTTTCTGTGGGTTTCCCCAGCCTGGTCTTGAACCCTTTGCTCATCACTCCTCCCTCTGTACAACTGGATTCTAGGAGTTCAGCTCAGTGCTTAGCTGTGGGTCTCTGCTTCTGCTTCCATCCACTACTGGATGAAGGCTCTAGGATAGCATATAACATAGCCATCAACCTCATTATAAGGGAAAGGCATTTAAGGTAGCCTTTCCACTATTACTTAGATTCTTAGTTAGGGTCATCCTCATATATCTCTGGACATGTCCCTAGTGCTAGATTTCTCTTTAAACCTATAATGGCTCCCCATATTATGGTATCTCATATCTTGCTCTCCTCTATTCTTCCCCTGACTCAATCTTCCTGGTCACCAATGTCTTCCTCCCCCCCCCCACTTCTCCCCTTCTCTTTTTCCTAAACCCCTCTCCCCTCCCCCATGCTCCCTAATGCTCAGGAGATCTTGTCCCTTTCCTCTTCTCCAGGAGACCATGTATGTCTCTCTTAGGGTCTCCTTGTTTCCTAGCTTCTTTGAAGGTGTGGGTTGTAGGTTGGTAATCTTTTGCTGTGTGTCAAATATCCATATATGAGTGAGTAATACCATGTTTGTCTTTTTGTGACTAGGTTACCTCACTCAGTATGGTTTCTTCTAGATCCATCCATTTGCCTGCAAATTTCAAGATTCCATTGTTTTTTTTTTCTGCTGAGTAGTACTCCATTGTGTAAACGCACCACATTTTCTTTATCCATTCTTCAATTGAGAGGCATCTAGGTTGCTTCCAGTTTCTGGCTATTACAAATAATGCTGCTATGAACATAGTTGAACAGATGTTTTTGTTGTATAAATGTGCATCATTTGGGTATTTGCCTAAGAGTGGATTTGTTGTATCTTGAGGTAGATTAATTCCCATTTTCCTGAGGCACTGCCACAGTGATTTCCAAAATGGCTGTACAAGTTTACACTCCCACCAGCAATGGAGGAGTGTTCCCCTTTCTTCATATCCTCTCCAGCATAAACTGTCATTGGTGATTTTGATTTTAGCCATTCTGACAGGTGCAAGATGGTATCTCAGAGTTGTTTTGATTTGCATTTCTCTGATGGCTAAGGGTGTTGAGCACTTTCTTAAGTGTCTTTCAGCCATTTTGGATTCCTCTATTGAGAACCCTCTATTTAGTTCTGTATCTCACTTTTTAATTGGATTATTTGTTGTTTTGGTGCCTAGCTTCTTGAATTCTTTGTATATTTTGGAAGTTGGCCCTTTGTAAGTTGTAGGGTTGGGGAAGATCTTTCTCATTCTGTGGGCTGCCATTTTGTCTTGTTGACTGTGTCCTTTGCCTTACAGAATCCTTTCAGTTTCAGGAGATGCCATTTATTGTCAATCTCACTGTCTGTGCTACTGGTGCTATGTTCAGGAAGCAGTCTCTTGTACATATTTGTTCAAAGGTACCTTCCAATTCTCTTCAAAGAAGTTCAGTGTGGCTGGATTTATGTTGTGGTCTTTGATCCATTTGGATTTAAGCTTTGTTCAGGCAGTACATATGGATCTATCTGCAGCCTTCTACGTGCCAGCATCCAGTTATGCCAGCACCATTTGTTGAAGATGCTTTCTTTTGTCCATTGTATACTTTTAGCTTTTTGTCAAAAATCAGGTATTCTTAGGTGTGTGGGTCAATATCAGGTCAATTTCATTGGTCTACCTGTCTATTTTTCTGCCAATACCAAGCTGTTTTCAGGACTATAGCTCTATAATAGAGCTTGAAGTCAGGGATCCAGAAGATCCAGAATAAAGGATCCAGAAGATCCTTTACTGTACAGGGTTGTTTTGGCTATCTTGCTTTTTTTCATATAAAGCTGAGTATTGTTCTTTCTAGGTCTGTGAAGATTTGTGCCAGTATTTTGATGGGGATTGCATTGAATCTGTAGATTGCTTTTGATTAGATTGCCATTTTTACTATCTTGATCTTACCTATCCAAGAGCATGGGAGATCTTTCCATTTTTTGGTATCTTCTTGAATTTTTTTCTTTAAAGACTCAAAGTTCTTGTGATACAGGTCTTTCACTTGTTTGGTTAGTGTTACCCCAAGATATTTTATGTTGTTTGTGGCAATTGTAAAGGGTGATGTTTCTCTGATTTTTTTCTCAGTCCATTTATCGTCTTTATATAGCAGGGCAACTGATTTTTTTGAGTTAATCTTGTATCCTGCCACTTTGCTGAAGGTGTTTATCAGCTGTAGGTGTTCCCTGCTAGAATTTTTTGGGTTACTTATGAAAACTATCATATCATCTGCAAATAGTGGAAGTTTGACTTCTTCTTTTGCAATTTGTTTCCCCTTGATCTCTTTTGTTGTTTTATTGCTCTAGCTAGTACTTCGAGTACAATATTGAAGAGATATGGAGAGAGTGGACAGCCTTATCTTGTTCCTGAGTTTAGAGGAATCACATTGTGTTTCTCTCCATTTCGTTTGATGTTGGCTGTTGGTTTACTGTATATTGCTGTTATTATATTTAGGTATGCTGAACTGTTTTTGCATGCCTGTGCAAAAAGACAAACTGTGTTCACCAAATTAATTTTTAGGAGAATTTCCTATTAACCATATCATGCATATTCATAATTTGGTGTGCATATAATTAAAATTGATGCTTCATGTGAAAAGAATTGGGTAATACACAAAATCATACATAATCGAAGCCTGTCAGTCAAAAGAAAGAAGGCCTGCACCTTAAACCTTAGCAACCGAACTCTTCCTCTTGAGCCTGGTGAAAAGAAGCTCAAATCAATAATCATGGCTTTGACTATCCTCATTCATGTGGCTGGGTGATGCAATTCTTTCTCATCTCTACTCTAACTCTGTTTTGAATAGTTTCCTTGCTACATTGCAAATTATGTGAGTCTTTGTTTCAGTGTTTTGAATAAAATAATGAAGAACTGGGAAACACCTTGCCCATAATCCAACCTTGTGTAACACTAGCATTATCCTGCATATGATTATATTTTAAAATAGCATATTATTAAGGCAAATTCCAGTAGTAGCTTCAAATTGTTAATATCAGTATTTACAAATGTAGGATACAATACACATACTTTCATGTATTTCAATACATGTAGATCAGTAGTTCTCACTCATCCTAATGCTATGACCCTTTAGGATATTTCCTCATGTTGCAGTGACCCCCAACCATAATACTACTTGTTGCCACTTTATAACTGTAATTTTGCTACTATTATGAATTGAATGTAAATATCTGTTATGGAAGGGTAATTGATATGTGACTCCTGTGAAAGGGTTGTTCAACTCCCAAAGGTATCACAACCCACAGGATGAGAACTGGCGATAAAGATAAAACATCTTATCCTTTAAATACCATCTTCAATCCTTCTTTCTTTACAGAGACAAGTTTACAGTTACATTCTTAAGCATATACTTTTTAAAATATACATATATATCCATCACTAACTATAGTATTTTGTAAATGCATTTAGTGTTGTTTTTATAAATGCACCATAAGAGGCCTTGTTTTGCACCTTGCTCATAAAATCTTTATTTCATCATATATTTCTGAGATATACTAAGAAATGCTGTTTTAAATATAATGTCCAATCACTTAATTTAATCACTACTAATTTATGGCACCACTAATTTTTTGGTATTTTTTGATTGTGTATGCTGTGTGCATGTGTGTGTGCATGTGTGTGTGTGTGTGTGTGTGTGTGTGTGTGTGTGTGTGTGTGTGTGTGCACTTGTGTTTATCTGAATGCAGGCATGCTTAAGCTACAGGTGGAAGTTAGGGAATATATTTTTTTTGGATGTCTGTCCTTGCCTTTCACTGTGTTTGAAGCATGATCTCTTTGTCATTCTCTGCTGTATATGTCTACATGGGTTATCCATTCTCTGTCTCCCATCTTCTCACAGAGGCACTAGAATTACGTACATAGGCTATGTTTACACATACACATTCATTTTTATATGGGTTTTGGATTCATACTCAGGTTCTCACACTAGCAGCAAGCTTTTTACTGACTGGGCCATCTATCTAGCCCCTTTAGTATTCTTACCTACACCTTTTCTGTGTTTTCCCCTTGATAATAAGAGATTACAGTGAACAGAAAGATCAGGTGTTTTTGTAGTCTTTGTGAGTGTTTCTCTAACACATGCAACTTTGAAGTAGAATTGTTAGATCACAGATCAAGTATATTGAAAATGTTCCTGGGTACCATGGAAAGCTTTTCAAAGAACTATGAACATTTAACAACTGTTTTCACTTGACAACTGGATGGCTGTAATATCTTGTGTTTGACTCTGTTTTTGTCATAAGTGTCTAGAACAGATTGCTGAATACCATGGCACTTGTATTTTCAAATCTTAACTGCCAACTGTTTTACTGACACACTATTTTGTACCCCCAGTAATCCTAATTCATTCACCTTCCTTAATCTCAAGTTCTCACCTACACTAGCTATCTCAGTCTCTTTCATGTTAGAGGTTTAATAGATGAGTAGTGCTACCAATTCACATAAAAAAGTCTTTTCCAACAGTAAATGGCAGTATGCATGCAGCATGTGTTTGTAACTTTCTTTTGTCTTAATATTTTACAAAATGTCTTAAATTTTTTATTTTACTTTTAGCTATGTGTAAGTGCACGTGTTTGTCTCTTAATGTGTATATGCCACATAGTGTAGGTACTTTCAGTCTGAAAGAGGGCAAAAGATCCCCTGGGATTCAAGTTGCAAGTAGTTAGGTGTCTCCATTATCAGTGTGGATACCAAACTCAGGTTCTCTGCAAGAGCAACACAACCTTTTCATGTCTGAGTCATATCTCTAGCCCATGATTTGACTTTTTCCAAAGTAATTATGCCTTTGTATTCAATTTTAGGAAAGAATAAAGCAGATCAAAATCTCTGTTGCACAGTTTCCTCTAATGGCAATGCATGGAATAACTAGAAGACACTAGAGAAGCTCCATCTTCATGAGATTATTTCAGTTGTTTCAGCCACATGAATTTTTGATATCCTTTAGCTGGTTCTTCAGTCTTTTTTCTTTTGTCCTTTCAGTAGTATTATATGGATAAACTGCTTGATATGTAACTTCAGGGATTACTTCACTGTGTTTCGTCTAACTCCCTAGAGCGCTCTCTGGGCATGTGTATCTGTGGGTCCTTCTATGGTATGGTAGATGTATTGTTGCCATTTATTCCTTCATTCTTGCAGGAAATCTCACATAGCTTTGGAGTTTTGATGAATGAATTTGGCATAAAAATCTGTGCATATGTGTTATGTGACCATAAGTCTTCTTTTCTCTGAAATATAAGAACCCAGAAACCCATTTACTAGGGCTCATTGTAGTTAGTATTTAGATTTATAACAAACTTGCAAAATAATCTTCAGAATGGCTTCCAGCTTACATCCCTGAGATCTCTGTATAAGTGACTCAGTTTCCAAGCAGACAGTATTTAACATAGTGTCCACTTGACACTTCAGATGCTGAGCTGGGCTTATGGTTGTGTCTCACTGTGGTTTTAATTTGTTTTTTTATGTAATGGGATATGGAGTTGTCTGTGTGTGTTTATATGTGTGTGCAGGTGTGTACAGGTGTATGTGGTGTAAATGTACAGAGGCCAGGAGCATTGAGTGGTCTTCTGTGTCATGGTTCAAATTATTCCTCTGAGATGGGACCTCCCACTGAACCTGTCTCTATCTCTAAGTCATCAGTACAAGGGTTACAGGAATGTGCAATCATATCTAGCTTTTTATATGGCTGCTTGAAATCAAGTACCCGTGCTTGGACTGCAAGGGCTTTACATGCTTAGCCATTTTCCCAGCCCAGAACTTTTTTTAATGTCTCACTATCAGCTGAGAATTTCCAGTAGAGTATCTCTCTTAACTATTTGAACTGTTTGCTCTTTTACAATTGGATTTTGTTAGTTCCTTATTTGTTCTAGATATGAAACTTCTATGGAGTGTCAATATTTTCTCCCATTATGTCATCTTACCTTACATCCTGTCATATAGAATTAAAAATTTAAAACTGGTTATGTACAATTTATCAGTTTTTCTTTCTGTTATAGATCATATCTTTGATGTCAAATATTAGAACTGTCCAGCCAGAAATGCCATGAGTTTTCTTCTATGATTTTCCTTGTTTTATATTTAAAACCACAATGAATTTGAAGCTGTATTTGTATATGGTTTGAGGTTTAGTTCCAGGTTCTTTTTTTTCCTCCTCCTCATCTTCCTACCCCCTTCCTCTTCCCTTTGCTCTTCCTCCTTACCCTCCTCCTTCTCCTCCTTCTTTGTTTACCATGTGACTAAAGAGTTGGTGGAACTTCATATTTAAAAATGCTGTCTTTCATCCTTTGAGTTGTAGGAGTCCCAGAACTCTGCTGGGAATATGTGACTTCTCTTTGTTCTGTATCTGCGGGTCTTTGGTTACCATGCAGTCTTGATTACTGCAGCTGGACATTTAATCTTGAAAACAGGCAATGTCCTAGTTGGCGTTTTAATCAGTTTAACATAACCTAGAGTTATCCTGGAAGATGAAGCTCATAGAAAAAATGTCTCTATCAAAGTGCTTGTAGCCAAGTCTGTAGGGCATATTCTTTCTTAATGATTAATATGAGAGGATTCAGCTGACTGTGGTCAGGGGCAACCCTGGGTAGGCAGTCCTGAGTTGTATAAGAAAGTAGACTGAACAACCCATGAGGAGAAGATAGTAAACAGTATTCCTCTGGAGTTTCTGCTTCAGTTCCTACCTATACTTTCCTACTTTGGGTTTCTACCATTATTTCTTTCACTCATAGAAAGTGACCTGGGAGATATATTATGAAATAAACCCTTTCCTCCCAGAGTAGCTTTTGGCTATGGTGTTTTATCATAGCAATGGAAACCTAACTAAAACAGGTAGACTAATTTCTTCTACTTTGTATTTGGTTTTTACAGTTGAGTTAGTTTATTCTTCTCCTTGGCATTTGCATATAGACTATAGAAAAACATTTTTGTAATTTTAATAAAAATTATATTGATCCTATATTGATGATTACAAAGTGGAGTCAGAGACAGGTTAATAACCAGGAGTTTATTAGAGGAAAATACTCATGCAAGAGAACCAGTGACCAGGTTTTCACCTGAGCAGGAGAGACCCAGAAATTCTTTCCAGTCAGTTCAGCCAAGCAAGAGAGCCACATGCTTGCCTCCCTCCTTCTTAAACCCTTGTTATGTAACTGTGACCACACCCAAGCGGGCATGGTCGAGATACCTTTAATCAGGGTTTCTCTCTACAATCCTAGAGATAAGTCAAGAGAAAACTGTCATCTCCACTACGTCTTTCAAATCCTGAACATGATAGGTCACTACATGCATTTTGACTTTCATTTTCTTTCATTGATATTGTTTGATTTTCGTCCTTTAGAACTATGTATGTTTTGTTAGATGTAGATATACATATTTATCAATTTTATAAATTGATTTGGATTAATCCTAAGTATATTATTATAAATTATAATTATATGTATATATCCATGTGATCATTGTTAGTATGTAGAGGAAAATTAATTTTGGCATATTCTCCCAATATCCTGTGACCCACCTGAACTTATTAATTCTTGTAGTTCCTTTGGTTTAGGTTTCTGTAGTATCTCTCTGTGCAACTGGGGCTAGCTTCAGATTCTTGCCTCAGCTTCCCAGTTCTAGGATTGTGGTCCCCTTCTTATTTATCTGTGTGTATTCAGTTCCATTTTCTTGCTTTATTAAACTGGCTAGAAGTTTCCATAACTCTCATGACCAGGATGGCCAGTTCAAACACGGTGTCTCATTTTCTTTCTTAGACAGCAAAAATACTCATCAATTATTTTCCATGAAGTATTATGTTAGTTACTGTTGTCTTTCTTCCTGCCTTCTGTGACTGAAAGCAAACAGGAAATCCGTTGTTTTTGTTTGGCTGGTTTGTTTGTTTGTTTGGTGTGTGTGTGTGTGTGTGTGTGTGTGTGTGTGTGTGTGTGTGTGTGTGTTTCTTTGTAGAGGGGCATTGACATCATCTTGAGAATTTTGCCTCTATAAATGACTACCTTCGAAAAGCCTCATTTCCAAAATGACTGCACATTGAAGATGAGACTTATAGAATATGAAACTGGAGGAATGAGGCTTCCAATCCTTAGCAATGTCCTTCCTTAGAGTTGTCCAGCTTTCCTTCAATGTAATATCAAATTTATTTACTTATACTGTTCAGAATGGTCAGATACATGAAGGAGGACAGAGGAAATCAATCCTGTCCTATTTTTCCAGCTGTGAAATATTGGGCTTCTTCTGTGACGGTTGTCTGTTTAAAATGTTTGTCTAGCTGTTCACTTGGTTGCCAATTTCTTATCATTTCCTTCTAGAGAATTACTTATAAACTTTGGATGTATCATTATTTTTTATATGCTGGCAAATTTTCTGTGTGTAGCGTGTAGCCTTTTGTTCTCACAAGAATATCTTCTGAAGAGAAGACATTTTATAGTGTGGTGAGTTCAGCTGCACTTTGTTCATAAGGATTAGGCTTTTGTGATTGTGTTATAGACATATTTTCCTAAATATAATATCAAATTGGTTTTGTTCTTTTCTTTCTAGAAGTTTCACAGTGCTGGCTCTATTCCTAGATCATTTTAGGCTTATTTGTGTGTAGCGTATGAGCTACAGGGTACATCCCATTATTATATTACTCCAAAATATCCTGGAACAATGTTAAGATGACAATTCTTTCATAAAAGAATTTTCACTTTTGTCAAAAAGTCAAACATTCAGAACTTAGTCTGCATCTGAACTCTCAGTTCATTTCATTTATCATTTTTGACATACTGAGTATAGGAAACCATTCATTTATTCCAAGGTCTTAGAATAAATCTTCAAACCACTTATCAATTGAACATTTCCTGATTTTCAATATTGTTTAAGCTATGTTTGTTGATTATATTTCTAAATGACTTTCAGAATCAGATTATCTAATTTATTTTCCAACCTATTTCTGTATCCTTTCGCAAGTATACACAAAATGTCAAGCACAAACCTGTGTATTACAAGGACAAAGAAGTCTAATTTATGCTTATAATTCATGTGTACTGGCTTCTCCGTTTACTGTAAGTTTTCCCCAGCTCTCCCTATCTTGGTTATTTTTCTCCTTACAGATGTTAAGTCTTTTCATAGGCTTTCAATGAACATCTATTTTTAAGACAATCCTGGTTTTTAACTGTCAGAGATATTTTAATCATTCTCAAAATATAATTTAATAAGGATAGAATTTGCTGTTGGTTGCTAGTTTTAATTCACATCCTGAAGACAGTTTCCATGTTCTTCTCCAGAAGTTTGTCTTAGGTATGAGGTTTGCACGTAATCAGCACACCATGTCAACAGAGCCTGGAAACCACAGTGATTTCAATAGGAAAAGTTTAATAGGAGGTAGAAGGATTCACTATCTGAGCTAGGGCTTTGGAGTATTAAGGGATTTGACAATGAGTGGTGAACAAAATAAGAACAGAATAAGAAGCTAATAAACAGTTGCTGACAATTAGGCTGAGTAAGAGCCTAGATAAAGGTGTTTTCTCATCACTGGCTGATACCATGAAGGGAGATGTTGGGTTGTTTCTCCAGAGGTCCAAGCCCAATCATTAGCACTGATGCTTGAGTGGACTTTTGTGGTTAGAATCATAGAGCTTATAACTTGGAGGAGTTAATGTGTTTAACCCTGCTGAGAGACACTGCTAGAACCTCCATGGCAATCTCCTGGACTCCTCTTCATATAAGTTTTTCTGGAGGATTTTAGTGCCTGTGGCCATGTGGGATGAGCAGCAGGTGGGCTACTGGCTTCAGGAGCTGGGTCCAACAGGAAGTAAAGCACTGATGAGCGAATCTCAGATAGGCAAGAACCTGAGGGCTACTGCTGTTCCTTTACATGGTTTCTGCTGCTATTTTACTCTGGCATGGTGTGAATGGGTGGTGATTCCCTACTGGCTTTAATATGGTGTGATTATCTCATGGAAATATCCTGTTCTACTGGGAAATTTTACCCGTGAAATACTATGAACATGATTTCCTCTTAAGCTATACTGTCTAATTGAAGTAATGATTTTATACAATAATATATTTCTTTAAACAGAATTTTGATGATTAAAGATTTCTAACAAATATAGTAAGGGATTATGGTAGAGGGTACTTTAGTGGGAAAATTAACAGCGTTCCCCATTCTCTGATAAAGTAGGGCCTGCAGAGGTTAGAATGTAGGAACAAGGAAGTATCACACAGCTAGGACTTACGACTTTCTCTTGAGGAGAAGTATAGACTGTGGTTTAGGTTAATGATTAAGGAAAACAATTGAGTCTCAGAAGTTAGCTCAAGTTCTTATGTGATATTGGGAAATGTGTTCACAGGTTTCACTGTGCATCATAGCTAAATAAGAGCTTTAAATAACTGACTTCATGTAACTAGACAACAAGGAATTGTATATAAGTTAAGATAATTGGACATGATTCTAGAATATGGAAAGTAAAACTAGTGACCTGTTTTTCTGGCAATTATCAAACTACTGCCTATGTAAATGGTTATGATGGAAAGGCTCCTGATCTGTGAGAAGTCTGAAAGATAAAATGTTTAACTGTATGTGGGTTCTTAGGGATAACTTTTTTTTTTTTTACCTGAAATATAAAATATGTCTAAGGGACATGGAAAACATGTTTTTTTTTTACTTGTATTCATTGTGACCATTCACTTAAAAATAGAATGTAATTTTGTAATATTGTAATTTTTATATTGCTTGAAAGATTTTGCTGGTGTATATAGGCTGTAAGGGAAAAATAAAGACAGGCAAAGGAAGACATCAGGAAGTGGTTAGAAGGAAGTTATCAGGAAAGAGAAGGGAAATATCAGGGTAAAAGAACAGAACAGAAAAAGAATAGAGTAAAACAAGCAACAGAAAGAATAATAAAAAGAAAAAGCTTTTATTTCTCAGTAGTCTGTGTGTTTTTCTTACCAACTCTGCATGTTGTTCTCAGTCTCTCTGATCTTAAGAACTCTGGACCATCTGCCTTTTAGTCTGTGTCTTTTGGCTGTAATAAGTCTGTTCAAGTTATTACTATCAAATGCTATTGACTGGTGGCTTCTAACCAACAGAAGATGATTTCGTAAACGTTTGTAGGTTGTAAGTTTCAAGATCAAGGTGTTGATAGATTCTCTGTTGGAAAGCACACTTCCTGGCTCATAAGGGCCTTTTTTCCTGCTGTGGGTGGGTAGGGTAAGTGATATCTTATCTCTCTCAGAAGTCTCTGAGCAGTAATTGCATATATGGAAGCTCCATCTTCCAGACCTATCACTTCCTAAGGCCTCACTTCCTAACACTATCATGTGGATTGGAACTTTAGCAAAGTTAATGCATTTTAGAGGGATATTCAGACCACCATTTAAAAAATTCTGTGATAATTAACACATCATTAGTATCCATTAGTCCATGAGTCTTTCCTAATGGTCAAAAGGTGATAATGATTCATTTCTGGGTGCTCCAGACTCTGTACTTTTCACCACCCAAGAGGAAACCACTGGCTGGTGCGTGTTGCTGTGTGCTGTGGAAGTGGAGCTCTGAGGAAGCTATCTACAGTACAGGGCTAGATACTTGAGAGGCCAGCTGCGCTGCCCTTGCAGATCCTGCCCTTCCCTGGGATCCTGGGAAGCTAAAGCTGTTGCCGGAGCCATGATCTGTGGAAACACCTGTGTTCCTGTAGCTAAGTATCTCCTGCAGGCCTTGATGAGAAACCAGCTAGCCTGGAAGGAGAACCTGTTTCTGTTATTTCTTCTACTATCTTTTATTAATTTATCTTAAATTTTAATTAAAATTATTCATTTGTTATTTAACTCCCCTCCCCCCTCTCTCTCTCTCTCTCTCTCTCTCTCTCTCTCTCTCTCTCTCTCGTGTGTGTGTGTGTGTGTGTGTGTGTGTGTGTGTACATGATATGAATCATGTACATGAATTACTTTTAGGAGTTGATTCTCTCTTTCCACCACGTAGGTCACTGAGTCTGAACTCAGGTCACTAGGCTTGGCAGCAAGCACCTTTCTTTACTGAGCCCTATTGCCAGCCCTTCTTTTTCAGCCTACTCATTAAGGATTTAAAACAGTGCCTCTATGGCTTTGACCTAAGTGTATCACATGACTATGGTAGGGTTTAAGCATCGATCTTCCTTAGTCTGTTATTTTTGTTTCAGTTTTTAATTTCAAAGCAATATTTTCCCAATAGCAAATCTTCCTTTAACTAATTTTAAAGACTTTGTCCACAGACACCTAGTCTGTAAACAAGCTCTCCTACCTAAGTCCTAATCTGAATGTTCAAGTGCAAGGTCAGAATTTTATTTTTCTAACGTTTTCCATTGGAAAATCAATTTGCTTACATATACTTGGAACCCCACTAATTAGGTTATTTGAATATTTCCTTATGATAGACATGAGAGTAAATGGATTTTTAAACATTAACTTTTTAGCTTGTTGCCAATAAATTCTGAGGCACTTCCTTTTATACATCAGGATTCTAAGAGGAAAGGCTTGCAAATTACTGTCTAAAGAATTTTGAGTACTTTGCAAAAAACAGTTTACTAATAATATATGAAAGACATTGTGCTGACATAATTGAAGCCTTCTGAATCCTTGGGAAGACAGGCATCATGCTGAAGTATGTGTGGAGATTTGCTCCTAGGAAGTTGCAGGGAAGAAGCAATTCTTCAGATGTAAAGTGGCTGTTTCAGTTGAAAGACTCAAGGGAAATGTGCCTAGATACTAAGTTACAGGAGATATTGATGAAATGTCATTTCTCTTTGTTAGAGTTTTCAGATTTGCTTTTATTTCTAACTGTGGGTATGCCTGTGTGTCTGTGTGTGGGTATGTGCACAGGTGTACAGATGCCTGTGGAGGCTCTGGAAGAGGACATTCACATCCCTTTAGCTAGAGTTCCAGGTGGTTCTGAGTATTTGCATCAGGAGGCTTAGAACCAAACTGAGGTCCTCTGTAAGAATATAACATACTCTTAACTGCTAAGCCATCTCTTCAGACCCATTGTCACATACTTTAAAAAGAAATGAGTTTATCATTGCTACAACATTTAACCAGAAGCATTTATGAACTCTACTACATGGATCAATTCCTCACTTTGCCTCTGTGTGAACATTGTGCAAACATCTATATGTTCTTATAAAAGCTGATGAGAGGTGTGTGTTGTTAAATGGCCATGGGACAAAGGGGAAAAGATACGTTTCCAATCTCTACTAATGAGGAAGAAGCTGCATCTAACAAAAAGAGACAATCTTGGTCATAGTGTGATAGTCTTAGCTGATGCATTAGTCTTGACTAGTAATTTGTCTTTAGCTTGTGATAGAAAGTTCAGTTCCATAACTTTCTGACTCAACTTACCATCTTCTGCAAACTCATCATATTTTAACTCTTCTTATTGTCATGATGTGTCCTTCTCTGGGTGAATAGTTTCCCTTTCAAGAGAAAGAAACATACTGAGTTTAATATGTAGCATTTACAACATGCATGTACAAATCTCGATAATTCCAAGTGACTCATGGACTCTTACACACTTTGTAGTTTTACTAAATATGTTTTAAATTTGGAAGTAAATGAGGCTATGTCTGTTTAATATTATGTTTGTAAGATATACCTATGTTTACCCATAATACATTCCAGTTCCTCTACCATATACTATTTCCTTCATGAAGACAAAATAATTCATTTATTCCCTTCATTATATTTTCTTCTGTGACCACAATACAGCAATGGTTCTACAGAGTCATGTGCTTTCAAGCTACTTTTGCCAACATTCCTCTAAGTCCATCTGTAGATCTACAGCTGCTGTAAGGCAGCACAAGTGAATCTTCAACTCACCTGACATTATAAAATTGCTCTTTGGAGTGGATTGAACAAATTCTTCCCACAGGAAAGCTTCTGTTGCTCTACTCAGTCACTAATGTGCTGCGTTTCCAGGGTGTAGGTCTTGCTCGGCTTATGAGGGTGAAATGCCATGGTGACTGGAAACAGAAAACTAATGGGCAAGACATACACTCCTGTTTTCTGATCATTGTGGCTTTCTCTTCTGGAAATTAATTTTTTTTTACTGACATCTTTTCTTTTGAGATAGTTTTTCTTTAATTGCTTTCTGATTTTGCAGAATTTTTTCTTTTATTTTATTCTGTCGCTTTGTGGCCCGTGAATCTATGAATCTTCCTGGAACCAGCCACTATAAAAAGAACTAATGTGTCTCCATCATCTATGTAGCATTGTGATGTATTGATTTTGTATTATTAAATTTGTTCTTTGATACTTTTATTCAGGTCTATAAAGCATTTTTGTTCACACTCACCATCACTCATCCATTCCATCCTTGTCAACTCTCTTTTCCTCCCTACAAATCCCTTTCTCACATTTATGTTTATTTGTTTTGTTTTGTGATCCATTAACCAGTGCTCTCTGTGTGACTATGGGCTTGGTGGTATCCAGGAGCATAGTGGGATTACCAGTAGGTACACAGTTGAAGTCAAGCACTCACCAGACCATCAGGGAAAAGTTAGGCCAGTAAGTCCTTTAGCTAATTAAGATTGCTTATTGACGTGCCCCAGTCCTGTGCTGACCCTGTGCAGACAATCATAGCTGTTGTGAGTTTAGAACTACAACTGCTGTGTCATGCCAGAAGACAAGATTTTAAAGGCGTATCCTTATCATCCAGCTCTTACATTCTTTTTGCACACTCTTCCACCATGCTTCCAGAGCCTGAAGTCGGAGATAATAAGTGACCTTTTTAAGGGATAAGCATTCAACTGTCCCTTATTCCCAGATCCTTGAATGGACTTGAGTCTCTGCATTCATGGCCATTCACTGCAAAAAGAAGCGGAGAGTAGTACTTATCTGTAGGCATAAAAATAACTATTTGGAAGGCAGTTTGATACTTTTTTTTTTTGCTAAACCACAGTTAATAAGTTTCTCCTAGGATTTTAGACATAGAGCAAAGGATTACCAGCCTATAATCTGCACTGACAGAGAATCTAGGAAACAAGGAGGACTCTAAGAGAGGCATGCATGGTCCACAGGAGAAGGGGAAAGGGACAAGATCTCCTGAGCAAATTTAGAGCATGGGGGGAGGGGAGAGGGAGCTAGGAGAATGAGAAGGGGAGAAGAGGAAGGGTGAGGAGGACATAGGGAAGCCTAAAGATTTAGTCGGGGGGGGGGGGGACAAGTTAAGAGATACCATAATGAGGGAACCATTATAGATTTAAAGAGAAATCTGCCACTAGAGACATGTCCAGAGATATATGAAGATGACCCCAAATTAGAATCTAAGTAATAGTGGAAAGGCTACCTTAAATGCCCTTTCCCTATAATGTGATTGATGGCTATGTTATATGCCATCCTAGAGCCTTCATCCAGCAGCTGATGGAAGCAGAAGCAGACACCCAGAACTAAACTCTGAACTGAACTGGAATCCAGTTGCAGAGAAGGAGGAGTGATGAGCAAAGGGGTCAAGATCAGGCTGGTAAAACCCACAGAAACAGCTGACCTGAACAAGGGGGAGCTCATGGTCTCCAGACTGATAGCTGGGAAACAAGCATGGGACTGATCCAGACCCCATGAATGTGTGGTCTGGAAATCTAAAAGGTCTGGGAATCTATGGGGCCTTTTGTAGTGGATCAGTATTATCCTTAGCATAGGAATGGACTTTGGGAGCCCATTCTACACAGAGGGATACTTCCTCAGCCTATACACACAGGGGAGGGCCTAGGCCCTATCCCAAAGGATATGACAGACTCTGAAGATCCCCCATGGAAGGCCTCACCCTCTCTGGGAAGCAGAAAGAGTATGTGATAGGTAGGGTTTTAGTGGGGCGGGCCACGGGAGGAAGGGAGGGAGAGGGAACTGGGATTGACAGGGGAAACAATTTTGTTTCTAATTTAAATTAAAAAAATGGAGAAAAAGTTTCCTCTAGGGCCATGAGTTCTCTAGCCATCAGTTTTGGTTGGATTTATAATGCAAGACACTAATTCCCTTCTTTGTAACATGCCTCAAATCTAAGCAGACAGTGGGTGATTGTCCGTGTATTAGTCATGCCCCTATAACACCAGTGATCACATCTTGTTTGGCAAGTTTTTATGGTTGCTCATAGGTTCGGAACAGAATGATTAGCACCCTTTGGCATTTTGAAAGCTAGCCAGAGTGTTTCTTAAAGAGAATGAGAGAGAAGGAGAGGCAGAGAGAGAGGGAAAGAGAGAGGAAGATGGACAGGAACAAGGAGAGGAAGAGGGAGAGGGAGAGAGAAAGGGAGAGGGAAAAGGAAAGAATTGTTCGGACATGAACTTGTTACATAGCCAAGGATAGCCCTGAATGTCTGATCATCTGACCTCCACCTTCCAAGTTCTGGTGTTGCATGCACCACTAGGCACTACCAGGTTGATGTAGTTCTGGGATTTGACCTCAGAATTCCTATTTGGCAGGTGTTGCAGTCTGAATGAAAATGTCCCCATAAACTCATAGGGAATGGTATTATTGGAGGTGTGGCCTTGTTGGAATAAATGTGTCACTGATACTTTGAAGTTTCAGAAGCTCAAGCTTCTTGCTGTTGATGATGATCCATATGTAGAACCTTCTACTCCTTCTGCAGCACCAGGTCTTCCTGAATGACACTGTGCTCTCCATCAAGAAGATAAATGAACTAAACTTCTGAACTGTAAGTCAGCTCCAATTAAATATTTTCCTTTATAAGCATCACCATGGTCATGGTATCACTTCACAACAATAAAATCCTAACTAAGACACCAGGCAAACTCTCTACCAATTTGGCTACATACTTAACTCCTTTTCTAGTCTTTTAATTTACCTGGCATCTGATATGTGTGTATTAGAAGAATCTATCCATCTGTCTATATAGACATAAATATATTCTACTATGGTATTCAGTAAATGTTTGTTTAAGGAATCAAATTAATCTTTTTATTCTATTCTTAACTACTGATTCACTTTTGTAAACAAGCTTTCCTCATCCGGATGGTAGAAAATTCCATATTGTATCTATACAATTCTACACTGTCTGCTGAAGAAGTAAGCACAATTAAGAAGTCAAAAGCCAGGTGATGGTGGTGCAGGCCTTTAATCCAAGTACTAGGATGCAGAGACAGATGAATCTCTGGGTTTGAGGAAAGCTGGTCTAAAAAAAAAGAAAAAGAAAAAGAAAGAAATCAAATACAATTAACTTTAATGTGGGTGAAAATTTATACATCATGTTGGTAAGTGGATGAATATTTTAATCAGGAAACTATCATTTCAAGACATACTCTCTTTTCAGAGTTAATATAGCTTAACAAGCCTCAAACTGAAGCTATTTTCCTTATGGCCTCCCAATGTTTATTATATATTACTTTAGACCACTACATGCATTTTCCTTAGGAACATAAGATAGGGACATAACCATTGCCTCACTGATAGTTCTCATTTCTGATCTGGGCCACTTCATTCTTATCTAGGTAGTGTGGTGATCCTCATCTCTGGGAAGTCCCAATGTTTATGGTAAGCTCAATGTGAACAATTATTGTGTAGTGCCAAGAAGGCCAGAACTCCTGAACTTTCAACCTTCCTGAGTAGGTGAGACTACAGGTTCATGACCTGCCAGGCACTATATCTGCACTCTTCTTTGTCACTATTTTTATGCCTAATTTAATATCCTTTCTGCTGAAAGAATTTTTTTCTTAAAATTTTTCTAGTCTAGAGTACAATGATGATTATTCTCCTTGTTTTCTTTTATATACAATATGCTTATTTCTCCTTTGTACTGATTGATATTTTGCTGGATATAAGACTCTGGGCTTGACTTTTTTTTTCAACACAACATTTTTTTTTTATCGACTTTTTTTCTTTTATGTTTTTGGTTAATAACTTAAAGATGTTTTTTACTTTCTTTCTGTGATAGCTTCTGAAGGTAATTTAAATAATCTTTAAATTCTGTTTTCCAACTTCAAGATTTGTTTTATCTTTGGTTCTTGCCAATCTGATAAAATGTGCTTTTGGAATATTTTTGTTATTCATTTTGTGTGAGATCTACTGAGTTTTTGGAATCCATGTTTCACCAGTCTTGTGGACTCTTTAACCATTGTTTATGCAGATAGGTGTCTGGCTCATTCCTTTCTGTTGGCTTCTGAGTCTGTCATCACAAGTAAATTTAACTTTATAATCTGCTTCCAGTCTTTGTACACTTAAAGTTGAGTTTATTTTCTTCAATATGATTTCTCATGATCAAGTTCACTGAAATTCAAATCTACTGGATTTTTTTTCTAATATCTCCATTCTGTTAAGCCCAACTAGTAAAATTTGACTTTCTGATTTTGTACCTTCACTTCTAAAATCTATTTTAAGGTGAATATTCTATTTCTTTGTTATTATTTTCTGTGTTTCTTTTTATTACATGTGTGGTTTCCTTTATCCCATGTGGATCTATATTTATATAATTACTGTATTATCTCTCTCAACTGTGGTGCACAATGTTATATTGTTATTTTTCTCCCTTAAATTGGCTCATATTTTTTGTACATAATGTAATTTTTATTTTATTATTTTTTTCAAGACAGGATTTTATTCTCTTATGCTGGCTTGGAACTATGTGTATACCACAGACTGGTTTAGAACTTGCCAAACTCATGACTCAGCCTCCTTAATGCTATGATTGTAGGTGTGTACTTCTAAGGTTGTGTATGTTTGTATGAAGCACTATAAATGATGTACTAGATAAACTGGAGGCATGAGGAAGAGGAGGAAACAGGTCAAATAATGCTTAAGTCATTACTTTTGCTTTGGCAAGTGAGTAATTTGGACAGATACAGACTGTGAATTGTACTTCTCTATAGAGGGTGGATTCTTGGTTTTGTCCTATAGAATGACACTGTGAAGGTCTGGACAGTTCTTCTCGTGCAAATGCAGTGTAGGGGTGAACATGAGATCGGGGAAGAGATCTCCACTTCCCATAGTTCTATCTCACTTCCCCCTCATCTCTGATGCTAGTTTCCTTCCCCAATTCCTGTGGACAGAATGATGGCAAGATTTTTATGTGAATATCAAAACTCTTGGTTCTCTTCACTGATCTAAGTTTACCAGTGTAGAAAAATGTCTAAGTCTTGAGTGAATGTGTACTGCTAACACACACATAGCCATGTTAAGAACAATGTCTCAGACTCCTGGGAATGACAAAGCTTTTCCATAGTCCTACTTAGGGGAATGACAAGGTCTTCCCTTGGACAGAGAATAGATGCTGACTAAAGATTGACCTTTAGCTAAATTAAACAGTCTGTACAGAAAGTATTGACCACAGCTTCCTCATTTTGGGTGAGCCTGAGAATGCTTCCCTATAGAGACCCCTACTGAGATTAACCCCTTGGTTTGTTTGTACTGTGTATAATAAAAGCATTGAGTTTCTGGGTGCTTCTCATGAGTTTCCACTTGATCCCATCTTGTCTGTGCATGTGTCTATCATTTTTTCATTCCCAGTCATGTCAGTGCCAAAGCCATGCAGATTACAGCATACAAGAACAGAAGTCATAAACTGATTTTTTCATGTTTCCTCTGAGAATTTCTTTCTAAAATCTACTTACCTACTCCAGAAATCCCAAGATGACATTTTCAGTACTTAGCTTAGAATTTGTAGTCCCTATTAGGAGGTGGATTTTTGTAAGGTGTCTTAGCTACTGTTCAATTGCTGTGAAGAGACACCATGACCAAGGCAACTCCTATAAAAGAAAGCATTAAATTGGTGGCTTGTTTACAGTTTCAAGGGCTTAGTCTACTGTCTTAGTGGAGAGCTCAGGAGTAGGCATGGCAGGCTCAGTGCTGAAGAAGTAGTTGAGAGCTACATCCTGTTCTGCAGGCAAAGAGAGAGAGCCTGGGAGTAACATGGGCTTTTGAAATCTTTAAGGTTGCTTACAGTGACAAACTTTCTCTATCAAGACCACACCTACTCCAACAAGAAAATACCTCCTAATCCTTCTAATCCTCTCAAATGGTGCTATTCCCTGGAGACTAAGCATTCAAATATATGAGCCTATGGGGACCATTCTTATTCAAATCACCACAGAAGGGCATTAGCAGTTACACAAAAGGCAACAATATTTTCCCTGTAGAAAGAAGAAGCTTTGGTTTGATATGGACTTTTATTAAAAAATGTTGATTTTTTTTTTTTTTTTTTTTTTTTTTTTTTTTTTTTTTGCTTTTTCAAGACAGGGTTTCTCTGTGTAGCTTTGGAGCCTATCCTGGCACTTGCTCTGTAGTCCAGGTTGGCCTTGAACTCACAGAGATCTACCTGCCTCTGCCTCCCGAGTGCTGGGATTAAAGGCATGCACCACCAACGCCTGGCCAAAATTGTTGATTCTTAAGACATTATTTCTAAACAATGTAGTCATCTTCAGAGGAAATTTACTTATTTTGGCAAATGGCATATTTTCTAAAATATGTTTGAAATCTTCATCTTGAGTTGCCTTAATGTGTTTTAATTTATTGAAAATTATAATTTATGTCATTGATTTCAGTAGGAAGTTCCATGTTTTTCAGATAAACAAAAAGTTGTTTGAGGTTAAGTTTTAAAACATGCTGAATTGTGTGCTCCTAAATTTACATGGAGAGATAATATGATTCATATTATTGCATATGAGGCAGTAGTTTCTAAGGGGCGGAACATGGTTAAATGAGGTCATAGAAATGAGGTACCCCATCCTCTAGTAGGACTACCATCCTACTATTAACATAGAGACAAGAGTTCTCTTACATATAAACACATGAAAGGTAGGCCCTGTGAGCGCAGGGTACCCCTCACCAGCCATGACTACTCCAATAGCCCTTTAGCCCTAGAATTTGAGAAAATAAATTCACATTTTGAAGCTACACTACAGGACAATGACCTGACTCATTCACATTGCATTCTAAGAATACAGTGTTAATATTCTGTGTGAAGCAGATATTTATTAATGTATTCCAGATATCTTTTACATTAATGTGAAAATACTGCAGATTGCTTCTAGAGCTTAGTAGAGATACAAAAATAATCACTCATTATCCTGTCACCTTGAGGCTGGGACTGCAGAGGTGGATGATTGTGCATGTGTGTTTAAAGACACTGAAAGAATGTCACAGTAAGTCACCAGTAATAAGAGAAGGGTCAGTCCACTTCCTCAAGTCTTTTATAAGATCTGAGCATGGCCTCAATCTGTTAGATGGAATTAAAGGACTGAGGTGTCAGGGAGGAGGCTGACCAATAGGCCTGCCCTTTTCCCTATTGGCACAAGGACCAGTTGTCTGCCTTGACCATTGTGGTCACTTTAAAGGGGAACACTGGGGACTTGCCATCTTGGAAATGAAAGTTAGTGTTATTATTTATATCAAAGATTAGCTGCATTTCTGAACAATAAAGTGTATACCAAATCAAGGGTGACATCAAACAAAATGTGGTTAGAGTGAATGACTGCCATGTATCAGGATGGAAGAAATACCATCTGATCACACACAGCTATAGGAAGCAGGGAGGGATGAGGGTACAGCCCACAAAGTGCCAGGAGTCTCTTTCCTGGCCTCCATCTTTGCTTTGGCAAAGGCCAACACCTAAGGCTTTCTGGATTCTTTTGTCTTTGAACAGCAACAACAGCTCGTTGTGCAGCTGGCCAATCATGCAATAGGGAGGCTTTCCATCCCAAGACCAGCTGGTGATGATTTTATGGCTACCAGCATGAGGATTGATAGTGTCTCTAAATTTACATGCAGCTAGTGTAGCCACAGATGCCTTTCTTATTCCTGTCTGGAAACCTTACTAAATGTTAGCCTGAGAAATATCCGGCAGCAGCGAATTTTGAAAGCTGCTTATGCACCACATAAAAAGAGTCTCTTTATCCATTTTCAATCTGCTGCTTTTTGAACTCCATCCAGTTTCCACTCTTCTTCAAATTAAGGTGAATGGGGGTATAATATACAATTAGGCTGTGTTATACTATTCATTATTTCATTCACCTTAATCTTTTTATCTCTGTGGACATGCAAGGTCAAATCCAGCGGCAGAGATGTGGTTAATTTTAAATGAACTGAATATAACCAATAATACACTTGATTGAAATAAACTCTGAATGGACCAAAGCTGTCAGAGGAACTTTATTCTGTTATTAACACTGACAGGCATTTACAGTCATGGTGCTGATGGCTGGGTTTTCCTTTGTATTTGTTAAAAGCCGGGCAGACATGGGAAAATACCCCTGAATCCCCCCTTCACTTCACATTAGCTGTAGGTCAATCATAGATTATAAATTTTCAGTTGTGTAATTGTGAGGCTTCCAAAGGATATACCAGGAACAGAGTTTTCTAACAGGTCAAAAGTTACTGACAAATTCTAGTGCTGTAATTTCTAGAATGGGATGTCATCAAGAAAATAAATGCAAGTGTTTTAGTGATTTGAACTACAGAAAATACAACAAAGACCTATGTCTTTCCATAATGAAAAAGGTTGTTTTCTCCAGTAAAAAAGAAAGAAAATTGTTAAATACATATGATCATACCTAAATATAATTTGTCTCAAATAAAAGGGCATGTGCTTGCATATAAGCTGCTTTCTAGATTACTTGTGTGTACTGCTGTGTACTGGTGGGTTTTCTCTATCTGGAGAATGTGTGTGATTATAGTCTCTGTTGTTGAGCAACTGTAATCAAATAGCATACTCTACGTCATTCATAAATAGCTTACACTTATTCTGACTGCTCTGGAGACTGGGAATATCAATGTGAAGGTCTGATTAGATGTCTGATAGCAATTCTTCATATAACTCCATGTTCCCACTACATAAGTGGTCATAGAGGAAGTGGCTCTCTTTGTTAAGTCTCTAATCTCATTAAGGGGGCTCTTCTTTTGGGGTCACATGTAGTTAGAAGTTCAATACATGAATTTTGGTGGAACATGTGCGTTCAGTCCACTTATTTCTCTTTTCTTTCTCTATGCTTGCTTTGCAGACATCCACGCTCTTTTAGCTCAACTACAGAGCGATTAAAGCAATCTCTACCTGCTCATTATCCATTTGTTGCTGGATTTGCCAGACTGTCAGCTATCTGCTATTGGCTCTGTACTGGCAGCTTCTCAAATATATTGTCTTCTTAGTGCAGAATCAGAGCTTTGGGGCAGGGAAGTGAAACTCAAAGCCCACTTCCCTGGCTATTTTTAATCTTCCTGATTTTTGACCTTTTATGTGAGTATATGATCACCTATCTTGTTTTGTTCTTTAGTCAGTCCCTGGGATTTTCCTTGGCACACATTCCTCCTACATATTCTTGCTATCTCCTGATTTCTCTACATAGCCAGCATCGTGACTCCTGTGCTACTAGCTATAAATACTAGACTTCTGAGTGTTCCCAGATTCCTGTCATGACTTACATTTACAGCAATAACTTGTGTTCTTCCAGCTGTCATCCATAGCTGTGTAGCCCTGAGCCCATCGAGAGCTACTATTATTTCTTTTCTAGCATTCTTCTTTTCCTCCTAATCTATGAAATACTCATGCTTCTAGTGAAATATCTGTAATTATCCATAAAGTGGATGAAATCAGCACAAAATATAGCAAAATAATTCCCCAGCCAAGAGGCAGTTGTATAAACATTTCCACATTTTTTTTTCTGTTTTTTTCCTTCAGTATAATTCTGATAATGTTGATGGAAAAATATTTAAAAGCACCACATAAGAAACATTTTATTGCATCTTCTATCAACTGTGGTGGGTGATTTTGCCAACTGCATTGTATCATTTTGTAAACTTCCCAACACCATTATTCATACCTATAATTCTGCCACTAGTGTTATTTTTTAAAAAAATTATATGGATATACAAGAGTTCAATAAATATCCTTGTCTATAAATATTTGTCTAAATTTAATATACTTTTCCAACTGATAAACTTGTAATTATTTTAAAAATGTGCAAATATTTTAAAAGTGCTTGAGCTAAACAGTTGTACTTATGCTGTGGATTGGCAGAGCTGGAGGTGAAGGGCTGACACCATTAGACAAACAGAAGAGTTTGTAAGGTTGGCAAGAACAAGACATTGTATGAGGGAAGAAACAGTTTCTGTAAGTTAAAGTTTGAACTTGATCTATGTTCACAATCTTGACCTTCTACACTCTATATCCATAGTAGGATTTTCACCTATATTTTACATATGTCTAATGTTTGGCTGCATTGAACTCTTCAATGTTTTTCTTATTTTTCCTTCTATGATTCTGTTAAATGGCTATATTTTCCTTTTCAGTTTCTATTTTGTGAGATTTTATTTATTTTTATTTTGTGTTTGAGTGTTTGCCTGAATGAATGTCTGTGTACCACATGTGTGCAGTGACTGCAGAGACCAGAAGGCGTCACATCCCTGGGACTGGAATTACAGACAGTTGTGAGCTGTCATGTAGGTGCTGGTAATGGAATCTGGATCCACTAGAATAGCAGCCAGTACTTTTAATCACTGAGCCATGTTTCCGGCCCCTCCTTTTGGGTTCTATTTTACTTTTGTTCTGGTGTTTTTGAGACAGGGTTTCTCTGTGGCTTTGGAGGTTGTCCTGGAACTAGCTCTTGTAGACCAGGCTGGTATTGAACTCATAGAGATCCACCTGCCTCTGCCTCCTGAGTGCTGGGATTAAAGGCATGCACCACCAACACCTGGCTACTTTTTGGTTATTTTTACATACTCCATATCTATTCTTCTTTGCTTTGAATCAGCATAGACTAATTATACATGAGGAAAGTCTTCATTATGGAATTTCACATATGTTCATAATCAATTTCATTCATATCCCCTCTTACTCTTCTTTGTCCCCACCAAATTCCTTGCTGTTTCCAACTATCTTTCTACATTCATGTCTATTTTTGTGACCCAATGGATTTTATTAGCACTGCTTACAGAGGCTTGGGATCCTTACCAGTGGCTACACAAATGAAAAAACCATCTCTTCTTCTACCACTAACCACTACCTACATGTAAATCCTGAGAAAGGAGTGGAGTCCAATGAGATCTCCTCTCTTACACACCAAGGTGTTTATCTAATGCAGATTCTCAGCACCTAAAAATAATTGTTTTGTCTTCAAGAATACATTAGCCATATCATACCCAGAAATCAGCATTTCACACTGCTCCACTTTCTTCTGCCATCTCTAACATTGTTTCTACTTCTTCTGAATGGCTCTTTGAACCTTAGAGGAATGGTGCAAATATCTCACTTATGGCTGAGCGTTCAATAGTCACTTTTTTTTATAGCACTTTGACCACAGTTCAGAGTCACCTCAGTTCCCAATGACCACTGAAAAAAAGGATCTTCCACTTACAAACCACAGCAATATCTTCCCAGAATTGTGACCTCCCAGTAAAGGACTTCTGATTGGATTCATACTTCCCAGATGACAATTCCTTCCTATACGGCAGACATCAAATCCACTAAGTAGTTGAATACCTCCATGACAGCATTGCTCTTGTCACATCAGCTAGTTAGTATTGCTATAAAGAGTATTCACAGTTTAGTAAATTTGTTGGTCACAATTTTTCTTCCTCATCCTACAAGGCACCTTCTAGCACTATGAGGACTAGTCTGCAGACAGGAAGCTTCCAATATAGTCCAAGCTTTATTTTTCTATGTGACCAAGATGTATGGTGTATTCAGCACTAGGGTCATACCATCTAGTTTTGATGGACAGTAATGTTTGAGGGGACAGTGGAGACCTCCCAGCCCAACAATTAATAAGGTGGTAGCCTACCTCTGGGACGAGAATTTCCATTAAAGTACCCAGGGCTTCTACAAAAAACTTTATCCACCTACAGGTGGTAACTCCAATAAAATTATTTTATTTATTTTTATTAGTTTATCAAATAATGCTTCCTTCATGGCTGTTTCCTATTTCCTTGGTGCTGCCTCTTCTTGAGTAATCACATACATGCACATGGTTAGCTGTTTTTGGCTCTTGAATAAAAATTCAACATTGAGTTTTTGGTTTTCTGTAGGCAAGCTATCGTTTTCCTCTATTTTCAAGATTTTCTCTTTGTGTTTGGTTTGTCAATTTAAAGGATACACTTCAATGTGTTTTCAGGAACTTATGCTTAGAATTTCCTGAAATCTTTGCAGATTTATACCTCTCACCAAACTGAGAAAACTTTTGAGCCTCATGTTTTCTAACCCTCTCTTTAAGACTATATTATCATTGTCTTCTTTTTGTTGACTTAAAAAAAAACACTATTGAGTTTTAAACATTTTTTGTCTCTCTTCTATGTCATCCTTGGATTTTTGTTGACTCCTTTGGAAATATCCATTCTGATTTTACATGTATCTTCTAAAAATATTAGTCATTCAGAAGGCTGATCTCCAAAATATATAAAAAAAACTCAAGAAACTAGACATCAAATAACCAAATAATCCAATTAAAAAACAGGCTACAGACCTAAACACAAAATTCTCAACAAAACAATCTCAAATGTTGGTAAGACACGTAAGGAAATGCTCACCGCTCTTAGTCATCAGGGAAATGCAAATCAAAACCACTCTGAGATTCCATCTTTCATTGATCAGAATGGCTAAGATCAAAAACACCAATGATAGTTTATTCATGCTGGAGAGGAAGTGGAAAAAGGGGAACACTCCTCCATTGCTGGTAGGAGTGCAAACTTGTATAGTTGCTATGGAAATCAGTATGGTGATTTCTCAGAAAATTAGAAAATTAGGGATCAACTTACCTCAAAGTGAGGAAGAAGCAAAAATATGAACAAAGGAGTCAAGACCATGATGGGGAAACCCAAAGAATCAGCTGACCTGAGCTAGTGAGAAATCACTGACTCTAGTCTGATAAATGGGGAACCTATGTAGGACCGAACTAGACTTGCTTAAAATAGGTGACAATGGTGTGGCTGGGACAATATATGAGGCCACTGGCAGTGGGCCCAATATTTTTAATGCACAAAGTGACTTAGTGTATCCCATTCTATATGGAGAGATACCTTGCTCAGCCTAGACACAGGAGTGTGTGTGTTTGTGTGTGTGTGTGTGTGTGTGTGTGTGTGTGTGTGTGTGTGTGTGTGTGGTGCCTTAGTCCTGCCACAATAAGATGATAGGACATACTTAGTAGCCTTCCTAGGGGAAGCATTACCCGCTCCAAGGAGCAGATTGGAGGTGGGGGGAGTCAGGGAGTGGCAGGAGAGGAGAGAGGGGGAACTGGTATTGAAATTTAAAAAATAAATTAATAAAAAATGTTAAAAATATATATTAGTCATTGCACCCTTTTTAAAAGATTTTTTATTTTTAATTTTTGTGCATGAACGTCTGTGTGAGGGTGTCAGAGCCCTTGGAACAAGAGTTAAAAACAGTTGTGAGTTGTCATGTGGGTGCTGGGAATTGAAACCATGTCCTCTGTAAGAGCAGCCTGTGGCTTTATCCTCTGAGCCAATTCTTCAGCCCCTAGACATTGAATCTTTTATTTAATCATTGCAAAGTCTTTCTTTTTTTTTTAACTTCCAACATAAGAATTTATTGTATAATAGTTTTATTTTTCTCATTTACTATTTTTACATTTTATGCACAAATATTTTATCTGAGTAAATAGAAAATAGAAAATAACTGTTTTATGTAAAATTACAAAAAAACAAAGAAATACATAATTTGTGAACTGCCAAGGGAGAATACTGCTTAAGTAGCAAGTTTTTCTTCTTCCACCTGGGGCTAATAGCCAGAGAATATTTTCCTACCCTATTTATTGCCTAACAGAGGCATTCAAAATGGGTCAAGACCTTGTGTCAGAATTTTAGAATTATTTCAAGTCTTTTGTGTGCAGATGGAGATGAATTAGGGAAGATTTTAACATCCATACCCCTCATTACAGGAAGATGGGATTCTTGCTTGACTCACCTGCTGTAGAACATTAGGTTCAGCCTATGTCATCACATGTTGAAGGACAGTCATGAAGGAACTACTGTGAGATCATGTGATGTTCAGATTTGTTTAAAGAACAGCTCATTAGTTCTACAAATGCCTGTATCCATGGGAATCATGCTTCATTCAAGAAAGTTCGAGAACCATTCTCCTGTGTCTGTGATTCTTAGTCCTGGATAAATGTTAGAATTACCTGGAAGTATAGGAATTCTAAAGATTCCTTTACTTATTACCAGAGATTCTCTTTAATTAATGATGTCTGGGACACAGGTGTTGGTATATTTTAAAGTTCCCTGAGTGATTTTAACGTTCTGGGTTCAAATCCCAGTGCTGTGTGAAGAGGATTGGCTTTCTAAGAGAGAAATTAGATTTCTTCCAATACATTAAGACAATATGAGTTACAGTTATCAACTAACATTTCACTAAGGATATTAGGTAAAAATTATGACCATAAATTAGCTGTTGGTTAGGTTGTTCTTTAACAGTTGTAAAGGATGCAAAGGTGGTGAGAGATCATTCTTAAATGGCACCTCTTCCTTTAGGACACAAAGTTAAATTTAATGATGTATATGTATCACAGATTATGGCATCTAATTTCTAGGTATTTTAGAGATGTGGCCTAGAATAAAGATGATATGTTTCTCAAACTTATTTAATTAAGGATTCATTTTACTTGTATAATCTTACTAACATCATTCACAAACAAGTCAGTAAAAAGTTTATATATAGGATAAACACATACCTAGTTAATTCAACTTGGAAACTTACAGTGCAATGGGTTAGATTTTTAGTATCTGCATTTTTCAAATTCTGGAAGATCAGGACCAGATATTTTAGAGAAGTCAGTCATGGCATACCTGGCAAGGTGAGCTGCTAACAGAGTGTGTAACCAGCTTGAGAGAATGAAATATGCTGCAGTCAACAAAGCTGATAGGAATTAGAGACCTGAAGAGTGTTTTTGGGGAGGAGTACAGATCGTGTCCTGGCAGGTAGGGGAGTGGCCATTACAAGATGTTGCTGAGAGGCAGCTACTATGAAGGCAAGGGTTCAGGTGCTTACCAAGAAAAATAATTGGCTGCCCAAACTCACACTGGACAAGGTCGTCACACTCACAGACCATACCCAAGAGGGGATAGGACACTAGATGCACCACAGAAATAGCTTTAAAATTATTGGGTAATACTTTTCCTGCCCTACAGTTTTTACTTTTAGAGGGTTCCACTGTTAAACAATAAACGAGATCTTGCTTGACTTGACTCCCGGTTGTGCCTGATTGTCTCTGGGTTTCTGGAAGGCTGCGGGACTGGCAAACAGTGCACTGTACCCTCTCTGTCCTCCACCCAGGGGATCCCCAGAGAACTCCCCAACAAGTTTTGACATCAGACATGGACATATAGGGTTTGGAGTTTGTCCAGTTGGTTTTTGGTCTTTCTTTGATCCACTTGGTCACTTTGCTCCCTTTCCTCCTTTTGAGAATGGTAATGTATATTTTTGTAAAACTGTACATTGGAAGTATATGACCTGTTTTTTGATTTTACAGAGGGTTACAGTTAAGAGATTACCTTGAATCTCAAGACTCTGGACTTTTGAAGTATGTTGAGAATGGTATATACAAAAAGTTTATGGTAGCCAGAGAGTGAAATGTGCTGGTTTGAATAAGAATGACCTCAGTAGGCTCATATGTTTGAATGCTTAGGAATTGGAACTATTTGTTGGAGTAGGTGTGGCCTTACTGGAGGAACTATGTAACTGGGGGTGTATTTTGAGGTTTCAAAAGCCCAAGCTAGGCCCATTGATTTTCTATTTTCCTGTTGCCTTTGGTTCCAAGTCTAGAACTCGCAGCTACTTCTCTGGCACATTTGTCTGCCTATGTGCTGCCATGATCTTCACCATACCATGATAATAGACCAATCCTCTGAAACTGTATAAAGTTTTAATTAAATACTCCTATTTAAGAGTTTCCTTGGTGATGATGTCTCTTCACAAAAATAGAACACTGACAAGGACACCACCTATGATCATCTTAGAACATCCTCTTCATTTCACATTTCTTCTTTCTCAAGCATCTTTCCCCACCACAATCCTAGAAATTTTGTCATGCAATGACTATCCAGAATAATTCTAGGACATATCTGCAAAGCCCTTTAAAATGTTTTTTCTTTATTATTGATATTATCGAATGAAATCTGATTATAGCCATCCTCCAATCTCCCCACAGCTCCCATTTATATGCCTAACATTTTTATATTCTATGTGTTTTTGTTTCTTTCCTTCCTTCTTCCCTCCCACCCCCTCTGTCTTTCTTTTTTGATAATCTAAGTCCAATTAATGTTGTCCATTTGTGAATGTTTCTTGGGCTACCGTCTGGAACATCTACTGGAAAATCTACCAGTGGTTGTACTCTCAAAAATGTTTTATTCTTCCGCTCCCAGTAGATATGCACTACCAAAAACTTCTTTTGTAATGAGTGAGGCCTGGAGAGTACTCCATCGATGTAGGAATTTTTGTTGAATTGATCTTGTTCAGGGCATGTACAGGTAATGACAGCTGTGGTGAATACATGAATGGGATAACCATTTCATGTTCAAGAAACGGTACTCCACACCACTTCTCCCTCATCTTTAGGTTCTTACATTGTTTCCACTTCTACTTCCCCAGGTTTTCTTGAATTTTGATGTCCCATTCAAGACTGAACACTCATCTCTTAATCTCAACCTTTTGACGAATTATGCGTCTTTTCATTGACTATTGCCCATTGAAAAAAGAAGTCTCTCTGGCTAATGTTGAAAACATTCTAGGTGTGGGTACAAGCATAGATATTATTTAGAAGAAAGAAATGTGCTTTTAACATGTAAAATAAAATAGGTTCCAACTACTGTGCAAAATGTTTACTTGTTTCAAACCACCCTTATCAAACTGCAAGACCTATAGGATTGCTATTTCTTTTTAAGAAACTGGATTTGGCAAACTGGACATGGAGTGTAAATTTATAATTCCAGAATTTAGAAGGCAAGCAGAAGCTTTTTGAATTTAAGGCTAGTTTGGGCTAAATTGAGAGTTCCAAACCATCTTAGTCTACTTAAAGAGACCCTTTCTCCAAATTAAAAAAAAATAAAACATAAAAATGATATCAAAATTGACTCACAGACTTTTTGTAGTGTAATACAGTATAAATTAATGGTTAACTTCCTCCACAATCCCCTTACATAAGTTCTAACAGTGCCTCAATAGACCATCCCTCCGGTATAAAGGATAGCTGTCCACTATGGTACCATAATATCTGTCTCCTCAGATTTCCCTATACCCTTGAGAAAGCCCTGACATTTGTGGACACCTGCCTACCACACTATCAGATGAAAGTGGAATTAAAGAACAATGCCAGAGAAACGGGCAACCACGTCAATGCCTTCAACATTTCAAAGCTTTCTGAGATCCTGCTGTTAGTGCTTCTCTTATTCTGTTCAGTCTAGGGAAGGGAACTAGAGCCTGACAATGTGTGTTACTCAGCCCTTCTAAAATCCTATTTTTCATGTTCTTTGACACATGATAATGTTAATAGCCCACTGACATTCTTGGAAAATTATAATTTGTAGTGGTAATTTGCATGTTTTTTAACATAATCAAGATTGATTCCTCATATTTTTCTATTATCAAGAAGATATAATAAGTGATAATGGCAAATAGGCTTTGACCCTAAGTGTGCCAAGATGCCAGTACTAGTTCTGCCTTATTTCATTTGTTTTTAGCAATCGTAAGTATGTTAATATTTTAGTAAATACATTAACCTCCATGTCCCTCAGTTTCTACACTTGCAAAATGAGGTCATTGTACATACAGAATTGTTATAGGATTAAATTAAAGAATACAAATTGTTCAATATCCAGTTTGTCTTTCAGTGCTCAGAGCATATTACTCCTTCTAGTTGCCATTAATACATTCAATATAGTTCATTAATTGTAAGTGGATGCATTAGGGGAGTCTTACTGACATTACTCTTTCAGAGAATGTGGGATAGAATATGATGCTCAGTTTTGAAAAATACAACTTCATGGTTCTCATGTAGAGGTTCAGTATGCACACAATGGAAATTTGTTCCTTTTATACAAAGAGCTTGCAATAGCCTAGCATTCTATTGAATAAGCAGTATGAGCTGCCTTTAAACTCTATATGTAATTAATAATATATCATTATTATGAGAGTACTTATTGCATTATAGGCAGTGGTGAGCAGAGGGTTAATGAATTAGATTTAATTATAATGAGTCATGCCTGTGATCTGGCCAGTGTATTCCATGTAACTGTGCAGGAGGACCAGGTAGTTGTGCATTGGTAAAAGCCACACAGAACTGCAGCTGCTATCTTGAAGATGAGCCAGGGAAAGCTCTTAATTCTGATGTGGGCCACTAGCACATGCTGTGAATATTTCCAGAGACCAGCCACAGTTGACCCAGCTGTTTCCTAAGTGGTCTTCTATTTAAATTTCAGACTAATTAGGAACTCTACTTGTAGGATAGGAATGTATTTGCTGGGTGTGTGCATGTGTGCATATGCCTGTGGCTACTGCATATCTCAGGGGAATCTTGCATGGAAGAGATTATAGCCCAGCTGGCCACAGAAATGTTTTCCAGCTATTCCTTCATCTGCAGCATGGGGCTTTACACTACACCCTTTATGGAATCTGCTCTGGCAATTGGTTGATTGTAATTTTTCCATATCAGTTTAAATTCCATGTCGACAAACATTTGTGCTTGAATCCTCAGGCCCTGAATAAATCTTCTATTTTCATACCTCCACTAAGCAGTTGGCCAAGTGATACTTAAGAATAGCATCTGATGGTCAAATAAGTAGTACCATCTGCTCCAATTTAGAGGACTCCACAGTGGCGCTGTGACAGCTGTCTGCTTCTGAGTCCTGAACAACGGAACTCATTTGTCAGAAAGGACACATATTTGGTGTTGTGGCTGTTCTCTGTAGAAGTGTTGATTTTATTTTCTAGACTACAATACCTGGTTTTTATGGAAGTTGGATTTCTGGAAACTATTGTCTGTGTTTCTGAATATAACTCTGAATATTGATTCAACAAAAGAAACCTAAGCTGTAGTATTTAAATCCCAAACTTTCTAGTCATGTTTTCATATGTGAACATGCATTACACTCTCCCTACAAACCTAATTACTTTTATTAAATATGTGGTCATTTTGTTTATTTTTTGAGACATGGTTTCTCTGTGTAGGCCTGGCTTTCCTGTAGACCAGGCTGTCTTCGACTCACAAAGATCCACTTGCCTCTGCCTCTTGAGTGCTTGGATTAAACGTGTGCACCACCACTGTGTGACATATGTGGTGTTTAATAAATTTGATTATAAAGTTTGTGAGCAAAGATTACTGTAGATGCCATGAGCTAGAATTAGATGTGGAAAGCTTCAGCTGACTATTAGAAGTCAATAGTCTGGGAAAGTATTTGGTTAAAAATATTAAAACAGAGAATAATTTTGCCAACACTACAATGACACAATTGTGTAGTCATTTAAGTACTAAACACTGTTTACCGTGACAGACACTTTTCTAAGTACTGGAGTCTATAAAAGGGTTAGTAAGACAAGATCCTTTTACTTATAGAGTTTGGAGTCTAGTCAGATGGGTTATTTCATTAATAATGCAAGGCACATTGTACTACTACCATTAGAAAAGCAGATAATTTAATCTGAGAGCAGAGACTAGGTTAAAATGACTCCAAGCACAGAGGAAATTCACTGTGGCTCCAGAATTTAAAACTACAGTATTCGAAAAGAACTACAGTATTTGAGGATACAAAGGCAGAGTGTACAGCACTTTCCCCACATAAAAGCTGGTAAGCAAGCTAGAAAGCCCAAAGGACCATGGAAATTAAATAAGTTACCAGAAGACTAAAAATTCTATATGGGTAGAGGCTGTATCTTAGGTTTCCATTGCTAGATTTCCTAGTACAGTGTCTGTCACATGACAATTTTCTAATATTTTTATAACAAATCAAGGATAAGTTAGTTGTAGTGAATATACAGTATTTAACAGTGGTAGAGATTTTGCCTAGCATGAGTGAGGTCCTGGGTTCCACCCTGAGTCATGGAAAATATATATAATTCTACAAAATCTAAAAGATACACACACACACACACACACACACACACACACACACACACACACACACACACACACACGATGTCAGGATGTTTTTGTTTGTTTGTTTTTTCTTAAAATGATTCCTTATGATAAGTAATTGTCAGTTCCCCTAGCCATGCTTGTTCCAATCTGACTAATACTTCACTGTTGCTACAGTTAGACCCTTTCTTGGGTAATGTTTATATACCTGTATTAGAAGCAGACATATAGGTATTCTATTTTTGGAGTTAATAGGTATGAACTTGGAAGAAAATTTTGTAATATGTTCAAAAATATTTGACACGTTTTAGTAGCAAATTGAAGAAAAAAGAACTAGACAATCAGAAGATAGGTTAGTAGAAAATATTGCTGATGAAATGGAAAGAATATAGATAAAAAGCACAAAAATAGGAAATTTAATAGTTTATTGTAACATAGTCAAAAGTATTGGATTTCTCTTTTAGCCTCAGGACAGGAGAGTTCTTGTGAAATTCCTTTATTTATCAGATGATTTTCCTTGGGAGCCTCCCACAGGGAGTATTCCACTGGTATACAGGAGTGTTTCTAATACTCATCTTCAGTTTTAAATATCTTTGAGCCAGTTGTTGCAGTCTAAGCTGAGGCTAGTGTACAGATGAGGCCAGTAGAAAGTTTGTATTTCCTTACAAACTCCAAATGGATGCTTTTATTAGTTTTTTTAACTTTTAATATTATTTAATGAAGTTAAGGAAATTGTTTATATACAATCAAGTGCTATTGATTAGTTTGGTATTTGGCACCATTAAAAGTTTTTCATTAAATCCAACCTATTAAGATGTTTACCTTTTAGGATCACAGTGTTCCCTTTTCCTTCTTTAAGCATTTATAGCGTTTTCTGTTTTTCTATATTTTATCTGGAATAACCTTTCTCTTTGTTTATTTTAATGATTCATTTAGTTATTGACTTCTTTAATTCAATGATTATTTCATGAACCAATTTTAAGTTTACAAATTTTATTCATATTATTGATTGGACTTTAATATCCTTTAATTTGAACTTTTCTATTATTAAATAGCTCCCAATTTTATTGATTTATACTAATAGTTACTAACTCCCTCTTTCCAGTGAATACTTATTTTTTCTTCTTCTAATATGGGAATCATGGAGTATCTTAGACAATAAATGAGTCTTTCATTCATGGGTGGAACCTTAAGAGGGAGAAAGCCAGCAGGGAGGTCAGTCATACAGTAGCCAGTCATATGGGAGAAACAAAATCTTATAGAGAAGAGTAAGGAATCCCAAGGTAATTGTAGCCTTGTAAAAAGAGTTTGGCAATGAACCTTCTGCTTCTATTGTGTGGAACAATTTAAGGAGTATTGGTATTAACTCTTGTTTGAATTTCTGGTAGAATTCTGCACTGAAGCCATCTGGCCCTGGGGTTTTTTTGGTTGGGGGACTTTTGATGACTGCTTCTATTTCCTTAGAGGTTATAGGTGTGTTTAAGTTGCTTATCTGTTCTTGATTCATTTTTGGCAACAGAGGAGAAGCTACTTTAAATGCCCTCTCCTGATAATGAGGTTGATGACTAATTCATATGCCATCGTATAGCCTTCATCCAGCAGCTGGTGGAAGTAGAAGCAGACACCCACAGCTAAACCTCGAACTGAACTGAAATCCAGATGCAGAGAAGGAGGACTGATGAGCAAAGGGGTCCATACCAGGCTGGTAAAACCCACAGAAACAGCTGACGTGAACAAGGGAAAACTCTTGGTCCCTAGACTGATAGCTGGGAAACCAGCATGGGACTCATCCAGAACCCCTGAATGTGGGTGCCAGTGAGGAGACCTTGGAAATCTATGGGGCCTCTTGTAGTGGATCAGTACTTATCACTACCACAGGAATGGAATTTAGGAGCCCATCCCACATGGAGGGATACTCCCTGAGCCTAGACACAAGGGGATTGGCCTAGGCCCTATCCCAAAGAATATGACAGACTTTGAAGACCCCCTATGGAAGGCCTCACCCCCCCTGGGGAGCAGAAAGGGTATGGGATGGGTAGGGTGTTAGTTGGGGGGGAGGGGAGAGGAGGAGGGAGAGGGACCTGGGATTGACATGTAAAATAATTTTCTTTCTAGTAAATAAAAAGGAAAAAAAAAAGAAAAAAAAAGAGTAAGGAATCCCAGAGACACAGAGAAAGCATATGTAAGTTCTTGCCAACATCTGGAAGAAAAGGGGAAAAGAAAAAGAAAAATTATGCAATTTTGAGTCAGGACTCAGACCCAGCAGAACCTCATGATGACTCTTAGTAACTGGGCTAAATGGGATGGGAAATCAGGGAAGGAAGAGTACATTTTCCTATCAAGGGACTAATTATCTCTATTTCTTTAGCACTTCTTCAGGTAAACAACATTCGTGAGGGGAGGACCCTGGATTGGCAACTCAACTCTGTTAACTCTTAAGGGAGGAGAAAATGGCATATTTCTACCTGGAGATAGATAACATCATTTAGGCTAAGAGGCAACTGGGCTTTCCCTTAAAGGGCCGTTAGCACTATTGTAACTTTTCTAGCTTGTTAAAGTGATAGGTATCCATTTCTAGAGCTTCCTTTTTCCTAATACAAGAATCTGAAACTATAGTTTTCATCGCAGAACTGTTCCAGCAGTATTATACCATACAGAGTTCTACAATGCTGTATTGCCATTATCACTCATTGCAAAACATTTATTTTCTTCCTTTTTATTCTTCTTTGATTTAATTTTCCTATGTTACATGATTTTTATGTATTTTGAGACTTTAAAATAGTTATCTAAATCTGTCCCTGTATGAAATTTTAATTATTTACACTATGACCAGTTAACAAATACTGTATAGGTTCAATTACTTTAAAATCTGTTAAGTGTTGCTGAATGATCCTTGTCCCTCCACCCTTCTCAGCCCCAAATGAACACACAGAGACACTATATTAATTATAAAATTGTTGGCTGGTGGCTGGGGCTATTGTCTAGCTCTGTCTAAATTATTAACCCATTTCTATTAATATGTGTATTTCCATGTGGTCTTGGCTTACCTGAGAATGCCCAGACTTGTAATTCCTTTGTGGTCTACATGGCTTCTGATTTCTGGTGGGTTCTTCTGCCTGCCTTTCCCAGAATTCTCCTTTTTCTCCTAGTCCTGCCTATCTTCCTGCCTCACTGGCCAGAGTTTTATTCATCAACTAATAAGTGGAACGGATGTACAGAAGGATATCCCCCATCAGTTAAGTTATGGCCAGTTGTGGTGCCATATGTTAATCACCATCACTATAAATAGAAGCTTCTCTGAAGTGAGTTAAGAGACACTCTAATCTATGGGTCTAACAATAAGTCATTTCAACTCAGTTTAATACTGGTTATTTGACCATGTTCCAGTGGAAGCCTACCCATCCAAGGATATTTAAGTGGCACAAATTTGACTTGATGTATTTTTAAAAAGAAAAGAACACAAAATTGGGTGGGTAGAGAATGGGGGGGTAGATCTGGGAAGAAATGGGGGATTGAGAGGGATGAATATAATCAAAACACATGAAATTCTCAAGAACTAATAAAAAAGTTGGTGACTCTATTATCAATGTTTAAAAGGTGGTAAAGATCCTTTGTGGCAGGCTAGAAATGGAAAATGAGGAAGACACAGGCAGGAAAACAACCCTCACCCTAGATCTGCTTGAATCAAGAATTCTAGAACAATTAGTGACATTAGCAATGAACAGTGCTGAGACCCAAATGTATGTGAGTTTGTGGAAGTTCTCATTACTCTCTTATTGATTGATAAATAAAGTACTGCTGGCCAATGAGGAAGTAAGATAGGTAGGACTAAGAGTTGAGGATAATTCTGGGAAATGTAGTAAAAAGAAGTCTTGTGATACAGGCAGGAAGTGACATAGCAGGCAGACTCATATATAAGCAGGGACAAACAGGAAGTCGCTCTCTTGCTCTTCTTCTTCTTTTGGCTCTCTGCTCTGGAGCCTCCATGTGATCCCAGGAAGAGGACGCCAGTGGAAGGTGTCCTCCATAAGTCTTGTAAAATATATAGACTTATGATAATTAAGACTGATCTAGAATATAGGAAATCCTAGTCAATTGGCCAGCAACATTGTAAACTAATATAAGAATCTGTGTATTATTCTGGGTGCCCATGTGGTGGCAGGGCTCTGGCATATGGAATAAAGACTTATCATTACAAATCCTAAACAAAACTATTAAATTTATTTACATTGAAGATATCCTATATTCCTGCATCCACAATTAACTTTATTTATTGTAATCCTATCAAGTGCCTCTCCAAATCTGAGATCTCATTAAATCTTCTTAGCTACCCTTTGATGATTGTAGCAACAAAACCTTCCCAAATCCTAAAGATGACTGTTATAAAGATAATGAAGCCCCTTCTATGAAATATATACATTCATACATCCATGCCCTGAGTGTTCTTGCCATCTTCCTATGGAATCTTAATGTAGACTCTAAAATATTTTTTATAATAATAAACTATAACTTGGCTGTATACTAACTCATCCTGAAGTTATGTTTTGCATAAAATTCAAGGATCTAGTTTTACTCAAGTCAAGGTCCCTGAACCATTAAGGATCTCCTCAGGCTACCATGAGTGATAGTATGGAACCCTCATACTGTCACTTCTGACACTTTCAACCCAATTTTTCTTTGCTGGCAATCAATAGCAGCCTTTTGCTATTTTTATCTTATTTACTTATTTTTAATGTGGCTGAGAATACAACATAGAGCTTTACCATGGTAGGCAAGGACTCCGCCATTAATCTTTTCCCCTAGCCTACAACTGATATTTCATTGTAGACAATAAATTGTACAATATTTTCAATTCACTGACTTTCAAAATATGGATGTTCCACACTTTAAGTGCATATCCCATGAACAGTGCTGAGTTTAGTGTTGTCTCTAGCACTCTGGTCATCACTGCCTTTGGTTTGAAGCACACGGGACTGTGTTTACTTCTGATCTGAAGTCACTGAAAACCAACACCTTCCCATAGGTTTCACATTTCTTTTATCTATTTTTCATTCATTTTTCTAGTTTTCTTGTCTTTCATTGTATTTTGATATTCAGTTTATGTCCTTCATTGACTTATAAGTTATATCTAATTTTCTTTTAATTGTTGCTATAAGATGATATGGAATTTTAATATACCACCAACTATCTTTAGTCCACCTGAAAACACTGTTAGATCTCATGATGTATGATGACCATATCAATAACATTCTTCCATTTCCCCCTCTGTCTTTGATAATGAAATCATATATTTCACTTTTGAGTTTCTTGAAATTTTTATTATTATGTTTAGTGTATTAAGGACAACTCAATTTAAAGAAGATTAAAAATGAGAAAATATTTTTGTATGTTTTCATTACCTTTAACATTGTTTTACATTCATTGTTGTGTTTTGAAGCCTGGTTTCAGTCTCAATGGAATTTTCTTGAGTATATTAGTGTGGTCGTTTGAATAAGAATGACCAACATTGGCTCATATATTTGAATGGTTGACCCTCAGGGAGTGATACTACTTGAGAGGGATTAGGAGGTGTGGTCTTGTTGGAGGAAATGTATCACTAGGGGTGGACTTTCAAGTTTCAAACCCCCAAACCTGTCGTAAGCTCTGTGTTCCTGCTACCTGGATTGATAGCCATTTCTAAGGCCACTGTATTGCTCTTAGCATCCACAGTTTGCACTATAGGGACCAGAAAATGTTTTCCTGCTTCATAATGCCAATGTACCTCTGGGATCTTCCAAAGGAGTCACAGGGCCCTGGTATCTACACAAACATCAACTTCAGAGGTATAACTAATTAACTTCCTCCTGACTACATTTGAATTCTTCAATACACCTGTGTCCTATTCCTTCCTTGTGCATCATTAAGGATTTTGATTTCCAGCTAACTCTGGTGACAAAATTGTCATGAAAACCTCCACTGTAATCTTTCCTCCCAGGTCCATATATAATGTGATCCAATTTACCATTTTCAACCCCCCCAAAAAGTGAATAATTTCTTCCTTTTGTGCAATCAAATGACAATGCTCAAAATCTCATAAAATTGCTGACACTGTTGCCACAGTTGGAACATTATGATTCAACACCCAATCTGTCTCTGTTCTCTGTGTCTTGAACATTCCAACATACCAGTGTTCCATGCTGTCTCTGACTTTTCTCAGGGCCATAATTACATCATCTTCTGACTCAAGTTCAACAGAAGCTTTGCCACTCCACCTGCCTTCACTAGTATGAATGACATGAACACCTGAGACCCAGTCATGAATTGTGCAGCTCGAGAGGATGGTTTATATGTCCTCAATTGAATAGGACCAGGGAAGGCCAGGGAGTCCTATCACATAGCTTACTTCCCTTAGGGATCCAGAGACAGAACACTTGACAGAGCTGATGTCACAAAAACTTGAGAACAAATTTATAGCTTAAAGACAAGACACTCATGGGAGGTAACTCTTAGTTTCCTGACCTGAATTATTTCCCAGTCTTATCCTTACTCTGTAAATTTCAGGAACTTCCTGAGATTTGTGAATTTGTTTACTTTAATTTTCATTCACTTTCTGAGTCTTAATAAGCCCCCTCCAGGAGTGAATGTTTCAACTCAGGAAATCTGTACATATAGCTTTCTTAACCTCTAGTTCCTTAATTCAAGAAAACATCTCTGCTCTGTGTCATCACTTTCTTGTACACCAAGGACTTGACAATGCTTATGTACTATACGTTCAGGAAAATAAGGTTCACTTCATTTGTATTTCTTCTCTGATGCACCAAAGTTTTTGATTCTTGTTTTCTAGTATTTTTTGTTTTTATATATTTTTATCATTTTTTTTCATTTTAAGGTAGAAAAACATTCAATTATTGTTAAAAATTCAAGTTAAATATAACATACACAGAGCCAATGAGAAAGGATATGCCATGTTGCACAATTAGTTCATAATTTTAAGTTTGTATTTAGCTTTTGAGAATTATGTATGTCATATTTTAATATAATAAAAGTCTTCATGATGTCATGCCTGTAATCCTTGTATTTGGGAGTTAATATCAGTAGGATCAGCAGTTCAAGGTGAACTGCAGCTGGTGATGTGTGAGAGTCTGTCTTAAACAAGGGGTGTGTGTGTGGAGAGACAGCTCTGAGGTTAAGAGCACTGGCTGCTCTTCCAGAGGTCCTGAATTCAATTCCCAGCAACCACATGGTGGCTCACAACCATATGTAATGAGATCTTGTGCCCTCTTCTGGCATGCAGACATACATGCAGACAGAAAACAGTACTCATAATAAAGTTTTAAAAATTTAAAGGAAAGAATACAAAACTATAACAACAAATAAACAAAAAATGAAATAATAAGAAAAATAATTATAAATACTTTTAAAAAATAAATTCTAGTCTAAAATCCCTCCCTCTGCCTTTATAAAAGCACCAGAACACTGTTAATTTTCAAAGTTTATAGTTCTTGGAGTCAGATATAGTGTTTGCTTGAAACAGTCTCCTGAGATCTTCCTTTTCTGATCTTCAGGCAAGCTTTATTAGATCATTATCAACATATCACCACAGGTATTATAATTAAGGAAGTTTGATAGGGGTCAAAGAGTCACCCTTTTAACATTTTCCTGCTAAATTAGAAAGTCAAGATAAAATGCAGATGCCATCTCTCGTGTGCTTGATACCCTGTCTCTCTGACTGGTTGTTAAAAGGTAAACGTAGTGGCTTGAATGAGAATGGAGACCATAGGTTCATGTTTAGTCTAAAGCAGCTCTCCAAAATGATAATGTTGGTGACAATGTCCTAAACAGATGGAGTTTGGCCAGAATAAAGGAAGAATTGTTAATGAGTAAACAGAGGCCAAAAGGTGGACTTCTCTTTACCATGAATCCCCCTTAATCTGACCTGAAGACCAACTACCTGGGGCAAGGGTCTAGTTCCTGGTCAATCCAACAGCCTATAACAGTTCAAAGACCCCCCCACCCTGTTGACTGTCCTACAAAATCTGCTTCTGCTTTTGCCATATTTCTTTCTACCCATGAATTTGTTCAATTTGGTGGTTCACTATGCCCTTGCTTGCATTTTGTGCCAAAACTCAGGTGGTAAACTTTCAGATCCAAAAGAAGACCCATTTAGGACAAGTTTATTTGGTAATGCAGAAAGGAAGAAGAATCCAACACAAATATGGTTTGGTTCTCTGAGCAAGGATGTCAGATATTTTGTAACGTCAGTACAAAACCAGCCTCAAAAGGCAAAGGATGACAAAGGCCAGAAGGCATCAATGTATGAATTTCTTTCCACAAGTCTCCATGAAGTTGTTTCTAGGAGGTCTGAAACAGCTTCTAGAATATCTGCAAAAAAAAAAAATAGCAAAAGAACTATTCAGCAGAGATCACTCAGAAATGGAGTTCAGAAACAGAAGATGGTAGACATGATTCCAAAGAGGAGCTGAAGGAGAGACTTGTCTTCTTCCATATCCAACAATTAGTGTGATGGTTCACAGGTAAATGGTGACACAGACTTATTAGCAAGTGACTAATGCAGAATCTGACTGTTCTGGAAGCTTGACTGTTTAACTCTTTCCATTGGCAGAACATATAGTGTCTCCTGACACTGAAGAACAAAGCTACTCTGGAGAAGAAGGTCTGCATAAAAGATCTGCATTCAGTAGGACGACATTCCAAGAACTGATCTAGATTTCATTAAGCCAAAAATGCTTGTGAAAAAACATACTGCTAGCTAACGGTTCTTCACCGCATTCAGGCTAATTTCTAGTTGATATTACACTCAGAAGAACCTGTAATGTATCAGATGACTGACTCCCTTAGCCTATCACCAGACACACCTCCCTACCTCTGCTGAATAATTCAACTCACAGACAAATGATGTCAAGCCTCTCCATGGTGAAGCTGTCACCCAGAATTAGATCTGGGAAAAAGAAATCACAGCGGAAAGACTTTGCTTCATATTGCTTCTATTAAGGGTGATATACCTTCTGTTGAATACCTCTTGCACAATGGAAATGACCCAAATGTTAAAGACCATGCCGGATGGACACCATTGAATGAAGCCTGCAGTCATATGACATGAAGGTAGTAGAATTTCTGCTCCAGCATAATGCTTTGTTGAACACCACTGGCTATTAGAATCACCACTCTATAATGGGGCCAAGAAGGGGCAGGTGGATATAGTGAAAGTGTTACTGTCCTACAGTGTCTCCAGGAATTCTTACTTGCTGTGACCCTTTGCAATAGCCACAAATAATATAAGATATCTTGGGGTAACTCTAACCAAGCAAGTAAAAAACCAATATGATAAGAACTTTAAGTCTTTAAAGAAAGAAATTAGAGAAGATATCAGAAGATGGAAAGATCTCCAGCGCTCTTAGGTAAGATTAGCCTAGTAAAAATGGCAATCTTACCAAAAGCAATCTATACATTCAATGCAATCTCCATCAAAATTCCAACACAATTCTTTACAGACCTTGAAAGAACACTCCTCAACTTCATAAGGAAAAAAAAAACAGGGTAGCTAAAACAATCCTGTATAATAAAGTAGCTTCCAGAGATATCTCCATCCTTGGTTTCAAGCTCTATTGTAGTGCTATGGTAGTAAAAAGACCTTGGTACTGGCATTAAAACAGATAGGTGGATCAATAGAACCAAATCAAAGACCCTAATATAAACCCACACACCTCTGAACACCTAAATTTTGACAAAGAAACCAAAATTATACAATGGAAAAAAAAAGAGCATGTTTAGCAAATGTTGCCTGCAAAACTGGATGTTGGCATGGAGAAGAATACAAATAGATCCGTATCTGTTGCCCTGCACAAAGCTAAAGTCCAAGTGGATCAAAGACCTTAAAATAAATACAGTTCTACTGAATCTATAGAAGAGAAAGCAAGAAATGGCCTTGAACACATTGGCACAGCAGACAACTTCCTGAATAAAACACCAGCAGCACAGATACTGAGATTGAAAATTAATAAATGGGACCTCATGAAGCTAAAAAGCTTCTGTAAGGCAAAGGACACTGTCAATAAGACAAAATGGAAGCCTACAGAATGGGAAAAGATCTTCACCAACCCTGCATTTGACAGAGGATGATCTCCAAAATATATAAATGACTCAAGAAACTAGACATCAAAACACAAAATAACTCAATTAAAAATGGGGTACTGACCTAAACAGTGAATTCTCAACAGAAGAATCTCAAATGTCCAAAAACTCTTAAAGAATTGTTCATCCTTAGCTACCAGGGAAATGCAAATCATAAAGACTCTGAGATACCATCTTACACCTGTCAGAATGGCTAAGATCAAAAGCCTATGTTGTAGAGGATGTGGAAAAAGGGGAATACTCCTTCACTTCAAACTTGAGAGTGCAAACTTTGTACAGCCACTTTGGAAATCAATATGGCAGTGTCTCAGAAAACTGGGAATCAATCTACCTCAGAACCCAGCTATTCCAATTCTTGGAATATAACCAAAGGATGCTCAATCATACCACAAGGACACTTGCTCGACTATGCTAATAGCAGAACTATTCATAACATCCAGTACCTGGAAACAACGTAGATGCCCCTCAACTGAATAATGAATAAAGAAAATGTGGTACATTTACAAAGTGGTGCATTACTCGACTGTTAAAATAATGACATCAGGAAATTTGAAGGCAAATGGATGGAACTAGAAAAAAAATCATTCTAAGTGAGGTAACCCAGATCCAGAGAGACAAACATGGTATTTACTCACTTGTAAGTGGATATTAACTGTTAAGGATAATCATGCTACAATCCACAGCCCCAGAAAGACTAGGTAAGAAGGAGGGCCCAAAGAAGGACACATGGATTTTCCTGGGGAGGGGAAATAGGGAAAATCTTCTGAGTACACTGAAGGCTGACAGGGATAGGAATGTGAGGGGTTGGGTCAGGGGCTGAATAGAGTGGAATGGCAATGAAAAAGATGTCATGATGGGGGGAAATTTTGGGGTCAGTTAGAAAAGTGGTGTAAGAGAACTCTCATGCAACCATAAGGGATGTCCCCAGCTCAGACTCCTAGCAATAGTGGATAGGTAGCCAGAACTGGCTTATCTCCTGTAATCACATTGGTGTCATCCTAAATATCATCAGAGAGGCTTTATCTAGTAACTGATGGAAACAGATGCAAAGATCTGCAGTGAAGCACTGGGCTGAACTCTAGGCCTCCTGTTGAAGAAATGGAAGAAGAATTGTATAATCCAGCAGGGTCAAGGTCATAACAAGGGAATCCACAGAGACAACTAACCTGGGCCCATAGGAGCTCAGCCACTGAATCAACAGCTAAGAAGCCTGTATGGAACTGATCTAGGCCTTGTACGTATGTAAGACAGTTGTGTAGCTTGGCATACTTCTGGGACTCCTAGCAGTGGGAGTGTGGCCTGTCCACGATGTTTTCACAGACTTTGGGTTTGTGAACCTCATACTTGGTTACCTTATCAAGCCTTAATCTGAGGGCCGGAGCTTAGTTCTGCCTTGATATGTCATGCTTTGTTGGCCCCCATGTGAGCCCTTTCTGAACAGAAACTGAGGAGAAGTGGATTGGGAGTGGGGGGCAGAAAGGAGGTGAGGGGAGGGAGTGGAAGTAGAGGAGTGAGGGAAAACTATGATCAGATTGTAAAATAAATGAATAAATTTAATTTAAAAAAGATCTTTGCTGTGTGGCCCATGGATTGTACAGGCAATGAAACTATAAGATGACTATTGCTGTCACCAGAGAAGAACAAACAAACCAGCCCATGTGTGCTCATAAGTGCTGGAGAGTTCAAAAATGGGCTGCTGATGCTTACAACCAGTGGGATTCCTTCAGAAAAACAGAAAATGCTCAGCAAATGTGAGATAGTTCTTAAGACTATAAAATGTGCTGAGTTTGACAGAACAGTAACTCATGCTGCTATTCTGATGATGAATATTAAAGTACTTTGAAGTCTATGTTTAGGATTCTCAATGGATGTTGGCTACCAAAGTTTGACTGGGTGGAAGCCTGTCTGCACAGCAAAGCATGTAAACAATCACAAAAGTAAAGGTTCCTGGAGGTCAACAGAGGAGCAGGCTCAACAGAGAGTAGCTGTTGCCAAAGCTGTTTGATGAAGACTACTGCTTTTGGGGGAAACTTGAAACATCAGCTAAAGCACAGCCTCCTTAAATTCATTGCTGCAGCAAGAGACAAGGTCCTCAGTAGAAAGTCCAAGCCAGACAGTGATGTGCCTCAGATCATCAACACAGTGTGTCCCATGCCTCTCCTGATTTGGATCAGCACTTCTGTACATGGCACATCATCTCTAAAGATCTGTCTCACTGTCATGAAAGAGTTCACGAGGGCAGAGTCTGGATGGCTCCTCCCACTTGGCTAATTAGCTGTGCAATGGCTTTTGAGCTGCTTCCTCTTTGATAGTTGAATGTCATACCATGTGAACATTTTGAGTTGAACATGCATAGCTTGTGAGAATGAGGATGTTGTGTTATGTTTGATCATTTACAATTTTTTATGGATAAGGAAAACAATTTACATTTTCCCCTTTGGATTTCAGAGCAAAATAACTGAAGAAAAAAATCAAAAGATGAGGCTCCTAGTCTCTCTGTGGACTATATTAATGATAAATTTTAAGGCTCAAACTTAACAGGGATAAATTTATAAAACCCTATCATATATAAGTTACTAACTCATTAAAAACTGCTAAAGATAATTAAAACATGCAAGTTAATGGCCAATTACCTAATAAATGGTAAAATTCTTTAATGTGTTCAGAACTATGTTTGTACATAATAAGTAAAATTGTAGTTTATTTACAGGGACAAGCTTGGAGGGAAAGACCAATTTATATTTCTCATTATATAGTATTCTGTATATGCTGTCAAGGTTAAGCCTAAAGCGGGTAACTAAAAACAAGTTGAAAGTAAACATAAAGTTTAATATAAAATAATATTCACAATCAGATGTATTTTTTTAAATGTAAGAGACTGCTACTCATGTATTTGAAAACTTTGTTCCCAATTGGGGAAACTGTTTGGAAAGGTTTAGGAGGAGGTGTGTCACTGAGGTTGGACTTTGAGGTTTCAAAAGACTCATGCCATTCCCAGTGTGTCCTCTGTTTCCAATTTGTACATCAGGATATGAGCTCTCAGCTACTGTTCTAGTGGTATGGCTCTCTGCCTACTTCATACTCCTTGCCATGATGGTCATAGACTCTAACGCTCTGGAACTATGAGCTTCAAGTTAGACACTTACATTTATGTATTGCCTTTTTGGGTGGCATTTTGTTATGGCAATATAAAAGACTGCAGATAACCTTGTCTGTTTTGTAAGGTCAAAGAAAAATTTAGGGCTGGAGATGTAACTCAGTAGTTAGTAGATCTTAATGTACAACTATGAATACCTAAGCTCAGATCCCAGCATCCACATAATAGTATAGTCAGGTTCTCTCTTGTGTACACCTGTAACACGCAAGCTGTGATTAGTGGAGAAAGGAGGTTCACTGACACTTGTTGGTTGCCAGCCTCACCTCATAACAAAAACTGGGGAGCTCCAGGTACAGGAAGAGATCCTGCCTCAAAATAAAAGGGTGGAGAGTGATAGAGGAAGACACTCAGCATCTTCCTTGGGCCTCTGTGTATACAATCTCTCTCTCTCTCTCTCTCTCTCTCTCTCTCTCTCTCTCTCTCTCTCCTCTCCCTCCTCCCTCCTCCTCTCTTCTCTCTCTCTCTCTCTCTCTCTCTCTCTCTCTCTCTCACACACACACACACACACACACACACACACAAAAGCATGAACTAGAAAAAAACTTTAAAAAACCCAGAATTTATGTATCACAGTATTTGAAGTTTGTGGATCTCGGTATCAATCATTTCAAATAAATCATTATGAAACTAAACTTTTTATTTTGTTTCTGTGGCAGCACATTTTACACATTAACCCAACTGGACCCTGGAGTGCCCAGATAACTGGCTAGTCATTATTTCTGCATGTGCCTTCAGGGTGCTTCAGAAAGAGGTTTGCACTTGACTCTCAGACGGCAAAGAACACAGGCCCCTCCTTAGAATGAGTGTGCATCATTCCATTTGTAAGATATGTAATACTGTGAGAAGGCAAAGGACAAGATTCACCTCTCATTATCAAATTGAACTAGGAATTGGTCTGTTTCTGGTCTTGCACTCCTACTCACTTGCTTTTCCCACACAGCCTGGAATCTACACCATTGCATTCTGACTTTCAGGTCCAGCATGGAATCCACAGCATTGTATTTGGTCTTTCAAGCCTCTCAAGTGTAATAAGGAGGGCCTATCTTGATTTACATCTTGTAGGCTGAAATTTGTGCATTATCTCAGATATCATAAGTATGTGAGCCAATATCTTCTCATAAATTTCCTGGTGAACATACACATTTCTTCCAAAGAAATGGAACAAACAAACACACATCACATACACACAAAACACACCACACAGCCATACATACACAAATGCATACAAATATAAATACACAAATGCATCCATTTTTGCCCACTAGAATCTCTCCCCTTTAATTCTGGAAATTAATGGAAACACTTTTTAAATTTGGTGTCAATCAAATCTTACTGCATCTATGGCTTTTGTGCCAATTTTATAACCATTAATACATACTTGAAATGCTTAATGCAGTGCAGTTGTGTAGGCAGAGTTTTACTCTGCAGTTCCCAAATAATCACTCAGAGGCTTAATAACAATTATAAATGCTTGGCCAATAGCTCAGGCTTATTACTAACTAGGTCTTATAAATTAACCCATTTCTATTAATCTATGTGCTGCCCAAAGGCTCATGGACTTTACCTCTATCCCATTTTGTGTGTCTGAATCATTCTCCATCTGACTGGTGACTCTATTGACTCCATCCTTCTTCATCCCATCATTTCCAGTTTGGCTTTCCCACCTACCTTTTTCCTGTTCAGCTATTGCCAGTCAGTTTGTGTATTAAACAAGTCACAACACATATAGTCACAGTACACGGAAGGATTATTCCACAGCATAGTTGAGAGTCCAAATGACCTCAAATCCAGAAATATCAGAAATACATATTATATATATATAATACATATATAAATATAATCTTTTATATATAATCTTTTATATATTATATATATATATATATAATCTTTTTAACAAGTTGTTATAACACCTGAGTTCTATTTTTAAGTTCCCCCTTAAGCAACTGACATCTCTCATTTGCTAAACTTATTTTTGCCTTGATCAACCAATGATAATGAAATAAATAAATAAATAAATAAATAAATATTTCTCTGATGCAAATGTTTTCTGACTGATGCCCATGGTCAGGAAAGAATAAGAGACTGAATGTGCCCTATTTGTAATTAGATTTTCTCTATTTTTCTTTCAGCTTGGCCTCCTTAGAACTGCAAAGTATTTAATACTCCAGAACATCCCCCCAAATAACTAATTATTTGGTGAATCCAATGACATGCTGATGACTGGGACAACTTGGTATTGTTTGGACTGCTCCAGAAGTTCATATTGAAACCAAAACAAGTCTACAATGCTTCTATTAATGATATACCCTGTAAGGATGACTAGTTTATGTTTGGTTCACATATTGGCTTCAGGAAAAATCTATCAGGGAAAAGTTGCTGATTCCACAAAAGATTATCTTGGAAGATGTGTTTCTCCATACATTTCGAGTGCTCATTTAGCTTTCTTCAAGCTTGAAACTTGTTATTCTAGCTCATAATGGGATAACCATTAAGCCTGTACCCAAATCCAATCAATTTCTGACTTGCTGGAAGCTCTTAATTTGTCCTTTAAAGAAGGTTTCAAAGTTCAAGAATTTGGACAGTCTTTAACAAAAGTTTGAAAGTAAAACTTTTGGCTTTCATCAGAATTGGGAAAAGAAAATGTAGAAACAGGTTTGATTATACTAGATACCAACTTTCTAAAGTCAAGATGCTCTCTGATAAGTCTATGTACACTGCTGAGATCACTTTAGTGTCTTTCTACCAACAAAGTCTTAATTATGTACTTCTTACACATGAGGCAGAGAGCACTCTGCACACTTTGTTACTGAGTCTTCACCTACCCCTAGGAGTCAATTGTGATGACCATTATTTATTGTATATTTGATGGGCTTTAGAATCATCTGGGAGGGGTTAGGAGGGATGGCTTAGTTACAGAAAACCCAGGTTTGATTTCTAGCACCTATACAATGGCTTACAACTGTGTGTAACTCCAATTCTGGGGAATCTAATAACCTCTTATGACCATCCTGTGTACCATACACAAACACAGTAGACAGCCAAAACAACCAAAACACCATCACCTATAAAACATAAATAAATCTTAGAATTACCTTGGAGACACACCTCTAGGCATACCTATCAGGGTGTTTCAGAGAAGCTGAAGTGAGGAGGTGAGATTAACTCTGAATATAAGCATCACCCTCCTATGGACTGGGGATCCTAGACTACATAAAAGGCAAAAAAGAAGTCTGTAAGCTGAGCATCAGAATTAATTGCTGTCTGCTTCCTGATTGTTTGTACAATGTGACAAGCTGCCTCCATGCTCCTCACCAAAATGGGCTATAACTCCTTGTAGCATAAGAAAAAAAAAAAAAACTTACCCTTCCTTAATTTGCTTTTGTCTGTTTCTTTGTCATACAAACAAGAACATCATACTAGTAGCACACACACTGAGACTGACAATTAATAAATGGGACCTCCTGAAACAGAGAAGCTTTTGTAAATCAAAGGACACAGTCAACAAAACAAAACAGCAGCCCACCGAATGGAAAAGATATTCTCCAATCTCACATCTGACAGAGGGCTGATTTCCAAAATATACAAAAAACTCAAGAAGCTAGTCACCAAAAAACCAACTAATCCAATTAAAAAGTGGGGTCCACAACTAGAGAATTCTCAATGGAGGAATCTAAAATGGCTGAAAGACACTTAAGAAAGTGCTCAACATCCTTGACCATCAGGGAAATGCAAATCAAAACAACTCTGAGATTTCATCTTACTCCTGTCAGCATGGCTAAAATAAAAAACACCAATGATAGCTTATGCTGGAGAGGATGTGGAGAAAGAGGAACATTCCTCCACTGCTGGTGGGATTGCCAACTCATGCAGCCACTTTGGAAATCAGTATGGTGGTACCTCAGGAAAATGGGAATCAGTCTACCACAAGATCCAACAATTCCACTCTAGGGCATATACCCAAAAGATGCACATTCATACAAGGACATGTGTTCAAATATGTTCATAGCAGCATTATTTGTAATAGCCAGAACCTGGAAGCAATCTAGATGCCCCTCAACTGAAGAATGGATGGAGAAAATGTGGTACATTTACACAATGGAGTACTACTCAGCAGGAAAAAACAATGGAATCTTGAAATGGGTGGAACTAGAAGAAACCATCCCGAGTGAGGTAACCCAGTAACAAAAAGACAAACATGGTATGTACTCACTCATATATGGATATTAGGTATAGAGCAAAGGAGTACCAGCCTACAATCCACACCAATAGAGAAGCTAGGAAACAAGGAGGACCCTAAGAATGACATGCATGTTCCTTCGGAGAAGGTGAAAGGGACAAGATCTCCTGAGCTAATTGGGAGCATTGGAAAGGGAGAGGGAACTAGAAGAAAAAGAGGGGGAGAATAGAGGGGAGAGGAGGACATAAGAGAGCAGGAAGATTTAGTCAGGGAAAGAATTGAGGAGAGCAAAAAAAGATACCACAATAGAGGGAATCATTATAGGTTCAAAGAGAATTCAAGCACTAGGGAAATATCCAGAGATCTACAAGTTTGACCCCAACTAACAAGCTAAGCAGTGGTTGAGAGGCTATCTTAGATGCCCTTCTCTGATAATGAGATTGATGACTACTTTATACACCATCCTAGAACCTCCATCCATAGCTGATGGAAACAGAAGCAGACACCAATAGCTAAACACTGATCTGAACTCTGGAATCCAGTTGCAGAGAGGGAGGAGTGATGAGCAAAGCAGTCAAGATCAGGCTGGTGAAACCCACAGAAAAAGCTGACCTGAACAGTGTTGCTCATGGACCCCAGACTGATAGCTGGGAAACCAGCATAGGACTGTTCTAGACCCCCTGAATGAGGATGTCAGTTTGGAGGTCTGAACACTCTATTGGGCCTCTGGTAGTGGATCAGTATTTATCCCTAGTACAAAAATGGACTTTGGGAGCCTTCACCACATGGAGGGATACTCTCTCAACCTAGACACACAGGTCAGGATCTAGGCCCTGCTCCAAATGATATGACAGACTTTGAAGATTCCCATGGAAGGCTTCACCCTCCCTGGGGAGCTGAAAGGAGTTGGGATGAGGTGGGGGGGCAGGGGAGGAGAGGAGGGAGAGGGAACTGGGACTGACATGTAAAAGAAGCTTGTTTCTAATAAAAAAAAAAAAAACTTGAAAGGGGAAAAAGAGAAAAGTATCTGATGATAATATAGTAAATAATTTGATGAAGAGTAAAAGCAACTTTATAATAGAGCTTATGTATAGGGGAATCAAAATCTGAATCCAAGATATTAATTGCTTAGGGACTTTCTTCATAGTGTTGATTTCCCCGTTCTATCAGCCATTAGGGAATGAACAATTTTGAAGTGTCTATCAAGTAGCTTTCTAAACATTGGAAGTGACAGCCATAGGGAAAACTAGTTCAAATCTGAGACAAAGGTTGGTAGACTATGTCCCTGAAATCAAAACCAATCAATCTCCTGCTTACCTTCTCAAATCAGCCATTCACTGGCTTGCCTCCTTTCTTCCTTCCTTTCTTCCTTTCTTTCCTTCATTCATTCTTTCCTTCTCTGCCCCGTAAAGTCTTATTGAAACAAAAAACCTCCTTGACTTATATACTAACTGTGGCTGTTTTGTCCTCATATGCTACAAAGAGGTAAATAGCTTGAATAGGGAGCCCCGGGCTCACAAAGTCTGAGATATCTATTGTTCAGTATCTAACAGAAAAGTTTGCCTAAATGCAAATATGTTCCTAAACTCCCCATGAAACACACTAAATAATACTTGATTATCTTAAGAGTAAAGTAAGTAGCCAGATAATGACAATGTCAGTGTATAATACAAAGGGCACACTCCATGTAATTCTTGTTTCTTTATGCACATGTAAACTGAATAAAAATACAGAATGTCTTAAACATGAAGTCCTATTTCTACAGGATGCAGTGATAATGGTTACCTATAAGCTCATACTGTTTTGTCCCATTTTTAGACAGTCTCCTCAGTACTTTGAATGAAACAGTTCAAGGGATTTGAGCTGTAGGATCTGGTTAGTATGCTTATTCTATTGTTTACAACAGGTTCTGTTCACCACTCTAAGTCCATGTTCTTCTGTTGGCCTAGTTGGTAGGTAAAATACATCTTCATCCTAAATACAGTGCCTTTATATTTGGGTTTGTATTATTTGTTTTGTAAATACAAAACATCCCATGCATCTTTGAAAAGTTTAACTTGTCCTTTTATTTCTTCAATATTCTCTGCTACAGAACATCAATAATGATGAGAGCTATCTTCCTAAATATTCACATACTAGAGTTCAATTAGAGTTACTCGACACAGGCAATTATGCTCATCCCAGAAACATTCCAAATAAAAGTTCCAATGCCTGGTGAGGGAAATCTGCCCTTAAGTTATTGGTCAGGGATGTCTTGGCAACTTTCCAAACAACAGAGATTATTGATTGTCAGTGCTCTAGGTTTCCCACCATAACTTGATGCTAAAACCCTATTGATAAAGATATCACACACAGTAGTCATATGTCATGGAGAAATCAAATTGATACTGACAAGGAAGCTTCCTCTATGCTGGAAAACTATCATAACACCGTAAAGTGCTATTTAGTCTGTGGGGAGGGAGGAGGCTATCAATATTTTGACCCATCTGTGAGCTGTGTAAGCTATAGTAATGGCCAATGAAACAAGATATGCTCAAGGATGCAATAGCAGCATAAACATTCTAAATGTAATCTTCAGCTTTCTGAGTGAAGTTATGGCTCACTCCATAGGAGAAATCATAAGCCTAATAGTGTAAATAAGGACAGGAACCTCTGGCTGGGGAGCTCATAGACCACAAAGTAAGCTAAACTACTAATAATTTTCTAAATGTATACATTTTCAAATTGTCGTCTAAGTTTCTATCTCTACACCCACTTTAGTACAGTTTTCAAGTATTATTAGAGAACTTTTTGTGAAGTGCATGATGGAACTGAGTTCCATGCAGGAACTCAGATCGTCTCCAAGTACAGAGAATGAGTACATAAGAAGTGCTTATCCACAAATGAAATATGTATATCAAGACCTGTATTATAACATTTTCTACTTCTGTTCTAAAACCACATGTCCAAGGCAAGTAATACTAGGAAGAGTGAGGGAGAATTTCAGGGCACTGGAGCAGCATCTGAGAATGCAAAGCTTGATCCTTGAAAAGTTAACTGGTGAGTCACTTCACAGACCCCCAGTTATTTTTTTGACCTTGCAGACCGACATGGTTACTTGCTGCCTTAGTTATGTTTCTATATTCTTGACAAAATACCATGACCAAGGCAACTTATAAAGGAAGAACATTAGAGTTCATGACTATCATGGTTAGGAAGTATGGCAGTGTTTTGCTACCAAAACACCAAACAATGAAATTAAAAGATGGAGTGCAGAACTAAACAGTGAATGCTCAACAGAGGAATGGGTGAAAGACACTTGAGAAAGTGCTCAACATCTTTAGCCATCAGAGAAACGCAACTCAAAAAAACTCTGAGGTACCATCTTACTCCTGTCAGAATGGCTAAAATGAATAACATCAATGACAATCTATGCTGGAAAGGATGTGGAGAAAGAGGAACTCTCCTCCATTGCTGGTGGGAGTGGAAACTTTTACCACTACTTTGGAAAGCAGTATTATGGTTTCTTAGGAAAATGGGAATCGGTCTACCTCAAGATCTAGCAATCCCTCTCTTGGGCATATACCCAAAGAATGCACACTCATACAATAAGGATATCTGTTCAACTATGTTCATAGCAGCATTATTTGTAATATCTGGAACCTAGAAGCAACCTAGATGCCCCTCAACTGAAGAATGGGTAGAGAAAATGTGGTATATTTATACAATGGAGTACTACTCAGCCAAAAGAAAACAAACAAAGAAACAAAAAACAATGGAATCTTGAAATTCCCAGGCAAATGGATGGAACTAGAAGAAACCATCCTCAGTGAGGTAACCCAATCACAGAAAGATAGGTATGTACTCACTCGTTTTTGATTTTTAGACATAGAGCCAAGGATCACTAGTCTACAATCCACACTACCAGAGGATCGAGGAAACAAGGAGGACCCCAATAGAAGATTCCATAGTCCCTCAAAGAAGGGGATGGGGACAAGAACCCCTGACCAAATTGGAGCCCGGGGGCAGGGAGAGGAAGAAAAGCCTTCATCCAGTTGCTGTTCGAAGCAGAAACAGACACCCACAGCTAAGCACTGAACCATACTACTGGAATTCATTTGTGGAGCGGGAGGACGGTTGAGCAAAGGAGCAAAGACAGGGCTGGAGAGACCTGCAGAAACAGTGAACCTGACCTACTGATAGAATGGAGACTCTGGTCATAAACCTGGGGAAGCAGCATTCGACCAAACCAAGCCCTCTGAATGTGGGTGTCAGCTAGGAGGCCAAGATAGTCTATGGGACCTTTAACAGCAGAGTCAGTCTTTATCCCTAGAGCACAAATGGACTTTGGGAGCCCATTCCCTATGGAGGGATACTATTGCAGTCCAGATACAGCAAGGAGTGCCTAGGCCCTCCCCCAAATGATAAGCAGACTTTGAAGGACCTTGGTGGAGGTCCTCACTACCCCTGGGGAGGAATGGGGGGGTGGATTGGGGGTGTTGGATGGGTAACATGGGAGGATGGGAGGGTGAGAGAATGGGGTGATTGATATGTAAATATGAGTAGTAATGAAAGAATTTAAATTAAAAAAAAACTTTAAAAAAAAAAAAAGGAAGCAGGATCTCAGCACTCTCCTTGCAGTGGCGGCCCGAGTGCAATCCGAGCTGCAGCGATGCGAGTCAAGGCTGGACAAGCTTTCAAAAGTTTCTACCGCTCTTTGATACAGTATTGGTTGAAAGGAATGCCGCCGAAACTGTGACCAAAGGTGGCATTATGCTTCCAGAAAAGTCTCAAGGAAAAGTATTGCAAGCAACATTAGTGGCTGTGGGATCAGGCACCAAAGGAAAGGGTGGAGACATTCAGCCAGTCAGTGTGAAAGTTGGAGACAAAGTTCTTCTCCCAGAAAATGGAGGCACCAAAGTAGTTCTAGACGACAAGGATTATTTCTTATTTAGAGATGCTGACATTCTTGGAAAATATATGGACTGAAATCACTGTTGAAATGGTATCACATAAAGCTGCCCATTCTGCCAAGAACCCCTGACCAAACTATTCTGAACTATTCATCATGTAAATAATTCCTGTGCCTCCCTTTTATAATAAACCGATGATGCCTAAACTGATGACAGCCATTGTCTCTGAAGGTTTAGTATCAATGTACTGTTATAAACATTTCCGAATAAAATAATGTAAATGAAAAAAAGGAAGTATGGCAGTACACAGGCAGGCCTGGCGCTAGAGTGGTAGCTGAAAGCTCACATCATGATGCACAAATAGAAAGCAGAGAGCACACTGAAAATGGCACTAGTCTTTTGAAACCGCAAAGTCTTTCCTAGTGACACACCTCTTCCAACAAGGCTATAGCTCCCAATCCTTCCAAAACGTCCACCAACTAGGGAACAAGCATTCAAATGCTTGTATTCAAACAAGTATTCAAGACTTATGCATGACATCATGCTCAAAGCAGCATAGATTCCCTAGCACCACCATCAAGACTCTGGGAACATTGCTGAAGAGGGAGCAGAAAGATTGTACAAGGTAAAATTGGAGAGGACCAGAGTGAAGCAGGATTTTATGGGCATGAAAAAAATCATTGAACCTATAAATTCATAGTAGCTTTTGTTGCCTGTACAAGACCTGTGCAGCATCAAGGAAGTCAATATTCCAGCGTGGAGCAGGAGGAGGCTTATGAGCCCCTGCTATTAGCTGATGAAATATTGACAGCAGTTGTTTCCGTAGGAAGGGATACCTAGTTTATTTTAAGGATATGGACCCTGGGAGGTCCACCATATACCAGTGCATAGTTTCTAGGGATTAAGTCAGCTTTTTAAAAAAATTAAATTAGAAATACATGTCATTCCCAGTTCCCTCTTCCTCCCCTCTCCCCCTCCTCCCATCCTGACTAATCCCCTATCCCATTCCCTTTCTGCTCCCAAAGAAGGGTGAGGGCTTCCATGGGGAATATTCAAAGTCTGTCATATCATTTGGGTCAGGGCCTAGGCCCTCCTCCATGTGTCTAGGCTGAGAGAGTATCCCTCTATGTGGAATGGGCTCCCAAAGTCCATTCTTTTGCTATGGATAAAAACTGATTTGCTACCAGAAGCCCCATAGATTGCCTACCCTTCCTCACTGACACCTATGTCCAGGGGTCTGGATCAGTCCTATGCTGGCTTCCCATAAGCTCATCCTTGTTCAGGTCAGCTGTTTCTGTGGGTTTCACCAGCCTGGTCTTGACACCTTTACTCATTGCTCCTCCCTCTCTGAAACTAGATTCCAGGAGTTTACATCAGTGCTTAGCTGTGGGTGTCTGCTTCTGTTTCCATCAGCTACTGGATAGAGTCTCTAGGATGGCATATAAGGTAGTCATCCATCTTATTATTGGGGAAGGCATTTAAGGGAGCATCTACACTATTGCTTAGTTGATGTCATCCTTGTAGATCTCTGGCAATTTCCCTAGTTCCAGACTTCTCTTTAAAGCTATAATGGCTCCCTCTATTATGGCATCTCTTTTCTTGCTCTCTTCTATTCTTCCCCTGACTCAACCTTCCTGCTCCCTCAAGTCCTCCTCTCCCCTCCTCTTCTCCCCTTCTCTTTCTCCTAGCTCCCTCTCCTCCCCCCCCCATGCTGCCAATGTGCTTAGGAGATCTTGATGCTTTCACCTTCTCCAGGATACCATGTATGTCTCTCTTAGAGTCCTCCTTGTTTCCTAGCTTCTCTAGCGGTGTGGAATGTAGGCTGGTAATCCTTTGCTCTATGTCTAAAAACCATACATGAGTGAGTACATACCATGTTTGTCTTTTTGTGACTGGGTTACCTCACTCAGGATGGTTTCTTCTAGTTCCATCCATTTTCCTGTGAATTTCAAGATTCCATTTTTTTTTCTGCTGAGTAGTACTCCATTGTGTAAATGCACCACATTTTCTCTATCCATTCTTCAGCTGAGGGGCATCTAGGTTGCTTCCAGGTTCTGGCTATTACAAATAATGCTTCTATGAACATAGTTGAACAGATGTCCTTGCTGTAGGAATGTGCTTCTTTTGGGTATATGCCTAAGAGTGGAATTGCTGGATCTTGTGGTAGACTGATTCCCATTTTCCTGAGGAATCTCCCTACTGATTTCCAAAGTGGTTGTACAAGTTGGCACTCCCCTAAGTCAGTTTTTTTAATAATAATGATGATACTAATCTAGTTGAATGCTTATGTATTATAATATTCAAATGGCGGCAAGCATCATAAAAACTTTAAGAGTTTCAGAAGGCTGTTATATTACATCTGGAAATGGTTCCAAGTTCTGTACATAGATGAACTCAAGTAATTATTACAGCATTCTAGCATGTACTCCTCTGGCAGGCACAGAACATAAAAATATGGTATTTTCAGTTGTATATCTTTAATAAGATTTCTTTAAATGGAGGTTCCTTTAAAATTATATACACATGCATACATATAAATAGATAAAAGCACTACATATGCATATTTATGTATGATATATTCAGTGTACAAAATTCCCAATGCTAGATGCATAAAATTCAATATCAAATATCATCTATAAAGCATGTAAGATTACATCAGAAGGAATAGTTTTGTAACCACACACACATATATATATTACTTAAAAAGTAATTGGCTAAAAATTGTGGTGCAGAACTAAATAGAGAATCCTCAATAAAGTAATCTAAAATGACTGAAAGACACTTAAGAAAGTGCTCAACATCCTTAGCCATCAAGTAAATGCAAATCAGAACAACTCTCTGAGATACACTATCTTGTACCTGTCGGAATGGCTAAAATCAAAATCACCAATGATAGTTTATGCTAGAGAGGATATGGAGAAAGGAGGAACATTCCTCCACTGATGGTGGGAGTACAAACTTGTACAACCACTTTGGAATTCAGTATGGCTGTTTCTCAGGAAAATGGGGATCAGTCTACCTCAAGATCCAGCAATTCCACTATTAGGGATATACCCAAAAGATGAACATTCATACAACAAGGACATCTGTTCAACTATGTTCATAGCAGCATTATTTGTAATAACCAGAACCTGGAAGCAACCTAGATGCCCCTCAACTGAAGAATGGATAGAGAAATGTGGTACATTTACACAATGGAGTACTACTCAGCAGAAAAAAAAATGGAATCCTGAAATTCACAGGAAAATGGATGGAACTAGAAGAAACCATTCTGAGTGAGGTAACCCAGTCACAAAAAGACAAACATGGTATATACTCACTCATATGTGGATATTATATATAGGGCAAAGGACAATCAGTCTACAATCCACACCTCCGGAGAAGCTAGGAAACAAGGAGGACTCTAAGAGAGACATACATGCTTTCCTGGAGAAGGGGAAAAGGACAAGATCTCCTGAGCACATTGGCAGCATGGGGGGAGGGGAGAAGGAGTTAGGAGATAGAGAATGGAAGAAGAGGAGGGGGGAGGAGGACATGAAGGAGCAGGATGATTGATTTGGGGGAAGAATAGAGGACACCAAGAAAAGAGCTACCTTAAGAGATGGAGACATTATAGGTTTAAAGACAAATCTGGCACTAGGGAAATATCCAGAGATCTACAAGGATGATCCCAAATAAGAATCTAGGTAATAGTGGAGAGGCTACCTTAAATGTCCTTCCCTGATAATGAGATTGATGGCTACATTATTTGCCATCCTAGAGCCTTCATCTAGAAGCTGATGGAAGCAGAAGCAAAGACCCACAGCTAAGCACTGAGCCAAACACCTGGAATCCAATTGTAGAAAGGGTGGAGCGGTGAGAAAGAGGGTCAAGATCAGGCTGACCTGAACAAGGGGAGTTCATGGTTCCCAGAATGATGGCTGGGAAGCCAGCATAGGACTGATCCAGACCCCCTGAACATGGTAGGAGGCCTGGGCAGGCTATGGGGCCCCTAGTAGTGGAACAGTATTTATCCTTAGTATACGAATAGATTTTGGGAGCCTGTTCCCCATAGAGGGATACTTTCTCAGCCTAGACACATGGGGTAGGGTTTAGGCCCTGCCCCAAATGATGTGACAGACATTGATGATTTCCCCATGGAAGGCCTCACCCTCCCTGGGGAGCAGAATGAGCGATGGGATGAGAGGTTGGTGGGGGGCATGGGAGGATGTGAGTGAGAGGGAACTGGGATTGGCATGTAAAATAGGATTGTTTATAATTTAAATAAAAAATCTAGAGGGGGGAAGAACTATTTGGCAAGAGCTACAAGCTATCCTAAATCAGATTACAACATAGCAATAAACAAAAGAAAGCTTATTGATAATCAGTGCAGGAATGCAACCAGTAAATTTTCGGGGAGTATGCTTGCCTTCTCCAGTTGGTCTTGTTCCTATCAGACTCTGTCTGTGTCTCCCCATCTCTTCTACAATTATACCTACCATGAGATCAATGACTTATGACATCCTTCAGAGCATTAGCCCCTCCCTTTGCCCTTCTGTTTCACAGTGGAGATTGGGAAGGTAGACTTCTAATTCTAGTAACACTAGATAGACCTTCTGTATCCATGCTGCAGCTTTCCAAAGGAGTAAATTATCAGGTCATCTTGAACCGCTTCTCTTCCAGCACCATCACCAATTCCCAGCAGCAAATTAACATGTCTTCATAAAGGAACAAAAACCCTAAGTTTTTAGTTGAGTAACAAATCATCTGTGGAAAAAGCTATTTTTAGGTGTGTCTCTGAATGTCTAGTAGCCATTGTAATGTTCCATAAAACCAGGTACTGTTCACTGATGCACCAGAACATATTTCAGAGAACTCTCAGGTAGGTATTTTTTAAACTGAACACATTCTGTTTGGCTTGCAGTCCTTATTGGATCCAGTGGTTATTAGGTTATTATCTTCTAGGCTTTTCAGAGACAGTGGATTTCAAATGGAGTGAATGGAGACCTAGGATACACTAGGGAGTATCACCTTTAATAGTTACCATGTAAACTTTAGTTTCCTCTGATGTTTGAAAGTACTCAGAACTGATATTCTGCAGATTGTTTTGTTTTTAATGTTTAGAAACAGAATTTGCACTGTATGCCAGGCAAATCGTTGAGGTTACAGGTGTGAGCCTATACTTGCTAAATTCTGCTCATTCAATTAACCCATATTCACACTCAAAATATTATTTTACTCTCAAAACATGCCATTTACTTTGCACTCAGATTGTCTATTCTGCTGATTAGGTCTCCTTGGGACTGAATTCATTAGCTTTAGTTTTTGGAATTCCATAGGTGAGTTCCTTCCTTTTATAGCCAGAGCCAGGATGATTTCTAATTTGGATGCAGCTTCTTCCTTCCTTCCTTCCTTCCTTCCTTCCTTCCTTCCTTCCTTCCTTCCTTCCTTCCTTTCTTTTTCTTTCTTGCTTCCTTTCTGCCTTTCTTTCTTTCTTTTCTTCTATCTCTCTTTCTTTCTCTTTCTTCTCTCCCCCACCCCGTCTCTCCTACAGTCTCTCTACATAGCCCAGATTGTGTTACTATGTAGACTACTGTAGCTTCTGTCTCTTTAGTGTTGGCATTGAAGTGTGCATCAACATTCCTGGCTTCACTCATGGTTTTCAAAGTTTAATTCCTAGATAGTCAGGATAGTCATCACTTAAGAATTTATTAGAAATGTAACTTGAGAGCACCCAAGCCTCTCTAGTCATTCCATAGTCCAATGGAGGAGCTTCATTTGAATATGATGGGCAACTATAGTGTGAAAACCATTAAGTTTGATCTTATCAGAGCCTCTCTCTATTCTTTGAAGATAGGCAGATAAGACTGTCCATTGTTGCTCTGTAGAATGCCCATAAATTTGAAGGTGCGCATCACGTTTAGTTGGATATGACCTAATCTCTCTCAGGTAACATGTATTGGTTTTTAAAAGCCCAATATAAAATCCATATCTGTTCCTACACAGCACTCTCTCTAGTCATGGACAACTGTGAATTTAATGTACATATGATCCATATTTCCCTCTATAAACCTCTTTATTTGTGGTATCAAAGATACTGGTGCACCAGTAATGATAAAAAGGTGCAAAGTCACTGTGAAGAAAGGGACCTCATATAACTCCAGGCTTTCCTTACTATTCTGAAAGCAGAGTCATTGACTCTCTCTAACAGAGAATACAGGTGTTGAAAAGCTAATTCACAGCTCCCCAGCCGTCTTCTTGTGGGGACAGCTTTCTTCTGCTCCAGGCAATAATTGTTTGACTGCTAGCCTAAATTGTCCTAGAGAAGAAAGCATAGCTATGCTTGCTTTTTATCCTGTGGATTTAGAGCAGCGTCTAGACTAGCTTTCAAAAAAGGACCAGTTCTTATACACAGTTCTTATACACAGTTCTGCTATAATTCATGCTGCCTTCCAGTTGCGACAGGAGGAACAAGATTATGAAGGCACCTGCTAATGGATCTTTTGTTCATTCTGGTGATACCAATCAGGTTTCCCAGGCTAGGGTAGAATGGCAGGTGTGACTGTCACAGATTCAGATTAGAGGAGCTTAGCTTGAAAGGCAAGGAGATGATAATTCAAAAGCAATTGGGTAGGGGCTAGAAAGCTGGCTTGAGCAGTTAAGACTGCTTCCTGATCTTCCAGAGGACCTGAGTTTAGTTCCCCTCAGCTTTATCAGGAAGTTTATAATTGCCTCTAACTCCATGGAAACCAATACATCTTCTAGACTCTCTAGGTACCACATCCATGTGTGAACAAGCTCCCCACCCCTACACATGCAAGTAATTAAAAAACTATTGAAAGCAATCAAATGATTGATCAGACTTAAAAACTAGAGCATTTAAGAAATACACCTTCTTGTTCCCATAGTATAAACCATTCTCTAGGTAAAAACAAGTACATAATGAGATTAATAGACAACATTGTATTAGTTATCTGGTGGGATACACAGGGTTGGTGTCATATCTATTTCAGAGATTCTACCAAACACCAATGTTTCCATTTAGTTTAGGTACACAACAAAGAGGCACTGATGAAACAGCAGGGAGTGGCCTGGAATAGCAAGAGCAGCTACCTGGATGGCTGCTTCTTATGTTAAACATGAGCTTCCAACTCAGCATCAGAAATGGAGTCTACAAGGAGGTTTGTGGGCTGGCCTCTTGCAGCAGAGACTTTCCATTTAGGAAACCTTCATTCTGTGCTGCAAAGTGGCACCCCTTGTGGAAACTTTTCGGGGGCGCCACGTCTTTCAAATTCAGAAGTTTGAGATTAATTTAATGTAGATGGCAGGTAAGGTCACCTTCTCTTTTTTATTTTGCATTTTTTATAAATTTTATTTAAATTAGAAACAATCTTATTTTAAATATCAATCCCAGTTCCCTCTCCCTCTCATCTTCCCATGTCCCCCACTGACCCTGGCATCCCATCCCTCATCCACTCCCCAGGGAGGGTGAGACCTTCCATGAGGGATCATCAAATCTGTCAAATCATTTGAGGCAGGGCTTAGTCCCTCCCCTGTGTATCTAGGCTAAGAGAGTATCCCTCCATCGGAAATGAGCTCCTCAAATCTGTTCGTGCACTAGGGATACATTCTGGTTCTACTACCAGAGGCCCCATAAACTGCCCAGTATTCCTAGCTGACACCCATGTTCAGGAGGCCTGGTTTGGTCCTATGTGGGTTCCCAAGCTGTCTGGGGTGTAAGGACACCTTCCAAGGACACTCTGAAACTAGCATTTCTTTCTCATATCACATATGAGTCAACTACATTTTTGGAAATCCAGTGTACTCTATTAGAGCAAAATTTTGCTCTGAGGGCTTGTGTCAGTGAAAAGAATAAGTGAATGTAAGGCCAGGTGCTCTAACTCCTTTGTGTATAAATGATTGCTCAAGCTTGTGCATGTGCACTCTCGAGCACACCCCCACTCAGCCTCCCCCCCCCACACACACAAATGCAGCTGACTTTTACCAGTTTTTTCAGGAAAACCTGAAGTTTCTATCTTCTGTTTTCTTTTGTTTTGGCATGGCAGTACTACAAAACCATATCAGGACTTGGGAACTGACACTCATTTTCATAACAGAGACTAGGTAGATAACAATACTTAGAGATGTTGGTGAGGTAGGAAGGCATCCCTGCCTGTTGTGTTAGCACAGACCTGGACTAGTTCAGCCAACATCTTTCTGGACTATCACTGTTAGTTTATTAAGTTGTCTTCTTCCTAGTTCAAGTCCTGGATTCTGTCCTCTGTGCTTTGAGTACCACAGCGTGTTCAAGCCTGCTTTCTGAAATACAGATATTGTTAAACCTCCCTGTGACCAGGAACTCTCAAGGGCCTCTGTACCTTCAATATAAAAATCCCAAATCTTCCAATGTTTTGAATTTAGTCTAATCACATTGTAGCTATCCTATTTCACATTTGTTCAAGTACATCCATATAAGGACACTCTGAAGCCAACATTTCTTCCTTGTATCACATAGGAATCACCTAAATACTTGGAAATTCGGCATACAAGATTAGACTGAGCAAAACTTTTCTCTGAGAGTTTGTGCCAGTGAAGGGAATAAATGGATGTAAGGCTATGTGCTTTAACTCCCTCCTTCGAACACACACACACACACACACACACACACACACACACACACACACACACACACACACAGTGCAGGTAACTGGAGGCTCAGTTCAAGGTCACATTTGCCTATTTTTCATCACTCAGCCACTGTAATTGGTGCTGGTTCTGCAGGGGCCTGTCTTATTCCTTTTTTCACCCAGGCAAGGCCTTCATTATCTCGTGGGTTTGTTTGTTATTTTATATCTCAAGTATCATCTTCTCTGAGGACATTTTTCTTTCCATGAAAGTCCAGAGAAGACCTCTCCTATTCCACAGCCATGTGCTCTCATCTGACTCTCTACCCTTTGAACAGGTACTCAGATCTTACTGTGGCTGAAGCTTCAGTGTGGCATGCACAGAAGGATATAAGCACAGATGCAATGAGGTGTGCATATGGAGGCTTTCCCACAAAAGGAGTGTGATGCCTCTTCCTTGGAGGGAGCGCTGGGGCTATTGGTAGATTCTTGCTTGGGAAGTGGGGAAGACCCTTAGGAGAGTCTTGCCCGTAACAATAATGAAGTTGTTGTGCTGATCATTGAAAATCAGAGTTAAAGACTTGAAGAGTGAAAGTAAAGTCACATTCACACTATGACTGAGGATGAATAAAGCACTGACAGATGGCAAAAGCATTGACAAGGAACAGGCTTCCTGAGATGTAGCAACAAGAGGGGTCAGTGAATGCTGCAGTGATGTTTGCTTATTTTGGAATGGCAACAGCTGAGGTCAAAGTAAGGTGGGGACCACAGAGTTTTCAAAGTGAACCAGCAAAGACCAAAGACTTTGGGAGCTGATAGGTTGGTAAGAAGTTCAGAGTCCAAGGAACACTGCCTGTAGATGGGGCGGGGGGGGGCCGGTTAGAGGTCAAGAGAAAAGTGGCACGTCCTGAGGAAAGTCTGGAGGCTCTGCATCCTGCCTTTTCCCTTGGCTCTAGAGAGTAAATTGCCACTACCAACAGGAGTGACTCCTAAGATTCCCTGATATGGAACCTGTGCCTTCCACACAGATTCAGGAGCCAGGCTGCCAATTTGATGAGGAAGGAAGAATAGCAAGATTTTATTCCTTGGGTGGGAGTGTAGGTGGAACCACAGCTAATATTAGTTCTAGGAGAACTGTTAATATCCCTTGTGCTGTGACTGCTCCTCATCTGTGTGAACGGGGACAGAGTAAGAGGTGAATGATAAACTATGCTTCTCTTCTGACTTACTCTCTTTGGTTTTAAATGCTTCCAGTTCTTTTGTCTCTCAAGCTAATTTTCATCACAAGCAAGAGCTACAGAGGCTGCATATTTGCTGGACTAGCACTATGAAGGAAAAAAAAGAGAAGAAGAAAGAAAGGTAATTGGATCAAAAATTTCACAGGAAAAATACCATGAGGGAACAGAGCTCTGTTAGACCAAATCCCCAGGAAGAAGGCTGAGAGGAAGTGAGCCACAAATAGCAACTGAGGAGCTTGCCAAGCTGTGCCCGGCTGATCCTGACTAAGACTGTTATATAATGAGCAAAGGCTGCTTTGCTAGTGATGAAAGGGAAACAAGAAAAGACACACTATCCACACTTTCCTCTCATTTACCAGACTGAACTTGAAAGGTGTCTTGAACCTCATAAAGAAGGTTGATTTTAATGTGTCTATCAGGCCCTTTTTAAGATCTTTGTAACTCCAAACCATTTTTACTTTTGGAAAACCCAACCTTTGCAATAATAGATCAATTTAAAAGAACAAAACATCAAAGTGAAGTCCTACTTGTGTGCTTATTTCCATATGAATTATTGTGCTCTCTCTCTCTCTCTCTCTCTCTCTCTCTCTCTCTCTCTGTCTGTCTCCTCTCTCTCCCTTCCTTCCCATGTGTGTGCATATCTGTGCTCCTATGTGAGTGTGGGCACACGTGTGCTACAACATACCTATGGAAATCAGAGGACAATCTCAGTTATCAGTCTTCACCTTCCATCTTGCTCGAGACTAGTAAGCACACAGGAACTGAGGAGTCTTCTGTCTCTGTTTCCATTTCATGGTAGGTATACTGGGATTATGAGCTGCTGCTACTACATTCAGCTTTTATATGTGTTCTGGGGATCTGAACTCAGGTTCCCAAACTTATCATCTTGCAGTTCTTTGGCTATATTTTAACTACTGTTTTTCAACACCTACTACAATTTCAGTATTGTATAACTATTGCATAACTAATGTTTTCTCCATTTTGTTGGTTATTATGAAGTTCATAGATCACGAATATTGTCTCTGGTGACATCCATGGATGGTGTATTCTGTTGATGGTTTGAAATTTTTGTTTCTCTAAGGAGACATTGTAAGTTGAAGCCAAAAACCCTGAAAGTTAATTCAAGTTCAAACATTGCATCTAACCCTGTGACCTAGGCAAAATCTTGTCTTCCTTTCTTTCTCACTCACCAGGGCCACCAACAGTGTAGTTTCTCTGAATTTTATATAAACAGACAGAAATGAAGCATATTCAATAAAGTGATCACACTTATGAAGGATATAGTAGGTTGCTATGGAAACAGATAAAAAGGCTAGAAAGTTCAAGGATGTAATTTTTTCCCTTTGTGAAAATATAGGTAACACAGACTTATTTATTTTTATAGTTTTGATGTATAGAGTCAAATAAGATAGGTATGTTGGAAGTGTTCATATTTGTGGTGTAGTAGAAACAATAAAGGGTGGCAGCCAGAAAATCTGGTTTTAAATTCCCAATTGGTCCTCTGAATAGCAAACAAAGTTGTGCCGGGACTCTAGCCTCCTTGCATACCAAGGAGTGTTCTTCATTGAATACTATCAGTCCAGAAGCTAAAGGTGTGACCTTATGGGGAAGTGAGGTCTTTTGAGATGTAAATGGGTGAAGACGAGGTTGCACTAGACTGGAACTTCCACCTATCAAGAGTTTTTATAAGAAGAGATAAATTTTGATATAGACACACAAAAAAGAATGCTGTGTGATTTTGGAGGCCAAGGTCACACAGGTTATGTTCATGTCAAGACATACCAGGAACTAAAGAGGAAGAGTTATTCTGTAGCACTGTTGAGGGAACCTTACCTGCACCTTGATTTTGGATGTCCAGCCTCTAGAACTATGAAAGAATAACTATCCATGTTGCAAGTTATCTGATGCTTAATAGCAGTGACATATCTGGGCTACTCAGGATATGACCTGAGTTCTGATACAGTGTTCTGTGAAGTAGCATCCAGGAGGTCCATCTGTGTTAGCCATGCCTTATATAACCTCTGCCTGCCTTGTTTACTGGCTGCCACCCTCATTTCCAGTTTTCATCTATCAGCTTCTAGTCATCATCATGTTCATTATCTTCTGATTCGTAATTACCTTTCTGACTTAGTATCATAGTTAGAGTTTCTTTTGCTTTGATAAAAGATCATAACCAGAAGCAACTTGTGGAGGAAGGGTTTATTTTGCTTACAGTTCCACATCACAGTCAATTATCCAGAACAGTTAGGCCAGGAACTCTAGGGCAGGAACCTAGAGAGAGGAGCTGATATAGAGGTTATGGAGGTGTACTGGTTACTAGCTTGCCCCTTATGGTTTGTTCATTCTATTTTCTTATGGCATCCAGCACCACCAAGTATGAGTTTAACCTCCCTCATCAATCACTAATTAAGAAAATCCCTATAGGATTCTCTACAGCCCAATTATATGGATGCAATTCCTCGACTGGGGTTCTCTCTTCTCAGAAAACTCTAGCTACTGTCATGTTGACATAAAAGTAGCCAGAGTATTTAGAATCACAGAGCATAAAATACATGGACTCATGTGTTTTGAGTGGCTCTCCAAGTCACTGTTGGCTTCTTACTGCTTTGTTGTTTGATTGGATAGAGTGACATACTAGATAAAATCAAAAGATGAAAACACCTTGGCTATTACAAAACTGTATGTAAGGTCAGATATTTGGATAAAAATGTTGCTTATATACAGACCAGAAAACAGAAGTGTGTTCCATGTACATCCATGGACAAGCACAGTGGTAAAGACATTGATTTATAATCTGGTCCCTAAAATGAAATTGTGTTCAGATGGCTATGCATTATAGTCAAATGGTACCTGAAGTTTCTTGTCTCTAAAGTGAACAGGAAGAGAGAGAATATCTCAGGTAGAGGATAGAAATACAGCATAAAGGAAAAAGTATGGGGAAGAATAAGTAACACTGAAGGCCTTTTGGAAAGGTCATATTGAAACCTACTACTATAGGTCATTGTTGTGGTTTGAAAAAGAATGGCCCTCATACAATCTTATATTTGAATGCTTAGTCATCAGGGAGTGACATTTGAAAGAATTAAAAGGACAGAGAGGTATGACCTTGTTGGAAGAAGTGTGTCACTGTGGGAGGGCTTTGAAGTTGCAAAAGCCCATTCCAGGCCCAGGGACTGTCGATCAGGATGTAGAACAGCTACTTCTTCAACACCATGTCTCCTGTGTGCCACTATGATGATAATGAACTAAATCTCTTAAACTGTAAGCAAGCCCCAATTAAATGCAGGAAATCTTTAAAGAATTAATAAAATACTTTAAAAAAAAAAATCACCTTTGAGAGACCCAGGGTCTAGCAGATCTGTAGCCATAACATCATTCCTGAGAAACCGGGATCTGAAACCTGAGCCAGTGAAAGGAATACTTTATCCCTGAACCTAGACCAGAGAAGAACATGTTGCCAGAGTTTCGTTGCCTCTAGTCGTACAGTTGTTTAGCCCCAAATAAACACATAGAGACTTATGTTAAATATAAACTGTTTGGTCAATGGCTTAGGTTTCTTACTGGCTAGCTCTCTCTTAAGTATTAACCCATTTCTGTTAAACTGTGTATTACAGTGAGGCTATGGCTTACCCACAATCTGTCATGTTACTCCTTCGGCAGCATGGTATCTCCCTGGTGGCTTCTCCCTGCCTTCTCTTGGTCTGTTAGCCCCGCCTATCCTACCAGCCTGACTACTGGCCAATTATTTATTTATCAACCAATTTATTCATCAACCAATAAGAGAAACATATATAAAGATGGGCATTCCCCATCAAAAATACTTGATGCTGAAACCAGAAGCAAAAGAAACTCACTTGTCCCTGGAATTAGAGCCAGTTAAAGAAATATGCCTTGGCCCTAAAAATAAAACCAAAAGGCTAAAAAGAACTATCGAAAGAAACCTAATTTAGCCCTGAAATCAGAGCCATCTCAGTTCCTAACCTTAAACCAACCAATCCCTTAGCAGGGAAAAAAAAAAAAAAACAGCAAGGAAGTAGCTACCTCTGGTCTAGAGGCATAACCACTCCTTGATCCCTAACTCCATGGGCTCTTCCCCCTTACAGGAAAAGCCAATCAGAGGCAGGCACTCCTCACCCCATAGAGGAGCAGCTAATCCCAAGTCTGTACAAATGCATGTTTGGAATTCTCCAGCCCCTCCCCTCTTTACCTGGATACTATAGAAACATCCTCCTGAAGTTGCTTGGGGTGTCTCCAATTCTGCTTCTGCTGCTGCCACCACTGCTTCTGCTACTCCTCCTGCTTCAGAAGGACGGACAGCCACAAGTTACATGAAAATGAAGACTCTTTGCTTTTACATTGGATTCAGTCTCAGTGGTATTTTGGGGATCTGGGCTTTGGGCATAACAACTTCCAGCTCCAACTGTCTAGCCTCTACTTAAGGTGAATTTTGAAAGCCATGAGTTTTTTAGGTGCCTATCAAATTCTGTTTTAGTGTTCCTCATCCTTAATCCAAAATTGGCGTTTAAGGTAATTTAGGAAAATGATTAAGAACCAGGCCTCTGAGGTTACACATTCATTTATATCTTTTAGAGTTGAATTGTGATAAATGTGCTAGTTTTAAATAACAACCCCCAAATTCACTGGCAATTCTGTCATCCAGTGGTGTTTTTCAGTGTTCATTTGTCTTTTTGGTTTTGGTTTGTCTCATATACTTAAATCTGGGCTCTACAACACCAGTAGAATACTATTGTATAAACATTTCTCGGGGAGGCAAACCTGTGTCTTTTTTATTCACAACAGAAAGAAAAGCAATGACAGATGAACAAGAAATACTGTATTCAAGTTTAGGTGGTGAATGCCTGGCAGTAGCGGCACACACCTTTAATCCCAGCACTCAGGAGGCTGACACAGGTGGATCTCTGTGAGTTGAGACCAGCCTGGTCTACAAGAACTAGTTCCAGGACAGCCTGCAAAGCCACAGAGAAACCCTGTCTCAAAAAACCAAACCAAAAAAGAAGAAGAAGAAGAAGAAGAAGAAGAAGAAGAAGAAGAAGAAGAAGAAGAAGAAGAAGAAGAAGAAGAAGAAGGAAGAAGAAGAAGAAGAAGAAAAGAAGAAGAAGAAGAAGAAGAAGAAGAAGAAGAAGAAGAAGAAGAAGAAGAAGAAGAAGAAGAAGAAGAAGAAGAAGAAGAAGAAGAAGAAGAAGTAGTAGTTTGGGTAGTGAACCAATTTTTTTTTAGTTTAATTTGTATTTAATTTTTAAGCCCTTTGCTCCATAGCTACATCTGGCAAAAGTTTACTGGTTATTAATAGAAGGAAGGGCTAAGGGAGAACAAGGGCATGAATGCAGGGTGAAATCTTGTATTACATGAGGACTGTATATAAATATGAAATAAGAAATATGAAAACTGGGCCAGCGAGATTGCTCAGTTGGTTTAGGGCTTGCTGTCAATTATGATGACCAGTGATTCCAAGACCATCTGGTAGAAGGAGAAAATTGACTTTGCCCAAGTTGCCTTCTGACTCCACATATGCACATGTAAGAACACACACGCAGAATAAATACTTTTTGGATGAAAATTCTACTAGACCTGAGGGAATAAGGGACAGAGAGGAAAGTAACTGTGCAATTTCAAAGGACACTCTTACTTTTCACAGATGAATACAAGACTTCACATAATTCTACAAGCTTATAAAACCATAAATTGGAATTTTCCTTCTTACCTTGATGAATTATAATTAACCAATATGTTTTAATAAGGTTATTTTCTGGATCATGGGTGACTTACAAACAGCTATACCACTGGAGAAGATGTCTATTTCCCCATCAATAGCTTATGTAGCCTCAGAGAGGTATGGTGCCTTCCTCCCCATAGAATCTGTTATCTCTAAGACTCTGGAATGGGGCAAAGCATCATGGACACCCCCTTCGCCACAGTGGGTAATAACAATTGCTGAAAGTTCAAAAGGGCATTGGCTATGTCATGCCCAGACAACAGAATTCCATTTCACAACATTTAAGTGAAACTGCATTAATTTCTAGAACAAGGTTTCAGAAGTTGGCAGCTTCCAGTTTTCTCCAGGGATGCTGACTGTTGCTTTCTAGTTGCACTCATCAAAGGACACTGGATCGCTCTGTGGAGTATCGTATGTAGGCATTCCAGCCAGAGAATCTAAGTGATAGGCAGCATCATCATCAGATGTATTAGTGTTCCAGCTATCAGGTGACTCCAGCTCTTGCCATCACTTCTCCCCCAACCACTGATTCACCTTGGCAATGAGGCTGTCCCCACCAAGCACTGCAAAGTTGTGAGCAATCTCAGTGATGGTTGTGCTTCATGCCAGTAACTTTAGAGCAGTTTGTTTGTTACACAATAGCATAGAACGAGAGTTGTTACTTCTTTTGACTTCTGTTTCCTCCTCTAAAGTGAAAAGAGGGATGGTGATCTCGTGATAGATTGAAAATAAAGCTAGTCAAAGTACAAAAGGCTAAGCACTCTCAGACTCAATTGCGACAAATAGTTCTTGTTATATTGGATAGTTTCACCATGCTTTACTAATGTGTTAATTAGTTTCATCTTGCTACAGTAAAATAACTGAGATCACTAAGTTTTAAGGAAAATGGGTTTCTCTTGATCAATTTTGGAGATGGAAAAGCACAGTATTCAGCTCTGTTGACACAACATATTGATAACACCAGGGTAAGAACATGAGTGAGAACTACCTTCTCTCCTGGAGCAGTGAAAGAAAAAATAATGTACAGGGTTCTACCATCCCTTCAGTGACCTAACAAACTACTCCCAGACCTCACCTGTTGTAAGTTCACATCTCCTAATCTCTATCTTGGACCCTAAGCATTTAATTTTGGACTTCAGGGATATTGTCTATATCCAAACCAATGACGGCTGATACAATGAATTCCAAAAGCAGTATAATCCTTTGTGAGTAAGTAAAACTGGCATATTGTGTGATGTCCACAAGCAGAGTTAAATTGGTGTATCCCAGGTGTCCATTCTATCCATCACTCTGTTTTGTATCTATGTAGTGGAACCATAAAAGGCACCAAAACCTCCAACACCCACAGACATAAATTTTACCCATTATTCATCATTCTCAATGGTATATGAAAGTGTATAAGCCTAAATAAAAGGGGGCCTAGAGCAAGCCTGGGAGCTCACTTCACTGGCTAATTGGGTCGCATTTCCTGGTATGGCAGAAGTTCTCAACCTGTGGGTTGCGACCCCTTGGAAGTTGAACAACCCTTTCATAGAGGTCAATTAAGACCATCTGAAAGCACCTATACTTATATTATAATTCATAACAATAGTGAAATTACAGTTATGAGCTAGCAAGATAAATAATTTTATGGTTGGGAGTCACCACAACATGAGGAACTATATTAAATGGTCACAGCATCAGGAAGGTTGAGAACCACTGTGATATGGTGTTTTCCTTAAAAATCTGGCTCTGCTTCCTGAGACAAACAGTTCTGATATGGGCCTCAATAGGCAATGAACATGTATGGTCAGAATGGGTTCAGAGAGCTAGAGCTGGTGGCATTTAATTTTCTCTTAGCTATTGTTTCATTTGCCACATGTTTTTAAAAAACATTTCCCATTTTGAAAATACAATAGTGAACTGCAGAGGAGATCATTTTTTATGTTCCAGGATATCCCAGGAATGAGGTTGGACAGTAGCATTGCCACGCAGTACATAAGTCATCATCTCTCGCCAAGGGAGTCCTGGGGAGATATTTATATAAGCCCCAGTCCCTGGTAGGGGAAGCCAAGGAAAATACTATGTCAGAAATGAATCCTTAGGACTTAAGAGTAGGGCCCTTTAGTATGATGGGGATAATCAACTTGAACTTGTGAGGTCCTCACTTTTGAACTTTCTGTTTTTCTGTAGGAAACCCCTTCAAACCAAAAGATAAAGAGTGAAAAAGATACTGTGGAGGGTGAAGATTGAATCCACCTTAAAAAGTTGCATGAAATAATTGTACAGGGCTCCCCAAACTAGAGTATCAAATTATCTTTCCCCATGCCACTAGGTCTACCTCGAAAGCAGCACCACTCTCCACACTTAAGAGGCACCAGGATAGTTCACCATGTTATATTACTTCTACATAGATAACAGCATTGGCTGGTGTCATAGAAATAAAGGAAGTGACACTAAATTTTTTTGCATGGAGAAGCTGTCCTGTATTGGTGCCATTAAATCAAATCCTACTCTGAATAATACATAAAATGACTTGTGATTTTCTTTCCCCCTTTGGGTGACTAATTTTGTTCGAACTCCAAAGTAATTCCTGAGAAATGGAAAGAGGCTATTTAAAAATGAACTGCAAGCTTGTCATTTTAAAAACTACTTTTTAAACTCAGGTCTCCAACTTCTCTGCTGGCACAAAGTGACAGAGATGAGAAAACCCAAAACTCAGTCCTCAATGGTGTCACAATTGAATAGGAAGATTACAGAATGTTAAATAGCCCTTTACAAAGCAATTTGAAGGAAATGGAAAACTGGAAATAAAATGTTAATTTTGGGGGTGAAAATTCTATCATTTCTCATATAAAACAAAGAGTCCTGTGATTCCTCTCTATTTTATAGCCCACCTAAGGAATTATTAGCATTCAATGACAAAATGGAATATTTTTTTCCAAAGAAGAAGATTTCAATCTCTCCTGTGGTCACTATATCATTTGTGGTGAGTATAATATTTCTATTAGGTTTTAAGTCCAGTGAGATGTTTTGAAGGCAGGTTACAGCATTAAGGATTATTACTAATAGAACTGAAATTATATAGCACTTTACATGAAATCTATTCTTTTTTCTTCTTCTAAAATATCACTTAAAAATGCATGTCCCAGTGCATCTAGGGTGACTTGGGAGAGTTTTAGCTTCCAGGTTTTACTGTGGGAACCCACCATTCCTAGCTGCTCTCTTCTGTGTCTATGCCACATGGCCCACTGCAGTTTCCTCCATGCTCTTCGAAATACTTGCTTATGAAATAAACCCATAAGACCCTTTATGTTGTATTCAATCTATGTTAAAATAGAAATATCTCTGAGAGGAATAAAGATGAAGGAGGGAGGTATATGGCCACTCCTCCTTCTCCTCTTCCACTCACTCAGGCCAAGGAAGAAGCTTGCTGACACAAATTAAATCCTAGAGTTGTGGAGATGCCTGGCCTGTCTAAAGAGCTTAAATTAAATTGGCATAAGCTCTTCTTTCCTTACATTCTGGGAATACTGTGGGATGTGGACATGGGCCTATTTTCTTTGTTGGTTATGGCCTCCAAAGGTCTATTTTCTTCAAATCTGTTCAGCTCACGGTCCTTCTCACTTCCAATTATGTGTTGTTCGTATCCTATCAGTGTCACTCCAACATGTTTCTCAGAACATGTCTGATGGGGGAAGTACTTCTGTGCATGTTTATCTTATTGATTGTTGAATAAATTCTGTTTGGCCAATGAGGCAGCAAGTTCGGCAGGACTAGGAGTCAAAGAGGATTCTGGGAAATGTAATAGACAAGTGGTGATCCAGGCAGGAAGTAACATAGCAAGGAGATTCATATTTAAGCAAGGAGAAAAGGAAGGGTCCCTTTTCTCCTCCGCTCTTTCTCCATCAACGCGATGTGATCTACCGGCAAGTGGGGACACCAATGGAAGGTGTCCGATAAGATAAGTCTTATAAAATATATAGATTTATGATAATTAAGACTGAGCTAACAGATGAGAAATCCTAGTCATTGGCCAAGCAGCATTTGAACTTGTAAATACAAGTCTCTCTGTGTATTAATTTGGGCCCTAACTCGGGCGGGGGGGAGGGGTTGGCGTAAAGCACACACGTGGCAGTGGGGCTCGGCGGCTTTTGGCAGAAAGATTTATCATAACACAGTCTCTTTTCTTCTTTTGCACACACAAAAGGCCTTAGTAACTGGTTTCATAGCACAAAGATGTGAGCAGCTTAACTATATTAGGCATCTCATTTTGAACAATGTACATTTGTCATTTCTACCAAGTTGGAAACTGGCTTTCCTTCAGCTCTGGTTGCTCACCTCCCCAAGTTCTCCTTCACCCAGCACCTTGTCAATTTGAAGGTCAGTTTTAGTCAGTCTGCTTCTTCCTTTTCCTTTACTTCCTGTTTTTGCTTTTCCTTTCCTCCTACAGGAAACTAAAAATATTCTTCTCTCAGAATTATGATGCTAATTTGTAAAATAAGAACTCCACTTGATGGGGCTGGAGAGATGGCTCAGAAGTTAAGAGCACTGGCTGCTCTTCCAGAGGTCCTGAGTTCAATTCCCAGCAACCACATGGTGGATCCCAACCATCTTTAACAGGATCTGATGCCCTCTTCTGGCATGTAGTCTCTATATGTAGACAGAGCACCACATACATAAAATAAGTAAACCTTTAAAAAAAAGAACTCCACTTGAAATTTTATTGTAGAAATGGTGTACCAGAGAACCATTTGAAGCTGAGAGTAGCAAGGAAACAGAAAAAATTTTATTGTAACAGGTACACAGAAGGGACCCAGAACAACAGAGTGACTTTGAACCCTGCTGCATCATACAACACAGCTTGGCTTGAATTTGTTCCCATACGTACACCCTTTCTCTGTTTTCTGGGTCCATTAACTTAGCTTCTTGATTTAATGCCTTTTACAAAAGTGGACAATGGTGTCATTTCATATTTTATTTTGTTACTGTATCAAGATTTCCAAATGTCACCTTTCTGAATGACTCTGACCACCCCTTCCCACAAGTTAATAGTATATCCAGACTCTTGCATGAATGATGTGGGATCATAACCTCCTTCAATTTATGTATCATTAAGTCTCTGGACTCAGCATAAGGAGACATTAATAAGCTGTGGGAGATGCAAAATGAGTCACTAGAATCAGAGACATATTTCAGACACTGGACCCAAAAGACCTGCTTCTTAACAGACCTGTCTGCTGTGAATTAACTTAGCAGCCAACACAAACATATGAGTCCTGCTTTGGAGCTTTGTCTACAAGCAGCTTCAAGGGGTGCTTCTGCCCTAAGTTCTTTTCTGTTATTTATTTACCTATACAAAGGGGGTTTGTAAACATTTCTAGAACCTTCTTTTTCACATGAAGATAGAATGTGGATCTACTTGAAGGGGTTTAAAAGCCCCAATCCTAAAGAACAGGCAATTATGGTACCACTCTGGCTTCAGGCTGTTCAACCTTTCATTTAGTAGCAACCCATTTCAGGGTGCTCTTTGTCTTGCCTCAGATTCTCTGAGGTAAAGAGCCTTTTTTTACAGGAAAAATTGGAAAGGAAAATATTTCCTGTGGAACCTCAATTAGACAATGGCCAGGAAAGAATCACAGACTCTTCAGAACACATAGTGTTGTCCCCACAAAAGTTAACTCTTCCCTGTGTGGTGGTAAAGGGCTTCTGTTAGACATAGGGCCTCTTACTAGGTTAGATCACTAGGCAAAAATGCAAGATTCTTGTAGAAGTTTGAAGACCAGATAAATGAGTAATGTGTTTAGTATATCCTGATCTGAATTATTCATTGTTTACCTGAAATTCAAGATTAAGCAGACAGTCTATATTTCATTTGCTAAGTCTGGCCAATTTAGCACTGGGGGAAATGTATTTGGTTCAGAGTGTGCTGTCAACATTGAAGCTCAGATACTTGATGTTGGCACAGACAGCTGCCCAACTCATTTATTATTTGTGGGAAATAAAGTGGCAAGAGACTCATATCCCCATGCCAGGAGATCTGTACTTTGTGCATGAAAGTACCTAAGCAACCTAAGCACCAGTAGTCTCTTGACCATCATGTCCTCCCTTTCCACAGGCCTGCCAAGCCATAGATATGACATCTTAGTTGTCTGGGATAAGCATTGACAATATTAATTCCTACAGACCTTTTTTGGTTAACATTCAGGGATGACTAATCCACCTACCCTCTCTTGACTGATATCACTTAGATTTAAAATTACCTTTGAATTAAATGCAACCCATTCTTGCTCAAATTAGAACTCTGTCAAATGTGATCTGACACAACTGCTAGGATATTTCATACCAATTTTAAGTTTAACCTTTCACATGAATCTTATTTTGCTTTGTTTAACCTTCATAGGGTCAACGTTCCCAGGTTCTATGTACTGGGAGTTGATGGCAAGCATATGAGAAAACACATACTTGGACAGAAAGGAAACTTTCTTTTTAGAGATCCAAAGAAATTAGAACAAAAGATAAAATAGTATGGTTTGGAGAGTTTAAGATTAGTTTATTTTTTCTGGCTGATTTACTTCAGGAAGCATGGGAAGATGACCTTCAACTTGATTGGCCTCCGCAGAAAAATAAAACACATCTGGCCACTTTCCTGCCACTGTAACAACAATTGGTACTAGAGCCCCTGTGACCTCAGTCTCAATCTCAGGAAACAGGTAGAGTCATGAACAAGGCAGGAATTAGCATTCTTCAGAAGTTTTGCCAAGACAAAACACTGCAGACAGAGTGATAGCGGCAGCAGCCTCCTGAACCACAGTCTTCAAAGACAGGCAGAATCCTGGCTTTATTGATGAGCCTTTGTACCGGAGGTGTTTGGTTTCCTGTGCACCTATGAGATGCATTTGCATTTAATGGGCAAATTCAGCCAACAGGCAAAAACCTTTCCCTTGCCAGCCCTGAGGGCACCTCCAGGACTCATTTTTGCACGCAGGCAGCCTTCTAGCTAGACAGGATTAGACTTTCAAAATAAAAGGTTTTTAATCAAAACAGTCTCCTTGTTACAGAATGTTCTTGGATAATGGTTGAAAATCCATACCAATATCGTAATAAACACAAAAGAGCATTGTAAAAGGAGTTCTTGCTTGATCTAGATAATAAAAACCCCTAGCCAGATATAGAGGAAAATGATGAGAGATCAGAGATAAGGAGCAAGCCACCACCACAACCTAACTCCTCAGTGTCTCAGCAGACCAGTGAGCAAATTCCTGTTCTCCTTGCTTATATCCTGTTTCTGCCCAGCTATGTCACTTCCTGTCTGTCTTTACAGACCTCCAGACCTATATGGTTAGCTAGTGGTAAGCTTATTCTCTGACCCTCAGAGAGGCATTATTTGTACAAGCAAAATATCACCACAGAGCATTTTTGCTATAATGATGAATGGCAGGTTTGCTATTTTTCCTGTATTCTCCATTTATTATTTAGTAAGAAAATGTTTCTAAATTATTATTTGATAATAGTAACGAGGCACAATATATATATCTGAAGAAATGAGAAACAAATACTTAGAAAATGCTAAGAAAATTAACTGTATAGAGTCTTAAAGCAGCAAAGGCAATAATACAGCTGTAGATAAGCCACTCTTAAAGGCAACTGGAGTTTTCATATGAGGCATTTCTTAATTGTTAACATTAATTTCCTCTAACTAAAAAAAAAAAGGCAGAGGGAATTATTTTTCCTCAAAACAAAAAGGAACTATCAACTTTTAATGGCTTTACAATTTAGGGACATCTTAGGAATTGTGCTTCCTTTATTTTTCCCTTCTTTCCTTTTTTTACTTTTCTTTCTTTTCTTTCTTTCTACAGGGTTTCTTTGGCTTTGGAGGCTGTCCTCGAACTAGCTCTTGTAGACCAGGCTGGTCTCAAACTCACAGAGATCTGCCTGCCTCTGCCTCCCAAGTGCTGGAACAAAAGGAGTGGGCCACCACTGCCTGTCCCTATTTCCTTTTATAATCCAAATAGTAGATCTATTAAGGAATTCTGATACCAAAAAGTATGGAGGTACTGTTCATGCATTGTAAAACTATTTATAAAGTTTTCTCTTGCACTTCAGTCTTCAGTTCAGTTGGCATTGACTCAAGTGTGTTTTATGAGTAGACACCCAAAGTGATTTTAATGAACACTCAATTTCCATTCTTTTTTCAGGGCTACCCAGATCATAAGTATACTGTTTTCATGGGTATGAGTCTGCAAGTATCAGGCCCTGGGTTCAATCACCAGCACTGAAAAAAAAAGACAAATTAGGATTTAACTGGGATCATAATGGATATATTCATAAATTTGTGCAGAATTTACATACTTACACAAACCATGTCATTCATGAAATATGGCATATCTCCTTATTTATCTTCTTAAACCTTTTATGAAATGAGATTTGGAATTCTGTTTGTACTGGTCTTGAACTTCTTAAACTAATTATTTTAAGGGCATATCATGTAAGAAAGGCTATTCCATCAGACTTTTATGGTTGAGTTCTTATCTTCTGAAACTTACTGTATAGAGAACATTTTTTTTTCTCTTTTGGAGACAGGGTTTATCTGTGTAGCTTTGGAGCCTATCCTGGCACTCACTGTGGAGACCAGGCTGGCCTCGAACTCACAAAGATCCACCTGCCTCTGCCTCCCAACTTCTGGGATTAAAGGCGTGTGCCACCAACGCCCGGAGAGAACAATTTTTTTTTTGTATTTTATTTATACATGCAGAAACTTTGTTTCCCACTGATTCTCATTGTCTACCCACCCACTCACCACTCTGACCTGTGTCTACAAATGATTATCTATCTGCAAGCAGCCAGTAAACAAGAAATCAGGATGAAAAGTTGTTTTATGTGTTTATGGCAGAATCAAGCTATGAGATTTGGATTCAAGTGCAAATGAGTTTGGGGAAGGAATCAGCAAGCACCCCTGAAAGGCTGAGTGACACCTATCAAGCAGTGCCTTGACAAGGCTAATTTTTCTGCACAACTTGCAATCTGCATCCACAACATGCAATCTAACAAAATGCTTCCCAGGACACCTAGGAAATAGCATGATACATGGATGAAAACTGGGCAGTTCAGGGTCTGGGAATGGCCTGGGTTATTTGCACACAGGATTTCTTGGGTTATTGCTGAGGGCTGCTGGAAATAGGTTGTACTAATTTCCCAGTACACACACACACACACACACACACACACACACACACACACACACACACACACACACAGTATAAAGCTCCTAGAAAAAGTCCCAGAAGAGCTTCGTCTACTCATCCACATTGGTAGTGAGTTCCTAAAGGGTCACAAACCCAGGAGAAGCCTGACTGCTATCACCAAGGGCATTCTATTCTTGAAATCCCAGGAGACTCAAATTCAGAATGATGTCTTCTTGGTTTTGGCCTAAAATTTTCAATAAAACTACCAGGTCCAGAATTCCCATTGTGAATTCTTCATAATGATGAATGCAACTATTTAGTGGTTATAGCATTGCAAGTACTTTTTCTCTTAAAACTATCAATTAAGTTATGTTTTCTATATTGTGTAAGTTTGGAGCATTATTTTATTATTAATGTGCTTTTATTGTAGCATGCATGAAAACAACAGTGGTATTGTTATTTTACTGATACTGATCTCTTGAGACTTAATTTTTTGTGTTGAGCCTTTTTAGGTACAGTTCAGCTGTTTATCAAGAAGCCTGCATTTAATCTTCTTGAGTCTCTAGTGTGTGTTCATTTTCTGCCATTAGTATCCCTTTTATTATTACTATCCTTTATTCTCTGCATTTATCTTAGCATTCTAGCCCTTTGAGATGCATGTTAGCAACTTTAGCCTTTATTCTTAATATATGTAATTACTACTACAGATTTTCGATTAAATAATGCTCCTAATTTGCAATCCATGCTTTAGTATATTCTTTTGTCATTTGGTTTAATATGTGTCCTAATGTTTTATTACCACTTCTCAACTAATCAAATGTTGAATATGGATTTCTTGATTGCCAACTGTGGCAAATTTCTCAGAAATCTTTCAGTTATTAAATTAAGGCTTACTTGGACAACAGAGAACATGTGTTTATGTATGATCTGTGTGATGGTTAGAGCTAATTTTGCTTCCTTTCAAACTCTTTTGAGATAGGGTCTCTTTTTATAATTCATTGAACCTGTGTCTGCGCTTACGTATGAATTCCTGTATTTGCAAGTCAAAGGACAACTTTTAGGAATCAATTCTGTACTTCTACCACATGGGCCCAGATATTAAACTATGTATCAGCATGAGCTTTTACCACCTAGGTAGCCTCACCATCTCCCTGCTTATGTGTTGTTTGTAGCCTAGGTTGCAGTAAAGCTCAGGTACCTCCAGCTTCCACCTCCTGGGTTCTAGGACCCAGGCTTGCACCACACAGGCTTTTATTCTGTATTATGATGTCACATTTCTTCTTTGCTCTTGTTACTGACTGTCAAGTTCTCCCACCAGGAACTATGGACTATGGGGTTAAGGTTTCAATGTCTGGATGGTGACATCAACAGACTTCCTCACAGTTTGCTTCCTATTTCTTTCATGTTCTCTCAGCTCCCATCACTTACTTGACTAGTAGTAGATGGTTCTAGGTTCCCAGTGGTTTTTTGTTCTGATAGATTAAAACTGTGAGACCAAAACGAGATCCTGTACCTTGCATGTTAAGGTTTCTGTCTGTCCTGTGTAAAGTCCTTATAAATGAAGGTTTCTATTTGTACATAAGAATAAGGTCTTTTTTCTTAGATTTTTTGTAACCTCCAAAGCATGTGTTTCAACCTACACTAATCTTGTGAGCCCATTCACGTGATGTATGTGCTCACCCTTGGTCCTTCCCTTACATTGGACTTTTCTAATAATGTAAAACAGCCAACTCTCTGGCCCCTATAAACAGTTTATCTCTCCTATAAAAGGGGCAGCAAGAGGCTGCCAGGGTCTGCTCTCTTAAATCCTGACTTAGGGTGAGACAGCCAAAACCAGGTGCACCTCAAAATACAGCTTGTTTAATTGGACAATCATGGAGTTGGTCTTCTTGCAATTCTCAGGTTTAACAGGATGTCTTTTTTAAAATCACCACCCAACTAGCAACACCAGCTGTGCAATAATTCCAGGTGAGGAATCTGAGTCCTTGCTCAGTTTCCTGTGTTCTTCAACCTAGACTTGTATCTGCTTCCTTCAGTTGTTATTTAGAGATTTTTTTACCTCCTCCTCCTCCTCCTCCTGCTTATTCTTTTCTTTTTCTATTATCTGGCCTTGCTTAGTCAGTAACTTCTTTTGGAGACTAGTATGATTTCTTTCTGTGGTTATCTCTTGATTGCTATACTTAGTATTCTGCTAATCGTTTGAAGTTCATCAACAAATGCTTTTTGGCTTATATACTAGTTTATTTTTTATAAAATCACACTAAGTTCTTGAATTTTATCTATTAAGTGTAGATAGTTATATTATTAACATCTTTTCTGCCCTTACTAACATTGGTTCTTGGTTCTACCAATTACAGACAAGGTTTGTAGCCATTTTATCTATGTTCATGTATGAGTTATTTAACAAAGGCCTTATTATTATGTATGGTTTAGGGAGGTCACACAGTACGCTCTGACACCTAGAGTCTTTCATCCTATAACTGCCACTAGGACAGCTGAAGTGGCTCCTTAGAGAAAGGAATAATGTGTTCTACTTTTCAAAGGTGAGGCACAGCTTCTCCTGGGAGCTGTGAGGAGTAAATGTACATTGGACAGTAGCTGTCAAATCTTTCACACCATCTTGCTTTCAGGACCACAGACCTTCTGTTCACTTTCATTGATCTCAGTCCTTTGCATGATCTCTAGTTTTCATGTGTCTTAAAGCTTCTTTGCTTCTTCCACCCAGACTACACCTCAGAGTTTCTCACCCTTTGAGGAGGATCAAAGAACTTTTGGGTCTAAGTTTGCTCCACCAAAGTCCATTTCAGAGGTGCCTTCACATTTTTCTTTTTCTATATGCACCCTTAGACTTTTAGGATTGTCATAAAATTTTAAATTCTTGCTCATGATATGGGTCTTCTACCACCACCCAATTGGGGATTATCTCTCATGTCAATATCCATAGAACCATAGTTGATCCTCTCTCATTTTGCCATTTGTCATAAGTCATAGTATGTGGCCTCACTACATGACTAAATTATAAATCTATCTTCTCCAAACTTTAAAGTTCTCATTTTGGGCTCTATATTTCATAACATGGTATGTGTCCATAACTGAGTTTTGGTTTTGTAACAAAAGCTCAGCTCCTTAACTCCTGTCAGTTTGTTGATTCCAGTGATGACTTGTGGTATCAGAAAATCCAATGACAGCTTGAGATTGTCATGGAGCTGATCTCTACTGAGCAAAACCCTCACCCACTAATTCAGCTGCAAGTTTCCATATTTTACAAGCCCTATAGTTTCAGGATAATGGAAATATAGGTAAGTTAGCATCATTTTACTTCCAGATTGCACACTAACAACCTGTGGGACTAGTAGGTAGTCTACAGTAAAAGTTAACGTGGCTAAATCTCTGTAGAAGCTCATAGATACATTATGTTCATAGTCTTATTATAAAATACGATTTGCCAGATTAATTTCCTTTGGTTTGTTAGGGAAATACATTAAGGAATCTACCAGATGATATGTGACCTTCTACTAGGAAACTCTAATAGAGATGACTGATGTGTATCTAGGAAAGAAAGGAAACTCTACTAAGGAAGGCATCCATTTAAATCAATGAGTGAATGTAACTGAAACTAGAAACTAACTATGATTCCAATAAGTTCACTAACAGTTATTTCTTATTTATTGACAGTTGCAAACATACAAATTTAGAATGATCTTTAGAATGTTATCCAGTGGAGCATGAGATTGTGTTTGTGGTGGTATCTCATCAAGCATTCTTGAACTCATCACTTGGTGTGAAGTGAACTGAGTTGTCAATTATTTCTGACTGCTTATTTGGAAGAACAAATCAAATTGGTTGAGGTTTATCTACAATGTGACTATTCTACCCACCCCAGATGAAGAGAAAACAACATTTAAAAGAGAATACAATATTTAGGTAAGAGACAGAGAAAATATGGAAGCCACAAAATCATAGAGAACCCAGAATCCTTGGATTATGCTAACCTGGATTTCTATCCATCAGCAAGATATGAGCCATTCTGGGGAAAATAGAATCCTGGGAAAGATACTCAGCATCCTTTCCTATGTACCAACATTCCACAACAGCACAAACACTGGATGAGAGGGAAGAAAAGAAAGGGCAAACATGTATCTAGGAAAAAATGGTTAGGAGTCTGAATGGAGAAGTCATTTCAGAAATGACTCAGAACAGAGATAGCAACATTGGCTTTCAGTCTTATTGAACTCTCACAAAATTTCCAAGCCAGCAATGCTGTAATTACTGGGCCTTTAAATAAGATCTATGTGTTTTCTAAGGCAAATGATGTAGTTAGTGAGTAATATCTCATGGGGAATGTCCTTCTGTATGCTATGAATATATGTTTCTCTTATTGGTTGATGAATAAAGCTATTTTGGCCAAAGAACAGGCAGTATGTAGCCAGGCAGGAGATATAAGTAGGGATACCTAACCAGAAGAAGACTTGGAGGAGAAATGCAGTGAGTTTCAAGAGAGAGGGCATGCAGCTGCCAAAGCAGTAACATGCCAGAGCATTACAGGTAGGCCACAGCCTTATGGCAATACATAGTTTAATAGAAATGGGTTAATAATTAAGAGACAGCTAGCCAATAAGAAGCCTGAGCCATCAGCCAAACAGTTTATAATTAATATAAGCCTCTGTGTATTTATTTGGGACTAAGCAGCTGCAGGACCAGGAGAGACAAAAACTCTGTCCTCAAATATCAGCAGTCAAATCTACCTGAAGGCACAGTTTTGATGTTTGAGGATTTGAGCTCCAATTACAGTTCCATTCATTTGTGGCTGTATGATGTTTGCCAATTTTATGTTTGTTTTTGTTTCCTAAACTCTTGTGTGTTTTTCTCTGTGTTGAAGGAAATGACAAAACCAGGAGCACACCATTGTTGTACATTATGATATATATTATGATATACCTCATATGTTTTATGTATCGTACACATCATTAAGGATAAGTGTAAAATTACAAAATTACACATTATCATACTAGAGTGGATGATATGGAAATGGGAAGTGTCTAGTACAACAGTATGAAAGAAGAGAGCTCTTTTTTATAACTGGGTCACTGCTGCATCATCATTTCTGATTTTTCATCATGTCCTCTTTAACTGAACTTTGCTAACTACAGAGTCTCTGTATCAAATTGAGACACAGTTATTATCCATGAGACACCATTTGTCCTGTCTTAGAGGCCAGAATACATCTATTAAAATCTACCATCCCTGCTCAGCTGTGAAAGAGAAGGCAGACACTGCAGCCCAAAAGCATGTCAGATATACCTGATAAGGGATGGGGTAAGGGTGAATGCATCAGCTGAATCTTAAGAAGCGTGTTGGAACCCACCTAGTGAAAGAGGGACCTCAGGGAGATGTAAAGTGGAAGACGAATACTTCATGAGACTGTTGCAAAGTAAAAAAGCCTTACTCACCTGGACGGCTGTCTTCAAGGTGAGTTGGTCTGCTCTCAGTGATTGGAGTAAGAGCGTCTAAGGGTGTAGGAGGCAGTCCCAGTCACAGGAGGGGAACTAAGGTAGAAGAGTATTGAGGCAGGAGATGCTGCTGATTCTGAGTCAGCACCATCACACATTGCACAAGAAGTGGAGACAGTTCAGTCTCGTGTTCCTGCCATGTTCCTAGCGGGTTTCACATCCCAATTAGCTCTGTGACCCTAGGAAAAGTGTGATCTCTGTAAGCCTCTCCTTTTCTACTGCAAAAATTGACCTAAAATACCTACCACACAGGGTGACTGTGACAATTAATTAGATAAATGATTGCAGATATGGCATTGTAGGAGGAATAGCAACTTGAGACTCAAATGGCTAGAGGCAAGAAGGTGAGAGAGATTCGGGAACAGCAGGAGCAAGAAAGGTCTGAAGCTCAGGGCAAAGAGGCACCAAGGGACAGAAAGCAAGAAGAATGAAACCCTATTTGGTAAATGGGCCTGGCTACTTCATTTGTGGGGTTCAGTGAAAAATGAAATGTATGGTCCTTGTCCTAGAAGCAGGAAAAAATGCTTCTTAAAGATGCTGAAATAGAAAGCTTTATTTTTAGAAGTGTTTTCTGCTCATGTATCAGCACAGCATGGCAAACTCATAAACATATAAATACAAAATAATACTTTGCTTTCATAGTTTCATATGATGTTAATATTGAGTTTTTAACATATAATATTTCCATTTATTATGAGTTATTTGTCTTACTTCCTTACAAACTCTTGTTAAGCCAACAAATACATGCTTTTGAATTTCAATTTTCAAATGATGCAACTGAAAAATCTGTCTAGTACCATTCCTAAATGCAAGGTTATTATAAATATTTTTGATAATTTTTACCTTCTAGAAATACTGATCTCTTGATACAACTACCATTTAAGGACTGTTAAAAGTGTTTGTGGATTGTGATAACTTTGGGATACCAATGGCCGAGTATTTTAAAACATTAATACTAGTGTCTATAAGGCTTCTGATTTTAGTGGGGGTGGCTGATTTTTTTCCAAAAAGATATATATCTTCACAAAAATCACTTTAATGTGAGGTAGAATTTTATTTTAAATGTAAATTTACACAGTGGCATTGTAAAGATTTTTCTGACATCTTTTATAACTCTCTATAAAAGTGGCTTCATTTTTGCCCATAATTCAAAGCACCCATTTATGTATTTTGCTATACCAACTTCAATCAAGAAGAAAAGTTAGCCATAATATTACCTCATTTGATAAAAAAAATTCCAAGCGTCATACAAAAATAATTTTCTTTTGAATGTAAAAATCCCAATGTTGAATATCTCATTCTAAACTCTTGGATGTTTCCTTTGTGATGTTGGTTGTTTCAAAGCTGGCAACTCTGAATTCTTTGAGGACTCTAACTTTCTGCTTGATGAACAGACACTTGTAATGCTCTGTTTGGTCATAATTTATTACCAGAGTGCATTTTATATCGGGAGTCTATGTCATAGTGCTTAACCTAGTGAATCAATATTTTCACAGGTGACACTACAAGGACCATAAATACCTTCCTCTAGGGTCTTTGGCTATGCCACACCTAGTGACATCATATAACCACTACTAATACCACCAATCCAGGCCCTTCCACCATCTCCAAACTGTCTCTAAGCATGCACACCTCTGCTAGATGGCACTGTAAATTGTGTTGCCTAATGTTGCTTAATGTGCCCCCAGACCTGAGTCCATGAATACGACCCCAAACCCCTGGAATATCTTTCTAACTTGTGTTCATGCCTTATGGTCCTATCAAATTTCTCTTAGAAAACAAATTCGAAGATGAAATTGTTTAAAAGTTCAATATACTTGTACTTCAACACTGAACCTAGTTTGGAACATACATCACAGCACATGAAGGTGGATTCTAGTTCCTATTGCCTTGTTCTGATAAGGCATTCTGATCATATTGACTTAGGAGGGAAGAAAAGGGTTTATTTGGCTGATACTTCTAGGTCACACAGTCAATCAAGAGAAGTTAGGGCAGAACCCAAAGCAAAATGCTTCTTGCTTGCTCACTCATGGGCTCAGGATCAGCTAACTCTCTTATACTTGACAATGAAATGGTGCTTCTCACAGTGGGCTATCCTCTCTTGCCAAAAAAAAAAAAATTAAGACAATCCACCATAGATAATTCCCAGAAGCCAGTCTAGGCTGGATAATCCCTTATATGAGATTCCTTTTGCAGTTAACTCTAGGCAGTGTCAAGTTGACAAGGCTGACACTGCATAGTATCATTTGTGCGAAGATAGAATGGCATTTCCACACCAAAGAGATGGAAGAGAAGCATATACTAAATAGAGAGTCCAGTTTTGTAAATTTCTGAAGGAAAGAAAAGGGTTCTGTAAGGAGATACACACCTATGTCAATATCATATTTTTATATCAGGTCCAGCAACAATCTCATTGCTCTGACTTGGTCTTCTGAGGTCAGTGTGTGTTTGAGCATAAGGGGCAGTGTCCCCTTGAACTGGTGGTACTACTCTTTCTGTAGAATGGAAGCAATTGGTGTAGGTGTTGGCCTGGTTTGGACACCAGAAATCTGGTGGATTTAAGCAGGTTATTTGCCAATGGAATAATTGGAATGGCTGACATTGGTGGCAATTATGGTGGTCATGCAGTAGCACCAGAGGTGGCATAACCAGGGACAGAGAAAGGACAATGAGGAGCACACTGTGATTCCAGGCAAGAAGGGAAGCTGTTAGAGCCTCACTCAACTAGGAAAAGCTTGCAACCTTGGACAAAATTTGGTTAAAAAAATTAGAACAGAAACACAGAAATGAAGGGTGCAGGCTTCTGTGTGGGGAATTCCAACTCATTTTATTTTTCTTTTACTATTTCCTTGTATTATTTTTGAAGAGCTAGAGTTTATTAAAATGTATTTTGACACAGATATTTTCCCCTTGCCTTGGGTGTTTTTCCTGCATGTATGTCTGTGTACCATATCCATTTCTGACTTATGGAAATGAGAAGAGGGCATCAGATCTCCTAGAACCAGAGTTACAGATGGTTGAGAGCTACCATGTAGGTGCTGGGAATCCAACCCTGGTCCTCTGGAAGAAGAATCAGTGCTATTAATTGATGACTCATCTCTCTAGCTTCTTAACATAGATTTTAGGCCAGATATTTAGAGAAAATGAAAGTGCTAGGAGGAAGATAGAAGACACCCAATGAGAATTTCTTAAGAAGACTTGTTCGACGATTTTCTAACTCAAGGGATTCCATCTCTGACTGTGCATCCTTAGATGTTCTTCCAAGATCTACATCCAACAAAAGGAATTAGTGGTAACTAAAAAAAATCACCTGCCTACACCAGAAAAGATTATTATTTTATTTGAAAATATATATGGAAAAGTTGGAAAATATTCCTTTCCAAGATACAAATGGTTTAATAGCATTGTTCTATGAGGGCTATTCAGCTTCATGAACCTCCTTGGCTCCATCCTCCTTTATAGAACTCAAGATTTACTAATATTTATTCAATCACATTAAAAAATCTTTCATATTTTAAATAGGTTCCCTAATGCATTACATATATATGTAAATTGTATATAATGGTGATCCTAGCTTATTTCCCAAATGCATATGGAACACAATTACTTTTTCTTTAGGTTACTAAGTAAAACCATTTTCACAGAAGTGGAAAAAATTTTAATATCCTCTTGAATTATTGACTAATGTTTTACAGACTTGGCACATTTTTATGAAAATATGTAACTCCAAAATGCCCTTACTTTTATTGAACTCAAACTTTAATTTAAGCTGCCTATTTCTGATAGGTTGGGAAAAACATAGTTCAGATGGAACTATGCAGTAATTTCACTTCTGTATATGTAAATGATCCATCAATGTTTACTCAGAAAAAAATGTTCCTTTTGAAATGTCACAAGCAAAAAAGAATCACTCTAATGCTGTCATTAGCATTTAAAATATGCTATACTCCAAAACATTCCATTTGAAAAAAGTTCTGAGTCAGGGTTTCTAAGAACACCTAAGCACATCACTCCATGGTCAAATTTATCTTTGAATTTAATATAAGGAGATGTATAGGCTGGTGTCAGTTACTGAGCTGCTGAGAGCAATTCCTACTGGCTTGTGGATAAAAAGACAGAAACAATAGGTAAATTGTTTACACATTCAACATCCATTCACTTGTTCTTCCTCATCCAAAGAGTCCAAGTTTTCCTGGAATGCACCAGTATCAGCAAACATCTGCTCAACTCCATGTGAAAAAGGGGATGAGAACATTGATGATGAATTTTGTGGGGAAACTTGGCTCTTCTCTGGAAACTGAAGTTCTCAGAAAATAGCCACATCTATATTAAGGGTTCTAAAGGCTGATTGACCTGTTAGAACTTCTAGATTATAGAGAGTTGGAATGATGCATACTCAGAGACACATTTTCTTAAGCTATGTTTAGCTCTCTTAACAGTCATTAATTACCCACTTAAGTTTTTGACCTAATGTCAGTGTGACTACTGATAAGTTAAAACTTTTACAAGGTATTAACTGAGCAGGCCCCTAGCTTCAACCAAATCAGTCAGGTGATGATGACATCAGATACCTAAAATCTACAGCAATTTCCCTCAATTTGCCCTAACCAGTATACCAAATGATCCCAACAATGTATTAAAAAAGGCCTTGATTTTTATGCCTTTCTACTGTTCAGTAGTGATAAAATTTTATGTAATTTTCACATTGGATCATGTCATTCAAGACAATCTGAAACCATATATCTGCTACACAGTCACTTAAGTTTGATTGAGAATAATCTCTTGTTCTATAGAAAAGCATAGTCAATAAACATCTAATAGCAATTTTTCAATTCAATGATTTATCAGGCTGTATATTTTCATATTGATTACAATAAATTTAAGTCCAAATTTCTAAATTAATCTGACTAGTGTTCCTACTTTGACATACGATGGGAGCATTTACCAAAAGAAAACAAAGTTAGATTATATCCTTAAAACAAGCTGGGTTTTACAAGTGTGCAAACAGTGTTCCATGTGCAATCCAGCAAAAATGCTTGGGTTTTCATTAACATGGAAGTTACATAGAGATATTTACTAATGCTGCTATTTGAAAAGATATTTTAATCAGGTGTGTGTGTGTGTGTGTGTGTGTGTGTGTGTGTGTGTGTGTGTGTGTAAACAGTACTCAGCATGGTGAGCTTCTTCAAAGTAACTGATCTGTTATTAACATCACCCTGACACCATGATGAAAACTCAACCCCAGCAGTAACACAGACCCTCTGGACTGGTTACCACACACCCTCTCCCCAAAGGTAACCAAGACCCTAACTTCTGAAAGCCTTCTAGGCTTATTTATTTCAGAACATCTGTAGGTATAATTATTTATATACAGTGTTTACACTCTTTGCTTGGTTTTCTTTGTCTAACATGTTTTTATGAATGAATCTATGTGAATGCACAGAGTAGCCATTTACTTGTTTTCCTTTATCTATGACACTCTATTGTTTGAATAGACCATAATTTATTTTTCCATTCTTCTGGTGTTTTGTTTAATTTTTAAGGCAGGACTTCACTATGTCACCCAGGCTGGCCTCTAATTAATGATTCCCTTGCTCTAGTCTCCTCATTGCTGGGACACAGGTGGGTAGAAAACACCCTGACTTGTTTGCTCATAGTATTATTGTTGGTTTGCTTTTGGATTGTTCCTGTTTGGGGCAGTTACTCTTATTGTTACTATGAACATTTGGGTTCATGGAATTTGTATACATAGGTATACGGGATTACAGGGAGATGGGTTAACACAGCTACCACCAGCTTTAGGAGATCAGCAAGTTTCTCTAAGTAGCTGTACCATTTCAAGTCTCCATAGCAATGAGTGAGAAATCCATCATCTATGTTAACTAGCACTTTGCTGTTCTTTAAAAATTATTATTGCTATTATTTTAGATTACAAATACTTTTCCTTTTCTATTTTCTTACTTTAAAATAACAATTCATGTGACATTTTTCTGTGGTTTAGTGGCTTAGCATTTTTCACAGTCTTCATGACCATTTGTATATCTTCAGTTTTTATTGGATGTTCAACACTTCTACACATTTTTCAACCTATCTAACTTAAAAAACAATCATATTCCTGGTAGCTCCCAGCAATCCTTGTTTACAGGTCTTGTGACTGACCTTTACAAATATGTCTTCTCATTGTTGCCTGTTTATTTTCTGCAGGTCTCTTCTAATCAAAAGAAGATTTTAACTTCAATTATATGCCTTTAAATATTGTTTTGAGGTATCATACTCCACTTACCCCTGGATCTTTTGGTATGATAGTCTTCATTCTTCTATGATAGTTGTTGTGCTTCTAGAGTAATAAATGGTTATTCTAAGTTTTCTTCATAATTTAGATTGATAATCATCTGATAATCATATTTTGATTCACTGTGAGTTATAAGTAAGATTGTAAAATATCACTGTTTTACTTTTCACAGATATTTTGTGTTATATACAGGTATCACATACTGCAGACAAAGTTATATATGTATGTATATGTACATATTTTTCACATGTGTACTATATATGGTATAGGTTTAATCTACTGCACATGTGCCTTATACATATTAACCAGGTGATTGACATAAATGACATTTTGTCAGCAGCAGAGGGCACAGTTGATGCTGGTCTTACAAAACCATAAGTGATCTAGAAAATACCTATTGCCTAGTGACACTGTCTCACTTATTTGTGGTGATGTTACATTGTCAGTAATGTAAAGTATAAGATATACAGTGAGTGACATACACTCAATAATGATAAGTGACTATTAGCAGTTTATTTACCCACTATAGTATTATACTATTTTTAGATTATTCCCCTCCCTACTTATGAAAATACACTTGAAAAGTTGTGTTAAATTGGTTGCAGCCTCCTATATCTTATGCGTATCATTATCCCACTGCTCAGAGAAGCCTGTCAAGTGATTTCCCCTTACTATCTGGGTTGTGTAGCTATACCATGATGCTTGCACATTGACAAAATTCCCTGTATGACAGGTCTCAGGGCATAGCTCCTTTAGTAAGTTGAGCATGACTGTGTATCTAATGTTTATTACATGTGAGTCATATGTATGCATATACTGTGCAAACATTCATTAAAGGTGATTATCAAAAATGTCAACATTTTATCAGTGTCGATGAAAGGCAATTGTATTCTAGAAATTTTCTAATTCGATTAATAACTTAAAATAACTTTCATCATTTTTCATAACCTTGAGACCTCTTAGAGAATAAGTTCTTTTTCATATCAGCATTGGTAGATTTGTGTGCTGAACTTGAGTGCTTTTTACTCTTTTTTTTGGGGGGGGGAATAATGGTGTTTTAAACCTAGGGTCCTATATATGTCAAATAGTTCTACCACTGGAATACCTTCCCAACTCCTGAAATTATCTATTATCTATCTATTGAGATCTTTCTTTCACTTTTTTGTTCTAGAATATAGATCTGCTTTTTTCAATTTTCATTTCAATTAGTTATTATTATCTGCTAAGTATATACAGATTAAATATTTTGGTTCCACGCTTAAGGGCTGTGTGTGTTCAATTTATCTCTAGAAATACCTTTTTTCAGGGTACATATCTCTTGGGTTAGTTCAGGCTAGGTATTTTCTTTCCAGTCATTTTTCCAATCTTCTAAATTCTTATATTTAATTTCATTTTCTTCAAGCAGAATACAAGATTAAAGAAATCTAATCTGACAGTTGGTATAATTGAAATAGCTAATTATATTTAGGTATCTATACTTTTATTATATTTTGCTCTTCTAATCACAGAGAAATTAGAAGCTGACAGGGTAATAATTAGCTTCAAGTAGATATAGAGAACACTTGTCAATGATAGAAACATGGTGTGATAAACTCAATGTTGAACAGTCAAAAAGCCTAAGCACTTAGCACAGATACATTGAGTCTACCTGGCATTGTGAGTAAAGCTTGCTTCCCAATTCAGAATTAGTTGAAAACTTGCCTCCAGCAATTCCTAGTCATTTAATGTTTTTCAGTTAAACAATTTCTCTCACCTATCTTCAATTTCCTTATCCATTAAGTGAAGAGAATCAATACTAGCTAAGACATAAGGATGATGTGAAAATTAGTTATAGTTTATGAAAAGCAACAAACACAAGTCCTCCCAAACAGCATAGGTTAAGATCAATGGTGTTTAGAATTGCAAATAAGCTATTAACTTGGTCGTTGTGGCAGACTGATGAACTTGACAAAGTGGAATGTTTCATTATTTTACAGGAGAAACATTGACCTAGAATCATTGTGCATTGAAGTTTAGCTCCTGTAGTTGTGATTATTAACACTGTCCTTTATAGAGATGAGTGGGCAGTGGGCTGAAGAAAAGATCCAATGGTTGAGAGTCAGTCCTGTACTTGCAGAAGACCAGTTTCCAGTATTCTTATCAGGCAGCTCACAACTACCCATAATTCCAGTCCCAGGGGGCGTGACACACCTGGCCTTTTCGGACACCTGTACTTCTTTCTGTATACTCACTATATGGGTATATCCTGATACACATAATTAACCTACAAGTAAGTTAAGAAAAACAAACAACAATAAAAAAAAAACACAGAGGAGGAAGGAGCTAATCAGACCACATGATCTCTGACATTGTATCATTTCTTGGTAGGCTGCCTAACATTCGCTTTATTTTCCTTAAGTCTCTGTCATAGCTCCAGATGTCCAAGAATTTTCTTTTCTACTCATGTAACTAATCACTCTCAGTACTTACTAGATGCAGATATGAAAGCATTAACCTGTCCATAATTAAAATTTCATTCTGACAATGATTAAAAGTCACAGAGCCAAATTGGAGAGATGACTCAACAAGGAAAATTTCCTCTTGCCAAGCCCCATGACCAAAAATCATAGGGCAAAAGGAAAGAGTCAACATATACAAGCTGTCTTCTGTCTTCACATAGATGCTATTGGAAGTGTCCCTCGTGCCAATGAACAAATACGTGTAATAAAAGATTTTAAAGTCATACACATTTATCTTTGTTAAAAATGAATGTGCTTATATATGTTTCCAAAGCTCCCCTTCTAGAATCGGAAATCCATGGTTATATGGAATCAGTAGATCAAATATTAACAGTAGAATTATGTGCAAGTTCTGCTTTGAATTTCTTTTGGGTGACTTTAGGTTTACTGCCAGAATGATAAGGACACCCTGCTTTGAGAACTCTGCAAATAACTCTTTGAACTACCGAAGCGTTCTCCCCCACTTGACAGGATTTTTTTTTTTGTCAGGGACGTGTAATAAATACTTACTGATATGTCCTTGATTCCATTAATATTTTTGAGACCGTGATGCTGCTTTCTACTTCACAGTGGGAACAATCAGGATGGACTCTTGAAATTGCTTCTACAGTTTTATGACTTGTTTAGAACTCTTCATCCACTTTCAGAGAAAAATGGGCATATACAAGTTCACCTAAAATGAACCTCTGTGAAGCTTTCCACTCAACTGAATGATGCTCAATAGTGCAATGTACAAGAGATGAACTTGATCGTCCTTGGAGTATAAAAAGAAGCGAAGGAAAGGGAAGGAAGGAGAGGAATATTGCCTGAAAATTCCACAGTATTTAGAACAAGGTTGACACAGAAGAATTCAGCAGGTTTAAGCAAATGGGAATCCAGGATAGGAATGATTTATATCTTTTTTTTTGTTTTGTTTTATGCTGGTCAGCCAAAAATGATTTATGGTAAAGCCATTCTGAACAATGATGTATATCTGGTATTTCTAATTTAGTTTTCTAACTTTTGAGAATTTCACACATGAGTACTGTATTAACAACATTTCCACACTTCTGACTCCGCACTCCAAGTATCCAAGTACTCCCATGTCCCCTCCCACTTCTTGTCAAATTCTATATTTCTACACACACACACACACACACACACACCTCCTTCAGTACATTAATGTCTTTGAAACCCTGATGCTCCCACCATGGAGAGAGAGAAAGGAGAGAGAGAGAGAGAGAGAGAGAGAGAGAGAGAGAGAGAGAGAGAGAGAGAGAGAGAGAGTAGAGAGAGAGAGGGAGAGAGAGAGAGAGAGACAGAGAGAGAGAGAGAGAGGTGAGAGAGAGAGAGAGAGAGAGAGAGAGAGAGAGAGAGAGAGAGAGAGAGAGAGAGCCCATTTAGTGTTGCTCATATATACATGTGTTTAGGGCTGACCACTTACAGTGGGATAACCCACCAGGAGCTCATTTCTGGAGAAAACTCATTCTTTTCTCAGAAGCTGTGGATCTTCATTTAGCAGTAGAGCCTTGTGAAATTTTTCTCCTATCTATGCTGACATGTCACCCGGTGGTGGTGTTATGCAGGGATTGTTAAGGCAACCACAATTTTTTGAGAGTTCATAGATGGAGTTTACCTGTTATGTCTAAAAAATGAACTTTTAAAAGTATATATTTTTTCAGGCTTATATAGTAACTGGAATAACAAGGAAATGCTAATATAAAACAAAAATCACAGCACCACAAATGCATGTTCTAAAACTGATAAAGTCATGATAAAAATATTTTGAGAATTTTAATCAAAACAGGAATAATGACAGATTATATTCACAACAGAGAGATAATAAAATGTTTACTCAGAAGTCAATATGTATGTTACCTGGTTCTAACACAAGGATGATGCAACCACTTAAATGTGGATGCTGTTTGCAGAGGACCTGAGTTTAGTTCCTACTACCTATATTGCGGGTACTCTAACTGCCTCTATCTCCAGTTCCAGTGGAACTATGATGTTATTTTGGCCTCCTCAGGTACCTATGCATACATAGACACACATACACAGACACAGGCACACACATAAATGCACACACAGAATTAAATAAGTCTTTAAATTTTTTGAAGATTGAAAGCCAACTAAGATTCTTGCTGTTTGAATTGGTGGCATTAAATATTAGGAAAGGATTATGTTCATAGGTGAATATATTTTTTAAGTTAAAAAAAAGCACAGACAAAGAACATCCAACAACATTTGAAGCTCTATCCTGAACTATTTATCACCTAAAAGTATATTCAGGTATTAAGTGGTTTCTGTCAAAAGTGCAAACACTTTTAAATAACAACTTAATCAGCATAGAAAAGGTTTTGTTTTGTTTTGTTTTGTTTTGTTTAGCAATAGCCACTGGGTCTTGTTCTTTTAGCTCAGGCTCATTCAGAATATAGGATTAATATTTTCATACATGAATTTTCAAATGGGAGGCTGAATTTTCAACTCTTAGGCTAAAAGGGATTTTCAAATTTTGTTTCATGGCTGATTAATAATTCTAAAACACTCTGGTTTCTCAATTATCTGTATCAAGTCTCAGTTATAATCTAAAATAATGTCTTTTCTGTGATTTGAGACACTGTGTGTATAATATGTCATCTTAAATATATCAAGCAAATCTATTTTGTCATTATTCATTAGTAATCCAATAATAATATTATTAAGTAGAATTTAGCTGTTCTTTACAGCTGGATTGTGCACCATGTTGCATCACTGTATATACAAGTGAATATTCACAGTAGGTTGATAACATTTTCATTATAATAATTGAGACATAAATGGTTGACCAAATTTACCCACTTACAGTAAACATACAATTATAATCCTAGCAAATATATTTCCTAAAATTCAATTCAATTTCAAAATCATGGTAAGTCCAATGATCTTTTTTGTGCTACTATTAAAGACAAATCCTTTGTAAGGAATTTATCCCATCAAATACACCAGTTTAGTCTTGAGTATTTTAGATTTCATTTTTACTACATTAATCTGATCAGAAAAAAACCCAATTTCCAAAACAGCTTTTGTTATTTATTTTTGTGGCAAAGTTGGAACAAGCATTTTTATGTGCCTCTAAGATTTTAAGTGAGTGGACTTATTTTAAGGCCATCTGGAATCTTGCTACTTAGCTTCTGTCCCGTGTAGTAGAAAGAGCAAGTACTCAAATGATTCATACCAAGTGATCAATGATTAATGTAGACAAAGATGTCATATCCTCATGCATACAGCTCCAAATGGCATATCTATATGGCCATCTGTAAACTTAATGGACAAAATGTCCCAGTGCTGCTGCAAAGTTGGAAGTAACTCAGCAGTCACATTTTCTGCTGCCTAATACCAAATCTAATTCAAGGAGAAACTTCACTGTCTGCTTCTCAAAGGTAGAACAGTCTGCTAAACCGCATTATGCTCTTCATGACCACATTTAATCAAACAATTATCTACAACTGAGTACATGCAAATAAGATTTACTTTGAGAAATGAGCTTTAGATAGTTCTCATTACATTTGTACTTTAGCTCAGTGGTAAAATTAAACAACACATAGAAACACTGAAGCCAAAATTTCTGTCTATGCTAAATAGGAGCTGAAGGCTAAATATTCTACAAATAAGTAGCATACTCAATCAAAATTCTACTTATGTAACATTAGCTGTATTAATGGCAAATATAACATGATTCTTTCCACAAAGAAAGTTTTATTATATTATTCCCAGGGATAGTTTTCACCTCTTATATTTTGGCCAAATTGAAATCTTAATTTTTATGTGATTTCTGGAATGCTTCTATGCATTTCTAAAATTATATGACTCTATTCATTTTAATACACTTCATTTATCTATCAAAAATTGAAAATATAAAGAGAATTTCCATGAACTGCTCCCACACCACAGCAACACACCCCTATTCTTTTTTTTTTTGTGGCCATCTTGCATTGGTTGTTATACATATTAAGGTTTGTGAACATGATTGGCACATGATTACAAATTAAAATTCTTTTTTCCACTCATAATCAGGCTTTGTGATGTGAAGTTCTAAGGGTTTTGATAATGTACAGTCTATCTTACTTCTCTCTGTCATTGACATACAGAGTAGTTTCACCCACCTATAATCAATCACCTTGCTTCACCTGCACTTTTTCCCATCTTACACATCCCTGTCTGGGCTCTTAGCGATTATTGGTGTTTTTACTGTGCCTATAATTTTCCATTTTCCAAAATGCCATTGTGATGATTTATCTTCACCATCAACTTGGCTGAACATAGAATCATCACACCTCTCAGGGTGTCCATTTAGATGTTTCCTAGACATCTTCAGCTTAGGAGGAAGACTCTGAATACAAGAAGCACCATTCCGTGATCTGGGATCTGAACTGAGTAAGCAGGAGAGGTGAGCCCAGCACAGCATTCACTTGTCAATACTTCCTGACTGTGGGTTCAGTGTGACCAGCTGTCTCACATTCCTGCTCCTACACCTTCCCCACGGTGATGCACTGCACCTCAAAACTCTGAGCCAAAACAAATGCTTCCTTCTTTAAATTTCCTATGTACAACATTTGGTCACAACAGATGAGAAAAGTAGCTTCTACAGTTATGTAGTTGTAGCCATACAAATAAGGCCTTTTCATTTTGTCTTCTTTCAGTTACCATATATTTGAGATTTCTAGTTGTTATGCAGCTTCAAAGCTTACCCCTTTCAACGTTATATGATGTATCACCATTTCATGATGCAGTCATCCAATGATGGCTATCTGCACTGCTTCAAACATTTGAGATCACAGATTTTCTAATGTAAACATTGGCAAGCAAGTTAGGAGTTATTCATAAATTTTCACCTTCTTTGGGTAGCTACCAAGGAACATTAATTCCAATATGTCAAGTCTTTCTTTTTCTTTGTAAAAACAATGAAATTGCCATTCAAGATAGTTGTGCCATTTTACATTCCACCTAGCAATGAATGAAAGTCAATGGACCTTCACATGTTCAGCATTTGATATGGTTAGTGATGACATCTTCTCATTTTAATGGGTGGAGAATGAGTAGTGGTCTCTCACTTTTGCAAGTTTTCAATTCGTTTTGGCATGTAAGGTAGAGCTCGATTTCATATAAATGTCTGGCACCTGCATATCACTTAGATGAGATGTTTATTCAAATACAAGGTTCCTTTTATCTCTCATGCATTTTCTTTTTGTTGAGTTTTAAGAGCCCCCACTACCAAGTTCTAGATACAGCTCTGTATGAGACATATGTTCTGAAAACATTTTTCTCAATCTGCAACTCATATTTTCATTATCATAATAATGTCTTTCAGAAATATTTTGCTTTAAGCAGTCCAGATTATCATAATTTCTTTCAAGTATCATACTTTTATTTTTTTGTGTAACAACTCAGTGAGTCCCAGAACTCATCATGACTCTGTTCTTACTGTCCAGAAGGTTGAAAAGTTTTCATTTTACACTTATATTCAAGATATCTTCATTGCCTGTGAGATCTGTGAGGAGATTTCTTTTCTCCTCACATGTAAATACCCAGTTGTTCTAGCACTTTTTTTTTTTTTTTTCGTTTTTTGAGACAGGGTTTCTTTGTGGCTTTGGAAGCTGTCCTAGGACTAGCTCTTGTAGGCCAGGCTAGTCTCGAACTCACAGAGTTCGCCTCTGCCTCTGCCTCTGCCTCCAGAGTGCTGAGATTAAAGGTGTGCGCCACCACCGCCCGGCTTTGTTCTAGAACTTTTTAAAATTGAAACTCAACCTTTCTTCACTAAGTATTTTTATTTATTTGCCCAATATCAGTATACCTACTGTGTGAGAAGCTTTTATTTAAGTTCTCTATTCTGTTACATGAATATATCTATCTATCACTTCATCAATATCATATTTGATGACTGTAACATGGCAGTAAACAGATGTATAATTTGCTATTTGTATAATGTGCTATATATCAGAAATTTTTAGTGATTTTACAGAGTTTGAATAGTTTCATCACATCAGATTTTGACTGACATTATATTTAATCTGTAGCTGAAGTTTAGAAGAATTGCTACCTTAATAAAATATACCAAGTGGACAAATTGGATAAAAGTTCATAACTAATCGGTGAAGATGAAATAGAACCACTTATGTAGTTTTATATTTCTTTAATTAGGGTTTTAAAATTTTCTCATTTAAATTATGTACATATTCTGGGGACTGGCAAGATAGCTCGGTGATTAAGAGCTCACACTTCCCTACAGAGTATCCAGGTTCAGTTCTCAGCACCCATGTCAGGACAATCATAGCCACTCATAACTTTAGTCCCAGGGTTCAGGGATCCTTTTCTGGCTTGTAAAGGTAACAACATTCATGTGCAGAAATAATAAATACCATATTTGTCAAAATTTGAAGGAACCTTACTTCTCCCTTGAACCCTGCAGGGAACAACATTGTTACAGGCTAGTGATTATTTTTAAAAACACTGATAACAGTAAGAGTAGGACTTATTGCAGGCATCCCACTTGTGGTTATTTGAAAGAAAATGGCCCTCAAAGGGAGTGTCACTAATGGGAAATGTGGCCTTGTTGCAGTAGATTTTGTCTTGTTGGGGGCAAGCTTTGAGGTGCTAAAGATACAGGCTAGTGTCAGAAACCACTTATTGTTGCTTGCACAAGATGTAAAATTCTCAGCTACCCTTCTAGCACCATGTCTTCTTGCCCACCACCAAGTCCTATCATGATGATAATGGATGGAGCGTCTGAACTGTAAGCCACTACAATTAAATATTTTCCTTTAATAGAGTTGCCATGTTCATGCTGCCTCTTCACAGCAATAGAAACCCTAACTAAAACAACATTGGACATTTACTTTTCCTCTAAAGAAGCTATTAGGGCATTGCTGATTTTGCTCCTTAATGAATAGCTCTTGCTCATGCCTAAGCTCCCTTGAACAGATAGATGACTTTGAATCAAACGCTTGGCCATACCCTGTTAGTCCTCCTGCTCTGACTACTCCAGAGATGCCTTGAAGAATCCACTATAAATGTAGCAGCAGCTGCTGCTGAAGTACCACTCCTCACCAGTAGGCATTGTCCTACTTAGCACTGTTTCACACAACCTGTGTTGGACTACTTCTTCAAATCACAGTCTCATTGCATGATAGATGATGCTGTAGCTATTTTCACCTTGGCCAGAGGGCATCACTTCCCCTGTCCACCCAAGCAAAAATGACTGTGATTGGTGCAACAATTATTTTGTGCCTGAATGTCTGCTGTGAATAGTGACAAAGCTTCCCAATACTTCTAGATGAACAGTGTGTTCAGAGTGTTGTTCAAGACAGTAGAGGACACCTACTGGTTCTGCCCCACAGTGATGTAATATTTATTTGCTAAAAGGCTTCTCTTGAGTGGTGTTTTCTTCTTTTATCTTTAGCATTAGTAAAGTGGACAGGGATGGTTGGTTACACAAAGAGAAGAAGGCAAAGGTTTCTCAGAGTGTTGATAGTAGCAATCACAGCACAAGTGGCAGCAGCCAAACAGTGGCAGTAACAATGAGAGAAAGCTGCAGGGTTCCAGAAAGCAGGGGAGAAGCCATAGGAAACAGAGACTCTGGTGAAATACAGGGTAGAGGAAGGTTAGAGAGTTGAAGCTGAAGAAAGGCGAAAAACAAAAAAATAATAATAATTTGTGAAAATCCAGAGACAAAACCCAAACCATGGCCAAGCCAAACCAAAGCAATCTGGGAGCCCAGTTACTGCAAAAGTCCAGGGTTCTGCCAAGCTTTAAGAGCCAAGGTTTAAGACCTATCCCAGCGTTTGCATCCCTGGTACCAGAGGCTGTCTAGGGTGGAGGGTCCCAGTACATAAGGCCTATTTATGACTTGGAACACTAACAGGGCTGCCTGCTGCTTCCCTTCACTGTTGCTGAAAACCAAATATTACAATAGCTACCGTAGTTATTAAAGACCAGGCCAATCTCCACCAACCTGAACATCTAGAGCAACAAGTTCATTTCCTTTAAAGCCTGGAGCTGTAGGTCACTGCTCTGAGTCTGGAGCTGTAATCTTCTGGGTCTTCCATTATAATCCTGGGCTTTATGCATGCAAGAGAAATAAATGACTATAAGCAGGAGACACCTTTCTTGCCTGTTGTAATTTCCATCCATATAAAACAGCTGACTGATAACAACATGTTATCCCTCATCTATTTTTGGCACCTATGGTATGAACAAATCTAATGTAAGGGCAAAAGCCTGGAGATCTACATAAAACACAAGATGTCTAGTAGTTTGTGCTAAGAGAATGTATGTGTGTCTTTATTGCAGGGAGGAAGCAGCCTTATATACAGACTTTCAGAACAGTGGAAAAGCTCTAGTTGTAAGAGTTCGTGTTTTCACAACTAGATGTTGATGCAAGTGAGGAAAGGCCGGGGCTGTAAGCCAGGACTAGAAAACAGGATGAACCTGTGGTTTTTGGCTGACAAGCAACTCACAGAGAAACCGTGGGGGCTGAGCCCAACAATCTTTTCTATTTTAGGGATAGTTATTTTATAAGCCCTGCTTGATAATGCTGTATCTGACTCTTATTCTGATGTTTGCTCTGTCACCTCAAACTGTGTTATTTCTTCCCTTTGTATTGAATTTTAATATATAGAAAGACTGAGTATGGTACATTTGGAGGAAGGAATGGCGTAGCTAAGGAAGTTGTGTTGGGTGGGCTACTGTTGCTATGTATTTATGTTGCTGCAGACTTAGTTTTTCTGGTATCCACTCAGTTCTTTTTACCCATTTTTGTTTTTGGGGTCCCCCAAGACCTCCCTCTTAAGTTGTCTGTGCCTTGAAGTTATCTCCATTGTGGCACATTGCTATTAGATTAATGTCCTATAGATGTGTTCCTAAAGTGTTATAAAGGAGAAAGCATTAAAAACTTAGATAATCAAATCCTTCTGAAGTCATGAACCTCTGCGCCATGAACTTAAGTGATATTTTTAGGTTTAATTTTTCCTTTCTTTATGTGACACAGGAAGTCTCTTGAGAGCCAGAGTTGACTAAGTAATCTTGCTCTAGACTAGATTAGGCTCTGGTAATTTCTACTGCAGAATTATTTTTGTTACAGAAGAATTCAAAAGGCATATTTCAAATGGTTGTTTTCCCCTTTGCTCCACTCCCTTCGAAAAAGGATGTTTTTAAAAGATTTATCTTATTTTTAATTATGTGTATATATACATGAGTGCAAGTGCTTTTGGCAGGAAGAAAGCACTGGATTCCATGACGATGGAGTTATAGATGGTTGTGAGCAGCTCCACATGGGTAGGGGGAACTGAATCTGAGTCTTCTGCAAGAGCAGCAATCACTCTTATCTACTGAGTCATCTCTTTACCCTGCAAAAGAAGATTGGGGCTTTGATGTTACATTTTATTCTGATGCACTTTAACTGAACCTAAATTTATTTTGATATGTCATCATCTTTATTATATTTGATTAGAATATTTTCTAATCTACTATACATCCTTACAACCATTGGTTATTAAAGCTACACTGCTTAATTTCCAAGTTTGGGCTTTTAACTGTCAGTGCCATATTTATGTATAGATGGCTCTCTGGATGAAAAAGTTGTGCTTATCATTAACTGGGAAACAGTGGTCTCACTCCATAAAAATGTATTAGAAAGGACCAATTGTAAATTTTCACTTGTTTTAGTTTAGAAATGGTTATAGAAAATAGGGTTTTAAACTAGATGAGGTGGTATCAGAAAGTGGGGTGACTTTATGATTATTTGCCATATTGAAACCCATCTTCAGACATGTCAAACTGGGAAAGCTTACAGCACTAGATGAGCCAAAATCAGGGATGTCTGTTGTTCTCTTAGCAACATGTCTGCTGACATTGTTTTCATTTTGTGTAAACAAAATAATAGAGTAGGCCAGCTTTGACGAGTTGCCATGGTCTTAGAGTGGCCTTTCCTAATGCTGCTCTGTGAGGATGTTTATGAACAGCCAAAGGGTAAGATCGGATGCTTACCTGAAAGACTTATTTATGCCAGTCCCAGATGTCGAGAGTCGTTCTTTCCCTTTCTCCATTACTGATTCAAATGTGTTTTTACCGCAGTCTGGTAACATATTCTATGTGATCTCATCCTTTCAAAGCTGTGAGTCTTACTTTATGATATAGCATATGCTCTATTTTGGTTAAGACTTCATTGATGCCTGAATAGAAATTTTTTGGTACTTGTTTACCTGTATTCGTCTGTATTTAAAGTGAGTCTGCTAATGTTTCTGCTTATTTTGCATCTTCCAATTAGGCTTATATGTTTATTCAGCTATTTACAGAAGATGGTGAGTAAAAATTTCCCTACACATAAAAATGTACATCTCTGGTTTTGTAACTGTCTATTACTCTTATACAATGTTAAAAAAGAATTGTGCACCATCCTCTTGGGCTTATGTATTGTTATTATGAAATATACCTCTTCACTTATAACAGTGTTTTTGGTTCAAACGTATTTGTCTGACATTAATATAAAAATACCATAGCCATTTTGGTTAGTAATTTGGAAAGAATATTTCTCTTTCAATATATATATTATTTGCCTTTTTGTGTCTTGTTTGCTAGTTTTGTGGTTTTTGTTTTGTTTTGTATCATATTGTCAACCTGTATGTGATCATTTCAAATATTTCATTATAAAGCTTATTCTTTATTTTGTTTTTATCTTGTTGATGCTATTTGCGTCTTAGTTCAAATTTTATGCCATCATTTCATATTTTGACTGTCATTGTTAGGCTTTAAGCACACTATGCTCTTGTAGGGGAAGCTGTAGCCACACCTAGTTAGGGGCTGGCTACAGGTGTGTCTTCTTTTAGACTAAAAGGGGAATTATAGGGGAAGCTGTAGCCACGCCTAGTTAGGGGTTGGCTACAGGTGTGTCTGACCTAACTAGGCATGGCTACAGCTTCCCCTGCATGCTCTTGGTTATTTTCTATTGTCTTTTGTTATTGTTTTCCTAATGTTTCCATTGCTTAGTGCTTTCTTGTCAGGGCACTTACTATCTCCTAAACAATATAAGAACTTTAGAAAAATCAGCTCCACATCTTACACTATCTTTTAAATTGTTATTTATCTAGTTTGTATTTAAGTCTATCTTAAAATCAATTGTACTTTCTTATTTTCAAAATGTCTGTGTCTGTGTTCTTTTGCTGTGAAGAGACACCATAACCAAGGCAACTCTTATAAAAGAAAGCATTTAACTGGGGTCTGCTTACAGTTTCAGAGGGCTAGTCCACTATCCTTATGGTGGCAGGCAGCTGGCAAGCATGGTGCTGGTGTAGTAGCTGAGAGATACATCTGATCTGCAAGCAGAGAGAGAGCACTGAACTTGGCATGGGCTTTTGATCCCTCAAATCCCAGATTCAGTTACACACTGACTCCTACAAGGCCATATCTCTTGATCCCTCCCAACAGTCCACTAACTGGTGAACCAAGCTTCTAAATGTAAGAATCTATGGGATATTCTTATTAAAACCACTGCATTCCTTGGCCCTGATGGGGGGCATTCCATAATGCAAAACTGCATTCAATGAAACGTCAAAAGTCCCCATAATCAATCACAGTCTCAACACTGTTTAAAAGTCCAAAATTCAAATTTTCTTCTGAGACTCTTAGCTATAAAGCCCTGTAAAATCTAAATCAAAGACAGATCACATTCTTCCAACATATAATGACACTGAATATACATTACCATTTCAAAAAGGAGGAAAAGGCGCATTGTGAGGAAATACTGGACCAAAGCAAGGCTAAAAACCATCAGGGAAACACCAAACTCTAGGTCTCTATGTCTGATGTAAAAACACTCCAGATCTCCAACTCCTTACAGCTTTGTGGGTTGCAAAATAATTTTCTCTTTTCAACCATTAGTAGCTCTCCTTAGTAGATATAGCACACCTCTGGCATCTCCAACAAATCTTGGGGTCTCCACCAAAATCCAGGCTTTACCTTCACAACTTCATGAAATGGCATTTCCAGGCCTTTGTACATGCCCCGCCACTCCCTGGTACCAACTTCTCTTTTAGTTACTATTCTATTATTGTGAAAGAGACACCATAACTAAGTTAACTCTTACAAAAGGAAGCATTTCATTGGAGGCTTGCTTACAGTTTCAAAGAGTTAATCAGCATGGGCAGGGAGCTTGGCAGCAGGCAAGCAGGCATAGTGCTGGAGAAGGTACCTGAGAGCTAATTCCCAACTGGAAACTAAGCATTTGAATAAATGAACTTATGGTGGCATCAAGCCACCAAGTCTGTGAATGAGAATACATCAACACACTTTCCCCTTTTTGCCATTTCTTCCTGCAGTTTCATGTTCGGTCTGAAATAATTGGACTTTTCCCTTAATTTTTAAGGTGGTTTGGGCTCTGAATAACAAGTGACAGGAATTTGGGGCTTTTGTTTTTATTTGTTTGTTTGTTTTGCATTGTATTTCTAAATGCTTCATTGAAAAGTTAGCTTTCAGTTTTGTTGTTGTTAATTATTTCCACTCTAAAACAATGGTAATATTTTGTTTTATTTAGCAGTTTAACTATGACATATCTGCTTTTTGTTTCTGTTACATTTATTTGTCGCATAGGGATGATTGAGTCTACAGGTTAATTATCTTATTTAATTAGAAACACTGAGTACTCATGACTAGTATTTCTTCAAATATTGCTTATTTTTCCTTCCCTTCTTCCTTCCTTTGGGAACTTAAAAAGTTTTTGTTGTTGTTGTTGTTTTTTGTTTTTTGTTTTTTCCCCTAAGCCTGGATTGCTACTGTCTGCTGTGTCTTACTCTTTAAAGTCACTTTTCCAGAATAGAAAATAAGAGGAAAACAACAGATCATTGACCTCATCATGCTATATGACTGGACAGCCAGTTCTTGCTGTGCTAAAGCACTGTGTTCCTAGCAGTAAATCCAGTTTTACCCTCCAAATTCCCTTTCTTTTTGGGCAATAGATTGGATTGAGCTTAGTCTACTGACGTTATTTACAAATGATACTATTTGCCAGATTTCTCTTTAAACCTATAATGGCTCCCTCTATTATGATATCTCTTATCTTGCTTTCCTCTATTCTTCCCCTGACTCAACCTTCCTGCTCCCCCATGTCCTCCTTTCTCCATAATCTACAAGGATGACACCAACTGGCAATCTAAGCAATAGTGCAGAGGTTACCTTAAATGCCCTTCCCCGATAATGAGATTGGTGACTACCTTATATGCCATCCTAGAGCCTTCATCCAGTGGCTGATGGAAGCAGAGGCAGACACCCACAGCTAACACTGAGCTGAACTCCTGGAACCCAGTTGCAGAGAAGGAGGAATGATGAGCAAAGGTGTCAAGACTGGGCTGAAGAAACCCACAGAAACAGCTGACCTGAACAAGGAGGAGCTCAGGGACTCCAGACTCATGGCTGAGAGGCCAGCATGGGACTGATCCAGACCCCCTGAATGTGTGGGTGTCAGTAAGGAGGCCTCTGCAATCTATGGGGCCTCAGTATTTATTCATGGCACATGAATGGACTTTGGGATCCCATTCCACAAGGAGAGATGCTTTCTCAGTCTGAACACACACGGGGGGGGGGGGTGCCTAGGCCCTGCCTGGGATGATATGACAGACTTTCAGATCCCCCATGGAGGGCCTCACCCTCCCTGGGGAGTAGAGGCGGGAAGGGGTGAGGGCTTGGGGAGGTTAGTGAGGTGAGGGGGAGGAGGGGAGGGAGAGGGAGCTGGGATTGACATGAGAAGCAAGCTTGTTACTAATTTAAAAAATAAATTTAAAAATGCTGGTACTTAAAAGATAGTAGCTATATGATTTACAGCTTCATGAATTTATAAAGAAAAGTGCTTGATATTTAGATAGAAATGCCAGAGGGGAGAATTCTGGAAAATGCTCATAAAACTTAAGTGGATAGTGGCCCCACATATTTACTGTGTAACCATTTCTGATACTAATGACTAAAAAAAGAGAAAGCTGCCCTTCTTATGTCAAGGGAAGTTACAGTGCTAGGTATGTTGTTGTCAACAGCAGTTAGAAGGGAGTTTGCACTCAGGAACTGGCTTTTGAGCTATGTGGAAACTGTAGACATAGAACTTAATTCTTTAAGTATTTGAAATTAAGCCCAGGACCTCATAATATTAGTTAAGTGATATGATACTGAGATACAGCACTTCCCTTATAATCATTTTGAAATATTGATACTTCTGAACACAGTCACTCTGCCTATTTTCAAGCATCGATGGAGAAACTATCCATTTCCATCACAGCTACTGAGTGAAGTTAGAAAAGAATTTAGACTATAAGGATGCTTAAAGTTCATCCAAGTGGCCACTTCAGGAGGTTTCTGGGGACAGCACTGACAAAGTGTCTTTGAAGGACTGACTTCTTACAGCTCCACAGCTTAGATCGTATTTTTTATGAATATTATGACTAGTAACGAAAGCCTTCCTTTAAAGTTATTTTTTACTCTTTTTACTCTCTCTCTCTCTCTCTCTCTCTCTCTCTCTCTCTCTCTCTCTCTCTGTGTGTGTGTGTGTGTGTGTGTGTGTGTGTGTGTGTGTTTCTGTCTGTCTGGTATTGTGGAAGGGGGCATGTGTACCCCATTGTACTTGAGGAGTAGAGAACAATTTGCTGGAGTCAGTTCTTTCATTCCATAATGCTGTGCCAGAGACAGAGCTCATGTCATCAGGCTTGATAACAAGCCATCTTACCCACTGAGCAAGCTCAATGGCCCAAAAACCTTCCATTGTTTGTGATTTGGGTTCTATACTGTAGTCTTTTTTTAAAATAAAATCATCTAAATTTTATTTATGTGCATGTGTGTTGTTTATGTCTATGTGGGTGTTTACTATGTGAGTGTAATACTCTCAGAGTTCAGAAGAAGGCAGTTGTACATTTTTGCATGTCAACTTGAAACAAGCTATCATCATCAGAGGAAGGAGCCTCAGTTGAGGAAATGCCTCCTTGAGATCCAGCTGTAAGGCATTTTCTCATTTGGTGATCAATAGGGGAGAGTCCAGCCCATGTTGGGTGGTGCCATCCCTGGGCTGCTGGTCCTGGATTCTATAAGAAGGTGGACTGAACAAACCTAACAAACCGTAGGAAGCAAGCCAGCAAGCAGCTTTTGCACATGGCCTCTACCTCAGTATCTTGCCGTTTGAGATCCTGTCTTGACTTCCTTCAGTGATAACAACAATGCTGAAGTGTGAGCCCAATACATCCTTTCCTTAACAACTTACTTTTTGGTCATGATATTTTGTTACAGCAATTGAAGCCCTGACTAAGACAGTGATGGATTCTCTAGAAGTCTTCAGCCTCCATTGAGAGAAAAATCTGGAAGGTAAATTAGATAGTAAAAATTATGATCTAACATTCTCTCTTTGCCAAAGTATGATTCATCAACTACCAGGGAAAGAATTTTAAGAGTTCTAGGAGTTCTCAGAAAAATGATAGTTTGGGAATGTGTAGACTGGTTCCCAAAAGAGATCTTTGAAGACCATGCTATTTGGACACATGTTAGTCACTGTCACTGTCCCCCGAAATAAGCATATTTTATACATAATCATTGTTGGTTTGGGAGTGTATTCATCACTAAAATTAACGAAGATGAATTTTTGCTGCCATATAATGCACTTAATGAATATTTTTAATGAAAAATAACATTTATTGAATACCTATGTTTGTAATGCCATCGTTCTATGCGACATTATCACTAGGTCAAGAGTGATTGGTCTTATCCTCTCAGGACATTACGATTTCTTCCTTTTTATCTAATGAGTCAATATTTACACTTTTAAGAGCTATATGTATATATATGTGTGTATATATGTGTGTATATATATATATATATGTGTGTATTGATTCCTCAGATCATCTTTAATTATTTAATAATATTCATATAGAGGTTCATGCTTATGATTTTCTTGTTACCCCCTTTAGTTGTCAGAATGGGAATGTGTACTTAAAAGCCTTATTGGTTGTTATTAAGCAGGATATAATGAGGGGTTTGGGAAGTGGCTCCTTAGGTTAAGTGCTCACTGTGGAAGCTTGAAGACATGATCAGTGCTCAGATCCCACATAAAGAAGTGGGAGGCAGACACAGGTAGATTCCTGGGGCTCATTAGCTAACCAGCCTCACCTCCTTGTACAGGTCCAGAACAATGAGAGCCTGTCTCAATAAATAGGGTGGGCCCTGCTTGAGGAACAACCGCTGAACTTGTCATCTGGTCTCTCCATACACATTTATCTGCTTTATACACACGTGCATTTGTACACACACACACACACACACACACACACACACACACACACAGAGAGAGAGAGAGAGAGAGAGAGAGAGAGAGAGAGAGAGAGAGAACTCAATGATTAAGCACAACTATCCAAACTTAATTAAAACAACTAGAAAAAACTAGGAAAATGGATTTTAAAATATTTTAAATCATTATAATTTGAAATTTTATAGTATTTTAAAATATCTGCTTTAAAAAGAAATTATTTGCTGGGCCTTGGTGGCACATGCCTTTAATCCCAGCACTCAGGAGGCAGAGGCAGGCAGATCTCTGTGAGTTCGAGGCCAGCCTGGTCTCCAGAGCGAGTGCCAGGATAGGCTCCAAAGCTACACAGAGAAACCCTGTCTCAAAAAACCAAAAAAAAAAAAAAGAAAGAAAGGAAGGAAGGAAGGAATAAATAAATGAAAGAAAGAGAGAAAGAAAAAAAGAAAGAAAGAAAGAAAGAAAAGAATTATTCCCTTACAGTAGCATTCTTACCAATCCCTACAAGCTCACGAACTGTTGGATGTGAAGTCTTCCATATTTCTTTCAATGTCTTCCAGGCTTCCTGTGGGAAGATAATGTTACTAGCTGATGGTGTGATGAAGGCCTGGGATACACTTGTGCATGCCTTCCTGTTGGACATAATTATAATGATAAGCATGGCAGTGACTTAATATGAAACCACATGTGAGAACTCTTTTGCTGAATGGGGCATTAAAAACTCTTCCCTCTGGATGTTCACTTTGGAAACGAGATAAATGTATCCAGAGAGGTTCCCGAATCAGCCATGGCTACAGGCAGAGAAAACGTTTCTGTGTTAGTTTGCATGTGGCTTGCTATTTTTGTTTTTGCCTTCAAAATCAAGAGCCACTGATGTCACTGTAAATACAAACTGGAGGAGACCTGCCTGGGGAGTGACTATTTGGCAGACATGCCTGTCAGAGCATCTCTAAGTGCCACTGACAGTGACAATAGTCACCGTGTACCTTCAGAGGAGAATCACTTCTGGAGATGGTTTAAAAAAGATTTCTGTGGGAGTTTTGACTCCTAGAATATCTAACTTTTTCTGTCTTGTGGAAGATGACTTTTTTTTCTCACTCTGACATTTTAGTGATCAGAAAGCAGCTGGTCTCATCTAAAAGCAACAAAATGCAAGTGACGACATGATGGGGAAATGCTAGTCTATGTTTGAGAATACCTCAGTTTGCCGTGGTGTTTAAAAGCTTGCAAAGCTGAAATGGTGTGCTTCAGCGATAGAGAGAGAGTGGAGGTGGTGCAGGAATGTCTATCAAAAGATGATGCTCTACATGTTTTGATACAACTACTACCAAACTCAAAGGGTTCCTTTGGAGGAAAGATGAAAGTCTGGCACTTTTAGATGAGCTGAAAATATTTCCCCAATCCTCTTGTTATAATAAAATCTACCAGTTTGAAAAATAGAAATAATCAATGCAGAGCTTTCAAAATTTAGTCTCACACATTTAGGAAAAAGATTCTACTGCATTTCTATGGCAACTGCCTGGAATATTCTGAGAAATAAGTAGGGAATAGGAAATATTATCCTGTTTTAGTATAGAGACTGTCTCAGCACAAACTGATTACCGTAACAGGGGAGAAGGAAGCAGACTGGAGAAAAAAATAGCTTGGGATATTCAATATGTCTGAAAGAACACTGGAAAACTCAATGAATGTTTATGTAATTCACAATTAACCATTGGCTTAATATTCTAAACAGCATGATATTGTCTAGTCGGTTTGATAATTGCCTCAACCAACCCAAATATTTCAATTGAAATATCTGGATTCCAGAATATAGAGTTGAAAACTCAGTTTTAAATTGTAATGTTGCTTAGGAATTAGCATTGCTTTCAACACAGGTTTTCAGAAAGGCCATCACCCTGGCTTCAGGACAGAGCACTCTCTTCTAGTCCTTGAGGGACTAATCAGTGTGGGTTTGGTCTCCTAACTTGTGGAGACCAAACTTGTGCTATGGAATCAAAAGCTTGTTTGAAGATGGTGAAGCCTGGCATCATTATGATGGTTGGCATGCTTTAGATCCTCACTGCTGTTACTTGTAAGGCAGAGCACTTTCTCTTTTCCTTCTGCATCATCTTTTTAGTGTTTGACATTTCTCTCATTCTTAGAAGGACATCTAAAATTGATCCATACATTTTTTTCTCTTTTACTTCTTCCTATTAATCTGATGTTTCAATTGACAAGAAAAAGTTACTCAAGGGAAGACCAGGAACTCCTTCCTGGAGGAAGGAGTCCATCAAGAGTTTCAAAACAGGAAAGAACATGACAAGTCCAAGGCACAGAAAAAATGCCTAGGACACATCAAGCAGAACCATGAAGAGTGGATAAACAATGAGATAGAAATAGAGGAGGGATGAAATCTTTAAGGTCTTTGTAGACCATAGTGTGAGATTTGCATTTTGTCTAAAGCTATCAAGAGGCTTTAAACAGAAAACTAACACCCACATGAATCTTAAAATGAATGAGAAATGTGGTTTTTGGATAGAGGTGTAATCACGATGCCTTTTAGACCTTGGCTGCCATACAGTGGATAACATGACCACAGAAATATAAAGAGGTAGAAAATGGAGCAGACTTGTGTTATAGTTTGGAGCTTTGGTGCACAGTAGTGCTGGTAGATGAAAATGTGAAGAGGACTGTGGGAAAAGCCAATTGCTTATTGAGATGAAAGTGCTGATGGTGAAACATGCTAGGTGTCCTGGTTTAGATTACACTTGTCCATTTTAGAGCCAATAACCAACATCTGTTGGTGTTTTGCTAGCATGTAGCTAACTCTTGTTCCACATCATGCTCTCTGAACAGTTTCTTCCTGGGATGGCCCAGCATCAAATCCCACACTGCCTGTAGACATATTGCTCAAAGGCTAGGTAGGTCTTGATGAATGCTGTAGCACTTTGATGCCCACTAAAATGCTAAGAGGAGTCTTGGGGTTTATTCATTAATAAATACATACAGATTTTTTTAATTTTGCAAAAATGGGTCTTCCCATGTTGGCTAAAATTGTCCAATAAGTTCTTCAAGCTTCTCTTGGTGTTTGGCTTCTGGATCCAGCTGCAAGGTAGTTAGACTGGGGATTCATTCAATGTGTGTTTAATGGCTTGTAGTAACTTCCATGGAAAGTTCTGGAGTAGGGAGAGCATTCATAAACACTAATCTTCTCTGTACTACCATGGAAGTGAAAGGTCAGTCAGACTCAGAGCACTAAAGACCCACACCAACATCAAGAACTAGCCAACAAAGATGGCAAAGAAACAAGAAACAGGTTCATGTATGCAGACAGAATAGCTGAGAAAAACACATACTACTGTTGATACTTTCAAGTAATTTCTGTCAGTTTTTAGACAAAATAAAATTCCCTCAAAGCATAAATACAGCTAACATTGTAGCTCATCTTAGTTTCTTTGCCTGCTTGTGTCATAAAATACCTTGACCCCACCCTACCCATTCCCCCTAAAAAATTGGAATTTTATTTGGTTTAGAATTCCTGGTGACTTGCCAGGGAAAGCATAGCAGCAGGCACTTGCCTCAGTGAATTATATTACAACTACAATCAAGGGCATGCTTGCTGCTTAGTCCTATCTCTGCATTTAATTGTTTTTACCTCCAAGCATAGGGAATGCTGCTGCCCACAGTGGACAGGTCTCTCCATAGCATCTAATATAGTCAGGAAAACACCTCACAGGCATCCTCAGAAGCTCTTCTCTCAGGTGATTATAGATTGTCAAGTTGACAATTAAAACTAGCCACCCCAAAGCCCACACAGTTCTACATGTACTGTATGCTTGCTTTTCATTACTGAACAAGAACAAAGCATGATATCTTTGTTTGCAAGGCACAAGTCTTCTTCTGCCAATGTGATTGCACCTGTGTGTGAAGCTCTGTGTTTAGCCCACCCCAATTATCCTCAGTAAAGCTGGCATTTGATCAACTGTGTCAGAGAAATGATTGAATTGGCTTTATCTTCTTTACATTAAAAAAAATTACAAAGCTCCAATCACAGATGTGCAGCCAGAAATTCAGGCAAAGAGCTGGTAGAGGTATGCCAGATGTAAGAAAATCCATTCATGAAGTTAAAGGAATTTTTCAGTTTTCAACATTATAAGTATTATTATTTCTTTTTTATTTCTAAACAATGTTTGAACGTATTTTGTTTTACAACTGAATTTAAAAAAATAGTCAATCTCTCTCAAATTATTAATCCAAGTTTTATAATACTTGGATCCATTTGAAAACAGAAAACAATGATGAAGCTCAAGGAAAGTATCTTTTTTGAGAAGTGCAAATATTTGGATATATTAAACATATGTCTGATGGTGTGCAAAGGCAATTGTCAGCAGACCAAAAAACAGCCAATTTCTTTTACATCTATTTTCCATGGAATTGGGCACATACTCCTAGACACCCTGGTCTGCTGCTGGTTAACAGAGTGCCCCATGTCTGATGATGCCTGAGTGCCCCCCACTTTGCTAACAGAGCACCCCTCCTCCATCTGCTTCTGGCTAACAGACTGCCCTTGCCCCATCTGCTGCTGGCTAGCAGAGTGTCTCTTCCCCTCCCCAGCTCTTCATGACACTCGCCTGTGCATTTTCATGTGATGCCCTGGGTATACTATAGTTTCTAAATTTTCCTTACTATTTGGAGCAAGATGTATTTAACATTTTAACTCGTACCTTGGGTTTGGCGTATTTGTGAAGCAATCTTGCTTTTAAGTCAAAACTGACTTAAATGAAATATCTTTCAGACTATTAAAGGCGTAGTGAAAGATTGCATGGCAAGTGGCTGTAAGATGAAATATCTCTCTTCTGATGGGTTTTGGAAGTACAAACTCCTCTAAAAAATTATTAAAGTCAACATTGATATGAAAAAAAGAAACTGTGTGGTATTATATCTATTCTATCAAGCTTATTGGCAAAATGTTTGTTCAATGTTTATTATTAGCAGTGCTAAAAAGAATACAATTCAATTTTCAGTTTCCTTGATACAGTTCAGGAAATACCTTTTACATGCATGAAAAGTTTCTGCACCTGATAAGCTTCTCCACCTACACAGTAATCCAAATCAGACCAAATCAAACTGAATTAGAAAAAGCCCACATTTAATGGATACAGTGCTCACAGATGACAAACCCCCCAGAGAGGGAAGAGAAAAGACAGACTGGAAAACCATACATCTGTTTTCTGGGGGACAGTTTAAATATCCTGTAGGAGGGGTCTTGAGCATCTCTGGGGGAGTGGTGATCATTTGGTGGGCTTTCTGAGATGCAACAGGGTTTAGAGATAGATGGGGGAGGAGAGCTTGGGGTGAAGCTTCCACCAGAACATTCCAGATTCTTTGGGTATATGGATGCCAGAGGCTGGAGCTTCCACCAGAACATCACCAACTATTTAAACAAAATATCTTCAAATTATTTATCCTGTAGTTATAAGCTTATGGTAGGAGAGACAGAGAGACAGACAGACAGACAGACAGACAGACAGACAGACAGACAGACAGAGAGAGAGTGAGAGAATATAAAAAGGACAATTAATTATGAATCAATAACATGATCAAGGCTGTTGCACACTGAAATACTGAAGAAGCAACAGTCTCCCCGTGTCTACAGATGGAAGAGTAAAGTTTTAAAAAGGCATTTTGTGCCCTTATAAGACATGATAAGGACTGTTTAAAGTGTATTTACATGAGTTAGTACAAATGATCAAATATCATGGTCTCAAAACCAAATTTACCATTTGGGACAGTGATTATGAAATACAACTGCTTTGAAGAGCCATGGTCCCAAGATGAGCCCATATGTCCTTACACTTCAATCCAAAGTCTACATATCTTCTCAGGATGAACTGTCCAATGTTGTGCAATCAGCTTGCTGGGGAAGCAAGCCTGGATGGATTTGTGCTTTTGTTAATTTCCTTGGTATGACTGCAACTGCCCAATGACCTTGATGCTATCTATCAGTTGGTGTAGTCTGGGGAGAAATGCATAGCTGACTGGTGTTGGGTAGAATTGCCACAATGAAGTATGCATAGTTATGTATGATTAGATGGAGTTTTCACAATGTAACATGGGAGAGAAACATGCAGGTGCATGAATGGTTAGAATTACCACCACATAAATACAGTAGACGAAAGGTGTGTGAATTTTGGTTATGATGCTTTTAACTTGATGCAGCTGTGATTCTTTGCTTGTCTAAAATATCTAATAAAGAGCTGAATGTCCAATAGCAAGGCAGGAGGGACTGGATAGCAGAGAGTGTAAGTAGGAGAAATGTGGAACAAAAGAAGAACAAGAAAAGAAGGAGAGGTGGATATCAGGGGACAGCCACCTAGTCATCTAGCTACACAGCAATCAACAGAGTAAGATTTACAGAAGAGAACAGGAAAAGTCCAGAGGCAAAAGGTGGATGGAATAACTTCAATATAAGAAAAGCCAGCTAGAAACAAGCAAACATAAGGCTCACAAAAACAAACAAACAAACAAACAAGCAAACCAAAAAAAAACCCAACCAAACAAAAAACCCTCCATGTGTGAGTTATTTGGGATCTGGGTAGCAGGCTCCCCCCAAAGGCTAAAATGCCAAAGAAGCAGAAAACATACTATTATATATCTGTTAGTGTCCTCCTTATTTCTTAGACTTCTGGGTCTGTGGATTACAGCATAATTATTATTTACTCAACAGCTAATAGCTACTTATAAGTTAAGTACATATCATATTTAGCCTTTCTGAATCTGGGTTACCTTACTCAGGGTGATATTTTTCCAGTTCCATCTATTTGTCTGCAAATTTTATGAGTTTTTTTTTTTAAATAATTGAGTAGTACTTCTTTATCCATTCTTTGGTTGAAGGACATCTAGGTTGTTTCCAGTTTCTGGCTATTGGGAATAATATTGCTCCAAACATAATTGAGCAAAAGTCTTTGTGGCATTTACGTGTATGTTCAAGAGTAACATTTACGTGTATGTTCAATAGTAACAAGGTCTTGAGGTTGATGAATTCCCAATTTTCTGAAGAACTACTATATTGACATAGTGATTGTACAAGTTTTCACTCTTACCAGCAATGGAAGCATGTTCCCCTTGCTCCACATGCTTGCCATCATGACTTGTCACTTGTGTTTTTCATCTTAGTCATTCTGTCAAGTGTAAGATGTGTTGTAATGCCAGCTCTACAACTTCTCATGGTTTCAGGTGAGGGAATCTGAGGATTGAATAAAGACAAGACAGCTGGTCATTCTTGCAAGAAGAATGCCCTTTATTACAAAGGGGAGGAGACTTTTATAACACACATACACAGCAGCCACAGTGGAAAAATACTCAGGTCAAGAGTTCATGCCCCTAAGAGCCCTCCCACCCCACCCCACCCCCCATCAATAGGGATGGGTGGATAGTTTGCATTCTTGCATACAGGCCTATTCAGGAGGAGGGAACATGGAAGTAAAGGTCTAGTCAAGAGACAGTCATCGGACCCCAAAGGCACAATGAGTTACCCTTAGTCACAAGATGATCAGCAGACCCCCAAAAAGGTCCCAACAGGTCACCCCTTTTATATATAAACAAAAAATGAGCATCTGTCTTAGGTCACCCAGGACATCATTTATTTTATCTGTCAATGAAAAGCTTTCCCATGAGGCAAGGGTAGACTAGGACTAAAAAAGAGTGCTGCCTAGGGCTTTAATCCCAAGGGCTAGCAATCCACTCCAATCCTAAACTGACCTGTCAGCAACAGTCCCCCAAAAAAGGAGTCTCCTGAAAGGGGAGGCACCCTGGTCTCACAAGTTTAAACAAATTGAGTAGCCAATTGAGCCGTGTAATTTGGGAAATTTAAGAGAGAAGTTTGCTGATTAAGATTTAAAGTGTACAATTTGTCTAGAGAATAGATATTATTTTGGGAACTTAAGGCAGAGGGAACCTCCCCTTGAAAGACCCCTGGAGACTCAGGCCCCCCAGGATCTCAGCCCAATCACCATGCAGAGGCGAAAGCTTGATGCAAACAGCACGAGGCTTAATTGTAGTTGTTTAACGAGCTAACCCCATGCTAGCTCGGGTCTTTCATCCACCCACCATGGCGGGTGGCTAGGAAAGATGCTGCGAAGCATCTGCATAGAATCTTGTAGGGCAGCATAAGGGGAGTGTCTAGGGGTACACACAGGCTCACTATTGGTGTGCCTCCAGGCTTGGAGGGTTTGCCCTGTGTTGATTGGTCAACTGGTTGTTATGGCCCATAGGCCCTCCCAGGGTGGTTGCTATGCTCTGTGAGTCATTGCTGTGCACTTGTCCATAAAGCACACCCAGAGCCATAAAGCATAGCACCACCAGCTAACTTCTGATTGGTTCCTTGCCATGAGGCAGGCATCTGACCTCCTATTGACCCAAGACAAGTTCAGGCATGTATCATAATTAGTTCTCAGCCAAAATATCATCTAGATTCCATATGGCATTTCTGTACTATTGCTTTTTAAAAGGTAAGGATTTAACATTTTGACTGAGAAGGCAGCATAAGCTTCCCATGTCTTTGCACTGCTAACATAACATCTGCTGATGCTGGATTACACAAAAAAAGGGACATAACTATTGAATATTTTTTAACAACTTCTAAAAATCATTCAAAGGTTGTAAATTATCTTAATTTCTATCTTTTAAGCCTTAATTTCTTTAGAATACAACATATGTCCCAAACAAGTTTTGATATTTATTTAAAGTTTCTGAGCAGTCTTTTCCAATCTAACCTTTGAAGCTCTCATTAACAGACAAGGCCCCAATTGCATCTTAGTTGAAATGACCCAATTTGCATCTACACTGACACCATTCCAGTTGCTGTCTCCTGAGGCTTCTTCTCAAAAACTTTTTTTCAAATCATGTATCAACTTTTACTTTCTAGATTTTCTTTTTTACCATAAAAATTTAGGAGGATCTGTATCCTCTTCTCTCTCAAATTTCACAGAATCATCCACAGATTCCACCTGCCACTAAGTCAATTCTATAGGCTTTTGTTATTTTTCCACCAACTGGCTTTGAAGACTCAAATCATCAACCTTTCCTGTTAAGACACTGACTGACTGATTGGAGCTCTTTTTGACTATATTCAAAGCAATTTTGGTAGCTTTTGACTATATCTGAGGCAAATTAAGTATCTCTTTAATCCTACCCAAGACAATTTTAGCAGTCATAATCATATTTCATATACACAGGTGTGGCCACACCACACTGCAGAGCATGCACATATCTCTCATCTCTCCCTTTGTCTAGTTTATGATTAATCTGTTGAAAGGAAAAATCTTAATTGAAGCTTCTTGTAATACAGCAGCTACAGCCAATCCATGAAATATGAGCATCCAAAATTTGAACAGATCCAAATTAAAAGTGTTGCCTTTCTTTCTCCATAAGGTCCTAAAACAGTTTCTGACTGGCTGTATTAATAGCATTATCTATACATTTGACTGGGCATCAGCCATGGTGGAAGTTCCCAAGGCTGCAAGTTTTTTAGGTTTTGACCTTGGCCTTTAGCTTGCCTTCAGCCCTCTGGCCCACTGTAGATGTCTGTGGCTGCTTTCCTCTCCTGAATCTCCAGCACAAACCTGGTTCCCTATTTCCTCTTCTGTGGGACTCTGTCTGACCCAGTGTGCCCTTCCTGACCAAGTCCAAAGCAACATCTAGAAGGCTCTGAGCATTTCTTCCTCCCTGTGCCTTGCTTTCTCTGAAGGAACAACATATTTTTAACTGAAGTTTCTGCTGGTCTGATATCTGAACAATTCTTAAAAATCTCATTCATGTAATTTTTCTTTCCTATTACTCGATTTTTCTCATTTTCTATTTTTCAATTTTATTTTCCATTTTTCTTTTCTTCTTTTATTTTTGGCAATTTCTTTAAGAGACAGTGCTACTCTATTTCCAATCCAACTCCCTCAGGAGTTGAGGCACCCTTCTGGTACCTTTCCAACCTAACTCTTTCAGGAGTTTAGGCAACCAAGTTCAATACACCCACTCCTTACCTTAATGCTGGCCAGCTTTCCTGGGTGATCCTTCAGTGTTTTCCCTTCTTTCCCAATCTCGGTGGGACCTCCAATTTGTTGTAATGCCAGTGCTACAACTTCTCATGGATGAGGGTGAGGGAATCTGAGGATTGAATAAAGACAAGACAGCTGGTCATTCTTGCAAGGAGAATGCCCTTTATTACAAAAGGGAGGAGACTTTTGTACCATATAACACCCACAATGGAAAAATACTCAGGTCAAGGGTTCATGCCCCCAAGCTCCTTCCTCCTACCCCCAAGGGATGGGCAGATAGTTTGCATTCTTGCATATAGGGCTAGTCAGAAGGAGGGAACAAGGAAGTAAATGCCTAATCAGGAGACAGTTAGTGGACCCCAAGGGTACAATGGGTTACCCATAGTCACAAGATGATCATCAGGCCCCAAAGAGGTCCCAACAAAGATGGAATCTCAAAATAGTTCCAATTTGCATTGCCCTGATGGCTAAGGACTTCTTTAAATGTTTCTCAGTCATTTGTGTTTCCTGTAAGGTTAATTATCTCTTTAGATCTCTACCCACTTTTAATTGGATTATTTGGTTTGTTGATATCTAGTTTCTTGAGTTCTTTATATATTTTGAATATTAGCCCTCTGTCAGATGTGGGGTTGGTGAAGATATTTTCCAATTCTATAGGCTGCCACTTTATTCTGTTGATGGTGACCTTTGACTTACAGAAAGTTTTTAGTTTCATAAGGTCCCATTTATTAATTGCTGATGTTAGTACCTGTACTATTGGTGTTCTGTTTAGGAAGTTGTCCCCTGTCCCAAAACATTCAAGGATATAGCCCACATTTTCTTCTATCAGGTTCAGTGTATCTGACTCTATGCTGAGTTCCTTGATCCACTGAGACTTGATTTTTGTTCAGGGCAACGGAGACAGATCTATTTACTTTCTTCTACATGTAGAAATTCAGTTAGACTGGAATCATTTGTTGAAGATGGTTCCTTTTTGACATTATGTATTTCTGGCTTCTTTATAAAACTCATGTGTCTATATTCTATATGTTGTTGATTCAATTCCATTGATCAATGTGTCTGTTTTATGCCAATACTATACAGTTTTTATTACTATACCTCTGTAGTTCAGCTTGAAATCAAGAATGGTGATACCTCAGGATTGTTTGACTATCCTGGGCTTTTTGTGTTCCCATGAAGTTGGGTATTGTCCTTTCAAAGTCCCTCTTAGAATTTTTGATGGGGATTGTATTGAATCTGTAGATTGCTTTTGGTAAGGTTTTACTATGTTGATCTTACTGATCCATGAGTATGGGAGTTCTTTCCATCCTCTTCTATCTTCTTCAAGTTCTTCCTTCAAAGGCTTGAAATTTTTATGATAAAAGTCTTTCACTTGCTTTGTAAGAGTTACCCCAAGACATTTTATGTTATTTGTGGCTATTGTGAAGGATGTTTCTTACCTATTTCTCAGGTCCTTTTTTGTCATTTGTATAAAGGAAGCTACTGATTATTTTTGGGTTAATCTTTTATCCAGTCATTTTGCAGAAGGTGTTTATCAGCTTTAAGAGTTCCATAGTAGAATTTTTGGGGTTATTCATGTATGTTATCATATCATCTGAGAATAGTGAAACTTTCACTTCTTGCTTTCCAATTTGTATCCCTTGATTTCCTTCAGTTATCATATTACTCAACTAGAACTTCAAGGATTATATGGAATAGATATGGAGAAAGTAGGCAGCTGTTTCTTGTTCCTAATTTTACTGGAATCACTTTGAATTTCTCTCCATTAAAATTGATGTTGGTGATAGAATTGCTATAAATTGCCTTTATTATATTTAGGAATGTTACTTGTATCCCTACTTTCTCTAATACTTTTATCAAGAAGGATTTTGTCAAAGGCTTTTTCGGACATATACTGAGATGGTTATGGTCATCTGTTTTTTTTCAGTTGGTTTATATGATGGATTACGTTGATTGATTTTTTTGTATGTTGACCTATTCCTACATCTCTGGGATGAATCCTACTTGATCATGGTGGATGAACTTTTTTTTATGTGTTTTTGGATTTAGGTTTTCAAGTATTTGTGGAGTAATTTTGCATCTATGTTCATAAGGGGAATTAGTTTGTATTTTTCTTTCTTTGTGTAGTTTGGCTATCAGAGTGACTGTGGCCTCCATAAAATGAATTAGGAAATGTTCTGCCTATATTTATTTTGTGTAATAATTTGATGATTAGTGGCATTAGCTCTTCTTTAAAAGTCTGTTATTATTCTGCTCTAAAACTGTCTGGCCCTGGACTTTGGGGAGTGTATGGGTGCTGTTGGAAGTCGTTTAACGCCTTCTATTTCTTTCATGGTTATAAGTATATTTAAATTGTTTTAATTTTGGTAAGTCATATCTATTGAGAAAATTATCTATTTCTTTTATGTTTTCCAATTTGTGGAGTATAGGTTTTTAAAGTATGACCTAATGATTTTTAAAAATTTTCCTCTGTTGTTATTTCCCCCTGTTCATTTCTGATTTTGTTAATTTGAATATTATCTCTCCATCTTTTAGTTAGTTTGGATAAACATTTATCTATCTTGTTGAATATGTCAAAGAAGCAGGCCTTTGTTTCATTGATTATTTTGTATTGTTGTCTTTGTTTCTATTTTATTGATTTCAGCTCTCAGTTTTATTTATTTCTGGCCCTCTTCTTCTCTTGGTTGTGCTCACTTCTTTTGTTCTAGAGTCTTCAAGTATGCTGTTAAGGTCCCATTATAAGATCTCTCTTTTTTGAAGTATAAACTCTTAAGTATTATGAAATTTCCTCTTAGCACTGCTGTCATTGTTACCCATAAATTTGGGTATGTTGTGCATTCATTTTCTTTGAACTCTAGGAAGTCTTTAATTTCTTTTGTTATTTCTGACTTGACCCATTTTTCATTCAGTAGAGAGTTGTTCAGTTTCCATGAGTTTGTAAGCTTTCTGTTGTCTCTGTTGTTGTTGATATTCAGCTTTAATCTATGATGGTCTAATAGGATTCAGGGAGTTATCTCAATTTTCTTGTATCTGTTGAGACTTGCTTTGTGAATGAATATGATGGTCAAGTTCTGTGAGGTGCTGAGAAGAAGGTATATTCTTTGGAGTTTGTGAGAAAAATGTCTGTAGATATCTATTAGGTCTATTTGTTTCATTTACTTATGTATCTATTTACTTATTTTGTTGAAACTTTGGGAATTTCACATCATGCAACCAGTCCCAGTCATTTACCAGTCCTTCCATATCTGCCCTCTACCTTTGTAATCCCCCACAAAAATAAAATGAAATAGAAATTAAAAAAAAAAACCTCTTCCTGATCCCATTGGACAGGATCTGTTCCTCCAGTTCTGCTCTGCATGTACCCTTCCATTCCACTATCTTTCTCTCTTCTACATCACATATTTGTCTGTCATAGTGTCACTGGAAGCTGAAGTGTCATGCAGTTACCCTTTTGCCCAAACAGCTTTACTTACAAAGGCATTGTCGTGAGTCATTGGCATAGTCAGCTTCTGTTATACCATCAACATTTTACCCTCACTGAGACTCCTCTTGGTTATCCTGCTGTTGCCTCAAGCCATGCAGATCCTACAGCTGTTGTTTATAGGTCCTTTCACACAGTCCAGCAGTTCATAGATGGGGTACATGTTGGGATGGACAAATTCTAAGCCTTGAGTAGCTGAGTTGGGCAGTCCACCAGCTCTTCCATGCCCATGCCACCACTGGGTTAGCTTTCCCTATACTACCCAGGACATCACCATGGCTTCAAGTAGTAACTTAGACCACAGACATCTGAATGGCCTTTGATACTAATGAGTCACAGTTATCAACAAAGACCCCCAACTTAGGTAGGACCACAGATCCAAACATGGTCCTTGGAGGCAGCACAAGCCCGGATATCACCATGACATAGGGTGTTAGCACTGACCTTTTACATTAGTTTGTTTCTCACAGTCATCATTTCCCCAGTTCTACCTCTCTTTATAGTGCACAAATCTCTCCACTTCTCTTTCTCTGATACTTTTATTTTGTAAAGTCTGCTAGTGCCAGTATTTCTCTGTTTAGTTTTTGTATGGATGATCTATCTGTTGGTAAGAGTTGGGAACTTAAGTCTCCCACCATTAATATGTGAGGGCTAATGTGTGATTTAAGCTTTAGTCATGTTTCTTTTACAAATATGGGTGTCCTAGTGTTTCCAGCATCGATGTTACAAACTGAAAGATCATCCTGGTGGATATTTCCTTTGATGAGTATGCAGTGTCCTTTCCCATCTCTTTTTATTGATTTTGGTTTGAAGTCTATTTTTCTTAGTATTAAAATGGCTACATGAGCTTGTATCTTATGTCTGTTTGCTTGGAAAACCTTTTTCAAACCCTTTGCTCCAAGATAATATCTATGATGTTAAGGGTTTTTTCTTGTATGCAGCAGAAGAATGGATCCTGTTTTTAAATCCACTCTGTTAGGCTGTGTTTTTATTGGAGAATTAAGTCTATTAATATAGAGATATATGTATAACCAATAATTGATAATTTCTTTTTTCTTGCTGTTGGTCATGGTCTTAGTGGTGGTGGTGTGTTGTTGTGTGTGTGTGAGAGAGAGAGGAATAAAAAGATAGATAGATGATAGAAATAAAGAAAGGATAGATAGATAGAACTTCCCTTCTTTTTGTTTTGCTGGTGTGATATTATTTATTTATTGTATTTTCAGGGTTGTATTTAACCTCTAGAGAGTTGACCTTAACCTCCTAAGGGTTTGAGCTTTCCTTCTAACACCTTCTGTAAGGCTGGATTTGTAGACAGATACTGTTTAAATTTAATTTATCATGGAATATTTCTTCCCATCCATAGTGAGTGAAAGTTTTGCTGTATATAGTAATCTTGCTGGCATCTGTTGTCTCAGACCGCAGCATGAGTGTCCAAGTCCTGGCTTTTGAACTCTCCATTGAAAAACATCAGTGTAATTCTGGTAGGTCTGCCTTTATGTTACTTGCTCTTTTTCCCTTGCAGCTTTTGATATTTTCTTTGTTCTGTATGTTTAGTGTTTTGATTCTTATGGAGCAAGGGTATTTTGTTTTTCTGGCACAATCTATTTGGTGTGTTGTATACTTCTTGTACCTTTATAGGCTTCTCCTTCTTTAGCATAGTAAATTTTTTTCTATGATTTTGCTGAAAATATTTTCTGGGTCTTTGTTCTGAGATTGTTCATATTCTTCTAATCCTACTGTTTTTAGGTATTGTCTTTTCCTATTGTCACAGATTTCCTGGATGTCTTTTGTCAGATCATTTTTAGCTTTAACATTTTCCTTGACTCTTGTATCTATTTGTTATATTATATCTTCAATGCCTGACATTTCCTCTCTTGTCTTATGTTAGGGAAGCTTGCTTCTGTAGTTCCTGTTTGGATTCCTAAATTTTTAATTTCCAGAATTCCCTCAGTTTGTGTTTTCTATATTGTTTCTGCTTTCCTTTTCAGTACTTAAACAATTTTAATACTTTCATTCAACTGTTTTTTCTTGACTTTCTTTAAAGGTGTCATTTATTTTGTTCAATTGTTTGTATTTCCCTGGCTTTCTTTAAGGGACTATTCATTTCCTCTAATTTTTTTTATTTCCCTGAATTTTTTTAATGTATTTATTCATTTCCCCTTTAAGAACCACTATTAGCTTCATATAGATGGTTTTAAGGTCTTTTATTTCTGCTTCAGTTATGTTTGAATGTTCAGTGCCTGCTGTGATAGGGTACCTGGGATCTAGTGGAGGAATATTGTCCTGGCTGTTAGTGATTGTGTTTGTCTTTTCTTCGCTTTCTTTAAGGGATTTACTTATTTCATCTCTCTCTCTCTCTTTGCCTTCTCCTGGATTTCTTTATGGGATTTATTAATATCCTCTTTTAAGGAACAATGTCATCTTCTTAAAGTTGGTTTTAAAGTCTTTTTGTTGTGCTAAAGCTGTGTTGTAATATTCAGGGGTTGGTTAGCTGGTCTCTTGTGGTATCATATTGCCCTCACTGTTGTTGATTGTGCTCTTATGCTTGCATCTAGGCACCTGTGTTTGGGGTGATTATAGATCTATGTGTCAATTCTGAATTTGTCTTTGTTGGATGGGTGTTTTGTACCTTGGTTTCTGTTTCCTCTCTGGTCTTCTGGTCAGTGTGGCCTGTGGCCATGACTAAGATATATAACTTGATATCACTTGCTAATCAGCCATTTATATTGACAATGTGTTTGCTCTGAGTTCCTATTTTTCCCACTGTACTGGTTGTGAAATGCTAAGAAGGATTTTGTTTTCCTGGCATGGGAAGGGAATGTTCATGAAATGCTATAAGTCCATTGAGATTTATGCACTGTTGGGGCCAAAACAATGTCAATTATGGTATTTTGGATACAGGCCTCAAACTCTATCCCAGGAGCTTGAATCTCACATTGTCTTTTCTGGCTAGTTACCACTTGATGGCTTGGCCTCAGTGGAAAATGTCTCCTAGTTTACATAGCAACAGACCTAGGCCCTGGGTGGGCACACACCTATTCTGAGGGCTTGTGTATGTGCCTAGGGACTTGTGAGGGGCTGGTGAGGATGTGCAGTTTTGGATGTGCCTCTAAGATTAAAGGGAATATTTGATATCAGCTTTCTACATGATAATAGATGTCTTCTGATATCACCCCCACTGTTGGAAAGCTATTAAATAGGATGCTTGAATAAACCACGGACTCCAGACTCCAGCATGAACTGAGAGCCCTCCTGAAATGACAAGATGTCTGTGTCTCATCCTTAATGCTGTTGGGTAGCTAGGAGCTTCCCCAGGTCCACATTTTCCCACTCAGAGATGGACCTGGGGCTGTTCAGCTGGCTCCAATTGCAGCCCCAAGGACATCAGTCCAGAATAGATGGCTTCCATAGCATGGGACTTATACAGGCTGGACCCTGACAATGTACCTGTTGGAAGATCCGATAGAATCCCCATCACTGTTCTAGAGCTTGCTGGTACCCTTTCTTAAACATATATGCCTTCGTTGTTGTAGTTTAGTTGCAGAGGTGAGAATGAATCATGGAATACAGCAAACCATGTGCAAGTTTATTAATGGGGGATGGGGGTAAAGTGGGAGTCATGATGGCTGCCCAGGAAAGGGAAGTAGTGAGGAGAGAGCTAGGCACAGATGAGCTTGCTTTAAAAGGGGGCCCTTTGAAGACATGCAACACATGACATATAGCCGTAGGATCCCCAGGCTGACTAATTATTCACCTGAGTGCTGGCAAACTGATCCTGCCATATGACAGGGGGTGGGCCAGCAAAATGCCTGAATGTTAACATTAGTTAATTACGAATTGCTATTAGAAAAGAACAGACTGGGAATTCTACGTAAACAGAAGTTCACTTAGTTCACATTTCAGGAGATTGAGATGATCACAAGCACAGTGAAGCTCTACTTAGTGTCTGGTAATGGACTTCTAACTGCATTATAACAGAGAATCTGACAAGGACTGTATGCTTCTATGGCAGAGCCATTTCTGCAGTTCATCCATTCATGAAGACTTCCCCCAAAGTCTCCCTTCTCTAGACTGTTAAGCTAGCTGGCTGTTCTCTCACACATGGGCTTTCTAGAGACACCTGAAAACCATAATAATGCCAATGATTTTTGTTGGTTTTTTTCCCTGTCTGTTGTATCGGGATGTTTTTTGATCAGATTGTTTCTCTCTACCTGGATTTCTTCCATGGTGTTCTCAACACTGGGAAAATTGCACCAGAGCCCAAAGCAAATAAGTCTTGAGTATTGCAGTGACTCTCTTGTAGAGTGTACTTATGCTTGAGAGCTGTTTACAGAATACTGCTTAGTGACTCACTCTCATCATGATTTCTTGGAGAAGGAGACTCAGCACAGCTCACCTTTAGGTCAGTGTTTTCTTGAAAGCTTAGATTGGTACATTCTTATTTTTCAATATCATAAGGCAAAGATTTACAGAGTGTTGCTGTTTCTTAGCAAAGACCTTTTTTTTTTTCATTTCTTCCAGATGTTTTTATTTAAAAAATCTTATTTTACATATCAATCCCAGTTCCATCTCCCTCCCACCCTTCCATGTCCCCTACCAATCCCCCATCCCATCTCCCTTTATGCTCCCCAGGGAGGGTAAGGCCTTCTTTGGGGGAATCATCAAAGTCTGTCATATCATTTTGGGCAGGGCCTAGGCCCTACCTCATGTGTCTAGGCTGAGAGAGTATCTCTCTATGGAGAATGGGCTCCCAAAGTCTATTCGTACACTATGGATAAATACTGTTCCACTACCAGAGGCCCCATAGAGTGCCCAGGTCTCCTAACTGACAGCCACATTCATGGGGCCTTATTTAGTCCTATGCTGGTTTCCCAGCTGTCAGTCTGGGGGCCATGAGCTTCCCCTTGTTCAGGTCATCTGTTCCTGTGGGTTTCTCCAGCCTGGTCTTGACACCTTTGCTCATCACTCCTCCCTCTCTGAAACTGTATTCCAGGAGTTTGGCTCAGTGCTTAGCTGTGGGTGTCTGCTTCTGCTTCCATCAGCTACTGGATGAAGGATCTAGGATGGACTATAAGGTAGTCATTAATCTCATTATAGGGGAAGGGCATTTAGGATAGCTGCTTGACTATTGATTAGATTCTTAGTTGGGTCATCCTTATAGATCTCTGGATTTTTACCTAGTGTCAGATTTCTCTTTAAACCTATAATGGCTCCCTTTATTATGGTATCTCTTTTCTTGTTCTCCTCTATTCTTCCCCTGACTGTATCATCCTGCTCCCTCATGTCCTCCTCTCCCCTCCTCTTCTCCCCTTCTGCTAACTCTCTCTCCCCTACCCCATGCTCCCAATTTCTCAGGATATCTTGTCCCTTTCCCCTTCTCTGGGGACCCTGTCTCTCAGGGTCTTTCTTGTTTTCTAGCTTCTCTGGCAGTATGGATTGTAGGCTGGTAATCCTTTCCTCTATATCTAATATCCATATATGAGTGAGTACATACCATGCTTGTCTTTTTGTGACTGGGTTACCTCACTCAGGATGGTTTCTTCTAGTTATATCCATTTGCCTGTATATTTGAAGATTTCATTTTTTTCTGCTGAGTAGTACTCCATTGTGTAAATGTACCACATTTTCTGTATCCATTCTTCAGTTGAGGGTCATCTAGGTTGCTTCCACGTTCTGGCTATTACAAATAATGCTGCTATGAACATAGTTGAATAGATGTCCTTGTTGTATGAATGTGCATACTTTGGGTATATGCCTAAGAGTGGAATTGCTGGATCTTGTGGTAGACTGATTCCCATTTTCCTGAGAAACTGCCATACTGAATTCCAAAGTGGCTGTACAAATTTGCACTCCCACCAGCAGTGGTGGAGTGTTTCCTTTCTCCACATCCTCTCCAGCTTAAACTGGCAAAGACCTTTCTTTTTGGGTACCCAGTTTAAACATTTGATATACAGCATAATTGTTTGTGATCTCACTACATTCCAATCCCAGGTACCTGATTCAATTTGTTTTTATAGAGGTAATATGTTCATAGGTCTTATGTTTATAGAGGTTATGTGACTAAGGTTATGTTTATAGAGGTTAATGACTAAGGATTTGGCCTAGAAGCCTTAGATCTTGAACACAAGTATCTTCAAAACAACTGTGTCCAAATAATTTTGGTTCTGCTAAGACATAATCTACAAGCTTTTTGTAAGAAAGGAAGATTCCTTCATAACATTGTCCCTTGCATCAGGATTCATTTTTTTTTTTTTGAGAAGTTAACATTCAACAAAGGAATATGCTATTTAGATTGAGACTCCTTCCCTTTTTGGTTAAGACATGTCAATAAGCAGCATCTTGCTGGAGTGAACTGGAAAAAATATCAGTATTCAGGGACGATGATTACCCATGCTGCTCAGTGTGTCGCCAGAATCTACCCCAGTAACTGACAGTTTCACCTGTGACCTTTTTAAAAACACTTATTAAAGATATTTACAGCTCAGATGTGCAACTTGGTTCTGGTATTGTTTTCTCTATAGTCTTTCTAATCTTTTTTCTTCCATGTAAAAGTGCAAAACTACATTTTTATTGAAGCATCTTTGGTGCCACAGTTGCTCAAAAAGAGCTCTGTATTTTTTTAAAATAAAATTGTAAATGTTTTCAGATTGTGAGGGCCAGGAGAGCGAACTCTGGTGCTATCCAAAATTTTTATGTGGTCATATATCTACCCCATAGTGGAGTTATGGTTTTATAATACAATGTGACCTTTTTCCTTTTTACTTCTCTTCCTCCAAGGAGGTATATATACATGCATTTACTTCACTTTGCTTAGAGAAATCATGCTGTTGTTCATTTGTAAATTCCCTGGTACTCATTTCATTCATCAGTGACATATGTATAAATTAAAAGAATGGCAATTTCCTTGTAGTTACCAGAATTTAAACCAGAATACAGAATCACAATTAGTGATTGGTTGGAAAGATTAGCACTAGCAGGGAGTTCTATCTGCTGAGGGTCCACCCACCTATGGATTATCTTGTTATGAACACATGAGAATAATGGCAGATCTGGGCCTATTTCTTCAGTGCTGTCATTAGTTTAACTTTTGTTTCTTTATTTATTGTGAGTGTGTATATATGTATGTACATAATTGTGTGTGTGTGTGTGTGTGTATGTGTGTGTGTGTATGTGCGCGTGCGTGCGTGCGCGCGCACGCGCGAGCGCGTGTGCGTGCACACACGTGTGTATAAAAGCCAGAAGCCAAATATAAGTGTCATTATTCAGAGGCTGTCCACCTTATGTTTTTGAGAGAGGGTCTCTGGCTGGCCTAGAACTTCCAAAGAAATTAGATTGTCTTGTCAGAGGGTTCAGGGATCAACTTGGTACTGCCCTTCAAGCACTGGGATTACAAATGCACAGCAATACTATCAACTCTTACATGGGTGCTTGGGATTAATCTTTGGTCCTCTTGCTGTCTGCCCAGATCCTACCTTTAGCTCAGAATTAAGTTTCATACACATTTCCAAGTATCTGGAGTTTACAATGTCTGTTTTATGTTAGTCAGTGATTTTAATGTCTTGTTGGAAAAACATTTATGTCTAGAACACTAAAGAAGTTATAGGATGGCATCTCTGCTGCTGAGCTGTAACACAAAAACGAACAAAAAACTTCATACTTGTCTATTTTCTTCCAAGGATTTGGGCTTCTTGACATTACTGTTGCCATAGATTCCTTTAGACTATAGGAGAAGCAACCAGCTATAAAGCACCTGCTTTCTGACTGAAGAGGCACAAATATGGAAGGTGCCATTTTCTTGGGGACCAATGATTCATTTTAAAAGCATGTATTCACATGTGTGACTGGGTTGAGAGATGGGGTTGTTTCTTTTGGATTTTTTTTTTGGGGGGTGGTTGAGACATGTTTTCTCTGTGACTTTGGAGGCTGTCCTGGAACTAACTCTTGTAGATCAGGCTGGTCTCAAACTCACAGATATCCACCTGTCTCAGCCTCCCGAGTGCTGGGATTAAAGGCTTGTGCTACCACTGTCCGGCATTTCTCTTGAATGTTAAGTACCAGTCATTTATGTCAAAGAAGGTTTAATCACAGGTATAAATACATTAATTGGGTCCATTCTGTATATTTGTTTTGAAAAAACAAATTGGTTTCTAATGATCTGTTTTTAGACTCTACTTGTAGTCAGGGCCCCATGAAGTCAATGTCGGTAGATTTTCTTTTTCTATGTATTTGGATACTAGAAAATGAATGAATGACAGTTACACCAAGGGCTCCTGCCAGCCTGTACTCAACTCTCAAGGAAAGATTTACAAATTCATGGGGACTCAGAGATTGCCTTTGGCTATGGTAGAAGGTAAAGACCAACAATGAAGATGGTACTGTCCCATGGTGATAGGGTCTGTGGTACATCTTAATCACCTCCTGAGGCAAGGCAGGGTTAGGAGCTGTATTCAGTTGCCTAGAATAGGTCCAAATTAATCCCTGAGGATAGTTTTAATCCTTCCCAAATGTCCTTTTATGTTACAAATTATGTTACAGTTTTGCTTTCAGTTGGGCTTGGGTTTTAATCTTGATTTCACAGGCTATTACCTGTGTGATTGCTGCAAGTAACTTAAGCCTTCTAAGCATAAACCTCCTACAAAAGTAGAATACCATAAAATAGAAATGCTATATTGATTTCAAGAATGATACAAAAGTAACAGTATGTAGTTTTCAATGTACAATTACATTTTTATGGATAATTCAGTATATGTGGTCTCTGTCCATCATTTATTAGCCGTGTAACACATGTAAGTCCATATATCTCTCTGAATTCAGTTTTCTCATATGTAAAATGGAATTCATAACTGAAGCTATCTCTGTTTTTAAAGGTTTTAATGGCTAACTATTGTAAAGTATGTAGGATGCTGCCTTACATAAAACATGTTAGGCTAAGCAGAGTATGCATGATAAAGCTAAATCATGACAAGCTGAATTTATTTCCTTGGTCTCTGAATAGAGGGTGCATGCATCATTAAAGTATGTAGGTTTTCATCTGTAAGAATCTGATACCTAAATTGAGTCCAATGTAGAGACAAAACTATGGCTAAAGGAAAACCAACAGAAACAAGTGGATAATAAAGTGTTTATTCATTACGCCTATCCTCTCGAGTGTGTTTACCCTTTTCAGACTTAAATATTTCACCAAGTAGCCTCTGTAGAACTGGCTTAGTGGCCATAAATTCCTTAAATCTGTTTTTATTATGCAAAATTTTCTACTTTGTTCAATTACAACTGATAGTGTTTCTGGGTATAGCAGTCCAGGCTGGTATCTGAGGTCTTTCATAACTTGTAGAGAATTGGCCCTAGGCCTTCAGGATTTCAAATTATCCACTGAAAAACCAACAGTTATTCTGATAAGCCTACCTGTATAAGTGACTTGGCCTTTCTCTCTTGAAAGTTTCAATATCTTTTCTTTGTTCTGTACATTCAGTATTTTGTGATTATGGTGTATGGGGAGTTTCTTTTCTGTCTAGTCCGTGCTTTGTATGCCTCTTGCACCTTGATAGGCACCTCTTTTCTTAGATTAGGGAAGTTTTCTTCTATGATTTTGTAGAAAATATTTTCTGTGCTTTTGATATGGGTTTTTTTTTCAATTTTCTTTTCTTCGGAGAGTCTAACTTTTCTCTTAAATTCTATTTTCATATCCTGAATTGCTTTTGTTCAATTGTTTGTACTTTTTTAGATCTTCATTACTATACTTACTAATATATTTTATTTCCTTGATCATGCTTATTATCAATATTTTGAAATTATCATCTTATCTGCCATCTAAGTTCTTTGTCTCTGGGAACATTACTATGTGAGTACTGATTTTTGGATGAAATAATATGTGGTGATATTTTGTTTCTGATCTAATAAAGCTTACCTGAAAATCAGAGGGCAAAGCCAGCTATAGCCATAGAGTCCAGGCATGAGTGATACACATCTTTAATCCCAGCACTCAGGAGACAGAGGCAGATGGATCTCTGTGAGTTTAAGGCTATCTTGGGCTACATGAGAGTGAAACAGAGCTCACACCCTTAATCCCAGCACTAGAGATGTGGAGACAGGAGTGCTATGGTTGGACAGAGAGAGCAATATATGTTGGGAAGAGACAACTCATTGCAGTCTCAGTGAGTCTGAGGTGCAGTGCAGTGGAGTCTGAGGTTTGGTGAATCACCCCTTCAGTCTGAACATTGGTAGAGGTGAGAACTCTCAAGTGGCTGGCTGCTTTACTTCTCTGATTTTCTGCTTTAACCTCAACATCTGTCTCTGGGTTTTTATTATTTGTGCTAGTTAATTTATTTGTGCTACTTAATTATTCATGCTGCAGTTTTTGCAATGGGACCTAGGCATCTAGAGCTAGGTTGTTGGTTCTATTTCTTGATATGATTATCTGATCTCTCTTTTGTTGAGTGGATGTTTGGATTTCTGTTGGTTGTTTCCCCAGTACGTCGGGCCATAGACTAACTGGATAGATCTTAGAGTTCAGTCTTAGGGCAACTCAATGTTCTTGTTCAAGTGAGGTATCAGAAGTGATCCTGCCTCAGCTAGGACTAAGTGAGCCTTCTAATCTCTGGAACATATTTGTTGTAGAGTTAGAAGATTCACAGCCAAACTTCAAGTCTGGGGAGGTGTTTGCAACTTGTCTTCAGGAGGCATAGATGGAGTATGGGGTTCCTGCCTATGGAGAAGGGCCTTGCAAGTAATCAGAACACACAGTCCTCAAGGGAACAGTGTGGGTGGATATGGTTATCAGTGGAAATCTATGGTCCTGACTTGGAAAGGAGGGGTGAGGGAAGTGATAAGTGGTCACAGGATACAGGGTCCTCCTTAGACTTAAAGCTGTAGTGAAGCATTCAGCTGGCAGCAGATGTATGGGGTCTTGTTAACTGGACAGCTTGTTTTGTCTTTGAAGCAGGGTCCCGCTATAGGCTGATGGCCTGGAACTTTTATCAGCTTATAGACTGCTATGATTCCAGGTTCAACTCACCACATCCAGATACATTTGGCCACCTCATCTTCAAATCTCCTGTCTACTGAATCTTCCCCTTCAGTCAGGCCATATATCTGGTACTGATTTCTTTTCCAAAGCCACTCCAATAGAGGAACATGAATCTTTTCAACTGTTAGTGTTTTATTTAATTTTTTGCCCATTACAGTCATTGAAACATGGTGTTTTATTTTAGTTCAAGTCTGTTTTAATAGTGACAATCATTTTCTTCCACATAACTGTTTACTGTGCTCTTTTGTAAATTATCTAATTTTATGTTTCTATAGAGATACTTTGCTACTATGGTATTACCTTATCTATCATTACCAGTTCATTACAAATTAAATGTTACTAATATTTTAGTAATTAATATGTACTTGTACAATTCCCCTTTAATTTCATGGAAGTTAAAATTACACATAAAGATATCTCAGCATTACAGTGTAGTAATATATTATTTAAGATTTAATAAAGCCTCTGACAATCAGAAAAGCAAAGCAGCCAGCCACTAGTTCTTACTTCTACCTCAGACTGAAATGGCAAGTCTGGCTCCTCATATTCTCAGAGTGCAATGTTCTTCACCAAGCCTCAGACTGTCCTCTGTGAGTTACTGCCTCCTCCCATCTTATATTCCTTTCTCTGCCCAGCCATATCACTCCTGTCTCTACCTCCCTAGTGCTGGGATTAAAGGCATGTAATCCCAGGTGCTGAGATAAACTTTGTGTGAGCTGTTTCTCTTTTAGACTGGATCAATTTTGTGTAGCTCAGTGTGCCCTTGAACTAGCCTGTCTCCTGAGTCTGGGGAATAAAGGTGTGTACCATCACTGCCTGGCTCTATGGCTGTAGCTAGCTTTGCATTCTGATCTCCAATGCTTTTATTAGATCATAAATTATATATCACCACACTATAGTTACCACTGTATTTATTTAAATAATTATTCATTTGTTTTGAAAACCTTTTCCCATCTGAGGATGAAGAAAGCGAATAACTTTTCATTTTTAATCATAAAAATATAGGGTTGGGACATACACATGCTGAGTTTCTTCTCTCAGAAATAGTCTGAGCATCTTATATTCATTTATTTAACAGTTTTGAATAAAATTCAATTCATTACCACCACATAACTTTATGTTTTTCTTGGTTTATTTAATGTTATATCACAATCTTTTTCGTTTCATATATTCTCTGAAAGCTTGTTGAGATGGTTTACTTTTATGACATACATTGTTTTGATTTTATTCACTATGTTCTCTAGTGTTTCTCAGTATTACTATAAATGGTTTTAAATAAACCCTGGCCATTGTGTAGCACTGAGCTGTTGTATAGGGAGGGCTGTCCACTCCAGAAGAGCTCTGCTGATCATCCATAATGGATTGCATAGCTTGACTTTTGTGGTTCATGATAAGGTACAGGTGCACACTTTGTTATTTGAATCCAATCCTGTTGAAGCTGGGGAATGCATTTTGGGAGACTATAATCTGTTTTTTTTTTTTTTTTACATTTCAAATAGAAGAAATAAAAACAATCTGAACATCCAATATTGCATTATTTACCAAGCATCTCTGAAGAATAAAATTATATAAACCACAATTTGTTTAATGATTTAGTACTTAAGTCAGTATAGAGTGTTCCAGTGTAGTACATGGTCTCAATTTCAGATTGCATTTTTTCTTTCATAATGTACAAATATGACTGTCAGGTAAATATATTAAAACAACAGGGTGTAGACAAATACAAATAAAATGACAAAATCAAGTGAAACTATTAGACAATCTAAAAATAATTACTAGTCTGAAAAGATGGATCAATGGCTAGATGGGCATGAGTGTCTGAGTTCAAATCCCCCAACTAAGAAAAAACTGGCTGCCACTGTGTATATCTGTAACCTCAATCCCCCACCCTCATACCCCACATACATACCAAAGGGAAATGGGAAAGTAGTATCTCCTGGAAGATTGTGGGCCAGCTACCTTGGCTAATGTAGTGAGCCACAAGATACCTTGTCTTAAGCAAGATGGAAAGGATTTCTGAACCTCAATGCTGTCTTCTGACTTCTATATACATGCACTGATACACATATGGGCATATACACACCCATAACACCCTCCCACACACAAGGATTAAAATGATGATGATGATGATGACAATAACAATAATAGTAATGATTTCTATTTGTACACTGACCTGAGTCCATTTGGTGGTCCTGGATTTCTGTTGCTCGGGCCTGGAAAGGTAAGTGTCAGTGACAGGGAGGACAGAGTATCCAGATTCAGTGATGAGTGGAAGGAGTGTCTAGATTCTGGATACTGGGACATGATTTCTCCTCAATAATATAAAATGAGAAATTGGGGGCTATAATAGAACTTGTTCATTGTAGGTATGGGGAACATTCTCAAGGAGAAAAGTGATGTTCTCTTTGAGAACTAGGAAGACAATACAGTGTGTAGCATCAGGAGTCAGACTGCAGCAGATATGAGGCTGACAGAGAAAATGGCAATCCTGTGACTAGGCAAGCTTTAACAGCCACAGGGGAAGCAGGGAGAAGCAGAAACTCACAGCTGTCAATACACAAAACCCTGGAGCAGGGAACTCAAGACTGCTAACATTTGTGTAAAAAATTTGAGACAACAGTGACTCCTTAAAAAAATAGAACAAAACTTCAGTAGTCTTTGCTGGAGTGACTGATAACTGTCTGAAGCTTAGAAAAGAAAGCAATGGGTCAGAGGGCCCATGATTCCAAACCAGGATTATGATAGCATGAGACCATGCCAGTCATTCCACCTGGCCCAGCAGCCAAAACCAAGCTGGTGAGATCCTGAGGTCCTCCTAATCATAACACATAGGAAGCAGAGACATAACCTTAGGAAAACAGCCTCTTTGTGGGGCTAACAGATATGCGAATGCCATAGCAAACTTCCAAAGTCAGCCCCATAAAGACCATCCTGGCATCGGATTGGTAACTCAACAGAATGCCATAAACAGTGTTACAAAAGTGACACATTGGGAAAATATAAAGAAAAGACAACATCATTTATGCTTCTGAAAACAAATACAAATTTTCCTAAATATTGAATGTTGGGTTGGGATTTTAGCTTGGTCTTAGTACTCATCTTCTACACAGGAAGCCCTTAGTTCAATTCCTCAGTACTGTCAAAAAGAAAATGAAAAATAAAAGGAAAGAAAAGAAACAATTTTCACAGACCTTGGCTGCTGCCATTAGAATAATTAGCACAGAGTATTTGTTGTGTATCTTTAAAATTACATATGTAAATTAATGATGTCAAGCTACCTTTAAGTATTTGGGTGTTTAAAAGTGAGAGGACCATGAAAGAGAAATATTATAACTGTCTACATTCATCAGTTTTCTCATTGCTGTGGCAGAAATGATCTAAAAGAATCAGTATGCTTATTTTGGTTACCTGTAGTATCATTTGTTCATTATGGAGATGAGGGTGTGACAGTGTGAGCCTTCAGTCTGTGGTCACTGGTGTGTTGTGTGTGTACAGATTTCTTACATCTGGGAAGATTGGTATAGAACTCATCTCTGAAGCAAACTCAGGTTTCACTTCCAAGGCCCACTGCCAAGGAGCCACTCTTGCTAGCCAGGCCTCTACTCATGACGCTTCAGTAGTTTCCTCAAACAGCATCACCAGCTGGGGAGTGAGTGAGTGATAGATTGCAATCAAATGATAACTACAACAAATTCAATAGAACTTAAACATAGTTGCTAGGGCAAAACAATCAGGACTAGGGTTAGTGATGAAGTTTATAGCAATTGATTTCCATGTATTTGTTTTTCATGATGTACAAGTATTTGAAACTGCAAAGTCCTTTTTAGCAGCTGAATTATCTAGTCCACAAACACATTTTATTGTTTTAAAGTGTGCAGCCTAGGACTAGGAATGTGGGCTCAGTGGAATGGTGTTTATCTAGCACAGACAAGGTCTTGGGTTCCATGCCCAGCCTAGAAAAGAAAACATGGAATATTCTTTTGGGTTTTAAGATATTATCAGGCTTGTGTAATAAGCAGTGTTTGACATCCTTAAACAAGGCTGACATTATCCATCCCTTCTGCTCTTCCATTCTGACTTTACTTGCATATTTTGACATCTTGCATCAATAAATTCTAGCCATTTGCAACCATTCTCTCACATAGCAAGCACATTTTTCAGTGTCTATCCAAAAATGTACTTTGTATCAGCATTTCCTTGTTTTTGTTGCTAAAATCTACTTCCCAGGTATGTATCTATTTTATTATAACCCATGTGGCACTATAGTATCACCACATCTATTGATAAATGCATCACTTCCTGGAGCCCTGGTGATTCTATCAATGCATATTATACATGTGATAATATGCTACTGTAAAGTTGTAGGTCAGCAAGGACATTATCATTGTAAAAATTTTATTTCTTTTGCCATTTATATATTAAATAAAGTTAACTTTCAGTGAAAGAATAGCAATATAATAGATCCTCCTTTCTTAAATATATTTGTGTGTGCTTTTCAGGCACTAAGAAATTGGATAAGTCTACTGACTAGGCAACAGATGTTGTTGTAGATCAGGGAGTTTCCATATTTCCAACAAAATTGAAGGAAGATGTAATTTAATCATCATGTTGTAGATCATTAAATAAATATAATTTCAATGACAGGCCACCACACTTTTTGGTATATAATTCAGAATATGTTCAAACAATTAAATAGCAGTGAGCAGTAATAGTCTTTCCCTCTGCTCATCTACTTAGTGTTGGCAGATTTTCTTTTCCACCCACCAGTTCCCAAATATCTGACAAGGATATTTAATATTAATTACAAATGCTCTGCCAATGGCTCAGGCCTGTTACTATCTAACTCTTACATTTATGTCAACCCATAGTTTTTATCTATGCTTTGCCATGTGCCTTGGTACCTTTTCTCAGTATGGCATGCCCATCTTGCTTCTCTGTGTCTGCTGGGGACTCCAGATTCTGCCCTTCTTCCTCCTAGCATTCTCATTTTGTCTCTCCTGCCTAACCTGTCCTGCTCAGCTATTGCCCAGTCAGCTTCTTTATTAAACCAATCACAGCAACATATAGAATATTCCACAACTTATATAAATGGACAAGTATTCTTAGGGCCTCACTTGCAAAATTCCCACAGACTTAGTATTGACTGGCTAAGTGCTCTCAATCAAGTAATCTCCAATTATAATAAGTAGTATTCAATTATAACATGAAATTTGCTGTACTTAATTTGAAACAGAATACAATTTTATCCCAAACACTGGAAATTATATTTTTTACAATTGTACTAGTGATTAACTTTTCAAATTAAACAAGCTGTACTAGTAGGCAGCTTCCATTTTTCTTGAAGGATTACTTTGGGCAAAAAATTTTAATGATAACAATGCTGTAAGTTACAATTTATAATACAATTACAAAATTACTCAATGTATTTTATACCTAGTAGGTGTTCCTGACAATGTCTTTGAACATTAAAAGTATTCATCCAGCTTTTGTCATTCAGTATGGTTGTGAGTTCTGATGAAGAATAACCCACAAAGGCTCTTGTGCTAAAGGCTTGCTCCCTAGCTGGTGGCCTTCTGAGAGGTAATTTGGTCATGAGCATCTAGTTTCATGAAAGAATCAACTTATTAAAGAATTCAGAAGTTGTGGCCTGTTAGCATGTGGGGCCGAGTTACAGAAAGTAAACCACTAGCCTTGTCTTGTGCCACTACCGAAGGGTATATTTTGTCTTTGGCCCCTTCTGTGTCTCCACTTCCTGTCTACCTTGAGGGAAAACACTTTGCCCCAGCACATAATGTTTTTCCTCACCATTGACAATTGAAAAGCAAGGAAATACAGTGAACATTAATTTGAAGACAGATTTTCCCAGTGCTGAGAAAGTGTTCAATGTCAGAACCTTTTACAAGTTATTTAATGTAAGTATAGCAGGTTTTTCTCTACATTTTGGTAATTAACTTTCAATTACAAAGAAAAGGGATGGGAAAAAGAGATGGGTAACTATTGGATTAAGATCTCTTTATTTCCAAGCACAGCCGGGTGAAACACAGGCCAGAGCTAGGTTAAGAATCCAGCCAGCGCAGCCAGAACAAAGAGAGAGCCCCGTCCCCACGTGCAGTCCTTTAAGAAGCCCCCTTTACGTCATCCCGGCTTTCCTTCACCCCGCCCTTATGGGCGAGTCCCCAGGTCCACCTGGTACCTGCCCCAGGACTATTGGGCGGGGCTAGGGTGACTCCCTACAGGTAACTGTACTCACTCTCAACCCTGACAACCTGAGTTCCATCCCGAGTACTCACATTGTAGGAGAGAACTGACTCCTTCAAGTTGTTCTCTGATATACACATGAACACTATGGTATGTTTGCATGTGAGATGCATGTGCGTGTGCATGCGTGTGCGTGCACACACACACATTTAAAGCAATAAATATTAGAAGACATGTTTGACTATAGAAGAAAGTTTGAAAGTATTAAAAGTAAAAATCAAATAAAAATAATCACTTTCTCGTTCCTGAGTGTGCAATGCACACAGTCATTCATTTACAGGCTGTGGGGTTTTGTATCTGAGGACTCTTTGTTTCACAAATTTGACTTTAATATTATAGCATCAACTTAAATATACTATTAAATTATTTTTATAAGGAAATTACCTTTGGAAGACTTTCCTGAAATAGGTTCCTTCTGGCTTCAGGTAATATTTAAAGTTGTTTTCCTCTTACTTTCCATCAATGTTATCATGCTGGGTTGACTCTTTCCTGTTGTCTTGACCACAAAGATCAAAATGACAAAAGATAAAAATGCTTGATTAAAATGGCCAACAGAAAAATGTCTAAATTTAGACAAGCAAATTCCACTTTTAAATGTTAATCACATTTAGTGTTCAGAGTAAAATTACACTACAAAGGAAGGATTTCAAATTATTTGTTAATCTCAGTTTTTCAATAGGCCCTTATGTTGTACTCATGTTTTTCTCATTTCCTTCATCACAATGATCAAATTGGCTTAGAATAAAATGTTTCATCAGATTCTGAGTTTTTCGACAGTTCTATTCAGGCTTGTAATTGAAGAAAACAGAACTCATAGTTAATTTTCTTTTCCTGTTGAAATGTTTGTGGTTATTTTTGATCACTCTTTTCCAGGTATATGTAGAAATTTTCTTAGACTTTATGCAAAAATTTGCCACGAAGTATATAAGCATTGAATTGTTTTTTTTATCAGTTTGCTTCTCCCCTCCCTTCTTTGTTACCACCCTTCTTCTTCTTTCTAGTATTGATCAGGTTGCAGAGGCTTCGTTAAAGGTACATGTTTGTTCATAGCTTTTGTCTTATTTCATCTAGCTTGCTCTGAGGAATGTGTATGGTGCTTGCCTCTGACTCTTCTCTGTTCCATCAGTATTCTAAATCTCTTTGTTATTTTTCTCATTACTTTCAGACACCATGAAGTCAAGTTTCATTCCATTGTTTTCCCTCTTATTGTCACTGTGTACTTTTTTTCAGAGTATTTACTTCAGCTAAACCTTGCTGCCGATCTCCCTGGTATACAAATTGTTTTCCTGTGTGTCTGGTAGAAACCCTGTTCTCCATTCATTTTCACTGAATTTGGTTTTGCAGTCTCTTCTCCTCCAATCCGATGTCCTTATAAGTGAATTACCCTACTTTCTTTATCATGTTATAGTAGGAATTCTCATCGTAAGCTTGGCTGGATTTGAAATCACGGTGAGGGCATAACTCTGAGGATATTCCTGAAGGTATTTCCAGGAATGTTTAACTCAGCTCCCCTAAGTTTGGGTATCACCATCACAGTGGCTGAGGTCTCAGACTTTTTGGGGAATTAAGGAGAAGGTAAGATTAGCAAAATTACTCGTCTGTCTCTGTATCCTGTAAGGTGGTCAGCAACTCCATGCTCCAACTGCCATGCCTTCCCCACCATGATGAGCTCACTGAAGTGGCTTTCTGTCAGGTGGTTACCTCAGCAAGAAAACTAACCAATGCACATGCCTTTGCTCATCCTACTGTGGATACCCAGTTTTCTTCTGTTTGCTTTAATCTATCAACTTTAGAAATCTGTTCTTCCTGAGTCTTCAGGGTAGTATTTCTTTCTACACTGTCCGTACTATTTTCTCACAAATCTCATTTTGCTTGTCTATAACAAATAGGAAGTCAATGGAAATGATGTTTACCAGCAGGCTGCTGGTGTAGATCTCTCTGGACTTCTCTCATTTCCACTGAGTTGAGAAAGCTTGTCTTCCTAAGTATGATGACTCTAAAATGTCAGACAGATGGTCAAACTCAGACAAATGTGTATCCACACTGCAGTCATTGGTTTCTGGTCTCTCTTAGATCCACTGTTGGTTTCCAGGAAGCTCTGAAATTAGATGTTTTCTATAAGGTAATTATAACAGAGAGAAAGTCACTGTTATACAAACCCCAATATTTCACCTTAACAACCTGCATATATATTTTCCAGGCACAGAATTAAGCAAATAACATCTTAGCATTCCTCTCTCTGACACACTCATGTGCGCTCTCCTAGCTGTGGCAACTTGGTATTTGACATCTAAAAAGTAGTGTCTGTCTATACAGTAGAAGAAAAATTAACAAGCTTTATGGTCAATATTGATGTTCATTTAAATAATTTTTAGAATAGAATATTTTGTGGATTAGGGGGATCAGAATTGTCCACCTAAAAATACATGTTTGTGAACTTTGACATTTGGTGTTTGCAACATTCCTTCTCTTTACTTCCAATGGCTGTTGTCCTCATAGCAGATACCTTCCTCAATATTAGTGGGTGTCTTTGGATTATTTACTTCAAGAAAAGAAAGGACATTAGGAGTCTGTTCAAATTGTCAGATGACTTTCAATGGGACTCTGCTGGAGTTGGGGAGATGTTTCAGTGGGTAAAGTGCTGTCATGAAACACAGGGACCTGAGTCTGATCCTCATATAGGGATCATTCAAGGAAATTTCAGCATGCACCTATAATCCCAGTGCTGGGAAGCAGATTCCTGTCACTTGATGACTAGTCAGTACAGCCAATCAGTGAGCTCCAGGTTCAATAAGAGGCCTTGTATCAGAAAAAGATAGAAAACGATTTAGCATCCATTAGCCTACACATACACATACATGTGTACATACAGTCACACACAAGTAACAAATGGATGCCCCTTTGTTTTAGAAAGGTCTTCAAAGCATGCATTCTCTCATTTAGTTCCAGAACCATGGAACATGCTTGTGTAACTACAAAGTCTTCCTTTTCCCCACGAGAGCCTAAGGGATCCACAATTTGGTACGTCGGACTCTTCTGGAAGAAATATTGCCGTGAAAACCAATGAAAAATGTACTTGCCAATTCTGGTTACATTCTATCTTGTCACTAGTTTCTTATAATTCAGACAAACTTCCCAGATAGTTCAGTGAGACAATGGAAATTTCCACATTGTTATAAATAACTTAGGGCTGAGGAAATTTGGAGGAGGAACAACAGTGCCAGCAAGTCAGGTGTGGTGTGCACACCAGCAATCCCAGCCCTCCAGAGTCTAGTGGAAGAAAAGAAATAAATATTTACGGTAGTCTTCACTATATATTGAGAGACTACATATAAAATTAATTTTTAAAAAGAATGAGGGAGGAAGGAAACAAACGGAAAGAGGAAAAAGTAAGAATTGACTATCTTTATACATGCATATATGTATTGTCTATCAGTAAAAAAATAACTAGAAACAATTAATATTCCCACTATTAGAGAAATGCTGTTAGAATTTCTAGTCAACTAGCACATAAAAAATGTGCCACTGAATATTGCAGAATGCATACACACACAAGGGAAAATGATTTTGCTATAATTTCAGAATCATGAAGAAAGCAGAGTACCTGTAATGAAATGGGGAACATGTGTGCATGTGTACAGAAGCAACAGTCCCCAGACACACTTCCTTCCTTCCTTTCTAAAAAGTTGACACTTGTTAAGTAATACAATCTTGAGATCAGAAGTGAATTTGAATCTCAGAGCTTCCACTAGCTGTGTGCCACTGGCCAATCAGCAATCTCATCTCAGAATCCAACTCCTTTTCAGGTCAGCCATTATGTGCATGTGTGTAGGGAGAAGTATGAAAAACATAAAATTGTTTGCTGTGATTTTTGCTTTTATTGAGACATGATCGCATGTGGTTTGGACTGGCTTCAACCTCCTTATATGACCGAGAATGGCCTTCCTTCTTTCCATCCCTCTTTTCTCCCTCCCTCCCTCCCTCCCTCCCTCCCTCCCCTCCCTCCCTCCCTTCTTTCCTTCCTACCTTCCTCCCTCCCTTCCTCTTTCTCTCCCTCCCTTCTTTCCTTTGAAAACATACAGACAGGCCTCACTACGTAGCCATTTACAGGCCTAGATTTGCCACTGCCTTTCAGGCTTCAGACTCTGGAATACACAAAATAATGGGTTTCAGTTTGACATTTTCATGAATTCTTTGTTCTTTGTCATCACCCTCCTGGTTCTCTTTCAGTTTCCTACCTCTGTATTTCTGGTCCCCTCCTCCATTTTCTAGCCCTGTTATTTTCATGTCAAGTCCATTACTCTTTCTATTTTTCCTCTTCCTGCCCTTTCTCCCCTTTTAAAATCGTGTCTTCCTTCCTCATTGTATCCTTTCTAGTTTCATAGCCCACATGCCCCCACAACATATATGTGTGTATACTCTAGATTCTGAGTGTGCAGAAAGCACATGGCATTTGTAGGTTTCCTACAAATGATATGATTTTATTTTTCTTTACAGCTAAGTAAAATACTATTGCATATATGTGCCAGATTTTCTTTATCCTCCTTCTGTTGATGGACAGTGAAGCTGGTTACACTTCCTAGCTATTGTGACTAGCCATTTAAAGAACAAACACTGTGAATTAATTGAAAAGGAAAGATAAGGCAAATACCCCCCAGTTGCTCCCTCATTTTTTTTTTCTCTTTGGTTCACACTGTTTAACAGTGTCTTGTTCTATTTGGGATAGTCACACATTTGGCCCTTTAGTTTTTTCATGTTTTCTGTTTGAATCACAGGCCTGCACTAAAAGTCACAGAAGCTAGTTCACGGCCATGCTATGATAAACTTGTGGCAAAGGCTTGCTTCTGAGCATGCACTAGAAGAGAGATCAGAAAGGCTTGATTCCCTGGTGGTGACACTGAGCTTTTCCCAGCCTTTGTCTCGCCACACTTAAATTTAGTTTATGAAAATAAACTAAATGCTTGAGAAGTTCAGTTTCTGGAACAGAAATGCATTAACTGATATAAATGGCTAACAGGAGTTTCAGATACTACAATAACCTTTCCAGATAAATGATAAATTAATTCTTGTGTATTATCTGAGGTCTACCACAAGAAGAAGGGACAAAAGTGGGCATTCATCTACTTCTCCTTTCAGAACAAGGACCCCAGGTATTATAGCAATATATCTTTCAGGCAGTTCACTCTTGTAAATGGTTTGAAGCAGGATTGATGTTTACATTTCTCTTTTAGTAGCATAGAGAGTAACTTCCAGTACCATGAATATTAGTCCATAGGGGTGAGGGCTCTAAAATAGGCACCAGTTTGATTTATAAATGTTGAATACACTGTATTGATGTTGTCTTCAGCAACAGGGTTTTACCATAAGTTTGTAGAGAGCCACCACTAGCCTTAGCAATACCCTAGGTTGTTTGGGGGTTTCCATGGTACCTCTTCAGCCAACAGCTCAATTACATGTAATCCTCACTCAGGGTCATTTATTCTAGTTTCATCCATCTATGAATGTTACTATTTCATTTTTCTAAAGTGCTGAGTGATAACCTATTGTTTAAGAGTACCACATTTTTTTTCACCAATTCATCCATTGATGGACATCTAGGTTGGTTCCAATTTCTGGCTATTATGAATAGAGAAGTAATGATTTGGTTGAGCAAGTTTCTCTGTAGTGGGATGAAACATGCTTTGGGCATATGGCCAAGAGTGGTATATCTGGATCTTGAGTTAGAATGATTCTCATCTTTCTGAGGAACCAGCACACTGATTTCCATAATGCCATTACATCTTTGTACTCACACAAGTAATGGATGAATGTTCATCTTACTATACAACCTCATGAGCCGTCATTTGTTTTATTATTGCCTTGGCCATTTTGACTGGAGTAAGATGAAATCTCAAAGTAGTTTTGATTTGCATTTTCCTGCTGGCTAAGATATTGAACATTTTCTTAATGTCCTCAGCCATGTGAGATTCTTCTATTGAGAATTCTATTTTGGGTTGTATTCCATTTTTTACAGTTGTTTTCTTGGTTTTTAAAGTTATTTATATATTTTGAATTAGTAGACTTCTATCAGATATGTAGTAGCTAAAACCCTTTGCCCATTCTGTAGCCTGCCACTTTCTCCAAGCAATTTTTTTTTTTTGCCATACAGAGCTTTTCAGGTGCATGAGGCCCCATTTATTAATTGCTGTTCTTAATGCCTGTGCTATCCATTATGATTGGGATATCTTGAGTCAGGAGAAAAAAATGTTCTTGGTGCAGACAGTATGGTCACATCTTTAAGGCTCAATGGAGAGGGCACAAAAGCAACACTCCAATTTGACTAAAAGAAAAGGTTTGCAAATACAATGATTAAACAAGCAGATTAACACATGTCATTAAGACCTACTAAGTGAATGGGGTCTTTATCCTGTTACCCATAAGAAATAGTAGTGATCTTTTAGGGAGGGAGGGAGTCAGGCAGAGGTCTGGATGGAGTAACAGTGGCAAGGATGGGATATAGGAAATGGAGAGTTCCATCAGGAACTTTTTAGTAGTCCAATGATAGCAACAGGGCTAGATATAGACTGGATTTCCCTCAGAAGGTTTCCCTCACTATTAGACAGCCAGGGTGTATCAGGAAAGGCCTAAGGAAGGCTGGATGGTTGTCCCTTGGAAGTAGGACCCAGGGACTGCATGCACTGTGGTGGAGCTGGCAGATTTTATGTCACAGCGCGGCCAATAGAGACTGCTTGGACAGAGTGTTAATGGCAATACAGAGGGACATGACAGGGAACAGACTTTTGTTCTCATAGAAAAAAATGTGCATGAAAAGATTCAGGAGACAGAGGTGAGTATTAACCTAAAGCCACACAATGTAAAACCCATTATTAACATTGATTAATGGCCAAAGGGTTCCAGGAATATTTGTACTTGGAGTCCTGTTTGAATACTGACTCTACTTTTATAGATCTGTAGACACTGAAAAAAATTCTAGAGAGACCTAGAAGATCCGATCTTCTACAAGTTCTTCTGAGCCCACTTTTCTGGTGTTTTTGTCCTTCAGTTTTAATTCAGTGTGTCATTTTATTATCTCTAATTCTGTTTACTGGAGATAAAGAGAAACAAGCATATCACCAGAGTGTGTTTTAACAGGAGTGATGGATTTTCTGAATAATACTTCCTCCTCCTCAAACACCAAGCCCAAATTAAAGCCATTTCCAGTTAGACCACTGGCAGCAAAAATAATTCATTACATAAAATTGCTAAGTAAGTGCCAGAAGTAAGAAATTATATATTTTGATATTGTGACAAAATCAATAAAATGAAAGTACCTGATTTTCCCCCCTGGATATATGGCTTGTTAATTTGTGACTATTCATTTGTGTAACTATGGCTGGAATGTAAGAGTAAAAGGCTAGTGGCCATTTACTCATATAGTATAAATGCCAGATTCTAGAAATGTGTGACATCCACATGAATATAAAACAAATTTATTGTAATTAATATAACTGCTCTGAATAAGAAATAAATTCATAAGGGCCAATTTGTGAATAAAGTAAGCATGCCATTTGTTTCCCCTTAGAATTAATCTCACATTTACTTTAGCATGATTTATGTTCTTGTAATGTAAACTATGCCTCAGGAATGAGGGTATATTATTCACTCATTATGAGAACTGATGAAAAATAATGTGCTAATGGTATCATAAGTATCAACTAAAATTAATATTTGTGTGTGAGTTATATGTAGTGTGTGTGTGTGTGTGTGTGTGTGTGTGTGTGTGTATACACATAAATCTATGTAGGTATGTGCCTGTGGGGCCACAGATGACTGATTTTCTTTGATTTTCTTTGATTATTTATTATTATTTCTTCAGACAGGCTCTGACTAAGAGCATTCATCTGTTCATTGAGCTCTAGGGATCTGCCTCTCTCTGCCCTTCTCCCTACCAATAATGCTAGGGTTACAGACACATACTGTTATGCCTGGGAACCAGTGAATCTGAATTCAGATCTCCATGATAATGTAGCAGGCACTTGATTGACTGAACCTAAATCTAACTGATTTTTTTTTTTTTTTGGTATTGTTAAAATAGCTTCCTGAGTTTGAAGTAAGAAGCATGCACGAAAGAAAAGAAGTATGCATGCCTTAATCTATTAAAATTACAAAACAGATGGCATATGTTGGCGAAGACCAAGGGACAGTTCATGGACCACAGAATGCTAGATGCCAAGAGGAACTGCAAGGAGGCGTGGGTCAATCATTTTATTTTGCCAGTGAAGTGGAGGAAGGCAGTGGTACTGGGAAGTCCTTTGGACTTAGTGCAGACCACTATGCCAGTGCCAAGGACACTACACCTCCTGACTTTACCCATTGTTATTTTTGCCCCATAATGCCTTCTGAAGGGTAATTTTCTACCATCTTAAAATGCTCCCTTGTTATTGCATTATACAGTGAAAAAAATTAATTTTATATCCTGTCATTTTTTAAATGCAAGGAAAGCACTTAATTAATTGCAAAAAAATAATATTTACCAGAAACTGCAAATCAGTTTTCTTGCTGAACACCCACAAAGTCACATCAGTGGTGTTTAGGTGGGCTGAATTTATATTGAATTGGAATATTTAGATAATAGTTACTAGTTTTTACAACATAAAAAAGGAACAATCACAAAATTATTATTGAAAATTTAGAAATTAAAAAACTTTTTCTCCTATTCAGGTACAATTCACCAAAGAGGCAGGTTTTGTGTGTGGGATTAAATTGAGTTCTAAGGAGAGCACAATCAGATGAAGTGGAGGGCATTCCAGCGCCCCTCCAAGACCATAAGTGAAGGGAGCCACAGACTTGTTGCCAGCACATCTTCACGCTTGACCTACAGTAGTAGTCTAGGGAGACTTGGGATTTGAGCCTCACTTTGACGATTGCAAATGTTTTCCATCAGTTTATGGCTTATTTACTTTCTAACCTAACAGGATCTTTTGAATAACTTTTAAGTAACAGTGGTTTTGCTTACTTGAGTTTTTCTTGAGTGATTATTCTTTCATGTGTTATGAAGGTTAATTTTAACTGCTAGCTTGATACAGCACAGACTCACTGGGGAAGAGAGTCTTGGTGAGGAATTATCTTTGTTAGGTTGGCCCATGGGTTTGTCTGTGGGAGGCTGTTGTGATTGTTAATTGGTATAGGAAGCCCTAGCTCATTGTTGGTGGCACCATTTCCAAGGCAGAGGTTCTGAAGAGTGAATGTAAGAGAAGAGAAAACTATCTGGGAATAAGCAAGTATGTATTTATCCTTTAATGTGATTAGTTGCCTGAGTTTATGCCTTGACTTTTCCAAAATGGATGACTATAACAAGAAGTTAAAATCCAGAGACCTTTCCTCAGTGAAGGTACCTTCAGTCAGGGTGTTTACTGAGCAACAGAAATTAAAGCAGGGCGTGTATCCTAAAAAGTACTTGTGTACTGTGATGTTCAAGATAATAAATAGTCTTTTCTTTTGGAAGCTTTTTTTTCTTTTCTTTTAGGTCTTCTGGTTCCAAGATTCTTTTTATGTTGAACTTATCTATGAAGCAAGATATGTAGTGGGGTTTCTCCTTGCTATTATCACTAGCTAGTCATCTCAGAACTGTTTTTGGAAAGGCACTTCTTTCCCCATTGAAAAGGATTTAGTCTTAGTGGAAATTGGCTTCAAACTTACAGTACAAGTTTATTTCTGGACTGTATTCTACTTGAGTGTTCCATGAGTCTAATTTTAGGTCAAAGGCAGGCAATTTTGAATGTAGCAACTACTTGACAACAACATTTTTTTTCTACTTTAAAGTTCATCACATTTTTTTCACTTTTTTGCCACGAATAAATGAATAAAAATGTACTACATAGTGAAATGTAAATCCCCAGTCAAAGTTCCTGGCTTTGGGATGGCCCTTCTAACTAAAAGAAGTTCCCTAAGATGTATAGAGTTTGAATCAAAGCACATATCTCAAAGTCTTCTTGACACCAGCTATGTGATGTTCTTATTTGTGAGTTAATTATATTAAAGAAATTTTACTTAAAAATAAATAAATAAAATAATGTTGTTGCTGCTGTTGTTTGATCTTTCAAGAATGAAAAGCTTAAGTCTTTACATTTACACATAAATTAAAATAAACTTTTTGACTCAAAATTTTTAAATGGGTAGGACCTGATTGGGGTTGCATTTAACCTAAAGCTCAATTTGGAGAGAATCAATGATTTATACAATTCTGATTTTCCTGAAGAATAATTTTCTTTCATGTTCTGTTTCTCTCAGTAGTGTTTAGTAATTTTTAACCACATACTTCATGCTTACTTTCGTATTGGATTATCAATAAACATTTCAAGATCTGAATATGAATAGTAAATTTGATTACGAGTTCTTGTGGCTTCTTCATGGGCACTTAATGACTTTTTCTGCTTATTGTCAAATTGGTTCCAGATAAAGACTATTACACCATTTTTTCATTCTGTATGGCTTTCATTTATTTGTTCTGGTTGTAACCTAAAACTACAAAGTAAAGTAGAAATGGTATTCTAATTCATTTTTGTCATCTGGACAAAAAATAGACTCTCCTGAGAGATCAAACTTCTGTTCAGGAATATCCCCCATCAGATTAGCCTATGGACTTTTCTTGGGGTATTTTCTTGATTAATAATACTTAATGTAGGAGGATTTAACCCACTGTGGGCAGTAACATCCCTAGGCAGGTAGTCCTGAATTATATAAAAAAGCAAGCTATGGTGAGCAAGCCAGTACATTCTTCCATGTTCTCTGCTTCAGTTCCTGCCATGAATTTCTTTCCCCGAGTTTCTGCCTTGGCTTCCCTCAGTGATGGACTGCCACCAGGAAGGCAAATAAAACCTTTTCTCTCCCATGTTGTTTTCCCTCATCATTTTAGCTCAGCATTAGAGAGGCAAACTAGGACAAATGGTGAGAGCAGACAGCCTTACACTTTTCTCTATCTTATGAGAGGAGTGTCAACCATTCACCATTAGGTCACCTATAGATTCTCTCAGCATCTCTCTTTCTGTCAGGGCCTTCCAACGTGGTTTCTCTGGAGCCAAAGCTGGCCTTAAACTCAGGATGCCTCTGTCTCTCACTGAGTGCTGGAATTGCCGGAAGCAGGCTTGTTCTTTTTCATTTCCCAGTTTAGAGCATTTTCACTAAAACTGAGTGTTGGATTTTGTAAGACTTTTAAATCGATTTGATAAGATGTTCAAATATTTTTGGCATTGTTGTAAATTAATTGTTTTTAATTTGTAAATTACATTAACCTTTGAATGTTGACTCACATGAATAGCATAAACTCACTGGTGTGTGTGTGTGTGTGTGTGTGTGTGTGTGTGTGTGTGTGTTCCAGTTGGTAAGAAGGAAGGCAATTATAAGAAAGGATAATAGGATAATTATTATCTATCATGGCAGAGCAAGAAAAGGGGAAGAGACACAACAGTCAGAATGGAGCTAGAAGTATGGGTCTAACTCAGCCATGGTACTAGTAACAAAAGGAGTACTAGGGGCTGGATGAACAGTGTCACAGTTGTGGGGTTCCTTTAAATGACTGTCAGGTCTTTGGATATTGGATGAATCTAACATGATCAGTGACTGTGCCCATTCTGGACATCGTGAATTTAAATTCTTTTGTTTAGTCATGTGGTCACTAACTTATTGGGATCAAGGCCTAGTCTCGAAAAGATTTCTGAGCTACAGGATAAAGAAGGGGTTTACAGTCTGTAGTTGACAATAAAAAAGGAAAAAGCATGCTACTGGAGTCAGAAGGCTCATCCAGATTAAAAAGTACATCATTACACTGGCTATTGTGTAGCCAAGGCTCATCCTATAGAAGGCATCCTAATAAATGTTTGATGTACAATATCTAAACTTGTCTTTTAAACAGTTGATGACAAGAATTGGTGTTCCCCTTTCATAGATGAAGAAAGAGACACTTAGAAAAATTGAGAACCTTCTTCTAAATCAAAACCAGAAAGAAAGAAGACTGGAATAAAAACAGAGGGTTAGCCCAACTGTGTGCACAGAAGCTATTTCACTGAAGGATACTGCCACCTATTTAAGGAGAGAATAGGTAAAGAAAAGTGCTGTACTCCTCACAGGTACAGAGAGGATGGATTGGCTGTAAGGGTGGACTTACTTGCATCATTTCCAAACATAATTTTGTTACAAACTCCCCATGGAGAGATTGTGTAAAAACATCAGGCTTTATTTAGAGTCAGGCAGACTTCAAGAATATTTCTTTTCAATGCAGTTCCCTGACCTGTGAAATTGGGATGAAGGACAGCATCATTTGCTTATTATTAGAAGTAAGTGGTTTATATACAGTGTCTGAGAAATGCATTCTAGCAAGTCTCATATTTCTCAACTGTGACTAAGAAAATCCCCTTTTGAATACAGTGGCAATTATAAAAGGACTCCAACTACTTCTTTCCCTTGAAGATTGCTGGAAGAAGTCTTTAAAAATTAAAAATAACATTAAAAATAACCCATTCAGAAATGTTTCTTCTAGTTAGTATTTTATTTTATTTTTTAAGCAATACATGTGATGGGAGGTGTCAGTCTGTAAATATTTCTATCTTATTGGTTGATGAATAAAACAGTGTGACCAATAGGGCAGCAAGATAGGTGGATCTAGGAGACAAGGCGGATTCTGGGAGGTGTAGGCATTGTGCAGTCACCATGTAAGACACCAGAGGAGTAACAGGTCCCTGAAACCTTACTCTGGTAAGATAAGACCACGTGGAAATACATAGGTTAATAGAAATGGGTTAGTAATTAAGATAGAGCTATCCAATAAGAAGCCCTAGTAATTGGCCCACAGTATTATAATTAATATAAGTCTCTGAGTGTTCTTTTGGGGCTGGAGTGGTTGTGGGGCCAGGCTGGTGGGAAAGAGTTATAACAAAATGGCACCCAGACCTGGTTCCATATGGAATCTTATAAAAACTTAAAACGGGATTTTAGAAATAAAAGAACAAAGTCAAGCACGGCTTCTTGGTACCAGCATTTTTCTCAGAAAATAGCTAGTTTCTTTAAGCCTGTAAAATATAAACATGGATTTTTCACTTTCCAAATAATGGAAGGCAAATTCTGAAAACAAAAGAAAACAGGGAAGAAATCTTAAACACAATCAAATGGGATTGAAGAGTCTATGAGTACTTAAGTAACCTCTCAAGAGCCTTGAGCAACATCAAAAATGTGTCTCCTGAAGAAATAAACAAGGATGACTGCTTGATATGGATGTGCATGTAAATGTAGAATCCATTCCAAAGCACCAGACAGAGGTCAAACAACTCTTATTGCTATATCTTCTGCCTCTGGAATTGCCCAGCTGTGGGATGAATGTATATGTTCAATGCCTGGGTGGAACAGTTGAGTGATGATGTGACTGAGTCTGTGAATCAAAAAAAAAAAAAAAAAGTCCCCAATTTGCTCTTATTCCACTGAATGTCTACTGCAGGTCCAGAGGATTGACCCCAGAGCCCAGTCTACCCAAGCAGAGGATCATTTGGTAAAATGATAATCACCCATGCCCATGCCAAAAAGACAAAAAGAGATTAAATATATAAGCAGGTGAACAAAACAAATTATACCATCCAAATAAGAATAATTATTATGAAATCCCACCCAGTGCGGTAGATGTTTGCTGAGGAAATTTCCATTTAGGTTAATTACCAAAGTACACTTTCTCAAGAATTCAATGTTAGCCCTGTGCAAAAATTTTCATTAATACTAATCATCTTTTCTTAATTACATTGAAATTATTATCCTTTGTGTATTTCTTGTTGTTTTTGTTTGTTTAAAAGCTATGAAGAATATAGAGGAGTATTACAAGGTTTCATAAAGCAAATGCAAAAACAAATGCTTCCAAGAATGTTGCTGAGAATTTTTCAAGTTGTGTTTATCTTTCTGGCAAAATCAGGCAGACAGAAGTAATAATCAAGGAGGACCTACAGGTCTTTGGATGGGAAACAATTTCAGATTTAGGAAGCTTATTGTTTGAATGTTTCAGTTTAAAATAATTAAGGTGGAATAGTAAACAACCCTTTTCCAGTAAAGTAGTGCTCAGGTGATGTCATAGAAACAGCAAATAAGATGCAATCTTGGAGAAAACAATAAAGAAAAAAAAACACAAAAATTTGTCTTCTTTTTACTTAATTCCCTGTAGTAGAATTGTGATGCACAGCACATAGTGTATATGACCTTTTACTAGAATATGTAGAAATCCTTAGGAACAATGTTTCCGTGCAATTCATGACTGGGGACAAGTATTCTACTGTGGCATCTGAAGATAACCTTATGACCACAGCAATCACAAACAAGAGCATCAAAACAACTTTCCCCATTAGACTTGGAGTTGACTTCCTCATTTCTTGCCATTGCAATTCTGCAATCAAGCTTGAGAGACAGTCTCCCTAGAATTTTCTATTACTTGTTTATTTCTAAGCTTCCTTTATGTACCTTGGAAATCAAAACATAATCTCTTTGTCACTTAGTCTTATTAATAGAAATTTATGGTAATTTATTTCAGGTACCTTATTGATAGATTTCTTAAGGATGAAAATAATTTCACTTTCTTTGCTTCCCTTGCTTTCAGTATAATGTTTCTTTCCATGAGGAGTGGTACCCCACAGCAAGGTTACTGATATCAAATAATGGTTAGGGACTGAGCTTTGTGTGTGTGTTGGAGCCAAACAAAAAGTCAATACAGACTGAAAAATTAGACATGATTAATGTTCCCTGCTGCATGAAAATGGGTTTGAAAACTTAGTGCAATAATTAGCCTTAATTCACTTAGCATATTTCCAAAATCCAAAGGCCATGCAATGTTACAATATCTTTATTCTTGGTGTAAACACCAAATTTTACAGTAAGGGATAACAACTAGAAAACCAAAACCAAATATATTTCATTGATCCACTGTGAACTGAATTCATTTCAGATAATTTTGCCATCATTAGCAAAGGTGATGGCCATTTTACCTCTTTAAAATGTTCAACTTTGTATTCAAAGGCATAGGGATTTCTGAGATTTTAAGTACTTGCTGCCTAAAGAAAGAAAAGCTAAAACAAACAAACAAACCAAAACACCAAATAAGCCTTCTTCATTTAAATTTCCCACAGAGTAAATGCCATCATGTGACCAGCTCTGAATAATTAACTTTCCCCCACTGTTCCAACAGTGATATTCTGGATCTGAAGTGCATCTTTGCAACAAATACTCCTGGAGAGAAATCACATGATCTCAAGACAGCTGTCATTCTTCCAAACTTCCACTTACTCAAATCATTTTCTGAAAGCCATCATTAGATTCAAATTAAAATAAAGCTGATGCTTTCTAAATAAAACTGTCAAAGAAGATAAAAGTTTTTACATTGACATTAAAGCAAATGATTTTTCCACTCTGTTGGGGTTGCATAATAGGCAGTCTGTTTGAATGAGTTATGGTCCATTAATGACACATTAACTCTGGGGGCGGGGATAACTTTCCAAAAAGAATTTTCAAAGGAATGAGATCACAGGCCCAGAGGCAATGGGGAAAGCTGAATATCAGAGCTGAGGGAAATGTGGGGGAAGGGCCTTGTAAGACCCGATGTTCATAATTCATTAAAATCTCAGAAAACGACAGCAGATCAGGAAGGAATTTTCTACATCCAGAGGGGAAGAAGTCACTGGGTACCTGACTGTAGTAGATTTTCCTCTAATGAGCATCAGGTCAAAGAGTCTGACCAGAAAATAAAAACAAAAACACAGATAAATGTATTACTAGATGCAGTGGCAAGAGAGCACTGGAGATATTTGCAAAGCAAGCTCTTCTCTAATACAACAGTCAAAGGCAGTGAACTGGAGGGGCTGAACCTACTCATGTAAGGCAGGCAGTCACAAGCCCATGGTGGCACATTTCAGAGCATGCTCAATTGAGGATCATTTCAAGTTCAGAAAGAAGATGGTCAGAAATGCTTCTGGACCTAAACTTTGTTGTTATAGTAAGCAATGCTACTTGAGATCACTGGAAAGAATGAGTCAGAGTGATACTGTGACCTTGGCTGCTTCTTTTTAACAGTCTTAAGTGGAATAAATGGCTCAGGAATTAAAAGCATTTGTTGCTTTTGCAGGAGACCTGGGTTCTATTCCTAGCACCCATAGGATGGCTCACAAGTATCTGTAACTAGACTTTCGGGGGACCGGATGTCAGAAGAAGGCATCCTTGGGCACCAGGCTAGATGTGGTGTACATATACACATGCAGCCAAAACAATTGTATAAAATGAAATAAATAAACATTAAAAATAACAACTTTGGAGGTCAATTAACTATTTTTGAAATTGAAATAACCCCCTTGTATCCTATCTGACCACCATGGATTAAAGTTGGTTTTCAACAACAACAGAAACAACAGAAAGCCTACAAATTCATGAAAACTGAACAGCTCTCTACTGAATGAAAAACTGAACAAGACAGAAATGAAGAAAGTAAAGACCTCTTAGAATTCAATGAAAATGAATGTGGAATGCATATAAGGTTATAGGAAACAATGAAATCAGTGCTAAGAGTAAAGGTTTTACTTTTAAAAAAATTGGGGAGATCTCTTAATAGGAATTTAACTGCACACCTGAAAGCTCTAGACAAAAAAGAAATAAGCCCACCCAAAAGGAGTAGATGGCAAGAAATAATAAAACTGAGAGCTAAAAATCAGTAAAATAGAAATAAAGAGAAAAATACAAAGAGTCAATGAAACAAATACTTGGTTCTTTGAGAAAATCAACAAGAAAGACAAACTGCTATTCAAACTAAGTAAATCACACAAAAAATATTCAAATTAACAAAATCATAAAAGAAAAGGGGCTCAACAGACACTGAGGAAATCCAAGAATTATTAGGTCATATTTCACAAACATGTGCTCCACAAATTAGAATATCCAAAAGAAATGGATAATTTTCACAATAGGTACTACTTACAAAAGTTAAATAAAGATGAGGTAAACAATTAAAGCAGACCTATAATTCCTAGTGAAATAAAAGCAGTCATTTCAAGTCACCAAACTTAGAAAAAGCCCAGGGCCAGTTGATTTTAGTGCATAATTCTACCAGAATTTCAAAGAAGCGTTAACATCAATACTCTTAAAATTATTACAAAAATAGAAACAGAAGGAACATTGACAAAATCATTTTATGAGCCACAGTCACTCTAATATCCAAACCACACAAAGTTCAACAGAGAAAGAGAATTATAGACCAGTTTCTCTTATGAACATAGATGCAAAAGTGCTCAATAAAATACTTGCAAATGAAATCCAAGAACATATCAAAGAACATGTACCACAAACAAGTAGGCCTTTTTCAGAGATGCAGGGATGGTTCAATACATGAAAATATAATCTACCATATAAACAAACTGTGAGGAAAACCCATTTTATTATCTTGTTAAATCCAGAAAGGCCTTTGACAAAATCCAACAACTTTTATGATAAATGTCCTGCAGAGATTAGGGATACAAGGAACATACTTAAGCATAATAAAGGCAATTTACAATAAGCCTGTAGCCAACATTGAATCAAATGGAGAGAAACTCAAAGCAATTCCACTAAAAGGAAAAAGTCACTCTTGTCCATTCTTTTCATATTTATTCAATATAATACTTGAAAATTTAGTATAGCAATAAGACACTGGAAGGAGATCAAGGGGATACATATTGGAAAGGAAGAAGTCAAAGTATCTTAGTTGGAGATGATATAATAGTTTACATAAGTAACCCTAAATATTCCACCATAGAATTCATACAGCTGATAATACTTCAAGTGTAGTGGCTGGATATTAGATAAAAATATCAGTAGCCCTTCTATATACAAATGACAAATGGACTAATAAATCAGGGAAATAATGCCCTTCAAAATAGCCTCAAATAATAGAAAACATCTAGGGTAAGTCAAATCAAGCAAGTGAAAGAGTTGATGACAAGAACTTTTAAGTCTTTGAATAAAGTAATTGAAGAAAGTATCAGAAGATGGATCTTTTCCCATGTTCAAGCATCAGTAGGAACAGCATGGTAAAAATAGCCACCCTACCAAAAGCAATCTACAGATTTAGTGCAATCTCTAGCAAAATCCCAACACAATTTTTATAGACCTTGAAAGGACATTTCTTATTTTCATATGGAAAAACAAAAATCCCAGGATAGCAAAAACAATTCTGAACAATAAAGGAACTGCTGGAGGAATCACCATCCCTGATTTTAAGATGTATTACTAAGTTATAGTAATACAAATATCATGGGAATGGCATAAAATAGACAGGTTGATTACTGAAATACAAGTGAAGATACAGACATAAATCCACACACCTATGGATACCCATTTTTTTGATAAAGAAGCTAGAAGTTCATAATGAAAAAAAGAAAGCATCTTTAACAAATGGCCCTAGTCTAGCTGGATGTCTGCTGGTAGAAGATGTAAATAGATCCATATCTATTGCCCTACACAAAGCTCAAGTCTGAGTGGTGCAAATATTCAACATAAAACTAGATAATTGACCATGATACAAGAGAAAGAGGGAATAACCTTGACAGTATTGGCACAGAAGACTTTCTGAACAGAACACTCATAGTGCAAGCACTAAGGTCAACAGTCAATAAATGGGATCTCATGAAACTGAAAGACTTCTCTAAGGCAAAAGACAACATCGATAGAAGAAAATGGCAGCCTACAGAATAAAAATGATTTTCACCAACTATACATCCAATGGAAGGTTAATATCCATATGTATATATGGATGTTATATATATTTACATATATACATATACACATATATGTACAATTATATTCAAGAAAATAAATAACAACAACAAAACAATAATCCAATTAAAAACCCGGTTACAGTTCTAAACAGAGAGTTCTCAACAGAAGACTCTCAAATGGCTGAGAAGCAAAGAAATATTCAATGCCCTTAGTTATCAGGGAAATGGAAATCAAAACTGTTTTAAGATTCCACATAACAGCTCATATTGTTGAGGATTTGCAGCAAGCGGAATACTCCTCTATTGTTGGTGAGAGTGCAAAGTTATATAGATATCAATATGGTAGTTCTTCAGAAAATTGGGAATTCATCTACCTCAAGACCCAGCCATATCACTCTTGGGCATATAAGCAAAGGAGACTCCATCCTACCACAAGGATACTGCTCAACTATATTCATAGCAGCTTTATTCATAATATCCAGAAGCTGGATACCTAGATGCCCCTCAATAGAAGAATGGATAAAGAAATTGTGGTATATTTACACAATGGAATATTACTCAGCTGTTAAAAATGACACCATGAAATTGCAAGCAAATGGATGGAACTAGAAAAAAATCATCATAAGTAAAGTAACTCCTTTTATGTCTTAGAGGGGTCATGGCAATGAGATTCCACAACAGATACTTGGAGGTTCAATTAAGGAGGAATCTTTACATCAGCATAGAATTCTAAGAAGAGAAAAGAGGGGGTTTTCATGTACTAACTACATTTCTTAAATGTGGCTAGACAAGATAGATCTTTGTACTTGATAAATGTAGAAAAATGGAAGAAAATGTGGCAACACTGTGTACTTTTCAAGCATTTTCTGCCACTTCTTTCCCTGGAGGCTGGGGACACAGCATAGTGGTAACCATGGCAACAAGTTTAAGCTGCAGAAAGAAAAAGGGTGCCTTGGCAGGTGGCACTTGATCCACATTAGCATTTTCACCAAATGTTAGCAGATTAAAGGAAACCTCTTAGCAGTAGATCAAAGGGAAGAACTCTGGTATGTAGTATAAAATATTGAGCCTGGTCATTCTAGCATCTGGACCAAGCAGTGGTTTTGTTCCTGCTGACCATTCTCACCCCTCCCCCCCAGTGAGAAATTTTTTCTTTCTCTGGGGCATTTTCAAGAATACAAGGCACCCAGTATATATTCTATATATCACTATTATACAGCCAAATGAAAATTCATCCTCCTGATTTCCCACAGATATATGTACCCTGAGGAATGCATGCATGGTATCTTGCTATTTTTAGAGAGTTGCTAATTGTGCCTGTATGGGTATGTAAATGGGAAACCTCGTGACATGAGAAAGAGAACTTTTGAAGAATAAAGAGACACAATGAGGAGAAGGTTGTGTGTGAGCTGATTCCTTTTACCCTCAGATCCCTTTAGCTACATCCTGTGTTTGCTGTAGTGTCCTGTCTGAACCATGAGGGGCACTGAGGCTGACACTCAGAGACCCCCTGCTAGGAAAGTGCTTTGCAGTCTCCTGAAAGAGAAACCTGAACATTAACCCAATCTCAAAACCCTTGACCTACATTTTGTCCTGCCTGCAAGATGTGCTGGAGCAATTGTGGTGTGGGAGTAGCCAACCAATATCTGATTTAACTTGATGACCACTCCATGAGGGGAAGCCCATGCTCAATACTGCTTGGATGGCCAGGAACAGGACATTGGATAGCCCAGAGACCTAGGGTAGAAGCAAATATGATTGGTTTATAAAAATTAATGGAATGAGATGATTCCTAATGATATTCTACTATAATCTTAGATGGGTACCTTTTTCAGTCATCATTAGTGAGCAAGATTGTAAATTGGAGGTCTCCATTAGTTTCCTCCCCTCACAGTTCAGGGAGTCCTGTAAAAGAGGGTAGGAAGGATTGTGGGAGTCAGAGGGGATGGAGGACACCAGGAGAACATGTCCCACTGAATCAACTAGGTATGTCTGCATGTGGTCTTACAGAAACTGAAGCCATAAGCATGGCACTTGCAAGGGTCCCCAAGTCCTCTGTGTATATGTTGGTGCTGTTTGCTTGATGTTTTTGTGGGACTCCTAACAGTGGGAGTAGGTATGTCTTTGGCTCATTTGCCTGCTCTTGGGGCTCTTTTCCTCCTTTTAAGTTGTTTTTCCAGTCTTTTCTCATTGTATTTTGTTTTGCTGTGTTTAGTTGTTGTCTCTTGTAAACTTTCTCTGTTCTAAAGAGAGATGGAGAGGGAGTGGATTTGGGGGAGATAGGAGTTGCTGGGGAAGCTGGGAGGAGAGGAGGGGAAACTGAGATCATACTGTATTGTATGAGAGTAGAATCTATTTTCAATTGAAAAAAATAAGTGAATCTTCCTACCACAATTAAGCAAAAATTCCTCACAAGTGTGCCCTTCATTTTAGGGTTTTAGTTAATTCCAGATGTAGTCAAGTTGACAAGCAAGTATAGCTATCACAATGGTGTAGCTCACAAATAAATGCCAGTCACTTCTAAAGAGAATTCATTGGTGTAATCTAAGCTTAGATTTACCCAACTACACAGGACTTGAAGCACAGTCCTGTTATATATATACAGTGTGGGAGAATGGAAAATATTCAGCCAATAGCAACAGTCTATTTTCAAATTTCTTTGTTATACACACACACACACACACACACACACACACACACACACACACACACACACACACACTTTTTTTTTCGAGGTAGAAAGTTACCCTGAGCTCTGTTAATTCTCTTAGTCTTTGATTTAGTATAGAAGGTGATTCTCGCATGCCTTTCTGAGCTTTATGCATCCCGTCCATCCACACTTTCCTGTGATTAACTTGTGAATCTTTTGAAAGCAGAGCAGATGGAGAGCTTCATTAATCTAAAGCATTATCCTAACCGGATGACTATGTTTTGCCTGAGTGAGCCTGTTTTGGGGATTTACAATTGTTCTTTCAAAATTTCCAAGGCTATTTATTCCACAGCCCAATAATTTATTTAATAATTCAGTGTCAGAGTTGGCTTTGAAGAAGTGTTCAGATATAGATTTTTCATTTCAAGCATTCACTTTATTGTCTTGTCCTTCTTGGTTGTATGGCTGAGAAACAAGTTAGAGGGAGGGTTTATTGCTCTCATAACTGGTGTGGGTCAAGGTGCTGCAGAAGGGCTCACAGGGAGATTTTCATTTTTAAAAACATTTCATTTATTATTAATGTGGGAGGGGACATAGATATGCCATGATCCACCAGTAAAAGTCAGCGGAGAACTTTTCAGAGTTGGTTCTCTTCTACTACATGGCTTCTGAAGATTGAACTTGGTTGTCAGGCTTACCCTACAAGTGCTTTCACCTGCTGAGCCGTCTTCCCAGTTCTACTTTAATCATAACCAATTTGAGTCCATGATGTTGTTGTGCCCAGATTCTGGATCCCCAAATCACCAAGAGACCCATTCCTATGCAGAAGCAAAGAGTCTTTTATTATTTAACGAGTTATATTATATTAACTTGTTTCCTCCTTCCATCCAACACAGCAGTTGGTGCAAGAAGGACCCAAATAGCCTCAAGGCAGAGAATTTATTGGGGAGAGCAAGGGGAGTGTCTAGAGGTATGCCACAGTCTCAGGATTGGTGCACTTCCGGACATGTCCTGTGTTGATTGGTGAACTGATTGGTATGGTCTATAGGCCCTCCCACGATGGTTGCTATGCTCTGCAGGCCACTGTTATGCCATTGTTACTGTAAAGCATGTCCAGAGCCCACCAGCTAACTTCTTGTAAGGAGCCTGTAACCAGGAAGTCAAAGGCCTAGCTGAAGGGAGAAGCTTACAACCAGGCAGGCAGAGGCCTGACTGGAGATAGATTAAAAGAAAGGGAATATAGGCTTACTACCTGACTATTGGAGATAAGAGTGAGAATGAGTGCAAAGTGTGATTAGCAAGATTTAGCAGGCTATTTAAGGGACCAGCTCAGAAATGGGAACTTTAGAGTGTATTCTGACTCTAAGTTCTGGAGCTCTCCTCTGCTAACCTGAAACAATCAGTCCATTAAACTGAGAGGTACCATTCTGAAACCCTATACCAAGACTTCAGGCCCTCAGAAGACCTGACCACCTGAATTCAGAGGAACACAAGTCCTAAGCCTGAACCTGCTACTGCTGCAGGAGAGGTACCTCCAGCTAGGTTCTTAGGCCACTATTTTCAGGAGACAGTGCACATCTTAATTGGTGCACACAAAACTGCCACTGTTTTTTCTTCAGGACTGCCCCTAGGTCAAAATGGATTTTGCATGATTATAGGCTTCCTTTCTATTTCATGCCAAGGTCATCTCCAGGGAGAGTGGAGGAAGGGGCCAAAAGGAAGAAGAATGGAACTGCCCATTAAGATCTTGGAATCTGCCCCTAGGAAGTATCTTAGGCTATCAAATGTCTGCATGGTTTCTGTTATCACTCCTCCCATCTGCTGACCTATTGGACTGCAGATGTCTCCGGAGAAAATACCTTTTAAACTGTGTTTGTTTTCTGTGGTACTCAAGACACAACAGAGCTATGAAAGAAGGTATTGCAACTGCAAGAACAGGATATCCATCTCATGAAGTCTTCCTTTAGGCTTCTTTCCTTTAATGGCTTATTCAAATGGAGATTCAAAGGAGGAGAGGAGTTTGTGCCAGATAATATAGGATCCCAACAAGAAGGCATTGCAGTGAACCACAAAACAAAGCCTAGGTTATATTATCTTTCCTCTTTCTGTAATGATGACAATTTATTACATTCTGAGTAAGTGCCAGGTACTTTACATACATAATGTTTAATCCTTGTGAAAACATTGTGAGAAACCTATTTTTATCTTTGCTCTGTAGATGAGAAAACTTTGGTGAGAAAAGTTAATTAACTTATTCAAATATACAGAGTTAACAATTGCAGGGGCAGGACAAATCCCACTGCCTACTGGTTCTACATGTCATGTTCTTCTCCACATCTTTATTTGTTCCTTCTTCCTCAAAAATTACTTTAAATGACACATGGTGATGCTGGAATAAACCTTCATTGCACATAATTATTGTGATACTTAGTGTGGGTGCACATGTGTGCACATGTGTGTATCCAGGTATGTATCAAATGTACAAATCATTTGTAATAACTTCCCACATCCTAACTTCTGCTTCTAAGAAGTCCCATCGTGGGGACATGTTTCTATAATTATTTAATGTTCTTTTTTCAAACAAGAATAAGCTTTTATATTTTTAAATATATATCTGTACATGAACATTCTGGAAGTTGTCTTTTTAATAATATTTTGTTTGTATGTGCTCATGTGTATGTACACATGTACGCATGGCTGCAGCTATGTGTGGAGGTCAGTTGTCAACACTGAGTATCCGATTCTTCAGCTTATATTTTGAGACAGGGTCTCTCACTTGTCCTGGAGCTCACTATTTTGATTAAATTCACTGGCCATTGAACCCCAAGTAGCTTCCTGTCTCTGCCTCACCAGGGTTGAAACTATAATCTCATGACACCACAGTTGCATTTACATGGGTTCAAGGGGTTGAATTCAGGCCTTCATGCTTCTACAGTAAGAATTTTACTAGCTGAGTCATCTCTCCAGCAACTGTTAAATTAATACATTTTAGAAGACATTTTTCAATATAAATCAGACCTATTCTTCAGATAAATTGTATCATACTGAAGTTTAAACTTTATCTGCTATCTTGTTCTACATTTTCCTTTTAGACCTAGCTTCCTGAAATGTAGTTAGTATTAGGAAACAGACAAAATAGAATACTTCTAGGATGACAGTTCTTTGCAAAAAACGTTCTTTAGAGGCTATTAGATTTAATGGATAAACAACTTTGTCTAGTTGAATAGTATAGTACTTTTCTTCATGGTTTGAGTTTTCCATAAATTTCTGTCTTTCTTGGCTGATCCTAGTTGTTTTGGCTCCAATGTCTTTCTACCTCTATATTAACATCGTGGTGGATTTAAAGAAAAAGGCCCCCAAAGGGAGTGGCACTGTTAGGGCGTATGGCTTTGTTAGAGTGTGTGCAGCCTTGGAGGAGGAAGTGTGTCACTGAGGAGTGAGGCTTTGAGGTCTCGTATATGCTCAAACCACACCAGTGTTTCAGAACACATTCTGTTGCCTGCAAGTCAAGATATGGGACTCTCAGGTCTGTTTCCAGCACCATATCTGCCTGCATGCCACCATGTCACACCATGATCATTATGGACTAAACCTCTGAAAATATAAGCCACTCCAATTAAGTATTTTTCCTTTATAAGAGTTGCTGTTGTTATGGTGTCTCTTTGTAGCAATAGAAACCCTAAATAAGACAAATGTACTGTGGTGGCTCATCTCACAGCTGAGGAATTCAGGAATCAGAGAGAATAAATGACAGTCAAGGGCCCTGAGCTCCTTAGTGTTGGAACTCGTAATAGATCCTACCTATCTGCTGACTCCTGATTCCATGCCTCCTTTATTACAAGGTGTTATTAATGAGAAGCCTAGGAGCAGGTGACTGGCTTATTGGTGAATCGAACCCATTTTCCTCTTCCATCTCATGGCCTATTTCTAGTCACACTTGTTTAACTAGGAAAGTTTGACATGTATCCTTGGCAGAAAGCTTGAAAAAGACCACTCATCTGTCCTTGTGTTTTATTCACATAGCTTTTAAAGAAATCTCAAACATGGCTATGACCAACAAATAAAATGTTGAAGCATTACAGGGTAGTAGAAAAAATACAGAATCTAGTTCCCAATTCAATGAATTCATTTAACACAAGAGCACAGTTATTCAGCACTTCTATTACTGACTTCCCTCATTACTAAGACAAAATACCTGACAAAAACAATTTAAGGAAGGACGGGGATTTACTCTGGGTTGTTCTGAGGGAATCTATCATGCTAGGTAAGGCACAGCAGCAGGAGTGTAAGGTAGCTACACATATTGTATCCACAGTCAGAAAATGGAGAGATGACTGCTATGGTCAGATTGCTTTCTGCATTCTTAATATAATACAGAATTTCAGCCCTTTGGGATAGTGTAACCCACATTTAGGGCAGCTCTTCTTACCTCAAACTAATCCAGAAGCTCCCCAGAAAATATGCCCAGAAGTTTGTCTCCTTTGTGAGTTTTAGATATTGCCAAGTGGACAATATTAGCTATCACAGTGCTCATAAATGGTGATGTAAGTCAAAGTATATTTTTGTATAATAGTTGGGAAAGTAAAGCCAAGATATTCAGCTAAAATACTTCTTGATCTTTCTTCAGAGCAAGGTCAGACTATGTCTTCTCATTCCAAGTCAAGGGCTAAACACCCAAGTGATTTTCTCAGATTCCTTTTTTTGTACAGCTAATTAAATGTGCAAAACTGTTTTCATTGTCTCTGGGGTGATTTATATTTTTAAAAACATGCAGAGTGCTCAGGAAACGTATAATGCATATATACCCTTGAAATCTGGAGGCTTATTCAAATAACAAGTTTTAAGGGCATGATCTAGCTCAGTCTCTCTTTCTCTCTCTCCCTCCCCTCTCTCTCCAGAAATTCTTGAGTTTATAGTGTGTGCCCTAAAACTAACATTGTATTCAAGATCATTAAATTATGTAGTAAACATTTTGTTAGGATTTCTATCAAATCCTGCTAAATTCACATTTTTTTACTCTTATTCCTGTGTAGACAAATTGCATCCTAATGGGGCTGTTTGGGATGTTATTGTTTGGAGATATATGGGGAAAACATGTTATTGCCTTGTCAGACACTAGGATCTCCTGATGGGCAACATGTATTATCATTCTCCTGCAGAGAAGAGGCAAGATGGCATGGGTTCCTCCTGTGTATCCAATATCTTAGGGGGTGTTTTAAAACTTAGGTAAAAATGTAAATTTTTCATCCTAGCACGTGGCAAGAATCTAATAAAATTTAAGGATTCACTGTGTTTATGATGCCTGCTTTTCTCATCCTTCTTTGCCATCAATATTGTAGCTGCCTTTGACAAAAGGAAAAGCCATGGACAGCTCCTATGCCTTCCTTCCACCAAAACCAGTTTTCTTCAACAATTTCAAAAATTTGGCAGATCTGAATCCTCCCTAAACCTTTCTAAGTGACTTTGAACTCCTTTGTGAGTTAATCTAGAGCCACTGAGTGTGTCTTGCACATGTATTTTTGGAAGCAAAACCAAAACATTTGAGAATGAGAGGCTGAGCTAACACACTGCTTTTCCATCGTGTGATGTGAATAATTTAAGAAGGCTTTTAAAGCTATGCGTTATTTTAATTGGGTTTGAAATCCATTCCTCTTCAGATGGTACATCTGTCTTCTCTGCCTACCGTGGTTGTGTTCAGGTCTCATGAAGGATATCTGCTATTGCTAAGAAAGGAACAGAGTGGGAATGAAATGGCTTCTTACCAGATCCATTTATCTACTTGGAGATCACCCCTACAACCTATGAGAAAATGCACCAGCTTTGAAAAATGGCAATGCTGCCAGATAGAGAAGGTGTGTATCCCCTCACAGGAATCTACATTTTCTGTTACCAAGCCTCTCCTGAATTTTTTTCAAAGGAAGATGCAGATTTTATTTTTCTTTATGTGCCTTGAAAATTATGTCTGGGTTCTTTACAGGAAAGGTTTGAATAAATGTCTTTTCTTATTTGTGCTGCAAATAAAAAACACAACCCTATAATAAATTGTTTTACCACCTTGGACCTTTGAGGGAAGGCTGTGTCATATATTATCTGTATGTTAGATGTGCTCCCCACACTTGTTTGGAAGGAGGCTGGGTCCTAGGCACTCTCATCAGTACCGGGAAGATGAACCTGCCAAGTCCATTGCAATTGACTTACACAGACAAATGTAAGTCAGCCCTAATTTCCACTAGACCAGATGTTTTTCTTAGTAATAGATGTTTTGTTTTGTTTTGCTTTTTGTTCCCTTTTGTTACTTCCTTCATGGTCTACTATGATGTTTTTATTTCACAGTGTAGAAAAAAATATACTATAGGCAGATATTTCTTACATAGTGGTTTGCCAAATTCCAAAACACACAAGTCAGCCTTCTTCAGACCCCACTCCTATGGTGATGTGCAACCTGTGGAACCATCATAATTATTTCAAGATAAAGTCCAATAACATGAAGCATTCACATTTTACAGTCAGCTCCCTCATAAAATGTCCTCTTACTATTATCTTCTCCTATATCATCTAGAGTTGATGGACAGAAAGCCATGGGGCTGAGTACTGCTCATTTCTCTCAAGTCCTGTGTACAGGTCTGGCTTCTATTGTTGGATCACATGGTAATGGTTAGCATACAGACACTGGGGTCTCAAATGAGACTTTGAAGAAGCTCCCAACATTCAGCAACTCATTTATAACTTTGATAAAACCAAAACCAAATTCCAAGAGATGAATACACATAGCCCCAAAATGCAGAATAACTACAGGCTTTGCTAAATATTTCCATTGTGGCACAATTATGAGACAGACTCAAGAATATTTTTCCTTCCTTTTATTAAAAGTACAATTTCACACAAGAAGAAAATAGTGTGATATTTCATCTCCAGTTTCCAGGGAAGCACTGTGGAGAATGCAGTTAACTGGTATGGTCAGGCAGACCTGCAGCCTCCCTGATTAGTGCCCCCTGCTATGTGAGAGACACAAAACCCCAATCAACTAACAATTCAGTGAGCCCTAGGGTCCCTACTCCAGCTGTGTCTCCTAGAGAACTGTCAAGTGTCTGTAAATATTTAGCAGATTCTTAGGAAAAAGTGTTAGCCTTCAGAGAACAGCAGGGAGAGGCTGCCCTTGCTTCTAGCCCTGGTTTCTGATGGATAGATGTGGCCTGCTTTCTTACTTTCAGACACTGTTATCTAATTAATCCCTTTCTGTAACCCTTCTTTGAGTGACGCCTGTCTTCATGATTGTGCACATGTGGGGAGGTAAGAGATCAACCTCAGATGTGTTCCTCAGTTTGATAGCCCTCCACCTTGTTTTTTGAGAAAGTGTCTCTTGCTTTTAAGTGGGACTCCCCACTTCAGCTAGGCTAGCTAAGCAACAAGCCCCAGGCACCTATCTGTGTTTGTTTTCTCAGTGCCTGAGATTATAAGGAACATCATCACACCCTGCTCTTTTATAGATGGGTACTGGGAATCAAACTGAGACCCTCATGATTTTGTGACTAAGCCATATGTTTACCCTAGGTTTCTTACCCGTGTGGTGTATGCAAAAGAAAATGTTCTTTTAACAAATTCATCTTCCTCCAAGGATGTGAAGAAAATCACCAGTGTCCTTTACTGAGTCCTCCCTGAGCCTGAGTTTTGGTGGAGAACAGGCCACCACAGGAAAAATAAGTTGGACAATGCAAAGGCAGTGTCACCATCTGCCATATGTCACATTTCCAGAGCTGGGCTCCCCAATTCCACCTTGGACCCCATTTCTGCAGTGAGTGAAATGAGAAGATAGTAACTATTAACCATAGTTGAGTTCTTTCTGATCATCTTGACACTTAGCAAGTTTTGTCCCATGTTTCTCTTCCAGATGGTGGGTTTGCAACTTTTGAGAGGAGTAACTAGAAATTTTAGAGCCTGAGAATGGATATACACATGAGAAGTTCTCCGTAAATGTGCTGTTTTGAGTAAACCTTCTATTCGTCTTCTATTTGATTAACAAGAATAATCAAACATCTAAATAAAAATCATTGTGTGTTGTCATTGGAGAATGTCCAACCTAGTCCCAGACAGCTTGGAAGGCTGGCAAAAGGCAAGATTCATTAGGCTGGGGGACATCTAGAGTGACCTGTGTGCCATCTACATTCGTCCCTTCTGCCAGGAGGCCAGTTGAGACATTTTAATGTCATTAGAGCAAGATTCTTGTCAAGCTGAGTTGAAGGGAGGAAGAAATTCAGCAGTGGATCCTAATTTTGAATGCTGAAGAAAATGCAGAGTGAGAAGGCTGAATTCTGAAATCACCTTGAATGACTTCCCCATGCCCACAGAGCCAAGTCAGTGTACTTTTCAGTGCTTTTCTCTTCCATACTTGACAGCTAGAAGGTGAAGAACCTTTCCAGTTATTTGTGTATCACTTGGATGTACCCCAGGTGCAGTGCTGGAGTATCTGGGAGACTTTATGTGCTAATCATTGCTGCTTTAGAGCAAAGCCAGCCCACTGAGAATCTGTGCCTTTTTAGACATGTACAGTACATTTACCAAGAAGCAAAGTTTGAGAGAAAAGGCAAAAGCTTTCTGAAATGTCTCCTTCACAAAATAAGTAACATCACTGACACCCATTTAATGGCAATATTCCACTGTTTCTTCTCCATTTCTATCTCTCCATTAAGCTTCATTATGTGCTGGGAACATGAAAGATGACAAGGAGATGAAATTCTGGATCAGTAGTTTCTGGAGCCCAGCCCCCTACTCCTTCAGCTCTGCTCCCCTCCTCCTCCTGGCTTCCCTCTTCCTTTCTTCTTTCAGCTCTCCAGCCTCCTGCTGTAGCTCTCTTTCTGCTGCCTGGCAACTGCACTGCATGGTATGTCACACAGGATTTCTTACTGCAGCTTCAGAGATATAAACAGGATGGGGAATATTCTGGGTGATACATTAGAACTGCTGGGTACAGTTAACTAGGTAACTCCAGGAGTGATACTGAAGTAGAATTTTGGATCATAGTGCTTACTTATTTCCTACCCTTCTTAACATGGGTCAAAAAAGAAAAAAAGGGGGGCATAGATAGCTTTAATTGACCATGTATTAATTATAACCATTATGTTGGCTTAGACCTCAAGCATAATTATGTCTGAGCTTTAAAGGACTTTAGCAGAAAAAATGTTATAGTCATCATTTGTAAAGGACAATGAGCTTGTGAAAAGCCTGGCCCTGCAGTCCCCATGCTAATCTCCATTCTTAGAATTGTATGTGCCTAGCTTTAGCAGGACCTAAGAGAGCCCCATTTAAAGTCTGGAAAGGGGCCAGGACCCATATTTTCTGCAGCAACATTCATCTTCGAATAATGAGGGTCCTTTGTTCTTCAGACATTCACTCAGTTCTACTGCTTTCAGCCTCTGACACTGGATTGATCACATTTTTTGTACCACCTACTAGATGTAGTGACCAGAACAAAAGACCTGCTGAACTTCCTAGGAATCACGTTATCATAGCAACTATTTGACAATTAAACAAACCACTAAAATAAACTCAGGTAAAGGACAAAGTAGGAAAGCCTACATTCCACTCAGGGCTGCCTGCCTCTCTGCAGCAGAAATTGTTCTTTTTACCGGTGTTCCTTTTGGGTCAGGTCTGATCTGTTTAGCTAGGCAAGGAAAGGAAACAGGTTTCCTCCTTGCTCAGATACCTGAGTTTGAGGTAGAGGCAAGATATAGAAATATGATTCTCTAGAACTACAGACTTGAGTTTAACCCAATTGCAAAGCCCCTTCATGTCCCAGGTCCCTTTGCTGTGAGTCTCAATAATTGCCAAGAGTGTATTTAACCTATTTACTGGGTTAGATTGGCTGTGAATTATAACAAGGACCCAGTTTCTGATCACATATGGATCTTGAAGACATAGTGCTGCAGAGTGAACTACACTATTTGAGAGAATCAGTGCTAGGTATGAGGTGGTTTAATATTATAATCAAGAGGGACAGAGCGGTAGGATGGCTTCTCAAAAGGCTGATTTGCAGCAGCAACTGGTGTCAAAGTGCATTTGGCATATGATTGAGATCAGTGTCTCTCGCCAAGGAAAATTATAATTAAGAACTAGGCAAGAGTGTCTGGTAACTAACTGAGGTTCCATGGCTAGTGCCCTGAAGTGACTTCCATGTTCAGAGTGTACAAATAGTCTAGAAATAGAAGAAGAAACTCTCCAGGCAAACAAGCTGGTCCAAAAGACATGGGTGACATGGTAGTCCTTAGCTTTCTCTGTCTGTTTTACCAAACAAGCCAGACTATTCATCTCCACTACCAACTAGGACATCCTGAGAGTGGATGACCCTCCTTTGTCGGGCAGGCAAGATGTGTGTTACCTAGATACGGAGAACCTTTGAAGGGCGGGGCTTCTCCCTAGTTTATGGTAAGATGTAGAAATGGCACATGGTAGGGGAACTGCTAGCATCGAGTTGTGGAAGACACCTAGGTTCCAACCCTGGCCCTGGTAGGAATGTTACATGTCCTACCTGGCAAAACTATCCTCAGAACTTCACTTTTCTCCTCTATAAGCTCGAAATGAATGTCATTAATAACTTTTTATGAAAGGCACTGTTGTTATTTTGTTTCAGTTATGCACCCTGAGACACAAACCACAAGACTCAACAAACCCATGTGGAGTTTATTTGGGGGAGGGGGAGGGGACGAAGGGGAAAGGGAGGAAAGAGGAAGAAGAAGGGGAGAAGAAAGGGCGAACATGTGGAAGGTGCTCACTTAAAAGGGGAAGCTTGTGCATGTGTACTGAGTCCTTACACAGCCCTGTATTGCATGATGTAGCCATGACCTGACCACGAAACACAGGGCCCTTTGAGCTGCCTAAGTATCTGCCTGAATTCTGGTATGTGTGTACCACCCATTGTCAGGAGGCCGGGTCAGCACATCCTGAACTTCTCTTGACCCCTCATAGTCCTCTTGGGCTGCTAAACTATTTGGTCCTATCTCCGCCTTTTTGGCCTGGGTCTTCTATCTATCTGTTCCTGCAGTAATATGTGCCAGGGATTCGTTTCCAGTCTATATCCACCTTCTGCCTTTGCTGTGCCAGACAGAGATCTTTCTTGATGAGCTACTTCTTCAGAACTTAGAATCAGACACCAAACTGACAGAATCTAGTCTCTGCTGATAGAGAAATATATAACAGTGTGTCTATTTTTCTCCATGTTCAGAAAGTCATTTTGAGAACCTCAGCCCAGTAACTCACAGGGTGGTTCAAGAAACAGCTGCATGGAGGCTACCTGGAGGCTTAACAAATCATGATTTAGAAGTAAACTCCCCACATATCAGCCGGATTCTCTACATAATTGCCATAGGAATTAAAGTTTAAGGCTTGTTGATATAATCTCGTATTAGAGAGATATCTATTGCTCATGCTGTAGGCCAGCTGTCTGACCCATGGAGGCTTAGTTGTCCCACAGAGGGTGGGCTACATGAAGATTAGAATGGAGTGCAGCAGGCAAGGAGAGCTGGGACAAGGAGCAAGAACATAGCGATGGACATAGAATGTCTGAAGAAGTAGGTCAAGTATGTCAACATGAGAACAGCAGCGTGAGCAGCTGAACAATCAAGGCCTTACTAGGCAAGGTAAGGGAGCTTTGCTTTACTTGAATTATAATGGAAGTAGTTCTAGGTTGGAGTAGAAATGCTACATAATCTCATATATACATTTTGTTGATTTAATTACCCTGATTTCCAAAAAGAAGATACTGAAATGATAGAAACCACCTTAGTATCTATTTCAGTAGATTTTGAGCAGGGAGGATTTGGCCTAAATCTGAGTCTGTTCGGTGGGAGTAGGAGACTGGCATCAGGATATATTTTTGGGGAGAGCTGAAAGGTCTTGTAAAATGCATTGGGAGAAGTGGAAGACATGGAGAAATCAAGGGTACTAAATAGGATCTTGGCCTCACAGGTTTACTGAATGGTAATACATTTTGTTCACATGGGAATTACAGAGCAAGAACACTTTTAGAGAAAATATGAGTCTTCCAGTCATGACAGATTTGTAAACTTTATGTATATGAGTTGAGACATTCAGTGTCTGTCTGGAGCTCACAACTGCAGATTGGAACTTGTGACTCATTGGATACTAAATATGAACCATCACAGAAACTGAGTGGGCATCCACCCAAGGGAGAAGATGAAGAAAGACAGAGTAGGAATATCTGCTTAATCAAAAGCCAGTGATGTGGAGAGTTCAGGGAGGAATCCTGGAAAGGTAGACAATATTTAGGTCACATTATATATCACCCAGGGGGATATTCAGCAACACAAAAGGAGTAAAAATAATAAGTATTTGGATGTTAATAGCTCTCATTTATTTTTGTTCTAAGTAAAAGACATATGAAATTGTGTAAGTGAACTCTTACAAAGGACTTCTAAACACAGGTAGAAACTTCAGAAAACAGATAAGCAAGGATCCGAGGTACCCTTTCTACAAAGGGATAGAGAATCAGGCAAAGGATGAAGGATCTTTCTTGAACTATTCCTTGCATTAAATCAACAACATCCAACAGCTTACTGAAAAGAACAAAATAAAATATGCTGATCATACCTGCTGTAGCCCCATGACATTTGAGAGAGGAAAGGTCTGCAGATTTAATAAATGAGGAGTGAATACTAACATGATTGGGTCTCCAGTAGTTTAAGAAGCAATTTGGGAGCAGGAAAAGAGGAGGCAAGACATACAGGTAAAGGCATATTTTTACTGCTGGTGGTTTTTGAATATGCTCACATATCCAGGGATCTGCAGAAATAATGACTCCCCGTTCCTGTTCAGTGCTTTCTAAAAATTTATTTATTTTGTACATGTGGGTGTTCTTCATGTATGCATGTTTATGTATACATATATTTACCTGGAACCTGGGATGGGAGGCAGAAGAAGGCATTGGATAACCCACAATTGGAGTTACAGACAGTTGTAAGCTACTGTGTGGGTGCTAGGGATTAAAGCCAGAGCCTCTGGAAGAGCAGCCAATGATCTTAACCACTGAGCCATTATTCCACTCCCCCTATTTTGCACTTACTAATAACTCAGAAATACTTAGGCCATTTAGGTGTTGACTAATGAGTCAGGGAAATGATGACAGGTCTCATTATTTTTTTGGTTAGTTCTCCTGTGATTTCTTCTCTAGCATGGTCCTCACCAAGCATCTGAGCACTGGACATTCCCAGTGCTCACATAGAGAGCAGTGATTACAATTGACTTTTTGTTGACATTTAATTTGGGCAAAATGCACCCAGTTCATGAACTTCCATACAAGATCAACTTCTGGACAGATGCTATTTTGTTTTGTTGGGGGAAAAGGCTCTTTTAAAATACATTTTCTCAGACTTACGAATATGGTCTTTTCAAATCACTGACTTTCAGAATTAGTATTAAAATATTGGAAATGACATCACATGATAAAGATAATCTGTACCACATACCAAAAGTACAAACCCAACTAACCTCTCAGCTGTGGTGGGGTCAGATGTCCACTCAAGTTGATGCCCGCCTTTTTCCTGTTTCAAGTCTCTGTATAATTTACTATACAATGGAATGGCTGCACTGGGCTAATGAAATTCTCTGAGAATGTATGCTTCTCTTCTCTAACAGGAAGTGGCAGAAGGATGTGCAATCTGGTCTCCAATGGTGAGCATTCCTAGTTGACTTTGGGATATGTTTTATAGTTAAGCTTATGATGGGTGTGCCTCATTTCTGGGAATTTACTTCAAAGCGAATATATCAGTACACAGTGAAAACTTGGCTCACTATGAGCTGGAAATACTCCAGCTTCCTTGCTGATGCTGTACACTTGGGAAACAGCCTTGACCTTGCTCTGTGTCCTCTGATGCTGAGTTGTTAGATTTCAAAGTTTCCTCCTGGAGAGTTCAGTTCCCTTGAGGCCAGAGTGGAATGTTAGAAAAATTTACCACCTGGGAAAGTCGAGGGACAGATACCAACATGTCTGCTAGGCAGGGCTGACAAGTGTCATTGAAATCTTTTTCTGCATATAGCAAGGCTTGCAAAGCATTTGAGTGTGTGGGACAGACCCTTGAGTTCAAGTCTATGTTTTTTTTTTTTTTTTTTCGTCATAATAACTCTGAAATCTTTGGCAAAGTACTTACTTTTTCCAGTTTCGTAGTCTATAAAATTATGCTCTGTGGGTTTCTGGTGAAGATTAAATGAACTAACTAACACCCAGTCCTTAGATCAACACAACTTTCTCAATAAATGACCAAAATTACATTAGCTGTTACTGCAGTCTATAGAAGAAACTTAAAACCACCTCACCCAGAAAGATGGATGTTTTTTAAAATAAAGAAACATATCCAATTGTAATTGTCTTAGACAAATACAATGTTACTTCAAAATATCTCTGTGTTTATGTATGAGGCAACAAAAAGTTAAACTGCCCCTTGTTGCGGTATTATTGATCATTTATTCCTGCTGTGACTGTTTCCTCAAATGAATACCCACCCTAATAGGATAGCTTGTGTGTGATTTATAACAACATGAGCTACACTGAATAACAACTGCAGTGAATAGAAAAATATGATAGGGTCCTATGTGAAGATGGGACAAAAGGAAGCTATTAAAGTCAATTTGAAGACAGAGGGAATCTTTAAACAAATGTGAACAAGTTGAGAAAGAACTTCAGTTATTTTTGTTCTTTTTTAATGTTGGGATGAAGCTATCCTCACTACTGCAGAGTATTCTTGTTTTTAACATCATTCTTGGTGAATATATTTCAAGTACTATCAGGATATCTGCAAATTTCAGTGTTTCATGAAAACTTGCTTTTAAAAAATGAAAATTTTACAAGTTTTGAATGTAGGTGAGATATACCCAATTGGCCATTTTACTATTCATGATTTCTACAGATGAATGTTTTCTTGTTAAAATTATGGAGGATAGAGACAAAAACATGGCTTTAGACATTTAATAAATATTTATAAGCTAAGTGTGATGGTGTTTGTCTATATATAGTCCCTACACTTTGAAGGCTGAGGTAGGGGGATTCTGAGTTCAAATCAGTCTGTACTATAGAAGGAAGACTGCATAAAAAGCAAATAAAATTAAAATTAAATAATGTTTGTTATGGTCCCCCAGAGAAGGGGAAAGGGACAAGATCTCTTGAGCTAATTGGGAGTATGGGGGGAGGGGAGAGGGATCTGGAATCCAGTTGTAAAGAGGGGAGGAGTGATGAACAAAGGGGTCAAGACCTTGATGGAGAAACCCACAGAGACAGCTGACCTGAACAAGGGGTTGCTCATGGACCCCAGAATGATAACTGGGAAACCAGCATAGGACTATTCCAGACCCCCTGAATATGGATGCCAGTCTGGAGGTCTGGTTAATCTATGGAGCCTCTGGTAGTGGATCAGTGTTTATCCCTAGTACAGGAATGGACTTTGGGAGCACACTCCACATAGAGGGGATACTCTCTCAGCCTAGACACACTGGGGAGGCTCTAGGCCCTGCTCCAAATGATATGACAGATTTTGTCATATCCTCCCTGGGGAGCAGAAAGGGGTTGGGATAGGGGGTCAGTGGGGGGGCAGGGGAGGAGGGGAGGGAGAGGGAACTGGGATTGACATGTAAAAGAAGCTTGTTTCTAATTTAAAATTGATCTAGTTACAATTATAAAAATAAAAAAATAATGTTTTCTATTTTATTTTGGTTTGGTTTGGTTTGGTGGGCAGTGTCTCATACAGCTAGGCTGTTCCCAAACTCCCTAAGTAGTTGAGAATGACCTTGAACTTACTCCTGATCCCCCTGCTTCCACCTCCCTGCTACAAAAGTATGTGTCCCCACACCCATTCTGAGGATGGAAAGGAAAAGAAAAAGATTATACAAAGCTAACATGTTCCAAATAACTTGGCAAAGAAGAGAAAATTGAGATCTAAAGGAATATGTCTAACTAACCAAATTGCTAGCTTCCACTGTAGCATAGCTACTTTCCATCAGAGAACACTGCAGTTCTCATCTATGTAAGCCATTCCTTGATCCTGACCAATGATTGCAAAATTCTACCTTCAGTCTTAAGGGAGACAAAGGAGCCTGGGAGAAGATCAGTGAGTGAGTACATCCACACAGGTGGGTGGAGAAGCTAGTACTTTGTGATGAGAAAGCAACAACATCATCCTTTCCTATATTAAGGTTTCCAAAACTCTTCACCATACAAGGACTAAGTGCTAAAGCAGAAGGAACGTCATAGAAGGTTGCCTTTGAAATACTGCAACATCATCCAATGAATGAAATAATGGAATGTAGTCATACTCTGCTCAGGCAGGAAACATCCAACCACAGTTGTAGTATCAAGCCAAGAATTATTGTGCAGTTGAAATCTAGGTGGCTATTTTTGTTACAATTGAGGCCTTTTTTTTTCCTACAACATGTTTAAATATTTCAAAGCAGTGTTGGCAGTTATTTTTTTAAATAGAAAATCATCAGTTGTCTACAGTTCAATCAGAAAGAGCCAACTTATACACATTGGAGTATCTATTTTTTACGATAAAATGCTGTCAAGATCCTATTTAACCAAGGTTCCAATATATCATTTTTAATATTACATATATACATGTATATATATATGTTTATATGTATATGTGTTTATATGTTTGTATATGTACAAATGTGTGTGTGTGTGTACACATTTTAGTTGCCTTTCTTTTTCTTGTGATAAAATAGCTGACAATAAACAACATAAAGGAAGAAGCATTTATTCTGGTTTACAGTCAATTTGCCTTGTTATTCCATCATGGCAAGAAAGACATACATGGTGGTTAAAGGCCCAGGAAAAGGAATGCAGACAAGGAAAGGAATGGCTTTAGACAGTACAGGCTCTTTGTGTGTGTGTGTGTGTGTGTGTGTGTGTGTGTGTGTGTGTGTGTGTGTATGTTGGGGGAACTTGTAGAGGGGTTCTTTGTAAGAATCAGAGTCCACCATTCCCTTACCAGCTGGAATAGCTATAGGGCTGAAATGGAGGGGTAAGAAAAGAAATTGAGAGGGTTTCTTTTTTTTGCATGAGGTTGGCTACTGCTAGGGGTAACCAGTGAGCAGTTAGGTGAAGAATGTTAGGTGATGGATAAACATCTTCCCTAGAGGTAAGGGCAGTCAAGGGAAATGAGTTAATTTACTTGTAGAAATCAAATTGCTGTAGTTACTGTAACAGTTACTATTCCACAAAAATGAAGGAGCTGTACAAAATGGTGGGACCTTGGAGAGCAGGCAATAAGCAATAAAAACATGACAGTATGAACAAGAAGCTCCTAGTCACACTGTATCTGACCTCAGAAACCAGAGTGAATATGAAGTGGGCTAGGCTATGGTGTTCAAAGGCATCACTCCCAACTGTGACACTCTTCCAGTAAGACTTTGCCTCCTGAAGATTCTGCAACTTCCTCAAAACAGTACCACCAGTGGGAACCAAGTATTTAAACACCTGAGCCTGGGGAGGAGGCAGGAATTTTACATTCAATATATGCATTCAGCCCTTTGGAGTCACAACTAGTTTAAAAGTAACTTTTACTGCATTGTGCTGAATACAGAATGAATTTTCTTCAAGTCATTGTCCCCAAACAATGGAGTTTAACAGTATTTACATAGCGTGTTCATTGTAACAGGTATCATATGCAATCTAAAACTGATTTTAAGTATGCAGAAGGATGTGTGTATGTTGGAAACAGCATCCTATTCCATATCAGAGACGTCAGTATCTGCAAATTTGGGTACTTGCAGGGGCTTTGGTATCATGCCCCTACAAACAATGAAGCATTAATGCAAGCATGTTTTTGTTTTACTTTTACAGAATTTCAAATTACACATGCATTTGCCTCTGTATGGCACTGAGAAATAAATGTCTTCCTTGTTTTCTGTAGGGAATGATGCCTAATCTCTGTCACAGTTCTCATGCAAAAGTCTCCAAGTAGCAGACCCTTACCTGTTTTGTGTTACTGTCCTGAATAGGAATATGTTTTAAAGTAAACACAAATCCAGAATCTTGCTTATTTTTTAATCTTGCCTTGTGGAAAAATATAATACCTTTCTTTGACTCTACTCTTTCTTGATTAATCAGTAGTTTGAGATATATTCTTCTACTCTTGCTATCTACCCACACCAGAGGATTTTAATTAGATCTGAGGTAAATTTGCACACCTGATAATTCAGACAAATATGCAGGTGCTTTCTCCATTTTGTCTCACGTTGTCTGCTATCTCAATATATTTTTTCACTAAAAATAATAAGCAGAATTCATGCATTTCTTAAAAAGTGTGCCTAACGGTGACATTATGAAAACAAAATCCATCATATTCCATTTCCCTTCTTTTTGAACAGAACAAGAAAGGCTTCTATTTTTATCACCTTCTGCAGAATGTCTGTTAGACAAAAATGTAATGTGGGGGCAGTGTGTGCTTCCTGCAACAAGCTCTGCACTGAACACAGGAATTTTGGCTAGCAGTGCCATGATGCAGAGGATAGCACTTTACCACATGTCAGTAGCTCACAGCAATAATCTATTCTGTAGTTCACTTGTCTATTATCACTTCAGACAATAAGTGTTTCATACAAAATAACAGTGATGGGAGCTAACTGTATGGGTGAGTGTGTTCTGAGTAAGAACAAACAGGAAAGTCACCATAGTTCATGCCTGTTGAAATTATTTTATGGTATTTAAATACATCCTACATTATGTCGTGCATGAATTTCTGGATGGGAACTCTGGAAATCAGAACTGGAAAATTAACTATTTCTATTCTATGAAATATTATTTAATCTCCTAAATCTCATAGTCATTGTTTTAAAAATCTGTCTGGCACTGCTTGCTAAAATCTCTATTAATGCTCCCCCCCCAACTTCAAACACTTTCCCCATCTTACAAATGGTAAGAAAATAAGAATAGAAAGAACAAGTGTGGGGTTCCAAATTATTGTGTAAATGAACATTTCTGTTTGCATTTGAAATCATGAGTTTAGGATAGAAAAATGGCTCATCTTTTCTTGGAAAACAGCTTTATTTTGTAGACCTCTGTTCTTTTCAGCACTTGGTTGAGATGCGATCTGTCTCTCAGTCACAATCCTGTAGCTGATAGATTTGGCACAGCCTTCTTGTTCATGATTCCATAATGTCAAATGTATGACGTTTTCTGTAATTATCTTTCAAAGCCACACTTTCAAAGCCACACTCAGAATTCTCAGCACCTGTCTTTTACACAAGCCATCCCCACAGAATTTCTTCCAAAGCTTTTGCAGCTGAGCCCTGTGTGAAGAGCTGTCCTCTGAAAAAAGTAGCTTGCATATAGCTCAACTTGATACAGAACTAGTTTGTGATTATGGGATCAAATATTAAGCCTCCCATAAGCCAAACAAATGCTATGTGTACTGATCTATGCCCCCAGCATTAAAATTAGTTTGTTTTACATTTTATTTAACTTTTTAATATTTTTATTTAAAATGGGATTATATTATTTTCCTTTTTGTCTTCCCTCCCTCTAGCTCATCCTAGATAGTCTCCCTTCAAACTTGTCCACATCTCCATTCTCAAACAGATAGCTGTTTTCCTTGATTATTGGTGTGTGTGTGTGTGTGTGTGTGTGTGTGTGTGTGTGTGTGTGTGTGTGTGCATTCACAAATATATAAATATAACCCACTGAGTCTATTTTTGTTGTTTGTATGTATATGGTTTCAGGACTAACAACTTTGTATTGAACTACCAATAAGGGGGCTGATCACAACCTCTGGGAGAGGCTAATTCTCATTATCCCAGAATTAATTAGCTGCCTGTAGTTCTTTATTTATGGGTAAGACCCCATGGAAAATTTCCTTTCCATGTTAGTATGTCTATTGATATTATCATGGACGCAGTTTTGCTTATACCATTCCTAGAAAGACTGGCAGGATACATCTTGATATTCTGGCTCTCACACCATTTCCCCTCCTCTTCCTCAATGCTCAATGAGCCACAGATGTACAAACTGTGGTGTATATGTGTTCATTGGAGGGGAGATACCCATGATCTGTTATTCTTTGCATTGTGTCTATTTGTGGTTTTCTATGAGAGTCTCCATTTGCTGTGAAGAGAAGCTTCTTTGGTAAGGATTATAGTTACACTTATCTGTGAATATAAGAGTAAGCTTTAGAATATAGTTAAGAATTATACTAGTCTAGCAAAATATTAGTAGAAGATTATTTTCTAAGGACCATGATGTCACTAGCTCCAGAAACTTGGTTAGATTCCTAGTGTCAGACATGATTTCCATCTTGTTGAGTGGATTTTAAGTCCAGCTGTTGGTCACATGAGTATGTAAGGGCTACTTATTATAACTTTATGCCTACTTGGAATGCTGATCACAGTTATTGTTCATAGATATTATAGCTGAATAAGACTATTAATTGCTTTCCTCCCTTGGCAGCTTGCATAGTATTTTATGGAACCACAGAAGCCAGACCACAGCAGCTTACTGGCTTCCAGGTTAGATTAAGCTTGAATCATCTGAGAGTCCTGTGTGATAAGTATACAATGCTCTTAGAAGTTGAGGTCAAACTTCAATGTCTGAGAGCCAAACAAAGCTTCTAAACAGCTAAGGAAACAATCAATCAAGTGAAGAAGAACCTCCAAGAGTGGGAGAAAATCTTTGCTAGCTATACAACTGACAGAGAATTAATATTCTGAATATAAAAAGGACTAATAAACTGAGCAAAGAAAACAACCCAATTTCAAAAATGGACTAGAGTGCTAAAAAGAGTATTCTCAATATAAGAAATATAACTAGCTAAAAATAGCTCAAAAAACTGTTCATCATTCATAGTAATTAGGAAAATGCATATTAATATAACTTTGAGAATTCATCTGACCAAGTTAGAGTGGCTCAGATCAGCAAAGCAACTGATACTAGGTGCTGGAAAGGTTACCGTCTAAGAGGAATCCTTACTGAATGAACAACAAAAAAACAAAACAAAACAAAACAAAACAAAAAACAAAAGAAAAACCCAAACAAAACTAAAAACTGAGAATAAATCTGTCATATTCATTGCCATCCTATTGACATTACCCAGAAAATGGAAACAACCTTAATGCCCACCAACACGTCTGATAATAAAAATGTGTTATATATACACAGTAAAAAGCAAAATGAAACTATGAAAATTGTAAGCAAATGGACAGACCTAGGAAATATTATTTTGAGTGAGGTGACCAAGACCCACACCCAGAAAGTCAAAAGCCACATGTTCTCTTCAACTGTGGTCCTGGCTCCAACTCTTCAGATTTAAGTATACAACATGGAGAAACCACAGAAACCAGAATCATAAAGGGACCATAGGAATGTATTGGAGAGGGGTATGAGCCAAAATTATTAGGAAGCAGGTGGATAATTCAAAAAAATATGGAGAGTCTATATCTGGGAAGGGAGGTATGTATAGAAAAAGAGGAGGAATGAAGTTGTTTGATAAGGTCTCAAAGAATCATATTACTTTTATTTACCTATAATTATACATAATACATAGAAGCTTATGTGCATGTAAGCACACATGCAAGATATAGTACATGCACATACACCCACATCCACATATATGTGTGGATCCACTTGCCCTGGAAATCTACACTCAATAACCATAGGCTAACAAAACCATAGTTTCACCATGAAAAACACTTTTACCAATGACTAGTCAGGGAAATCCAACAATTCCCAAAACAATACAGACTATTGGTGTAGATTAATCAGACTTTATTCTATTAGTATTATGGATTCATTATAAACATGAAGAAAACAGAATTGTATGCATTTGTTCTTACTCCAGAACCTGAAGTACTTTATCTACCTGTTGGGAATTTATCCTTTTATATATTATAGCAGAACCATGTTAAAGAGTATCATTTCTTGATTTATAAAAGGCAGAATAAAATTTCTTGGAACTCTACTCAGACACTAGGAGTAACATTACAAAGATATGAATCACTGTTGGAACCCATTCTGTGAGAGGACACAGTCTATAAACCAGACACAATACTGACCTCCATCAGCTGTTGTTTTTTGGATACTAGGTTGCTAGACTTAGAAAAATCAAAAAGAATCTTACAGTTTCTTGTTTTCAAAAATGAAAATACAAAGTTGTGTCCTCCAGTCTTCAATGACAACCTATAGGGGGAAAAGCTATGAAAATTTTCAAAAAAATATTAATAACAGTGATCATAATGACTTACTTCAAAAGTGACTAACTAGGACTCCAGGAGATAACTTAAATGTAGATATTAATTTGACAAGCAGATCAATATGCCATAAATGTTTTTTCATTACCAGTGCAAAATAAATTTATGTAGATGATAATTCCCGAGTTTGTTGAATGCATTGATCCCAAGAGATAAATTACAATTAAATCATTACTGGGTGTCCAATTTGTCAGCTTTGCTATTCATAAGAAAAAAGTTTTTTTTTTCTCTAACAAGTAAAGTCTGGAGTTCTAATAAATTTATGTTTCAAGGTTTAAATGTATTGCAGTTTTAATTTCACATCATTTACCTCCACAAGGTGCATATTTAGGCATGATAGAAGATGTACAATTAGGAAAAACACAGATATAACTTCTGATTTGTAGTCTTGAGCATGAGAAAAAGCCAAGGAATTGGGATTCTATAGAAGAAATTTCTCAGTGGAGACTTTCAAAGGAGTGATTGTGAGTATGAATGATGCCGTTGAGTGGACAATGGGGGAAAGGGCACCAAGTTAACACAGGCAGCCCAGAAGACATACTCCACATAACTTTATTGCCCAACTCCACTACTTGACCAAGAGTTTTGTGTGCATACCCATCGCTCCTTTCATCTGTCTAAACTATACAATTAGTTAAACTGAACTAAATAAATACAAGCAAGTGCCATGCTGTGACAGTTTTTTTTCTGCTTTTGTTGAAAAGAATATTCCAAGTAGAGACATCAAGAAATGACCTTATAGAGCAAATTTGAATGGTATCAGGTAAAACATGCAGAGTAAATCTTTCCCAGTTCCAGATTCCTACTGGCTTTCCCTAACAGAGACTGTCTTTTTAACGTCCTGAGATGTCAGAGGAGGGGTGGGAGTGCATACTGTACCCTATTTGAACTGATAGCCCTGCTGTAGATTTGAGGACAGTGGCTGCTATAAAAGGAGGCAAGGAGGCATAGAGGGGTGTTTTTTTTTGTTGTTCTTGAGCTCCCTTGCCAAGTGTTAGGTTTAACATCCGGCACAAGCTAACCTACAAAAATATAATAGAATATGTTGGGGACTTCGGAGCCCAGAGATGAGGATAATTTGCAGACCCAATTTCTGATGGGACATGGGGAAATAGTTTCATCTGAATCACTGATGTGATCAAATAAATATGAGTGAATAGTCACCAATTGCTGAAGCAATTTATCTCTCCAAATGTATTCCAAATGTTAATTCTATCAGGGTGCAAGCTGCTAAAATGCAGAGAGTAGATCATTAAATTTCAATAGGGAATAGACTTCATATTTAACATAAACAGTCAAGTCATTTTGGCTGCCTGCATCCAGTACCACATTTAGAAAGCCTTCTGTGTAACCATGGAAACAGTTTTGCTTAAGCCCTGTTGCTTGTGTAAATCCAATTCATTCTGAATTAGCTAGAAGTGGGTGGGGAGGGCTTTTTGATTTATCTCTGTCCTTTGCTACCCAAGTTGCTTCTTAAAAATATGAAGGGAAGTTAAAAATGGTTTAGCCTTTCTTTCTTCCCTTCCCTTCCCTTCCTTCCTTCCTTCCTTCCCTCCCTCCTTCCTTCCTTCCTTCCTTCCTTCCTTCCTTCCTTCCTTCCTTCCCCCCCTCTCTCTCTTTCTTCCTTTCTTTTTTGTTTCTTTGATTCTTTCTAGCTGTCTGTTTGTCTTTTTTTGCTGAAGCATTGACAAGATTACAAATCAAATTCCCCTTCTCATGGCAGCAGCATTAAGGTGAATAAAATATAAGGCACTAGTCTTCTGTAGTTCAAAATATGTCCTATGCTTGTCATTTTCTTTAATATAAGTTATTTTCCTTACTTAATATGTTTGATTGAGGAATATGCTTTTCCTGTATATAATTTTACACAGGACATAAAATTCCACTAAAATTTATTCATGTTAACATGCCCTTTTTTGTAAGAGGGCATTTTATGAGCTATGAGATGACATGTATCATGAGCTAATCTCCCTCTTGTGAAGCTGCCACTGAGTGGGCAACTGAGGAAATAAGACATTTTTGCTCCATAGAGCAATAAAAAAAGAGAAGGCTTTGGTGGGCTGTATCAAGAGTGCTCAAGGCAATGAGATAGAGAAGTGGGAAGAAACCATTCTTCCAGACAAAAACAGTGAGCTCCAATCTCTATGTCTCCTCTTAGAAATATCTTCTAGGCATCATTAAACCATTGCTATTTTGTTTATCTTTAAGGGTTAAATGAGGTTTCAATAGATTTGTGGTACTTTTGCCATTGTCTAACCACTCCCAATGTAATTTTTAGATTTTTGTTTGTATGTGGTATTTGTAATGTGGATGAACATGTACATGCAGGTGTGCTTGTGTGGGGACATGTGAGTGAACATAAGAAGTCAGATTTTGGATCCTGACATAGAAAAGTCTCTCTGTGAGACAGACAGATGAGTGAATGTGTGGATGGCATAAGAGAACAGGCCATGGGGATATCTGGGAGCAGAGAACAATTCAATTAGACAGATGAGATAATCTATAGATGTTGAAAAGAGCAGGACGACATGAGGCCACAGGAAAATTAGGGTACTGAGCTGTAGAAGGCATAGTATGAGGGAGGTAGGAAGCCATTGGGATCTGCACTGAGGAAATATGGTTTGCATTTTCACCATTCAGGGACTATTGAAAGAACTATCTCAACCAACAGAAGCATGACAACAAGCCAGCTGATGTATTCAGGTCATCACTGTATGAGGCATTAGTGAAGGATAGCCCATCTTACCTCCTCTTTATTTCAGTGATCTTATCAATCTATTGGAGACACTTTATTTCATGTGCTCTATTCTACTTTTAGCTTTTGCCTGCTTTAATTTTCATAATGAAACTCCAAATGACCTATGCTTAAATTTCTTGCTGTGACTGTGCTTATTTCTATCTGAGGAACAGCAAAAAAGAAAAAAAATTAAAAACTATTCTTTTTTTATGCACCCAAATTCACAGAACCCAGGCAGAAAGAAAATACACACACACACCACAATTACTGATTCATTGATTCTTTGTAATTTCACATTATGCACCCCAATCCAGCTTGATGCCCAGTCCCTCCATATCCATACCTCACCCCTACATCATCCTTCACAAAAGACCCCCCAAATTAACAACAACAACAACAAAACCCGCCTTGCTCCACCATCTTTCCTGTCTCTCCAACACCTCCTCAAATGTCCTAGTGGCACTGGGAGCTGTAGTGTCTCTCACAGTACACCCTTTTGTCCAATCATCCCCATCCAGAAATTTTTCCAACTCCGTTAAATAGCTTTCCTCTATCTCAAGTCACTGTGATCTCACTATTGAGAAAGCACTTTTGCCTCTTTGGCTCTCATGTTTGACAGATTTTGCAACTTCAGAAATGCATTTGTAAATAAAGATTCCAAAATATTCTTGCAATAAAACGAGTTGGTATTTTTGCTTCTTTTTGATTTTTACTGAGAGTAGATCTTTTTGAAATTGATAGCTGTTTACAAGCCTAAATCCTGCTTAATATGCTGGGAGTTCTACATTGATACTTTTTCGCTTCCAGCATTTCTAGTAGAGCATCTCACCACACATAGACTTCATTTTCATGAATAGATATTGTACTGTGTTTATTCAAAGAAGTCAGGAACCAAACTTGACAGATTAAATGTTAAAAAATAAAAGAGCCGATTTAGAAAACAATTGTGAGATCTTCCAGCAGCTGAGAGAAGTGCTGGAATTTTGGGTAGGCTTCTGTACCTGTTTAGACCCTGAGAGAAGGATCTGGCATGCAGGGAACAAGGTGGGCCCAAATGTGGGTCAACCTGAGGGCTTGCATCATGAAATAGGCTCGAGCCTCAAAAATAATTGGATAATTTTTGATTGTTGTGATTTTTAGGAGTCTCAAATAATTGAATGTTTTTTGATTGTTGTGTTTTCCATGGACCTGAAGGTACTGATATGAATGAACCATTAAATATCCAAATTCTTAAGGAAGAGTGTGGGAGGACACTCTTAATTACTGAGCCTGTAAGAGCTGAGGGGTGGGGGGTGGGCAGAATGCTCAATGCTTTGCTAAAGGACTGACACATGATAAATCGTACAGTCTTCCTGGAAATTAATAACATCAACGACATGGTGTGTAGAAGCCTCTTGCTTGGGTTCAAAGCCTGACCTCTCAAATCACCAGCTTGGTGACAATGGCAATTAGTAAATCATTGAACTTGATTGTATCACAGGGTTTTAAAAAAACCCTGAAAGTAATATAACAATATCTACTTCAAGAAGTTATCAAGACAGATGAGTCATGAGGTGTTGAGGCAATTAAATGGTCAAAGATACATAAAGAGATGACAATAGAAGATGTATAATAATCACAAGAGTCAATACTTTCCCCAGACCTCAACTACTGCTTTTTTAGGTACATATGCAAATGCAGATAAATTCATATGAAAAGATTATTATTATTTTACATATATATACACACACACACACAACCTGCTAAGACTATTTTTGTTGGTGGTGTGTATATGATTTCAAGGCTGTCCACTATGCACTGGACAACCAATAAATAGACTCATCCCCACGGGAGGCCAATTGTTCCTCCCAGCTGTCATCAATACCTCTAGTTCTTTGTCTAGCAGTACATCCCTGGGAAATTTGGATAGTGAGGAATATTTTGGTACTGGTTTTGTTGGTGTATATTTGGGGTAAACAATTGTTCAGTACTATACCTTAAACATGCCACTTTCCTTGCAAAATTCTTTCCCCACCTACACTCATCCCCATACCCAAATCTGGTGAGTCACTTGCTATTTCAAAAGAAAAATTACAGGACCTATAAATATGAGACTGCACTATTATTGACTGAAATATAGTTGCTATGACAGTGTTGTTACTGGGGATGATAAAATTCAATTCAAACTATATCATGTTTTCTTCTTAGAAGGAGGCAGCCAAAAATCTTTCTGATATCCATTCCTCAGGGCCCTCCTAACATTCACTTACCTGATGCTCAAAGCCGTGTCTACTGTCTTAGATACAATCACTTTTGTCCATCAGAAAAGAGCTTATTTGGATGCTTTTACAGTAGGAAATAATGTGTACAAGCATGCCATTCATATGCAAAGGCCTTTTCCTTCTTGTCAGAATTTGTCTTCTATGTTCTTAAAATAGTAAGTATCACACAAGTCTCCTGCCCTGTTTTCTTGACGTTATTGATGGCAGTTGGTGACAGCAAAGTGCAGGGATTCCATGAGGGGCAGCATTGAAATAGGATGACAGACTTACAATGAGAAATTGTGATCTAGCATGATGAGGTAGATGTGGCTTCAAGGTCAGTGTTTTGGTAAAGTAGGAGATAGTTTATTTTTCATCTTAGGCTAAGAGCTAAAAATGGAACTTAGAGACAGATTTATAGCCATATAGATGGTTTGCCTAGGAAATGCATCTTCCTCTGGTTCTAACTAGAAAACAGACTTTTCTCTATAATATCATCATGAAGTTAAATTAGCATGATTTTCCATTGGATGCCTCTAATTCCCAATAAGGGATGCAGGAAGTAGCAGAGTCTAGTCTTCTCCATCAGCAGGATGCTGCCTGGGGACCTATCTTGAAAGCAAAATGAAGCTTTGTAAACTGTTGAATGCATCATACATGAAAATTGGTTTTGTGATATGTCAGACTGAATAAATGCTAAATATGGGTAGCAGTAAAAGTTCTGAATGTTTTCTCTACTAGAAAAGGAATTCTTTGGAAACTAAAACTACTATGTTCCCCTCTGTAATTTCCTCCACCTCCAATTGCTCCAATTGCTCCAATTTTCTGATCACTCTTAAACTTAGAAATGTTCGATATACATTTGGGGCTCATTGGATGACTACTTAGTTAATTCTGACCTATTAGAAGGGTAATGAGTTAAGTTACTTCTACCCCATTGGCACAATTTTTGTTGTGTGATGGTTCTATCTTCCTGTGATGGATCTAAACAGAATCCAGTAATGCTCTCACCTGAGACATGTAACAAAATAACTCATCTACACAGACAACATATGGTATTCAAATTCTTGTCCACTAATTGACAGACTGATTTGGCCTCTGTTCTTTCCTCTTCTTTGTTAGGCACTTTTGCAAAGAAAACCACTTAAACACACGTCATAGATGCAGTTTGTTCTGAGGAGGATTAGAATCAATTCCATGGTCTCTTCTCAGTCTGTCTCTGTGCTTTGATGATAAAGCTGCAAATAGGATGTGCACATTGTACTCTGAAAATTCTGTGGAGAACTGAAGAGGAGAGAAGGAAATAACAGATGTAGGTGTGACATCATGAGCATAGTTTTTAAACCTGTCTCTGATGGGAGCTCAGGTCTGAAAAATTTTATTTAAGAACCCCAGCATTTGACTTAGTCCTGAAAACTAGGTCAGATGGTAAGAGGCAGAGGGAATATTTACTTGTGAAGACTATTCATCCCCTTAATCTCTGCCCTCTCATGTAGGAACAGAAGGGATTCTACAGGATGAATGATAGCATCCCTGAATTCTAAAGGAGGCATGTTCTATTAATGTGAGGCCTGAAGGCATTACCCAGGCAGACCGTAATAGTGAATTTGGAGTCACTGATGCTCTATTGCACTTGGAAAGCAAGCAAATAGATGCTGGCCTAAAACACAAGGCCTTAACACCAGGCACAATGTGATTACAAGTCTTAGCTCTGCAAGTTATTTGACCTTTATAAACCTGGTCTCCTTTTTTTTCATGAGTGTGAGTGGTATTTAAGTGGTTAAGATTTCATTCATCCTTCCATCGAATCCTCACAAAATCTTAACTACTTAAATACCACTCACACTCATGAAAAAAAAAAAAAAAAGATCAGGCTCTCAGAAAGCACTAACGACATGTAAAGTAGGCTTATTATGAGAATTGTACCTTAGCTCATTACATTTCTCACCCACCAACCACCCATGTCAAGAAAGTACAAGTATCTACACCATTTAAAGGCAACTATTTAAGAATGTTAGTCAGAGCAAAAATTACTGAAATATATCAGTGTACTCCGATCCCAGCGCTGGAAGGCTAAGCGTGCCTGCATGCCTTACTCCCTGTCTGTAACTGTCATTGAGGAAATCAGGGTGGCTTTTCTTCCTTGCTCCCAGCAGCAATGATGTAGCTTGTGCTGCTCCATGAGGTAGCCATTCTCAACACTGGCCACTTTATTAAATAAGTTGTCAAGTTGAGGAGGGCCACTGTTTTGACTTGAGCAATCTGTGTTAGCTTGGATTCCATAGCAGGAATGTGGCTTGTTACTCTGATGATCTAATATCATCTTTCATTTTGGAACATAAGTTCCAGATCACTTGAGATTACTCATCAGGGAATGATGTTTGCTGCCAAGCCTGAGGACCTGAGTTTGCTCCTCAGGACCCACAGTGTGAAAAGAAAAAACTGACATATACAAGTTGCCCTCTGACCTCCAAACAACCCTCCTCTTCATACACATGTACAATAAGTAAATGTAATTTAAATTTTTAAAGATAAATTCTGCACTCTTGTTCCAGTGATGTGGTTATAACGTGTTGTGTTTAAGGAAAAAATATACATAGAAAAAATGACAATATGGCCTATAAAAACCACAGGAGAGGTGAATGGCCATTCTGACTTCTGCATACAAATGAATTCTTCCAAACACCCATGTTCCAGTGTCATTGCTGTTTCAATGTTAAACTTCATGTTAACTTACATACAGTATTCCACCTCCTATTCACTAGACACTTTCCCATCCAGAAAAGCAAGAAGAATTTTTCTGGTACTTTCTTTTTCTTTTTCATATTCGTGTTCCCTTCCATGCATGTTTGTTTCCATTTTAGATGTGCTTTGGGGATAAGGGAAGGTTATACGGAGAAAAACACATTTTGAGAGATATCACATTATGGTTTCACTTTAAAGCCTATCAGAAATTATTAAGCTGATTCACTTTAGGACACATGTATGTACAAATCATGTTAACAAATGACATGAACAAAGGAAAGACAAAAATAAGCCATGTGCCCTGAGCACACGAGGAGAACATGTGACATGCAAGCTTCAGGTATTTTCTGATGGCTTCACTGGGAACCTGCATCTGGGGATGTATAAGTAAATGTTAAATGCCAGTGTCATGTTCCTTGAGTGAACACATGTGGGGTTTGGGGCACAGGATAGGCAGGGGATGCTGCCCTCAAAATTTGAATGGATTATAGAAGCTGTTTTCTCAATGGCCTGGGCATGCTGAGAAGCAGTGTGACAGTGAATAAAAATTTCTCTCCAAGAAAACCAGCAATCAAATGGGATGAATCAAGTCAGATTTAAATAAAGGTCCTTGAGAGTCCCACATTGCCATTAATTCTACAAATTTAGTAGCATTTGCACACTCTGAAGAGCCTTGCTGTACTGTGTACACTGTCTTAGTTTTTCCTTCCTTCCTTTTTTCCTTTCTTTTGTTCTTCCTTCTTTCTTTGCTTTCCTTTATTCATTTTCAGTCTTGAAGATTGAAGCTAGGGTCTCATGCATGACTAGGGATGCACTCTAACCTACACCCTTCTGTCTGTTTCAACTCCTGTAGAAATTACTGGGCTCTTCTGTGTTTTCATTGTTTACACTGCTTTTAAAAAATATTGTATGTATTTACTTATTTACTTACTAAGAATTTTATGTAATACATTTTGATCATATTCTTTTCCTCTCTCACTTCTCCCTAGGTCCACCTTCTTATCCACCCAACTCGTGTTCTTTCTTTTTCTTAACAAACAAAGCAATACACAAACAACAACAAACAAACAAACAAAACAAAACAAAATATGGGGTATCATTTATGTTTGGCAACTACCTTTCCATATGCTCACCTTGGACTATGCCTGATATAGCCAGTGTCATTCTGTTGAGGAAAACTGATTTCCCTCTCCCAGCAGTTACTAAATGCAAATATATTCTTAGCAAGGGTCTTTCTTTGTGTCTACTTTCCCTTCTGTGTGCTGGGATTTTGTCTGATATAAACTTGTGCAGGTCTTGTGCATGCTATCACAATATACATACATACATACATACATACATACATACATACATACATACATACATAAGCTCTGTTGTATCTGGGAAAAAACACTGTTTTGGCGTCATTTACCATATCTGGCTCTTAAAATCTTTCTGTCTCTTCTTCCAAAAAGATCTTTCAGAATGGAGGGGAAGGGTATAATAATAATGTCTCATTTAGGACTGAGTGTTCCTAAGTCTCTCAGTCCCTGTACATTGTCCACTTGTGGGCCTCTGTGTTAATTACCATGTACTACAAGAATAAACTTCTTTAATAAGAGTTGAGTGGGACTCTGTTTTCTATCATTAGTAGCCATTAAATTGCTTTATTCATTTAGCAGTGTAATAGTGTGTTTTACCCCAGTAGCCAAGACCTACATAGCTTCAGTTTCTCCATCATCGTAGAAGTGTCAGGAATGTTCCATTTCATGGAGTAGGCCTTTAATTCAATCAAAAGTGCTATTCCTATAACATGCCAGCCTTTACTATTGTTCGAATCTTGCAGGCAGGCTGATATTGTAATTCTTAGGGTTCATAGCAAGATGATATCAATGAGTACTTTCCTCCTCTGGTAGTATGAAACATATCCTCTAGCACAATGTTGCTATTCAGTAGGGGTAAAACTTCTTGTTGGGCACCAGCAGGATTTCTCCATGGTCTATTACATGAGTATAAGTGTCTGTTATCGTCAGGTGTGGAGGGTAACCAATAACTTTGGCCATAATCTGTAATTGTAATGTGGGAGGGTCTTTTCTCTTTTCTGTCTCTAAATCATAGCTTCTAGCCCATAGACTACATCATTATCATTCCGGACTGTCTCTATATTAAAGTATCATACGAACATGTAACTACATTGCTGTTCCAAAGCCATGTTAACCCTGCTGGTTGATGTTTCTCGTACTGGTAATTGAACTCAGTACTTCACATGTGAGATAAGGCTCTTGTTCACTTTAAAAAATTGTCACTCATATTGGTTTAATAAAATGTTGATTGGCCAGTCGCCAGGCAGGAAGTATAGATGGGGTGACCAGACTAGAAGAATTATGGGAAGAGGAAAGGCAGATATGGCAACCAGATTCAAAGGAAGCAAGATGAGAATGCCTTGCTGAGAAAAGGTACCAAGCCATGTGGCTATGCATAGATAAGAATTATGGGTTAATTTAAGTAGTAAGAGTTTGTTAGTAATGATCCTGAACAATAGGCCAAAGAGTTTATAATTAATATAAGCCTCTGTGCATTTATTTGGGCCTGAATGACTGTGGGACTGGACAGTACAGAAACTTTTGTCTACATTCACACATACTAGACAAGTGACCTAGCACTGAACTATAACCCCAGCCTTCTAACACTGCTCCAAAAGAAAAATATTCTGATTGCCTAGAGGCCCATTGCCAACATATTGCTGAACAACCATCTCTCTCTCAAATTTTAAAGAATTCTGTTTCATATTTTGGAAGAATTTTAAACCTCATGGTGGAAATTGTGCTTTTCCATGGCTACTGTTAGAAAAGTGCCCCACATTTCTCTCTGAATCTCTCTCTTCCAATGGTTTTCACAATACCCACTCATCTTACTTCTATCTTTAGGTTTACCCAGTATATTATTCTAATGCTAAAAATGTTCTAAACACAACCCAGTCTTATTTTTAAAAAATCTAACTTGAAGTTCTTTTAATGTGCTTCCTTAGATACACTCTTCTTCCATATGTTTTAATTTTTCCAATATTTTAAACAATTATATTTTAAAATTACACATATATATGAAATATAATTTGATCATATTCAACTCACTGTCCTTTTATCCCTTACACTCACTTTAGAACCTTTGTTTCCATGATGTCTCCTTCCTTCGTCCACATCTTTCTTTTTAATGAAGATATTTTATTTTTATAATAGTTTATTTAAAAATATTTATATGGGTAATGGGCATATCAGCTTGTGGTTTCAAATAGTTTCCTTGGGGCAGTGGGATGGCTCAGTGAGTAAAGATGCACCCCACGAGGTCTAATCACTTGAGCATAATCCTCAGGATCCAACTGGAAGGAAAATAAATGACTCCTAAATAATTTCCACATCATTTTTTTATTTAATAATCTGAGTTTAATTCATTAAGGTTTTTTATTTTCATGGAGCAGAGGCAGCTTACAAGTGGCTTCACTGCTGAAGAAAAATTATTTCACTGCCACTATTCTATCAGGGAGGGACTGGACCTCATGAACCCTTCCCCTATGCATATTGTAATGTTGTTGGACTCAGTCTAGAACAGGTCTTGTATAGGTAACCGTAGCTGTAACCAGTTCAAGAGTACAGCCATATTGTGCTCAAAAGACATCATCTCATAGCACTCCTCTCTATCCTCTGGTTTATAACAAGTCTCTTTCTGTCCTACCAGCCAGCTCCCAAATAATGACATGAAGACATTATTAATTACAAAGTTTGGCCTTAGCTTGGTCTTGTCCCACTAGATCTTATAACTTAAATTAACCCATATTTTAAAATCTAAGTTCTATCACATGGCTTTTATCTCTCTCCAATTCTGTGTGTCCAAGTCATTTCACATCTCCATGGCATCTAACACATGCTTAGATTCATCTCCTCCTTTCTCTCTGTGCAGAAATCCCACCAGACCTCTTGTCTAGCTATTAGTCGTTCAGTGCTTTATTAAATCAATCACAGTAATACCTCTTCACAATACACAAATATCCCACAACATTTCCCCATTTTTATCTAAGTTAAAAAAGAAAGATTTTAACTTTATATAACAATTGTCAGGTAGGAATTATATTTACAATGTTTACTCCATTTGTATTTAGCATATTGGGAGAAAATACTCTATTATCTATCTTTTGTTGATGAATTTAAAGCCTCATACCCAACCTATTTTCTATCATAACTTGTATTACCATCCTAAAACTATCCTTTTACACATTAAAACATTTTCTTAGATTAAAAACATAAATTTTATGTTTTCAATCTTATAAACTTTATAGTTCTTTTATGAGTTTTTTGAAATTTGATAACAAGGAAAACTGTAACTATAACCACCTAGTCTTCAACCCAAGAAGGATGTAATATTTATAGTATGAGTTCTAATAGGTCTTAATAATGAAAACCCAGAGTCAGATATTTTGGTAAATGCTGAAAAGTCAGAGAAGTAAAGGAGCAAGGCACAAAAGAGACCTATTACCTCTACAAAATCCTCAGACTAAAAAGAGACCCAGTTCCTGTCTTCTTACACCTATATTCTTCTCTCTAACCAGGTATCTCACTTCCTGTCCGTCTGTACAGACCCCCAGACCTCTTTGGTTAAAGAGTGCCTAGATGCACACTCTGATCTTCAGGCCAGCTTTATTTGTTAAATTACAAACAAACTATCACCACAAATATTGCCTGTTTAAACAGGAAGTGCACAAGAAGCAACTTCCATAACTAAGAAACAACAGACATCTTGTTGCCTGGACAATTAATTACCCAACATTCATATGCAAAGTTGGGACATCCATCCTTGGCCTATAGACCTAGAATATCTGATAGACTTTTCTGTGAAGCAGGAACTCTGCAGGACTGTCCTGCCTTGTCTTGGCAAAGTTCAGCAGTTGCCTTCTTTTGTGTCCTGCTCATCAATCTTGAACAGCATATTGTCAGCAAGGGCAGTTTCTTTCCCAATGGCTAACTGTCACATTAAAAACAAACTCCATGTGGAGGTTCTTTGATACTCATCATGCTTTTTTGAAGTAAATTGTTGCTGCCAGGAGCAGATGTGTTTCATCATCATGAAAAGCCTATATTGTTAAAACATTTTAAATAGCTGGGTGGTGGTGGAACATGCCTTTAATCCCAGCACTTGGGAGGCAGAGGCAGGTGGATTTCTGTGAGTTCAAGGTCAGCCTGGTCTACAGAGTGAGTTCTAGGACAGCCTTCAAAGCTACAGAGAAACTCTGTAGCCAAAACAAACAAACAAACAAAAATTTAAATGCCGTAGTCTCTGGGTCTTTGACATGTTTGAAGACCATCTATATATTTAGATATATCTCTGCTTGACCTTGGAAACATGCAAAATATGACTATAAGTTTGATTTTTATAGATGACTAACAACTAGTTTGTCTTGCTTTATTATTGTAAATAGCTTTCAAGTACTAGAACTTTACATTACATTTTAAAATAAGCTGCATAGATACAATACCTTAAACAAAAGTAGAAACATATATACAGTATAACAAAAATAAACTTAAGTTTGCATCAATATACAAAAATCCATACCAATGCAAAATATTTTAGACTAGAGGTTATTTAAAAGTAGACTCAACAGTCCACTCTTTTCTCCCCATCATTTCTATATTATACCCCCCTTTTTTTCACTTTCTGAAAGAGATCCATGAATCTAATATCCTTTGGTTAGCTTTTTTTATGACTATTACCAATAACAACTTGAATCCACTCTCCCCCCTAAATGGACATCTATAATCTACTGAATGACAAAAAACCACCTTTTGGGAATGTGGATGTCATGCTTCCTGTTGTCTGGGGGTAATGACATCTTTAGGGGACTCTAAGAAAACTGGGATAATGATCACATCCTGGAAGAGCTACCTGTATCAGTTGTTGACCAGTCTCTGTGTGATGAGAGAGTGCAGAGCTTATCTGAAGTACTAGATGGATAGTCTGTGAAGATGGACTATCTCAGCTAGCAGCTTTGAAAGTTGTTCTAGATGCAGAATTTTGAGAAAACTTCAACAGAGGCATTCTGAGAGACTGGATCACCTGGGCTACTTGTCTTATTTGGTGTTTGGTCATTTTCTTTCTTTCTGAAAACACACAACTTTCAATGGTAACGTGGTATGTGCACAAGTCAGTTAAAGATGATTTGTTTGTTAGATGTTTCAACAGGTGAAAGGCATCTGCAAATTTTATAAGTTCATTTGGAGTATATTACCAAACTCTATCCATGCTATATGAAAGGATGGCATGTAATAATAAATCATGAGGATGCTGTAGCCAACAAGATTTGTCATGCCTCATCCAGGCTCAGAGCTGTTCAATGTCAAAGGATCAGCCTATAATCACCTGTCTTGTAGTCTTTCTTGGCTTTTTTCCTCATGTCTACAGCCAAGATCATCAAGTGGTCCTGCCCTAATTAAATCTGATCTTTAGTAATTTTGAATAGAACCATAGCTTTTTTTTCCTATGGAAACAAAGGCATAACCTGTCCTCTAACACAATGTATTTTCTGACTTCCATTTCAAAGTTAAAACAGTCTTAAAATAGATAGGTTGGTTTGATTTAGCAGTTTCTGGAATCCAATGTCTCTTAACAGCTATTGGGTTTTGTACATTAGCATTAAAAAAATTGAAAGTGAAAGTACATACAGGAGGATCCAGACATCTGGTGTCTTTCCCATCTTTCATTATTTTATTCTTTATTTAAAGGCTTTGATATTTTTAACCTATGTATTTTTTCTATGATAGTCTATACCATTTTCTTTTCTTTCTTTAACATCTAAGCACATTTTTAAACATACTATATCTGTTCAGGGGTTTTCTTGGTCTAGACCTGAATTTATTAAACACCTGCAGGTTTGTACTTGCAGTGTTCTCTGACATGTGAGCCAAACCATAATCTGTAAGGCTATTGTGGGTGGCTTCATTCCTCTCAGTTCCTTCAGGGCCTAGGCTCATGTGACTGTTACCTGGCAGGAGCTGCCTTTCTACTCCAGCTATTAGAATTTGCTGAGTCTGAGTGGCAAGCATTTTTACGTAGCTCACTGGCTGTTCAAGGGTTCTGCTGCACAGCAGGACCTTTTAAAAGAGCCATAACTCTCTATGTTGTAAGCAGTGGGCTCTGTGTATGTGTCTCACTTTGGTTGCTATTTGTAATGAATCTTTCTTTGTCCCACCAACCACAGCCAGCTCCCAAATAATGACATGGGAACTTATTACTAATTATGAAAGTTCAACCTTAGCTTAGACTTGTCCCACTAGTTCTATAACTAAATTTAACCTATATTTTTAAATCTACGTTCTATCATGTTACTTTTACCTCTATCCCATTCTGTGTGTCTGACTCATTCCACATCTCTATGACTTCTGACAAATGCCTAGATTCACTTTCTCCTTTCTGTCTCTCTGCCCAGAAGTCCCACATAACCTTCTGCCTAGCTATTGACCATTCAGCTCTTTATTAAACAAACCACAGTCATACCCCTTCACAGAGTACAAGTATCCCACAACATGAGTTCTTATATTCTTCCCATGTACTCTACTGAAAAATTCACTGAGCCTTGTGTATGTAAGGGGTTGGGTGGAGGTGGTGCTAAGGGTACCATTTAGGGCCAATCAATCAGCAGTCACTTATTCTCAGCATTTTAAATAGTTGTGAGTCTATATTGAGTATTTCCCACTTTACAAAGGAAGCATCTCTGACCAGGCCTGAGTGTGGGAATATTTTATGGGCATAGACAGAGTATTTATAAATCAGTGTGACACACATCCATTTATGAAACAACATATGTGGTTTTATAATAGCTTTCTTCATCTTCTTCATATTCCAGCAGATGTTCACATATTCTATTGATGTGTCAATGGGCCCTGCTAAGTCACCAATGTCATTGCCTTTAGGTATCTGAAATATTATCAGAGTATTTTAGTGTCCTGAAGAACTCATTCTTAAGCTCCTACCACTAATTTTACTATAAAGATCACCAGTGCCCTAAGGTAGGTTGGCAGAGGTAAATTTTAGTGTCTTTATAATCCAAGATTTTATTGCACTGTGTGGGACTAGCTGTGAATAAGAAAAGCCCATGGCCTGAGAAAACAAAAGGGAAATCAGGGTCTTTTCATTTAGCTGCTGCAAGATTAATTCCTTTAAAGCTGATACAAAAAATTTTAGCAAGGTTGCATTTAAGGAAACAACAATCATCTCTTTTCTAGATTATTATTCTTTCCATTTTAGCCAATCATATTACAAACATCATGGGAAACAAGTGTGGTCTTGTTCTTTTATAATTACCCCTAAGGAAAAAGGAAAACACCATGAAAGCAAGAATAGAAAAAAAGGGGTTATTGTATTTTTTCCATATACAATTAATGGTTAAAAACAAACAAACAAACAAACAAAAACCCTTCTCAGGATTTAGAGTCTCTCTATCTCTTCTGAAATAGTCTGATCTCTTCATTAAGACCCAAGTTCTTTTGATTGTGGTATTATCATACCTTTGTAATGATAAGTCCTTCCACAAGCAGGCTTAGTTCTGCCAGCACTTTAGGGCCCCAAATAACACACAGAGTCTTACAATGCTGCTGGCTAATGACAAGGATTTCTTATTTGCTAGCTCTGTCTTAACCATAACCATTAATCTATATATTTTATAAAGACTTATTTTATTGAGGACGCCAGAGGCATGTGTCCTCTTCCCAGGTTCACATGGTGACTCTGCTCTTTACTACATTTCCCAGGATCCTCCTTGACTCCTAGCACCACCTATCTTGCTTTCCTATTGGCCAACAGTGCTTTATTTATCAACCAATAAGATAAACATATACACAGAAGGACCTCCTCCCCCATCATCTCCTCTTTTCTATCTAAATAAAAAGAAGGCTTTTAACATTAACATAGTAAAATACATAACAAAACAGTTATCAAGTAAGAACTATAGTTACAATATTTAGGTCATTAACATTTAGCAAGTTTTGAAAGAAAATATTCTATCATTTATCTTATCTTTGTGAGTCTAAAGTCTTATAGGTAGCTTGTCTTTTATAATAACTAAAAAAAAACCTATAACTATAACTAGCTGTCTTCACTCCATCAAAAACCACAGAAGGATAATATATAAACTCTAAATCTACCTGAGCCAAGACACATGGGTGTGAGCCTAGGCCCTATCTCAAAGGATATAATAGACTCTGATGACCCCCCCTATGGAAGGCTTCACCCTCCCTGGAGAGCAGAAAGGATATGTGATAGGCAGGGTTTTAGTTGGGAAGGGGGTGATAGGGGAGGAGGGAAGGAGTGGGAAATGGGATTGACATGTAAAAAAATCTTGTTTCTAATTCAAATAAAAAAAAATAAAACAAACATACAAAAAAAAATCTAGATCTGACAGAGACATCTCACTACCTGGACAGTAATCCAAAGTTCCTCTGTATCATTGGGGCATCCATCTTCAGCCTATAGGCCACAGTGTTTCTGAATACTCCTCCATGAAGCAGGAACCCTTCAAGACTGTCTTGTTTTGCAACTTCAGCAGTCACTTTCCTGTGGGTCCTGCAAGTCCAGTTTATCAAGCAGTCCAGGCAAGAGCAGTTTCTTGCCCAAATGGCTAAACTTGCCATATTGAAGGCAAACTCCATATTGAGTTTCTTCGATGCCCATCTTCCTTTCTGACATAATTGGTATGGCATAAGCAGTTATGTCTCACTGTCTTGCAAAACCCTAAACCATTTAAATGCCATAAATTCTGTAGGTCTTTGAAAGGTTTGAAGAATATCTATCCATCTCAAATACATTTCTGTATATCTAGAAAACCTTACCAACCTAACTTTTGACTACTATATCTGACTATATACAATCTGTATTTAATTATGCATTACATTTTAAAAGATCTGTATAAACACAATACCAAACAAGAGGAGAAATTTACATATAACAAAATTAACCTTAAATTTGTATCAAAAATGAAAATCCATACAAATGTAAAGTATTCATTTCTATATCCTATTCCCCTTTTTTCCTTTTAAAAGGGATTGACTGTGATCATTACCATTTATAACCAACCCCATTTAAATAAAAGCAAACATTTATAAACAATATTTGGGAATTTGGGCATCGTTCATTCGTTCATTCCAAACTGCTTCCTGCTGGTTGGGGGCAATGATTTTGTAGTCTGTAAGGCTGTATTGTTTTAGCTGTTTTAGATGTTGGATCAGCTGGGACACTATTTCAGGGATTCTTGCTTTTTCAAACCATATTAATCTGGAAGGAATCCATAGCTTTCCATTTTCTGTGGAAACATAAGCAAAAACTCTTTTCCCAAGAAACCTGTACTTATATTTAAATTTAGAAGTCAAAGAATTTTAAAAATATATAAGTTGGATTAATCTAGCGGCACTTATAATCAAATGTATTTTAGCACCTGTAGTTCTTTCTTCAGCAATCAAACAATTTGAAGACAACACCATAGCATATAGTATCTAGACTCTCTGAGTATTTTCCATCTTTACATGGCTTTTTCATTACTCTATTTCTTTTACTGTTATTTTTTTCATTTTATGAGGCAAGGTTTACCTGTTTTACTTTGGCTGTCCTTGAATTCACTCTGTATATAGGCTGGCCTTGAAATCACAGAGATCTGCTTGCCTTTGTCTCCTGAGTGCTGGGATTAAAGGTGTGCACCACCACCACCCTACTACTCTTTCTTTCTTTCTTTCTTTCTTTCTTTCTTTCTTTCTTTCTTTCTTTCTTTCCTTTTCTTTCAACTACTTTATCCTGTTTCTTTTCTCTCACAAACCTATTTTTAAACACATTGTAAACCATTAGAGGTTTTACTTTTTCCCTCTGAATCTGTCTTTACTGTATGTCTTTAACTTTTTCTGGCCACAGCCTTTTATCTCTTAACCAACATTGCTAAAACTAAAGCCATGGCTGTTTTAGCTGCTGTCTTTCCAAGATGGCAGGGGTAGGTTTACCGCCAGCACTGAGAGCTGTGCTCACTGCCTTGGTCTATGCTACTATCAAGAAGCAAGCTGACATCTTGGAGATGTGGTCACTGCCACTGCTAGCTGCTCATATACACCATTCAATTGTTAGCAGGGCATCTTAAAAGAGCCAATTGGTTTTTCCATTTATGCTGAGTCAGGAAGATTCCCTTAAAGGAGTCTAGAGAGTCTCTGCTTGTCTCTACAAAAACAGAGCCCACCTGAGAAAATGCTGATAACAAGAAGCTATGCTTATCTCTGTTCTTTTTGTTTCTAAAATCCCTTTTTAAGTTTTTATGACGTTTTCATGTGGAAGTTTGTAAAAACTTGTTGGTCGCCATTTATAACAATAAGTCTTTCTGCCAGCCACCTGAGTTCTGCCGGCACTTTAGGGCACCAAATAACACACATAATCTTATGTTAGTTATAATACTGCTGGCCAATGACTAGGATTTCTTATTTGCTAGCTCTGTCTTAGCTATAACAGTTAATCTATATATGTTATAAAGACTTATCTTATTGAGTACACCAGCAGCATGCATCCTCTTCCTGGGATCATATCTTAACTCTGCTCTTTACTACATTTCCCAGAATCCTCCTCAATTCCTAGCCCTACCTATCTTGCTTTCCTATTAGCCAACAGTGCTTTATTTATCAACCAATGAGACAAATATATACACAGAAGAACCTTCCCCATCATGCCGTTATTTTTTGAACCAAAGAACCTATAACAAAATAACTTTCAGAAGCGCTCCCAAAGGTGCTTCCAGGTTTAGATTAGTTGAGAATGGAATCTTTAGTTTCTTTCTGATATAGAGGTGGGAAAGTCAGTGTATATAGGTACATATACATAGACACTCAAAAGACATTCTTAGTTGTATAATTTCTAAGGATTAAGTTAAATGCTTAAGAAGATCTTGTAATAGAGGAATCCCCATGTGTACTGTAATATATGAACTTTCTAACATCTACTACAGCAGAAAGTCATAACCCAATTCAATGTCAAATATCTCAGTTACATTGTCTAGGAAATTCTCCCATTGCACATAAAAGACTGTAGTGTAGTTCTAAATACACAGAGAGGTATCTAATGCCCCCATGTAATGTCTACCACCAGCCTCTCTTTTATTGTGCTCTTTTTCATGTTCAAGAAACAGCTCTCCTAATTCTATATCATCTTTCTGAAGACTTATGCAAAGTGATGACTGTAAATCAAGTTCCTGGTAATTATGCTGTTTTCTGTTCGGGGCATCAATATATGAGAGTCTTCTAATGTGTTTTTACCTGATTCTGTATTCCTAGTGGGAAAACAACAAACAAATGAACAACAACAGCAGCAGCAAACCCAACAAAATTTGTGGCTATAAAATATTTTCTTCCTAATTTGTACCAGGTAGGATGCACTGCTAAGCAAAATGTGAGTAAAAATTCTCCTCCAAACCTCAGGATTTGTCTGATTTATACACTCCTTTCCTTCTCCCTCACACACATAAAAGGAACTCTGTCTACTATATTATAAAGAATATTAGTGGTCTTTGAAATATCCATTGCTCAAAGAGGGAGATAGAATGAAATTGCTCCCTTCATTAATAAACACTTGAAGTATTTTCCGAAGCCTTCACCACTCACATATGTGTTTCTCCAGAGCAGAGCCATGCCAGAGAAAAATCAAAGAAACTTCAGAAGGGTGCTCAGTGTTCATCTAGCATATGCTCCATGGTGAGAAGAGAGTATTAAGAGTGGGAGACTATTTTAATGGGATGATATAGCACCATTTTCTATGAATTACGGAGAGAAAATAGTACAGTGTAAACATGAAAAAAAAACTAATAACATTATTTGGTGATAAAAAATTAAACTTCATGTCTGATGTGTCTGCACTGTAGCAAAGCATAAATATACCAGAGTTAGCAATGGGCATGGTCAGTGTATTTGCTGAAGAAGAAGCCTGGGCTTAGCATTTAGGTGACAGTTTTAATAGATACTATAATAGATAATACTAACATTTTCAAATAATGCTAATTACAGGTTATTGAAAGATGGCTAATGTAATAAGAAAAGTCATTTTGCAAAATATTTACACCATGTGCAGCTCTAGCTGATGCTCCTATTCAAATGAGGGTCTCATTTACCTTGAGTGTTACTTGAAAGTCTGCATGTCTTTCTTTATTCTCATTTTTAGAAATTATGTTTGACTGACACATAATATTTGTAACATGTATAAGGGTATAATATGTTAAGATAGGGTGTATTTGATTCATGTGTTGAATAATGATCAACTCTAGTTATTTGCATATCACTTTAAACTTTTAACATTTCCTTATGAGGGCTAAATTCAAATTCCTCTCATATCTTGAGAAATCTATCATATTATTACTAATTTTATTCACCCCAAGGCAGAAAATGTTCCTATCAATGAACCACATGGTAACATTTGTGTGATCTCTCTTCCTTTTCCTCCTTTCCCCATTTCATTTGCCTCAGTCTCTGGTAACTCCCACCCTGATATCAACTTCTATAAATTCAGCTTTCTAAGATTTCACATGAAGCTACGTGGTACTTATCCTTTGACACTAGTTCCATCCTTGTTGATAACAAATAGTCCATGCTTCTTATAGCTGCATAGTATTCTGGAGTTTCTTTCCTGCCTAGTCCCAAATCAATAAATAAAAGAAACATATTACAGAAGGACATTCCCCCATCAGTAGTCGAATATGTCCATAAACCACACCTTTCTTCTTTCGTCTGTTGATAACCATATGAGTATATTCCACAATTCAGTAGTTGTAAAGAGTCCCATAATTATCAGGAGTGTGCTGGTATATTTTCAATGTGTTAATTTAATTTTCTTTGCATATTTACCCAGTAGTAGAAATGCTAGATCATATAATAGTACTCTCTATATGTTTCTTTTTTAAAAGGCTTTATTGTTCTTCAATAATTGCTGTAATAATGATGTTTTGTGCTTCTTAAAAGCTCCTATAGGACTGTAAAGTGTGGTCTATAAATAAATCAAAGTTTGAGCTGAAAGTTTTAAGAAGCCTTAAAAAAACATTTCTAAGATGCTCTAGTGGAGATTTTCTTCATATAAGTATCTTATTGCTAAGAATACAGAATTTCAACTAGAAACTAAATAAGTTATTTATTCAACTAGAGAGTCCTGAAATATAAAAACCATTGAACTATTCCTTGAAACTCTAAAAACTAAATTCAGCCTCCTAGTTATAGTAGTTCACCATCAATGATCATAATAAATATGTGTTTTCTTATAAAGGAAGAAAATGAACCAAATGGGCAAATGTCTAGGGGCTAGAGAGATGGCTCTGCTATTAGGGGTAATTTTGTTCCTGTTAAGGACTGGGTTCAGTTCCCAACACTCACAATGTGACAACTCCAGTTCCAGGGAATCTGATCCTCTCTTCTGACTCCTTTGGGCACCAGGCCCAGAAATGGTACACAGACATCCCAGCAGGCAAAATACTCATATACATAAGATAAATATCTGTATTGTCACAATTTATTTAAATGAAAATCAGAGACAAATTGTGAAATAATCTAGGAATAACACAATTTCAGGAAGACAGATGACCACTGACATCATGAGAATGGTCACTGGCAAAATGGCTACTATAGGAAAATAAAAGACAACAAACACTGGTGCAAATCTGGAGAAAGTGAATATTCCTTGCTGCCAGAGGAATATTCAACTGTACATCTACTATGGAAACCACTAAGGAGGTTTTATGAAAACCTACAAACAAAACTACCATACTCCTGATCACATAAGCAAGAGACTCTATGCCAACACAAAACAGACACCTGCTCATTCATGTTTACTGATGCACTATTCATAATAGCCATCCAGGAAATCCATCAACAGAAAAATGGATAATGAAATGTGGTACGTGTTTACAATGGAATTTTCTTCAGCCATAGAAACATGGAATGATGGAAAGTGGATGAAACTATGAAAGACTGTGCTAAATGAAATAAGCCAGATTCAAATACTGCTCATTTTCTTTCAAAAACTGAGTCTAGATTTATATGTCAGTATACAGAAACGTGTTCTTATCTCTGTGTGTAGGTAGGTAATGAAATTTAAAAGGGGACCATGATTAAAGAGGAAGAGATATTTAGAGTAAAGAAAAGAGGTGACAGAACACATGTGCCATGAAAATGGAGGCAGGGACTATATGGAAGAAGGAAGGGGACTAGCTAGAGGGAGTAGAACTACAGAAGCGGGTGGAGATAAATAGAAAAGGTTGAGAAAACCATAACACCACATATGTGTAAAAGCATCATAGTAAAACACATCACTTGCATAAAGTTTTTATTAAAAATGAGACTTCTCCAGGAATTTGGATTCCTAGACCAGATGTTCCTGCATAGCAAGTTCAATGCCAGCATGTATATACAAAAAAAATCTGTCACAAAATATACATGATAAATCAATAATAGAAATTGATAGCAATATAAGCGAACTGGTGAGTACTTAATTTACATGGAAGCCACTGTATTAAGTGTTCTGCATAGTAGTTAATCGTGTAAATTTCATCCCCAAACAGCGGTCTGAAGAGAGTATACTTTTCTTTGTTTATCACTCATGAACTAAGGATCAAAGATGTTTTTTCATAATCACACTATAGGCCCTGGTAAACTAGGACTCAGGAATACTTGACTCCTGTTTCTCTTATCTTTCTATCTGATAGCCTCTTTTGAGAAAAAGAGGAAGAATGTAACACAAAGCTTTATTTATTTGAGGCAAACATTCCTTGTAAGGATGGGCACCTGCCTCCAAAGGTAAAACATGGCTCCTCAGAGGGGGAGGGTTGTGAAACATATCTTACTGATTACAATGGTCAGTGGAACATTGTGAAGAAATGTATTTCTATATGTCTGGGCTATTAAAATTTCACAGGACAGGAGCCACATGATTAGAGGAAAATACTAAGCTCCCTGGAGAAGGGTAGTGGGCAGGAAGCAAAGCCAATAATGAAGCTGAGAGTGAGAGACTGCTTAGAGGATGAAGCTCCATCTCAAGAGAAACACTGATGACTTTCAGCATCCTTCAGACAATGGTGGTGGCTGCAGAACCTAGCATATAGGAATAACCCAGTACCAATCAAGTTAAAAGACCACTTGCTGGTGGTAGACAACTCCATACAGAGGAAATATGCTGACCATTAATACAGTTCATAGGTCAATGTGGGATTTTGTTGTCTCTGGCAAACTACTTATGCAGAGAAGAAAAGTACAGGGAAGGAAGGAAAGGATGGAGAGAGGGAGGAGGGAGGCAGAAACGCTGATAGCATCAGTCTTATATTTTTCCAATATAAGCAGAATCTTATCTGCAATTCTCTGTATCCATCTGAACCAGGCATCTACCCAAAATAATGCCACAAATTACCCCTTAACAACGTTACAAGAAAACGAAGGGGATTAAGTAGTTGGTAGTAAGTAATGGATCCTACACGGCAGAATGAATGTCCTGATTAGTTTTATAAAGTTTAGTAAACTATGAGCTGAACCATGAACAGAGGGACATGGGGACCTTTAATATAAAGAGAGTATTCACATGCTAATGGATCACTCCTAGGGATACATTCTGAAAGAGAAGGGCCAAATATAGAATTTCAATTGTCACTCAGAGTGATTTCTTGATAAAGAGCCTGTAAAAATTGGTCATGAGCTACAGAGGTGAGTATGATTCAGCTGCAGAGGAAGATTGATAAGTCAGACTGAAAAAAGCTTCTTTCTTAAGGAATAGATAGGTAATACTAGCACTCAGGGGTCTCAGACAGAAGGATTGCTGTGTGTTTGATGCTAGTTAGACTTTCATGGCAAATTCTGTATCAAAAAAGAGAGAGAAGAGCAAAGGAAGAAGGAAAGGAAAAAGAAGGGGGTTGAGGGAGGGAAGAGGCAGGGATGGTACAGGGAAGCATCATTTCAAAACCGTGCAGCTTGAGTAGAGCAGTGTGTCAAGAAACAGACCAATCTCATCACTTTAGGATAACTGATGCAGAGGAACATGGCAGTATGTTTTTGGCAAATCAAAGCAGCATCCAAACATTATGGTATTTGCCCAGTGTTCTTGGCAACTGGTGGGGAATGGCATGAACTATGATGGCAGCAGCAGTGGCCTTTGTTTTGGAATCATAGTGATGGAAAAAGCATCATTGTTTAGTGAAAGCAGGAGCAACAAAGATAGGTGGAAGTAATTCATTGGGCCTGTGAACACAATGAAAAAGACAGCTTCTGGGCATTGTAGAAGCAAACAAGGGAGACTCAAAGTAGATGGAGATGCTGTCAAAATACCGGGCTGACTATGGAAATCCACTTTACCTCTGTGATGTCACTGTCCTACTTAGTTTTCATCACTGTGGCAGACATGTGAAGGAAACAACTTAGGGAGACAAGAACTGTTTGGGATCAATGTTTCACAGGTTCTGGTCGTGTTCATGCTTGTCTGACCCTGTTGTGTCTGGGATGTGGTGTGGGGCAAGAAGAGAAGGTGAGGAGGAAGTGGGGAGGACGAGAAAGAGAGAGAAAAACCTTCTACTCTTCCCTATTCCAGCCAACTTCTGGTATACCAGTAGCAGCTGAGAATAGGCTTGCACCTTGATAATGGAGGAACAACTCTATTCAAATCATGACCATTATTTTATTCACTCCTTTAGTTGGTCTTCTCTGGCCAGTGATCCACCAGAAAAACATGGTAAAAGCCATGTACAATCAAAGGAAAATCTCTCATTCCTCTAGGGAGTGAGGGTCAGGACCTGGAGGAAGTATCTCCACCTCCCTCCATCATGGAGCTGTACAGTTCCCCTTCTCTATCACAGTACTAGGTACGAAGAGGAATGTGTTCTGTAGGATAAGAGAGGTCAAGGACCACAGCACAAGAGGCTCATGCTGTCCTCCCTCCTCCAAACAGATCTCTCACCATTTCAGAGGAGAAGCATCTTGCATCCCTTTCTGATTTTGTCCTAATTTAAATTTTCTCTTCTTAGTGGGATCAGAAAGGAGAAACAAAGAAAATCAAGGATGGGCAAATGAAGCCACCTTTGTTCTGAACAGATTAAGAAGAATGAGAGCAGAGAGAAGAGGAATAGATTGGGGAGTACAAGACCAAGACATGAGAGACAGAAGCAATCCTCTCTTAGGAGCTGGTCTTCAGACAGTGAGTCCTTGCAACAGAAACTGGGGAAGGTCTTTCAGTATGGAATGACATATTTTCTCTGCTTGCTTTTTCTGAAAGCTTACTTTGTTTCTTTGATATTCTGGGGGTGTATTTTGGTTTCCTTGGTATCCATCATTGTGCTCGGTTTATTTTCAACGAATCTTTTTCAATACTGGAGACAAAAATGATGAACAAAGCAGTCATGTCACAGCTCTCCTGTAATTTGAATTTAAGATGAGAGTGGCAGCACCTAAGTAAAAATACATAAGCCAACAATAATATACAGCTCTGACATGAAGACAGACCTTGACATCACGAAGCAGAATGCACTTTCTGGAAATAGAGCTGGAGGCAGAGCAGGATGAAGTTTGGCAAAGGTGCCAATGAACTCAAAGGGAAGAAAATAATCTTTTCAGAAATAGCACTGTTGTATGGGAGGAACAGGAACTTTAGGGATTCTAGGGTGATGGTGATGTCCTACCTCTTTCCTGAAAGGGTAACAATTCCAGTGCATGGATGTGTCCAATCTGAAACCCCTGTAGTCCTCCTGCCTCTACCTTACCCCTTCTGGGGTTTTAGGCAGATGTAACCGCAATCATCTTTTTTACATAGATATTGGGGATCTGAACTCAAGTCATCCTTCTTGAGTAGCAATCACTTTCTCCACTGGGCCATCTCTCCAAACCATTAGGAGAAATGTTTTAGAAAGCTAGACAAATTTTAGGAGCTGAAGAGAAAAGTACCAGATATAGTTAGAAAATGACTGACATGATGGAGGGCATAGACGAAGCACAGCATGTGTGGTGAACTGAGTGAGTGAGCATATGTGCTGGGGGATACAGTGGATAGACTTGGCTGTTAGCTTGACACACTTCAGAACTTCATTGGCAGACTTGTCTCCATCATACTGAGCTATGGACATGTCTTTGTGGAATTTTCTTGGTTGCTAATTGATGCAGGAGGGGCCAGGACACTGTGAGCAGTATTATGCCAAGAGGGTCAGAGTTTTTTTTTTAAAGAAAGGTAGCTTAGCAAGCTAGTAAGCAGTGTTTCCCCATGGATCATACATCAAGCTCCTGCCTTGAGAGTGGGAATTTGCTTCTTTTGATAATGGACTAAAATCTGTAAGCTAAATAAACCCTTTCTTTCACCAAATTGCACATGCTGTTTTATCACAGCAACAGAAAACAAACTAGAACCTGGGGACTTCTGTGATTACAACTGAGGTTAAAATAAAGAACAAAATCTGGCATGATCATCCCACTGAGTTTTTACCACTTGGGGTTACAAATGGTACCAGATATAGAAATATCTGGGGAAGAATGGTTGAGGAGAAGATAAATGAAGCAGACATTTGACATATGAATTACTGTCTCAGAGAAATCAAGACCACATATGTGAAATGTGCATGTGACAGTTACACAGATGACATTAGAAACAAGGGGGATCAAAGAGGCCCTTGCACACAGAAAAGTAAAGAGGACTAATGTTGTGAGCAGGATGAAGTGTCCCTTCGGTTCCTATGCCCAGATTCACAGATCCTAGAATGTGAAGTTCTGATAGCACTGAGGACTAGGATGGAGTGATTTTTCTTGATTATCCAGATTGGTCAGTGTAGTCACTTGTGTTGAAAAACTTTTCTGGGATTTAACCTGCAGCATATGGGCTCCACAAAAGGTGGAGGGTACAATTCAACATATCTGGCTCTGGTGTCCAGAAGTGAGGACAATGAGCCAAGGAAGTGAGACAGTCCTTAGCTACAGGAAATACAAAGAGGCATTTTCCCTCTTGCTCTTGCAGAAAAAAAGCTTGGTCCTCATGATGTCTTAGTTTCCAGAAAATGCATTTTTTTTCAAAAATTGAATAAAGGTGTATTCTCTTACAAGGGGAGAAAGAACATGGGAACTTTTCAAGGTCATGCCAGAGTTTGACAAGAGCACGCCAGCCAGGTCATCCAGCGCCAGAATCAGGGTTAGTGATGTCATTTGTAGTGGTCAAGGACAGTGAGCATCAGAGGTGACTTAGGTCCTAGATTAGAAAGGAACAAAGGTCTAAAAAGTAAGGGAAATGAATTCTAGGTGAAGTCATGGAAGACAAATGGAAGAAAGGCAAGCAATGAGGAGAGGCAACTGAAACAGAAAGCATATGGTAGGCAGAGAGACTGGTGGCCATGATAGTGTGACTTAGGGTCTGTCCTGCTACAGCTTAATTTATACCCATAGTCAGTGGTGTGATTGATAAGAATGTGACATTCGATACTAATGGAACTAATTTCTAATTATGTGATCCTGGGAAAGAAGCAAAATGGTTATTATATACAATCAGCTCTGCTGATGAAAAACAAAACAAACAAAATTAAAAACCAGCTCTCACCACAAAAAGGACAAGAGATAGTTTATATTCTGCAGCTTAATATCAGTAACCATGTCAAAAACACACATCTTTAGGTAATAAAATTCTGTGTTCTAGTGAGTTATTTTATGAAGTTTTTAATAGAAGTAGAACAAACAGGGTACTTTATAAGGGACTTTTTAAATGCATTGGAATCATCATCAGGGAGGTAGGTTTTACTCAAGTGGGAAAAGCTGTTATAGGTTTCATGCTGTCTGACGATACTGTTAGTGTGGTGGAAGCTAGTGATCTGCTAAGTTAGTACATTTCAAAAGTCTGTGTTAGATCCTACACAAATGAGGGTTAAAAATAGTTAATAAAGAGCTACAGATAAACCAAGATAAGTTTTAATTAGACTCTTGACATGCAATATTCTTACCTACTATGATCATTTAAGTTTTTCTAAAATTGGATGTGTATGGGTGTTTTGCCTGCATATATAACTACATGCCATGTGTGTGCCCTAGGAAGCCAGAAAAAGGGGTTGATCCTTAGTCACTGGAATTACATATGATATTGGGGCACCATTCGAGTTCTGATAATCATATCTAAGTCTTCTGGAAGAGTATTCAGTACTCTTAACTACTGAGCCATCTCTCCAGCTCCCTATGATTGAAGTTTTAATCAGTTAATCAGACTTTTTTATAATTTAATGTATTTTAATAGCAAACTTACAGGAACAGCACAGAAGACAGACAATATTAAGAACATGTACTTGCATGTAGGACAACTCAGTTAGAAAAGTATAGTGAATGGATGGGAATCTACTGTATGATAAAAATGCTACAAACACCATTTAGTTGCCATCAATAAGAACTTTACTTATTTAAAAAAAAATCCAAATGCTGGCATTGTCAAGAAAATTTTAACAGGTTTATTTATAATTGTTATAAAGTTGAACTGTTGAAATGTGGTCACTGAAATATTTTGCTTGCATTAATGCTTTACATCTTGCATTTATATTAAAAATTCACACACAAATGAAAATGGAAAAACTGCCAATACCTGATTTCTGTCCTTTATTTTTCCACTCGCAATCATATACTTAGGTACCTTTTGAACCCATGGAAAAAATATCTAACATTCAGAAGTACTGATAACAGGAAGAGGAAAAAAAATTTGAGAATGAAATGTTTCCCCTCATAGTGGACTCTTAAGCACGTGCTCCGCATATGTGGCCTGATAGCTGGATGTCTTTTGGCATAATTGTTACACGTTTGGCCTGGATAACACACAGGTTGGTATCTTCAAAAAGGCCAGCCAGATAGGCCTCACTTGCCTCCTGCCAAGCACCAATAGCTGCACTCTGGAAGCTCTGATCTGTTTTGAAGTCCTGAGCAATTTCTACAACCAGACGCTGGAAGGGGAGCTTGCGAATCAGTTCAGTGGATTTCTGAAAGCGTCTGATTTCATGTAGTGCCACAGTACCAGGCCTGTAACGATGAGGTTTTTACACCCCTCCAGTAGAGGGCGTACTCTTGCGAGCGGCTTTTGTAGCCAGTTATTTCCTGGGTGCTTTACCACAGGTGGATTTGAGGGCAGTCTGCTTTGTAGGAGCCATGGTAAGAGCACCTCCTTACTTACGCCCCTTCTCCTTCCGCTGGAGCTCGGCAAGCGAGAGGCGGCGCTGCCGTTAATCAGTTAATCAGTCTTGCAAAAGCTTTCTTTACTAAGAGGTGCAGCTTCTTCCGAGGAACTTTCATTCCCAGATACACGGACACACGTATCTATTATTATCTATTATGTACTTATACTTACCTGTAGATCTTCGCACATGTGCATGTTTGCTTCACTTTACAAACACATGTAACCATAAAAATGCACAGTATATGAATGCTTTGTGTGAACTGAGGATAGCAAGATGTTGTAGGACTTAGAACTATGGAAGGTGTGTGTGTGTGTGTGTGTGTGTGTGTGTGTGTGTGTGTGTGTGTGTGTGTGTGTGTGTGTGTGTGTGTGTCTCTTATTTTGACTTTGTTGGTCTGTGTGTTTTCCCTGTGTTTTCTCATAGGCAGTTAACATGTATCTGTATTAGAGAAGTTAGCACAGCAACATTCAAATGCAAACTCTGAAGATAAAATGTTGAAATTTTGTTTTGGTTAGCTTGAAAGACAAGAGATAAAGAAAGAAAGACTGGCTAGAAACAAATGGGATGACAAGCTAATAGAAGATGAAAAATCAGGCAAGGCCAAACATCTCCCCTTGAGCATGTCTGTCTTCTTTAAGCAAGACAATGATCTCCAATATGTCAGAAAGAGAGCAACCTTGGTCACAGGGAAATTGAAAACAAGACCAGTGTGAAAACATAAAGCCCTTCAAATCTTTCTGTCTCAGGGAAGTGAAAAGAGGTAGAGATTTGCTTATAAAGCCACCATACTCTTGGAACTAAAGAATGAAAGAAATGTGATGTGGAGGAAGGGAATCTTTCTTTGAAGCAACACTTGAAAAATAGTTGCTTTCAACGAAAGTTAAGGGTTTAACATAAACAGACATTGAAATGAATTTTCATGTTGTTGAAGTAATTTTTCAGGTAGTATAAATCTGGAAAGTAAACTGTAGAAAACTTTTGCTTTTCTTTTTTGAGACAGGTTATCTCTGTATCTCCTTAGCTGTCCTCTCTAAACCAGGCTGATTGCAAACTTGGAGATCTGCCTATCTCTGCCTCCCAAGTACTGGGATTAAAGGCATGTAGGTGTGTAGTGCCACTGCCCGGCTGAAAACAAAATTTTAATACAACATAAAAATCTCATCTTTGATGTTTCAAAGTGTCAGAAGATGGCATGCAGTTCTTTAGGGGTATAAACTGCTTTGTATATTCACCAGGCTTTTGACAAACACTATATACAATGCACACAAATTATTTTTTTAATATCCAACAACATTCTAAAGCCAAGAAACTGAATAGTCAACTTTCTCTTCATCTTTGTAATTCTAAGATTTTGATGACTAGAAAAGAAAAAAGAAAAACAGTCTTTAAATGCATTTTAGGCATTCCCCACTTACATTTTGATTTTCTGAAAGACTCAATTAGAAATAATTTTTAATTCATAATTATTCTTAAGAAATTAATACAACTTGGAAATCTAAGGAAGTCCCATGTATTTTGACCTCTCCGAGTCAAAAGTGATCACTCCTTTGATACATAAATCCCATAAGTGTTTTTACATTGTTGTAATGCCTAGACTACCAAATTATGCATCTGTCTTTACTGACTTTACTCTTAAATAATCAGATTTTTCAGTACAATTATATCTTCTTACACTTTTATAAATGTATGGCCTCACATCCCTTGTTTTTCTTGTTTAGTAATAATTGTCCCCACTTTGCACTGTGACAAAGTTTGGAGGAACATCATTGCAAATATAAACATGTTATTTTATAGAGTTTTCTCTTGGCATTTATTCCTTCATTAGAGTTGTGGTAAGATGACTCTACACATGTTATGCAATACTTGCTGGAGTATGTGAGATTTCTTCTGATGGAATCCTTAGTCCCCAGGCTCTATTCATCCTACCTACATGCAAAGAGTTTCCTTTTTCTCCCAGAGCCAGCAACTACCACTGTACTCTTAGTTCCTTTGTTATTGAGTATTTTAGGTTCACATGTGAGATCATGCATGGTTCTGTCTGTGTTGACTTGTATTTAATATAATGTTCTCTGGGTTCATCCATTAATCCTGATTGCCCTGCATGGGAGGATGTTGTTTTTATGTCTGAACAACACTCCATCATATCTGTGCATCAATGTTTTTGTCCATATGATGGGCATCTAAGGTGTTTCCAACTTTTAGGCTATTGGCTTTTCATGCTGCCTGGAACACAGAGAAGTGGCTGTCACCTTGAAATGCTGATTTACTTCTTTTGTGGGATGCTGAATTACACAGTGGTTCTATACTCCTACTTGGGATTTTGAAACATTTATTTATATTGTCTTATTATTAAATAAAATCTGAGAGTCAGGTATGGGGACAAAAACATGATTGACTAGAGAAAAAGCAGGAAATTAACAGTGATCCCCCTTCCCCCTTCCCCATTCTAAAAGACTCATGAATGTTTCTCAACCCCTCTCTACTACTTCCTGTGTCTCTCTATGTATATCCTGGTTCTTCAAAATCTCTATGGCTAATCCTGGTCATCTAGTCACTAACTCTGTCCCCTAATTTAAGGTTAAACTTTATTTGCAGTCTTGGTGTGTCAGTGTAAACAAATATCTTGCAAAATATCCCCCTTTTTATATAAAAAGGAAAGGTTTTAACTTTGACAAAGATATATATATATATATATATATATATATATATACATACATATGTATATATGTATATGTGTATGCAATATATATATATATGTAATGCAATAAGAACAATTATCAAGTAATAATTACATTTACAATGTCTAGTCTATTTGTATTTGGGAAATTCAGAGAAAATACTCTATTATCTATCCTATCTCGGCTAGTCCAAAGTTTTGTACCTAATTTACTTTCAATCATAACTTGTATTACCAATCTATAAATATCATTTTAGACCTTAAAACATTTTCTTAGATAAACACCTTAAGCTTTTATGTCTTTCAAACTCATACTCTTTACATCTTTCTTGTGAGTTTCTTTTCTGAATTTGGTAACAAGGAAACCTGCAACCATAACTGTCTATTCCTCAATCCTATCAGATCCCCAAGAAGGATATATTATTTCCTGAGAACACAGGAAGTGCAGAGAAAATAACTTCCAAAAACATTAGAAATATCTGGCTGCCCAGACAGTCATCTAACATTCCTCTGTAACTTGGGGCTTCCATCTTCAGCCTGAGGCCTAGAATATCAGACAGAGTTTACTACAAAGCAGGAATTTTGAAAGACTGCCCTATCTTGTCTTTGCAAATTTCAGCACTCACCTTTTTTTGTGTCCTGCTTGTCCAATTTGGACAGCATTCTCTCAGCAGTTGAGACAAAAGCAGCTTCTTGTGTAGTAGATAAGTTTGCTACAATGAAAACTCCTTATGGAGGTTCTTCACTGCCCATCATCCTTTTGTGAAGTAAATTGGTGCTTCAGGAACAGCCAAGTTTGACTATCATGAAAATCCTTATGTTATTAAAACATCTTACATGAAAAAAATAAACTTTAAAAAATCTTAAATGCCATATTCTGGAGATCTCTGAAGTGTGTGAAGACCATCTATCTGTCCATCTAAAATATATCTGTTTCACCTTGAAAACACACCCAATATGGCCACAAGTTTGATTGTTATAAATGACTAACACTAAGCTGCATTTCTTAATTATCCTGAATAATTTGTAATAACAACGTTCAAGGACTAGAACTTTACATAATATTTTTAAATGAGATGCATAGGTACGGTACCTTAAACAACAATAGAAACATATCTATAGTATAACAAAAATAACCTTAAATTTGTATAAATATATAAAAGTACCTTAAAGAAGAGTAGAAACATAGAGTATAATAAAATAACCTTAAATTTGTATCAATACAAAAAATCCATAGTTGAGAAAAAATAGTGGCTCTTTTTGTTTGTTTGAAAGTAGATTCAATAATCTACCCTTTTCCTACCATTCCTATATCCCCCCTTTTTTTTCTTTTCAGAATGAGATCACTGAATTTAGTCTTCTACATTTCTTCTCACAATGGATATACTAACTTGCAGTTTTTACCTACACCACATAAGAACTCCCTTTCCCATATGCTTAACAGTACTTATTTTTCTCTTGTCTTTTGATTACAGCATCCAAGCAGGTGTAAGGTGAAACCCATTGAGATTTGATGGGTTCATCTCAGAGCTTAGAGACATTTAGCATCCTTTCATATACCCTATGGCTATGTATCTGACTCTTCTGGGAGAATGTCTGCTGAGACGGTTTTTTTTTTCTTCTACTTGGATTGGTTTTTATTAATCTGATTGAATGTTTTTTTCCATATTTTGGTTTAGGATATATAGATATATATATATATATATATATATTATATATACTTTTGTTCTCTAAAAGACCTGTTGCCAAGAAAACTGTTGAGCACATATTATTTCTCAAATCTTTTTTAGACTCACAGTGTTTTTGCTTACTTTATTTTGCTTATGTTACTCTCTGTTCTTTGCCTGTGGGGTTATTTTTTTAACTCATTAAAAATCACTTTATCTTTGTGTTCTGTACAATGCAAGACTTCTTAAATTTAATACAATCAATTCAATTTTCTCAAATTCATTACCGCTCTTAGCTGTTTTCAATATAGATTACTTTCCTTTTAGGGTGTTCCCTTCTGTATTCTCTTATTTTAATCCATTTTCTCCTTTTCCTGTAGCCATGAAGCAGCCGCCATAATATCCCCAGAAAATATGTCTAAGTTGGTCATAGTTGTTTTACTTCCTATTCTGATCATTGTATAAGGAAAATCAATTTAAGGAAAAGTCAAGTGGGAGATTCTGTATAATGCTTTATTCTCTTTAGGAGAAGCTTAGAAACAGTGATTTCATTTCAGCATGCTTGAGTTCACATATGTGGGCACAATGGATACATCTATTGAAATCATGAGGTAAGTCAGTCAAAAAACAAAAATAAAACAAAACCTCAACAAAGTTGAAATAACACAGGTAGCATTGATGACATTTGACCAGAGCCTGCACAAAAATCCCCTCTGTCCCTGTATGTCCCTGAGAAATAATGTAGTTGTTTGAGCAAACCCACATAAGAATTGTTTCTTGCAACAAGTCTTGGTAATCAAGATGGGTCCCTGTTTCATTTTCACACTGGGCATGCAATTAGACCTTTCTTAGAAAACTGAAGTGATTATTTTCAATAATTTTACTGTTTATCTCATTTAAAAATTTTATTTCAGAAGAATATGAAACCTTACTCTGGCCCCTTAATGTTGGTCTCTTCTTGTATGTTGAATGATCTTTCTATAGCTCAATCCAAGGCTGCCAAGTGCTGCTGGCACTTCTTATGTTCTGGGTCCTACACTGATGACTTATTTTACATGATACAGAATACGTTCATGACTCTAGGAATGTAGTGGTATGTGCATCTTAGCCTCACATAGATGGAAAACTATTTCCTGTCTCACTCAAATTTATGTTATTTGTAGCTTTAAGTTAATATCAAAGGAAGAAATTCATGAAAATAGTTTTAGTATAAAGACAAAGGAAAAGCACTCTAAAATGTCAGGAATATTTGAAGTTAAAAAGAAAGTATCTTATAAAATTTGCTCAACACCACCACCAACAAAATGGATTGTCCATGCCCAACCACAGGTTATTACTGCCAGAAGAACAGTTAGGGCAACTGCCTGAGGACCTTCTCCATTCCCTAGTTTCTAACAGATTCAAACCTGTGTCTTCCTACCTTTTTGCTGTGTCCAAGCTTCCAACACTGTCACATACCCTCTGCCCAAACACAGGCCGTGATTGCCAAAAGAATAGATAGAACGTCCAACCAAGGACCTCTTCTACATTTTCAGCACCCCCTAACATTATCCCCAATGCCCATACCCTCGTTGCTGTGTGTACAGCTTCCAACTCAAGCAGAGACATAAAGCAGGATCAGAGGTCACACTGGGTCATACCATAACTCCAGGAAGACTACCCACCCAAAGACCTGTTTCATTCCTTGCTACCCCCTGACATTATCTATAATCACTCCTCATCTCCTTGTTACCAAGCCCCAGCCCCAACATGAGTAGAGGCCCCAAGATCAATAAGAGACCACAAGGGTGAGCAGAAGGTCAGCCCACAACTCAGGTGGAGAGCACTTGCTCAACCACAGGTCACAGAAGACAGAAGACCGGAGAGGAAATAGAAACAAAGGAACAAAATGCCCATCACAAAGATAGACCCAGAAATCAGCACCTAGACCTATACGCACCTCAAACCAAGATGTCTAGAACTCAACTTAAGAATATAATCAAGAACAACCAAGGCATGGTGTCACCACCACTACTGACAAAAAAAGAAGAAAAACAAGAAAAAGCAAATGAAATGATTCCTAATCATTAGTATCTAGCCTAATTATCCATCAGAGAGGCTTCCTCTGGCAGATGATGGTAGCAGATGCAGAGAGCCACAGCCAAACAGGTAGAGCTCAGCAAACCCTGTGGAAGAGGGGGAGGAAGGACTGTAGTAACCACAGAGGTTGAGAATACCAGAACATGGCTCACAGAACTAACTATGCATAGGGCTCATAGGGGCTCACAAACACTGAAGGGGAAAATCACCGAGTCTGGATGGGTCTTCACTAGGTCCTCTACAAATATGTTGTGGTTGTTTAGCTTGTTGTTCTTGTAGGGACCCCTAACAGTGGGAATTGGAGGCATGTCTCTGACTCTTTTGCCTGTTCTTGAGACCCCTTTCCTCCTACTGGGATGCCTCGTACAGCCCTGATATGATGGTTTGTGCAATTGCTATACCTGGGAGGCCTGCTCTTTTTTTAAGGGAAACTGAGGTTCAGTGTGTATGGGGGACGGGGGGACTATAGGAGTGGAGGGAGGGGAAAGAGCTGTTGGGATATATTGTTTGAAAGAAGAATAAGTAAAAAGAAAAAGGGAGAAGAAACAAGATGGGCCACCTAAATAAACTGAAATCAGATCAAAATATTATTTCTTACACTTTACATGAGTAAAAGAAAATAGAAAGAGTCTAGTTGGTATAAACAGAGTGACTAAGTATCATTCCAAATAGTTTATTTAGTTGAGGGTAATGTGTGTACCCTTGTATAGATGAGCATTCATGACTATCTCAAGGCACACAATATATCAGACCCATGGAAATTACAGAACCTCCCCCAAATCAAGCTCAGGGGAATGGCAAGACATTCTCCTGGTCCATGTATGGATGTTGACAATGTGTTCAGAACTCAGAACATATTAGTCACAGCTTCCTCCATGTAATGAAAGCAGCCTGAGTCTGTTCCCTACAGAGACCTCCTACCAAGGATTAGTGATCTCATTTCCTCCTTTAGCTGTATGTACTACACATGCTGAGTTCCCAAGCTGTTAGTGCTTCTCCATCGAAGCATATGGCCCACCCCATGCCAGCTTTTCTGTATCTGGGTCTGTCATTTTTCGTTCCCTGTTGCGCCAGTCAGATCAATCCCAAAGTCATACAAATCATGGCACTGGGAGTCTGTTCATTTTAGGCTACACCATTCTTACATTTTCTTCAATTCAATCATTACAATTGTGTGGTTGTTACAAGTAGATGTCTGTGTGAAAAGAAAAACAAAAGACTAAGCAGAGATGTAAGTCTCATGTTTTCTGGCATTAGGACCCTGGATAAATCAACTTCTACTGCAGGGTTAAGGTAGGTTCCAGAGTTTTTGCTTGACATAATCTTCCCATCATAAAGATGCTACAAACACTGGGGAATTCAGCAACCCATGCAGCTCTGACACAGTAAGTGGAGTGTATCTAAATGTGGAGTGAGTAGGGAAGGTCACTGGAAATTCCCAGCTCACAATACCAGGACACTGTTCTAATTTTGATTTTCCTGGGTCATTACATCTTTTGTTTCTTAGTAAATCTAAGAATTCTAACAAGTTTGTAATAAGAGATAGCAGGGAGCAGGAATTACTTTCCATACTAAATATTATATTATCATAAAAGGATGATGTAGCATATCAGCAAGCATTGAAGTATCTCTTAGATATTCTATGATTTAGTCAAAATATTGAAAGATTTTAATAATACTTCAAGTAGAGCAATGGCCTTGGATCAGGAGAGTGTTTTCTCTTAGTTCGTCTATCTATTAAGTCTGGTCTCCTTATGGAGTATCTAACTACTAGTGGTTCCTTCCAGACAGTACACATTAGTGCCAGATACCCAAGGAAAAATACATCATGGTCATTATTTCTCACTTGTTCCTTCATAATGAAATGAGAGCATGTTATACTTTTTGGGGTTAAAAGAAAAGTAAGCTTTTTATTACTGTTTTCTGAGCTTATGAATTATTTTTACCTCATTTTCTACTTTTCATTTTACTTTGTTGAAAGGTGATATATCAAACATTTTTTGATATTTTAAAAGTAAGAAGTATTTTCTTTAACTAAAACATCATTCTTTTCATATCTATTGAGAATCTCTGTCCTTATAGATGCCTATTTGTGTGTGTGTGTGTGTGTGTGTGTGTGTGTGTGTGTGTGTATGTGTGTGTGTGTGTGTGTGTATGTGTGTGTGTTTGTGTGTGTGTGATGTTTATGCACCTGTCCATGTATGTATTCAGGTCAGAAGCCAACATCGGGTATCTTTCTTAATCATATTCTACCATATTTATTGAAACAGGGTCTCTCATTGAGAATGAAACTCAACAATTAGTTAGGGTATCTAGCTAATGAGCTCCATAAGTCTACTCACCTTGCCCTCTACCTATGCCAGAGATACTTTACCACTGAGCCTTCTCCTTTTATGTATGTGTGTGTGTGCGTAATTATTTTGTATCTGTGATCATATAAAAGAGGAGTTTTGTTTTTACATATCTCATTAGAATCTCTACCATTTTATAATACTATTTCAGATTCATAACTTGTTAAAAACTGGTAAACAATTTCTTTAATAATGTTCATCTTTAATAAGCAAGCTGCAAGAATTCTTTACTAATAAATAGTTTGTAAAAACAGGTAGATGAATTTCTAAACATTTTGTATATTATAAATGTTTCAGGAATCAAAATATAAACTCTGAAAAGGCCTCACTATATTTTTTATTAAAATCTTATTGAGATTACATAGTAATTAAAATAAAATCTTTCTGTGCTGTCTTTTCTTAGTGCTTCATATGTTTGTTTTTATGGACCATAAACACATCTCAAGTTCATAGCTATAATTTTACTGTAAATGGGATGTGTGTGTGTGTGTGTGTGTGTGTGTGTGTGTGTGTGTGTGTGTGTAATTTAATTTAACAGTATAGTGAAAAACATAACAGCTTCCATGATTGAAGGAGGCACCAAATGATTCTAGCCTCCTTAAATCCATTGATATGATATGTGATATGAATGTATTACCAACTGTTGGGCTGACCCAGAATTACTGAAATATGAGTCATGATTATATTACTAACTTTCATTCATTCTTAATGACTAGCTTTTAGTAAATGATTCAGATGTTTATCTTTATATTCAAAATATTTTGAATATTCTCATCTTCTTTTTGCTTCAAAATACAACGACTGGTTTTTCCTGCTGAACATTTCATGTTTTGTTGATCTAACTTTCATCTTTTTTGTTTCTTTTGATTATTGATAATTATCTTTTATTTTTATAGGATAATGTTAGGAATTTTTCTTGAATTTGTGAAAATGTATTAAAAGTTTTCATTGTAAACGCCAAAGCAAGCATATAAGATAAGCACTTGAACAGTATTTCACCCTACCCATCCTTCCATAGACTCTTAATCTACCGCTCTCCTCCTGTTGATATTAAGTTTACTGTGTATTTTCTTTCTTATTCCAGGCACTACTTCTTAGTAGCCATTACTTTCCATAGACTCACGGTAAACAGCTCTCAATGTTTTACTGGATGTTCATCGTGTCCCTCTTTCTTACACCCAGCATCTTCCTCTGAGGTTCCTTTTTTGTGTTTTCCCTTCACTGTTTAGTTTTTCTTCCACTAGATGCTCATGTAATAATTAGATTGTTTTATCATGTTTTTCTGTAGAACTCTAGCATCATTTTTTATTAAAGTATACTAATTTGCCACAATCCTTTCATCTCCACCCAACCAAGAACTTATTTACAAAGCTCTTCTTCTTTGCTCACTTTAATTTTCTTGGCAATTTAGAACTCATAAATTTTACCAGCATCTATCAAAACTTATGTTCATTGTCCACTCTCTTGGAAAGTCTTTACCTCTTTGTGAAGACTGGTATTTCTTCAGCTGAGAAAGATTTATTCTAACTGTGTTTTTCTCCTCACATGTTGTATCCTGTAATTTCTGTTAATGGGAAGCTTGCTGTCTATTCTTGAACTTAGTGCTCATGAACTAAGAAAAGAGCACTTTGCTGGGTGGTGGTGGTGTACCTCTTTAAATCCAGCACTCTGGATTCTGAGGCAGGCAGATCTTTGTGAGTTTGAGGCCAGCCTGGTCTACAGAGTGAGTTCCAGGACAGGTAGGACAGTTACACAGAGAAACCCTGTCTCAAAAAAAGGAAGAAAAAAGAATGCGGTATTTGTGCACATGAGCTCAATGAAGTAGCATCTTTATTCACAGATTAATTATATTATTATTAATTGACAGCTTAATTATTCATATACAGCTTCTCCATTCTCTGCTGTGTCCCTTTGCCATTGAAATGTCACATCAACTAATTTTAAGGAAAGTGCCTTTGAATTTCCTCCATGTTTCCTACTCTCTAATGGCTCCTGCTCCCAATTCTTGACTTGGGGCATGGAACTTTTCTTGTTTCATGTTCTGTTTCTTCAGAGATGAATGCTTTAATGTGTTTATATCACCACATCATTTTCCCTCTTGTGATTTTTTGGATATGCCTTGTGTTTTATGTAACATCCAGAATTTAATCATCATGTGCAAAATCACTCTGCTGTTTGTGCAAAGAACTCAAGCTTTCATGAATTCACTGAAGAGCACAGGAAGCCTACAGCCTGAAGAGCTTCTGCACAAGCCCATGGCACTTCCTTGATATGATTTCTAAAAGGCAGTAGTTACCAACCATGCTCATCTCTGCAGACCTGATTGATGTCTAAGTCAGGATCCTGTCCATAGTGACAAACTATTTTATTTCGAGCTTGTCATTTGTGAGCTGTAATCTGGAAGTCAAAATATCATTAGTCATTGTGAATTAAGTGTGCTAGAAACCTGTCACTGATATGCTTGCCTTCATCTTGTGCCAACATCAAGTTTGGGTCACTTTGATATAAAGGCCTGGCTGTGGATTTAGGGGAAGCACCACTCATGGTTTTGTGTAGTGCCTTTCAGATAGCATAATCTAGTTTAATAAATTGTTCCTAATATTGTTCAATCTGACCCACTGTTGATACTTCTTTAAGTACTTCAGGATGACTATGGATAGCTCACATCCCTTAAATATAGTGTGAACACTAGACAAAAAGCCAATGTTCAGGTCCTCTCCTTGAAACTCACAATTCCTAGAAATTCTTTCTTGACCCTAAAGACTACCAAGGGTCCAGAAGTAATTATTTTCTGTTTTTCTTGGACACCTACTGCCTTTTTATGTAGCTCTGTGCTTCTCTTGTCTATCACTCTGTGCTGATATACATGTTTCTCTCTAAAACTGTCTAGGAGCCACTGAAGCTTGTGATCATCCTACTTTAGTGTGTAACTGTTAGTATGAGAGTCCCAAGATTTGTTTGGAAGCTTGAGGTTTTATCAGAAAGTAAAGTGTAATCTTTCTAAACCAGCTTCAGTTACAATTTATTATTTTATTTCTAAAACTCATTAATTTGAGTATATTGGCACTAACCTGTCATTTCAGTAATTGAAAGCCTGAAATAGGTAGAATACCTTAAGTTCAAGGCTAGCCATGAATGATATTACAAGGTCCTGGATCAATTAAAAACAAAATAATGAGCAAACTAACAATAATAAAAAAGCAAAACCAAAAATATGCTTCATCAGCTGCAGTTACCCAGACTTATTTGAAGGAATAATGGACTCAAATCTTTGCCTTTTTGATGCTTTAAAAGATATTCATGGACATTTCTAAAGAGTGTGGTCACAGTTTGCCATTGTCATTCCTGACCACAACTCTTGTTTCTGTAGAATTACTTAAAGAACAGTTGGCTGTCCTTCACACACACGGCCTTTTCTTCAGTATACAAATAATACAGCATCATTAATGGCAACTCATAAATAAAAACTACTCCTAGAGAATGCTACATGGACATTCGGGGTTATGAAAGGTCATTCTACTGGGGGTATTGAGTGGGATTTATATAGGATGACCAAGAACTGGAAAATGAAAGACTGGATTTTGCTATTACAGTAGTCTTCGCTCTTAGTGGTAACTGGAAGTTAATATGGAACAAATGTTACTATGTGTGCATAGCCTGGCATGATTCTTCTTACCTTGGTCTTTTCTATCCATTTCCAGCTGGTCCTAACTCCAGCATCTCTACAGGATGTTATCTGGCTTTCCCTGACCTGCTTTAGAACTCTGTCCCAGAAATACCCCCAAACGAAAAGGAATCAGAGTGCTTTAGTGTTCTGTAGCTATGAGGATCATCCAGGACTTTTAGATATTATGTCAAGAGTCTGTGTTCCTTACAGAGAAGGCAGCTTTAAATAAAGCTTTTATATTTACATTAACTATAGAAATGACTAGGCAGCTAATTAAGATTTATTTTAAAAAATTAGGCTCTTCACCTAGAACATAAGCCTCTAAAAATTAATTATTCACAAACTGAAGATAATTGGCAATAATTCATATCATGAAATCCGTGATATAAAAGACTAAGAAATATTAATATCATTCATACATATAAAAATAATGTATCCATAAGAAAAGAAGCTATTTGAATATTCATGTTTAATCTTTCCACAAGCTAATTCATATGGAAATGTTATGCATTTAAATAGTTACAGAGAGAAATTTTTTACATATATTTATTTTTCTGTGTATATGTATGTGTGGTGAGACTAGCACGGTATGTATGAAAGTCAGAGGACAACCTATAGGAGTCAGCCCTGACATTCCACCATGTGGTTTCCAGGGGCTCAACTCAGGTACCCAAGTGTGGCAGCAAGCACCTTTACCCACTCATCCATCTTGCAGCAGTTCCTTCCATATTAATACTAAAAAAAGAAACTGTTATGTCTTAGGTGATGGTTATAATAACAATTTCAAGATAGTAACTCATAGAAGAAGAGTCAGGCAAGTCATTTCATGTACTGAGCACATAGATTTATTAGTAATATTTTTCTACCTAAAGTGATAAAACATTGTGCCTGTGTTGGTTGATATTGTGAGATTGATAGGATTTATAGAGAAGTGTGAGGATGATGTAGATCAGGGTAATTGAGAAGAAAAGACCCACCCTTGTTCTGGGTAAAACCATTTCACAGGCAGGGTCCCTGTAATGAATTAAAAGAATAAGGAATGCTCAGCACCAGCACTTATATCTGTGTTTTCCAAATGCCACTAAAACGTGAACAGCTCCCCCATGCTCCTGCTGTCATGAGTGCCTCTCTGTGAAACACTGGACCTTGAAGTGTCAGCCAGATAACCCCCCTTTTAAAAATTGCCTTTTCCAAGTATTTTGTTACCCCACCTGATCAGAACCACATCAGGCAGGCATAAAGAGTGTTTTGATATTAGACATCGAGTTGGAGAGTTTAGTTTGCCCAGATGGTTTTTGGTCTTGATTGAACCCAGTATTTCCTCACTATGCACCCTTCCCTTTGTTTTGGAATGGCAATATATATCCTGTTATGTTGGAAGTCTGTGATCTGGTTTTTGATTTTCTTTTCATTTTAAAGGTGATTACAGTTAAGAGATTACATGAATCTCCAAAGAGATTTTGAACTTTAAAACAAGGTTGAGATTGGAATATGAAACTATGGGGACTTTTGAAGTTGGACTGAATTCAATTTTGCATTATGATGTGGCTGTGAACCTTTGGGGGCCAGGGAGTGGAATGTAGTGGTTTAAAAAAATGGCTCCCAAAGGGAGTGACACTATTAGGAGGTGTGGCCTTGTTGGAGGAAGTGTGTCATTTTGGAGGCAGGCTTTGAGTTCTCATATTTGCTCAAGCCACATTCAGTGTCTCAGACTACTTCCTGTTGCCTGCATATCAAGATGTAACCAGCACCATGTCTACCTGCATGCCTCCGTGCTCCCCATCATGATGATAATGGACTGTACCTCTGAAAATATAAGCTATTCCAACTAAATGTTTATCTTTTATAAGAGTTGCTGTGGTCATATTATCTCTTCACAGCAATAGAAATCCTCAGACACTTTATGAAGTGCTATTTTTTTTTTCAACTGGCTTTGTGTAAAAAATAGCATGCTTCTTTGAAGCTCCTATGTATATACAATATAGTGTATATCTTGCATGGAAACCTCTTAAGTCTCAGTCCCAGTTACTTAACTGTCAGCTTGACACCACCTAAGGTCATTGGAGAAGAGAAGCCTCAATTGAGGGATTACCTGCTTTAGATTTGCCTATGGGCCTGTTTTTTGGGGGGGAGATTCTCTTAATTATTAATTGATATAGGAGGGCCCAGCCCATTATGTATGATGCTATCATTATGTAGGTGGTCCTGGGGTGTACAAGAAAGTTGGTCAAACATGACGCTGTGGGTGAACCAGCCAGAAAGCATCCTCCATGACTTCTTCAAGTTCCTCCTTGAGTTCTTGCCCTGAATTCCTCTTACTCAGTGATAGGTTGTGAATAACCTTTCATTCCCTCAGTTGCTTTTGCTTAAAACATTTCACCACAGCAATAGAGATGAAGCTAGAACAGGCACAGTGTCAGAAAACAGGTATACTAATTACTGGAGAGTCATTGATTGCAATTATAATAACCCAAGTTTTCTTATTTTCTATGTATCTGGGCAAAGACAATGTCTCTATCTTTAAACAAAAAAGTGAACAATATATGACATTAAAGATTTCTGGAAATCTTTGTAATTGTGATGGAGAAAACCAGTTGTAGTAACAATATTGTGCTACTTTAAACTGAATGTGACAATTCAATATGATGTCACTGAAGTCTTTTTATAGATATCTACCAATATTTGTTACACACACATTAAATTAAGAGACAAAGGAGGATTTTTCAGAGACCATTAAGCATTCAATGAAGGAAATGTCTCTGACTTACATAATCAGCAGATGCTCTTTGGACAAATTAGAAGTTAGCCATGCATTAAACTTTTGTATGACAAGAACAGAATTGGAGTGGATATATAACACTGGATATTAAAACAACATTTTCCCCAGAGGACCTCAGCTTATTTTGTAAATCTTTGACTCATACTTCAGTTTTGGGTCAATGGGGAGTTAGCAACATATTCAATGCTCCTTTAAGTTTTGTTTGTGATGGTGGAGGTAATGAGTGTGCTAATGTGAGGGCATGCAGAAGGCAGGGCAGGACATCATGAGTTGGCTCCATCACTTTCAACCTTATTCTCTTGGGATAGGGTCTCTCACTCAATGTGGAGTGAGACCATTGGCCAGCAAGCCTTAGGAATCCTCCTCTGTCGGTGCCTGTGTCCCCCAGTTCTGAGTGCGTAAGGTACAAATCTTCATGCTTGCATAGAAGCCACTGCCTGGAACCTGCATGCTTTCATTTTTCTTTGAAAACCCCATGTCTTCTATTGATATGACCAGCAACTCTTTCCAAATGTCATTCTCTACTCACCAGGACAGTTTTTTTAAGTGACAAGATGGTCCTGTCGCAATTTAGAGTGAGCCACAGGCTTATTTGTTGAGATGTAATCTTCACTTGTGAGGTGCTGAGAGGTTAACAACAATTCACCTATAATAATTAGAGGCAGAGATGTGGTTAAGATCTGATTACTTTCCTATGGTTGCCTCTCGTGTCTTCATAAGAAAGGAGAGAGACCAGAGACTGCACATATGCTCACATTGGTCTGTTTCTATATGACATCCTGAACTACCTTAGAATTCATCCAGAATAAAAGGTTATGATCAGATGTAGGTCCTAGACCTTGGTTGAGAACTAGACCAAAATAAACCTTTTTTTCCTTTATCACTTACCCACAAAATCCATACTAACAGAGTTGAGAGTTGCAATAGTCATTTCCATTGTCTAGAATCAGAAAACACCAAAACAGCAACATTCATTAGCAGTCTGATTCATTTTCTGGATAAGTGAGAGAGAGTGAATATTTTTTACATGAGTGAATAGTCAAGTTAGTAGAACATACTGGAGAGGCAGGATGAAGAATATTACATGTTAGGAAGTTGGCATTCACACAGTGAGGTGCATTTGAGTCAGATTTGATCCATCAAGACAGAAATTCCAGCTCAGGACAGAATGTCCCTATCATCCAAATGTCAACAGTGATCACTACTCTTCCTAATTACTTAATGTGTATTTTGCAATGATCAGAAAATTATACATATTGATAGATTAAACATGGAATTGGAGATTATGAAACATTAGTCTAGTAAAGGTCATAAAAGTGCTGGCAAACATTGTAGGAGGAATTTGTACTACAAGGCATGATATAAAGTAAATGGATTTAATATGTATATAAATTGACTCAGTTCTGAGCATTAACGGCCTCTTGCTGCATCCACTGACTGTTGTCAAGTCACTAAGAAAGTTGTTGGTAATTACACCAATCCAAGTTTTTGCTGAAGGCCCTGATGTTCGGAGAAGGATACAGTTCCTTATCTAAAACCTAGAACATGCTGAGCAAAGCTGGAGCCAGAACCATAGGAGAACTTTTTCCCAATGACTGGAATTATGGAGAAGGAATACAGTTTCTGTGTGAAACCAAAAACAGCATTCTTTTCTCTTTTGACTAGGTCAAAGTTACCAACATAGCACTCTTAATTAAATCTGTAAAACTGCTTCACTTTCTCCATAACATATAACCCAATCAGAGGATGGCCCCTGTCATACATCATTGCTCCAACTGACCTCACTGGCAAGAATTGTATGGGGCATAGTCTCCAAGAATTAGGAATATTAGTGACCATAAAGAATTCTGCTTACCACAGACAAAGGAGTTTCTTAAATTTCAAAAATTTGAAAACTCTAACGTGATTAATCTTCAAACAGGATTCACACATATTCTAACTAAACATTGTTTGCTTCAAACTCCTTCCTTACAGAGCATCATTGTACTTTTGATCTATCATCAATGAGCATAGACAGCCTCAGTACTTGTACTGTCTTTCTATTATTATGTTGTTGGCATGGACAGACAACTAATCCTTTTCTAGATATAAATAAGCTCCATATCTCATCTCATCTGTCTCTGCTTGTCCATAGAATCAGTGATGCACACTGATGCAGAGTGCATGCAAAGATCTGAGTGAGTGCTGGATGAAGAAAAAGCTGTCACTATCTAAATGGGTGACTACTGCAGCTTGTTGTCACAGCCTTTTTCTACTTGTGCCTAATGGTATTGATGAGTAGGCTGTGGCTGAAGAGGCAACATTGCCAATGTCTTTGTACATTTCGATGCTCATCTTATCATAGATTCCAGTGCTAATCCCTGCATGTCCCTAGGTAATTTGCCTTATCCTCTTGCTGCAAACTGACCATGAACAACAAAGTGTTTACTTGTGGTCAATTAGTGTAACATACTTATTGTTTGCATTTATTTTAAAGTGAGGAAAATAGATATTGGGTGAGTATATAAAGAAAAAATCCATATATAGCTAGGACTCCTGGTGTTCAGTATATAACAATTATCTTTCTGTCACACACACTACTGCAAAATAGTGTGACTAGGGCCATAAACTCCTCAGTCCCAGCCTTTCACTTCTGGTGAGGTGAGCCAAATTCTCCACAAACTGCAATGAAGGTGATTGACCTATAACTGAAAAACTAGAGTATATGGGAAACAAAACTAGTTCGGCTATTTGTGACAGGCATAACTTAATCTTGGCTCTGACAATTTGCCATAGGAATGGCAAAGGTAAATGCCAAGAGATCAACAGTTTGTCCTAGGGCTTGGAGCAGTTAATATAACTCCCATATGACTATAGTTCCTTGATTTAGAAAGGCCCCGGACACACTTTAGCATGAAGTGATACATAACTCATAATAATGAAGACAACAATTGCATTTAATAATCCCAAAAGAGAATATTGAGGAGAGTAATGGGTTTACACACACACACACACACACACACACACACACACACACACACACACACGCTCCTTTTTTGAGACTTTCTAAAGAAAGTGCAATGTCTACATGCCTTGAGCTGGTAGATTAATAGTGAAACTGAGCTTGCCTTAGTAGTACTCAACTTGCCAGGGAGAGAGTGTGAATGGAAGGGCATCTCCTTGAATCCTGTTCTTACTACTCACTGGAATAACCAAGAAACTTTCCATTAATATTTATTTCCATAAATAACTAATCATGACTGATTGTATGCTTAGTAGTCATGGCTGGCTCCCTTCTTTCGTCTCTCCCAAGCACCTGTCAAACACACAAACATGAATAAACTTGACATTTAAAAAAATGCCATACCAAACCCCCTTAAGTTAAACAGGCCATGCTCATATGTAGAGAGGGAGGTGCATGGTGAGGAAACCCACTCAAGTTTAAAAACTGCATGAAGGATTTAATTGCAGGAGTCTAATTAGTTTTAGACTAGTGCTATAAAGCTTAGAGAGGATCAAAGATAAATATTTCAGCTAATTTCCCTGTGTAGTGTGAATAAAAGTGTGGAGAGGATTCTCAAATTGAATGTTATGAAGTCATTTGCAAAGTACATTAAGTCAGTTTCTCTGTGTAATGAAGTGTCCTTTACCGGGAAGTGACTCCACAGGAGCTGACATTTCTCTGATGAAGAACACAGCTCTTGTGGCTTTATTAAGACTTTCTGAAACAATCTGAACTTTACACCTTTTCATCTACCAGCTGAGGACATAGCCACAAACTGATTCCTAGTAGCACCTTGGGGCACCAAGGACCAGTGTCATTTCAACTGCCATGACCTGATCTCTGGCCAGGCAATACCATGCGGGAAAACCTGCTTGATAGCACCTGATTTGTTATTTTTCCAAACTCACCAAGAGAACTGTGCATTGCATTGAAATATTCTTAGAAAAAGGGAAGAATGAATGAAAGAAAGGAAGGAAGGAAGAGAAAAAGGAAGGAAGGAAGGAAGGAGGGAAGAAAGAAAGAAAGAAAGAAAAAAAAAGAAAGAAAGAAAGAAAAAAAGAAAGAAAGAAAGAAAGAAAGAAAGAAAGAAAGAAAGAAAAAAAGGATGGAAGAGAAAGGAGGAAGGGAGTCATTGTATGGAGAAAGGTCATAGAGAAATATGAATCTCACTATGAAACAATTCCATACATTGCTTGCTCACTCTTTTTTAAAGACAAAAGTTTTATTGAATCTTTGAGAACTTCATGTCACCCAATCCCACTCATTTCCCAGTCTCTCCATATCTGTCTTCTACCCCTGTAGCATGACCCTCCAAAAGAAAAAATAAACCATATAACTCCTACATCTTGTCTGCCTCTCCATCACATATTTGTTCATCCTCGTGATGTTGGAAACTGCAGTGTATTGTGCACTAGTGCAGTACAGCCCATTGTCCAAACAGCTTTACTTAGAAATATTCATTGCAATTAGTTGTTCATCTGGTTCAAGGCCTCTGGTTTCTGTTACACCATTGTGGTGGTTTGAAAGAAAATGACCCACATAGGAAGTAGCACTCTTAGGAGATATGGTTTTGTTGGAGGAGGAGGCATATTTTTGTTGGAGGAAGTGTGTCACTGTAGGGGTGGGTTTTGAGGACTCCTGTTCTCAGGCTACACCAGTGACATAGTTCACTTCCTGTTGCCTGTGGATTAAGATGTAGAACTCTCAGCTCCTTCTCCAGCATCATGTCTGCCTGCATGCCATTATTTTCTGCCATGATGATAACAGACTAAACCTCTGAAACTGTTAGCCACTCCCATTAAATGTTTTCCTTTATAAGCATTGTCATGGTCATGGTGTCTCTTCACTGTAATAGAAATTCAGAGGCAACCATCAATACTGGACTCTCACTGTACCTCCTCTCACATATCCTGCTGTTGTTCTGAGTCATGGAAATCCTATGGCTATAGTTCCTACCACCCATGCCTGAATCCAGGGTCTTGTTCTCTTTTGATGATGCTGATTCTTTTCCCTGCAGCCTGAAAACTCCCCAGAAGCAATCTCCTGTATATGATTATCTCTCCATGCAGCCTAGAGCATGCTGAATTAAGGGTATGAGAAGGTGAGAAGGTGAAAGTTTCAGAACCCAAAGTACCAAGTAGTATAAATATTAATAGGTTAATAATGCTCTCTTACCATCGTCACCAGGAAAGGAGCCGATTCCCTATGGAGGGACACTATTACAGCCCAGATACAACAAGGGGGGCCTAGGCCCTCCCCCGAATGATATGACAGGACTTTGAAGGTCCCCTGTGGAGGGCCTCATTATCCCTGGGGAGGAGATGGGGGATGGGTTAGGGGGAGTTAGTAGGGAACATGAGAGGATGGGAGGGCAAGGTAATGGGGGGAATTGATATGTAAATATGAGTAGTAATTAAAGAATTTAAAAAATGGGGTACAGATATAAATAGATAATTCTAAGTAGACAACACTCAAAGGCTAAGAAACATTAAAGAAATATTCAATATCCTTCGTCATCAGGGAAATGCAAATTGAAACTACTTTGACATTTCTTTTTTTTAACCTGTGAGAATATTTACATTAAAATATTCTTTTTTAATTTAAATTAGAAACATGCTTGTTTTACATGTCAATCCCAGTTCCGTTTCGCTCCCTTTCTCCCGTGCCCCCCAAAGATGCCCTATCCCATCACCTTTCTGTTTCCCTCCGAGGGTGAGGCATTCCATGGGGGATCTTTAAAGTCTGTCATCATTTGGAGCAAGGCCTAGAGCCTCCCCTGTGTGTCTAGGCTGAGAGAATATCTCTCTATGCGGAGTGGGGTCCCAAAGTCCATTTCTGTACTAGTAATAAATACTGATAGACTACCAGAGGCCCCATAGATTGCCCAGACCTCCAAACTGTCGTTTTCATTCAGGGGGTCTGGAACCTATGCTGGTTTCCCAGTTATCAGTTATCTGGGGTCCATGAGCAACCCTTTGTTCAGGTCAGTTTTTTCTGTGGGTTTCTCCAGCCTGGTCCTGAAGACTTTGCTCATCACTCCTCCCTCTCTGCAACTGGATTCCAGAGTTCAGCTCAGTGTTTAGCTGTAGGTGTCTTCTTCTGCTTCCATCAGCTGCTGAATGAAGGCTCTAGGATGGCATATAAGGTCATCAATCTCATTATTGGAGGAGGATATTTAAGGTACCCTCTCCACTATTGCTTACATTGTTAGTTAGGGTCAACCTTGTAGATGTCTGGATATTTCAATAGTGTCATATTTATCTTTAAATCTATAATGGCTCCCTTTATTATGGTATCTCTTTTCTTGCTCTCCTCTATTCTTCCCCTGGCTATATCTTCCTGATCTTTCATGTCCTCCTCTCCCCTCCTCTTCTCTCCTTCTCTTTCTCCTAGCTCCCTCTCCCTTTCCCCCATGCTCAGGAGATCTTGTGACTTTCCTCTTCTAAAGGGTACCATATATGTCTCTCTTAGGGTCCTTCTTGTTTCCTAGCTTCTCTGGCAGTGTGTATTGTAGGCTGGTACTCCTTTGCTCTTTGTCTAAAATCCATATATTAGTGAGTAATACCATATTTGTCTTTTTGTGACTGGGTTACCTCACTTAGATGGTTTCTTCTAGTTCCATCCATTTGCCTGCAAATTTCAAGATTCCATTGTTTTTTCCTCTGAGTAGTACTCAATTGTATAAATGCACCACATTTTCTCCGTCTTTTCTTCAGTCGAGGGGCATCTAGGTTGCTTCCAGGTTCTGGCTATTAAAAAATAGTGCTGTTATGAACATGGTTGAACAGATGTCCTTATATGAATGCACATCTTTTGGTATATGACTAAGAGTGGAATTGCTGGATCTTGTGATAGACTGATACCCATTTTCCTGAGGAATCACCATACTGATTTCCAAATTGGCTGTATGAATTTGTTCTCACACCAGCAGTGGAGGTGTGTTTCCCTTTCTCTACATCGTCTCCAGCATAAACTGTCACTGGTGTTTTTTATTTTAGCCATTCTGACTGGAGTAAGATGGTATCTCAGAATTGTTTTGATTTTCATTTCCCTGATGGATAAGGATGTTGAGCACTTTCTTATGTGTCTTTCAGTCATTTTAGAATCCTCTACTTAGTTCTGTACCCTACTTTTAATTGAATTATTTGGTGTTTTGGTGACTAGCTTCTTGAGTTCTTCGTATATTTTGAAGATCAGTTTTCTGTCATATGTGGGGTTAGTGAAGATCTTTTCCCATTCTGTGGGCTGCCATTTTGTCTTGTTGACTGTGTCCTTTGCCTTACAGAAGCTTCTCAGTTTCAGGAGGTCCCATTTATTAATTTTTGATCTCTGTGCTACTGGTGTTATGTTCAGGAAATGGTCTCCTGTACCAATTCATTCAAGGGTACTTCCCACTTTCTATTGTAAGAGGTTCAATGTGGCTAGATTTATGTTGAGGTCTTTGATCCATTTGGACTTATGTATTGTACATGTCGATAGACATGGATCTTACACCTATCATAATGTCTAATATCAGTGAAACAATGACAACTCATGCTGGAGGGGGATGCAGAGTAAGAGAACTATTCATCCATACTGATGGGAGTGCAAACTTGTACAGACAGAGTGGGTTTTGAAGTAAGAGGACCACTTATCTATACTGGTAGGAGTGCAAGGTTGTACAGACACTATGGACATCAATGTCAATTATTCAGAAGGAGAAGAATCAATCTACCTTAAGATCCAGGTATATTACTCCTAAGCATTTAATCAAAGGGTACTCCATCCTAACAATGAGATACCTCCTCAATCATGTTCATTATTGATCTATTTATACTGCGCAGAAATTGGAAACAATATAGATGTCTCTCACAGAATAATTGGTAAATATTGGGGTACACTTACATAATGGAGTATTATTCAGCCATTTAAAAATGACATTGTGAAGTTTGCAGGGAAATAGATGGAACTAGGAAAAAATCATGCTGGGTGAGGTATCCAGAACCAGAAAAAAATGGTATGTATTCATTTATATGGGGATATTAGCTATGAATTCAATGATAACCCATCTCCAATCCATAGTAGCACAGAAGGTCTGTATAAAGTAAGGGACTAGAGGGAACTGACAGGTCTCATTAGAAATGGAAATAGATGTGGATGCGACAGGGAGGCTGAAGTGGGAGGATCAAATAGGGAGGAGGGAGTGGTTTTTGTTTGGAACATAGGGAGAAACAGCTAAAATTAAGGGACATTTGAAGGCTAGGATGGAAAGCAAATACAGTGGAAACTTCCTAAAATATATAATTATATGAAGGTGCTGAAAATGAAATCAGCAAATAATGGGGAAGACAGAGTTCCCAACTATTACCACCATTTGAAGTTTACAGTACTGAGATTGGGTTACATCTAATTGATTTGTTTGCAAAGCCGTCCCCCGCCACATACACACACCAGGATTACCCAAATAACCCAGGTTGTTGGCAAGATTATGGGTTGGTCTAAACAAATTGACAGCAAGACCCCATTGCTGAGGGCAACACCTACACTACTCATTGAGCATGGACAAGTGGAGCTTGAGCCTATCTACAGCCCTCACTCCTATATCCCAGCATCTTTGGTACAGGAAGGTACTCTGCATGCTACCAAGAGAGAAATGTAAAACACCCAGCCAGCCAGAAGCTCTTTATCTACAATCATGTACTACCTGAAAGTATGCTGAGGCAATGGTGGTACTGTTCAAGTAACCAACCAATAGCGGATTTAACTTAAGGCCCACTTCATGAGATGAAATCCATAACTCACACAGCTTGGGAGACCAAGAACCTCTAGTCTCAGATGAGATATACCAGGACTTGGGTAAAACCAAATAATGTTGCTCTAAAAGAGAAAAAAGAAAAAGAAAAAATATAGTGATAAAATAACTTCAAATGGTATTCTGCTATACTCATAGATATAGCCACATAAGAGAAGCTTCCTCCTGAAACAGATGGATACAAATATAGAGACTCAGTGCCAGACATCACACGAGAGTGAAAAGCCTTAGAATACCCAGTCCTAAATGGGATGTCACCATCAAATCTCTCCCTTCTGAGCTCAGGGAGCCCTGCAGGTAAGGAGACAGAAAGAATGTAAGAGCTAGAGATAGGGAGGACACCAAGAAAACAAGGCCTTTTAAATCAACATTAGCAAAACTCATAACAACTCACAGAGACTGAAGGAGCATGCACAGGTCCCACATAGATCTGCATCAGGTCCTTGGTACTTACATTATGGCTTCCAGTTAAGTGTTTTTTATGTGATTCTTGAGTGTGTAAATAAGTGGGCCTCTAATTTCTGTGCCTTTTCTTGAACTCTTTCCTTCTGTTGGTTTGTCTTGTCCAACTTTGATATGATAGTATTTGCTTTATCTTATTACAGTTTATTTTGTTATATGTTGAAAATATGAATGAGTGAATGAATGAATGAATGAATGAATGAAAACTTAGACACTAGAGTACAGGATAACAACTGAACTGTCACTTATGCTTGCTGAAAGAGGGAAAATCAGCTTTCTACAATAGAGTGACACTGGGTATATCAATCACTCCGGAACAGGACTCATGTTCAGGATGAGTTGACCAATATATAATGAACTCTACAGTGTGTGTGTGTGTGTGTGTGTGTGTGTGTGTGTGTGTGTGTGTGTGTGCTTTCATTTGATTACAGTGTGGTAGCTTTTGTTTGTTTTGTTGTTGAGTAAAAACTTAATTGGGGTGAGTAGGGAGGAGAAGAGGATCTGGAAGGGGAAAAATATGATCAAATTATATTTAAATTTAAAATTGCTTTAAATAATAAAAAAACATAAAAATATAACTTAAGGATAATTTGTCCTATTTTTCATGGTTATTTTAAGGCAAAAGAGAAAAAGCTAAGAATAGAAAAATCATTTCTTTTAATAACTGAAATTATAAAATTCTATTTGCTTCCTAATATATTTATAATTTTATTTTTATAATTTCACATTTATGGCTCTCATAGACAAGTATAAAGGACTTCATTAATACTGAGATAATAATAAAAATGCATATTAATACCCATTCTTGGCATGTTGGTTGCTTAAATTGTATTAAATTGATTAAACTTACTGAAACAAATTATATTAAATTGTCCTTCCAGGTTAAATATCTAAGAGGTGATTTCTATCTACATTTCTACGAGAGAAAGCTATGAAATATGTATTAATTTCTGAGAATGAACAGAGGTGTGAGACCCCCCTCTGTAAGTCTGTGGTTGAAGTATTATCTGCAGTTTGTAAGTAGAAAATGGTATTTCCTCACTTGTTAGGTTACCCAGAGAGTGTGAGGAGGATGGTGGCCACCCATGGAAAACCATACTTGGAAGCACAGTTTGCTGGTTAGTGGGGGTGAGAGCCTCGGTATGGGAGCCCACAGAATGGCAGACTTGGATTTCTTTTTTCTAATCTTATCTCTGCATTTCTTTGAGCCTCTATTTCTATGAATTAAGAATGATGGATTTGACCAGATTCATATCTGCTATTACTAACAATGTGGTAGACTTTGAACAATTGAAATCTTGGAATTTGTTTATATGTAAAGCACACATGGCCAGTGATATGGGTGAAAGTTGGAGACCCTTTGAATTCATACAGCCTGCCTTTACCTGCCTCCTGAGAGGTGAGTGATCCAAAGGAAACTACTAGGAGATGCTGACATCCATCTGGGTCTAAATGTTGGACTTTGGGAATTGGTTTCAATGTGAACACAGAACCAATCTTCATGAAACACCAAATAATTGATAGGCAAATTTTAACTCAAGAGTCAAAACTAAAACAAAGAGTGGAAAATGTAACCACTTGCATAAATGATGATATTGTAAAAAGACACTTAAGCACTTCCCTTTGGCTAATAGAATATTGACAAGGCTGGCACTACCTGGGCCTGAATGGGCAATGGATACAAATGACACCCCTCAGACTTTTATGTCTGTGGGGGCACAATCAACCAGGAGTTTCCAGCCCTTCCCGTGCCATGTGATCAGGTATAATTGTACCAAGTACTGCCCAAGGTTTCTAGGCCTGGGCACAGGAGAAAAGAAAGACAACAGTTCTTCACCATCCCTTCTGGAAGTATTCAACCAAGTATTCAACCTGTGACTCAACCAAGAGCCTTTGGCACTGGATGGTTGGACAACATTGTTTGAGACCATACTAGGTAGAGAGGGGTGAAAGGCCAAATGATTTGTGAGTTGGGGAGAGAAGATCTTGAAAGGTGAGAGTGGTGAGGAACAGGTTAACATGAATACCCCGTTGGCCACCTGAGTCTGGGGACATGTCTGAGCCTGAGCTATGATCGAGGGCCAGATCTGGTTGAGAGGGCCTGTGTTGATGTCTGTGTCATCACTGGGATCTGTGCAGTGGCCTGTGGTCTGGGCTGCCACCTAAGGCCACTTAGGTGTCTGAGGGCTGTGCTGCCATGGGGATTACGCCAATCTGAGAGCCACCTGACTCCATGGTGACATTCTGGCCTGGGCTGATACCGAGGACTATGTCTAAGTCCTGGGTTCTACTGCAGCCAGGGTCTTTGTTGATGTCTCTGGCCCATGTTGCCACCAGAGCTCACATGGATGCCTGGGATCTGGGCTGCAACCTGTGATCATGCTGGTGTCTGAGGGCTTTGCAGCTGCCAGTGACAGGCCAATTTTGGTGGCCAGGGCTGTCAACTGGTGTCATGGTATCATCTAGACCAAAGGCCGTGTCTGGATTCTAGTCCCTGCCACACTCATGGTCTGTGTTGATATCTGTGGCTCCTGAGAACATCAGCAACCATGCAGATGCCAGGGATATAGACTGCTACCTGGTGCCATGTTGGTGTCCTAAGAAACTGCTGCTGGGACCAGCAATACACTGGTCCAGATGGCCTGCTGACACATGGGACCATAGTCACATCTAGGCCCAGGCTGCTGCCTACGACCATGTCTGCATCCATGGTCTGTACTGATGTCCATGGCCCATGTTGACACCAAAGGTCACACAGATGCCAAAATCTGTGGCCATGAGGACATCTGAGGGTCATACTGCCACCAAGGACATCCTGATCGGAGTGGCCTGAGACCATTGTGTAATCTGGGCTATGGATGCTGCAGAAGGCCATCTCAGCCTGTGGTCCTACAGCAGCCAGGGTATAAGTTGATGTTCAGGGCTCCTGTTGTCAGTGAGGACCATGCTGATCCCAGGGGTCTAGTCAGACACCTTGAACTATTTTGGTGTCTGAGGACCATGCCTCTACCAGGGCCATGCTGATATGGGTAGCTAATGCTAGCACCTGGAGCTATGGAGATATACAGGCACAGACAACTGCCCAGGCCCATGTTTGGGTCCCTGGCCCTGTAGAGGCAGGCTCTGTAGTGGTGTCCATAGTTCCAGATGGCACCAAGTGCTCTGTGGATGCCTGGAGTTGGGCCAGCCTCCTGGGACCATATTGATGCCTGGGGTCCATGCTGATGTTGAAGCCGTATTGATCTAAGAAGCCTGTGGTGTCATTGAGGCCACGGTGGCATTCGGACCTGAGCTGTACAGGGCCCCTTCTGGGTGCATGATTCTCCAGTAGCTGGAGTCTGTACTAACATGTTAGCATAGCCCCTTAGAACCATGCTGTACTGAGCTGGTCTAGCCTTTCGCTAGCCCTGTGATGACTGTTCCTTCCCCTCACTGGCTATTTAGCAGGCAAGCTAACCCTAAGCGGATAGTTCCCCCTATGCCCCCATGCCCCCATGCAATCACTTGGAAAAGATGGCTTCACCCTGGCTTACACCTCACCTGGAAAGCTCACTAGACCCTGAGGGCATGAGAGCAAGACAGCTGACCCACTTCCCTCATCTGCCATGTAGTGGCATGTGTGATAGAAAGATGCCCTCCCCCCTTACCCATTACCACCTGTGGCAGGTGAGAGAGCTGGCCCTGGGGTCACAAGAATAGGAGTGCTAGCCCTGACCTTCACTGCCTACAGCATACAAAAAATCAACCTCTGGGCAGTACACTAGAGCTGACCCTATTGTTGGAGATACACGTTAGCCAGCCCTGAGAGCCTGAGAGCAATAGAGCTGACACCACCCCTTCTCATCTGCCAGGCCATAGCATGGGTGAGGGAAGATGTCTTCTCCCCTCTACCCCTTGCCACCTGTGTCAAGCAAAAGAACCAGCCCCTGGTGTCATGAGAGAACTAGCCCTGTCCTACATCTGCTATAGCATACAGGAGAGAGGACCCTACATCCTACCTGGGCAGCACACTAGAGCTAACCCTGTCAGGGTCACAGGTGAGCAAACCCTGAGGGCATGAGAGTAGAAGGGCTGACCATGGCCCCTTCATATCACCCTACAGAAACCAGGAGTGAGGGTCCTGCACCTGGACAAAGGAGTAGCTGGCCCTGACTATGTGAGGGGGACCTGGATCTCGGGACCAAGAGCAAGAAAACTGATCCCTCTTTTCTCTATAGGCTTCATTAGGTGCTCTAGCTGAGGTAGTGTTGGAGAGCTCATCTGGGTAGTAACAATGAGGGAAACTAGAGAGTTGGCCAATCCAGCTACCACCCAGAACCAGAACAAGGGCTATAAGTTGGTTGGTCCACCAAACATCCACTGAATCTATGTACTGTTGGAGCATGTGAAGGGGACAAATATATAGATCCAAATCATCCAAATCACAGAACAACAACAGGATATTCAAGAGGAGCCCCAGTGAGAGCCTGTAGATGGATTTTTCTGTCCTGCTTACTAGCTCACAAATAGCCACATGGAGACTTGTTATTAATTATTAAAGCTTGACTTCTGCTTCTTATTAACTACCTCTTATAACTTAAATTAACCTATCTTTTTATTAAACTACATTCTTCCATGTGACTTTTACCTTGGTCCAGTTTTGTTTGTCTGACACATTCAGCATCTGTCTGGTTTTCCCACCCTTCTTTCCAGCCTTCTCTCTGCCCCTAAAATCCTGCCTAGGTATTGGACATTGAGCTTTTTATTATACCAATCTGAGTGACAAATCTTCACAGAATACAAAAAGATTATTACACAACATTTCCCCCATTTTGTCTAAATAAAAATGATAGGTTTAAACTAACAAAATAATACTATAAATAATAAGAACAATTACCAGGTAAGAATTACATTTGCTATATGAATGTGCTTCTTTTGGGTATATGCCTAGGAGGGGAATTGTTGGATCTTGTGGTAGACTCATTCCCATTTTCTTGAGGAGTTGCCATACTAATTTCCACAGTGGCTGTACAAGTTGGCACTCCCACCAGCAGTGGAGGAGTGTTCCTCTTTCTCTGCATCCTCTCCAGCATAAACTGTCATTGGCATTTTTGATTTTAGCCATTCTGACAGGAGTAAGAAGGTTTCTCAGAGTTGTTTTGATTTGCATTTCCCTGATGGCTAAGGATGTTGAACACTTTCTCATGTGTCTTTAAGCCATTTTAGATTCCTCTATTGAGAATTGTCTATTTAGTTCTGTACCCCACTTTTTAATTGGGCTGTTTGGTGTTTTGGAGACTAGCTTCTTGAGTTCTTTGTATATTTTGGAGATCAGCCATCTGTCAGATGTGGGGTTGGTGAATATCTTTTCCCAGTCTGTGGGCTGCCGTTTTATCTTGCTGAATGTCTCCTTTGCCTTACAGAAGTTTCTCAGTTTTACAAGGTCCCATTTATCAGTTGTTGACCTCAGTGTCTGTGCTACTGGTGTAATGCTCAGGAAGCGGTCTCCTGTACCGATTAATTCAAGGGTATTTCCCACTTTGTCTTCTAATAGGTTCAGTGTAGCTGGATTTATGTTGAGATCTTTGATCCATTTTGACTTAAGTTTTGTGCAAGGCGATAGGCTTGGGTCTAACTGCAGTCTTCTACATGTCTGCAACCAGTTATGCCAGCACCATTTGTTGAAGATGTTCTCTTTGTTCCATCGTATAAATTTGGATTATTTGTCAAAAATCAGGTGTTCATAGGTGTGTGGGTAATATCAGGGTTTTCAATTCTATTCCATTGGTCTACCAGTCTATTTTGTGCCAATACCAAGCTGTTTTCAGAACTATAGCTCTGTAATAGAGCTTGAAGTCAGGGATGGTGATGCCTCCAGAAGTTCCTTTATTGTATAGGGATGTTTTGGCTATCCTGGGTATTTTCTTTCTCCATATAAAGTTGGGAATTGTTCTTTCAAAGTCTGTAAAGAATTGTGTTGGGATTTTGATGGGGATTGCATTGAATCTGTAGATTGCTTTTGGCAAGATTGCCATTTTTACTATGTTGATCCTACCTATCCAAGAGCATGGGAGATCTTTCCATTTTCTGGTATCTTCTTTAGTTTCTTTCTTTAGAGACTCAAAATTCTTATGGTACAGGTTTCACAGTTTTGGTTAGTGTTACCCCAAGGTATTTTATGTTGTTTGTGGCAATTGTAAAGGGTGATGTCTCTCTGTTTTCTTTCTCTACCAATGTGTCATCGGTGTATAGTAGGGCTACGGATTTTTTTTGAGTTAATCTTGTATCCTGCCACTTTGCTGAAGGTGTTTATCAGCTCAGGAGTTCCCTGTTAGAGTTTTTTGGGTCACTAATGTAGACTATCATATAGTCTGCAGATAGTGAGAGTTTGACTTCTTCCTTTCCAATATGTATTCCCTTAATCTCCTTTTGTTGTCTTATTGCTCTAGCTAGGACTTCAAGGACAATATTGAAGAGGTATGGAGAGAGTGGACAGCCTTGTCTTGTCCCCGATTTTAGAGGAATTGGATTGAGTTTCTCTCCATTTAATTTGATGTTGGTTGTTGGCTTGCTGTATATTGCTTTTATTATGTTGAGGTATGTTCCTGTTATCCCTGATTTCTCCAAGACCTTTCTCATGGAGGGGTGTTGGATTTTGTCAAAGGCTTTTGTGGCTTCTAGTGAGATGATCATGTGTTGTTGTTTTTTTTTTTCTCAGTCTGTTTATATGTGGATTACATTGATGGATTTCTGTATGTTGAAACATTCTTGCATCCCTAGGATGAAGCCTACCTGATCATGGTGGATGATTTCTCTGATATGATCTTGTATTCGATTTGCTAGGATTTTATTGAGAATTTTTGCATCCATGTTCATGGGGGATATTGGTCTGTAGTTCTCTTTCTTAGTTGTGTCTTTGTGTGGCTTGGGTATCAAGGTTATTGTAGCCTCATAAAAAGAGTTTGGCAATGTCTCTTCTGCTTCTATTTTGTGGAACAATTTGAGGAGTATTGGTATTAGCACTTCTTTGAATTTCTGGTAGAATTCTGTAGTGAATCCATCTGGCCCAGGCTTTTTTTGGTTGGGAGACTTTTGATGACTGCTTCTACTTCCTTAGAGTTTATAGGTCTGTTTAAGTTGCTTATCTGTTCTTGATTCAATTTTGGTAAGAGATAACTGTCCAGAAAATTGTCCATTTCCTTTAAATTTTCCAATTTTGTGGAGTACAGGTTTTCAAAGTATGACCTGAAGATTCTCTGGATTTCTTCAGTGTCCGTTGTTATGTCCCCCTTTTCATTTCTGATTTTGTTAATTTGCATGATCTCTCTCTGCCTTTTGGGTAATTTGGGTAACAGTTTGTCTATTTTGTTGATTTTCTCAAAGAACCAACTCTTTGTTATATTGATTCTCTGAATTGTTTTCTTTGTTTCGACTTTATTGATTTCTGCCCTCAGTTTGATTATTTCCTGGTGTCTGCTCCTCTGGGGTGAATTTGCTTCCATTTTTTTAGAGCTTTCAGCTGTGATGTCAGATCTCTGGTGTGGCTATTCTCTAGTTTCTTCATGTGAGCACTTAGAGCTATGAACTTTCCTCTTTGTACTGCTTTCAAAGTGTCCCATAAGTTTGGGTATGTTGTGTCAACATTTTCATTGAATTCTAGGAAGTCTTTAATTTCTTTCTTTATTTCTTCCTTGACCCAGGGATGTTGCAAATTCGTGTTGTTCAATTTCCATGACTTGGTAGGTTTTTTGCACTTTGATTTGTTTTTTATTTCTATCTTTAAAGCATGGTGGTTTGATAAGACACAGGGGATTATTCCAATTTTTATGTACCTGTTGAGGTTTGCTATGTTGCTGAAAATGTGGTCCATTTTTGACAAGGTTCCATGTGGTGCTGAAAAGAAGGTATATTCTTTTGTGTTTGGATAGAAAGTTCTATAAATGTCTGTTAATCCCAATTGGGTCTAATCCCACTCTACAAAAAAACAAAATAAAAGTCAGGGTAAATCTACACACAATACAAGTACCAACAACAAACCAAAAACAAACAAGAATATTATAGCAATCTGAGTGATAAATCTTCACAGTATACAAAAAGATTATTCTACCACAACAGCCCATTATTGGTGGTGTATCAGAAACAAGAGGACTTGAGCCAGACTGATGACTCGTGGGAATATATACTTGCAAGGAAAGATGAACAGACTAAAGGATAAACTAGGTGTCTCAATAGTTCACACATTACAGCCTCCACTTCAAGATTCTTCTTCATTTGTTTCTTTTTCTTTTGTTTTTGGTTTGTTTCCTCATTTTGTTTGTTTTTTTTTTTGTTTTTGTTTTTCTTTTAATTTTTTTTTTTTATTTTGGGAGGAAATTGCAAAGGAAGAGGATGGATGTGTCAGGACAGGGAGATAAGTGGGATTGGAATACATGATGTGAAATCCACAAAGAATCAATATAAGTAAAAGTAGACTATTGACAAAATGAACTGAGAAATCAGAATTTCCTAAGGACTCTTGTGGGAGAAGGAAACTGCTAGGATACTCTGATGATAGTCAAAGACAGAGTTTGTCTACAGGAAAGAGATTTCACAGTTATAACAACTAGTCACCCCACTTTGTAGGAGAATCTAGAGGCTAGACAACCATATTAAGTGGGGCCATGCCTTGACAAGGGTTGCCTAGCTATACATATCTCTTACCCTCTATTTAAGCTAAACCTCATATCATATGCTGAAGTTAGCCATAGGGGAGCAATGGAACTCTGTAGTCATCCACTCAATGTGACCATCTTGAATTAATCTTTCTATGCTTAATCATCTGTAATATTGTTTTTCTGAACTAGATTTTTTTAACAAAACACACTTTTATTTATAATGTTAGTACTTTTCTTTTTAGTTTGACATGCTTAAATCTTTTTTCTTAATTAAATTTATTTATTTAACATCGTGATCTCACTTCCCCTCCTTCTTCTCATCCCAATCCCCCACTCAACCTCCTCTCTGCCCCAACCCAATCCACTCCTCTGCAATTTCTGTTCATAGAGGGCAGACCTCACATGGATATAAACAAAACATGGCATATCAAGTTGTGGTAGGACTAAGCACTTCTCCATGTATTAAGGTTGGGCAAAGCAACCAAATATGAGGAGTAGGTTCCCAAATGCCAGCAAGAGAGTCAAAGAGAGCCCCTGCTCCCACTGTTAGAGGAGTCCTGCAGGTAGACCAAGTTATACATGTGTTACTTATACGTAAGTAAAGGACCTAGGTTGGTCCTTTACAGGCTTCCTGGTTGTTGGTTCAGACTCTGAGAGTTCCTATGAGCCTATGTTAACTGATTCTGTGGGTTTTCTTGTGGTGTTCTGCACACCCCCTGGCTCTTGCAATCCTTTCTTCCCATCTTGATTAGGATCCCCTGAGCTTGATTGTGGGTCTCTGCATCTGTTTTCATCAGTTATTAGAAACTGTTGACATTTGGGGTTGGCACCAGTCTATGTGTATAGCAGAATATCATTAGGCATCATTATGCTGACATTTTCTTCAGTCATGTTTGGTTCTATCCTACATCTCTGGACCATCCAGTCTGAAGGTCCTGGAACCCCAGGCAGTGGAAGCAGTGGACTCACTCTCATGGCACGGGTCTCAGGCTGGACCAGTCATTGGTTGTCCACTCTCACAATCTCTGCTCCACACTTACTCAAGCACAACTCACAGGCAGGGCAGATTATAGGGTAAAGGCTATGTGGCTGGATTGGTGTCCCACTTCCTCCATTGTAAATTTTGGCTAGTCATGGGAGATGACCAGTTCAGGCTATCCCCTTTTGTATCCCCTTTTGTTAGGAGTCTTAGCTGTGGACATCTTAGCAGATTTCTGGGAGTTTCCCTTGCACCAGGTTTCTATCTGACCCCCTTTTAGTCATCTCTTTCAGTACTCTCCCCCCTCACCCAGCCCTAACCTGATCCTTTATGTTCCCTTCCCACTCACCAGGAGATCTCTAATTCCCCTTATGTGTGGTGGATGGAAATCTGGTGGCAGCTTCAAGTGCCGCTGGGCAGAAAACCTTGGCAGCTGTCTACCTTGTTGTTATCATTTGTGAGTGTTCCCCAAATAAATATTCGCTATCTCCTTTTTTTTTTTTTTTTCAGGCTCTCAAGGACTCGATTATCCTGATGACCAGAGGGGATGATGAAGCCAATTTGATCATGGTGGGTGATGTTTATGATATGTTCTTGGATTCAGTTTAGGAGTATTTTTACATCAATGTTCGTGAGGGAAATTGGTCTGTAATTCTCTCTTTTTTTGTCTAGTTTTTGTGTGGTTTGGGTATCAGGGGGACTGTGGCCTCAGAAAATAAACTTGTCAATCTTTCTTTTGTTTGTATTTTGTGGAATAATTGGAGGAGCTCTTCTTTGAAGGTCTGGTAGAATTCTGTGCTAAAACTCTCTGGTCCTGGACTTTTTTGGTTCAAGAATTTTAATGACTACTTCTATTTTCTTAGGAGTTAAAGGTCTATTTAAATTATCTGATGTCGATTTAATTCTGGTAAGCAGTATCTATCAAGAAAATTATCCACTTCATTTAGATTTTCAATTTTGAGTACAGGCTTTTTAAGTTTGACCTAATGATTCTCCAGATTTTCTCAGTATCTATTGTTATGTCACCTTTTTCATTCTGATTTTGCTAATTTGAATATTCTCTCTTTGCATTTTAGGGAGTGTTGACAAGGGGTTGTCTATCTTGCTGATTTTCTCAAAGCACCCACTCAGTTTCATTTGTGCTTTATATTTTCTTTGTTTCTATTTTATTGATTTCAGCCCTGAGTCTGATTCTAGAGATTTATGGTATGCTGTTAAGTCACTAGTATGAGATCTCTCTCTTTTTAATGTAAAGTCTAAGTGGTATGAACTTTCTTGTTAGTACTGCTTTCATGTTTCCCATAAGTTTGGGCATGCTGTGCATTCATTTTCGTAAAATTCTAGGAAGTCTTTGATTTCTTTATTTCTTCCTTGACTCAGCAGTTATTAAGTTTTTGTAGGCTTTTTGTAGTTTCTATTGTTGAACTGTTGAACACCTGCTTTAATCCATGGTGACCTGGTCAGATGCAGAGGGTTTTTCAATTTTTTTTTGTATCTGTTGAGACTTGCTTTGTGACTGAGTATATGGTCAGTTTTGCAGAAGGTTCCCTGAGGTACTGAGAAGAAGGTATATTCTTTTCTGTTTGGGTGAAATGTTCTGTATATATGTTAGGTCCATTAGAGTCACAATGTCTGTTAGTTCCCTTATTTTTCTGCTTAGTTTCTATCTCAATTACCCTATCCATTGGTGAGAGTAGGTTGTTATTAGTTTTCCACTATTATCTTGTGGGGTTTGATTTGTGATTTAAGATTTAATTGTGTTTCCTTTACAAACAATGGGTGCCCTTGCATTTGGAACATAGATGTTCAGAATTTAGACATCATCTTGATGTATTCTTCCTTTGATGAGTATGAAATATCCTCCTCTGTCACCTTTGATTAATTTTGGTGTGATGTCTATTTTGATAGATACTAGAATAGCTACACCATCTTGCTTCTTTGGTCAATTTGATTGTAAAATGCTTTTCTAACCCTTTTTCTGGGATAGTGTTTATCTTTGTTTGAGCTGTGTTTCCTGTTTTAATATCCATTCTGTTATGGTATGTCTTTTTATTGGTGAATTGAGTCCATAGATATTAAGAGATATTAATGACCAGTGACTGTTAATTCCTGTTTTTGGTGTTTTCGTTTTCCTTTTTGTGGTAGTGGGTGTAGTGTGTGTATTTTTGTGTTTCCCTGCTTTGGGTTTTGCTGGTGTGATATTGTTTATTGCCTCTGTTACCGTGGGAGTATCAAACTTTCTTAAGTTAGAATTTTCCTTGTACTACCTTCTGTAGGGATGGATTTTTGAGTAAATATTGTTTAAATTTGACTTTATCATGAAATATCTTTTTTCTCCATCTAGTTGATGGAAAATTGTTCTGGCTATATAGTATTCAGGGCTGGCATCCCTGGTCTCTTATAGTCTGTAAGATGTCTGTCCAGACCCTTCTGACTTTCATAATCTTGAGAAGTCTGACTTTCATAATCTTGAGAAGTCAGGTATAATTTTCATAGATCTGCCTTAATATCCTAATTGGTCTTTTTTACTTTGTAGCTTTTAGGATTCTTTACTTTGTATGTTGAGTGTTTTGCTTATTATTTTTGATTATTAGGTTTGATTATTATGGCAAGGGGAGTTTTTTTTTCTGGCCAAGTCTTTTTGGTGGTCTGTGAGCTTTTTGTACATTTATAGACATGTATTACTCTAGTTTGGGAAATTTTTCTTCTATGATTTTGTTAAATATATTTTCTAGGCATTTGAGCTGGTATTCTTCTCCTTCTATGCCTATTATTTTTATGTTTGTTCTTTTTTATTGTCCCAGATTTCCTGGGTATTTTGTGTTAGGAATTTTTTTAGATTTAACATTTTCTTTGCCTGATGAATCTATTTCCTCTATGTTATCTTCAACAGCTGAGATTCTCTCTTCCAGCCCTTGTATTTTGTTGACGATACTTGCATCTGTAGTTCCTGTTTGCTTATCAGAGTTTCCATTTCCAAGATTCACTTACTGTGTGTTTTCTTTATTACTTCTATTTCCATTTTCAGGTCTTGAACCATTTCCTTTGCCTGTTTGTTTGTCTATTCTTAGCTTTAAAGGATTTTTGATTTCCTTTAATTTTTTGCTTGTCTTCTCGATTTCTTTTAAGGGTTTTTTTCATTTCTTCTTTAATGATGTCCATCATCTTAATAAAGTTATCTTAAGTTCATTTTCTTGCACTTCAGCTCCTTTGCAAAGGCCGGGTCTTGCTGTGGTTGGATAGTTGACTTCAGTTGGTGCTGTATTGCCCTTCCTTTTATTGATTGTGTTCTCTTTGGTTTTTGCTGTTCAGATTTATTTATTTATTATGTACACAGTGTTCTACCAGCAGGGCAGAAGAGGGCACCAGATCAAATTATAAATGGTTGGGAACCACCATATGGTTATTTGGAGTTGAACTCAGGACCTCTGGAAGAGCAGCCAGTGTTCTTAACCAGCCCCTTGACTGTGTTCTTACACTGGCATTTAGGCATTTGGATTTGGGATAGTTATGGGTATAATTGTTTATTGATGCATTTGTCTTTGTTGGATGGGTTTTTTCCCTTGGTTTCTGTCTCCTCTCTGGTCTTCTGGCCTAAATGGCCAAGAATTCTTGTGACTATTGAGTCTTCAGGTCTAGTAGGGTGTCCCCACCTGGCATTTGAAGGCCTTATATCCCAAGATGCCACCTGGCCACTGGTAAATCTGAAATCTTTTGAAGTTTTAGGTCAGAATATGGAGCCTGGGTGAGGGACTGCAGTCCTGGCTTGTTGGGCAGGCTTTAAAGAGTACTATCAAGTGGTGGATGGTGTCTTATCTGGGGTCCATAGGATAAGCCTGGTCTCCAGTAAAGCTGCCAGGGCTGTGGACTGGAGTATGAATTCCAGTAGAGGGAGTGCTGTGGGGAGATGTTGCACAGGGTTTAAGGAGTGTTAGTGGATGGTAGGCAGAGTCTTACCTGGGGTCTCCAGATCCAGTCTTGCTCAGGTAAAGCCTAAGCCTTTTTCCAAAGTTGTAGGCAGGAATATGGAGCCTGAGGGTGAGGGTGGGGGTGGGGTGCAGTCTCTGAGCTATTTGTTTTTTATACATTGTCACTATTAATAATAAAGTAAAAATGAGGGAACAAGAATAATGGCAGAGAAAAATTCCGATTTCTTTTCAATATTTTACTGCAGGTTGTAAGAACTGAGTTCCTTATTTTGTTACTTTGTCTTCAGAAGAGTACCTGAGACTGGCCATGAATAGACATGCTCCTGGGATAGTCTATGGTAATAACAGAAACTCTGGTGATCTTATCAAGTAAATAACATCCACAAAAGCCAAGGGAATGGATAGGTAAATTGTAACAATGCCAAGGTCCAAGGTAAGGGGAGACGATCAGAAAGATCATTAATATGTTAAATCATGGAGTAAATTTTAAGGCCAAAATTCAGAGTGATTGAGATAAACACAAAAGAAAAAAACAGCAATAAAAGATTGTTATTGCTTAATGAGTTATTGCTTATTGTGATATTGTTACCTGGCAATGTGCATTATAAGCAGGTTTCAGAGAAGTCAGTATGTCTACTTCAAGGAACCAGTGACAAAGGAAACAGCTCAGACTGTTACTGTGGCTAAAATGATCCAAAAAGGAATCTGAGAGTCTTAATTTCTCCATTTCCAGGTTATCATTGATCATTAATAAGAAGATTCATTAGATATGCCAACAAGAAATTCTGCAAAGAGAGAAGCCACCAGTCTCTCCTTCCAAGTGGTTGGCATGAATGTAGAGAAATTGTTTCAATTCTTAGTATTCTTAAAAGAATAAAGTGATTCAGCTTTTATTTTGAGGAATCAGGGATCATTTAGAGTGAAAACATCAGTATGTTCCAGTATCTATTCAAATGGAAAATAAATAGCCTAATTAACAAATGCATTAACCAGAGACCCATGAATAAACCAGACTGGCTAACAAGTGTCCCCGTGCTGCCATGTTATCTGAAAAGTTAAATATTGATTGCTCAATGGGATTTTCCTCCTATGTCTTTAAGGTAAATGTACTCAAATTTGCTGTAGAAATATAGTATAGAAGACAAATATGAGGGCCAATTAGAGGCTGCAAGGAAAATGTACACATTATAGATGGAGTTAAGGCAATAAATCAGCTCCTTTATTCTATAACATTAGGTCCAGTTTCAGGGCACAACAAGAAAAATAAAAACCCAGAGACAGATATTGGGGTAGTATCTGAAATATCAGAGAAACAAAGCAGCCAAACTCTTACCTCCACCCAAACTGAAGCAATGCTTCCCTCAGTATGGCGGATACTAATTGCCTGAATGTGGCTGGAGACCAAAAGGCCTCAGAATGAATATCTCCTCCTATCTTATATACCTCAAGTGCTATGATTAAAGGCATGTAATCCCAAGTGATGAGATCACCTTTGTGTGAGCTGTTCTCTTTTAGACTGGATCAATTCCACATACCTCAGTGTGGCCTTGAAATAACAGAAATCCGTTTGTCTCCACTGCGTGGCTAGCTACTATGGCTGTTGGGATTAAAGGTCTGCATATAGCCTGGCTCTATGGCTGGTAGCTAGCTTTGCATTCTGAACCCTCAGGCAAGCTTTAATAAATCATAAATAATATATCACCACAATTGGAAGGTCTCAACCTGTCCTGGCTCAACAGAGGGCCTATAATCAGCTCAGCTCTGGTTCCTGGGGAAAGCTGCCAGTCTCTTCTTGGCCTAAAGAAAAAAAGTAACATATGCCATGTTGTAAACAGGGACTCATCCTACTTTGGAGACAAGAAGGAGCTAAAGGTAGCTGGACAAGGAGGAGCTAAAGGTAGCTGTGACCACACTGGTCGTCACACACCACTACATAATGAACAAGTTCTGAGTACAGCCCCCAGTTTCTGGCTTCTCTTCTTGTTCCAAATCATGTTTCTGGAACTACAGACAGATAACCACTGTGTTTGTAGCTCATGAACATGGTGGTAGGGAAGTGTCTAACAATTTTAGGTAGTTTATTAACCAAGTGTACATAGTAGCCTATGGGAATCAAGATCCTGATTGGAAAGTAGACTTGCAAATAGTTTCAGCTTTACAAGAAAATTTCATAAAATACAAATTAGAATTTATTAAATTTTAAGTTGGATTATAAAGCATTTTGACTTAAAATTCTAATACCTATTAGTATTTATTGTTTTTTGAAAAAAAAGTTCTAAAAATATAAAAATCTTCAACTTTTTCAGCATCTTTAAAAAAACATTTTGAAGTTCACTCATACTGCATGAATGACATTAAATTAATAGTTTTTAAATTAGTAGTCATGAGTATGACTGAAACAGAAAATGTCTTAGACCTGAAAATACATATAACTTCTAGAGAAAAATTCAAAATTCCCAAAGAACAAACAAAACAATAAAATAAAATTAAGAGGTACCTTATAGCTATAAATTCCATAATATTTTAAAACAGAATATTACACAATTTTCATTTTGAATTTAAAAGTTATAAACACACAAAATTTGCATGTTAACTGATTTATTTACCAAATTATTTTTTTATAAAAAGATATGTTATGTTTTAAAAAACTATGTGTATGTCTGTGTGTAAATGTAGGGCAGAGTCCAAAAGTGAGTGTTGGACCCCATGTGTGAGACAAATTCAGGCTCTCTACAAGAGTGGTAAGCACCACAACTCCTGAGCCATTTAGCAAACTGACCCTTTACCTGTTGTTGTTCTGAGACAGGGTCTCTGCATGTAGTCTTACCTGGCCTGGAACTCAGAGAGCCACCTGCTCCTACCTCCGACATGCTGGGATTAAAGGTATATGGCTTCATACCCTATCCAAAAGAAGATTTTAATTTCAGAAAGAAACAGTGGAAATAAGAGTCCCTCATGGCAGCCACATGTTTTGTGATCCTATTATTATAAATTATATAAATATTAGGAAATTCTAGACTTTATAGAAATTCCAGAGCTACTGTGGAGCCCAACACATGAGATCATGCAAGAAATAAGGTATTAAATGGTGACTGGAAAGATAATTCAGTGGTTAAGAGCACTTGCTGTTTGGTCTTTTGGAGGGTGTTTGTTTGTTTGTTTGTTTTCAGATAACCTGAGTTCAATTGTAGGCATCCTAGTCTTGGGGCTCCAGGGAGTACAGTGCCTTCCTCTGGCATCCATGGGTATTTGCATGCATGTGCAGATACACAATGGTTCCCACACTTTACAAAAATGGGTTCTAAATAGGATTAAACATGCAAAATATTCTTTATTAACTGTTTTTAATGCTTATTATGGGTTTGGCTTAGCTTTTTTTTGCCAGGAAAGTAAATTACAGAAGTTAAAGTATATTCCTTTAAAATATGTCATTTGGAATGAAATGTCATTACTCATAGTTTGTTCATATAATTGTACCACTTATATTAATTGTGACATATAGTTTCTATATAACTGAGCTGATATAGAAAAATTACAGTGTTTGTCACACCTGGGAGAAGCTGAAATATTCCAGAGTTTTATTTTTAAAACTATCAGTTTACAAGAAAGCTAAGGAAAAATATGTAAACATACACTTGAATGTTAAATCTCACACAACAATTTAAGAACTGAGCAATGTAAATCAAGGGTTTGGTGAGGTGGCTCAGCTAGTTCAGATGCTTGCTAGAAAATCTGATGACATGACCTGAGTTTGAGTCCCAGATAAGAACTGATTCCCACAAGTTGTCCCTGACCTCCACATGTACACTGTGGCATATGCTCACCCATACTCATATATGCAGCTGCATAGAAAAAAGTATAAATAAACAAATGTAAATTAGATAAATGTAAATCAAAAGAATAACAAGAGCCTATCTCTCACCTAACAGATGTGGAAATTAAAGAAGAAAGTTGTGAGGACAGAGGCATCTCCATACATCAATGCCTGGAAAGGAAATAGTCTCAATCCTTGGAAGATAGAGCTTTAGAGAGATCTAAAATAACTAAAAATGTGTTTACATTTTCAACTCAGTGCCACAACTACTAAGATTTTCTTTTGACGACACACCTCTAAAAATATGGCGATAAGGAGATCACTCACTATCATTGAATAACATAGAAATGGACAGGTATGTTGGTGTATGCCTTTAATCTCTACACTTGGGAGATAAAAGGTGGTAGATCTCTGTGGGTTTGAGGCCAGGCTGGCAAGTTCTACCCTAGCCTACCCTAGAGCTGCATAGCAAAACCCTGTCTCAAAAAGAAATGAACTATGCTAAATGAACTATGCTTTGACCTGCAAGAGAGTATTGGAATGGATTATGGAGTGTCCACATGATGGGAATACCTTTATTTAGAAGGCTTGGAAAATAAAGTGTTAGGAAGTTGTTCAGTAGAGTGCTGTCTGTTAAAATTAATGATGTTTGTGGAAGGTTTAAGCATCCTGAAAAAGTATAACTTGTGAATATTTTCTCATACTTAGCAAATATTCTTTAAGGAATTCTTTATAGTTGTGTTTTCCTTTTTATAAAAGTCTTCCTGATTCACATACATTTCAGGCTATGCAAAATCTGCATTTTCTTTAGAACTGTAGACTATGATGTGCAAATAAAGAGCAGGCTGAGCTAACTTTTGGCAGCTTTCTCACCAAAACAAGTAAGTATCCTTCTGATGGAACCTCTCTGAGGTAACAGCTCCCAAGATCATCTGAGCGCAGAGGTAGCGGTGGGCCTTTAGTCACAAGACTCAGGCTCAGTTCCCAAATCCTACCTGGTGCTCAAGAATTTCTGCCTTCTGACAGCCCTGGGCTAATGCTGCTTCTAGCTTGACGACCTCTGCATTCAGTGTATGTCCAAACAGGGAAGGAACAAAATGCCAGTGCCTTTTATTTTCCACATAGAATTTTTTAGTTATTATCAGCAACTGCTGAGGCTTGACTATTTCATCAGAAGTGCCTTGTACAATTTGGGGGAGTGGCTTTGAGGACAAGTGAAGGAGCAGGGGCAGGGATGGGGCTCTGCTTGCCTCACACAGAAGTATAGTGTGGTGGCTCCTGGACTTAGAATATCCTGAGTAATTTATTTCTAACTGTTACCTACTCAGAGTCCATGATTCAGTGAGACTCTTCATTTCAACATCTGGTTTCTTCCTAACAGCTGAACACAGCTTTGCTTTTACAATATTATGAAGATATAGAATATGACATGTTCTTATAAAGTGGCATACAATTCATATCCTTAATGTCTGATTTGTGTCCATCTAGCATATGTTAAAGTCTTATTTGACATCTAGGAAACATCACTTTGGCTCATTAACATCAACCTATTCTTACATCCATTTATGAATTCATCGGTTTATTCCTACCATATTCCCTGTTAATTAAAACAATACATGAATTCACTTATTTTGATGCCAATGTCACTTTCAAGTGGCTAACAGCAAGTGTGACACAGACTCACATGAAGACTCTATGGCACTTTAAAATAACTTGACTGAGACAGAACAGGAGTTCTATACTTCCTTAAAAGACAGATGAATAATTATATTCCATATGATCTGATACAAACATTTACATCTGTTAAACATATATCTTTCAAGAAGTCTGGCACAACCAGATATGACTCAAAATAATTTTATTATTATATAATTACTTTACTTTTCTGGTACATATTGTATGCTATTATTTTCAAAAACACACCAAGTGAAATCATATTTATCTTAGATAAATACATGCTGCATATTTTCAATAACATGAGAAAAGTTATCACAATAATTTAAAAGCTACATATGGTTGAGAAAATGCCAAAGGAGGGAAACAGCCTTGATTTGGGTAGTGTGTTTCCTGAGCTACAACACACTCTTGCATTGCTACTGATATTCACACCTCCTTTAAAGCCACTAGCAATTCTTTGTCTAGATCTGTACTCTATAAAAGATAATTGTGTAAGGGGGCTACTAATTGACTTCTAACTCCTGACACACCATGTAAAAGAAATTCAGTTCTAAGCAACCCTCAGACCTCCACTGAAAGGTGAGAAGTCTATGCCAGCTATAGGGATCCTCCTCTAGTCTATTTTATGTATCTTCTGAATAATAAATGGAAGGACTGTATTTCCACAGTAGACATCCAGCTCAACACATTATCTTAGTTACTTCTTCTGCACTACATCTACTCTAATTCTTGGCTTGATGGTCAGGCGGCTTCCACAGGTTTTTGATTGGGAATGACTTGCTAAGTCTCAACTCTACATACACACAGCAACCCACAAGGGGAGTATTATTTAATTAGTTAAATATTTAATTTAAAATATTACATATTTTAAGCAACAAAAATAAAAACCTTTGATTATTCAATTAAATTGGTGTAATGACCTTGCAAGTGAAGCTGAAGCTTACCTTAACAGCACTTTCAAAAGTCACTTGGAATGTCTACTCTGACAGCATGCCTACTTAAATTGGAACTAGAGGGGGACAGATCAGAACTTTGTTCAAAGATGACACACAAATTCACAATGTTCCATTCTGCATTTGAAATCACCTGGGGAAATACCCATCATCAGAAGTATGATGGAAAAAAAAATGGGGTCTATGTATGTGAGAATATGGTTTAACTTTATAAAGCAAGGTGATCATGACCCTGGCTGCAATGTTCTTAGAACAGAAGACTGGTCTAAGTGACATAGGGCCCTTCAGAAGGACATAAATGATGTAATTCACTTACAGTTAAGTACCTACATTTGTAAGATCCAGTCAAAAAGTGTAAGGGTGGATGGTAGGGAAGGGGACGTTTTTGTTTGATTGTGTACAGAATGTCACAAAAAGGGGTCATTGCTGTCAATATCATTAATTTGTATCATAACACTGTACTTAAAATGAGTATTTTAACACAACTTGAAATAAATTTTCCTTAAAAAAAAAGAAATCACCTATGTGAATACAAATCTGAGTGATAATCTTCCAGTATGCTGACTAAAGAGGGGGATTCAGTATAGGGATTTTAAGTCCTTTGTGCTAACCTGTTGCAAGGTGGCTTAGGAACGCCTGTTTCATGCTACAATGTTACTTTCTTTTTCAACAGTGTTTACCATTTCTCTAAGAGGAGCAAAAGCATAATGAATGAGTCTACAAAAATCTAATATACTTTATCATTTTTTAAAAATGAAAACAAGAGGGAGAGCTGGGGAAATAGCTTAGTCCATATGTGTTTGCCATACATACCTAGGTGTAGAAAGCTGGGCACAGTAGTTGGTTCCTGTGATCCCATTGCTGGGGAGATGATGACAGGACACCTGAGGCTCTAACTAGTCTTTCTAGCTGAGTCAGTGAATTTACATTTTCCTTTTATTGACAAAGATACAGCTCAAAGAATATCTTTCCCAGTGTCCCTGAGCACCAATGTGATGGAAATCACACCATCCTGACCGCCGAACCTTTAATCATTCTAACAGTTCCTGCTTCTATGCCTGGGTTCATTCAAGGCTTGCCTAGCACCATGAGACTGACCTAATTATTGTCATTTTAAAAGTGAGAAAAGGTCCTCTTAGAGATACTTTATGAAGGTCACAGATTCAGCCTTCCGTGTTTGGATTCACTTCTCATCCATAACAGAGCTATTTCACCTCAGAGAAATATATTGAGGAAACCAAAATTAAATGTCACAAAAATAATGCAAAAAGGAGTGAAATCTTGAGGAAGATAAAGCACTAGGAAGCTACAGATAATTGAAGGTTAACTAGAGGCTTCTTTTGCCTTAACCTTTAAAGCTGAGACTCTTTTAGAATACATTGAAACACATTCTGGTTTATGTAAGTTTAGTGTAATGAGTACAATTAAATCTTTGAGTGCTTTAAAAAAAAATCCATCTAGTCTAGCCCTGTCTGAGTAGATTATACAGGAACTTGAGATTTTTAGAGGCCAGGACAAAAAGCTTAAATGTGGCTGCTTTGACCAAGTCCCTAATAGAAAATTACATAGTTTCTTTATTTAAAATAAACCTCAAAACACATGTGCTCTCTTGAGCCTCAAGGAAGTTGGTTTATAGAAGATAATTCCGCAGCCAAACAATTTTAAATAGACAAGTGTCCTTTTTCTACTTTCAGGTGTATCCAACCTGTACCCCACAGACTGCAGACACCTCAACATGGCTATGAAAACAGCCAATTTGAAATTGTAAACTTGCTTTAAACATTGAGATGCTTCTTTTTATGTGATATGCTTCTGTAACTTGATTGCATGGTTCATGCTCTTGGTTCTCAAGTATGACCTTTGTAGATGAGTGCTGTGTCATAGGGTCTAAAGGTTAGAGATGTCTGAAATGACTATTTTGTATCAAAGAAAAGGTGAGTTCATGATTCAGAAGAATTAATGTCCCCATATATCCTCAATTGAGAAGGCACAGGTTTCTTAATTATTAGAAGACTCTGGTTTCTGTGACTCTCTTAAAACTCTGACCAGTTAGCTTCTCTGGTCCAGACTGATACAAAACAGCCTTCCCTTTATACCTGCTCTGCCTTCACTGTGTTCCTTGATGGGCACTTGCTTAAACAAACAGCTGAATAGCATGAAATGGAATAGAATTTAGAAAAACTCAGAGAGACAAGGGTCAGAAGTGTCTACTCAAGTATTTCAGATGTCTTGTTTCCAGTCACCACCAATATTAGCAAAATAGCTGCAGAAATAAATTCCTTTGGTCTTAAGTAGGACTAGTCATTTTTTTCAAATAGAGGCTAAACTATTTGCCAGAGTATAGCTTACAAATCCAGTCTGCCTTTCACAGTTCATGAAACAGAATGTCTCTCTAGATTTCATTCCTACCAAAGCCTCTGTCTAGACAGTATATTGAGGGAGTGTTGATCACCCTAGGCTAAACTATAAAGATAGCTAAATTTTAGTTATAATATTGAATTAGTTGTATTTGCCGTGTAAATTCTCCATCAGAGATATTGTATTCTTTAGCTTAAAAATATTTAAAGTTGAAAATTAGCAGGATGCATAAGACTGTTTTGCATATGCTTGTTGGCAAAGTTCTAAATCTGTAGGGGAATTTTATTTTCGAATACTTAAAAAGTTATTTTTTCCTCTACAGGGAGAGAAAGAGTAAGTGAGCCATGAAGGAAGTGGCTATTTATTGATTTCTTCCTTAATGTATATACAACCAATTTGAATAAGTCATCTTATGGTGCTAGATATAAAATAAAATTCATATGTACATTCCTAAAAATATTCATGTTGCAGATAGACTTGATTATAAAATCACTTCTACTCTGTTTACTCAGAATTCTCCCTATGAGCTGCATTTGAATAGTCTTATAAAACTAACCCTTTATCTGGAAGAATGTAGTGGTTGGAAGTAACATGTCAAGAACAATGTGCTTGCCCCTTATGCTAGACTGATGATTCCTTTGTAGAAGCTATTTTATGAGAATATAAGCAAGAATCCTGAGAACCTAGGTCATAATAATAACCTAGGTCCAGAGAGAGAGTTATGCAGTGATACCAGACCACTTGGCTGCCCAAACTGAGTCAAGGAGCTGCCTCAGTTAGTGTGAAAACTGATCTTAAGTTCTAACACAAATATTTTTAAAGCACATATTTTGGGGGATTTCCCTCTTCCTTTTTCATAGCACTCGGGTGTTCTCTCAATTGGACTTAACCTTTTCATTTGTCTCTTATTATAAATTTAAACACTTGTGAATGAGATGTCAATTGATCTAGCCAGGAGATCTATAGCCAGGCACTAAATTCCAGCAGCTGAATCAGATTTATGATCCTCTTTTTAAACATATTCTCTCTGCTTCTTGGAAGCCATGAGGTGGGCACTTTCCTTCACCACATGCTCCTTTGGTCAAGAAATTCTCACCGTGACATTTTTTACCGTCTCAGGCACAAAGGAATGAAGCTGACCAATCATGAGACAGAACTTTTGAAACCACAAGTCAAAATAAATTTCTCCTTTTAAGTTGTTTGTCTTTGGTATTTTATCACAGGCAGGAAAAACTGAATAACATTGTCAAGTTGTAAGAAGTTAAAAAATGTATATAAACATCAAACTTACATTTTTCCAAAGAGAAGATATGGATCTATGCTTGCATTATTTACATCATTTGGAGAGTTCAATGTTGCCTCTATCACTACATTTATAAACTGGTATCAGGTATCCTGTGCTCCCAAATGTCTAATCCTACCAACACAGTCAATACTCTGACACTTGCAGAAATGATAACAGGAAGTTCCCTAGCCTGACGTAGTTTAACTTCCGAAATTCTTGTCCCTCACCTAAGTGAGTCTGAAGCAGCACCATTCTTGCTTTCTTCTATCTTTTCTCTTCAATCACCCACCAAAGTTATTGTTTCATGGATTCTTTAACCATGAATCACACAATTCAACAGAGATGGAATATTCTTTGCAGGAGATGTGGCTAAGTTGGTAAAGTGTTTGCCTAGCACAGGTGAAATCTGGGTCCTATTGAGGCAACAGGATCAGAGGTCATTATCATTCTTAATCACATATAGTGTTTGACACCAGCCTGGTGATCTGTGAAAGAAAAAGAAAGGAAGAAAGGGGGAAGGAAGGAAAGTTACAATTTTTCATGAAGTGGTTTCAACAGTTTTGAAACTCAGTGTCTTTCCAAGTCTGTAGCTTGGTCTGTACATCAGAGCCTTCTTCTATCTTTAACATTTGTCACTAGAGTGATCTTTATTCTGGACACAATTTTGGAAAGAAGAGACACTGAAGCTTGACAAATGGAACTGGAGCTAGAGAAATAGTGAAAGCTTTGTGTCTAAAGTTTGATGTCCACTATCCAGGTGACTGGCATTTGCTTTAAGGTTGCTTCTTCAGTGCTGTCGAAAGACATAAAACTTTTTCTTCTATCAACTTAGGAAAGCCATATGGTTTGCCAAATGGTGAATTGCATTGAGACCTTGAGAGAGTTGTGTCACTAAGGTAACCTTTGGCTACTGTAGCTGAATACCAGAACGTGGGTGGGTTGAAAAACAAATAAATATGTTTCAACTCTGAGATACCATCTTACTCTGTCAGAATGGCTAAAGTCAAAAATACCAATGACAGTTTATGCTGGAGAGGATGTGGAGAAAGAGGAACACTCCTCCACTGCTGGTGGGAGTGCCAACTTGTACAGCCACTGTGGAAATCAGTATGGCGACTCCTCAAGAAAATGGGAATAAATCTACCTCAAGATCCAGCAATTCCACTCCTAGGCATATATCCAAAAGAAGCACATTCAAACAACAAGGACATATGTTCAACCATGTTCATAGCAACACTATTTGTAATAGTCAGAAACTGGAAGCAGCCTAGATGCCCCTCAACTGAAGAATGGATACAGAAAATGTGGTACATTTACACAATGAAGTACTACTCAGCAGAAAAAAACAATGGAATCTTGAAATTTGCAGGAAAATGGATGGAACTCCAAGAAACCATTCTGAGCAAGGTAACCCAATCACAAAAAGACAAACATGATATGTACTCACTCATATGTGGACCTGCTTTATGATACATAGTAGTGACTGTGCTTTATCAGAGCTGTTTTTAATGATGTTGCTCAGAATGGTTTCCTTCCAGATGATGATTGAGAAGCTAATTTAAAAAAAAAAATGGTGCCAGGTACCACAAGAGTAACAGAACTGTGCTGTTTTTCTGGGATTTTGTTTTTTACTTTTTTTTTTAAATGGAGAGTGCTGGATGTCTCTATAATTTTGTTCAAATGACTGCACAACCTAGAAAAGCTGTTGCTGCTATTGATGCATAACATACTGCCATTATTGGTATATATATTATATATATATATATATATATATATATATAATTTGAATTTTTGGAAACTTTAGCTGTGCTGTCAACTTTGGAAAAAAGTATCCCAGTTTACCGTGTTGAGTTGGCATTGTACAAAAATTAACAGCCATATTGGTCTAGAAATGTTGAACTCAATTTTTTTCCATTTGTACAGGGGTAACACACTGTATTAAATATGTAAGGTCTTTAAAAAAAGAAGGGATTTTGAGAGCCCAGCCCATCTGAAGGGATGCTCTCTTGACTTGGACACATGGGGAAGGGCCTAGGCCTGGCCCAGAATGATGTGGTAGACTTTGGGGAGCCCCTTTTGAGGGCCTTACCCTGTCTGGGGAGTGGAGGGGGGATGGCTAGGGGCAGGTGGGATGTTGTGGGGGAGGGGAGGGAGAGGGAGGAGGGAGAAGGGATTGACATCTGAAGCAAGCTTGTTCCTAATTTGAACTAATAAAATAAAATAAAATAAAAAATAAATACATATGTTTCACAGCCCTTGGACCTCCAGATCAAACAGACTATTTTATGATGGGGACAACCTTCATCTTCCTGGTTGGCATATGGGCTTCTTGTCATGTCCTTGCTTCATGACAGGGGAAGCAAGACCAAGATGTTGTTATGCTTCTCTTAAGAACTTCAATATTGTCCTCGGAGCTCTGCTATATAACCAGACACTTCCCAAAGGCCTTGCTTCCTAACATCACCACATTCAGTTCAACATACAGAAGTCAGGGAGAAACGAACTCAGGGCAAGGCAATCTAGAAAGCTGAATGTCAAGGGACAGTCTTCACCAAAAAGGAAAAAAAATAGCCAAGATACACATATGTTCTCACCTTGGCAGAGCACTGGGTATATGACATACAAATGGGTATAAAGATATCAAGTAGGGGCTGAGTGATGGCTCACTGATTAAGAGCCCTGGCTGTTCTAGATGACCCAGGTTCAATTCCCAGTGCCCAAATCATGGCTCACAACTGTCTGTAGCTCCAGTTGCTGTAGCTGCAACCTCTTTTTTCTGGTCTATATGGGTACTGCACACACTTGGTACACAGACATGCATATAGGCAAAACACCCATACAATGAAATTAAATTTTAAAAAGTGATAGTAACTAAATATGAATGAATTCTTAAAGTGTGGCCAAGCATGTCCATGAGAGTATGTAACAGAAGCAGACACACGAGAGGTCACATCACTCATATTTTCCATTGCTTGGGCCTCTACCCAATGCTGATTGGAATGATGTCAGTGACAAGTCAAACCCTCAAACTTCAGGGCATAGTTATACAGGAAGAGATTGGCAGACATTACCAGCCAGGTCAAAGCTAGGCCTATATTTCTGTGTTGTTCTCCGCTACAAGTTTAAAGCCTTTATCTTCTGAGTACAAGTAATGAGCTCTCATCCCAAAGGTTTCAATAAAGAAGACTTGCTTCTGATTCAAGAGTTGAGAAAAGACTCTTTTCCAGAGAACACAGCCAAGTACCCATCCTTAATGGGCTGGGCATAGAAAAGCAAACCTTTGTCTTTTGAGGCACAATAGGTGGAACGTTTTTGTTCTATAGTTCTAGTGACTAAGAAGTCCAAGGACAAGGCCTCAGCAGATTCAATGTCAGATGTGGGCCCTGCACTAGGACTGTAGATGGCCATGTTCTTTCTGTGGTCTCACAGTCAATACCCCTCTGGAGTCTGTTTTATAAAGACATAAATCTGTCCATGAAGATTTTACTCCCCCCAAACCACTTCTTTGTATATCATTGTGGGTTGGATTAAGTTTCAATATATGTATTTGGAGCAAGGAACAAAAACGTTCCACCTATTGTGATGCAGGTGCATTATTCTCATAGTAAGAGCCTGTCTAAAAAACAAAAGTCAGAGGGGGTGACAAATGAAGGACGAGAAGAAAAAGGGAGAGAAAGGAGATGAGTGTTGAGGGGAGAAGATAAGAGGAGGAGAGGAGAAGAGAGAAGAGTTGAGGAGAGAGGAGAAGGGAGGAGAGGAGTGTAAAGCAGAGGCCAGAGTGTCACATTCAGGAGCTGAGAATTGTGTGTGCAGAATGAAGCTGTGTCTAAAAGTCAACTGCACATACCTGTGAAAAGGAATAGGCATGAGAAATCAGATTTTCTCATGGGGCTTCTCAGCAGGTGATATGCTACTGAGAAAATAGTTGGTTAATTAGAAACAGAGTAAAAAGGATGATGAGAAAAGGGGGACAATGGGGTAGAAGAGAAGAGCAAAGACAAATGGACAGAGGATATAGTTAAAGAGATATTCCATAGGGATTTTTAGTAAAGAATTCATTGAAGATTATTCTAGAAAACAGACATACTTAGCAGTGATAAACCTAAAACAGAATGTGGAAATTCATGAAAGAAAAACAGAACAATTAAAAATAGAAATAAGTAAATATACAATTACACTGTGGGGACTTCAATAGTTCTTTCTCAAAAAACAAGAGATTGATTGAATATCAATTGATTGAATACTATAGACCTGAACAGCATACTTAAGCCATGCTTGTCCTATCTAGGATAGCTTCATATCAACAGAATCCAGCCTTTCAAAGCACATGACAACATTAAGAAGGCTCGTGTTATGTCTCATAAAAATAACCTGAGTTTAAACAAATTGAAAACAGACACAGTACATACTCTGACCACAATACTTCCAACCTGGTAGTCATAGCAAGATATTTAGGAAATATCCAAATATTAGAGAATAAACATTATATCCAGTAAATGAGAAATGAAACTCATAGAAAAGTAGCAAATATTTTGTATTAAATATAAAGTACAAAATGTCTTAGACACACATTTAACAATGCTTAGCAGAAAATTTTTATCCACAGATAACCGCATCGAATAAATAAGTATTTTAGTTTATTTAATTTTTTAGATGTACTTAGTTTGTGTAGGGGGAGGGGAGTGTATGTGTGCCACGGGCATGCATGTGGAAGTCAGAGGATCACATCAAGGAGTCAGTTCTTCCCTTCCACCATCTGGGACTTGGGGAATGAACTTAGCACTTGTGACAAGCACCCCCATGCAGCCTTCTTACATGGCCAGAAAACCGTATATATCTTACACCAATCTCCAGAATGAAAAGGAGGGAAACACATTAAAAGTCACACGGATGTAAGAAAGGATAACAATAAAGACAGGAGAGGAAATAAATGAATCTGAAAACACCAACGGTAACAAGAACGATGCAGCCTATAGCTGAAGCCTATACCCTGAAAGGTAAGTTAAAGCCCAGAGTATTTAATAATCTCCCCAAGTCATCAACAGATGGAGAAGAAAGAATAAAACATTTAAATAGCCTATGTTATAAAAGGAAATCATGGCAATACACATTCATCAAAATATGCCAACAGTAGAAAAAGGGATGTTATAAATAACCTTAGGCCAGCAAGTCTGAAAAAAAAAAAAGAGCTACAAACTGCTAAAACATTCTTGAGAAGAAATTAATAAGCAGCATAATCTAAGTCTATGGAAGGAACTGAATTAAGAATTAAGCAAAAGGTTGTCAGATGCTTTCACTAGTAAATTCTACTAAAATTGAAGAAAACAATAATCCAAAGTTGATCAACTTCTTCCTAATATGAAAAGCTGGGAAATGTTTTCTCACTTTGTGAGGCAACATTGATGTGATACCAAAATGTGATAACTTCAAACTATTATGGCTTTTAAATATTTAATTATTAGAAATGTAAAACAGAAATGTGACCAAAACCCAATATGATTAACACTTTTAAAAGTCAAGCAAGTCTAACTACAACAAAGAAAACACTACTAAACTTTGATATTGTGCCTGTTGTCACTGATCTTTGACTGACAATATTCCAGAGTGTGTAAAAAGACATCATGTCCTATATCATGCTAACATATATAGTATAAGCAGGCTACATTAAAAAGACAAACATCTGGACACATCTTCATACAACTGCAGGATGTGAAAGATGATTTCACAATAGCATTGGAGGGAAGGCACCAACTCTTTAGGAAGCTTGTCTGCAAAATGAAGGAAAAGGTTCCATAGACAAAGATTTGGTAAAGAATCCATTTTCTTGTTTTGGATGAGAATAAAATTGAATGTGCTGTAGGCAGCCAAGAAATTACTACAGATGTCAGAGGCAATGTGATGAAGCAAGTTTATGGAAAGAAGCTTAATGGAGACCTTCAATGGAGGAAGCATCTGACACTGCTGGACTGGTGTCTCTCAGTATCATGAAGGCAGATTAGTGTGTGTGGGCAGAGAAGATGGGTAATTAGGCTAGTTTTTATTAACTATTGAGAGAGGACCACTGACCCTCAAAACTTTGACTAAACAAACAAACAAACACAATAAATGACTGGAGAGATGGCTTAATAATTAGGAACACTTGCTGTTCTTCCAGATGTCCTGGGTTCATTTCTCAACATCCACAAGGCAGCTCACAACTACCTTTAACTCTAGTTGCCAGGAATTTGATGGCCTCTTCTCCATCACGTGGTTCATGTACACACACTCAGATAAACATACATATCTAAACATAAAACAAAATAAATGCACTTTTGTGTGTTTATATAAGGGTACCTCGTGTGTGTGTGTGTGTGGGGGGGTACCAGCAGAGGCCAAAAAAGGGTCAGATTCCCTGGATCTGAAGTTACTGGCAGGTGTGAACTGCTCTGCATGGATTCTGGGAACTGAACTCCTTTCCTCTAGCAGAGAAGAAGCAAATTTATTCCCTGAGCATCTCTTCAAAGCTTTGATTTTAAATGTCCCTTGAATGTTGTAAAGTAAATTCTGGGGATTGGAAAAAAACGGGAAAGTTGATGAATGACAGTTGCATCGTAATATAATAATAAGACAATAATAGTAAAGCTGCTAAGTAACAATTGTGTAATAATACAATAGTAAAAATAACAACAGGAGCTCCATTCTTAAAAGAAAGAAGGCCCAAGGCAGATGGGTAGACTTCATCTCATCTGACATGCATCGGAGCTGTAAGTGGAGAAACAAATCTTCGTAAGTTTGAAGTATGGATTTCCGAGGAAAAGTAAATATTCTGTGTGGGTCACCAAAACATCAGGTCTTAAAGCCACTCCATCTGGATAGATGAGGCACTTAGAACTAAAATATATTGCTACAAATTTTCCAGAACTCAGCTGTGTTTTTATTTTTGTTTCCTTTCTCCAGATAATCTAATTGCTTTTTCAGATTTTTCCAAAAGGAGGATGACACATGGATATGACATAGTGAGGTAAGACTTCAAAGTATGAGTGGGTGTGAGGTGGGAAAATACTGCCATGCTAACAAAACAAATCAGTTGGAGCTTCACATATCACTTTTAAAAACAGTCATGTCTGTTTCTCTCAATCATTTATTGCTGAAAATGAAGTCGCTCAGTGTTTGAAGTGTCTGAGAAGCAGTGAAGACTCCCTTCAGATTCTCCATGGCCTAAAATTAATTGGTTCAGTTGATGTTGGAGGGTTGTCTAGGGACTTCTGATAAATGCTATTTAAAAACCATGGAGTGATAGTTTTTGAAGTGCGAGGAAGATATGCCTATTAGTACAAGCTGGTCCATTGGCAGCATTTATAATTTGGTCAAGCTCATTCTAGAAATAACCGTTCCCATGAAAAATTGCATGGAATTTCCATTTCCAACCAAATGAGTGTGAGGGAGAACAAATATGTAGAGGAGAATATTGGTTGGCAGAAATGCAACTTTTGAGGTGAGAACATAAACTTTAGTAAATCTACTTTTCCTTAAATACACAAAATAAGTACAGGTCTGGTCCTCTAGCCCCAGAGACACTTGTAAAAAGGGATATACCCTTAAGGTCATATGACCTTTCCTGGAATGTTTGACAAAGCAAGTCTTTTGTCCTCAACCCTAATACCAATGAGAGGCTGAAAATTCCACAAACCTGGGGACAAAAAAAAAATAATTGGAAGGCTTGTAACTGCCTTCTCATTAACAGTTGGGGTGTGTGATACCATGTATCTGAAATCTGAACAGTCCTTTAGAGTTTAACTGTCACTGCCTCAGCCTGGGTGGCTTGGTGTCAGTGGAAAGGCAGTAACAAGTACCTTGGGTGCTCACCTTAGCTTAGCACTAGAGTTTTGTGCCAAGGTGACCAAACTACCTTAGTAAGGTCTTCACCTGTTCTTTGATTAAACAGAATGCCCAACTTCCCCCATCCAAGAGCTACTGTGTGAACCATTTGTGTACATGAATGGCAAGTCCCATTACTTTATCTGGCCCCAAGAGCAAGCACAGGTCAAATGAGCTGAAGAAGTCAAAGTCAAAGGAGAGCATGAAACATTCCCTTTGGTTCCATTGGGAAAGCCTTGCCATCATCAGAGACGTTTTAATCCATCTGCTGCTTTTAGAGAGTTTTTGAGCAAATACTATGTATCCTTTCACAGAATATAGTTTCTGATTTTATGACTTGCTGGAATTCATTGAACTGCATTTGTTAAATGTGACTGATCATTATGATGCTCAGAGGTTGAGGGTGACTGTCTTCAAACAGCTTATCCACTGAGATGAAGAGAGTTGCAGGTCTTGTTCATCATACCCTCATATTCCGGGTGGCAGTGAAGCAAGTAGGATCAGGCAGGCTTGGTAATGATGCAGGTAGCCAGGAAATAAAAAAGCCTTGTTGGATTTTTTTCCCTAACAAAAAAGTTGGGGATCTGTCATCAAATTTTGATGATGCTAATACGTTTTAGCCCCTTCCTCAAATTATTTCCTTTTTTGATTTATTTCTCATTGATTACTGTTATTCAAAATGTCAGTCAGTGGAGCTTGTGAAGATACCATAAAAAAAATAGAGCCTTTCACCTTGTCATTGTGTACATAGGAGATATATAAAGAAAACCTTGTCTTGTTTTCTTCTTATAGAGATGCTTGCTGTAAGGAGACACAATCATGAACACATTTCTGTGGCAAGCAATTGTTGAAGTGAAATAGCTAAGGGATATAAGTGTGTGCTTCAGTGTCGCATGGCAGAAACATATCATGAGGATATGAGATGAGCCCTTGTCATTACTGAAGATCATAGCCAAGACTGACATCACAGAGTTTGAGCATACTTTGGGTGTTGAAGAGGACTCAGAAACAAACAAACAAATAAACAAAACTCCTTAGGCTCGGTTTTTAGGATTTTATGTTAAAAGAATGTTTGATTCTAATAAGCTGTCATTGTATAGGAGCTATGTGTCTACAGTATTCTAAGGCACTTCATGGTATAAAATGTACAAATTCTGCCCTAACTTGTGGAGGTCCGGAAGAGCCTATGGTCTGAGTCCTGCTGTCCTTGTGGTACAAAGACAGATGTCAGATTTCATCCTCAGTTTGGGCAGCAACTTCACTGACATTCTGTTGATGTGATCAAATATGACCAAGGCAACTTTTAGGATAGTAGTCATTTGGTCTTATGGTTCCAGGGGGAGAGTCAATAATGGTAGAGGAGGCATGGTAGCAGGAGGCGTGAGCATAAAGCTGAGAGATCCTACCTTCAATTTCAAGCACAAAGCAGGAAGAGCAAACTTGGAATGGGTCTAGACTATGAACTCTCATACCTCACCCACAATGACATACTTCCTTCAGCAAGTCTACACCACCTCCCAAAACTGTGCCACCAAGTGGGGATCATATGTTAAAATACCAGAGCCTATGGAAAACATTCTCATTCAAATCACCATAATAACCATACAAAAAAGTGTCTACATAGAAGCTATAGTACAAACAAAGGCAAATAGACATATAGGACCCCAAAGGATAAGAGATGCATCTCAGGAACATAAAGACTTGATACAGGGAATGCAATCTCTGTGAGGGAGAAAGGAGCTTGAACTTTATGTGCAGAGTTTCTATGACAGGTTCATCTAGAATAAAACTTTCCCTACTCCCTTTTGCTACCACCCATCTCTCACTTCTTAAGAGACTAGTTTTGTGGGTCCATTTTCTAGAGTGCCTCAAATATCCCATCTCAGTATCACCATTACTTCCAAGATTTTTTTAATCTCACAATATCTCTTTTTCAGTTTATTTCTTCTGCCTTACTGATACACACACTCAATTTTCTCAGGTAAGTGAAAAGTGAAATGTATAAATATTTGTGTTCTAGCTTTTTCTGTGTTGACGTGATACATTTCTTTAAAATACAAGTTCAAGGGAGCAGAGGTTATAGGCTTGCAATTCTAGTTTATAGTCCTTTATTGCAGGAAAGTCAGGGCAGGAACTTGAAGCATCCAGTCAAATCACATCTACAGTCATGAGCAGAGAAAAATAAATGAATGCAAGATAGTGTTCACCTTGATTTATCTATTCTTAAACTGTACAGGGCCTAAAACCAGGAACTACTGCTGCCCATTTTCAGGCTGGATCTTCCACATCTGTTTAGATAATCAAGATGGTCCCTTACAGACATGCCAAGAGGTCAACCTGATCTAGCCAATCCCTCACTGAGAACTCTTTGCCCCAGAAGTGGGGTCAGTTTTACAACTAAAACTAACCATCACAATTTTCAAGCTTAAAAATGTCTCTTCTCAAAACAAAAATGATGAATATGTGTGATATAACATGTTAATTGGTTTAATTTAGCCATGCCATTGTGAACATATTGTATTGTATATCATAATTGTGCATGACTTTATTTATGAGCTAAATAAATGAATGAAAAAAAAAAAAAGAAGGGACTTTGAGAGCCCATCCCACGTGAAGGGATGCTCTCATCCAGGACACATGGGGGAGGGCCTAGGCCTGGCCCAGGATGATGTTGTGGAATTTGGGGAGCCCCCGTGGAGGGCTCTACCCTCTATGGGGAGTGGAGGGGGGAAGGGGATGGTGGGGATTGGGGGGAGGGGGAGAGGGAGAAGGGATTGACATGTGAAATTATAATTTGTAAAAATTAAATAAAAAATTTAAAAAAATGTCTCTTGGATGTCATCGAAGGTCAATTTTTCAGTTAGGTCTCAAAAATGCTGTTGAAAGAATGTCTTCTATGTGAATGAAAATTTTAAATTATCAATATACAATGTTGCTACAGTAAAAATGTATGAGAGTAGTTAGTTCTTTTGTTATGGATGCATTAGTTTGGGTGGAAGGATTGGGAGGCACTTGGATCAGCTGTATAAAAGAATATATTTAGTTAGGCTTGATTGTGCTTTTAAACTTCTAGTTTCTCTGACATTTCCCCTTTGTTCTTTAGCTTCATGAAGAGATTCTAGCCTCATTAGAATTTCAACTAGTTTCTTACCCATCTTGTCCACGAGTCCAATTGCATTTCCCTTCCAGATATATATCTATATCTCTTCCTTCTTTCACTGCAACATGATCTCATGGCTTACTTCATTATTTAGGGTTGACACTTTAAAAACAACAACTTCTCTTTCTCTGTGTTATCAGCAGAAATGAAATTTACCATCTTGAGTCAGAACTTCAGGGTAATTTAAATTAATAAATGAGCAAGGGGATATTGCAGAGTCACTTACTTCCTTTAAAAGTCATTTGTGAGTCTGTTAATAGTTCATGCCATCAATCCTACCTACCTGATTTTGATCCCTGAGATCTACATGGTAGAAAAGGAAACCAAGCCACACAATATGTCCTCTGAATTCTATTTGAGTGCTGTGGCACATGCATACACATAAAGACACACAGACATAAACACACACAGCACATTCATACACATAAATAAAACAATAGAAATTAGAAAACAAATTGTCACATTATCATGACATAAAGTATGCTTTGGATTCCTTGCCCTCCTAATACATTTTGTTAAGCATTTTGGTTCTGGTCAATCCACAATGAATGCAGATTACATAAGATGGTTTGGGCCTGATACTTGGTATTTTTTTTTTCATCATCCAGATCAGGAGTTTTTAATTTCCCAGAGACAATCAGATAAAAGCTATTGACCAGATACTCACTAGAATAATCTAAGTTTCTGAATCTCAGTCAATTCTTCAATAGAGATGAATGCCTGATGCCTTTGATGATTGGCTCCACAGAACTGAAAGAACTTCAAAAACCCACATTCATCAATCATGCATGGCAGCTCTGAAGAATTTAACAAGTTCTGAGAATCTATGCACCTTGAAATTTTCAAGTGCTATTTAAAAGAGCTCACTGGGATGTGATTAATGGGGAACTTGGAGCCTTGTGCATAATTTAGGAGCAATTACAGTTCATGAAAATAATAAGATAACTTTTGAAATTCAAACAAAAAAATCCTTGAAAAACAATTAATCACTGGCAATTACTGAGTTAAAATATGTAACTTACTATTTGAAGTCCTCCCACATAATCTTGCACTCAGTTCTAACTTAGCTCATAAATGAAATCAAAATTGGGGATATACCAGCATTAAAGACCCAAAATATCATAAAACACGTGAAGCTTTTGGTATTTTTTTAATATGTAACTTTCCACATTCAGAGGTTACCCAGCAGTGCTTTAAAAACTTGAGATTTTTGATATCTAAAATGATTGTTGGACAAATGTAATTTTATACAACTTTTAAATAAATTTGAAAAGTCTGCAGTAAAAATCCTTCTTATTTCTTCAAGTATTTATAATGCTTCAGAAACTATATTTTGTTGCTGGGTCCTAATGATTCCTTCGGAGGAGGGGGTGAAAAGGCACAAAGTCAACAACACAGACCTTGGCAGTCAGGTGAAAGGAAAACAGCAAGCTCATTTATTTAGCAATGGGTAGAAACTTATGCACCCTCCCACATCCATTCTGATCCATTAACATTGCATAGTTTCCCTTCTTTGGCTATGCAAGACAGCAACTGTCAAACTCCAAGTTGGCTCAACTCTTGGCCTGGTAGGCCTTATGTTCCTACAATATTTCATTTCCATTGCACTAAAAAGTGACCAATGTGCTAATTACAAAGGCTTGCTATGTCCCATTACTGCATTTTAGAGTTAGCCTGTACAGTTACCACTGCATTTAAAAATCATAAAAATGTTAACAGGCTTCTCATTAAATTCAAACTAGGTCTCCATCCTTGTTTAGTTCAAATAAGTATAAATTTGCAACACCTAACAGTTGTTTTGAAGTCATCTCTTACACAAACACTCATTAAGACTGTGAAATGACACAATTTAGTGGCAAGTTAAAAATTTAAAGCACTTTCAGAAGGTTTGTGCAACAAAGAGGCAGCACTTATCTCCCTTTTAAAAGTCAGTTTTATGAGGCTAGAGAGATGGCTCAAAGAGAGCATACAGTACTCCTCTAAAGGACCTAACATCGTCTAACACCCACGTTGGCAAAGCTCACAACTGCCTACAATCCCATCTCTTGATATCTAACATTTTTTTTTCTGGACTCCATGAGACCTGCACTGCTATGTTCATACTTAGATAGAGACACACACTGTAGTTTTTTTTTTTTTTTTCTCTCCTTAGGGACCTGCCACCCAGCTCCCAAATAAATAAATACACAGACACTTATTCTTACTCATGAATGTTCTGCCTTAGCCTGGCTTGTTTCTAGCCAGCTTTTATAACTTAAATTATCCCATTTCTCTTTAACCACAGGTTGCTCTCTGGGCTTTTTATCTTTCTTTATTCTATATATATTTCTTTCCTTCATACTCCATGGCTGGCTGTGCCACTGGGTGACTGGGCCCTGAGATCCTCCTTTTCTTTTCTTGCTCTTATATGACTTCCCGAGATATTTCCTTCTATTTATTCTCTCTGCCTAGCAGCCCTGCCTATTTCTCTCTCCTGCCCAGCTATTGGCCATTTAGCTCTTTATTAGACCAAACAGGTAGTTTTTTTTTTTTCTGTTTTTTGTTTTGTTTTGTTTTTCGAGACAGGGTTTCTCTGTGCAGCTTTAGAGCCTGTCCTGGCACTTGCTCTGGAGACCAGGCTGGTCTCGAATTTACAGAGATCTGCCTGTCTCTGCCTCCCGAGGGCTAGGATTAAAGGCATATGCCACCAACGCCTGGCCCCAAACAGGTTTTTTTATGCAGGCAAAGTAACACAGTTTTACGGAGTTAAATAAATGCAGCATAAAGGAATGCAACACATCTTTAAATCAGTAAAAAATACTTCACAGTATAAATGAATACAACACATCTTAAACTAATATTCCACAACAACAGACTTGTATACATAATTAAATATAAAATAAGTCTTTTAAAAAATCAGTTAAATGCTTGGTGGATTAAACACTTGTAGTGAAAGCATAAGGACTGAGTTCAAATGTCCAGTATTCACTTAAAATCTAGAAACGGTCATATTGTGGTGTTTTTAACTCCAGTGCTGTGGAGTTCAAATGGCTAGGAAAAAACACCAGCATGTGCCACCATATCAATTCCTCCAACTGCTGGATGGACTATTCTGCAAGTATTTGCATTGCCTGTTTGATCTAGAGTGCAGTTGCAATCTGAGTCTTCTTTATGGATGATCTGTTCATTAATGACAGTCAAGTTGGAAGTTTCTATTATGGTTTTGGAGCATCTCTATTCCTTAGGCTTATTAGCAATCACTTTAAAGACTTGGTTGCTACAATGTTACACACACACACACACACACACACACACACACACACACTTGTAATGTTCTTCTTATATCAACCCAGAGAACCTATACCCTTGTATAGCCTCTGAGGGCACAAACACACAAACACAGATTGTATGCAGACACAGACACACCCACAAATAAATTAAAATTAACTAAAATAAAAATGAAAAACATTGGTGAAAGAACTTAAATGTAACACAAATGGAAAGATTACACATGTTCATGGACTGAGAAAATTGATGCTATCCAAATGTCCACATGATCCAAAATGATTCGGCACAATCCCTATGAAAATAACAATAACTATTTTCTTAGTTTAAGCCAACTGCCCTTTTGACAAAGATGCAGTCTATACTCAGCAAAGAAAAAATGGAATGTACATGTAGTAAGTACCTGGTGGTGTAATATGGCATGAGGTGGGACCATAGCAGATCTCATAGCAGGCAAGGGACAAACAGGCCAGGCAGGCAGAGTTTAAGTGGGAAGGTTTATTAGTGGGGGGAGCGAAGGGAAGGGAGTGGGGAAAAGGGGGAGAGGAAAGAGAGAGAGAGAGACAGAGAGAGAGAGAGAGAGAGAGAGAGAGAGAGAGAGAGAGAGACTAGAAAAGTCCTGTTTGCCCCTTCAGAGGAACATTGGGAAAGAGCATAAGTGGGTGGATTTTTTCTCTTAAAGGGATCTTTGCACCTGCATTCAGGCTACATAGTGACATAGCAGTCATAGGACCCTAGGCTGGCCAACGTACTGCCTGAGTGCATACTGTCGGGGCACAGGGGGCAGGCCAGCAGAATGCCTGAATCCTAATACCAGGAAAGCTAGTGTTTCCACTACCATGGAAACAGCAAAACCATGAGGCTATCAACTCATAGTAGATGAATAATTTAAATGGACTACATAAAATTGTGAAACTATGAGCCAAACACATAATATCAGTCTGGGAAAGAATTTTTAAGAAAAGATCTTAAAAGAAAATAGTCAGCAAAACATAAAAAATGAAGGGATTAAATCAAGATTTAAAACTTCTGGATGACAAAGAAAACCAGAGTGAAGAGAATGGATGAAAATACTTATAAATGATAGTCCAGCAGCTTAAAACCCAAAGGCTGTGAGGAAACTCAAACAACTCAATAGCAAAACAAATAAATAATCCAATTAAAAATGAGCAAGGGGGGGGCGTTGGTGGTGCATGCCTTTAATCCCAGCACTCGGGAGGCAGAGGCAGGTGGATCTCTGTGAGTTCGAGGCCAGCCTGGTCTCCAGAGCGAGTGCCAGGATAGGCTCCAAAGCTACACAGAGAAACCCTGTCTTGAAAAACAAAAACAAAAAAACAAAAACAAAAAAATGAGCAAAAGGTCCAGGCAGACATCTCTTTAGAGAAAAGGGGGATGGAGTACTCACCCATAAAAAGCATGGACCTTGTTGTGTGAGAACACAGATAAGCCTGAGGTAAATGCTGTAAGAAACAACAGCTGGAAGGATGGATGGCGTGAGACCTCACTCATTCTTGTGTGTGTGTGTGTGTGTGTGTGTGTGTGTGTGTGTGTGTGTGTGTGTGGTGGGGGAGGGGGGTCAACAGCAGTGCGACTCACTGAGGTGGAGAATGCCCACTAGATACTGGAGACAGAAGGAAGGAAGAGAACTAGGGAGAGGGTGGTCAGAAGGTATAGTGTTTCAGTTAATAGAAGGAACATATTTTCTAATGGTTTAAAACAGATGAAAGTCTCATGACTGCATTGTGCATTTCAAATAAAGAAAAATTTGAATGTTCTCACAACAAAAAGATGGTAAGTGAAAACTTTCTACATCCCAATATGCTCTCTGCTGAGGCAGCAATCCAAATCAGAACAAATCAAACCAAATTAGAAAAAGTCCATGTTTAATGGATACAACACTCCCAGGTGGCCTTCCAGTCACCCACAGAGGAAACAGGAAAGAGAGACTAGAAAATCACACATCTTTTTGGGGGGTTGTTTAAATACCCTGTGGGAGTGGTCCTGAACATCCCTGGGGGAGGGGTCATCATTTGGCCTGCTTCTGAGATGCAGCAGGGTTTGGAAGGAGATAGGGGAAGGGGGCTTGGATGGAACTTCCAACATAACATTTCAGAGTGTTTGGGTATATGGATGCCAGGGGCTGGGGTGAAGCTTTGACTATAACAGTAAGTTTTTACAATATGCTAATTGCCCCGGTCTGACTGTTATATAAAGACGTATGTGTATTAAAACAGAGTATTATGCTCTATAACTACATACAGCTACTGTGTATCAGTAATCTTTTATGAACTCAAGGCAAGAAAAATGTAGAGTGGAGGAGGTATGAATGGAATGACTCCTTTGAGATTCCTGGGACACAGCTACAGAATTCATAAAAGAATTAAATGGAGAAGATGTGTCAAAGGCAGCATCCAGGAATATGATTTGCTGGTGGAATGCAAGGTATCTAACTCTTTCCTTGAAGACAGAAACAGAAAATAACAATTGAAAGAGCCAATTGTTTTTTCATCTCCGATACCAAAGAGTCTATTTTCATTAAATATTACAATTTGATGTCCTTAGTGGTAGGATTAAAAAGATGCAGAAAGCCACCTCCCAGGTTGAAACACTGATTTTCTCCTTAGCTCTTGGGACCTAAATCCTTAGTTCTTGTTTTCCTGAACATATATACTTCACTCATTTTTCCAATAATTTGAAGTCTTTATATTCCAAATATTTAGCACTTAAAATCCAATTTAGTGTTTGAGATGCTAACTGCACTTCCTCCAAGAAATGCTGTGGGATTTTGTTTGTTTCTCCTGCTTTGTTTTGACTTCCTGTGCAGAACCACCCCACCTGTGAGGACAGCTTCCTTTGTTTTGAGTCCCTACTGTTTTTTGGATTTTTGTCCCCTCCCTGAATATCTTTAAGGACTCATATCTGTTTTCCCTATGCCAAACAAGGGGTATTTTGTAGGTAAGAGGGCATTTTTTTCCTGGTAGATTTACATTGATTAGCTCCATAGTTAACACTGTAAAACCTGGGTAAATGCACAGATAAACATCAAAACAAACAAAACATCAACTGTCTCCAGGTTCAAATACGCTAGAGATCACTACAGAGAAAATAAGATTGTAAACATTGTAATTATAGGAAGTGGAGATTTTTGATTTTTAAGTGCTGATTCTTTCAGAATATGTTCATTTTAGTGTTGCAAATAGTCCCACTCTATTCGTTAAGTGGCTCCACTTAAAGTGAATCAGGGAAGCACTCAAGCAATTCAGAAACCATGCTTCATCCCCACTCTCTAGATCTAGAGAATGCAGTGGCAATGGCAGCTGTTTGCTATGATTTTATTGTTGCTCTTGGGTGGTACCCCTCGTGGAAACATAAAAACTACACGCATTTCCTAAAAACTGTAAAAATAGGGTAAAATGCTAGTAGAACAAAAATTCTCATGCCTAAGAGCTACATTATCAGCCTGCCAGTGGAATGACTGCTGATCTCTGAAATGAAGGACCTGTTAAATTCACATTTCATTATTAGTCTCAGATCACCAGTGCCCACACTGCCGACTGAAGTAGAGTGAAGGCAAATCAGAGGGGGTGTGGTGAAGGACACAGTTTCCTGGAATTCTCTGTGATATTTGATAATAGAAACATACATCCAGATTCAATTGTGGCTGAAACTGTGGTACTTAAAAAGTCAACCCATTAAAGGGCCTTAATCCTGAAACTGAAGCCAGGGTTAAGAAAGACAACACGATATGAATTATAAATAGAAAGTGTTATAAAGTCTCTTTAAGCCAGGTGGTGGTGATGTAAAACTTTAATTCCATCACTTGTGAGGCAGATGCAGGCAGATCTCTGAGTTCTAGGCCAGTCTGGTCTACAGAGCAAGGTTCAGGACAGACAATGCTATACGGAGAGGTCTTGTCTCCAAACAATAACAATGACAAACAAAACAAACAGTAACAAAAATCTTTCAAATTTAGAGACCTCAGGCAATTTTACTACTTCTAGTAGTAAACTTCTTTATAAAATGAAAAACAGAAAAGAATACTGGTTTCCATTAGTTGGGGAGACTACTTAGTAAGATCTCTATGCTTAAAGTATAAGGAACTGAGTTTGGATCCCTAACAAGATGTAGCAGGCCATCTTGAGAAGCAAAAGCGGTAGATGTCTGTGATTTCAAGGACAACCTTTTATATATGGAGTTTAAGGACAGCCAAGGCTACATAGTAATGCCCTGCCAACAAAGAAACAAAAGAACACCAATACTCTTCAAGTTATTCTATAAAATTTTTAAAAATGAAGGATCATTTTTCAAATTCTTTTTAACAAAACTAGTATTATCCTGATACCAAAACAGACAAAGGTCCAACAACAAAATTATATGTAAATATCTCTGTTGAACATGAGCATAACATTTTTCAATAATTACAAATGAAATTCAAGAATACATAAAAAATATTATCCATCATTACCAACTTGGCTTCATCTCAGAGACATGGGGATGTTTCTACAGAAGTAAATCAGCAAAAAATAATCCACCACATAAACTCAAGGGCTGAAATCACATGATCAACCCTTTAGATGCAGAAAACATATTTCACAAACATCCCTTAATGAAAAAAGTCCTTGAAACACTAGGTATTTTAGCTAGATACTGTGATAAAACCATGACCCAAAGCAACTTGGGGAAGAAAGGATTTCTTTCACTTCTACTTCCATATCAAATTTCATAGTTCAGCCTTGAAAGTAGTGAGGATACAGCAGTGAGCAAGAAAGGTGTACCAGTATCTTTATGAAGAGCCTCATGGAGGAGATAGATATATAGAAACACAACACGTGAAAGCACTTTAGTATGTGTTATGACCAGATCTCTATAGGAAAATAGCAGGTGTTAAGAAATGTATTAACATATTTGATGAAGAGGTCAAGAGAAGAACAGCCTTGCAACATAAGTGACAATTAAGTTGGAATCTGGTGGACATCAATCATTATTCCACCATAAGCCAGGGAAGATTATTTCAAGCAAAGACAGTGCATCTCCCAGGTTCAGAGGGAAGGATAGCATCATGCTGAGGAAGACTGAACATCGAGATATTCCCACGGGCCTGAAGCAAGAGCAGGAGGACTTCATCTAGAGAACCACAAGAAGCAGTGGTTATGCTTTAAACTGCAGGCACCAGGATTTAAGTTTTTGAACGTCACATTAGTCACTCAATTAATAAATGGGACCTCCTGAAACTAAGAAGCTTCTGTAAGGCAAAGGACACAGTCAACAAGACAAAACAGCAGCCCACAGAATGGGAAAAGATGTTCACCAACCCCATATCTGACAGAGGGCCGATCTCCAAAATTTACAAAGAACTCAAGAAGCTAGTCTCCAAAACACCAAATAATCCAATTTAAAAGTGGGGTACAGAACTAAATAGACAATTCTCAATAGAGGAATCTAAAATGGCTGAAAGGCACATAAGAAAGTGCTCAACATCCTTAGCCATCAGGGAAATGCGAATCAAAACAACTCTGAGATACCATCTTACTCCTATCAGAATGGCTAAAATCAAAAACACCAATGAAAACTTATGCTGGAGAGCATGTGGAGAAAGGAGAACACTACTCCACTGCTGGTGGGAGTACCAGCTTGTACAGCCACTTTGGAAATCAGTATGGTGATTCCTCAGGAAAATGGGAATCAGTCTACCACAAGATGCAATTCCACTCTTAGGCATATATCGAAAAGAATCATGTTCACACAACAAGGACATCTGTTCAACTATGTTCATAGCAGCATTATTTGTAATAGCCAGAACCTAGAAGCAACCTAGATTCCCCTCAACTGAAGAATGGATAAAGAAAATGTGGTACATTTACACAGTGAAGTACTACTCAGTGGAAAAAACAATGGAATCTTAAAATTTGCAGGGAAATGGATGGAACTAGAAGAAACCATTCTGAGCAAGGTAACCCAGTCACAAAAAAAGACAAACATGGTTTCAATCATATATGAATTTTACACATAGAGCAAAGGATTACCAGCCTACAATCCACACCACCAGAGAAGCTAGGCAACAAGGAGACTCTAAGAGTGAAATGCATGGTCCCCCAGAGAAGAGGAAAGGGACAAGATATCCTAAGCAAATTGGGAGCATGGGGGAGGGGAGAGGGAGCTAGGCAAATGAGAAGAGGAGAAGAGGAGGGGAGAGGAGGACATAAGGGAGAAGGAAGGTTGTGTAGGGGGAAGAATAGAGGAGAGCAAAATAAGGGATACCATCAGAGAGGGAGCCAGTATAGGTTTAAAGAGAAATCAGGCACTAGGGAAATGTCCAGATATCTACAAGAATGGCAGCAACTAACTATCTAAGCAACAGTGGAGAGACTACCTTACATGCCCTCCCCTGATAATGAGGTTGATGACTAACTTATATGCCATTCTAGAGCCTTCATCCAGCAGCAGATGGAAGTAGAAGCAGACACCCACAGCTAGTACATAGCATTTGACCAATTCAGACAAAATACTCTATTATTTACCTTTTCTTGATGAGTCCAAAGTATTATATCTAACTTATTTTTTATTTTAGACTGCATTATCAAATTATCTTTTAATGCCCTTTAAATCTATTATATTTAACACATCTTTAGTGAGATTTTTATTGAGTCTGGTAAATAAGGAAAGCTATAACTATACTATTTAGTCTTCAACTCCCTCAAATACCCAAGAAGGAAGTAATATTAACTGAGTAAACAGGAAGTGTGAGCAAGTGACTTCCAAAAAATAGGAGAAACGACAGATACAGCTGGCTACCTGGACAGTCACCCAAGGTTGCTCTGCAATGTTGGGGCATCCATATTCAGCCTATAGGCCTAGCATATCTGACAGACATTTCTATGAAGGAGGATATTCTGAAGGACAGCAACACCTTGTCTTGGCAAGGTTAGTAGTCACTCTTTTTGATGTCCTGTTTGTCCAATTTGGACAGCATACTGTCAGCAGTTGAGGCAAGGGAACTTTATTGCCCAGTGGCTTATCTTTACCACAAAGAAAGTAAACTCCATATGTAGTTTCTTTGATTCCCATCATCTTCTTGGACATAGATTGGTGCTGCCAGGAGCAGACATGTCTCATTGTCATAAAAAGGACCTATGTTTTTAAAATACGTTAAATGTCCTTTCCTTTCTCCCTTATTTTTTCCTTCTTCACCCTATCCTTCTTGTCTGCCTTCTTGCCTGCCTGCTTCCCTTTCTATCTCTCTTCGTTCATTTCTTAAATAGAAATTTTACACACACACACACACACACACACACACACACACACACACACACACCATTATAGTTAAGTATTTTTTTTAGTGCTTACTGTCTCATTGCCTGTCAATTTGATGGAAGAAGAGTCCAAGGGTTTTCAAGGACTGAGTTTTATGTTTTTAATGGACAGGGATTTAAAAACAATTTGAGATGTTTTAGAGTATCAATCCCCAACAGCATCAATTGCAAGCTTGGGATTCCTGGATGTTCAGATTTACACAGTGGGATAAAGTGACTGAAGGCTGCTGCCTGAACAGTGTGCCAGAAGGGAAGGGGTTGTTTCAGAACAGCCAATCTCACACAGAAGTATTAGTAGCTGCCGTGTCTACTGAATTTATTTACAACAGTAATGGTATTTTTAAAAATTAGATATATATTTTGTACTTGAAAATACTCCCTCATTTGCCTAATGTTGATAAACATTTAATGTGAGTCTAATAATTAGATGCTTACCACCTGGTCAAAGAGCTAGTAAATGCCAAAACTCTAGGGAGCCTTTAAGTAGAATTGAGACCCAAATCCCTCTTTTTTCCATTACTCTCTTTTCCTGTGTATCTCAGGTATTCTGGGACCAAAATTGCTTCTTTTATTCCCCCAAGTTACTCCTGCCCTCTTTCTAAAGTGGAGAGAATTTTCCCTATTTGAAAGGAATTGTTATGGAGTGATGCATAGCACTCAAGGGAGAGGGGGATTTCATGTTCTAGAAAATCATGGTCTACACAGCATGATCCTCTCTTAAGAGAAAAAATAGTGTTGCACTTCAAAACAGTTGTATCATTTGGTGTTTTGTAGCAGCCTCTATGCACTTTCTTCTGTCCCTATGTCAAAAATATCAAGGAGATAGAGATAAATAACAGAATAAAGTCATGTGTTTCTAGTTCTGTGGGCAGACTTATTTTTAGATCAAAATATCCTTTAATATGGCATTTGTTTATGTGAAAGCACAGGCTCATTAATTCATAGTTTATCTCCCTGTGTTACATATTAAATGTAATGAGGTAATATTATAGAAAAATCCAAGCCAAGAGTATTATCTAGTACAGAGTCAGCAAATACTCTTAAATTTTGTTAAAACATTGTTTTGCTGGGTGACATGGGAAAGATGTGAATAGAATATGTTCTTTGAAAATGTCTATACAGTAGTATTTCTCTTAATATTGTGGTAATTTCACACAGTAGAAACTAACTTAAACTAGTACAAATAACTTATCTAAGACCACAGAGCTAAGGAGAAGCAGAACTGGGGTGAACTCAGGAAATGTCTGCTTCTATGGGACACTTTCTACATTATGAGGCAGCCAAGACAACAGCAAGTAAGCAGTCAGTCCTTTCTTGGTTAGCAATGCCCTTATCTAAAGGCAACTGAAGTTTACAGTGCCTCAGTATGTTGCTTCTACTTAGTGTGTCCATAGCAGATCCTCCCATCACCCGCTGCTGGATCAACTAAGCCATTACAGAATGAGGCAGTCTGTAATTTCTGATCCAATCTCTTTATAATGAGCCCTTGGTCCTTGTGATTGCAAGATGAAATTCTCTTCAGTGGTCATGAACCCATCACACTAGAAAAGAAGTGGTGAAGGATAAAGTGCAAAGTCACAAAATACAGGCCTGTGGATATAGTTCTGGTGACAGAGTGAGCACCCAGCGTAGATATTTAAGGCCCTGAATTCTATCCCCAGAACTGCATGAACAGAGCACGGTAGTGATGTACCTCTGTAGTCCCAACACAGAGGAAGTAGAGACAGGATGATTGAGAATGAGAACATCAAGGTTATCTTTTACTATGTCTAAGTTTGAAACCATCCTGAGCTATTAGATACCCTGTCTTTAAAAAAGAAAAAGAAAGTTACAAAATAGTTTGTCTGGCCTACTTTATCAAGAACATAACAGCTGTCCCTGTATTGTCATCCAGTGAGTTTCATTTAGTCATTACAACAAGGTGACACCTGCCCGTCAAGGGATGCTTGAAGGATTAATGTGAACTTTAGCTTCGTGCTTTGACATCACAGACAGAACTGAGATTCTTTTTAAAAGGAAGAATAGACTTGGGGTTGGTCACAGCAGATACTGCATAGAGAGAAATACCGAAACATGAGAAAAATCAAGAGATACTTGTGAAGCTTAAAAGTAAATGATTTATTATTTCAAATAGAAGAAAAAGTATATTGAACAACCAAATTAAAAATATTATGAAAAAATATTATGAAGGAATTGATCACTCAACGACTTAAGGACACCATCCTATTAGTCTATTTGAACAATAAAGAACAATACTGTACTGCTGACTATCCTAATCTATACTAGGAGGAAACAGTCACTCAGGATGCTAAAATGCTACACATAGACCTAAAGGCCTTCAGGGTGATGATAAACATGATCTATTCAGTCAGACCTAGACCTAGCTCAAGAGTAAAGCAGACAATACAGAGTAAAGCTCACGCAGACCAATTTTAGAGAAATAATACTCATGATGCCTTGAATTTTCCCTTGAGGTTTGCCCTTGAAGTTCTGGGGGGAAAAGAAAAAGAAAACTTCAAATGGTTCAGTATAAAACTTCTACAGGAAAGATTTTTTCCCTGCTTCCTCCTGGTCTTTGTTGCTTCCTCAAAGAAACCTTCCCTGCAGCAGTGGTTTTCAAACACCCTTATCCTCCCCCATATATCTTTATCACTTCTGTTTGGATACTTTCCACATTTTAATATCACTACTCTGGTCAGTGTTGAGAACATTTTCTTGTTCATAATAGGCACAATAAATCATAGCTAAATGAATGAATGCAAGATAACGTTATTGTTTTAGTTTCCTTTCTGTTGCTGTGATAAAACATTATGACCAATAACAACTTACTGAATGAAATTGTTTATTTGGTTTTCACTTCCAGTTCCTAATCCACAGTTGAGAAAAGTCATGGTAGGAACTCATGCAGGAACTTGAAGAAGAAACTGAAGGAAGATTGTCTGCTAGCTTGATTGTTCATATTCTTAGCTAGCTTTCTTACAAAACCCTGCCTGCCTAAAGATGGTACCACACATGGGCTGTGCCCTCCTACATTAACTAGCAATAAGATAAAACTACCACAGTCATGTCCCATAAGACAACCTGGTCTCAGCAATTTGTCCAACAAGGCTTGCCTCTCAGATGACTTTAGGTGTGTCAAGTTGACAATTAAGTTAACCAGCACATATACATTGCATTATTAAGTTATGTTGTTAATTGGACTACCACAAATGATGGTTATAGAATAATTATTATCAATTAAAAAATCAATGATGGCAGCATTGCCCATGCCAGACATCAGGGAAAGGAGATATTCAAACTACTCAGCACTTGTAAACCTAGCATAGGAGCAGATCCTACATTTGAATGACTAGGGGTGCATAAAACACTGAAGAGGTTGGGAGAGACATGCTTATAATTTCTGTTTTAATTGTCTAGAAGATGGGCTGGATGGCATGACTTCTAAGCAAGTGTGTATCTGTGTGTAGCCAAAGCTGAGAAGTACTAGCTTCCACTCTCTATACCATCAATACATAGTGTTTTCATGCTCAGAAGTTCTGGGTTTGTAGATCTTAATTTGCAATCAGGTGTTTTTCTTATGAAAGGGTTTGTGAAAATTTCAAGAACTGAATGGCTAAGAGAAGAAATCTGTCATTTGAAATTGTGGTGTTAATAGTTTCACCAAATTCTCCAGGATGTCTGATTTTTTGCCCTTTCTCATCAACCGAAACTGAAGCAAAGTGTTCATTACCTAAGTAAAAAAAGAATACCCCAAATTGCTTTCATAATATCATGTGTTCAATGATTACCCAAGATGGCTGATATTAAAGTAGATAACAAATAAGATTATAATTTATAATAAATCTATAAGTAGCATAGTGATGTTGTTAAGTGGGCTTTTATCTTAAATAAATAAAGCTCATTTGATCCTATTGTTTCAGAGCACTTTCAATTCTACTCTTAGGAAAGAATTTACAGAAATGAAAAGAAAACAGTTTAGAAGAAACATGACAAAGCACAACTGTGGTTATTCACTAACAGAGAGAAAACAACTCATGAAAATTTACCATGGTTATTCACAAAGAGAGAGAATGACTCATGAAAATTTCTCAGTGTATACAGAAACACAACAATTGAAATTTGGCTCTTCTCCTATGAAGAAATCAGAAAATAAGACAGTTTAACTAAACCAACACTTAGCATAGACTACAGACTATCTGGGAGACTGAGCTTGAAAATATAAATGGCGAGAATTCTCCTCTGGAAAAATCTTTAGAACAAATTATCACCAGAATGTGATTAAGACAAGAAAGGAAATAGATGAGCCTGCTATAGACTTTTCTAGATTTGAAGGATTATTTGAGAACTTGTTTTTCTCTGTTCTTCTTTTTTTCTTTCAATTCTTGGAATTGAGTTTAGAGCCTCACATATTTGTGTCAACTGCTCTACCACTGAGGTATTTTTCCAGCCCTAAGAAGAATTCCTTTAAGAGAGATATTAGATGACATCCTTTTGGTTATCAAAAATAATAATACAAAAATGGCCTCATTTCCTGTCTTTCTCTACTGTTTAATTGGCTCTTTTGCCCAAAGTACATTTCAATTTAAACCTCAGTAAAATGACAGTGGTCATCATAAAAGATTCAAGAGTATCCATTTCTCATATCATTACTATTAAACTGCTACCACAATCCCACCTGCCTCCACTGGCTAAAACTAGTCAGGGTGGGAGCCTTCATTAACCAGCAATAATAATCACTGGTAACTCTTCACCAGTTTAAGAGGGTTTGGTTTGATGTATTTCGGGTGCATTTTCTTTGAGCAATTAGTGCCAAAGCCTTTTTTTTTTTCAGTGAACCACAAAAAGAGCTAAAACTTCTGAGAACTGTAAGTGCAGGAGCTACGAAAAGCGATGTTGCCTAAAACTTGAGGGAATATGCCTTCCTCTGAAAATGAAAGTGGGAGATCAAAGAACAATAAAGCAAAAATATGCAATGCTCCTTCCAAGGATGGAATGACCACCAGGCCTACAGGTTCTAATTACAGCCAGATTAAATGTAAGAACATTGGTAAAAATGGAATAGTTTACTCTTTGTGGGTTAGACCATTGTAGAGGGACAGAAAAAGGTTTCCTCGGGCAGCCCAGTACATCTGGATTATCCTAAACTCTCTTTGTAGGGTTAGGAAGGTAAGAAAATGCTGCTATCTTTCTCATGGGGATTGGCCTTGAAATCATTGCTCTGGTATGTATTTCACACTTGTGTTATATTGGAGTATGATTGTATATTCCAACACTATCTTGATTATTTGTGATATTACCACAGCCCAACCCATCATAGTACCTAAAACAGGAAATGTACAAGATGTTTTGGACTGATTTAATAACCCTGAGATCTGATGACATAGAACCAATAAGCTTTTGAATCCAGGACTGTAGAATATGGGCCAGAAATGAGCCAACACTTTACTGAGGTGGGACCTGCAGTAACTTATTCAACTAATTAGAATTCTGGCTTCAAGAGAATGGTTTAAGTAAAAGAGGCATTTCATAAAGGGAAAGATGAGACACTACACAGAATGGAATTGTTTTTCTAAGAGGGGAGGGTAATAATGAGAGACTAGAAGTCTATGTGGGGCTGTTCCCAATAATTAGCTTTGGGTTCATAGCCTGGCTTCTCTTTTAAGCATTTTTTTGTGTTTGATTGTTTGTTTTTGCTTTGTTTTGTTTTTCAAGACAGGGTTTCTCTGTGTGACAACTCTGGCTGTCATGGTACTCTCTTTGTAGATTAGGATGGCTTTGAACTCACAGAGATCCACCTGTCTCTGCCTCCCTGCCTGTCTGTGTCACCACTGCCTGGCTCCATTTAAGTATTTTAAACAGTTCACTCACCATAACTTTGGGGAAGGAATTTGCCTATCTCTTATATCACTTTTGGAACAAGACATAATAAACATTATTATTTAAGAATTAAGAAACCAGGTTGTGAAGACAGCTCACACAGCAAAGTACGTAGCATAAAGTCATGAAGACCTGAGATAGATTCCCATGTAAAGAGCAGGGGACAATGGCATGTGTTTGTAATACCAGTGCTGTGGAGGTGGAGACAAATCTATATTTACTTTTAGATTTAAGGATACTTACTTATTTCAAACTGTTGCACAAGTTCTAATTGGACTTAATAATAAAAGCTCTGAGTCAGATATAGGGGTAAGTGCTGAAAGGTCAGAGAGACAAAGGAGCCAGCCACAGTTACATTTTATCTCGTCAACTTCCCAGGCAAAAAAAAGACATCTCCTATCTTCTCATGACATATATCCCTCTTCCTGCCCAGCCATATCACTCCTGCCTCTACCTCCCTAGTCCTGGGATTGAAGGTATGTGATCCCAAGTGCTGGGATCAAAAATGTAAGCCCTGTTTCTCTTTTAGATGATTCAATCTTGTGTAGCCCAGGTTGGCCTTGATCTCACAGAGATCCATCTGCCTCTGTCTCCTGAGTGCTGGGACTAAAGGTGTGTACCACCAACGCCTGGCCTCTATAAATAACTAGTGTGGCTAGCTCCAGACTCTGATCTTCAGGCAAGCTTTATTTGTTACAGCACAAACAAAATATTATTAAATATGCGTAAGTATATTTAATAAATATGTAAAATATAGTAGCTAGGATGTGCCGAAGGCCCACTGGTTTGGATCCTTGTGGCTTACTGGCTGGCTAGCCCGATTGGTAAGCACCCAAACAAGGTGTATGATGCCTGAGAAATGACACCAGAAGTTGATCTCTGACTCTATACACTTACACAGGTACCCATACACACATGTATCCACATGCATACATATGCATGTACACTTTGTGATGTTTCCTTCCTGGAACAATTATTTTCTCATCCCATATAGGACACCTACCAGAGATGGAAGAAATTAATCCACCAAAATGAAACTTGGGGAATGTCTCAGTACTGGCTTATTGCTTCTACAAACCTGGAGAGGGGCCCTGTGAATCATGTTAGTTTCAGTGTTCCAGGATGTGAGGTTTCTTCACTTCCTGAGTCTCAGGAACCCTCTCATATCTTTTGGAAAGGATATTTCAATCTGGAAGAAATTATTATACAACAATAAACATATAATTAATGGTATGGGTTTTGTTTTGTTTCTTATTTTGTTTTTAAAGAAAGAAGTAGCAGAGCATAGGTTAAAGAGATCTAAAATTAAGGTCTATGGCAGAAACCACTGCAGATTGTCAACAGGATTTCTAACAGTGTCATAAAAGCAAAAAGCCTGGCACGCAGCAGTGGTTCTGTTAATTATGTTGCATACATTCAATTAGTGTTTCAATAAGTTCATTCGCCATACTCAGATTTATGTATACAGCGTCACTGATTTTCAATACATTTGTGAGTAGACACATTTAATAAGTGTTTAAAATGTAAACACTATGCATGCTGAGATAATCCACTGGCCTGGCCTCTGGCAGAAGGACTATAGAATGCCATTAACCTTCTCTATGAATTGTGAGCATTTATTTTCTGAGTTATTTTTATTTTTATACATTTTCCTGCAAACAAATCCCAACATTCTTTCAAATTATGAAGCTAGAGTTAGATATAAAATTTGAACCTAAACCCCCAAATATGAAGATGATGAAACAGTACTTTGTTTGGTGACTTCGGGGCTTCTCATACATCTAAGTACCCAGATATCAAGTCAGGTTGCAGTCACTTTGAACATTATCTGTATTATTTTCACCTTAATAAAATAATAACTGTACATTTTAATTCAAATTTTTCATTGCACATTGTAAAGGAGTCTTTTCTTACACTATTGCAAATTCTTTTCACTTTTATGACCTAAAAAATCATTCTCGTGTGTTATAGACTGTATTCATTTTTTCCCTTGTCTGGAAAATGTGGGTTTTTTTCTTTCTATTCAACATAAATAAATAAAATCTAAACATAAAATGACCTGAACATTTGGTGTAAACCTCTTTGGGATTGTACATTCAAAGATGATCAACAGAAACACATTTCAGCCATTTATACATCTTGATGAAATGATTTATAATGTGCTTCCCCTGCAAAGATACTTACAAAGGCTTGTGAAATAGTTCATCAAGCATCACCTTGTTATATTCTCTGAACACACTGAGGAATGTATATGAAGTTAGTCACATCTATCTATGCGATTATAGGTACATTCAAGAGCTTTAAACAGTGCATAATTAAAGAACACTCTTTGACAAGTTTTGACACAGCATTTGCCTATAGTAAAGACACATTAAACATATTCAACACTCTCATTTTCCTTGCTGCTTTGCAATCTCTTTCTCCCACCCGTCTTTCCAGTATTCAAGAAAATCTGATAGGCTGGGCTTGTGGCTCAGTGGTAGAACACTGGCTAGCACACATAAGGACCTTCGTTCTATCCCCAATACTATAAGGAATGAAAACAAACAAGGAAATCTGATAGCATGTTTCACCTTAAAACAGCATGCATTTTCCATAATAGTGTGTAAGAAGAACTGCAATGTATATGTTTTTGTTGTTGTTTTGTTTTTGTTTTGCCTGACATCTTTTACTTGGAATTAATTGTCTTGGGATTCATCCAGATTTCATTCTGTATCAATGGTCTTGATTTATGAGCATTGCATGAGCTTGTTCATTTGTTTACTCATTTACCTGCTGAGCTTTGTACTGTTTTCCATTTGAGGCAGTAACAAAGAGATGCTAGAACACTTGTGTGGAAGGCTATGTTGACAAGTACCTCTACTATTCTCCCAATAATATCTAGAGATAGAATGTAGTTGACATAAGTTTGACATGTAGAGATGCTTCAAGCTTTCTTGTGGGCATGAATATTAGGCCTACTTTGTGTTTCATACACCTGTAAAAATGAAATGGACACATGCTTTCTACAGCTCTTACACAACTGCCTGATTTATAATTAGTTATGTCATAATTTATACTACACTTAAAATAGTTATTAATTATGTGTGTTGGGGGGTACAGTTGTAAGCATGCCATAAGACACATGAGGGAGTCAGAGAACAACTTCTGGAATTGAGTTTTCTCCTTCAATCTTGTGTGATCTGGGAATAGAATTCAGGCCACTAGGCCTTTGCCCACAGACTGCTACCCACTGAGCCATCATTGCCAACTGTATTGTATACGATTTTCAAAGGAACCATTAGCATTAGAATTTCTGGTCTTTCATTACATGTGTATAGAAGTATTGATCCATATTTTGATATAGTATACTGCAACATTGCTAAACTCATTAGCTGTAGAAGTCTTTTTGGTGCTTACTGGAGTCTGGAGTTTCTGTATCAGCAAACATGTGAGCTGCAAACAGGGGTTGCTCCTTCATTTCTGATTGGAACTTTGTTTCCTACATTGTGAGGATGACAAGCTAGCCAGTCTTCTTATAGGCCTTAGTTTTCAGACTTTTGAGGTGTAGCAGCTCCCTTCTGTTTCTAATTTGCTGAGAATTTGTATAGGTAATGACATGGATTCTTTCAAAAGATTTTTCTGTCAGTTATAGTAATTATATGTGTTTTTCCTCTTTTGTAGTCTGTTAATATTGTGAATTACATTGATCAGTTTTTAAATGTTAAACCAATTTAGCATTCCTGAGATAGACTCTGTTTGAGCATGATATGTTATTCTTGCTAAACACAGATTGATTTTATTTATTAAAATTTTGCTAAAATTGAATTGAGTGTCAACTTTGCTGAGGGGCATTAGTTTATCTACTTTTGTTGTAATTTGTTTGGTTCTTGGACATGAATAATGCGAACCTTATACAGAGAACTAAGAAATAGTCTCCACTTCATGGGAAAAGTTATAGAAAAAAAGTTAAAGTATTTGGTAGATTTCCTTAAAAAAAAGTCACTTAAACTGTATTTTTTTCATGGAATAGGTTTTAACCATAAATATATTTCAGATTTTTTTAAAGAAAATTATGTGTGTATGTGTATGTGGCTTTGTGTACATGAGAACAGTGCTGGTAGAGGCTAGAATAAGACATCAGGTCCCTTGGACATTACAGGTGGTTGTGAGCTGCCTACATAGGTGGTGGGAACCAAACTATGGTTCTTGTCAAGAGCAGCACCCATTCTTAACACCTGAGCTATCTCTGTGTCCCAGAAAGATACATATTTGGTCAACATGCTCACTCAATTGATCTACTTCAAGGAAAGGCTGATATTTGGAAATTAGGACACTTAAGTATCTCATGTGTTTCATTTGTTTAACCGAATGTATCACTTTACATTTTTTCTAAAAATAATAACCCATTTCCTTTTTCTGTATAATTATATTAGCATCACTCTTCTCATTTATATACAGCCATCTTTCTACTTATGTCATTATTTCTTTCTAATCAATTTAGCTAGTGGTTTATTAATTTATTCTATTCTCCAATATCAGATTCTGAGACCTTTGATTTTTCCCTTTTATTTTGTTTTCTAGTTCATTGATTTATATACTGATCTTCACATTTATTTCTTTTGTTTATTTGGGGTTTCACTTGTTCCACTATTCTGTATTCTTAACATAGAAGCTAAGATCATATGTTGGAGGAGATTTTTTTCCCTTTTCTCATGTGAACATTTAATGTTAAATGTATTCTCTCTAAATGATTTTTAAATCACACTCTACAGATACTGGTATTCTATGGGTTTTTTGTCACATAAACCAATTACTTAGAAACAATTATTGAAATAGAAAGATACAATTATGGACTTATATATTTTTGCTCCATGAGTATCATTCTTTGTTACTAAATGAATCAATTATTGTGCACTTCTGATCAATGTTTGCTTCTGTAATTATGAAATATTTTCTTTTGACCTGGTTAATTTTCATGTTATTTTGTGTCTCATAGCAATATGTCCACTCTGATTTTCTTCTGAGTGGTGATATATTTCACCTCATTTATTCTTCATACTTAAAGTATTTATAAGCACCATATAGTTGAATTACGTTTTTATAAATCATGAAGATGATCTGTGTCTTACAGTTGAATATTTCCCCTGTTAATATTAATAGAACTTAGAGTAAGTTTAGCTTATTATCCTTTCTGTCCACTCTTTGTCCATTCTGTTCATTGTTCATATGTCTATTTAGTATTAAATGTTTTTGAAATTCTATTTTTCTTTGCTTGTTTATTGTGGTATTTAGTGCTTTTATTCGCCTTTTTTCATAATATTTTTATTGATTATTTGGTAATTTCACCCGTTGCACCCCAATCACACTCACTTCCCAGTCCTCCTAGGTATGTTTCCAAATGATTGTGCCCCTCCATAAAAAGAAACCGAAGAAGAAGAAGAAGAAGAAGAAGAAGAAGAAGAAGAAGAAGAAGAAGAAGAAGAAGAAGAAGAAGAAGAAGTTCAATTTGTGTTGCTCATATAGTCAGTGGAGCATATTCAAACTCCCAGTGGCCAGCCCCTTAAAGAAAAGCAAATCCTTTCCCACCTGCACCCCTGCCAAAAGTCATCAGTTATGGAGAGCTACACTGCAGCATCCTTACCACAACTTTTAAGAGTTCTCTTCAATATCTTTCTATCTAGACTGATACTTTATTATGCCGGCAGGGGGTGGCATAGGGGTTGTCACCAAAGCCTTCTATGTTCATCTTTCTCAACCATGAGTCTGCAGTTAGTGATACATTTATAAAATCTGTCCTCGGGAGATATTGTACTGCCCCCCACACAGTATAATTTTCTGTGAATTCTTTTCTTATAGCACTTGTACAATTATATGCTGTAGTACGTCTACATATACTACAAACCCCACAGTCCATTGAAATATTTTATGAAAATTAATTCTATTTTATAGCTCTTGATGATGTTTATTTTTGGGTAGCTTATATAATCTTTCTATGATCTTTCTTGTGCTAAACAAATTTCCTTAATATTTCTTATAGTATAAGTTTACTGGTTGTGATTTTTTTTGCTACAAAAGTACATTGTCTTCATTTTGTGAAGAGATTTTTGCTTACTAAAGAGTTCTAGGTTGTCAGAATTTTTCCCTTTTGATATATTAAAGTTTCAAATTACTGCTTAACAATTTGCAGCAATTTGCAAGTGTCTTAATTTGCAGCAGTGTCTTTTCCATCTCCTTTTACCTTTGTTCTAGTTATATGCTTTCTCACCATTTTTAGTCAGTTTTCTTAATTGATTTGATTATAAAAACTTTCTTCAGTTTTATTCATCTTGGAATTGCTTGGTCTGCTTGGCTTTGTGTTTTCATGATTTTATCAATTTTAACGGTATTTCAACCATTCAATGTTTTCCGCTGTTTTCCTTTGGAGAATAGCTATACATATTTCAGGCTGTTTGAATTTGGACAATTCCCGACTGATTTGTAGAGTACTTTGCTTCATTTTCTGTTTAGTCTTCACATGACTCACTTGCTGTTTTCTGTTAGTATGGATTCTAATCACTGTTCTTTGTTTCTTTCAATAGGACAAACCACTATGCCACTCAGGGTATTTCACCCTATGGCAGAAAACTGGGTAGTGTATTGTGGAATATTAGTTTATGATGTTTTACATTCATTTATGCTGTGGAATATATGTTTAGTTATGCAAAGATGTGTTGCATTCTTTTATGTTGCATTTACTTAACTCTGTAAAGCTGTGTTACTTTGCTTGGCTAAAACCACCTGATTGGTCTAATAAAGAGCTGAACAGGCAATAGCTAGGCAGGAGAAAGAAAAGGCAGAGCTGGCATGCAGAAAGAATAAGTAGGAGGAAAAATCAAGAGAAGAAAGCCATGGGCAAGGAACTAGAAAAGGAGGAGAGGAGGACACCGGCGTCCAACCACCCAACCACACAGCCAGCCATGTAGTAAGAAGGAAAGAAAGATATACAGAGTAAAGAAAGATAGAAAGCCCAGAGGCAAAATGTAATTGAAGAGAAATGAGATAATTTAAGTTAGAAAAGCTTGCTAGAAACAAACCAAACTAAGGCCAAGCACTATTAAGTAAGAATAATTCTCCATGTGTTTATTTAGGAGCTGGGTGGCAGGCCTACAAAGAGTAAAACTAACAAACTACAGTAGCCAGAGCTGACTGGCTTGTTTTCTTCCCCTCAAGGGTCAATAGATAACACTGTTCATTGTTCAACATCCTAAGAAACACTGTTTCCTATATTATTTTGTCTATATATCCTGCTTTTGATTTAGTAATTTTTTATATAAATGTAAGCATTTTCCCTGTTGCTCTATTTGGCAGAATGTAAAAGTCTGACATTTTTATTGCTTTTTAACCTTCATTTTAACTTTTGATTATGTGTTAGTCAAGTAATTTCTAGTGATAGCAGTTACTTGCTAAGAAATGAGTGTTAGAAAGAAAATGCTGAGTACAACAACTTAATGTTCATGCTCTGAGGAGGTGAGGAAAGATTCCTGATTTAAAAAAAAAAAAAGGTGATGTCTGAAACATCCTATTATGAAAGAAAGCAAGAATCCCACTGTTGTCATGACAAAAAATATTTAAAAGCCCTTTATAAAAGCAAGGCTGTCGAGATACTTCACGGTTAAGAGCACACACTGTTCTTCCAGAGAACCCGATTTAGATTTCCAGAGCCCACATCCATGTGGATTACAAAGAACTGTCATTCCTGATACAGGTGATCGGATGCCCCCTTCTGTCCTCCACAGACACTCACAGTAATGTACACATATCCCCACACAGACGCACAAACACACATTTAAAAATAAAGTAAACCTTAAATAAGAAGCTAGCTACAGAAGCTTCTACTTGCAAAGATGAGACATATAAGGAGTTATGGAATAATGACCAATGATGCTATGATGTGTATCAACTAGATCTAAGTCTGCATGTTCATAAAAAGATAGCAAAATGTTCACCAGTCAACTCTGGTAGATGCTATAGGACGTAATCTAGTTTTTTTTCAAGACAGGGTTTTTTTTGTGTAGCTTTGGAGCCTATCCTCAGTCACTCTGGAGACCGGGCTGGCCTCAAACTCACAGAGATCCGCTTGCCTCTGCCTCCCGAGTGCTGGGATTAAAGGCGCAACGCCCAGCCACAATCTAGTTTTTTAATGCCACAAAATAAACGGGGAAAATCAGGTCATTTATACTAGATGAACAAATACTTCAGTGAGATAATGATTTCAATTGATAATGAATTGATAGTGACTTCAACTAAAGCTACAACATAAGAAATAAAATGTTAGTAGTGTATATGGTCTAAAGGCTGTCATCTCTAGTCAAAGAATTATCAATACATATAGCATTGCACACACACACACACACACACACACAGAGAGAGAGAGTGAGAGAGAGAGATAGATAGATAGATAGAGAGAGAGAGAGAGAGAGAGAGAGAGAGAGATATGAGACATAATCTGTGCTCTCTAGCAAATGGTATACATTGTAAACAGGGAACAATCTCTCCCAGGTCTCAATCTGAATCTGTTCAAGCTTCTAGTGCTTATAACCCAAGTTATAGAAATTATACTAGGCAAAAGCATATTAAACACAGTGTAGATATACAAGAAGAAAGTCAAGATTATAGATAACTTTGTATTCCAAACATTCTTTTTGTCAGCAAAGAAACATTATGGAAGGAAAACAGTAGAATGAACTTGTACATCAGGAAATGCAAAGATTCAGAAGTCATGGACTCTTAGGCGGGTCCATCAAATGTACCAGAGATGTCTGTAGACATTTGCCAGCCCTGGTTAATTTAAGCCAACCACACTGTCAGCATCTAGGAGAAATGTTTTAACTAGCTTAGAAGTGGGTTAGAGCATGCTGTGGAATTCACTTAGAAACAGTTGAAGTAAAACAGAATATCTGGACAAAGATAGTTTAATATCACCCATTCTCCATGAACCATGAAGCTGAAGAAACAAATAGGGCGGAATCTTAGACTCCTAAATCTGGCCCTGCCTGAACTCGATGCCCTGTCATGATTGGGTTCTCCATTCCTTCTTGTCCTCCCACCTGAACTCTTCTTTTTGGTAATGAAAATGCAAAATGTTCTCTGGTCCTTTCTTGATGCCTCCTACACAGACATCATATTGAAAAAAAAAACAAAAAAACAAAAAAACAGAGACTGAGAGAGACACTTCATGCATGTGAGTCCTTATTAAACGAGACACAAACATGCTATATACCCATTGGGGAATTTGACACACCACCATACATTATTTTTAACATTTAACATTGATATCCTAATGGCATATTTAAATGTTACAATAATTCAATGGAAGTCTGGGCAAGGTCCCTCATTCCTTTTATCACAGCACTATGGAGGCAGAGGCAAGAAGATCAATGTTAGTTCAAGAATAAGCTGGTCTACATAGTGAGTCCCAGGCTATCCATGGCTATAGAGTGAGACCCTGTCTCTCATCATGATTATGATGATGATGAGGATGATGATGATGATGATGATGATGATGATGATATACTAATAATAAAAATAAAATTTGCTCTTCTTCCTATTATTACTATAGACTTCATCATTTATTAGATGTCCTTGCTAATCCACAGAGGTAAATGCATTGAATATTAAAAGCATTCTGTGGCCATCATTGCTTAACTTTATATTCTAATTAAGAGACTTAGAGCCACTTGGCTAGCATGAGACCCTTTGTTAATAGCCAAGGTTAGATAAATCAATATAATTCAGCTCTAGCTTTCAAGGAGTCCCCACTACCAGAAAGTATTTCATACCAGACAAATCAGGCAGTCGCTGCTCTAAAGGATCCCTTTAAATGATGAAGAATAGTGGCTCACTGGAATGATGTGTGAGAAGAACACAATAAAAACATTCAAACCAGAGGTGGAGTAGAGGAAAAAGAGGAAGATAATTGAAAGGCCAAAGCTAGGCAGGCATCAGTTTAACAAAAAATAGATCTACAGTTTCATTCTTTTGAGCTTGGGTGATAAGTGGGACCTAAGTTCCTGGGCAAAAGCTTGTCTGCTAGGACACTCCAGATGGGAACAGAGGAACAGTTCCATTTTTTTCCTGTACTCAGCACAAAACATTACTCTTTCTCAGATGTACTTGTTCAAATACAGAAAAGTAGGGGCAATTTGTCCCTTCTACCATAATTCACCACAGTAATAGCTACATTTCATTGTAATATAGTAATATTTTTAGCTTAATGGCAGTCTCAATATTTTCTTTGTTTGTAAATATCACAATCCTGAAACTGGGGGTGACATTTGGTCTTTTGACATTTTATATTCAGCCACCCAGAAAAAGACATTTGCAGCACTAAGCTCTGCCTTTTGAAGCTCTCAGTAGGAAGTATGGAAAAAAATATACTAATGTGAGAAATTAGCCGTCAGATATATCTTAACTATGATCTTTAAAATAACATTTTTATAATTTAAATATATATTGAATTTTATTTTTATTTCTGTGTGATATTTTTATATCTTTTATATGTACTATAACTCACTTGCTGGTATATTCTAAGTGGCCTTCTGGGAACACTTAACAGAAACAGTATGAAGTAAGTGATAAGAACATTGCTGAAAGCTTCATAATTTAAAATGTAGGTGTAAATCCTTTCTCTAAAAAGAACACACAATTGCCATTTGGCTCACTTGGGAACATTTAAATTAGGAACATTTATGTCTTAAAATAACATTTGGTATTGTTCTCAAGTTAGAGTCAAGTGAGCTGTTCACCCAAAGCACTGCCTCTATATAAAATGTCACTAGTGAATTGCCACGTGTAATTAGTTACTTTTACTCTATTGCTGTGATAAACCACCATGACTAAAGCAACTTATAAAAGAGCTCATTTGGCTTTATGGTTCCAGAGGGTTACAATACATGATGGTGGAGAGGAGGCAGTAGGCAGCAGGCATGGTGACTGAAGCAGAAGCTGAAAATTCACATCCTGAACCACAAGCACAAAACACAGCAAAATTCAAGTGGCAGGAGTCTTTAAACTCTCAAAGCCCACATCCAGTGACATACCACCTTCAAAAACACCACACTTCCTAAGCCTCCCCAGTCAGTTCCACAAACAATGGGAAACATCCTATTCAATGCTCCATGACAGATGATGATGTCTCTTGTGTGACAGACGGTTAAGAATAATCCTGGTGGCTGGGCTATTGTGATGGCTCCGTTGCTCAAGTGCTTACCTCCAGAGGACAAGGGCCTCAGGTCAGATCTCACACAGAAAGCCTTGAGAACACATTGCAAACCTGTAATCTAGGTACTGGAGAAACAGAGACAGAGAGATATCTGGTGCTTGCTGACCTGCCATACCAGCTGAGTCAGTGAGAGATGCTGTCTCCCAAATAAGGTGGAAAGCGATGGAAGGAGGTGCCAGACCTGGAACATGGGCCTCTTTATTCATCTTCATGTTCATTTGCTCATGAACATAGACATACACACATGTGCACACAGGCGTGCAGATACACTAGACTGTTCAGTAATATCTCCGTTGATTCCAGGTCATCCAGTAAAATAGGTCATGGCGGTATCTCCAGGATACCTAGACTTTTATTCAAAGTTGAGGCCATGCTTTTAAAGGTTGGAAAGAACAGACATCTAGCATCATGTCTTGTTTCCTGATGTTAGAGAGTCTAAGAGAAAGAATGTTTATGTAGGACATGCGTGAGTTCTGAAGGCGGAGGAATGTTGTGTGATGTTTTTGCTCTTTTACTTTTTTATTCTTCTATGTTTTAAATTTAAATTAGAAATAAACTTGTTTTACATGTGAATTCCAGTTCCCCCTCTTTCCCTTCCTCCCCTGCCCCCCCAGTAGCCCCTAATCCCATCCCCTTTCTGCTCCCCAGGGAGGGTGAGGCCTTCCATGGGGGAATTTAAAAGTCTATCATGTCATTTGGAGCAGGCCTAGATCCTCCCCCATGTGTCTAAGCTGAGACAGTATCCCTTTATGTGGAATGGGCTCCAAAAGTCCATTTTTATGCTAGGGATAAATACTGATTCACTACCAAAGCCCCCATAGATTGCTCAGACCTCCAAACTGACCCCCATGTTCATGGGGTCAGGATCAGTCCTAGGCTGGTTTCCCAGATATGAGTCTGAGATCCATGAGCTCCCCCCTTGTTTAGGTCAGCTGTTTCTGTGGGTTTTACCAGCCTGGTCTTGACCCCTTTGCTCATCACTCCTCATTCTCTGCAACTCAGCTGAAGAATGGCTAGGAAAAATGTGGTACATTTACATAATGGAGTACTACTCAGTGGAAAACAAAACAATGGAATCTTGAAATTCGCAGGCAAATGGATGGAACTAGAAGAAACCATTCTGAGCGAGGTAAACCAGTCACAAAAAGACAAACATGGAATGTACTCACTCATATGGATTTTAGACATAGAGCAAAGGATTGATTACCAGACTACAATCCACGCTGCCAGAGAAGCTAGGAAACAAGGAGGACCCTAAGAGAGACATACATGGTCCCCCAGAGAAAGGGAAAGATATAAGATCTCCTGAGCTCTTTTACTCTTTTACTCTGGCTTTTTGAACTTTTTGATGCCTTTTGAGGGGCTTGCCACCCAGCTCCCAAGTAAATCACACACAGTTGCTTATTCTTAGTAGGAATACCTGGCCTTAACTTTGATGTTTCTAGTCAGTTTTTACCTTAAATTAACCTTTTTCCTTCTGGGCTTTTATCTTTCTTACATATGTCTATCTTACTTTCTTTCATTACTTCATGCCTGCCTGGCTGGCTTGTTAGCTGGGTGGGTGGCTAGATTGCTGGCTCCTGGTGTCCTCCTCTCCCAGTTCTCTTGCTCCTCCTACTCTTAGGTTCTCCTTCTATTCATACTCTCCACCTGCCAGACCCGCCTGTCCTTGCTCCTACCTTACAGTTCTTCTTTTTATTGGACCATTGGGTATTTTAAACAGGCAAAGAATCACAGCTTCACAGGGTTAACCACATGCAGCATAAACAAAATCACACACCTTAAAATAATATTCTGCCACAGAGGAAAACAAAGGCAAGCACTGGGGGAAGTTGGAAAGTGATCCAGCACGAATGACAGTGAATGACACAGAAGTGCATTACAGGAAAAGTTTGGCAGGGCTCCTTGGTAGAAACCAGAAATGGGAAATGTATAAGAGGGATGCTGAGAGTTAAAGACTGTGACCTCAGAAATGGGAGAAAGGACTGCAGAAACATATCTTTAGTTATGGGTTTCCATGAGGGAGCAATAAAATAGAGTAAGGTGAATATTTAATATTCAGGTAATGGGCTGTGACCCTAGCATTTTATGAAATGATCGTGAAAGTTTGCAAATAAAATGACAAAAGAAACTTAATCCAGTGTAGAAATAAAACATGGATTCTCAAATAGCAGGTTAAGGAACAGGAAGTTTGGTTTGATTTAGTGTATGTTGTCCAATCAAAACATTTATCATAACCCTAATGATTGTTAAGCACTGCTGTAAATACTAAGGTACATTAGGAATGAAGACAAATGTCTCCCTTCTCGGGAGCTGGTAGTCTAATGAGGCGAGTACACTTACATCTGAATGCATAATTGTGTGCTGCAGTACAGTCATTACAACAGAAGGGAGTCAGAGTGCAGGAGGTGCTGTGTAAGGGTAAGCTGGAGCAAGCACACAGTAAGCTGGCATGGAGAGGGAGGAGATGCACTTGCAAAGCCGGCGTTTAAGCTGAGACCTGAATTACTCACAGCCTAGAAGAAGCTAGGTCAGAAGTTCAGAAAGAAGCAATCACAGACCAAAAAAAAAAAAAAAAAATTGATTTCTAGACACCAAGATGAGAAAGTCCAGACATGCCCAGACATGCCTAGGCATCCAGGAACTGTTGGTTATGCAATCTTAGCACCACCTAGGTTGGCCTGGTCAGATCATATCTCTATGGACCGAAGTGAGGAGGAGCTCAGCCTTGAGACAGTGCCAAAGGGTTTTAATTCTGTTGTTTTTTAGTTTAAAGAAGAAAGATAACTATTGAGAACTGCTTTAGAAAAACCAGAGGGAAATGAAGAGAGAAAGTCAAACAAAACAAAACAACAAAAAACCCATTCAGGAGCTGCTGACTTAGTTTAGAAGAGCTAACTAAGGCGGTAGCAGGAGAGACAGTGGAGGCACTGTACTGCATACTGTGAAGTTAATTGAAGATATAGGCATAAATAGGATGTCACTGGCATATATCTTAAGCAACTGGAAGAATGAAAGGAATTAGTTTAGGTTTAGAATGAAATACTAGTTAAGTATAGCCACATATACCTATAAACCTGGCATTTTAGAGGCCTAGGAAAGATGGTCCAAAATTTGAAGCCTGTCTGGACTACAATAGTGAGAACACAACATAGAAAAAGAAGAAGGCAGGAACGATTAAACACTAGGCTGTCTGTGCTTATAGTTGGGAATTTAAGACCAAGTTTTGAAGAGATATCAGAACTGAAGATAAACAATGCAGGAAAGATAGCTAACAAAGAAATCCCTCATCCCTGAACAGAAGTTAATCAGCCTTACTGAGGATTAGAATGGGTTTACAGCTATAGTTTGAAGTCAAGTAAAGATCCCAGCATGGGAACCCATAAACTGGAAGAAAATGCAGCAGTCTGTTATCAACCTTCTACACTGAAAGGCTGAACATGACTAAGTTAAACAACAGACCATGGCTCCCACAAGGGATCATCACTGTTGGTATAAATAATAGCTGTTTGGGCCTGTGCCATGGATAAAAGCAGTCTAGACCATGGGCATTCATATGGCTTTTGGTGGTATCATAAGCAATGGACATCAACACTGACCCTGCCTGCATAGAACCACAGACCCAAACATTGCCTTTGGCTGCAGAATGGGCCCAGATGTCACCATGGCCTCAGGAAGCAGGGTAGGTCACTCACATCCACCTGTTCCTCACCTCCATGAAACCAGCAGTTCTGCCTGCCTCCACAGCACCTGAACTGTTTCACTTCTCTCTCTCTCTCTTCCATCTCTCCACCACATATTTGCATCTTAGAGGTGCCCAGTGGCAGGTCAGGCCAGTGACCTCTGACTGCCTGTAGGACAATGGTTTTTAAGAGCAAAGAAAAATAGGTTAGTAGACAGGGATGGAAGTCACCATATCCAGGGACTCTCTTTTATTCCTCCATTTTATTGTTTCTTTGAAGTTCTCCAGTATTAAGGCACATGAGTATTCCAAAAAAAGTAACCCTGGGGTGAGGAGAAAATTAGTGCTGGGGAGAGGGAGTGGGTAATTGCAGAAGAAGAGACCTTGATGTGCTGAGAAATGGTGACCCTACTTTCTTCAATGAAGTCCTAAGTGTCTGTTTACTGTAACTCTTAGCTAAGCAACTGAGCAAAGTGATTCTAACTTAATTGTTCTGGGCTCGGTTCTGCACATCAATATATTTTTAAAAAGCTCCCTAGTTCATTCTAATGTGCAGTGAGGGTTGAGGAGAAGTCCTGAACAGCATTGTTCTATGTATTTCTATCCTCAGCCCTCCTTGTAGCTTTAAGTCACATATGTGTGTCTCCAGCATATTACTTTTCAGGGTGTGTGGACTATGCATAAATAAAATCAAACTGAATAGACTCTATGCATTGTTAAACCTAAAAATTGCAAGGAGAAAGATCAAACCATGATTGTCGGATTAAAGCAAGCTTTATATAATATGGCCAGGAAGATGAACACTGGCCAGGTCTAGACCCAGGATTCCAAGAGCAATGAGGCTGAATTAGGTCTGCTAGGTGCCTATAAAGGCCAGACTCACAAGGCTATGTACTTTCTACCTTAGTCCATTTCAGGGCAAGCATATATCCTGACCTACTTCCTGCCCGTGTATCTCCAACCTACACGTGGTCAAACACATCCTGTGCCACTTGGGGCAACCAACCTTGTTTATTGACATGTAACTTGTTATCTTACATGAACAATAGCAATCCCTACGCCACCCTCCACATTCCAAGAAGTTATCCTGGGGAAGTGGGGCTCACAGGTTAGCTTTTGCCCTTATAGCACTTCATCTGTTCAGATAACATATCATGCTTGTGAGATTCATGTATGATCACAGATAGTGTCTGCCTCATTCATTTTCACTTTAAAAAGTCCTAGTATGGGCTGGAGAGATCACCCCAGTTGGAAAAATACTTCCTGTGTATGCAAACTTGAAGACATGAGTTCTGATCTGCAGCAGCCACATAAAAATAAAAATGTATGTAGTGGTATATGTCCGGAACCATAGTGCAGGGAATGAGACATGGGAGAGTCAGGGGATTTGCTGACCACTCAGTCTATCTGAAATGATGAGAGAGAGGTTTGTCTTAATAACTGAGATGGGCCCTTCCTCCAAGGCTTTAGGGATCATTGTGGAAGAGGGAGTGAAAAGCCTTTAAGGGATCAAATAGGTGAATGGTTTCAGAGAAACAGTGCTTTCAGAACGTAACAAGGCCAGTGCACACATGAATGCACAGAGGTTGTGACTATGAAAGACCAAGTCAGACAAGACGCCAAACATGGTTTGTGGAGGGGCTCATGAACGTCCAGCCTTAGCTGAGATGCTAGCTACTGGCAATTGGGGTTTACTGGGGGAGGAGGGAGAGTCAGTTTCTTCAGGATGTTGGCTCCTGAGAAGCTACCCATGCCCCAGTAGATATCCCTACATCCACAAACATTACAGCAAGGACTCTGGATTATGAGAAAAGGAAACTTGAAGTTGTGAGAAAACATGTGAAGAGAAATAGGAGAGGAGCTGGAGGGGAGGGAATAGGAGTGAATTTGATCAAAACACATGGTGTATGTGTGTGGCAGTTTGAATGTAATTGGCCCCCATAAGCTCAAAGAGAGTGGAACTATTAGAAGGTATAGCATTGTTGGAGGAAGTGTGTCACTAAGAGGATGGGCTTTGCTGAAGCCACTTCCTGTTGCCTTGGGGATCAAGATGAAGCTCCTTCTCCACACTCAGCTCCTTCTCCAGCACCATGTCAACCTGTGTCCTGCCATGTCCTGCCATGATAATAATGGACTGAACCTCTGAAACTGAAAGCCACCCCAGTTAAATGGTTTCCTTGATAAGAATTTCCATGGTCAAAGTGTCTTCACAGCAATAAAGACCCTAAGTAAGACAATATGTGTATATGAAATCCTAAAATGTCAGGAGCCAGCACTGGTCAGATACAAAAGTCCCCTTTACAGAGGCCTGGCGACCTCCATGCTAAACCGCCAATTAGTCAAGCACCCCACCCCTTAGGTTCCTGAACACCTGCCCTGACCTGAGAGCAATTAACACCCATTCCTCCCCCACTTCCTCTTTCTTTACTTCCTCCTTTCTCTAAAAACTCCTTGCTTAACTTCAATAAACAGACCTTAACAAGGACACTGCTTGGTCTCGCTTTTCTTTCTTGCCCATTTATTTTCAGGCTTAGTCCACCTCGGACCCACAAATTACCAGAACCCCAAGGGCCGGGGCACTAAAAAATGAAAGTAAGGTGGTGAGCCATTAAAGAAGACACTGAAATTGATCTCTAGTCTATACATATACGTACTCACATATATATGTGCATCTACGTACAACAAGCATGTATACAATACACCTTCATACACAAAAGAAAAACAAAAATAGTAAAGTATTCTAGCTTATGATAACACACAAATAACCTACCCTCTTACTAAATGGATATTTTAAAGTTTATTTATTTATATTTCTGTTTATTTTAACTTCTAAATCCTACTTCTAGGAAGACTCTAATATGTGCTGTTGATTCACCCTGACAACTATTTCCTGAGAAGTAGAAATATAAAATAGCATAACTCATTTGGGGGGAAATTTGACATGGGTTTGTTTATCAGAATGATAATTACTTTATGTTCTGCTCCCAAATTGCTGTTTATCAGACTGTTAGGGAAATGTTTTGAAAAGTAAATGGTTCAAATGAGACTGTAGCTCAGTCTATGATTCTTCTTCATTGTTTCTTTTGTTGATTCATGTCTACTAAATTCTCCAACAACCAATACCAGCTCATAATGTGTTTACAGTTGTCCTGATTCAGTTCTTTTACATTTAGCTATTTAGCACATCTGAACATTTTATTAAATAAAATGAAAAGATCAGTTGTCAAAAATGTGCAGAAAAGTTGGTGGAGTCAATGAAAAGAAAATTTATCGAGAAAATGAGTCAATAGGAGATAACTCACCTTGGTCAAAGAAACATGTTTGCGTAATTAATAGTGGTTATATTGACTAATGGTTTTGGTACTAAGAATAAATAACTGTTGAGTGCTCAGCCCTCAACAGGATCATTAATTATTGTCTCTTCCAATGCTCAGGGAACATGAATGGAAAGAATGCACAAGTCAAGGGTTGGAGAAGAATGTTGGAAATGCTGGCATATAAGCATGGCATGACAACTACAGTCATAAATTCACAGCAGTTGTGGTGACCTGTAGAAGACCTTTACAAGACCAGATCCATCTGCATTCAGTCATAGATAAGGAAGGGAGTTTGGGGGATCTACTGCTTCCAGGAGAGTTATTGGAAATGGAGGGCTGCTAAGGTATAGGAAGTTGTTATCTTCAATGAGGTAATCACATGTGAGTCACTCATGCTGGCAAGGGTAGTTTCACACCAATGCCTCTTCTAGCAACCCTGACTAGACTCAGTGGGTCACAAAACAAGAAGAAAAAAAGAACAAAAGGATATAGATATGAGAGGAATGATTTCTGGGATTCTGTGGCATGCTGTGAAGATCCATGAGCCATATAAAAACACCCAATTAGTGTGATTGACACTGAAGTCTCTTTGAGAACTGTTCCTCTGTAAGATGAGGGATGATAATATTTCTCACATCAGGAATTTTGTAGAGTTAGAAGAGTGGTGATTTAATTGTAACACCTATGCAAGAGCACTAAGGAGTGAATGTAGTTCTCCTTACTTCAACTCCATCTTCAAGTAGAGAACTCAAGTTTTATGCCTTGTTTGAGACAACTTAGACATTTTAGTTAACACATGATGAATGGTGAGGAAGAGTCACAGTGTTTAGCAAGACTATTAATATGCTGTTGTTAACATGCTCTATTTTTCAATAACTGTCAGATTGTATGATATGAACATTGGTATCACTGGTCCTTTTCCATTATTTCAAAAACACAGCTAACCATTTTAAAAGTGTGTGTGCTTTCAAGGCGTTACTAATAATTGGTAACATGGTAGCAATTCTTCTCTGCAGATTGGAAAAGTCAATCTATGTTAAACTTATTTACTTAAAGTTGATGAGAAAGGGCGTGACTAAAACTAAAAGCTCTGTTCTCTTTGCACAGAGAAGAGAAAGAACTCTTCAGATGTTGTGATAGAATTGGTAAAAAAAGACTTGTACGGTTTTTTTACACAGTGAACTTTCCTTAGGGAAGTGAAGCTAAGAAGGATCAGACTATTGAAGATTCTCATAGAACCACAGGCAAGAACTGGAGGAATAGGGCAAAACAAGGTTGCAGTGGGTTCATACTAATTATAGATGTCTATAGACATCTGCTTATCAACATAGGCAACATGACTGGTATGGTAAACCCAGCCATCTACCCATGATTGGTGAGGTCATAGGACCTAATATTTCTACTTTCTTAAACCACTATAATTTTGAATTGCATTCTAAATATTCATCCTTGTTCTACAAGTAAGTATAGCTCTCACCCCTCACCAAAGAAGCTTCCTTTTTACAGAAAATGGAGACCATTGCAGTAAGCCTCAAATGGTCATAATGACATAGTAGGCTAGGGATAAATGAAGATGTGAGCATTACAATTTTATACAGCAAGCTGCTTGTAATTAGGAAAATAACAGAAAATAAGAAATAAAGCTAAAACTAGCCTTTAGTTTTCTTATTTAGAAATAGAAATAACTACAGAGAAAATTTGTAAAATTTTTCTTATAAAAATTCATTGCCAGTCTTGCAGTTGTATTATTTGTTGACTTAGAAAATGGAAAGCTAAGACATTCTAAATTTTCTTCACTGAGTTCTCTTCTCAGCACCCCTTATCCCAGCTACTTCCCTATATGTCTCTTCACTTTTGAACACTTGAGCTTTCATTTCAATTTTATCAGTGCCTTAAGATGATGGATGTCATGTTATCAACTCAGCAAAGTCTTGTTTTTTCTTAGAACCTTCCAATTGCTCATGGTCTTCCTTCAATTCTGTCTCTTTGCATCCCTCTACTTAACTGTCCATTCCTTCAGGGCTTTAACCTCTTTAGAATATCCTTATTTCTTTTAATATACATCTTTAAAATTTTTGCTGTTTTCTGTGGGGTTTTGTTGTTTGTTTGTCTATTTGTTTTTTGAAGCAGTATCTCTTGTAACCAAGGATGGCCTGGAATGTGCTGTGCAGACTAGGATAGTTTTTAACTTTTGATCTTCTTATCTCCACCTCCCAAGTACTGAGCTGCAGATGTGTGCTACCATGAAAGGCCCCATCCAAAACCTTTCTAATGCCAGATTCCTTAAACATTTTTAACATTTATTTATTTATTTATTTCAATTGTACTTTCTCTTTTACAAAACTGCCCAGAAAATTGCTTTTAGAACTTTTACCTATTTTATTTCTAAATTTGCATTGATTTTTGATAAATTATGGTTGTATATGTTTATGGGGGAACCATGTGGTGCTGTGACCTGTGCATACAATGTGGAAATATTGAATAAAGATGACCCACAGATTCCTCATCTCATGCCACTCCTAAACTACTCATTGCCAAAAAGAGACTGGACTGTCTGCTTTTTTTTCTTTCATGCTTATGCTTTACAGGTCTGCTTCCACTGGGAAACTAGAGGTCTGCAAGCAAAATTATCTTCCTGTTATTCCCCCCTTTGACTCCTGTAATTCCAGTTTAATGAACTGAAGGTTACAGTAGACATACACTATTTAAAATAGACAGGGCTAAGTAAACTGGCTGGAGTAAGTAGCAAAGTGTTCCAGCATTTTGGAAATAGTTTGACAACTTAATTTAAAATTGAACATTCAACTGACATATACATATGATAATAAAATTCATACAAGTTCACACAAACACTTGGTTACTGGTCTTTTTTCCTGGCTTTCCTGTCTGATGCTCTGAAATCTGGAGCTGGCTGACTAGCAGGGAAGCCATGTCCTACAATGAATAGTTTGAATTTCCGGAAACATAGAGAACATAGAACTGTGTCTTTTATATGCAAATTAACACCCCCCCAAACCAGACTCCTGCCTGGCAGCTTTGGGGTGGAAGAGGGCCTTAAAATTTTAAGACAGGAATCCCTGGCTCCCAATCACCCCATGACCAAAGTCAAACATCAATGAAGCTATTCAAGTCACTGAATTCTAAGCTCTCCAGGCTGGTTACCTTACCCTGACTTACATTTTCCTAAAATAATTACAAGCTAGAGTCACTGGATGGGAATGGCAGAGGGGGGATTTCCATTATCAAAAGAGAAGCTGTGAACACTACTGCAACTTACTGGGTACTGAAGCCAGCGCATATTAGCTGGTTATTCCACTTAGTTTCCAACATGAGTTAATCTGAAAAGGTACCACTGACATCCTGGCTTCATATGAAAAGGGGGCATCTATTGATATAGGGGAAGCAGTTTTTCTAAAATTTAGGATTAAGCTAAAGTGTGACAATAGCTACTGATTTACTCTGACTGTTCAACCTCCACACCAGCCATGCAGATGTGAAAGACTCTGCCCTTGATGACTCTGGGCATTTCACCCAGAAAACTGAGACTGACAGGTGAAGGACACCTCTATTTGAGACTGAAAATTCTAGACATGAATCATGATTGCTGATCGACTTTCCAGGTCCTTCATGTTGGTGTCCATAATAAACACTTGTCTGGACTCCATCTGTTGATTAAGCCAGTAATACCCCACTGATAGAACTGTCTCTTGAGCCTCGTTAAGCTGGACACAGAAATACATCCATCATCTCAGAGGAACAGAAAGGAGTTGATGGGCATGATGTAGAGGTGCCCACTGAATATATGACTTTAAACTCCTTAAAACTTTCATTCTTGCCCTGAGTAAGAGATAATGCTGAGTGGGTTATTGTTGTGCATGCCTGGTAGACATGGGAATTCCAAAGCTCTTTTGGTGTTGTAATTGGACCCCTGTATGTATTGACTCTTTTGTCTGTGGCTTGGTTTTGGCACTCTTAATAACTTTTCTTGATAAACCTTGATGAAGCCCAATTTCCATGGTGAGTGAATTTTGAATGTCACCTGTTCAATCAAACCCCATAAAATCAGCAATATTGCATGGCTCAACCTAAAACACAAATTAACCTATTTAAGTTTTGCCATCATGGTTAACAGCACTATTTCACAGATGTTGAAGTCAGGAAAAGGGAGATAAAGTAACTTCCTGAGCTCACACCATTAATAATCCACAGAGTAGGGTCCCAACTTAAGTACCTGACTTTGAAGTTTATGCTCAGTCACAGGGACAGATGTTAAAGGGTCATTTGGTATGTGTCCCTTTGGTTATGATATCATATTACAGATACCACCTGGTACTAGTGTTGAGTGCATCTTCCTTGAATCTACATGCTCACTGAGGACTTCTAAAGCTGTTTTCCTGTCTGTAATCCATGCACCTAATTTAGTATGTTTCACGTAGCATTCATGAATTAATAGTGGACGAATGAGCAAGTGAGTGAATGATAAAGTCACTAGCCCAGAAATTCCATGTTGACCTTGAAGGACAATAGTCATGCTTTTTCAGCCTGGATGCATTTGCTGACTTTGGAACACATAGCACGTTTTCTGAAAAAATCTTGTCTCTTATATCAAACCATTAATTATTGTAACATGGATACTCATGAATATATAATCACTGAAAGCGGGGTTCTCAGAGCTGTATTGTTGGAGAAAATTACATTGCTTAAGATATATTAAAAAGTATACCTCAAGGATAGAAAAATTATGCATACAAAGACCAAAAACTGAATATATTCTTATAATAAAAATAAATTATTTCAACTTTGTTTTTTAAAGATTTGTTTTTATTGTTATGAGTGGGTGAGTGGATCATGAGTGTGTGGATGCCCACAGAAACCAGAAGATGGTGTCAAATAGTTTGTGTGCTAGAAATAAAACTCACATCTTTTCTGTGAGCATTAAGCATTCTTAAACATTGAGCCATTTCTCTAACCCTGCAACTTTTCAAAACAAACTTGTGTGTTCTGTTTACAGGACATTTATATTGTATCTAAAGAATTTTAATGTCTTCCCAAACAGAATATAATTCATCTATAAAGAAATTAAATAGGGAAACATTTGAAATATTCAGAAGACAAAACCAGGCTCCACTTGGCCTTTGATGACCCAGAAGTGAACTTAGTTCATTGGTTGAGTTTCCCTTTACTTTTTACTTTTTATTTAAAAATTCTAGGTACCTTTTTTCTTTCAGTGATGGTACTTGGAGTTTTCAGTGTGAGGAATAAATCTTAGTAGGTACCCTTAATATTGTTTCATTTTACACTGTTGTATTTTATTTGAGTAAGAAAATTTCATATATTTCTCTAAGTAGTTCAGTGATAATACATGTGAATTTTGTAACCTTTTTTAAAGCAAGTATCATTTACAAAAACAGAAATACTTGCTTCCACAGGCAGCAGATGGGAACAAATACAGAGACCACAGACAGACATTATGAAAAAAGTGAAAGAGGCCCTGTAACACTCAGCCTTAAATGGGATGACTCCATCAAAGCCTTGCCTGTACAGCTCAGGGTGTCCTGCAGAAGAGGAGGGTAAGAGCCAGAGGGGATGGAGGACACCAGATGAACAAAGCCCTCTAAATCAACATGAGAAAGCTCATATGAACTCACAGAATCTGAGGCAGCACACACAGGGTCTGTAAAGACCTGTATCATGTCCTCTATGTATATAGTATGGCTTCCAGTTTAGTGATTTTCTAGGATTCCTGAGTAAATAAGCAAACAGGTCTCTGAATCTTGCGTCTTCCCTTGGGCTCTTTTCCTTCTGTTGACTTGTCCTCTCCTACTTCTATGTGATAGTTTTTGTTTTATATTATCATATTTTCTTTTGTTGTATTTTAATATTATTTCATAGAAACCTGTTCTTTTCTAATGAGAGGCAGGAAGTTAGTTGATCTGGATAGGAGGGGGAGTGGAAAGGAACTGGGAGGAGTAGAGGGAAAGGAAATTGCAATCAAGATATATTACGTGAGAAAAAAATCTATTTTCAATAAAAGGAAAAATAAAAAATAAAAATAAACTCAGATTTAGAGCCACTAAATAAGTCACTTATTTCCTTTTTTTCTTTTGGTTTTTCAAGACAGGGTTTCTCTCTGTAGCTTTGGAGCCTGTCCTGGAACTCTCTCTTTAGATCATGCTGGCCTTACACTCACAGAGATCCACTTGCCTCTGCCTCCTGAGTGCTGGGAATAAAGTTGTGCACCAGTCATTTCTAATCTGTCTTTTTGTTGAATGTATATTGTGACTTCTAAATTCAAATCTATGTGTCAGACTTGGTACAAGAACATTTTGAGAAATTTTAGCTTCCAGCTTACCTCCACAGCATTGTAAATGGATTTGCTGAAATAAGCTCTGACTATTGTGCAATAAACATAATTTCATTTGCTCTTACTTCTGTTTATCAAACCATATTACAACTATTTGATTTGACATAAAGTAAAGCCCCAAGCTAATTTTCTAATTTCCATTCACATTTGAGAAAAGAGTTTCTTCAGTCACAGAGGTATCTTGTAGACAAATATACATTTCTTATAAATATGGTTGTCATTTACTGGAAAGCACTTAGTAAATGTTTATAGAAACGTCACTCAGTTTTTCATCATATTTAGATTCTTTAGAGAAAGATGTTGAAATCACCATTATTCCTGCTGTCATTTAAGTTGATATTCATATAGACCAAATTAATTACTCTTAATGAGAATAATAAATAATAATTATAATGATGAAACTTAATTGCACTTCAGTGGTGTTGCATTTTGTATTGTTTATGTGTGAGTATAATTAGTAACATGATTAAATTGTGTCAACAGTGTACTATAAAATATATTTCCAGTTAGAATATTAGATGGTTTTGTAAAACCATCTCAGATGCACAGTTGTCCTAGTTTCCTTCTCTGTTGCTGTAATAAACACCATAAGCAAAGCAACTTGGGGAGGAATGTGTCTCTTTCATCTTACAGATTACAGTCCAACATCAAGGAAGTCAAGGCATGCTCTTGAAATAGAAGCCAATGGAGAGACTCTGCTTTTGACTTCCCCCAGGCTCACATTCAGCTACCTTGCTTATACAGCCCAGGCCCACGTGGCCAGGGATGGCACTGTTCACAGTGTGCTGAGTTCTCCTATGTCAGTTATCAATCAACAAATGCCCCCCAGGAGTGTGCCGCAGGCTCCACACTTCCCCAGCAGCTTCAGCAGCTGCTGAGGACATAGGGAGTGGATGAGTCCTCAACAGGCTATGATTTATGGAGGCTATGGGAAATTCACAGTTTGCAGTGGCTTCCGAGAAAGCTTTGGACCCAGGGTGAGGACCAGATCTGACTCTGGGAAAGTCCCATAGGCATATGGAGAGATTCACAACTCATTGAAAAGCTACAAATTCAACATGGAGATGTTAGCTGACATAAGACAATACTTGACCCTAAGAGGAAGACTTCGAATGGAGTTCCAGCCTGAAATACCAGTTCCATAGAGGGAAAGGATAGCTCAACTCTAATAGAACTTACTCCTCACTAAAAGAAAAAAAAAGTAATTATAATTATTAAATAAAAATACAAAAGAAAGGGAAATTCAGCTGATGCATCAACTCCACATGTGCAAATAACACTGTAGAAACAGAAACAACATAAAAAACCAAGATAACCTGTCTCCTCTTCAAGTCACTAATCCCCCATAATAACTATACCTATGAAAATGAGTTGGAAGAACTTCCAAAGAATTCCAAGAAGTTATTATAAGTTTGTTCAAACAATCCCAAGCATACACGTGAAAGGAAATGAAATCCAGGGTAAATGAAATAAGGACATTGATCCAAGGTATGAAAATACAGAGAATTACTGAAGATAACCCCCAAACTGAATGATTTTGGAAATGAAAAGTACAATAAACCAAATAAAAACCTCAGTGGAAAGCCTCGCCAATAGAATGCATCAGATGCCAAACAGAATCAGGGTGGAGGACACAGTGGAGCAATTGAATCATAAAGTAAATGTCAACAATAAATTTAACAATGAAATATCAACAGAAAACACATTCAGTATATGCACAACACTAACCAGAATTAATAAGTATAATATTTTTAAAGAGACAGGAAGTTCTAAGAGTCTTACAGATGGTAAGTGTGGATTTGGGAGGAGTGAAGGGAAGAACTGTGAGTACGACCCAAATCCACCCAAGGAAATTCTCAAAGAATTGAAATATTTCAAAAAGAAAAAGCCCCACAAACATATCCACAGGACAATGCTGTTGAGGCAGTTCTTAAATTGAGGATCCCTCTTACCAGATATGTAAAGTTGACAATGAAACTAATGAGAGCAGCCATGTACCTGGAGCCAAATTCATGGGTAATGTCTTAGGAGGATCTCTGATCAAAAAGAACGTTACAAATGCTGTGCTATTCTGCACCTTCTCTAAAAGTAAGGATGGCTGACATTAAAATGGCTAGAGATTTGGCAGGAATAGTGGGAGGTGTGAATATGATCAAAATATATTATATGCACGTATAAAATTGTCAAATAATTAATTAAAATATTGTACATATTAAAAGACTGGAAATACCAACCACCAACTATCCAAAACTTGACTGCCACATACTTTTCAATATGTTTTATAAAATACTGGCTTAGACATGGTGATGCAATTGTCCTGACTGAAGTTCATTGCTTACAGTTTTTATAAGTACCTGAAGGTACTTCAGGTAACCAATGTCCTATACTACACTGATTGGGAAAGACTAAAATATCAGACTCTATTATGTAGAGTTAGTTATCAGACCGAGGCCACAGTGTAGGGAGCTGCCTGGAAACCACACCCCAGAGCCTGGGCAAGGCCCCATCCTGGTTCCCATTCAAGATCAGATCACTCTTAAGGAGGCCAGGGTCCCCTTTAAAAATGAGCAGAATATGACAGAATTGGCAAATTCCAGTTCAGCTGGACACTGAGACCTTATGGGAACATTGAAATCCCTTCCTGGAAAAGCTCATTGGCTGTGCTGACCTTGAGAATTTGTTTCTAAATAGTATTCCTGTTCATTTTCATTTCTAGCGGGAGATGAGAAACAGTCCACCAAAACATTTCAGAATATTAGCATCAATTTGGAAAAAGACTCTGGTTAATCAAGGGTTTGTAGCTTTATATTGTAATGATTAAGTCTATCCTTGTTAGTTGCTTTGAACATGTTTGCAGCTTTCCATGCCTATCTGAGATATTTCTTGGTGTTTTCATGCATTCATTATGATACAAGGTGAGAAGCTTTAACTGGAGCCCATCAGTAATCAATATAGTGGTATATCGTGGAGCTTCAGAGATGACTCAGTGTGTAAGATCATCCATATGCAAGCACCAAGATCCAGATTTGGAAATTAGCATCCATGTAAAAAGGTGAGGATGATTTCTTTGTGCCTGCAATCCAGTACCACTACCAGGCAGTTTAGCAAAACTGTTTGGTGAGCTAGTGAGAGACCTCTCTCTCTCCCTCCCCTTCTCTGTCTTTCTCTGCTCTCTCTGTCTCTCTCTCTACACACACACACACACATACACATACACACTTATGTCCCAGTGTCATCCTCAGATCTCACTATTCACACGTGTGCACATGTAGCTCAAAATATACATATACTTGCCTATACAAATACACTCACATACAGATAAAAAAAGAGAAAAATAAAGAAAAGAAAAACAAATGAAAGGAGAGACAGCTATGAACTGGAGCTTTGTTTCCTCTATAAAAAAGAGGAAGAAAATTATCTGAGGAAGTTCTATTTTTAAGCTAATTATGAGAACTGAAAATTAACTTTTTTCACATGAAAATGGGAGATAAATGTTAAAAGGCTCATTTAGTAAAATTTTGAAACAAAAATAGCATCAAACCACTGAATTTGGGGCCAGTTTTAGGAGTACAAATATTTGTGATTTTTTAAAATACTTTTTTGTTTGTTTGTTTTTTGAGACAGGGTTTCTTTGTGTAGCTTTGGAGCCTATCCTGGCGCTCGCTCTGGAGACCAGGCTGGCCTCGAACTCAGAGATCCGCCTGTGTCTGCCTCCCAAGTGCTGGGATTAAAGGTGTGCACCACCAACGCCTGGCCTATTTGTGAATTTTTAAAATGATATAAAGTTTAAGGTGCTCTCCAACATTCCAAATACACACAGTTAGCTTGGGACTTTTCTTATGCTGCAATCTTACCCCACCTCCTAACTCTGATTTGCCCTGCCATAAGCACCTGAACCAAGCTGAACAAAATCAATTTTCTTCTCTGTGAGTTGGAATAGGTCTGACATTCCTGTTAGTGTGAGCTGGACCTCTGAAAAATGATGTATTCTTTGGAAATGAAAGAAGAAACCACTTTCCGTCAAAACAGCAATTCGCTAATACTAACAACAATCATGCCTGCCGTATGAGAGAAGGAAAAACATAGATATGAAGAAAGAGCACAGACCAAGGAAGAATGCCGCTGGTACTTTGCCTGTTTTCCTGCTCTAGTGCTGTCCTATAGCCTGGAGGAATTCCTTTCTGCTCCACTCTAGTCTAAACCGGTATTCTTTTTTATTTCCTTTTTGCCATTTTTTTATTTCATTTTACATTCCAAGCACAGTTCTCCTTCCCACACCTCCTCCTGCCCCCCTTGCCTCCTCCCACCTCCCTAGCCTCCCTCCCAGCCCACCCACTGTCCATAGTCCACTCCTTCTCAAGTGTAAGGCCTCCCATGAGGAATCAACATAGTCTGGCACAATAGTTTGGGGCAGGGCCAGGCCCCTTTTCTATGCATTAAGGCTGAGCATGGCATCCCACCATAGTGAATGGGCTCCAACAAGCCAGCTAGTTCATCCTCTGGCAGGTAGGTGGGAGGGGGATTCAGCTGTTCTGAAAATACACACTGAGTCGGGAGACTTGTCGAAGCAGGATCTCGATTTATTGCAACAGGCAGGAACTTACACAGGGCTGAGGTAGGGGATGGGAATCTCAGGATGGGGTAAGGTGACTTGAGGATTAAGGACCAATAATATTCCACCAAGCTGGCAAGTAGCTAGGCAGGGGGCAGTCTTACATCAGGCCTTGCTAAGTCAACCCCATGTGGGGATTACAGGGAAGAGAAAGGCTGCCAAACTCTAGCCAGGCTCAGGAGATGACACTGGGCCTCACATCCGAGCCTTTTAGGCCCAACTCTCATGTACCAGGTTTGTATCATGATCCTATTGCCAGGGGGTCCTCAGATACTCTAAGTTTCACAACTGTCTCCCACATTCTAAGGGTCTAGTTTGCTTCCCTGGAGTCTCCACAGTTGTAGGTCTAGAGTTAGTGAGTTTCCATGAGTTTGGTTCAGCTATCTCTGTAGATTTCTATATCATAATCTTGACTTCCCTCGCTCATATATTCCCTCCTCCTTCTCTTCGACTGGATTCCCGAACCTCGGCCTGGTGCTTGATTGTGGATCTCTGCGTCTGATTCCATCAGTTACTCTATGATGATAGTTGGGGTATTCACCAATCTGATTATAGGGGTAGGCCAGTTCTGGCATCCTTTCCACCATTGCTAGGAGTCTTAGCTGGGGTCATCCTTGTGGATTTTTGCGAGTTGTTCTAGCACCAGGTTTCTCCCTAAGCCCATGGCGGCTCTCTCTATTAAGATATCTCTTTCATTGCTCTTCCACTGCATCCCCCCCCCACCTTGGCCATCTCATTCTCTTGTATTCCCACCCCCCTCCCCTCTCCATTACCACTCCCGGCCCCATACTAGACAAAGATTGCTGACAGTCCTACAGTGATGACTCCTTAGAACTGGTCAAAAAAGGCAAGAGTCAAATATCCAAGAATGAAAAGGGAACCCGAAAGTACTCAAGATTTCCTGCTGAGCTTTCTTGCCAGTCCTGCTGTTTTGTTTTTGAATCAGTGAATTCAAACACTCAGTCTCTGAAATTCAGTTTTTAAAAATCATAGTAATATATTGCCTTTCTTTCCCTCTAACAATGGTGGCGATGGGGAAGCTGAAGAACACTAAAAAAAGCTATTTTTAAATGAACAAAGTAAAGAAAACATGAGTAAAAGAAATAAAAAAGCATCTCCCTACAGACACACACATACATTTCCATCTAATGCAACTCTGAGTGCCCTAAATTTCTAGCTAATAAGTGAGAAGGAAGCTCTTGAAATGTGACTGTAGCAATAATCAGAAGACAGAGGCCTGTCTGTGGGAGACAGAGGGAACGTATTTTTGTGCCATTACTTCAGCTGCAGAATAGCTCCTCTGATTAAGAATCAAATAAGTAAACAGATTTTATCACTTTACTTAGCAGCTCCAAAGTTCCTCACATGAAATCTGTATATAATTGAAGCTTGGAAATCCATGCTTGTTAAAAATTCAATTAATTTTCAATGTTATCTAAATGCTGGTGTATTCATTCAGTTTAATTAGGTTATTGTGTTGGGGACCTACTATGTGTTCAGAATATTATCAGGCTACAATGAGCCAGAAAGAATAATAAAATCCAACTAAAAAAGATTTTTAAAGAGCTTGCTTGCTAATAGCACAATCAAATTTGAACATGAAGAATTGCAATATGTAATGTGGAAGAGTCCGGAAACCAAGTAGAGTAGGGCAAGGGCTTCCCAAAACAGGCTAATGGGAGGGAATTACCAGGAAAGGATTAACACAAAGAAATTTGATTCATAAAATATAAGATAGTAAAGAAAAAAACAACAAGGGTTTTAATGTCTTGCCAACAGTAACATGACAATTTCCAGGTGGAAATGGGACGTTTTAAAGTCTTAGTATTACCTAATCAGTCACAAAAGAAAACATTAGCCAAAAGACTCTAAAAAAGAGTACGGGAACCAAGTGACCACATTTATCAAAGCAGAGAGTTGACACAGAAGACACCTGGGAAGACTATCACCCAGCTATTGAGGAAGGAAGGAAGGAAGAGCCAACACCGCCCTCATGCCCAGAACCTGAAGACCCAGACACCTTCTGCTTCAAATTTCCCCAAGTCAGAGAATGTATATTGTCAAAGGAGAAAAGCAATGCTCACAGGTCTAAAACTAAAATGCTAACAAACATCTTGGAGTTATCTTTCTTGACTAACAGCTCCTGGCATTGTCTTTGTCAATGTGCCAGATGCAATTCTTTCTTCCACTAGGGCAGATGCATGGAGGACTCAGGGAACTTTTCCATGGTGCTTCAAATATGGGTGTCTTAGTTTCTGTGTGTGCACACCTGTATGTTTGTGTTTGTGTGTGTGCATGTATGTGTGTTTATGCATGTTTGTGAATGTGTGGGTGTGTATGCACATGCATGGATGTGTGTGTGTGTCTGAATGTGTGTGTGTGTGTGGCTTGCATGCATATGTGTACAGGTGAACACATTTAGATGGCAGAGGAAAATAGAGTATCCTGCTCTATTGCTCTCCACTTCATTCCCTTGAAATAGAGTCCCTCATGAAACATTACCAACATACAAGGCATTTTTTCAGGACACCTAGAAACTTACTACACAGTGTACTTGAGTATCTTAAAGAATTTGTTTTGTAAGTGAAAAGAGAGGATGGTATTAGACAAAGACTTCGAAACTTGGTGGAAGAGACAAGAGATGGCCAGCAAGTCAGTCAATCCCCCTGTCTCTGCATTGGGGTTACAGACATGCACACAGCTTCACCTGTTTTCCCAGCTTAAAAATTGACAACAAAAACAAACAAACAAACAGGTGCCAGGTATTCTAATTCAGGTCATATTTGCACAGCAAGTACTCTTCCACATGGAGCCATCTCCTTGTAGACATCCTGGCCTTTTAGAAGCAACGCATTTTCTAATTCACCAGAATTTTATACCATCACACTTCTCAAATTGTTTTTGAGATAAATGAGGGGAGCAAATAGCAAGCAAAAGAATGGAAAGATATTCACCAACTTCACATCTGACAGAGGGCTGGTTTCCAAAATATACAAAGAACTCAAGAAGCTAGTCTCCAAAACACCAACTAATCCAATTAAAAAGTGGGGTACAGAACTAAGTAAAGAATTCTCAATGGAAGAATATAAAATGGCTGAAAGACAAGAAAGTGCTCAACATCCTTAGCCATCAGGGAAATGAAAATCAAAACAGTTCTGAGATACATTCTTATTCCAGTCAGAATGGCTAAAATCAAAAACACCAATGATAGCTTATGCTGGAGAGGATGTGGAGAAAGGGGAACACTCCTCCACTGTACAAACTCATACAGCCACTTTGGAAATCAGTAGGGAGATTCCTCAGGAAAATGGGAAACAGTCTACCACAAGATCTAGCAATTCCACTCTTAGGCATATAACCAAAAGATGCACATTCTTACAACAAGGACATCTGTTCAACCATGTTCACAGCAACATTATTTTTAATAGAACCTGGAAGCAACCTAGATGCCCCTCAACTGAAGAATGGATGGAGAAAATGTGGCACATTTACACAATGGAGCACTACTCAACGGAAAAAAATAAAATACCAAACAATGGAATCTTGAAATTGACAGGAAAATGGATGGAACTAGAAGAAGCCATCCCGAGTGAGGTAACCCAGTCACAAAACGACAAACATGGTATGTACTCACTCATATATGGATTTTAGACATAGAGCAAAGGGGTACCATTCTACAATCCACACCACCAGAGATGCTAGAAAACAAGGAGGACCCTAAGAGACATATACAAGGTCCCCCAGAGAAGGAGAAAGGGACAAGCTCTCCTGAGCTAGTTGCAAGCATGGGGGGACTAGAAAGGGATCTAGAAGAAAGAGAAGGGGAGAGAAGGACATGAGAGAGCAGGAAAATGTAGTCAGGGGGAGAATAGAGGAGAGCTAAAAAGGAGATACCATAATAGGTTTAAAGAGAATTCTGGCAGTAGGGAAATGTCCAGAGATCTACAGGTTTGACCCCAACAAACAATCTAAGCAATAGTGGAGAAGCTACCTTTAAAGACATCCCCTGAGAATGAGATTAATGACTACCTTATATGCCACCCTAGAGCCTTTATCCAGTAGCTGATGGCGACAGAAGCAGACATTGGCAGCTAAACACTGAGCTGAACTCTGGAATCCAGTTGCAGAGAGGGAGGAGTGATGAGCAAAAGGGTCAAGACCAGGCTGGAGAAACCCACAGAAACAGCTGACCTGAACAAGTAGGTGCTCATGAACCCCAGATTGATAACTGGGAAACCAGCATAGAACTGATCCAGACCCCTGGAAAGAAGATGTCAGTTTGGAGGTCTGGGCAGTCTATCGGGCCTCTGGTAATAGATCAGTATTTGTCTCTACTACAGGAATGGACTTCCAGGGCATACTCCACACACAGGGATATTCTCTCAGCCTAGACACATGGGGAAGGGTCCAGGCCCTGTTCCAAATGATATGACAGACTTTTAAGATTCCTCCATGGAAGTTCTCACCCTCCCTGGGGAGCAGAAAGGGTTTGGGATAGGGGGTGGGGGTGGGCAGGGGAGGAGGGTGGGAGAGGGAACTGGGATTGACATGTAAAAGAAGCTGGTTTCTAATTTAAAATTGGTCTAATTACAATTATAAAAATAAAAAATTAAAATTGAAAAAGAGGGGAGCACTAAAAGGTTTTTCTGTTGCTTCAAGAATATCTATAGTTTGCTAACCAGATAAAGAGTGTGTGATTGGCAACCTCAGCTCTTCCAACTGTCCTGAAAATACCTTTGTTTTAGGCATTCAAGTGTTTTGTTTTGCTTTTTTTTTTAATAGCGCATAAAACAAAACTTAGAACCATCTGAAACAGAAAACATTTCCAATGGATTTTATTTTCTCCAAAATCAATTCTAAAAGCAACATGTAAATTAAAATGTTTGTATCCACCACTTTCAAGAAACTGATTTTGATTATACAAGTTATGAAAAATTGGCAGAAATAATGCACTAGCCAGTTTAAAACCAAGCCAGTGAAAATTTCATTAATCCATGCAGCAATACACAGGGACAAGCTACTAATTCCTTCAGTAATTCAAGATTATATCCTTACAAGACAAAAATTGATCTCATTTGATTTTTCTCAAGGTCTCTCTGGTCTCTACAACTAAGTGGCAAGGTTACATTGTCTAATGTCACCCTTTTATTTTGCATTTATAAAGATGATTTATTCTACACACTGATATGTGCTATGTTGTAAATTTCTGGGTATCCTGAAATTGCTGTATATTTGGGAAACATCCCATCTCCCTCAAATCCCAGGGCAAAGACTCTCCTTAGACTATAGTGTTTCATTATTGAAAGAATGCAAACTGCACTTGTTCTTTTTTAAGATCAGACTATACAGCATTCTAAGGCTCCAGCTTCTGTTGTAGATTAAGACTTGACATGACCATCAGTCAGAGGTGCTTCATATCATTCTGACATCCACTCAGTGACACAGATTATTGTCCAATTAAGGGAGGTTTATCAAACAAACTATTATTTTCTTGTCATCTACTAGAGATCCAAGAAGACGTTTACAAAAAAAATACAGGTGTTAAAATGCCATAAAAGTGAATAAAATTTGAGGGAAATTTCTCAGGCCTAAGTCTCTGTATATTGTAAGGGAAATGGATTGGTAGTGAACACTGTGGCACCCAGGATTCTACACTATGTTGCTTAGGCTAAAGGGCCAGCTCAGCTTGCAGAGAACTTGCTTAGCTTGGATAAAGCCCTGGATTTGATCCCCACACTGTCCAAACCAGACTTGGTGATCTACACCTGTAATCCCAGCACCCAGGAGGGAGAGGAAGGAAGATCAAAGTTCAAGGTCACCCTTGACTACCTTAGGAGTTTGAGGCCAACCTGAGCTAAACGAGACCTGCATCTCAAAAAACAAAAACAAATAACAACAACAAATATACTTTATGTACTTCACCTCTTGCATACACAGTGGCTGACCTGAACAGGAATTGGATTCTCAAACAGGATTGCTGACTGGCCAGTGGCACACAGCTAGTGGAAGCACTGAGATTCAAAGCCAGCTCTGATCTTAGGATTGGGGTTTTCACAGTGTCAACCTTTTAGAAATGAAGTAACTGTGTTTGGGGACTATTCCTTCTGTGCACAGTTCACATGTTGCACACTTCAACCCAGAACACAGGTACCTCACTCTGTTTTCCTCATCAGCCTAATGTTATGGCAAAACCATTTTTCTGTGCATGTGTATGTGCTCTGTAGTGTTCAATATTACATTCTCAATGTGTTCCTTGATGTTAGCATTCTTAACAAATTACTCTGATGTTGGGAATGAAAATTATTTCTAGTTTTTTTAATAATAGACATATACTTATATTTGCATATATACATATGTACAAAGATAATCATTTCTTTCTCTCCCTTTCCCTTCTCTTCTTCTCCATTCTCCCCATTTCTCTCTTTCTTTCTTTTGGTATGTCTCTAGCCTCAAGGTGGCCTAGAACCCATAGTTTTTTTTTTTATGTAGCTGAGAATGATTTTGAACTTCTAGCATTCCCGCCTCCACCTCCCAAGTGCTGTATTGTAGACTTGTATCACCATACTTCACTTACTTAGTAGTACTGAGGATCAAACCCAGAGCATCCTGCATACTAAGTAAGCATTCTACCAATAGAATGACATCCCTATCCCAAAACGTTTGTTTCTTAAGCTATGTTTAAATTGTGGATTCATCAGAGCATGGGACTTGGACATCTGCCTTGTTCTTTCTGTACAACACTTCCCCAAAAGAGATGTACTAACTTCAAAAGGGATATTTCTGGTTTCCACGGACTAGTGCCATCCTTCACAACCTGAAACAGGAAAAACATAAGAGTTTTAGGGTTTCTCATTTGAAATGTGGTTGTGAGTTGCTCTTGAAAAGCACAGTATCAGATCTCCTCCCTGGCTTGAACATATACAGCACTCCAGAAGACTGAAACTGTTGTTAATTTTTAATATTGCCTGTTCTGAGTGACAAGTATAATGAATTTTTCTTTCTTCTTGTTAGGCTAATGTTTAGCAATGAAAGGAATATCCCAGAACTTCTTAAGTGACCCAAGAAAGGGTTAAGCAACTTCTGGTTTACTGGAGGACTGTTATGCACCATAAATAAAAATGATTATTAAATTATCTTCATCATTATTCCTAATCACAATAGTAAATGCTGATATTTGTATACTCATTTTTTTTTCAGTATTTTCACATATGTTTTGTCCTGGAGAACAGAGTACATTACATTGTTAATGAGATACAGAGAACACTGTGCCAGCAATAAAGGTAGTATCACTGAGGTGGTTTGAATGAGAATGTCCCCCATACACTCAGATGTCTCAATACTTGTGTCCCAGTTAGCAGCACTGTTTGGGACGGATAAGAAGGTATTGCCTTGTTGGAGAAGATGTGTCACTGGAGTGGGCTTTGAGGTTTCAAAAGACTAGCTCTATTCCCAGTCTCTCTCTCTACCTCCTGCTTATGATTCAAGATGTGCACTCTCTGCCACCATGCCTCTGTTCTGACATCATGGACTCCTATTAGTCTGGAACCATAATTCTAAATAAATTCTTTCTTTTATAAATTGCTTTGGTCATGGTGTTTTATCTCAGCCACAGAAATGCAACTATTACAATTCCCATTGTTGCCAAACTTAATAGTTTTGTTGAGTTAAAAATAATCTTACTTAAAATGAACTATTAATACTCAAAACAGCAATATTAAGGACTCATAAGTAAATGATCTATTTCATAATACAACAAAAGAGAAATTTACTAACTTTACTAGCTGAACTGGAGTAATCAAAGTAGTGAGCTGTGGAAAGTACCTTTCAGTCAAGGTATTAGGATGAGCAGTCTAGGAAATTAAGCTTTTGATACACTTTGGTCCTTTTCTTGCTTTCTCATAATCTCCAGGTCTGTGAGAACATCCTAGGGGCTTTTCTTTAAGTTCAGCCAAGGTCTGTAACCCCACACATCTCTTTCCATCTCTGGAAGTAGGTCTGTCTAGCAACTCAAAACCAGAAATTTGTGTTTATCAATCTCTTACTCAAAAGCAAAATATTTTTCTTGCATCAAAACCACCTATATTTAAAACTGCTGTTAAAGTTCAAGTATGGGAAATGTTAAGCTTTAAGGTCAGAGAGTTAAAACTGGAGCAGAATGCTCCTCTTGCAGAGACCTGAGTTCAGTTCCCAGTACCCATGTCAAATAGCTTTCAACTGCCTGTAATCCCTATTCCAGGGGATTTAAGAGCCCTTTCTTTCCTCCAAGGGCACTGACATACATGTGGTGAACATGGGTACAAGATAGCATTCAAACATAAGAATAAAATGAAAATAAAGTTTTTTTTTTTCAAAAGGACTAGAGGGCTAATAAATAGGGTTATATATCGAAGTAGACAATGAATTCGTCCATTCACTCAACAGATAAGGACTACATAAAAGACACCCTGGCAGTGGGTATTTGAGTGGTGTTTGTACATGTTACTGAGGCAATAAAGAAAAGTAACATTTGATTCCAATCATAAGAGCTAAAGCCATATAATTTGTGTTTGATAAAGTCAAACCTATCTGTTTCATACCCTTTGGTGTGCATATCAAGTAACTATGACACTAGTAGTGAAGGATACTGTATGTTAGCAGGTGGTCATCAACATCAAAACAGTTCATAGAGTCCAAACAGTTCCATCCTTGGCCAACTCATCTTCCTCTGGTAAGATGGTTCCACAAAGACCAGTTTCATGACTGAGGTTTTCAATCCTCTTTTCTGAAAGAAACCAAAACATCTAAGTCAGCAGATGAGCCATTTATTGATTTTTTTCCTTGTATTATATCATAAGACTACAAGTTCTTTTATGTCTAATATTTAGTCTTCAATGAAATGAACTTAACCAAAAGCCAACACTCTGCTTCACAAAGTATGAAGGTGTTTCCAATAGTGATAAAACTCAGGTGACTTTACTGTCTAATATGACAGCCACTAACTGTGAGCAGCCACTGAAATTCAATTTTAATTATATAAAATTTATGGTCAGTTGTTGAATCACAGGAACCACATTCCGTAAGTTCAATTGTCATAAAGAGCCAGTGTCCAACATTGTGAATGACAGGTGAGCACACCTATGCAGGTAGATGCTAGAGTGGACATCTGAATGTCTTCATAAATTACTTACCTACCTCATGTCTTGATACAGACTCTCACTGACCTTCACAGCTTTGGCTGACTGGCTAGTAAGCCTCCAGGTTCCTCCTGTTTCTGGCCACAGCACAGAGATAACAGCCAGTTGTGTCCACATGCAGGTTTGACAGGGACACTTAGTCCTCATGCTTGAGCAGCAAATCCTATCCACTAAGCCATTTCAGGAGTCCCTGGTCAATAAAAAGTTCCCACTGTCTAGTATGGCATTTAAGCAATAAGCCTACTTCCTTCTTGCCATGCTGGAGAGTGAATTGGCACACAGAATTCAGTTTTTCAGCATATCCTGCCTAGAATAATATCACTGATGGTTGTTCAGAGAGGTGTGACTGGAAATGAGACAGAAGTTTCTGTTTCACTTCCTTACTTGGAAAACTTGATGCTTCAGCAGCACTCTGGGAAGACTTCTGTTGCTCAGAGCTTTCTCTCCATATGAACATAGAAATAATGCTTTCCCCTAAGTTGAAAATATTGGTTTCATCAAGAAATAGCATGCATACATATTATAGCACTCATCTTACTTCACATGTTACACATAAAACAAGAAAAATATAGATTAAAAGAAAAGCAAATGGTAATTTAAGAAAGTTGCTTCTAAGTGGGAACTCAATAAAAGAGTATGGAAGACAAATTTGACAGTTTTGACTACATATAAAAACTGAGCATATTTTCTTTTCTCACAATTGGTGAATTTGAAGAAAATAATGGATGCATCAAAAATTTGTAAGAATTTTAAAATATGCTAAGGACAAAACTCCTGCTTGGCTACAATAATGCAATCTAAAACAATTATTTCCATGTAAAAGTATACTCTTTAGAGTTAACAAAAGGATGACCACAACAATGAAATATGTTCTCTTCTCTCAAGCAGGACCAGTGTGATTTCATCTGTTTGTATATGTACAAACAGAACAGATAGATCACCAAGGGATTCAGGATGGCTACGCTGGCCAATTTACATATCTGTCATTCTCCTTCTCTCTCTTACCCCCTTTCACTTCCTCTCTCCTTATCTATTCTGGCTGATATATATTTAAATCAAATAATAGAGATGTCTCTACCTGTATGCTATCAACATGCAGACATGAGATTATAAACTCATGGCTGCAGAAGTGGATGACAACTCTGGAACAAAGACAGCTGACTGCTCAGCACACATGAAGTCTAATGATTGATCTCAGTCCCATAGCCTGGGGTCACCACTAGCAAAGAACAGAGTGGTTTTTTTCTGAGTTTATTTGGTAACACATATCTAAGAAATCAATCTTTTATTTAGTTGTAAGCATAGTTAATTCTATTAAAATGCCAATGGAATATCCAGAACATTAAGAACTTAAAACTGGAAGTTTAGCTCAATGATGGAACACGTGCCCAGCATATGAAGCTCAGTGTTCAATCTCCAGCATAGAAAAGTAAAACAGATCCCAAATATACAAATTTATGCTACATAAGTGTGTCCTGGTGGGTATAAGTTATTCCTCAATTTTTTATTTCCTTTTTTAAATTTTTTATTAGAAAGAAAATTATTTTACACATCAATCCCAGGTCCTTCTCCCTCCTCTCCTCCTCTGCCCCCCCAACTAATGCCCTACCCATAACCCCCTTGTGTCTAGTCTCAGAGAGTATCCCTCCATGTGGGATGGGATTCTAAAGTCCATTCCTATGGTAGGGATAAGTACTGATCCACTAGAAAAGGCCCCATAGATTTCCAAGGTCTCCTCACTGACACTCACATTCAGGAGTTCTGGATCAGTCCCATGATGATTTCCCAGCTATCAGTCTGGGGACCAAGAGTTTTCCCTTGTTCAGGTCAGCTGTTTCTGTGGGTTTCACCAGCCTGGTCTGGACCCCTTTGCTCATCAGTCTTCCTTCTCTGCATCTGGATTTCAGTTCAGTGCTTAGATGTGGGTGTCTGCTTCTACTTCCACCAGCTGCTGGATGAAGGCGATAGGATGGCATATAAGTCAGTCATTAATCTCATTATCAGAGCATTTAAGGTAGTCTCTCCTCTGTTGCTTAGATTCATCTTTGTAGATCTCCAGACATTTCCCTAGTGCCTGATTTCTCTTTAAACTTATAATGTTTTCCTGCTACTATACTATCTCTTATTTGCTCTCTTCTGTTCTTCCCGCAACTCAACCTCCCTGTCCCATCATGTCTTCCTCACCCCTCCTCTTCTCCCCTTCTCATTCTCCCTCTAGTTCTCTAGTTCCCTCCCTCTTCCCCCATGCTCCCAATTTGCTCAGGATATCTTGTCCCTTTTCCCTTCTCCAAGGTACCATATATGTCTCTAGTAGGGTCCTCCTTGTTTACCAGCCTCTCCAGCAGCCTGGGCTGCAGGCTGGCAATCCTTTATGCCTAAAATCCACATATGAGTGAGTACATACAATGCCTGTCTTTTTGTGACTGGGTTACCTCACTCAGAATGGTTTCTTCCAGTTCCATCCATTTGCCTGCAAATTTCAAGATTCCATTGCCTTTTTTTCCCCCTCTGAGTAGTACTCCATTGTGTAAATGTACCACATTTTTTCTATCCATTCTTCAGTTGAGGGGCATATGGGTTGCTTCCAGGTTCTGGCTATTACAAATAATGCTGCTATGAACATAGTTGAACAGATGTCCTTGTTGTACAGATGTGCTTCTTTTGGGTATATGCCTAAGAGTGGAATTGCTCAATCTTGTGGTAGACTGATTCCCATTTTCCTGAGGAATTCCTCAAATTTTGGCTTTTGACTGATGTTTAATTTTTGAAAGGTAGATCTCCATTGGTACAATGGCGGTAAGCAAAGTGCTGCACATGTCTAACAGTGTGTTCATGAGCTCTCTCTTTTTTCAGCAACTGATTACAATGCAGAATATAAAGAATCATGGATTTTCCAGAATGTACCATTTTTAAGGAAACTAGGACATTTATAAAATTTTCTCCTCTTTCCTATTGAACCTTAATGAGATCAGCTGGATGTGGCTGCCAGCAATGGAGGCAGAAGAATGATGCATAGACTGAGGAACAGTGGAGGGAGGCATGTTTCCAAGCTACACCAGTGGAGTCAAGATCAGTTCCCTTTTCATATCATTTTTAATGGTTGCTCAAGCTCCGCAAATGCACCCACACAAAAGGCTTCAGTTAATGTGCATGTATTTTGAGTAGTTCCCCCTTTCAACTTTCTAGTTTAATTTCCTTCCTTCAGATGAGATGAATGGGGCATGACTCAGGTCATAACTCAAGTGCTGATGCATGGCTTGCAGATAGAGCTCCCAGCCCGGAGAAGCAGTGAGTGTAGAGATTAAATCAGGCAGCTCTGGGTAGATGAGAGGTCAGCCAGGGCTAGCTTTGACATCTGATGGAACCTTGTGATCGATCAGACCTTTCTTCACTCCTCCAGGCTTCTATATGAAAGTGGCCATAAGGAACAGATGTGGTATATTATGAAGGGCAGAAGCATTAGACTGTGAAAGGAGACAGGTGTCAATATTATCAAAGAATCTGCCAACAAAGGGAAGCTCCTGCTTTACTGCCCTTGCTCTATTCAAGTGGTCTTACATGATGGGAAATCCAAACCTAGAAGCTCCCAAGACAGACTGCTTTCTAACATTTTGTACTTCCTATGCATTAAGCTGTATACTTGGAACATTCTCAATATCTTAAGAATAAATTTTAGCAAGTCCTCTTTCTGTTAACTTGTATTTTCAAACACGGCTATGTGCTGTTTGGATTTTGTTTGTTTGTCATCTGGGGACATGCATACACATCATGAAGACCTGGCAGTGAGGAATCAGGGGTGTTAATGCAAGGTCACTTACCCAGATCAGTGCAGGGCTTCAGCAGTTTCAAATCACATCATGAGAAGGTCATGAAAACCCAATGGCTCTGGGCACCTTGTGCCAAACTGCTTCAGTGAGTGTTACTGAGCCATCCTGAGAGTGAAAGGTGGGCTGCTAAGCATCATACCCATACTGTGTATGCCTTTTATGCAAATGAGACAGAAGTCACAAACCACAGCAATATTTCAGGAAAACCAGTTCTATTCACCCCTCCACTGACCTCTCTAACTTGCCTATTCTCCTCTAGCCACATTAATAGCTTTTATGTTCTCACAAACACATTCTCTAAAGTTTTTCTGGTGTGAGTTACCCAATTGGAACTGAGCTCCTCCTACTTCACTCTGACTCATATTGGGAAGGGAAAACTAGTATTGAGAGTTATCAGAAGGGCAACCCTACTGCCACTCCCCAACTCTCCCACTTGAGACTTACCAGGCCATGAGAATTTTAACACCATGGATACTGACCTAGAAACCAAGGTGGTTTCTGACTCCAGATTTGCTGTCATGTGTTCCATCATTACAGGAAAACTGGCATTTCAATCACATTTGCCCCATTGGTTGTTGTGGTCAATCACAGCCAATCGTGTGCTGGTTTTGTTGCTAGTAGTTGGGGATGATTTTTTTACCACAGGGTTTTACTTTGCAGCTCTGGCTGGGTGGTGTTCACTATGTAGTTCTCTAAGATAGCCCAGAATTCATAGCAGTTCTCCAGACTCAGCCTCCAAGTGCTGTGAGTGCACAAGCTTAGTGGTATTATTTTTTATTAAATACTTACCAATTTATAACATTCTTCCATTTAGTGTTCCAACAATATGTTTGAACTTCCAAGAAGACAGACACATAAAACAACCAAAACTTGCAACCCATACTTCAGATTATTAAAATAATCTTAGAGAATTTGTTGGTAAATTCATCTAACTCAATAGGAAGTGTGCAAAATCTCATTTTGAAAAAAATAAACATTTAATTGTGTGTATACGTGTACAAACAGGTGTATGCACATGTGTTCAAGGGTGCAATATTACACTTGCATGTGTATATAGGTCAGAGGTCAGTTGCAAGTGTTTTCCTCAGTCTCTCTATCTTGTCTTTTGAGCAGGGTATGCCACTAAAAATAGCTCACTAATTTGGTTAACCTGGAAGGCTGGTGTACTTTATGGATACTCCAATCTATGCCTCCCTAGAGCTTGGATTAGAGCTATAAAGCTCTGGTTCTCTGGTTTTAACATGAGTAGTTGGGATTGAACTAATGTCCTCAAGCTTGCTCAGAAAGTATTTTACTTATACCCAAGATTTTTATACTATATGATTTGGGTCACTTGTGGTTTGAAAGAAAATGACTCCCAAAGGGAGTGGCACTATTAGGATGTGTGGACTTGTTGAAGTTGGTGTGGTCTTGTTGGAAGAAGTGTGTCCCTACAGAGGCAGGTTTTGAAGTCTCATATATGCTCAAGACACCACCCAGTGTCTCAGATCACTTCCTGTTACCTGCACAAGATGTAGAACTCCCAGCTACCTCTCCAGCACCATGTCTGTCAACATGCCATCATGTCCCACCATGACAGTAATGACTAAAACCCTGAACTGTAAGCCACTACCCCAATTAAATCTTTTCCTTATAAGAGTTGCCATGGTCACAGTCATGGTCATGGTGTCTCTTCACAGAAATAAAACCCTAACTAAAACAGTTGTTTTCTATCTGAATGCCAATTGAGTTACTTCAGTGGCTACTCTACCAGAGTAACAGAAACCCCATAGCTAATATGGGGTTTCCATGCACTGTTTTCATGGTCTGTGTAACAGGCTCTGAGAGGAGATGGTAGAGTTATTCTTATGAAACATCCCAGAGCGGATCAGAATAAACCTGAGAGGCCTCAGGATGATCAAATGCATGAATCGTGTGTGTGTTTGTGTGTGTGTGTGTGTGTGTGTGTGTGTGTGTGTGTGTGTGTTAGTATGCAATTGATACAAATTTTGCCCTGATTTTTGCCCCCAAAGTCTCAGATGTTTGTGAGAATCTAGAGAATAATTATAGGAAAGCACTTTTTCCTGAATAATTTTATTATTAAAATGTATCACAAATCTTCTATAACATAATCCTCTCTAGCAAGCTTCAGGAGGTTTCTATCAATAATTAAGAGACTCCACATAATACATATTGGTAGGAGACTCTGTAATTCCATCTAGCTACTGCCTACTCTAAAACAGCTACAACTTCCCTCTATCTTGAACACTCCAATAAAGAATGAAAAGGATTTGCATTTGAGAGTTGATAATTTGAAAGAGGAATGGAACAAACTTGCTCATATTTCCTTCCCAACTAATTTTCCTTCTTCTATGTTGGTCTCTCTCTCTCTCTCTCTTTCTCTCTCTCTCTCTCTCTCTCTCTCTCTCTGTGTGTGTGTGTGTATGTATGTATGTATGTATGTATGTATGTATGTATGTATGTATGTTTGTGTGCAAATGTTCAAGCACCTATGCATACTTATTCTTGTGTGTGCAAAGTTTCTTTTGTGCTGTTGCTCAGGTATGTTTGTGCACATATGTATAGAGATCAAAGATTTCCTCCTGATCTGAGGATCTCTCTCTCTCTCTCTCTCTCTCTCTCTCTCTCTCTCTCTCTCTCTCTCTCTCTCTCATCTCCTCTACCCTTCTTCTCTGCTTTTCCTTCTCTCTGCTCAAAGGTCATTCACTAAACTGGAGCTTGATAATTAGGCTAGGCTGGTTGGCCAGCATGTACCAGGATCTATTTTCCTCTGAATCTCTCATAGTGATGGGATTATAAACACATGATACCATGCCTAGCTTTTTACTTGGGCATTGCTGCTAGAGATCAAACTCTAGTCCTTATTCTTGTATGGGGTGTCTTCTTAGCTCTCTTAACAAAAATAATTTTCTTTACAGGTAGAAGAAGAAGAAGAAGAAGAAGAAGAAGAAGAAGAAGAAGAAGAAGAAGAAGAAGAATAAGAAGAAGAAGAAGAAGAAGAAGAAGAAGAAGAAGAAGGAAAAGGGGAGGAGGAGGAGGAAGAAGAGGAGGAGGAGGAGAATGAGGAGAAGGAAGAGGAGTTATAACAGGAAGAAGAGGAAGCGGAAACTGGAAATAGCTTTGTAAAAAACATCAGGTCCAGTGTGAAAGATATATTTTGACTTGCCAATCACACTGTGAATGGAATGTATAACCTGGGTATAAGAAAAATGATAGATTATTAATAATAAGAGCAGTAATAATAATAATGAGATGTGTTTCCCAATGTTAATTTTTAAAACTATGCTGAAATTTAAAAGAAACAAATATAAAGGATTTAATTTTGAAACATTAAGTCTGTTGTAAAATTAATAAGAAAACAATGAGAAATATCATTATTTAGTTAAAAAGTTAAAAAGAAATCCTGCTTCAAAATCATGTTAGTGTCATGTGCCTTTTAAAAAGATGTTGTTGCCAGGCACAAAATCTGTAAATCCAGGAGTCTGAGGAAGGAGCGTTGCCACCAGTTCATGGCTAGCCTAAACCTCATAATGAGTTCCAGTATCTTGGGCTATTGAATAAAACCCTATCTACAAAACAAACAAACAAGGAGCAATGCAAGAAAAGTGGAATGGGGGAGGTAATAGCAGATCAGGTTGGTGCATTCACCTCTAATTTTAGCAATCAGCAATTAGGGTACTGAAACATGAGGCTTGTGTGTTTGAGAACAGACTGTGTCTCAAAACAAAACAAAACAAAAAGCCCCCACAAAAAAACCCAACCTATTGTTCAAATAGAACCAGATTCTGAGGTTCTGTTGCATTTTAAAATGCTACCATCTTCTAAAAATAGCAGAAGCTATAACAGGTGTCAGGATGACCGAGGATTGTGAAGCATTGGCTAAATGTTCTGGCATGTGATGGTTTCTCACATAGCCAGCTTTTGTGCCTTGGCATGGTTGTCTTGGTTATATGCATTACCCAGGAGTTTCCATTCCATTCAGTCAAATGCCTCAATCAGTCTTCTGATTTTCCCTTGTGGTCAGGCACTCCTGATGTTGACAATCAAAGCAACTCATTGGGAACAGCATTTGAGGTCATCTACAGCTGCTTTTTTTTCAGGGGCAGAAGCAACAACCCATGCAGTTCTCTGCTTCATTCCTGCAGAACAGATGAGCTCAGGCATTCCTTGTCAGGACTGGGCTCAAATTTCAGACCCAGAGTAGTGGAGCTTAGCTCAGACCCACAGTAGTGGAGTTTAGCTCAGACCCACAGCAGTGGAGGTTAGCTCAGACATGGAGGTTCACATAATGAGCACTTGCTCTGAGGCTCCAGTTTGGATCTTTAACATCACAATAGTAAAATGTTCCATCCCACCACTTACTAAGGTATGACTCTGGGAAAGCCCCTTTAAAGTTGTTATTAGTTGTCTAAGGTGATTTCACACAGAAATGGATGTGTGTCTTGGAACATGGTAAATTATGCTAAAAAAATTACATGTAAACCTAGCCCATCCAATGTGGGCCAATTCTAACTTCTTACTGCCAAAGCTTTTAGTCACTCTAAGGGCATACAAGAAGACAACCACATACATTTTAACTATCCTTCCTTTCTTTTTCCATTCCTTCCTTTTTCATCCCTCCCCCACCATCTCTTTATTTCTATCATTTTGAGACAGAGTCACATGTAGGCGATTAGAGCCTCAAAGTCACTATATAGCAAAGGATGACCTTGAACTCCTCATCTTGTCTCCACTTCCCCAGAGGGAAGGTAAATGTATACCACTGTGTCTCATTTCTGTAGTTGTGGCCATCAGGCATATAACTGAGCAGTCACTCCACCAACTGAGCTATACCGTCAGCCTTCTAGCTATCATTTTGTAACTAACAGAACAGAAAGACACAATCTCCAGGAAGCCAGCAGAGGTGTAAGAGAACAAACTGGAAGATAATGCTCTCTGGAGTGTGATGAACTAATTGATAACGTCATCTGACTGGACAGATAGGAATTGCTTACTCTCAGAACATTGCATAACAGTAATTAGAATATTATAGTCTGTCTCTAAAACACTAATGTAATTTTTTATCCATTCCTGCATGAATTATTCTCTCATGCTTTAAAGGTTGAAACAGCAAACATTTATCTTCCAACAGGCTTTGGGCAGCAGAAGTTGGCCAGCAGCAAAGCCGAGTACTTTGGGATCTTGTTCCCTCATGAGCTACAATCAAGGTTTGGCTGGGCTGCAGTTATTTCAAGGATTGACTGGTGGAGGACTTGCTCCCTGAGCTTATTCTCAAAGCTCTTAACAGTCTTCTGAAAACCAGTTTTCAAGCTCTTTCTCCTGGGCCTGCATTGCCTGATGTCATGGCAGCTGACTTCCCCAGAGTAAGTCATTCCAGAGGCAGAAAGAAAGCTTCCCTCACAGACAAAAACTCCAGGCTCTCAATTATCCCACAATACTGCAGTTATTATTTACCTGTATTTCTTTGTCTAGGGCTATGGTATTGTGAGATTTTTCTTCCTCCACATCATCATGTCTATTGGTGCTATCCTTATTTAGGTCTTATATAATTAGCTATATTGTTTGGGTATCTTGGGTGAAATTTCCTTGTCATCTCAAGGATACAAAATCTCATAGCCTACATCCTGGTCCTCTGGGTCCTCACAATCGCCCCCTCCCCTTCTGTAATTTTCCACCAGCCTTCTTCCAAGAGGGAATGTTTCAATTTGGAGAACATAAACATGCAATAGCTGCAGGAGACCCTGTTCATCAACAATAAAGAAGAATTACTTAAGTGCCATCTATTGTCATATATAGGGAGAATTATGCATTTCTCTGACAACACACAGCTGTGGTAAAATAACAACTCTGTAAAGTCTGATTCAGTAGGATAGGAGTGAAGATATCAGGGTTATCTTAATTCTACAATTCTGCCAGTCAAAAGCTGAAGGGGCATGGTTAGATCTAATCTCTGAAATAATTCTTCATGCTTTTTAATGGTGGTTTGCAGACTCAGTCTCACCATCTCAGTCTTTGCATTCATTTCATTCCTATTTTTTATTTATATTTATTTCATTATTTACTTATTTATTTTTGATAAGTGCAGGTTTTAAAATTTTGAGAAGCTAAAGATTAGCTTCATTCTAAACCTCTACCAAATTGGATAAACCATTTACAGATGATAAAACACAGGCTGGGTGGTACCTAATGACTTTCCTTAGAAATCTCTTCAGTTAAATCCTCAAGCTCATTTTCCATATATGTCTCTCTTGAGAAATTTGTAGATTTTCTATGAAACATGTGAAGGCTAAACCCATTAGATAAAAACAATATCAAAAAAGCCTGCTTACAACCTTTTTGTAGGTAACCCCCTTGGCTTCTGTCACACACTTCCATTTTCTGTGAGCCCTATTCTCTTGCTGGAAAAATCTTTTTAGTACATTCTTTTTTTCTTTAAATGGTTGTCAGCTTGGCTGGATTCAACTCAAAGATTTGTGAGATTCTAATAAAAAGGTTTATAGCCACACATAGGACTTCCGTCTGTATTCTGGGCTAGACATTTTCATGCCAGGCATTGCCTTCAGTTGGCATTTGTTCAAAGTATTTTCTAGTTCATCGCTTCTAAAATGTTTCGTAGGCTGGATTTAGTGAATTATTTGAGAGCTTTCAGCCTTTCCTTCCCTCTCCCTGGCCTTCTTTCACCTCACACATTGGAAAAATGACAGGAAGAAGCTGGATAGTAGCTAATGGCTTTCCCTGAAATCTCTTTAGCTAAATCTTCAAGCTCATTAGGCATAACTTCTTTACTTTCTATGCTATCACAGACAAAAAATGTTGCTAAATTTCTGCTCTGACCTTGGGTTTCCTACAAGATTTCTCCCCTGGTGCTAGTCTCCTTATAGATCAAAATTCCATGTACAATGTTGAAAGCATTTCAAGCTTTCATTAGAACATTTCCCATTCTACTGTTTCCATTTTCTATGTACTTCCCAATTCCAAAGTCACAGGTGTATGAGATCAAAGACACCTGCCATTGATTATCATGACTGGATCCATAAGAGCAACCAGAAAATGTGTGTGCTCTTATTGCTTCTTGCCTTGTTGGGAGTGTCTAGAAAAAGCCAATGCCCTTGGTTGTAGAGTAAAAACAGGTAGAGCTATAGTGCTGGTACAGGGGTTGGTAAAATTGAAGACCATGTGATGTTGGGATTGCCATTTTATTTGACATCAATGGTAAATGCTGTAGCTGGTCCTCTAGGATGGGCATTGAAGTTTTATAGTCTAATCCCTCTTCTTTCTGGACCTTTTCTGCCTTCCTGAAGATACAATGTGATCAGCTGTCTCTTTATATTCTCTACTATTATGTAATGTATCCCTTCTTACTTTATGACAAAAGCACCAAGGTGCTTTTTTTCAGGTGTAAGTGCCACTTCAGCAAGAAAGTGCCTAATACACCTAGAGTTTTAAAAGAATCCTTTATACATTTCTTCTATCAAACCAGTAATGAACAGTAACTATGAGGACTTCCCTAGGTGTTAGACATATTCAAAAATGAAGGGGACTGGTAAGGTAGCTATGTAGGTAAAGGTGCTTGCTGCCAAGTCTGATGGACTGAGTTCTATCCCTGCACATGAATGGTAGAAGGAGAGAACCAATTCCTGCAAGTAAGTTGTCTTCTGATGCTTACACCTTAGGACTCTGAAACACACACACACACACACACACACACACACACACACACACACACACACACACGTGCGCATATAAAATAAACACTTTTAAGATGCAAAAATCAGATATTTCTTAACTTCTTGGATTTAATTCCTTATTTTGAGAAGATTGACAATAAGTATACTATATAAACAAATCAGTACCAGTGCAAATGAAAAAATGCTAGAAAGTGGAGTTGGGACTTCTGGGATCCCTTCTTTAAGAAAGTGATATTTATACCAAAATTTAATGCCTGGAAATAGTAACAGTGATCAAAGCAATGGACAAAATGATATGACTGAATGAATAAACAAATTGAGACAAATAAAATGGGACAAAACTTGGCAGTAAAGCAGCTTCTGGAAGTGAAACACTCTGCCCCTGCAAGCTTCTCAGACAGCTTACTTTATCAAAAACACTGGCTAATGTAGAAATCAAAAATATTACCATAATGTGAGGTAACCAAAGGAATGAAGTCCAAAGTCATGATCTCAGTGTTATGTGCATAGCTGAGGACAGGAGGACTCTGCAGGGCACAGCTAGCTATTCAAACAAACAGTAATGTTCTAGCTATTCAAACAAACAGTTGTGTTGTCCTCACAGTGCAAATTCATGGGAGAATGTCTCATTTTTCAGGTATCTTCAGGACCTGAAAAGAGTGCTTAGTTTTTTTTAAAGAAAAAGCATATGTTATTAAGACATGAAACTAAAAGGGAATGATGTAGACTGAACATGCAGGCAGGCCTGTAGTCCCAGTACTCAAGGGACTTCATGACAAAGTTCAGCCTGGGCTATATAGCAAACGCTCTTCTATCCGCCCCAAAAGATGGTAACCTTTTCTACCAAAATACTCTGTGCTGGTTTATAGCTGGCTATATGTAAATAATTGATAAAGAAGCTCCTTAAAGCATATGGATGCAATGGGTAGTTCTATGATTTAAAAATTTAAACACAAAGAAAATCATAAGAATTTGTTTCTGTCCCAAAGGTGAATGTCATCTTCTATACTTACCTTGTTTCCTGCTTTACCTAGAGGCCAATGTGACACTAGAAACTATGAAGTGAAAGGCGGGAAAGTTAAGCAAGATACTTAGAAATGCCTGTGTCTTCAAGACAGATTCAGGGCATTGATTACAAGTTTCAGATCTTTCCAGAAGCCTAAAGCCTCACAAACAGGATAAATGTTGAGATTTTGGGACTGGGTAACCACACATAAGGGTTTGTGTTCTCAGTTTATCCACAACAATTTCTTCCTGTTCTGTGGAGCACTTACCCTCCTATATATTTAAATAATATTAATTCAGAGAATGTGTCTTTTCTGTCTTACTTAAATGTCTTTGAGTGTGATATTTTCAGATAAAGGAGCTATTTTTAACATTTAAAAATTGCTTTTCGGTTCTCCTGGAAATAAAAAAAGAATTCACTCACTACCTAGTAGTGCAGAACACTTGCTTTAAATTTTTTCCCACTAAATGATATAGAATAAAAGAGAAGACACTAAGTTTCAAAGAGATAAAATTCTTTCTCCACTTTTAGCATTTTACAAAAACAGTGCAGGGCAACCTATTTGTTGCTGAGAAGGCTAATGGTTACACAGATGTCTCCAGTGGCCTCTCTGGTTGCATCCCCATCATCTCCATTTAAAGAAGAGACAGAAAAATAACATCTCAGTTCAGAGTCACACCTTCATCAACATTAGTGCTCAAAGCAGGAGAAATACCAACTATAAATACTGTTTTCTTTAATTTTTTCATCATTTCTTCTTCCTTCCTTGTTTGTTTGTTTCTTTCTTTCTTCCTTTCTTTCTGTCTGTATTTCCTTTGGGGAAATGTTCAAATAGATCTATTTCTGGTTTTGCACATACTGTCCATGTCCATATTGGAAATGCAATAGGAAATATTTAGTTAATCATCAATAGATTAGAATTCTCTTTTACCCAATAGTTTCCTGGGTACTCTGGGGTCAATATTTTCTCTAACAAAGGAAAAAAGTAGAGATTTATCTACTTTTGATATCTGAATGGATACTATAAATGAATGATGTACAATGTAGGTAGATATAAAAGGACTACAAAGGAACATTGCTTACTATCTTTAAAATCAATGTTGCATGCTAATTATATCACTAGTAAATGATATTATATATTTAGTACAAAAATAGATCTTATTATTATAAATATTTCTTATTGAATTTAGTCATAATATCTCATTTTGACAGTATGTGTACTGCTTATTATTGGGAATCAAATTATAAAATTTCCAAAGCTATTTTAGCTCTTAAAAATTACAAGGACACCATTTAGAGCACATACACTCTTGAGATACAATTAGTGAGCAATTGTCTACAAAATTAAAGATGTCTTCCAGAAAGTGTAATCAGAATAAAGGTATTTTTAAGTTCTCTTATTTGGGATAACTATCTTATTCGGGATAACTAGACTCAGCTGGAAAGATAAATCATTAGTTTATGAGATTATTACCTGTAATAGGCAATAAAAATAAGTAACTAGAGATAGAATCGCAATACAACCATATACAATAAAAAAAATCTACAAGGCAATAAATCCCACTAAAGTTCCGAAATCAGATAAGATCAGGCATGTTCACCGTAGAGTTGAAAACCCTGATATTAACTCATACACCTACAAACAGATGTTTTTTGACAAAGAAGCTAAATTTATATAATGGAATAAAGAAAGCATCTTCAACAAATGGTGCTGGCATAACAGGATGCTGGCATGTAGAAGACTGCAGAAAAATCCATGTCTATTGCCATGCACAAAACTTAAGTCCAATTGGTAAATGGGACCTCTTGAAACTGAGAAGCCTCTATAAGGCAAAGGACACAGTCAGCAAGACAAAACAGCAGCCCACAAACTGGGAAAAGATATTCACCAACCCCACATCTGACAGAGGGCTGATTTCCAAAATATACAAAAAACTCAAGAAGCTAGTCTCCAAAACACCAAATAATCCAATTTAAAAGTGGGGTACAGAATTAAATAGACAATTCTCAATAGAGGAATCTAAAATGGCTGAAAGGCACATAAGAAAGTGTTTAACTTCTTTAGCCATCAGGGAAATGCAAATCAAAACAACTCTGAGATACCATCTTACTCCTGTCAGAATGGCTAAAATCAAAAACACCAATGACAGTTTATGCTGGAGAGGATGTGCAGAAAGGGGAACACTCTTCCACTGCTGGTGGGAGTGCCAACTTGTACAGCCACTTTGGAAATCAGTATGGCGAGTCCTCAGGAAAATGGGAATCAATCTACACAAGATCCAGCAATTCGACTCTTGGGCATATACCCAAAAGAAGCACATTCATACAACAAGGGCATCTGTTCAACTATGTTCATAGCAGCACTATTTGTAATAGCTAGAACCTGGAAGCAATCTAGATGCCCCTCAACTGAAGAATGGATAGAGAAAATGTGGTACATTTACTCAGCAGAAAACCACAATGGAATCTTGAAATTCACAGGCAAATTGATGGAACTAGAAGAAACCATCCTGAGTGAGGTAACCCAATCACAAAAATACAAACATGGTATGTACTCACCCATATGTGGATTTTAGACATAGAGTAAAGGATTTCCATCCTGCAGCCCAGGCTGCTGGAGAGGCTGGTAAACAACAAGGACCCTAAGAGAGACATACATGGTCCCCTGGAGAAGGGAAAAGGGACAAGATATCCTGAGCAAATTGGGAGCATGGGGGAGGGGGAATGGAGCTAGGAGAATGAGAAGGGCAGGAGGGGTGAGGAGGACATGAGGGAGCAGAAAGGCTGAGTCAGGGGAAGAATAAAAGAAAACAAGAAAGAAGATACCATAATAGAGGGAGATATTTTAGGTTTAAAGAGAAATCAGGCACTAGGAAAATGTCTGGAGATCTACAAAGATGACACCAACTAACAATCTAAGCAACAGAGGAGAGGCTACCTTAAATGCCTTCCCCTGATTATAAGATTGATTACTGACTTATATGCCATCCTATAGCCTTCATCCAGCAGCTAGTGGAAGTAGAAGCAGACACCCACAACTAATCACTGAACTGAACTGGAATCCAGATTCAGAGAAGGACAAGTGATGAGCAAAGGGGTCCAGACCAGGCTGGTGAAACCCACAGAAACAGCTGACCTGAACAAGGGGGAGCTCTTGGTCCCCAGACTGATATCTGGGAAACCAGCCTGGGACTGATTCAGACTCCAGGAACATGGGTGTCAGTGAGGAGACCTCAGAAATTTATGGTGCCTTCTGTAGTAGATCAGTACTTATCCCTAGCATAGGTGTGGATTTTGGGAGCCCATTCCACATAGAGGGATACTCCCTGAGCCAAGATACACGGGGTGTGGGCCTAAGCCCTATCCCAAAGGATAAGACAGACTCTGATGACCCTCTTTGGAAGGCCTCACCATCCCTGGGGATCAGAAAGGGTATGTGACAGGTAGTGTTTTAGTTGGAGGGGGTGATAGAGGAGAAGGAGAGGGAGAGGAAACTGGGTTTGAAATGTAAAACAATCTTGTTTCTAATTCAAATAAATAAAAGTTACAAAGAAAAAATTCTCAATAAGAACAATGCTGAAGAATCCATCTCTCCCTTTCTTTCCTTCCAGGGTCTCAGTTTTCTATTGTAGTGGATATAGGCTTTAGGGTATTTATGGAAATCAGAGTGGAGGTTCCTCAAAAAAAGAAAAATTGAACTAATGTGTCCCAGCTTCCCCTTCCCTGGGTATTTACTTGAAAGACTGTGTCCTACTTGTTTTTCATTTGTTTGGTTTTTGATTTTTTGTTTTCTGTTGTCGTGACAAATAACTTGATAGAAAGTAATTTAGGGAAGAAATGTCTTATTGTAGCTTACAGTTATGATCATAGTCAATTATTGGAGGGAAGAAACTTAAAGTAGCTAGTCATATCACATCCATAGTCAAGAGCAGCGAGACATGAATGCATATATAGCCACTTGCTCATTTGTTTGTGCTCATCTCCATTTCTCTACTCTTATATAGGAAAAGATGCCCAGCCTTGGGAATGTTCTCACCCACAGTTGGATGGATCTTTATTTAAGTTAATTAAGACAATGCCCACATATATGGCCACAGGGCAACCCAGTGTAGGCAATCTCTCACTGAGACTCTTCCTCGGTGATTATACATGTGTCAAGTTGATAATTAAAACTAGCCATCACAGACTCTATGCCAAAAATGCCACAGAAATGCTTGTACATGTATGGTTATTGTAGCGCTACTCATAATAGCTAAAATATGACATCATCTTAGACTTTCATCAATAGATGAATGTATAAAAATTAAGCATATATAAATGATAAAGTCTTATTTAATTATGAATGGGAAAATCCTATGCTACATGCTGACAAACAGACACGGCTAGAGATGATTGTATTATGTGGAATAAAACTAAGAAAGACAAATGTCATATTATCTTGTATGTGGATACTAATCTTATTTAGATACATAAAATCATGGAAGTATGTAGACTTTAAAAATGCAAGAGAGACTCAGGGAATAAGTGGGAATAACAAGAGGGCAAGAAAAGGATTGCAGGGAGGTAAGTATGGTAAATGTACGTGATACCCTTGTATAAAAAAATCTTTTCAGAATCCATAATTATGTCAAATAAATATATGGCAATAAAAAATAGAGGACTATGGTTCTTCCTACATTGTAGGTTTCTGACTTTGATGATCATTCTTCATTTTGACCATTGTAAATCACAGGCCACTTTCCCCTCTTTTACATACTGACTACCCATTGGCGTTTTTCTCATCCTTATTGATAACACCTTTTGGTGGTTTGAATGCAAATGGCCCCATTGACTCATAGGGAGTGACATTATTGGAGCTGCAGCCTTCTTAGAGTAGGTATGGTCCTGTTGGAGGAAGTGTGTCACTGGGGGTGGACTTTGAAGTTTCAGAACCTCAAGCCTGGCCCAGTATCTCTTTCTCTTCCTCTTACCCGTCTGGATGTAGAATTCTTGGCTCCTTCTCTAGCATCCTATCTGTATGTGTGATGCTATGCTTCCTGCTGTGATGATGATGAACTAAACCTCTTAACTTTTAAGCCAGCACCAAATAAAAGTTTTCTTTATATGAATTGCTGTGGCCTTGTTGTCTCTTCATAGCAATAGAAACCCTAACTAAAAAATACTGACCTCCTACTTTAACCAACCAGTCAATGGCCAGGCTCTTTCTGACCAGGGCCCCATTATTTCTGAGACTCATAAGTAGTGTAGCAAATAATTAGAGTGTTTGTAGTACATATTGGTGCTTGATAAATGAATGGTGTACGGAGAAAGATGTGGATGAATGTTAAAGGTGTGAATGATAAACATTCATGATAAGGATTCTGTGGCTGGAAGCTTTTCTCTGTCTCACCTGGCACAGCTAGATCAGTTTCTGTTCCACCCAAGGTTCCACACAGCCCCTTATAAAATAATCATTCAGAGGCTTAATATTAATCATAATTGCTTGGCCAATGGCTCAGATTATTACTGGCTAGCTCTTATAGCTCTTATTATATCCCATTTTCAATCATCTGTATATCATCACATGGCTTCAAGGCATTTCCTGTTCTTTAGTACATCTTACTATTCTTTGGCTTCTCCTCAACTCTACCTTCTTTACTTGTATCTCTGCTTGGATTTCCCACCTAGCCATATTCTGCCCTGCCATAGGCCAAAGCAGCTTTATTAGTCAATCAATAAAACCAACACATATTTGCAGTATACAGAAGGACATCCCACATAATTTCTCCTTTTCTGTCTAATTTAAAAAGGGGTTTTAATTTTAACATTGTAAAATTGCATATAACAACACAGGTATCAAACAATAATTATAGTTGAAATATTTAGCCTATTATATTTGGCAAAATTAAAGAAAATACTGTATCATCTGCCCTATCTTTGTGGGTCTAAGGTTTTCTATCTAATTTACCTTTTATCATAATTAAGTAAAACTAGAATTATAATTATCTAGTCTTCAACTCCATCAAAGACCCAAAAAGGATATAATAGTACCTAAATAAAGAGGAAGTACATTGTAAGCAACTTAAATACACAAAGTTTAAAACATTTAAGAAGCCTAAATGTTCAACCGAAAGAATTCTGGGCTAGCCTAAGGCCTCTGTCCATTAAGCAGATATCCCAAAGAAGACTTTGTTTGGTGGTTTTCTTCGGAGAGAATACAGAAGGTTACCCATCAGTGATTCTATTCATCTACCCACTAGTATATCAACTCTCCTTGACCCTTATAAGAAATTTTCTCCCAGGCTCCTCCCTGGCAGCACCTTCCTTACAATCCCATGACACTCTTAAACCATCTTCTTCCATGAATTCATTGATCACCTTCCCTCTTTCTATTCACATTTATCTCTCTTCTAGCTCAGGGCCCTGAAGACCCTACAGGGTTTTTGTATTATAAACCCCAACTATCTACTCTCCTGTCCTTCTCTATGACATAAATCCTTACTTAGCACTACATGACGCACTGCTCCCTTCGTTTCCAGTATTTCTTTGTAACACCTTATGAAGAAGGTAGCATTTGTATTCACATCCCCAAATCTCCAGGCCCAAAGTTCAGAGGGGCACTATTCACCTGACTCTGGACCATCTGGCTCAAGCTTAGTGCTCTTTTCAGCACAAATAAGGCCATGAAGTAGTGAGGTTTTACATGAGTATATCCCATCTGCTTGATTCAGAAGTCTCTGTCTCTTTTTACATATATAAGACTAAATGTTTAAATGTTCTTTACCTATCAATAAAACTAATGAGGGGCTCTCTAAATGTTCCTAACACCAATCTCTTTTTATGGAGTAGTTTTGGCAGTCATAAACTCAAAATCCTATTATTTAAGTTAGTTAAGATACTTTAAGATTGCACAAAGAAGCCAATTTTATCACACTATTACCACTGTTGTGTCATTTTAGCTCAGACAGGTTAATTTAAAAAAAGAAGGCAATTTCAAAGGCAGTAAGCTACAATCATATAGAAAGTCTCTGCCAGCTGGCTGTAATGCTCTGAAAATTAATGAAATCATCTCTCTTTAAATTTTTCTCTATAGCTGCACTGGAAGGAATGGCTTCTTTCTAAATTTAGCTCCTGGAAAACAGTCACATTTAAGACTAATAAAACTTAGCAAGACTTTCCATACATCTTTTTATTCAATGAAATTATAATCTGAGTGACTTTTATTTTGTAGCAAAAATGAATCAATTGAAAATGTACCTCAGAACTAAAGAAGAAAGCTCAAGGAATGATCCCCAGATATTTGCTGAGAATAATTCAGTCAAGAGGAGAAGAAAACCAGAGACTTACTTCAGCCCTATATTCACATATTGAAAGTCATTCATCCAAGCAAGATGCTGATAAATGTCACGGAAGTCTAGGAGGCTACATAGATCATTACCTGAAGGCCAACTTTTGAAGAATAAAATAGTTATGATCACCATAAGTTTTGGAACATAAAATGTGCTAACTTTACATAAAATTTGCATAAGCCTTCATAAATGATAATAGCCAACACACACATGGGTATCATCTTCCATTATCTAAAACCACACATATCTTGAAAATGGAAGATGTGCTTAGAGATCTCAGTTCAGAGTTCCATGAAGAATGTTACTTCAAAACTCATATTAAAAGCTTGATTAAGTGGAATAACTACAGAATGGCAACTGTTTAACTAATTTGAAATCAAATAAATTGTTAATCTTTATTTTAACATGACTGGATTTGGAATCTCCTAGGAGACACATTTCTGGATATGTGCTAAGTTTAGGAATTTCTAGAGTGGTTTAACTGACAGAAAAGCCATCCTGAATGAGTTGAGGTCCAACACCAAATCAAAAGGAGAACACATGCTGAGCTTGAATATCCATCTTTCTCTGCCTCCTGACAATGGAAGAGCTGCCTCAATTTCCTGCTACAATGCCTTCCCTACTCTAATGGAAAGTTGCCACAGAATGTGCTCCAATAACATCTTACTGTTCAAGTTGCTTTGTCTGGTGTTTGGCCACAGGAAAAATAAATGTGACACAATCATTTTATACAATCCTGAGTGTTGAAGCCAGGCATGCAGCTCACTACTAGAGTATTTGATTAGCATATACAAGGCCATTCATTTGATTCTCAGCAAACTCAAACAATCAAAAGCTTGATAATTGAAAGGGTATCTAAAATGGACCCTTCCTTCATTAGTTATGTAGAGTATGGTTGAAGTAATTATCTTTTAGGGAAATCTCATATGGACTCTGAACCTAGGTTTGACATCCATTGGCTTTGACCTATATGTATGCATTTAAATTTTTATTCTTCTATTTTCTCAGCTATAGGACAAAATATTGTTGAATCCTCAGTTTGCTTATCTGAAAATCATCTGAGAATTGTGATAAATGTTAAAATCCTAAAATTACCTCTGACCCTAGTTTGAATAGGGGATAAGAGCCTAGCATCATTATCTAAGGTCAGCACCATAGAAGATTCCACTACAGTTGTTCAAAGTGCCAGATGTAGAAGTTGGCAGAATGGAAGACAATTAGACATCCCTAAGGACAGTAACACAGCTTAGATCCACACATAAGAACCCATTTTTATTGAGCATCTTGAAATCCCTAACTTCAGGGGCTGAGATTGTGGCTCACTTGATAGCGTACTTGTCTAGCACCAGTAAAGCCCTTGGTTCTCTATCAGCACAGCAGAAAACAGTCATGGTAGCTCATGCCTGTAATTTTAGAAATTCAACGTCATCTGTAGCACCACAGTAAGTTGGAGGACAGCCTGAGGTACATGAGGCATGGTCTCAAAAAATTCTTAATTTCAGAGAGAACAGCTACTTAAAGAAGTAAAAACTAGTCCAAGATCAAGAGTCAGGAGAGAAACCTGGGTTTGAATCTTAGGGTCTTGGGTGAGGGGCCAGCTGAGTGTAGAATACCTGTCTAGGGTGCACAATGAAATAAGTTTAATGTCAAACACATCCTAATGTTGTCTACTAACTCAATTTACATTTAATATCTACTTTAAGCTCCCTGTGTATCTGCGAAGACTAATTCATTCTCAAAGGGACATACATTTAAAACTTTACAAATAACAAATGAATTTGATAACAATCTTAGTTATGGGACTTGGATGTAGTTTGAAATTTCATGAAGAAAATGTATATAGTTGTGGATTAAGTTGTCATAAAAGATACTACAGAAAAATATGTGTTTGTAAATACGGACTTAATGGGGTGGAGACACACATCTAATCTGACTCACACCAAATTCTAGTCATCCTAAATGAGAGCTTTACAAAAATATTTCATATTCTCCTTTTTAGACAGAAGAATAGAGCCAAAAGAAAAAGAGACAAACACATCTGTAGAAATAGCTCCACAGGTAAAATGCTTGCTGTGTGTCTCAGTTTCCTTCTCTGATGCTGTGATAAAATCTCTGATAGAAGAAATGAAGAGTTTCTTCTTGCTCACAGTTTCAGGGGTACAGTCCATCATGCTGGGGAGCTCAAGGCATCCCACAGTATCCACAGTCAAGAAGCAAAGAGAAATGAATACATAGGAGGGTTCAGCTCAATTTCCTTAGTTTATCCATCCTAGGATCTCCTGTCCAGGAAACGACACCCTACCAGTGGGTTCCCATATCAATAAACACAATCAAGACAATATCTCACAGGCACGTGCCTGCCTGTTTCCCAGGTGAGTCTAGATTATGTCTGGTAGACAATTAACATTCATTATCACACCATGGAAGTGTGAGGGCCTGATTTCAGATCCCCAGTAGCCATGTAAAGCCTGGCATGGAAGCATATATCATCCTTATGCTTCTATAGCAAGATGGGAGACAGAGAAAGGAAAGCACCTGGAAGCTTTGGGAGAAGCTAAATTGATATACACAGCAACAAACAAAAGAGCCCCGTCTCAAAGAAGATGTAAGATAAAGACTAACATGAAGTTATTCTCTGTTCCAAACACAAACACATGCCTTGGCACATATGTATCTAAATTTACACACACACACACACACACACACACACACACACACACACACACACACCATTGACATACACAAAGGTGGTCTTTTCAATGCCAAAAGGGCAGGTAACATGACTCAGTAAGTAAAGTACTTGTCACCAAGTCTTATGACGTGAATTCTATTGATGAGACCCACATGATAGAAGGAGAAAACAGAGATGATTCACACAAGTTGTCTTCTGACCTCCACAACAAGTGGTGGCAGGTGAGCACCTATTACTACCTATTCCTACAAACTGACACAGAAATGAACCTGTGTGTGAAAAGTATGAATAAATAAGCTTAAGATAAAAAATAAAGTTACTAAGTGTAATTTTTAATTCAATTAATTCTAAAATTCCCTAAATAATATAACTCAATAAACTAGTTATTACATAGTATCTCCAATCAAATGAAAACATGGTGAGTCTGAAGGAGCCTTCTTTGCATTGGATCTGCATGGGGAGCTGCCTGTATGCAGCAGATACGATGCCTTCATAAACATGTGGCAGTGGTCAATATTCTAGAGACAGTAGAAAAGTAGGTTTTCTGATACAGCGTCAGTTTGGGCATGAATACAATGAGTTATGTCACTTTCAAGTTGAGCCCAGTTTTGAAACCCCAGGCAAAGCCATCACAGTGCTGTCATGGGCACCAGATAATTGGGATTCACCGCACAACCTACTTTCTCCAAAAGATGATTGACATTCTTGCAATGTATGCTGGGTGACAATGAGTGCTGAGCCACATTGTCAAAACTCAGCACACACAATCTTCTCCAAAGGTTAATTGAAATTCAGTTGAATACAAAGGTATGAAAGCAATTTTTCACATATTTTAATGGTTAGTTTTAATGTTGTGATTGAAGCATTTTATCTTGACTTACATTATTTGCTGTTGTAGTTTTAGCTACATATGGCTATAGAGTGGTTGGCATTTTGATCTGAAATGAGCTTTGTTGTAATGATAAAATAGTCATCAGATTTTTGAAGATTTAGGTTTTGTGTGTATTCTTAAATGCAAACATTTAATAATCTCTCTACAGTCTTTTAATTGATTACATTTTCAGGGAGTAATATTTAGGATATATGAAGCTAACTAAATGTAACAGTGAAATTTATTTTTAAAAGCTTCTAATTTGACCATTAAAAATGACAATGATGTTTAAAGCTCACATTATATCTATATTGAGCAACTTTGCTGGTAATGAGGATCAGATGCTGTGCATTCTCAGTTTAACTGGTGCTGTTTAAACCCAATTTTACAATATTAGCACTCAGCAAGCAAAGGCAGGTGGACCTGCACTTCAAGGCCAGTGTTGGCTACATACAGAGACCTAGATCCAAAAAGTAATAATTAAATCAGACTCACAGTAACATGTACTCTAGCCACAGCATGTTATGTGATTTGAGTATAATGTGACCCCCACAAACTCATTTGTTCGAATAACTGGTCTCCAGCCAGTGGTGCTGTTTGGGAGGCAAGATATAGTGGGAGGAGGGGGTTTGAGGAATAGCTCAACCCTAATTCCCATCCTGTCTGCATTTTCTGTAAAGATGATAGACACAATTAGTCTTTTGCTCCTAACAAAATGTCAGTCCTTCCTGCTATCAGGCCTTCCCAACTATGAGGGAGTGTCCCCTCAAACCTTAGACAAAATGAAACTTTCCTCCCTCCAGTCAGATATTTGATCACCTCCTCCTGTCAGGTATTTGATCACCAAGAGAACAATATCAAGGAGTATGGAAGATGAGGATAGTAATGTCACTCCTACCAAGTTTTCCACAGCACATCCATAATGACAAGTTGTAGAATCATAATTCCTGAATAATTTTGATGTATATGTCAGATGATCATTTAACATACTCCATTGCAGAGTCTAAGAAGTTAAAAATATCCTTCAAAAATAACTTAATTCAACCCCAGCATCATAGAGAAGACTAAAAATCAGACATTAACTTATCCCTATTGTATTTAAGAAAATGGTCAGAATTTTTTTTTTCGAGACAAGGTTTCTCTATGTAGCATTGGAGCCTATCGTGGCACTCACTCTCCCTAGAACTCACAGAGATCTGCCTGCTTCTGCCTCCCAAGTGCTGGGATGAAAGGCATGAGCCACCAACACCCAGCTGAAAATGGTCAGAATTATAATACAGGTCTCTAAATCTCAAGCAGAATATTTCACTCACACATCACTATTTTAAATTTAACTATATTTCAAAGTGAGGTTATAATTACTCCTATTTTTCCCCCATAATGAATAACATAATTGATGCAAAAAGTACCTCATTTAAAAGCTAAGTTGCTTTTAAAAAGTAGGAGTATGAAGGCCAAGTTATTTAAACAAATTACATGATTGAATTAATTAAATAACATATTTTATTGGTATTTCTTCTATGTAGTTTGATCTAAAGGGTTTTGTGATATATAGCAGTCAAAACATAAAACTCACAGAATTAACCAGCAAAAGACTACTAAAAGGATATAGAAATGGTGAGGAGAAATCAGCCACACTTTAATAGGAGAACTCTAAGCAAAGTAGAGAACAGGCTGACTCTCTGCCTTGGAGAAACTACATGAAGTAAGATGAATGCATATAATAAGTAGGATTTTCCTAGTGTCCACTCTGATTGAGTAGCATATTGGGAGATATGGAAATGGAGGAGAAGCAACAGGAGTGACAGGTTCAGGGTCTGAATCCCACTCTGTACTCAATTATTGCACTACATCAAACAAATGCGCTGTGTCTTTGTTTGTAAAATGGAGATAAAAATCATCTATATTTTATAGAGTTGTTATGAGAAAAAAATGAAATATATAGTATATAGAAAAAAGATGAGTGCATATAAACAAGAAAAGCAAGGAGTTACCAATTTGCAAGAAACATTGTTGAATAATAATTATTCAATTATTCATTTAATAATTGAAATGTATTCAATTTTTAAAGATTTGTTTTATTATTGACTTATGCATATATGTATGTGTGTCTCTCTGAAGACTTTCTAAAGTCTTCTGGAGACTCAGGAGGATGTGAGCAGCCCTGTGTGGGTGCTGGGAACCAAACTCAAGCATCTATAAGAGCAGTGTGCTGGCTACATTTATGTCAACTTGACATGAGTTAGAATGATTGTTAAAGAGGAAACCTGGATGAGCTTCAGACCTGAATCAGTGTCAGAGGGAGGCCTGAGCTTCCGGCCCTGAGCAGCCTCAGTGAGAGACCCAAATCCCAGCCTGGAAGCACCAGCAGAAGGCCAGACCTTCAGGCCTGGAGCAGCAGCTTCAGAGGGAGGTTTGAGCTTCAGGCTACAAGCATCATCAAGGGAGCCACATACCCCAGATCTGGCAATAGTGTCAGAGGGAGGCCACAGCCTCAGGCCCAGGATGGAGGAGTGAACACCAGGTGAAAAGACAGCAGTGGTTTCCAGCAGTAGCTTCCAGAAACTATCACAAAAAGTTCCTCTGAGAAAGAATACCTGTGTCCTAGCCAGCATCCACTGCCATTTCTCTGTTGGAGATACTAAGCTACCACATTGACCACTGGACCCTCTGCCCTACCTATGCCTCGAATGGGAGGAGCGCTCACAGGAGCTGTATCCCCACCTGCATCTCAAGGAGTGACCAACTGAACATTGGGTCCACTTCCACGGAGAGAAGCATTCATCAGAAGCTCTGCTCTACTTGTGCCTGAAGGAGTAGTCAATGGAGCCACAGCTCCCAAATATACCCCCAATAGGAAGAGAGAACCCCTAAAGTACCAGTTCCACCTATACCGATTAGAGGAGGAGATGCATAGATAACAAGGTAAGAACACACTCAACTTTATAAAGAACAATAAGGCACCACTAGAAACTAGTGGTGCTACAACAGCAAGTTTTTTATGCATGTCAATCCCAGTTCCCTCTCCCTTCCCTCCTCCCCGGCCTACCCCTATGCCCTATCCCAAACCCTTTCTGCTCTCCAGGAAGGGTGATGCTTTCCATGGGGATCTTTGTGCTGAGCATCCCAATACAGATGAAGCTGAAGAAAATGACCTAAAAAATAACTTCATGAGGATAATTGAGGCCTTTAAAGAGGAAATGAAAATTTCCCTTAAAGAAATGGAGGAAAAGACAAAATATTAGAAGATATTGACAAATCCCTTAAAGAAAACCAAGAAAAAGTAAACAAGTAAAAGAAAGGATCATGACAGGAAATCAGAAATAGAGGCAATAAAGAAAACACAAACTGAGGAAATTCTGGAGAAGAAAAATCTGGCTAAATGACCAGGAAACACAAATGCAAGCATAAACAACAGAATAAAGAAATGGAAGAAAGAATTTCAAGCCATGGATGTCAGTTTGGAGGTCTGGTTAATCTATGGGGCCTCTGGTAGTGGATCAGTATTTATCCCTAGTACAGGAATGGACTTTGGGAGCCCTTTCCACATGGAGGGATACTCTCTCAGCCTAGACACACGGGGGGGGGGGGTCTAGACCCTGCTCCAAATGATATGACAGACTTTGAAGATCCCCATGGAAAGCATCACCCTCCCTGGAGAGCAGAAAGGGTTTGGGATAGGGCATAGGGGTAGGCCGGGGAGGAGGGAAGGGAGAGGGAACTGGGATTGACATGCATAAAAAGCTTGTTTCTAATTTAAAATTGGTCTAATAACAATTATAAAAATAAAAAATAAAGAACAATACTCAACTTCATATGGAAAAACAAAAACACAGGATAGCCAAAACAATCCTGTAAAATAAAGGATCATCTGGGGGCATCACAATCCCTAACTTCAAGCTCTACTATAGAGCTTGGTATTGGCACAGAAACAGACAGTCAGACCAGACAAATGGAATCAAATCAAAGACACCAATACCAACCCACACAGCTGTGAATACCTAATTTTTTTAAAAAAAGAAGCTAAAAATATAAACAAATGGTGTTGTTATAACTGGGTGTCAACATGTAGAAGAATGCAAATAGATCCATATCTATCACCATGTACAAAACTCAAGTCCAAATGGATCAAAGACCCCAATGTAAATCTATCCCCACTGAACCTCATAGAAGAGTAAGTAGGAAATACTTTTGAACTCATAGGCACAGGAGATCACTTCCTAAATAAAACATCAGTAGCACAGACACTGAGAGCAACAACAAATAAATGGGAACTCCTGAAACTGAGAAGCTTCTGTAAAGCAAAGAACATGGTCAACATGACAAAATGGCTCCCTAAATTGGGAAAATAACTTCACCAACCCCACATCTAACAAAGGGCTGATCTCCCAAATATGCAAAGGACTCAAGAAAGTAGACATCAAGCTAGCAAATAATCCAATTAAAAATGTGGTACAGATCTGAACAGAGAAGTCTCAATAGAACAATCTCAAATGGTAGAAAGACTCTTAAGGAAAGGTTCAACATCTTTAGTCATCAGGGAAATGCATATCAAAACCACTTTGAGATTCCATCTTACACTGGATCAGAATGGCTAAAATCAAAAACACCAATGACAGCTTATACTGGAGAGGATGTAGAGAAAGTGAAACATTTCTTCCATTTCTGGTTGGAGTACAAATTTGTACATCTACTGTGGAAATGAGTATGGCTATTTCTTTGAAATTTAGGGATCAACCTACCTCAAGACCCTGCAATACCACTGTTTTGCAATATCCTAAGGAAACACATTCACACTACAAGGACATTTGCTCAACTATGTTCATAGCAACATAATTCGTAATAGCCAGATCTTGTAAACAACCTAGATGCCCCTCAACTGAAGAATGGATAAAGAGAGTGTGGTCTATTTATACAATGGATTACTAGTCTGTAGTAAGAAACAATGACATCCTAAAATTAGAAGGCAAATGGACAGAACTAGAAAAAAACATCCTGAGTGAGGTAACCCAAAATCAGAAAGACAAATATAGTACGTACTCATTCATCATAAGTTGATACAAGATATAAAGCAAAAAGATACCCAGCCTACAATCCACAACCCCTGAGAAGCTAGAACCCTCTTCCAGAAACAGATGGAAGCAGTTGGCAGAAATCCACAACTAACCATTGGGGCAAACTCCTGGAGTACAATTCAAGTAAGGGAGGATGGATTTTATGAACAAAGGAGTCAAGACCATGATGGCGAAATTCACAGAATCAGCTGACCTGAGTTAGTAAGAGATCCATGACCCAGGTCTGACAAATGGGGAATCTTCATAAGATCAAACTAGACTCCCTTAGTAAAGGTCACAACGGTGCAACTGGGACAATATATGAGGCCATTGGCAGTAGGTCCAAGATCTAACACTAATGCACAAACTGACTTAGTGGAGGCCATTCTATATGGAGAGATGCCTTATTCAGCCTAGACACAGGGGTATGGAGGTAGAGAGGTGCCTTTGTCCTGCCTCAATGAAATGATTGGACAGACTTAGTAGACTTCCTAGGGGAGGCTTTACCCTCTTAGAGGAGCAGATGGGAGGTGGTGGGGAGCAGGAGAAGAGGAAGGGGAACTGGAATTGGAAAATAAAAAGTAAATTAATAAAAAATTTAAAAAGGAAACCTCAATTGATAAAATGCCACCAGATTAGCATGGGGTGCATTATATTGACTGATGACTGATATGTGAGGCCCCAACTCACTATACACAATGCAATTCCTGGGCTAGTGGTCCTGGGTGCTCTAAGAAAGCAGGCTAAGCAAATCTAGAGACAAGACAGTAATCAAGACCCATAAGGACTTCTGTGTCAGTTCCTGTCTCCAGGTTCCTGCCCTGATTTCCCTGGATGACTGACTGTGATGTGGAAATGTAAGCAAAAAATAAAAATAAAAAATCCTTTCCTCTACAAGCTGCCTTTGATAATAGTGCTTATCAAAGCTACAGACCCAAGATAATCATCAAATACTCTTAACCACTTGAACATTGAGGGGGAGTACCTAACCTCTCAAAGGTCCCAGCATGCCTTGATCCCCATGAAAAGCACAGACTCAGGCATGACCTTTGCTGTCTATCATAAGAAAATAATTATGCTAGTGATGATTGCAAGAGAGATTTCATCTTATGGAAGTCTCAAGATTAAAAAGGAAGTTATTCCTTGTTGGGAATCTCCACCCTGCTCCATCTCTCCCATTCTAAACCCTGCCCTGGAGAAAGCCCGCCATCTGCAGCTCCTTCCCTGGAGATGCCAAAGACCATACAAGAATAAGACCTGGTCCCGACATGGTTCTCCCTCGTGGTTTCTCCTCTTCCCCCTGGGAACACCCAGGAATTCAGATTAAAAAATGGATTTTAATTTGGCCTGATCTAATTTAAGGCATGGGCAGAGAGACTTACTATTGGGATACAGAAACTTATCACTCATCATTCTAAATAATCATTTGACTGAATTGCCCAAACCTTCTCCATTAAGCAACTTCAGTAAGATACATAGTATAAAAATCCCTATGGTCTCCTGTACCAATTAATTCAAGGGTATTTCCCACTTTGTCTTCTAATAGGTTCAGTGTGGCTAGATTTATGTTGAGGTCTTTGATCCATTTGGACTTAAGTTTTATGCATGGTGATAGACATGGATCTAGAGTGCTTGGTCAGCTTAATGTTTGGTGAATATTAATTATATCTGCATCACTCAGAGACAGCAACATAAATATGTATACTATTTTAATATTCATATGCAAAGTACTTCCATTGTATATTACTGGTGTCTCAGTGATGGGTGTTTGTCAGTGCTGTAGAGCTTGCCTGTCTTATTGGCAATCTCACGGGATCGTGGGGCCAGTGGAAAACCTGTTCCTGATAACGCTGGAGGTCTTTTGACATATATGCATTCTTGAAGCTTGTTTTTAATTATTCTGAGGGCTGGAGAGATGGCAAGGTGGTTAAGAGCTCTTCCAGAGGACGCAGGTTCAATTCCCAGCACCCACATGACAGCTCACAACTGTATGTAACTACAAGATCTGATACCCTCACACAGACATATATGCAGGCAAAATACCAATGCAAATAAAATAAAAATAAATTTAATTATTCTGGTATAACTTCCCCTCTTCATTTACTGTTGCCTTTCTGGAACTTTGTAACATAAAATTGTTTACCTTACTTTGTTATAATTTTATTCCCACTCTGGTTTTTCTATGAAATCCCTGTAATTGGAGTTTGATATGCTATCACAACAGCTCCATGGTTTGTTTGTTTGTTTTTTGTTTGTTTGTTTGTTTTTTGTTTTTTGTATTTTCGAGACAGGGTTCCTCTGTGTAGCTTTGGAGCCTATCCTGGCACTCGCTTTGGAGACCAGGCTGGCCTTGAACTCATAGAAATCTACCTGCATCTGCCTCCCGAGTGCAGGGATTAAAGGTATGCGCCACCAACGCTCGGCGTCAGCTTCATGGCTTTACATGTGGAGTTTGGCTAACTAGAGAGTACTAGACCTCATCTGTTATATGTAGATTTCACCAAATGAACTTATTGAGGGTGAATCCAGTTCAGAGTTGGCTGTTATATTGCTGCTGTGATCCTTAACTGCTTGTTCTGTGCTTGCTTCTACATTATCTCTGAAAACTGTACCTCCCAACCTCTTTTTACATTTTATTTTGAGACATAATCAAACTATGTGGCCTGGATTGACCTTGAATTCATAGTCTTCCAATTTGACTTCCTAACCAGCTGGGCTTACAAGGTCTGTGCCTCCCTCCAGGTTGGTTCCAAGTTTTGCATTTGTCCCTCTTCTTGTGCCCTTGTGACTGCCTATGGCTTCCTGACTGTGCCCGTTGGACTGGAACTATTGAGCCACTTCTAACAAACTACTTAGTCTCTCCTAAATAATTGAAGTGAAGCCTAAGCACATTTTTTTTTCTGCAATAACTCTGACTCCATGATCAGCCACTTCAGGGCAGGCTCAGTTAACATATAAAAACTTCACGTCTAGACAACTGGATCACTTCCTTTTGAAGGGCAATTTTTAATCCCTTCCCAGCCTTCTAAGGCAAACAGATTTCTAGCCCTTTTTATTCTAAGCCAAGAAAACACGTTTAAAAGGGCCCCTGGAAAAGCTTGGCTTCACTAAGTAATGTTTCCATTTGCAATTACAAACATCAAAACAATTGCCCTGTTCCTTCTGCCTCTAGCTAAAGATGATCTAACTGTTGTTTTCACTCCTCAGATCCCAGGGGTGGGGCAGCTCTTCTGCATTATACAGTAGTATCCAAAGAGTTGCATTAACTATAAGAACAACTCAGTATTTTTTTCTCAAACAAAAGTCATTTCATGGTATCTTAAAACATTTCATTCTTCCATTAAGTGCACCTTCTAGAAAGAGTCTAGACAATGCTTGTTACTATGCTATGCTTGTTATTAAATACTATGCTTGTTAGAGCCACTTGAGATTATGATTGAGATCACTATGACACCAAACCATTTTCTGTCTTTTCTTTTCCACAGTCCCTATTCTCCAACATCAAATAGGACTGACTCTATTACAAGTTTAATAAAGAAAATATGGACAGAGATATAAGCAAAGGCAAATTAATGTAAATCCATCTATTTCTTATACTATCAAAAATAAACAAACAACAAAACAAACCAAGAAACAATTCCAGAGTATTTTTTGAATTTTCACAGAGGCCAGATCATTAAAGAACTTTCTTAATGTGAAAATGTGAGTCAAAGAACCTCACATTTTCCACCAAATCAGAAACCAAAAATATAGTGTCATACAAGAGGCTGCCAAAGGTGGGGCCATGGGCCAGGGCAAGCACAGGTGCTCTTCTTACCTTTGACCCAGTGGTTATAGTTACTGAAAACATGAGGGAAAAATATAATTTCTTTGAAATTGGTTCAATAAATTGGAAGACCTGATATTACGGCTAAGAACATCTTTAAATATGAAGAAATGTTATTACCATTAAAAGAAGAAAGAACATCCAGAACAATAGGAATCCCTCCTTGCAGAGCATTCAGCAATGAGTCAGTTGGCCCAAGCGTGCTGCCACCTTCATATTTTTCTGTGATTATAACTGTTGGAAAACACGCCTCATAATTTCATCATCATCTTGAATAATTGATAATTAGATTTTCCTGGTAACCATGATCCTTAAAGATGTCAAATCAGTTTATTGTCATCCTCCCATTCCAACTGTCTCCATCTCTCTTTCACACACACACACAAACACACACATACACACATGTCCACTGTGTCTGACACAACTGTGTTTTCCCTCACCCAACTTCAGGAGTTTGGACAGAGGATGACATAGCTTAGGCTCAGTATGAAGACTCACCCCTGCAATAGGGCAGGACAGACTCAGGCTGCTGTGAAGGACAAACATGCTAGATGTATTACCATCCAATTTGAGGGCCTATCATCAGAGCATGACTTCTCCAGATGGAACATAGTGTACCCTGCAGTTCACTTTACTTACAGTCTAAAATCAATGACTGACACTCTGTTGGCAGTGGATCTGGGTATAGGCAGTGGAACCTAATTCTCCTCAGTGTGCAGTGTGAGTTTACAGCTCTTATGTCAAGCTGGATTTCACAGTCTTTGAAGATCCACAGACACCCTGGTATCTAGAAGGTATAATTTAAAGAAAATATAGAATTTGGAAAGGAGCATAAGGAAAGACCACTAGAAAACCAGCCTCCAACAGAAGTCAAAGGGGATGCTGAAGCCTTGACCCCTACGAACACATAAAGAAGTGTACACTCCAATTGCATGCTGCAGCCTGAAGCTGTAGCTGTTGTTTCTCTTAGCACAATCTCAGCTGAAGAATACTGTATTGACAGTTTTAATCTCATAAATTTGGTTCTGTGATCCAACTTTTCTCTTACAAGACAAAATAAAGTTAAAAAGATAACAAAATCTCATTCCCTCCAGGTTTTCACTGACTTTTAATTGGTTGTTCATATTCCTCATGCTGGTGCTCAATCAGGCAGAGGCTTTCCTCTCAAGTTGACAGCATATTCCCTAAATTGTAGGTCATGGAGTGAGTGTCAGTTTCAGGAAAGATGAAAGGTATTTGGCTCCTGGGGAGGGGAGAATGTGAAGAGACCACCAGCACCCACTGGGGTCAGGTGTTGCTGAAGGCTGAAATGAAGTACAGGCCAGGGGACCAGGATTTTACAGATACAGAACAACACTGTTAGATTATATTCATATTCTTTCTCTCTTTCTCTCTCTACCTGTCTGTCTGTCTTTCTATTGCTTTCTCTGTATCTGTCTTTCACTGTCTCTCTACCTGCCTGCCTCTTTGTCTGTGTGTCTCTATCTCTATTTTTCCTGTCTATCTCTCTCTTTTTTCCTGTCTGTCTGTCTGTCTGTCTGTCTGTCTGTCTGTCTCTCTGTCTCTGTCTCTCACTCTGTCTGATTGTCTCTGTCTCTCTCTTCCTGTCTGTCCTTGTCTATCTCTATCTCTGTCTGTGTCTCTATGTCTCTCTATGTCTCTGTCTCTCACTGTCTGCCTGTCTCTTGTCTGTCTGTGTCTCTGTGCCTCTGTCTCTCTCTGATCTTTTAGGACAGGTTTTCCTGGTATGTACTCTCGAGAACTGTTGTTTCACTGACCACTGTTTTAATGGCCCTTTGGAAGCCCTATTTGTTTAAGTCTCTAAATGACAACTCCCCAGTATAGCTTTGTTATTCTAAACAGTATTCAATTATCACATGGTGGGGGGGGGGGCAACAAAGCCTTGCTTTCAAGTCTGCTCTGTCAGAGTCATATCCCTGGTCCCTGTTCTTGGTAATGGGTGTGGTCATGATTCCACTTGTTTGCCTTTCACTTCATTCCTGCCTGAAAATTGGATAATCTGCTGGAAAGTCAATGGAAGGCTCCATGCTGCTCTAGAAACTAAACAGACCTGCTAAGGATAATAACCCTCCTGAGGAGGAATGTAGGAGAAAGAAACTTGGTATTCCTCAGCAGGCATCCAGGGAAATTGCTATCCACCCCAAAGCCTGACTACAAGATGTGACCTAAGGGTGTGATGACTAGATTCTGTTTTGTGCCACTACCACTATGTGAACCCATGGCTTCCTCCCTGTGTGAATCGTGGCTTTCTCCCTGCTCAGATCCCAAGCCCAAGTCCATGAGAGTGACATCCTTCAGGAAGTTACAGTAGAGTGGCTGAAGCAAGTGTCTAAGAAGCATCTATGCTTCAAAGCAGCAAAAAGCCAGAGTCTTGCTTGAAAGGTGTTTTGTGATCCACATTTCCAAGCTGTCAACCTCACTATCTAAGAGATAGAACAGTCTCTCCGGGGGGAAAACAGCCAAAGCTAAAATAAACTTGACCAAGCAGAAAGTTATAAATAATATTATTTTAACAGGAATTTGAGGTATAGTTAAATATTTTGGAATGTTTTCCATCCAAACAAAACCAACATAGTTCTCATTTTTTCCAACCTCATGATTGAGACAAGAGACAAATAGAAAGGGGAAATAAACGAAGTTCAGAGTTTTAAAATGTAAACATAAGAGAAAAATCAGTCCAGGTTATCATAAAAATGTGTTTGCCAGAAAAATAGGACTTTCTTTTAAAAAGAAATGTACAATATTCAGGAAATAACTAAGACGGAATGAAAAGGGGAAGAAAGAAATTCAGATCCTACGCCTACCACTTGCAGAGTATGTGGGCTAGAAATATCAGTGGTTAGGAACAGCTCACAATCACTCAGCTTTCCATCCATCCCAGGGGACTCAGACACCTCTTCTAGCCTCAAAGGGCACCTGCACAAGTGGACTGACTATACAACCACACAGATGGACACACATGTGCAAAAACAAAAATAAATTTGGGGGAGGGGATGTGTATCTATATCATGCTTTGTATTTCTGAGTGCCTAAGATGTAGCACTGATCTCACAAGAGCTATAAGGAATGTTTTGTAGTGGTGAAGAAGAGAGTACCTAGCACTCTTAAATATAGGAACGGTCTCCATGTTCTTTCACCCCAGCACACTGGAAGCTATGCAGCATCTCCCTGTTTTGCCATGTTGTGACGTAATGAAGAGGTGTCTCAGTGAGTAAAGGGCTTTCACATAAGCACCAAGACCTGAGTTTGATTCCTAGTACTAACATAAAAAAGGCAGGCCTTGTGATTCATGCCTGTCATCTAAGAGCTGATGAGACAGAAGTAGACAGATCGATGAGTCTCATTGGTTAGGAAGCTAGATTAATTTGCAATCCTCAGGTCCCAATGAGGTCTTCTATCAAAAATTAAGGTGGGCAGATCCTGAAAGTACTCAAGGTTGACCTCTGGCCACTAGACATACCTTGAGACCACACACACACAAGTTCTCACCAATGTCACAAATATTTGAATATCAATAGACTGAACTCTTGAGATTCACATTACTGAATGATACTTGTCTGTGCTTTGGAAGTGAATCTGTTCCAACCCTTCATGTTACGGTATAATTACTCTATTCATGCCTGTATTTCAAATTTCCACAGTAGCCGTTCTTTTGTTAAGGGAATACAGTAAAAACTAAGAAGTGACTATCTCAAATTTACAAAATTTTATTTAAAGAAATCCTACATGTTTTAGCAATGGAATTCCTTTTCCTCACCCTTCAATTTTATACAAATGCAGTGTCCATGCTACATCTTTTGAGTTGTCTATTTTAAATGGAGTTTTCATCTCATAAATATGTTTGTTAGAAATATCTAGATTTATTCATTTTTATTATTTGTTGTTGGAAGCATTATTAAATTCTGTGATTGCTCAGATCCTAAGTTAGTATATCTAAAATAAAGACAATTTCCCCAAAACTCTGCAATATGAAAATAGCATGAGTTTATGAAGTGTATAAATTTAGAATGTGAAAACTCAGGTTTTCTTTAATGTTTACAAAAGCTATTTGTTGCTAATAATATAAGAATTGTCTAGATAATATATTCTGAATTTTCTAGGTAAGTCATAAAATGAAACAATAGATAGCTTTTTAGAAGTACATGGCTTTGGTTATATTGGTCAAATTTCAATGTCTTAGATTATACTCAATGTTTTCTATGGGGGTTATATGTCATATTGGTCAGGGCAAGTTCACAGTACTGGCTAGACCTCATAGGTCTTGATTCCCATTCCCCCCTCATTTACTGCCTCAGTCCATCAGCCTAAACAATGTGTGTACATTTCTACTTCTATGCATTGACCATGTCTTGAATTTTATGTTTTATTCAAATTCATCATTCACTCACTCCCCTCATACCTGCTTAGATACTTCATGTCCCACAACAATCTCATTTCGATATGGCCTTCATTTTTGAGAATTTAATTATAATGTGTCTTGTCCAGTCCTTTTGGGGTTGAAGCTATGTGGGTGCTTTGAGACATAGGTACTTATCTCAGTTGCATCTCCTGTTACTCTGACAAAATACCCTGACAAATGCAACTTAGTGGGGGAAAGGTTTATTTGGATCATAATTTCAGAAATAGTCCATCGCTGGGGAAATAAAGGCAGTGGGAACCTGAAGATCTAGCCATACCACACCCACAGTTGAGAGCAAAGAGCAATGGTTGAGTGCTTCCATTCTAGTGCTCAGTTCATCTCTGATATATATGGGAATGGTGGCACCCACAGCTGGTAGGTCTTCCCATCTTACTTTTCATAATCAAGATATGCCCTTAGTTATAGCACAGACATGTCCAAAGCAAAACCTGATCTGGATAATTTCTTATTGAGATGCCCTTCCTAGGGAATTGTAGTTTGTGACAAATTGACAATCAAAACCAACCACCACAAGTACCCAAGTGAGTTAAAGATCCTTTAAAAGTGTCCTCATCCATGGGTAGCTGTCCAAATCAGTGTATTCTTTGGAACTGATGCTAGGAAACCTCTATTCTACCATCTTGCTGATGCAATAATTTATAAGCCACATACAGTTCCTCAATTAGATATGAATAATATTCAATGAGTACAACTTTATATTCAGGTAGTGTAAATGTCTTTATGAACACACATATTTAGCAACCTTGATATCCCTTTTCTTTTCTTTAATATCTACTTTCTCATGTCATTTTCCACATGTATTCTTTGGTTAACTAGTTCTGTAGACTATCCCCTCATGTACTGAGGATAGACTTATTCTTATAATCAAATATTTAAATAAACACAATTCAGCAGAATTAAATGAACTTGTTTCAACTGAAATAGACTAATGAATAATGGTACTTTCCTATAATAATATATGATATTTTGCAGTTTACTTAATATTTGTGACATGGTACCCTGACCACTGTTTTTCTGCCTGTTAAGTTTATATTTGTTCTTCATGATGCATCCTAGTTTAACAGATACCCCTTTAAAAAGATAATGTTTTGAAAAACTTCCTACAATTTAGAAATCTATTGTAAGAAAGCTGAGAAAGAAAGTCAAGTAGTTGACTGTTTTTAAATGTGTGAGTTTGTAGTTTTAAGGATATCTTGACTACATAGGCACATATTTGTGTAAACATTAAGGACAAGACTAACTCTACAGCTTCCTGATTCATTGTTACTTCATGCTATCTTAATTTTGTTATGTACTATAACAGAGTATTTTCTAAGTAGTCAAAATTATTTTCATTTGTTTTTTATCACAAAAGTCAAGTTTCTAAATGTGGCAGATCCTATAGATATGCTAGTAAGCCCTCAGATCTTTCAGGGAAGTCCTTGGTTGACCTTGAATTATATTTTATTATTTTATCTGTGGAGAGAGCTCTTTTCCAAAGCAGATTGAACTTAAAATTTTCAGTAGATCTACTTAATTAGATCAATGTCCTAAATATGGTTAATATCAGAGGTTGGCAGCATGAAGTTTCAGCACTAGGAACAATACTGAGACACCATGGTCCTCATCTTAAGCTTACAAGTTCTTTGTTGAGTATATGCAAGGACACTGGCTAATAGCCTCCTTTTGACAATACCTTTGAAATTCAGTGCCTGAGAAGTTCTGTTCTCTGTATTGTAAAGAAAGATCTGAGTTAAAGCAAATTGATATGACTCACTTTAATGTCAGACTGATTGTTCCTGTTGATAACCTATGAAAATATTTTTTTCTTTAAGCTCTGTTATTTCAAGTGACAAGTGGTCAGATAAATAGGCAAGTATTATGCATGTTTCTTTTTCCATAATTTAACAATGATTTATTTATATGTGTACTGATTTATTTGCTTATAGTCCTCTGTGTTAGATAAAAAAAAATGTACAGTTGCTCTTGAAAGGATAATGTTTCCTTCTGTAGCCATGTAGTAATCTTTGGAAATAACCAAATGCAGGACTTTTTTTCAAAGGAAATAATTTGCATTCCATTATTTCCTTTAACCTCATGACAGCCCCTGATGCTTATGTATCAGGTCCAAAAAAGAAGAAGAAGAAGGAGGAGGAGGAGGAGGAGGAGGAGGAGGAGGAGGAGGAGGTGGAGGAGGAGACGAAGGAGAAGAAGAAGGAGAAGAAGATGAAGAAGAAGAAGAAGAAGAAGAAGAAGAAGAAGAAGAAGAAGAAGAAGAAGAAGAAGAAGAAGAAGAAACTAGAGCTGTTCCAAAGAAAATATCTAAAGGACCTCTTAGTTTTGATTTTTTTTATTCAAGGTGTGTATGATTGCTGATACTGTCAGGTGTCAAAGTAGAAGAAGCCAAACCTGCCCCATGTATTTTAAGCAGGAAATGGTTTTATACAGGGAATTCATTGCTAGAAAGACTAGAAGAGTGGATTCTAGGATAGACCTCTAAGAACTGTTCAAAGCTCATCACTTGGGTAAGCAACTTTCTCTGGACACCTCTAAAACTATCAGTGAAGGTACACGCAGAATGGAACCAGGACTTGCTGTGGCTGTTTGTTGAACTTACATCTGGGAATCAGGACTCTAGAGAAAGGTTACTAGAATACTCTAGTGCAGAGACATGTAATCTTCTAAACCAGGAGCTCCCCCAATAGTGGATAAGAAGGCATCACAGGTCTCATTTCTACCTTGCAACTTTTGTGTGCTCATGTTTGGAAAAAATTCAACTCTAATTATCAGCTAGAAGTCAAGGTCAAATGAAATCCCCAGAAAGGAAACTAAACTACTGCTACACACTCTGTAAGGCTGATTAACTCATTGACTCCAATGACTGTGGAGAGGTTTTGCAGGTCCGGAGCCAAACTAGCTTAGCTATCTTAGCCCCCTAAATAGCAATTTGTTGGCAACCTCTTTGTCTATCCTAACATCCTTGTGCCTGCTAGGTAAAGTCCTTTTAGAATGTACAAACAGACATTCAGCTTTGACTGACCCAAAGCTAAAATTGTCATCAGATAACATCTGAGGCCCAGAACATAATTTTCCCTGTTTGTTCTAACCTGCCTGTTGATGTCCTCACCAATGATGTAATAAAACAAAACAAAATAACTATCAATAGATCAATCTATCAATCAATAAATCAATCAAAAATACCTCAAAGAGAAGTCACACCATGCAACAAGCTCAAATAGGAGCTTTATCTGAGGAGGAAAGAGAAGATGCAGAGAAAGGGGAAGAGAGGGGGACAAAGACCAGTCCCTGGGGACAAGAGTGGTGAGAGAGAAAGAAAGAGACAGTGAGAGAAAAAGAAAGAGATGAGAGGTGGGCAAGGCCCACCTTTTAAAAGAGAATGTAGTGAACAGAGACACTAGGTGCTCCTATTTGCTGCAGCTGAGGATATATCCTGTCAGTGCCCCAAAGACAGGGCAGTACAGATGCATGAATACTAACAATCAATATATTTTAAACATGACTTGATTTGTAATTTCCATTGGTCCATTTACTATAAAAACTTTGTGAAACTGTCACCATACTGGAATATTCAGGAATCCCTATGCCTAGAAGATGGTATCAGGTTACCTGAATCTGTATTCATAGGCTGTGGCTCCTTGTATTCAACTCCAGAATTAACTATCTCTTATTCCCTTTGAGGTGAGAGCACTCCTTTTACTCAACATTAACATTTGGGATTTGGCAAAATTTTCAGCATCACAAATTTTGCAGTCCAGAGAAGCAGAACAAACAGAAATGGAGCTTCCATGAGATGTTACATAACAGCTAATGTGAATTGAAATTGTATGATTAACTCTAAACAAATTTATATCAATTCTAAAATAATATGCCATGATTTTATTATAGATCTAAGAAAGAAAGCACTGTCCATCAAATCATGAAACAGTACTAAGATGCTTTTAATGGTACTATCAGACAATTTTGGCAATATTAACATGTATAAAGATATGACTGTCAGAATCAAGACATTGAAATGTTTCTGTCATAATAGATTGTAATGCCATGGCTTTGTTGGGATGGCACAAGTGAGCACTCAGCCATTTTCTTTTTTTTAAGTAAAATCAAAAAGTCAAATAAATGAACAATTCCTTTTCAATTAACATACTAATGGCTAAAAAGACAGATTGATAAAAAAACCAGAGATAATTTCTAATTTTGTGTATACAGATCATTTACCAACTTCAATAAACTATACCTTTCTAGGTTAAGAATAAATTGTTCCACGAAAGTTGCTATTACAAGGTTTGGTTTTTGTTGAGAAATAGAAAAATGATCTTTTGTAGATGATTCTAAAATGTATCCAATTTGCTACCAACTTCAACCAACTATAATTTCTTCATGGAAGGTCTGTCATTACCCTGGGATACCAGTGCTTTGTTGCCTGGGGACAAGAGAAAGCCACATGAGAAACTATGAGCTAACTGGAAGTCAGTAAGACAATTGAAGCCCTTAGCTAAGACTTCACCCAGATGGCTATGGCAGGTCCTGTCCCTGAAGATCCCAAAGATCAGTTAAGGAAAGCAGTGGGAAATCAACAGTTCTAGGTCTGAGGATGCAGCCGAGTGGGAGGATGTGTGTCTCATGTGTGCAAGGCCAAATAAGGGGAAAGAAAGGAAAAGGAAAGAAGAGAAAAAAGAGGTGAAGAAGAGGGGCGAGGAGGAAGAGGAGGAGAGGAAGGAGGATGAAAAGGAGAAGAGGAGGAGGAAGAGCAGGAAAAGACTGCTGAGAAAATAGATGTGGGTGGTGTTATTGGAACAGTTGCTGCAATACCAGTAGACATTTGCTGAGTACCTATTATGAGGCATACTCTATTCCTCTCTTTTTGATGCTCTTAGAAAAGGTGGGAATCAGAATTTTGTAAAGCAGAACACTAGACTTTAGGAACAGGCTTCTCATAAAAAAGCAGATGATGACACAATTATTAGCATAGCACCTTCATTAACCCACTTTCACCTCAAGGTATCCAAAGAGCCTGCTGTCTTGAGATCAGAATGTAAAGAGCACCCCCACCCCTGTCTCACTCCTCTCCATGCCAAGTCATTGAGAGCTCTGGATTTTTCCCTTTATCAACTGCAAGCATGAGTGTTTTTCCATAGCAGTTATTTGCTCCTGGAAACCAGCCTCCAAATATCAAGAAAAGAAAAGTTGACCTATGATGGTTCATCCATCTCAAAGATAGCATAGGCTTCATTCATCAACAAGCTATTTGTTTGATTTCTAGAATAATTAACTGTGCATAAGATAGGGTATGCTGCAGGCTGGAAACTATAATTAATAGATCCCAGCAGCAAAGAAATCTTTATAAAATTAAAATGCAAATTCATAAACATAGACCACAAAGCCAATGCCTCTAACATTGCTTAGGTGTAGAACAAGAGCCATCAGAAGTCATTTAGTACCTTTTAATTTGCAACATACTTTGACATCTACTATTATGTTGAGTAATGGCAATATCTCAAGAACACAAAAAGAACATTGGAAACAGAGCTAATGGCCAAAGACTCAAATCTTGAGTGGTTCCATGTTTTGTCCAAGGCTACAGTGCCAGAACTAAAAGCACCAAGCAAGGGGCTGTCCAGGTTGCTGTAGGCCTTGGGAAGGGTACTTTATTAATAGTCTTGGATTTCCACTCACCCTTTTCCATGCAGGGACTACACAGACACATCACTAGCTTTCCACAAACTTCTGTTTTTTTCCCATAGGAAAGATAATGAAGCAATTTCCATTGCAAGTTTCCTGTGAAGATTAAATGGAACAGAACATGAGGAAACGGGTGCCATCTGGGTTCTGGAACATAGGAGCATTACATGGGGGCCATCTAAAATGCAGTTGTTGGCTGGTACCCATCTTTCCTTCTCCTGTCAATTCTAATGTACTGTTCTTTCCCACTAGCTGGAGCAAGATGCTCCAGGCATGAACAGTGCTCCCTAATTCTACTAATAGAAAGAAACCATATAGGCATCCTAAAGTGTTCTTTGTGATTCTTTAATAGAAGGTTTTGGAAATAACTCTAATAGACACATTCGGGGGGGAAAAATAAGTCTGCACTTCAAATAAAATAACATTGTAGCCAAGGTCATTCTTTTTCTATGGCAACAAGTACTTCAGTGAACGCATAGCCAAATGCAGAGAACGCAGAACAGACAGCATCATGTCACTCAATCAATGGGGAGTATCCTGAGCACTAAGCTCCAGGATCCCATGGGTACAACAACTGAGCTGGAGACTTGAAAGGAATAATGAAATGTCCTATATTTGTATTTTGTTCTTAATAATGGCCTATTGGGTCTGCCTCAAAGATATGTCCTGAAAGACAAATTGTATTTTGTTTTCCCCCTTTGCTTATAAAATGTTGAACTGCATGGTTTTGTTGTTTGCAGGATAGAAAGAGGGTTGCAATTTTTCATTATCTTTGTTGATGTATCCAAATTATTTTTTATTCCACATACTATCAGGTGTAGCTAGAATTTGTTCTGTTCTCAAATATGCAATCATGTATTCTGCTTTATTTTTACGCATGAAAATTTGTGCATAGAAAACTACTACTATGCTCTATTCCTCACTAAAGACTATCTTTATCTGAAGGATATTACTTTTTTTAAACTTAACTCAAGATATATGGTAGATTTAAACTGCTTACTTTTATGGTGGGCTAAAATTCTACCCCCACTCTGTGTGTGTGTGTGTGTGTGTGTGTGTCTATGCATGTGTGTTCACCTGGATGATAGCTGATCCAAGAGAAATGTGCACAGGTAAAGTGAGGAAATGCCTCATGGGTGAAATGTTTACCATGCAAGCATGAGGACCTGGGTTCAAATCTTCAGGACCTACATAAAGGCAGATCCAACAGCACGTATGACTGTAATCCTCGTGTTTCCATGCTGAGATGCGAAGTAGAAGCAGGAACCTCCTTGGAAGCTCATGGGCCAGCTAACCTGGGGCATTCTTTTCATTAGATCAGTATTTTCATTGTTGTTGTTTTATATTATTATTGCTATAAGAGACCTAGTTGCAAACAAGTTGATGGCAAGGTCAGCACCTAAGGATGACCTCTAACCTCCACACCAACAAAAATATAGAGTCAAGAACTTAAAATTCTAAGGGTAAAAAGACTCTCTAAATATTAGACAAATAATTGATCGATTAATTATATCTCCCTACCAGGCTTCTTAAGTTTTTAGTTACGTAACAAAATATTTTGTCTCTCTTAGACATTTTAATAAGCTTGTCTCAAATACTTGTCTATACCTGTGGTGTGCAATTCATAGTGCCAGAGGTTAGGGACAGTTCAAGAAGAGATGTGACAGCCCTCAAAGACCTCACAGTGCCAGCAGACTGTACAGGCTAATGACAAGAGTTTATAAAATAAGGCAGCTGGAGCCTGGAAGAAACAAGGGAAGTGTTCAATGAAAAGATCACCAGAGGGTGAGCTCCTGTTAATTCCAGGAATAGCTTCTGAAGATGGTGGTTTTGAACTGACATTGGGGAAGAATAATGTTCCAAGGATGGGTATATAAGTATGCAGATATTCCACACATACAAAAACAAAAACTGATATAAATAACCTGACAGAAATGAAGATATCCTAAAGAGACACCATGTCTCTTTCATCATTTATTTATTATTGAGAGGCACTGTATCTCTCAATCAGACAATTAAAATGATAGACCCTAAAGATATGGGAACCTAGAGGGAAACCTGTCTTCTGGAAGAGACTTCACACACTTCTAACAGCTGGCCAGACTACCTTACAAGATGACAAGGGTGCCTAGACAAGGATGGGTCAAAGGTGGGAGGGCCCATACCTTAGCCAGGACCACTTAGATCTGTATATCCCTGGGCCTCTATTTAATCTCAGCTCAGAACCCTGAAAACAGTTGCGTTGTTCCTCCTTCAAATATGGACAATTGAAAAAATCTCCTTTTTATGCCTTTTTACTATTAATTCAGCTACCTCAATTGGGCTCTTGAGGCTATTTAGCTGAACTTGATGTATTGAACTGTGACCCCATGTTTGGTAATAAAAGAATAAAGTCAGATGCTATAGTTTGGATCAATGGCCTCCACAGACAATTGGTTAAAGCCTGGGGCCTCAGTGTGGTGCCATCGAGAGGTGGTAGAACTCTTTCATTTGCAGGTCATCGTGAACATGCCCTCCATGTGATTGAGGTCTTCTGTTTCTCCCATTCTCCTGCTTCTGGGTTCTAGGATGAGAAGTTTTCTTTTGTTACATATGTAATGTGGGAAATCACCAATATGGAGCCAGGTAAAAATAGACGTTAGACCCCCAGAAAACTCAGGTATCCGGGGTCCCAGGCCATGACCACAGTCACCCCAATCACCAGGCGGATTCGAGAGCTTGCTGCAAACTGCATGAGGCTTTATTGTAATTTAGCGAGCTAACCCCATGTTAGCTCGGGTCTTTCACCCACCCGCCATGGCAGAAGGCTCGAAAAAGACAGTTCCTAGGGCCTCCCAAGAGATCTTATAGGACAGCGTAAGGGGAGTGTCCAGGGGTACGCACAGGCTCACGATTGGTGTGCCTCCAGGCTTAGAGGGCTTGCCCTGTATTGATTGGTCAACTGGTTGATATGGCCCATAGGCCCTCCCAGGGTGGTTGCTACGCTTTGTGCGTCATTGCTGTGCACTTGTCCATAAAGCACGCCCAAGGTCGTAAAGCATAGCTCCACCAGCTAACTTCTGATTGGTTCCTTGTCACGAGACAGGCATCTGACTTTCTAGTGACTAACTAACTTCTGATTGGTTCCTTGTCACAAGGCAGGCATCTGACCTCTAAGTGACCAAGGCAAGGTTATGGCAAGCACGTGTGCGGCTGTTAAGGCTGCCGAAAGGGAAGCTGGTCCCTTCATACAAGGGAATTTTTTTAATAGGGAAAAAACCTTACTAGCCAGCCGCCAGGGCAGCAGTAAGTACAGCAAGCTGAAGATGAAACGGAAGAAGGCGCCGCCATGTGAGCATCCCTCACTCTTATACCTTCCCTACATCACCCTGGGCGTGGTCAGGCACACATGTAGCCAGCCCCTAGTAGGCGTGGCTACAGCATCCCCTACACATATGCCCCAGTGTTATCGTGTAGCACCCTGCTGTAGGTATCCCCCAAACAGTGAGTTCACCAGATTATGGATTCCTGTCTCTAGAACTGTGAGGTAGATGAATGGTTTTCTCTTGCACATGAACTAACCTTTTGCTGTGGCAGGAAGCTGAGACTCACCGTGACTGGAAATAGGGCTATCCTCTAAATGCAGCATACAAAAAAAAAAAAAAAAAAACAAAAAAGCAAAAAAAAAAAACTGACTGGGCCATCACATGGCTATTAGTAGATAGGAGCCAAACAGGCAGGGATGAATTAAAATGTGGGACTCCTAAGGCAGAAGAAGACATTCTTGTTAGAAATAGAGAGCTATTGAATGTTTGAAATCAGAAAATAGCCATGAAAAACCTGTTTAAAACACGTTCATCTGGCAGTTACAGAGTTGATGAAACCAGAGAGAAAATTATAAATACAAGTTTGAAAAATACTGGGAAAACTTTTAAATAAGAGAATTATGAAGCTGTCTCTTTAGAAAAAGAAATACTGAACAGAACCTGTGAGTGAAGACCAGTGGAGTATAGTCACACACTCCATTCTGGGACAGGATTTACTACCAGTCTCCCGAACCACACCTTCATGTATGGAAGTATGTAAAGGGAATAGGATGACTTGGATTTTTTCAGATGTAGATGAGGTAGTTCATGCTTGTCAGTCTTCTTCCAGGATCAGCCCACTCACTAGAATTTAGAAAGGTACAACAAACCTAATTTTGGAGGGCTTGGGTGATGGCTGTAAGTAAAGCACTGGCCTTTCCAGCACCAAGTCGTGAGTTCTGAAGGTGGGGATGTAATTATATCACTAGACCCAAGATAAATGATAAATGCGTGTTTATTGGGGACAGTTACACAGAAAAATGCAAAGAACCACCAGAGTGTTTCCCTGCTCTTCCTACCGGATTCGCTGGCCCAACAGAAAGAGGCAAGGAAAACCACACCTCAAGCTCCTCTCTTTCCACTTCTGTCCACCTCTGCCATTTCAGGTCCACAGATGCCTATAATTTCCCTATTAGTCTAAAGAAAAAGGTTTTAAGCCTGATGCAAAAACTATATACAATGATAACAAATGTCAAGTATACTCCAAGAGAAGGACAGTAAGCATACACAAATTAAAACCTACTATCAGCAAGAGCAACATTAAGTAATATATGTAGATAGATAGATAGATGATAGATATAGATATAGATATAGATATAGATATGGGTATCATGTCTAGTATACATCAGGGTAAAAGCATGACAGAGATTACTCTGATAGCATTCCAAATCTAAATCTTGTCTATCTAAGATAAGAGAGGATATTGCTATGGCTGTCTAGTCTTCAACCTCATCAAAGACCTGAGAAGGAAAATGCCAATACTAGGGTAGGCTGGAAGTGCAAGTGTGGAACTTCCAAAGGTGCAAGCGAAGACAGAAACAGCAGGCTACCTGGACAGCCACCCAAGGTCTCACAGCAGTGTCAGGGCGACCAACTCTGGCTAAGACCTAAAGTATCAGATGTGCCATCCCAGAAGCAGGGAAATTGAAAACTGTCTTACCCTGACTTGGAAGGATTCAGTGGTCTTCTTTAAGTTCATTTCCTGCAAGTTCAGTTAAGACAGCATTCCAAGGTCAGCATTCGAGTTGGGGGCAGTTATTTGTTCAAGAGGCCAGTAGCTGAGGAGAGAATAAACTCCAGATAGTGTGTCATCAGTGCCCAACATAACCCTCAAGAATAGCTCAGTGTTGTCAGTAACAATTGTGTCTCATGTCAAAGGAGTTCTAGTATTAAAACATTTAAATGCCATATTAGGCAGGTCTTTGAAGCATTTGAAGATCAAATATCTATGTCTGACTAACCTCATAGGCATAAGAGTCATGGATAACTACAATCTGTAATTCCAAGAAGTATAATTGCTCAATGGCTGAGGAAATATATATATATTTCAGAGAGAACTGAAATGTCTTGACTAGAGGGAGAACTGTAAGATAACATACGATAAAAAATCCTAAAATGTATCAATATACAAAATATATACATAAAGATAGTTTTATATTTGTGTGCAAAAGATTGTAAACAGAAAGAAGACCCTATTGAGTCAACATACAAGAATCTAACAATTTAAGTTATTTATAGATAATAGTTGCTAAAATTAGTTCACAAGAAAATATGTTAATCTACCTATACCCCATCCTAACCGTTCCCTTCCCATCCATACCCCTAAACTTCTATAAGAGATACCGGAGTATAACCATCACCTTCCACACCCAACCCTACAATTTAAAACCAACCCTAAGCAAGTGATAATTATCCCTTTTTCAGTGACAAGAGAAAAAAATACCCTATGCAAACTGTAGGGAAAGGGATTGTTGTTTTCCTTAGGGTTACTACCTGCAAAAATGGGGTAATGGTTACTATGGGATCCTGTAGGAAAAAAAATAAGGCAATGGAAAATCTTGAGAGAAGTAATTGTAACATTTGTAGCTAGTCTCTGAGTGGCAGGAGATGCTTGACTGAAGTTCTTATCTGAAGCTCTGGCCAGAGTGTTACAAGAAGGTGCACCCATTTCAGCTAGCTTGTCTGGAACTGTATATAGCAGTATTAGTCCTAAACCAGCCTTAGAGAGGTGTTTACCACAAGTTAAATCAAGTTGAATCAATGAAATGGGGCCCCTTCTTCTTTCCGGAGACTTCAACAATTGCTGTTAGGAAATGTTATTTTTTTCATTGTGGAAGACTTAAACATTAATATCAACACAGAAAGTTCAACTTTTATAGGTATGCACACTGGGAAAGGTAACAATATAGATGAGAATAATTATGAGGAAAATTAGGATTTGAGATATAACAGAGTTTAGACAAAAATCGTCCATATATTTTGTTTTCTTCTGTCTTACATGACACAAACTCTGAGTTTTACTTTAACAACATGCTTGAATTTAGAGAAAGAAAGCCAAATCTAACTCCAAAGCCAGTATTGGTCAATGAATATATTGGCTAATTTAGCTGAGAATTTTTTTCTGTTGTCCAATGTCTTTCCACAGCTGTTTTTCCTTTTTCATTAGTATTAAGAAAGTTTAATGTTAGTAAAGCATTATGTAATCTATTTTGGGGGTCTTGGTTCCCCCTGCCTGATTATAGAGCATTTCCTTTAAAGTGAGATTAGATTTCTCAACAACTTCTTGCCCTGTAGGAGTGTGTGGTGTACCAGTGACATGCTTTATGTTATAATATCCAAAAAACTGTTTCAATTTACTGGAGATATATGCTGGAGCATTGTCAGTTTTTATTTGTTCAGGTATACCCATAATAGCCATTGCCTCTAATAGGTGTGTAATAACAGAATCGGCCCTTTCAGAGCTCAGAATAGTTGCCCATTGAAATCATGAAAATGTGTCTATTGTATGGTGCACATATTTTAATTTTCCAAATTTTGTAAAGTGAAACACATCCATTTGCCAAATTTCATTTCTATGTATACCTTTAGGGTTACTACCTGCTGGTAAAGGAGTTTTGTTATAGAAGGAACAAATAGGACTTTTTTTTTTTTTTTTACTATTTCCTTATCTTGTTGCCAAGTGATGGAAAAATCCTTTTTTAAATTTTTATTATTTACATGGTGTTTTTTTTTTTTGAAATTCTGAGGCCTCCAGCACACTTCCTATTAATAAATGATCAATTTCATCATTGTCTTGGCTAGAGGACCTGGCAGACCCATATGGGATCTGATGTGTGTTATACATATAGAATGAGTCCTATTCTTGATTGCTTTTTGTAATTGTATAAACAATGAAGGTAATTCTGTATCATCAGGAATAAATTCAGCAGTTTCAATGTGTAAGATGACTCTTTCTCCATATTGAGAGTCAGTAACTATATTGAGGGGCTCTTTAAAATCCATAAGTACCATGAGAATGGCATATAATTCTGCCTTTTGTATAGAGTTATAAGGGCTTTGTACCATTTAATTATTTTTCCTGATTTATATCCTGTCTTAACTGATTCATTTGCATCAGTGTAGAATGTAGATTGGTGTTTTCCTTACTATGCATAGAAGGATCCAAATTGTTTTCTTTATGAGTTTTATTCTCTCACTTCTGGGAAAATTTTTGCTAATTGTTCTCAAAAAGTTACTCCAAGCTCTTTGCCAATATTCATTATCTTTCCATAAGGAGAAAATTTCCTCCTTAGTTAAAGGTACTATGATTTCTGCTGGGTCCATTCTTGTCAGTTGACAAAGTCTTAATTTTCCTTTTAAATTGAAATCAGAAATATCTTCTATATATGTTTTTAATATTTTATTCTATTTCTGTGGTAGAAATATCCACAGAATATCTGATATGCTATCTTCCCTCTGAATCAAAATCCCTGAAGGGTATTCACTAGATGGTATTATAACTAGAATACAATCTAGCTTTGGATCCATACAGTCCACATGTGCCTCTAGTATTCTTTTTTCTACCCATTCTAATTCCTTTTCAGCTTCAGATGATAATATTCTTGGAATGTTTAAGTCCTTATCCCCCTTTAGGGTCTTTTTCAAATCATGACCTTCTACTCCAATAATAGTCTGTAGCTGGAAAATATCTCCTAGCAATTTTTGAAGATCATTAATAGTCTGATATTGATCCCTCCTGATCTGTACTTTTTGTGGTCTACTTTTCTGTAGGCCTATTTTATATCATAAATAATTGATAGAATCTCCTCTTTGTATTTTTTTGGGGGGGGGCATTTTGTAATCCCCACCAAGATAAAACTTTCTTTACTTCCTCAAACATTTTTTTCTAATGTCTCTGCCTTAGAATCAGCTAACAATATATCATTCATATAGCAGTAAATTATAGATTGTGGAAACTGTTTACAAATTATTTCCAATGGTCTTTGTACAAAATATTGGCACAAGGTGGGGCTGTTTAACACTCCCTCTGGCAAAACCTTCCATTGATATTTCTTGACCAGCTGAGAAATATTGTAATTAGGCTCCGTGAAGGCAAAATTTTCCTTAACCCTTTCTTATAAAGGAATAGTGAAGAAACAACCCTTTAAATCAATAACTATAATAGGCCATTCTTAAGGTAGCAGAGAAGGTAAGGACATTCCAACCTGTAGAGAGCCTATTGGCTGAATTACTTTATTGTTGGGTGTCAGATCTGTAAGCATTCTCCATTTTCCAGCTTTCTTTTTACTAACAAATACAGGAGAATGCCAAGGGCTGGTAGATTCTTTGATATGTCCAGCATTTAGCTGTTCCTGAACCAGCTTTTCTTGAGCATCTAGCTTCTCAGAGGTCATAGGCCATTGCCCCACCCAGGTTCATCAGTTAGCCACTTGAAGGTTAGGGCTTTTGGTTCCACTGTGAGTTTGCTACTTGTATTCTGTTTTTGTATAGCCTGGATAGTTGTTGTGTGTTTTCTATAGTGCCTTACAATATTTTTTCATAACCATGAGTTTGTTTATGGTTCATATCTGATACAGGAGGAATGTTAATCTAACAATTCCATTGCTGCAATAGATCACAACCCCATAGATTTATTGTTATATCAGTCACATATGGACTTAGCCTTCCTCTTTGTCCTTCCAGCCCTATACATTCAACCCATTTCTTGCTCTGTTTTACCCAAAATAGGGTTCCATTCCCTAAGAATTGAACATTTACCTCCTGCAGAGGCCATCTTGGAGGCCAAGATTCTTGAGATATATTAATAACATCCTACCCTGTGTCCACCAAGCTCATTAGCATAGTGTTATGTATCTGTACTCCTAATTTTGGTTTTTAATCAAAATATATGTGTTTTGTTTCCTCCATGTATGTTTGATTCATCCTTGAAAGCTAATCTACCATCCAGAGTGGCATGATTTTTTACAATAGGCATTGGTTTTTCTAATTGTTCTAGGGAGGATTGTCCTCCACAGTGACTGGAATGACTGGACCACTTTCGACATGGAGGCCTTCAAGAGGATCCCTAAGGAGTTTCCCAATGGTAAAGGGTTTTCTTGCTTGTCCCTGATAGATCTACATACATTGGTCCAGTGTCAGCCTTTGCAGCATCTTCTACATAATCCAGAAGGTTGGGGCCTTCTATTTGAGTTATTCCTATAAGATGTATTATTCCTAGGAATGCCTTGTCTACAATTTTTTCTCAGATGTCCTATTCTACAACAATTAAAGCATTTGGTATTTTGTTGTCTTGTCATGCCTTTGGAGATGGCTTCTGTTCCCAAGCCTCAGTGTCATAATCATTAGACTCAATATTGGCTGTGTGCAGGATCCATTCATTCAATGGTGCTGATCTGATCTTTAAGGGCCAAAGCACCTTTTATCCTACCCCTATTTGAACCGCTCTAGTCAATCTTTGCAAAAATGCACTATAATGTTCCTTCAGGTCTTGTCACATTTTAGTATAGGACTCAATTCTTTCCCTGGTTCTTGAATTTTATCCCAAGCATTTATAGCTGCTTTATGGCACAGGGACAAGATGTGTTCATTATATGCAACTTGAGTCTCTGCATCAGCATAAAGAACCACACCAAGAATTTTATATATATATATGTTCCAGGTAGGTCATAAGCCTCTTATAAAATCCCATCCATATAAGAAACCAAAAGGTTTTTTTACTTCCTGTATTTCAATATTATCTGCCATTGCTATGGGTAGTCAAATACCTTAAGTAGATTCCTGAAACGTGGAGATCTGGATAATTGTTGGCTGATAGGGAACCTTGCAGCCAAGAAGGCAAATTGAGCAGAAGAAAAACCGCTGAGACTCAAAGCTTTGGGCTACTTTCCACAGGTGTATGCCTGCAATTCCGAGGCATTCAAAAAGATACAGCGAAGTACCAGCTTTTTCCGGACAGGCCACAGAAACTGTACTGTCACTCAGCAACCAGAGTAAAATGCAAAAACCATGGATCCTACAGCCAGCCACAGGTAGTCATAGGGACCTACCCAAGCAAATGTTGGGTGCCTATTGAAGGCAATGATGTAGTTATATCACTAGACGCAAGATAAATGATAAATGGGTGTTTATTGAAGACAATTACATAGAAAAATGCAAAGAAACACCAGAGTATTTCCCTGCTCTTCCATCTGGATCTGGCTGACCCAACAGAAAGAGCATGCAAAGGAAAACCACACCTCAAGCTCCTCTCTTTCATCTTCTGTCCACCTGAAAACACACCTAAAGGGGTGTGGCCACCATTTCAGGTCCACAGAACAGATGCCTACAGATTTCAACTCCTAGAACCTATATTTTTAAAAATCCAGACAAGGTGGAGGGTGCTTGTAATTCCAGCACTGGAAGAAAGAGGCAAGAGATCTCTGGAGCTTGCCAACAAGGCAGCCTAGGTTACTTGGCAATCTCTAGGTCACTGAGAGACCCTGTCTCAAAAAACAATGTGGGTGGCACCTGAGTAACATCTTCCTGTTTCCTCATGCATATGGACACATATGTACATATGCTTGCACCCAAGAAATTGAATATATATATATATATATATATATATATATATATATATATATATATATATATTCTTTCATTTTGGGGACAAGTATGAAGTAGGAGAAGCCTGAAGCCTATGGAATGCCCACAGAAACTTATTGAGGATTTATCTCTTACTTAGGTGTCGTACTTCTGTAGAGGCAAGGTCCTGGGATCTAAAACTCAGTGTTACTAAGAGGACTTGTATTCAGATCAACAGAAAAGACTACAAAACAAGAATCTTATGCTGGGAAGCATGTAACCTAATCACTCTGAGCAAGTACTGAATGAACATACATACCAACTGTGTGGGCCACTAAAGCCAGAGTTATGACATCCAAGACCCTTCAATGGCATACAGAAGGAGAAGACTGATAACTACAGGGTGCGGGAAGGTCACAGCCAGACTGAACTCAGATGGAGGAATTTTGCTACATAGCCAAAACAGTTGAGAAATACACTTGAGAAAAGTCCATTTCTAGAAGATTTTCATGTGGATGCATGAAGAGGGTATGTTTTGTGTTGTAAAACAGAATACAAGGGTCATTCCTGAGGCAGACCTGACAGGAACTGAATGATGAGGAGGAGGGAGACATTGAAGAAACATACAATTTATATAGGAGGTAAAAAATAAAAGTTACATGCTCAAGGCCCCTGGTCAACACTCAGTCTGTAAGCTACAATGGGATTACGTGTGATCTAGAGTGGCTATAAATGTTGTCCAACATAGAACTCATAAACTTACTTAAAACATGATATGTCTTCTGGGCCTTTTTTATTTTGGGAATTCAGTTATATGTTTGGACAGTATCATAAGATTGTGTAGTCCTGGAAGGAGCAAAGATAATTAATGGATTAATGAGGAGATGGCAAAGGAGGCTCACTGGCTAGGGGAGAAGGGTATGCCAACATACAATGGCTTCATGTAACCTAATAGTTTTTAAAGAAATACCCAAAATATTTTTGTCAAGGAACACTAGTTCCAGGTATGAAAGGGTATCACATGCCTATGTCCTTCTGTCCTTCCATTTGATAAATACCAGCCAAGGATTCCAATTTCTTCTTGTTTTTATGTGCTATGTCTCATGCATGCCTTTGTCTATTGATGGAACAACAAAAAGGACTGTTTTTAAGTGAGGTTCTACACATCCAGAGTTCAGCCAATCAAGAGCTTTCTTTGTTATCAACTGCCAGTCTTCTGGATCTCTGGCTCTCTGCTTATCTCCAAACCCTGACCTCTCTAGACTGACATCTTGACAATGGGCATGTCACTTATGTCTCTCTTTGACTGTTTCAGTTTTTCATCTGTGAGTATAAATTGGAATGCTTACCTTTCATGTTGACTCAATAGGTAGATTCCTTTAAACGTTCTGAATTTTTGTGAAAGAATTTCAGCACAAAGTTGTTTTATTGACCCAGGCTTCTCTAACCTTCAGCCCATGGACTATGTGCTTCCAAGATGCTCTACAGTATGACCCAGCAGATTAGAAGCTAACAGAGTCATACGACAATGTCAAAAGTACAACACAACTGTATGTTAGTCCAAGGAAAGTATTCTGTTTTCCTTCACTTCTGCCTTGTTTGTCCTGATATTCAATTGAATCTACTAGTCTGTTATAAAAGTTCTCAGCCCTAGCCACACATTGGAACAATGTGGGCCTTTTTCAAATATCGTAATGGGCAGGCCACATCAAAGGCCAATTAAATCACAATTTGTGTGGCACTAGTATGTTCATGGCTTTCCAACCATTCTATCCTCAGCACCATGTCTCACCACTCCACAGACAGTAATGACTTTCATTATTCTTTTGCCATTTTTCTTGGCATCAAAAGCCTTTCTGTGTTTCAACCAAACCAAACAAAACCTAAGCAGTCCCAGGGGCAGTAGTAGAGTCTTCTCCTAGCCCACCATGGACGAACTATCCTCCCCTTCTGAATGACATGTCTATCCACCTGACACATGAGATGTCAAGTTTGCAGTCTAGAGTGTCACACATGTCCTCTTTCCAAATAGATTTTAAGCTTCTTAAAAGTAACTAGGCTTATTCATTTACACAAAGTGAACATCTAATTAAATATTTTGAAACCAAATTAAATTTTTCAGGGAAGTGATATAGGTAAATCTATGTCCTTTTTATACATAGTATATACAGGTAATGTCTTCTGCCTTCTGTTTAAAATGAGCTCTTCAGAAAAGCCAAAGTACTGTTTCTTATTTTTAAATGCTGTGGGATATGATATATTATTCCTGAAAGCTGTTGTTCATTAATGACAGCCTTAAGTTAGTGATAGTGTCATCTGCAGACAGTGAGGTTCTCAACCCACAAGGGCCACCATATGGGATATGGGCTCAAGATGATATTAGTTCCTGCTCATACAAAGGCACACATGCTTCCTTTTGCAAAACTAGCCTTGTGTTCCTTACCAAAGGTCAAAGCATCTGAGTCCTCCCATAGAGTGTATAGGATAGATACTGGTGCATGCGTGTGTGTGTGTGTGTGTGTGTGTGTGTGTGTGTGTGTGTGTGTGTGTGTGTGTGTAACTTATGCATAAAACCAAGCTCTTCTTGAAGAGACATGAGCACGGCTGATGCAGATGCATACTTCGGGTTTTGGGGTGTCTGGTTTCTTTGTTTCCATTTACACTGTGACTTGAATTCTATTCTAATATTATTGACTCTCTCCACTAGTACATGTGGAACAACTTGAAGGTAAGTTTGTTTCTCCCTTCTTCACAATTCCTATCAAACAAGAGTAAGAAACTACTCATCAGCATTCTGATGGTGAAAGCCTGTGATCAGAAAGAGGCAGAGAAAGCCAGGCTTTCTGATTGCAAACCTCTTCTTTTGGTATTTGCAGAGAGTGAACATATTTTATGTATTGCCCCTAGATGCAGTTGTCTGAACAGGTTATTGACCAGGCATTATCACCCTCAAGAAAAATGACTAGTACACAAGTGAAAGCCATGTGTTACATGAGTAAGTAATATTAAAGTGAGCAGATTTTGAATTATAAATTTCATACAACAGCTCAAAATTCTTATGAAATTCTGTTTTGACTTCCAGAGTCAGAAGGTAGATGCTTGCCTTGGGTGCTGACTTACTAAATGATCAAGATAGCAATTTAATCATATTTTAAACTAAGATTAATACGAAGACTATAATGGAAAACATCATTATATATTTATAGTTGTAGCTATAAGGAGATGAAATCCACATGAGATAAATCATGAAAACATGTGAGCTTCATATTATAAGCAGCATTATATATCAAAGACAAAGAAGTTTATGATTGTACAATATTATTTTAAAATCCCTAAAACCAATAATAACAACTCACTGAGTTTGATGCACATAGATTTTAAACTGCACCCAGGGGGCTGGAGAGATGGCTCAGAGGTTTAAACTGCACCCAACTATGCAGGCATGAAGTTACTTACAAAGGGAACCAAAAATGGCTTACTACCCATAAGAAAGAGTAAATGATTGTTCATGCTTAGGTTTTAATTTGTGGTCAATATATTTGATGTAGTAAATACAGTGTTCTAAAAAAGTATTTATCTGTTGAAAGGCACGTGGTTCCATATAAATATCCCTATCTTTTTCTTTATTGAGACTTTGGCACTGTGTTGAGCACTTAGTTAATATTGTCTCCAGCCTAAGGCAGCTTTCCCTGTAAGGAAACACTCTGATAGACTACTCATAAAGATACTAGAGAATAAGCTGGGGTTACCATGGAGATGAGATCACTTCTAAGGAAAGGATGGCAGGACCAAAAGGAAAAAAATAGGTAAAAATAATGTGAGTAATTAGTGGACATTACACTTCCAATGCCCTATTTCCCCCTTTCCCTTAAAACCTACTTGTGTTTGGTACAGTAGTTCATTTCCATAATCCAAGCCCTCAGCAGGATGAGGCAGGATGATTGCTGTGAATTCAAGATCAGCCTGGTCTGCATAGTGAGTTCCCAGGTGAGCAACCACACTAGGTGGCTTACAGCTATTTAATGTTCCCCTTCTGGCCTCCATGGGCACTACACACACATACAAACTTTCATGAGCAAACTTGTTCTTTCTCTTCCTGTGTCCTGTGTTGCCTACTAGATAAGAATATATCTATAGGTACTAGAAAGATGGATGGGCAGTTGAGCATGCTGACTGCTTTTCTGGAGGACCTACATGTGAATCTCAGCACTTGGATGTCTGATCACAGCATCTGTCACCCCAGTTCCTGGGAGATCTTGTACCATTTTAAGGTCTCCTTAGGTACCAGGCATGCACATGGGTCACAAGCCTACATGCAGGAAAAACACCCAAATAAAAAATTCAATATATATATTATATATATATATATATATATATATATTATATAATATTAGTTTTTCAAGACAGGATTTCTCTGTGTAGCTTGGAGCCTATCCTGGCACTCTGGAGACCAGGCTGGCCTCAAACTCTCAGAGATCCGCCTGCCTCTGCCTCCCGAGTGCTGGGATTAAAGGCGTGCTCCACCAATGCCCAGCTGCAAAAAAATATATTTTTTAAAGAAGAAAAGTTTGTTCGGTGTGTTTAAAACAATAAATAAATAGGAACATGTCCACAGAGCTTGTGCCAGCCTCAGCTGCTGGGCACCTCCTCAGATGGCTGACAGTTTCTTTGCAAATTTATTCTCTTCCCTGTCTTCCTAGAAAGGCTGAGATCCCCAGTGCTTTTCCTTTTCATTTCATTATATTTTGACTTTGAAAAACCTCTTTTGTAAAGACAGGTGTAATTATCACAGCAGCTGTGATCTTCATAAAAACTGTGTTGGGGCTGTTCTCGGTCCCATCCCCTATAAGTTGGGGACTGTGAGATTAGATAGAGGACACAGGAAATTTTAGGTGTGTAGCTAAGGCAAGAGGATGACAAAGCTGCCTCCGCTCAGCTGGGCTAGGGGAGCCACTAAACACACTGATATGACCCTCGCCCAGGAGGGGACAGGCTGCAGATAACAGGGCCCACCTCCAGCACCTGCTGACAGCAGCTTTCCCACATCCCAGGCGTTTAAAGAGCATTAGCAAAAGTCCCACTGCACTGTGCTCCATTTTCATGTAACAGTTTATTAATGAATCAGCCAACACGTCCTTGGAGAAGATGCCAGCGCTTGGCTTCTCATCCCAATTCATTTAATTTACAGAAATTTACAGAGAAACAAGGCTGGTCTATGAAGCCACCAGGGCAGAGCAAGCCTCACCCTGGTGGGGGCCTTTGAGCCTCAGCAGCAGAGGCTACACACACACACACACACACACACACACACACACACACACACACACACACACGCACGCACTCAAGATTTTTAAAAATGTATTTATTTTACATTCCAACTACAGTTTCCCCTCCCTCATTTCTATCCAGTCCTTCCCCATACCTCCCCTCTGTCACCCCGCTCACTCACCGCACACCCCTGGCCATTCACTGCTCCTATATTTATATTCAGAAAAGGCCATACCTTCTGTGGATATGAAGAAAACATGGCATATCACGTTTCAGTAACACTAAGCCCCATTATATTAAGGCCGGGCAGGGCAACGTAGTATGAGGAATAGGATCCCAAAAGCCAGCAATAGTCAGAGACAGAGACAGCTCCTGCTCCCACTTTTAAGAGTCCCACAAAAGACCCAGATACACAACTGTCACATACATGCAGGGGACCTAGATCAGACCTGTGATTTTCAGTTCAAACTCTATGAGTTCCTACGAGCTCAGGAAAGTTGATTCTGTGGGTTGTCTAGTGATGACGGCATTGACCCCTCTGGCTCCTACAATCCTTCCTCAGCTCAGCCTAGTGTTTGACTGTGGATCTCTTCATCTGTTTCTACCAGTTTCTGGATGAAGCAAGCCTCAGTGACCATTATTGGGCTAGGCACAACTATTCTCTTTAATGACAGGACAGATGATGTCGGCTGTTAAATCCTCGGTACCTGTGGCTTCTTCCCCACTTTCTTGGAAACCAGTTTGCTGGCCTCCTTTTTCTCCCATGGCTGTTTTACGTTTCTGCTGGATTTTTCCCAACACCTAAGGAAGACTAACTTTTCCTTTTGCTTGAATTTCTCTAAATTTCTTGACTAGTTGAACACTGCTGCCTCACCCTTTCTGGTACCATTACCTCAAACTTATAGAATTTTACATGGTACAAAACACATCAGTGGTATTTAAATTTCATTTATTTGTTTATTTAATTTATTACCAATATTTTTGTGAATGGACTTTTTTTTTGCCTGCATATATGTTTGTTCACCACATGTGTGCCTGGTGTCCTTGGAGGCCAGAAGGAGTTGTCAGGTCCCCTGGGGCTAGGGCTAGATTTGTTTTTAAGCCTCCATATAGGTGCTGGGAACTGAACCTGGGTCCTCTTGAAGAGTAGCCAGTGTTCTTAACTGGCTGATACAACTCTCTAGCACATACATTAACAGTTTTTAATTCTTTGTCCATCAGCAAATGTTTATTTTGTAGCTATGTGCTCAGAGCCCAGATTTGTTAAAAGATCCTTAAAAATAAAATCAAGATTTATTTTTAAAAACATATCGATGTATATTGTGGTGAGCATTCATTCAAATTTAAAATGGACGCTTGGTGCTGAGCTATATTAACAGACTAGCATGTGTGCAACATTTCCAGCTAAATTTCAATAAAGTTTCAGCCACTAGAATAGGCCACCAGCCACTCCTTACCCTCATACAAACCTAAGACAGCCCTGTCCTGACCTTAGCACTCTACATCCTCTTTACCTGTTCTAGAATAACACACAAATAGAATGGCTTTATTTTATTTTATTTTATTTTATTTTATTTTATTTTATTTTGGTTTTTCGAGGCAGGCTTTCTCTGTGTATCCTGGCACTCGCTCTGGAGATCAGGCTGGGCTCGAACTCACAGAGATCCACCTGACTCTGCCTCCCCAGTGCTGAGATTAAAGGCGTGCGCCACCAACGCCTGGCTAGAATGGCTTTATATTATACTCTATATATTATACTATAATATATATATATATATATATATATATATATATATATATATTCTGTCTTTTGTTTGCCTCAGTACTGCCTTTGGCAATCTTTCATGGCTTTGCTCACAACCATAGTTCTTTTTATTTGTGAGTAATATTCTATTATGTGGATATGCCACTATTTGTTCATCTATGCTGTTGATGGATATGTGGCTTGTTTCTAAATTATCAGGCTTCATGAATGAAGATGTTAGAATTATCCTTATTTTTGTTGCCTTTACAGCTAGCTTTAGGATGAAATTAGATAAATGAGTCAGTGTGATTCTTTATTAATATTCCCATCCTTAACTTCTCTATAAATTTTTATACCAGATCATCAGTTTCCCGTTTAAAACAGAAATAGAGGGGGGCTGGACCTTTTATAATAATCTATGAATTTGCAGAGCAATTTGATAATTTATACATTAACTACACAGTCTTCTAGTTAATGTCTACTCTGTGTCTCCCTAGTTGTCCTAATAGGAAATTCTTAATTTTCTTCAGTAACATCTTGTCAGTTTAGGTATCTAAGTTGTGTATATCATTTTAAAATTTACTTTTATTGTTTTTTTCTTATATGTATGTATCTCTGTGTGTGAAGCAAAGGTGACTGAGGAGTCAAAAGAAAAGCATTTGGTCACCTGGAGCTAGAGTTGCAGACAGTTGTGAACTGCCAGTGCTGGGAACTGAACTTGAGTGATGGAAGAGCCGGAAGTGCTCTTAACCAGTGAGGAATTTTTTTTTCAGCCCCTGCATGTCATTTCTTAAATATGGTGTGATCTTGATGGAAGTATAAGTGATATGACAAAAATAATATTCCACATGTTTGTGGACGAAATGTAAACATACAACCAGCATTTATGTATTAATTTGTTTTACTAACATTTGTTAGTATTCACAGCCAAAGTTGTCTGGAAATGGGATGTCTTCATGGGAATGATTTTAAGCCTGGGTATTGTCTCCTTCACATCCATAGATCTAATCAGGTTTTCTAACTTTTGCTGTTTTCGAGTGGCAACTGACATACCCTAAAGGATTTTTCAAATTTATCTAAATTTTCATAAAATTCTGGCATTACCCTTGAATGAGATGTGTGAATTCTACTCCTGTATCCTTCTGGATGTTGTCAATTTGTCTTCTGTTTCTGTGTCTCTTCAATGGTCCAGCCAGCAGCTTAGCACATTTCTGAGCCTATAGAGGAAATTATTGTTCTGTGCCACTCATTTTCCTCTATTGCTTGCCTGCTTACAACTTTATTGATGTTTTCTTCTATCTTTATTTAATTTATTTAATTTTTAGCTTCCTAAAGCAAATGTTCAGAGCATTAATTGTATGATATTGCCTTTTCCTAATCACATTTTGATTCTTTGTAAATTGATTACAATTTAATTTATCCATCTTCATTTTGACTTTGATGAGTAGGTTGGTTGTATGATGTGTTCTTTAACTTAGAAACATCTAGAAAAAAATTAGGTTGTTCAGTAATTATAGATTTTGAAATGTATCCCACCTGACAAAGAACTTTTAAACTTACCCTTCACCTCACAACCCTTTGGTTTTATCTTTTGAATATTATGCTTAAGATTACATAAAGTGGGTAGTTGTTTCTTTAAAATTAATATACTTAATTAATAATCTTTAAATAATTTAATTAATGATCATGTACCTTCACTGAGAATTCTTTTATACCTTCAGCAGTTACTAACATGGGAATATTAAAACCTTCAAGTCCAAATGTATATTTGTTTATTTTTTATTTAATTCTACCTATTTCTGCATCATGTAACTGGAAGGTCTATTTTTAGTCTCATAAACACTTAGAACTGTTATGTTTCCTTATGTCCCCTTGACCACTTGACTTTTTAAATGACCCACTTTATTTCTGTAACAGATTCTCTGTTCTGAAATCTACTTTGCCAAATATCAGCATAGTCACTTTTGCTTTTTTGGAATTATGTTTTATGTGTTACCTTTGACTATTTAATTCTTTGAAATACATGAAGTTGAGTCATACTTTTATAGTCAGTCTGACAAACTTTATATCTAATTACACCATTCAGTTAAATCAACTTCAGTAGCAACTATTGGTCTTGAGATTTTATGGCTATTTATTTCAGGCATGTGACATTTTCATTTTTGTTTTATTTTTTCCTTCATTTCTTGGATTTATTGGATATTTTGTGGGTCCTTTTATTCTAATTTATATATGATTTCAGCACTTTCTGTATGGATTCCAGCATGTATGGTTGACTTCTGCACTGCTATAGAAATTCTTCTTAAGCACTGTCAGAAGCAAGGTGTTTTTTGATGACAAGTCACATTTTCTAAGTTTCAATATCATGGGCTTTATTCCTGCCAGTGTTATGATCATTGCAACACATTTGGTTTGCTTGCTTGTTTTAAATGATAGTTGTAGTTTAAAGCAGTTTAAAATAAAGAATAATGGATTTATTTTCTAGTTTATTTTATGTGATCTTCATTCCTACATAGGACCTGAGTTTCTTTGTTATTATTACCCAAAAGTGTGAAATACTTTTAAAGAATACATTATTACAAATAAATTTTAAGTTGATGTTACTCTAAAGACTTTGATTCATTGTCTCTAGCTTACTTTATTTTTGATGAAAGTTCCATGTTCATTTTCAGCTTTGATCTTCAGAAACTAATCTATTCTTCACATTTGCTTTAGAGCTTTTCTCTTTACATTGGATCTTCATCTAAGTTACTATGAACTGTCAGGGTGTGATTATCATCAATGTGACTGAACTGTCCAGATATAGTCTTAATTAATGTGATTATAAATGGACAGTGTGTGGTTCTCATGATTGTGACTGTGAACTGTTAAGATATAGTCATCATCAAATCAATATGACTGGGAGTTGTCAGGGTGTGGTCTTTGTCCCTGTGACTCTAACTTGTCAAGGTATAGCCATTACCAGTATGACTTGGAACATCAGTGTGAGTATAAACTGTCAAGGAATGGTCATAATTAATGTGACTAAGAGTTGTCAAAGTGTGGACATGATTGATGTGATTATAAAATGTCAAGATGTAGTTTTAATCAATGTGACTGTAATTGTCAGTTTGTGTGGTCTTCACCAATATGACTATGCACTGTCAAAATGTACTCGACAATATGATAGTGAGTTTTCAAAGTGTGGCCATCATCAATAAGACTATGAGTTGTAATTGTTCAGTCTAGTCAGTGTGACTGTGAACTGTCAAGTTATGGTCTTCAAGTGACAATGAACTATCAGGGTGATCTCATCAATATGAGTAGGAAATATAAGGTGTGGTCTTCATCAATGTGAATATGAGCTGTTAGGGTGTGGTCTCATCAATGTGAGTGTGAACTGTCCAGGTGTGTAATTCATCAATGTAACTGTGAACTATCAAGATGTGGTCATTGTCAGTATAATTGTGAGTTGTCATTGTCTGTCCTTTCACATTTTAGTCTCTTTACCATTTTTCAGTGACTTAGATTTCTAACATTTTTTACATATAATTTAACTGATTTTTAATGTTATTCTCCAGCATTTTTCTGCTATAATTTCTGTTACTTCTGTTTTTATAAAGTAATCACATGCCTGTCAAAGTACTTGTTCTGTCCCACAGGCCACTCAGTATGTATCTCTTTTCTTTGCCCACCTCTATGCTACAGTTTAAAATGAGTTTTCAATTTTGATTTTCTTAGGTAAATCCATAATGATTCTTACTGTTTCTAAAATGTGGCCTTTCCAAAATTGTGGGTGAATACTTAGCCTTCTCTCTGATTAGAAGTGCAGATTTTAGGCTTAGGAAAACTATCAAAATCAGTATTAAATACCTAGAAGTCATTCTCTATCCAACCCTACTTTGGATATTGTTTCCCCTCATTTGTATACATCTCTGTATCTAATCAAACACTAAGGTAGTCTCAGTACCAATTTCTGGAGTTCTTTTTATAGAATACTCATCTTTTCTATCTTGTTATTAGACAATCTGAATCCCAAGATATGTTCTCCATTTCTTATAGCTCACAAGGACATTGCTTTCCTTGCAGCCCACAATGAAGACTCCACTTGTACCTCATGGGCAAACATAAGTGAATGGAGTGTACCCTTCTGTTCTTCATGTCAGGCATACCATCCTATGTCATGTGATCTTAAAAGACTAAAATACTTCTTCACACAGTTTAAGTAATTGTATAATATTTGAAAGCTAAAACCAAGGATTATGCCAAGTCTTCTTCTGCAGTCTACAGTGACTAGAACAACCAGAGAAAGTAACCTGAAGTAAGCCCTGAAAGACAGATGGGCCATGGGTTGGCAAACATCAGCATACTGTCAATAAAGACAAAAGATTGTGGTGGGAAGAAGGTGATAGCCAAAGTCAAGCATCTGACTGAAGAGAACTCTGAGCAACTTGAATGAGTTCCAGTAGGATGTTCTGCTTCAGTGATATCATATTTTAGCTGCAGATTTATGGTTGTATATTATTTATGTTTTATTAAAGCTTGTCTGAGGATCCAGAAAGCATAATGAGCCACAAGTTTAAAATTCAACACACACCTTTAATGGCAGCAGTCAGAAGCTAGGAGATAGTAGTGTATACTTTTAAGCCTAGCACTCAGGATTAAGAGGGAGAAAGATCTCTGTGAGTTCAATGCCACCCAGATCTACACAAGATTGATCCAGTCCTAAAGAGAAACAGGCCACACAAAGTTGATCTCAGCACCTAGGATCGCATGCCTTTAATCCTAGTATGAGGGTGGTATATAAGATAAGAGTAATACCTCAGTATCAAGCATCTATTCTCCAATCACAATGAGAATAGCAATGCCCTGTTAGAGGTAAGAGCTCTGTGGTAGCTTGGCTGCTTTGCTTCCCTAATATTCAGCTTCAACACCAATTTCAGTTTCTGGATCTTTTATTCTTTTCCATTACATATTTTTGTGTTTTTTTTTCCTAATTTAATGATCACTACACAATACTGTGTACTCTTGTAGGATCTTCACTTTTGGTGTTTATGGTTTCATGGATGCAGAGGTCACTGCCAACCTTATTTATACAGGTAAATCAAGAAGGTTAAAAAAAAAAAGGGGGGGAAAACTGAAATTCCTTTGTCTTTTTCATTTATGTCTCTACTTGGTTTTCATAGTAGTGTAAGGAATTTCTCCAAGTTGACTCATATGTAAAAAAGGCTGAAGTTGCTGAAACTTCCCTTCTGAGATCACAGGAGCTGTGTTGCTCCCTTCATTAAGCTAAAATCTCATCTACAAAGTCTTACTGTCAGCACCTGACCTCCTCAACCACAAGATTAAAGACTGCTTAATTTTATTTTATTTATTTTTTTTGCAGTTTCTTTGCTGAAGACTGGGTCACATTCATGCTGTCCTTGCCCTAACTTTAGGAACTCATATTCTTTCTCACTGCAGTTTTGTACAGAAACTGCCTTTTGATATGGCTATTTGTTCCCCTTTCTCCACATCCTCTCCAACATAAGCTGTCAATGTGTTTTTGATCTTAGCCATTCTGATCAGTGTAAGATGGAATCTCAGAGTGGTTTTGATTTGCTTTTCCCTGATGAGTAAGGATGTTCGGCTTTTCCTTAAGTGTCTAACTGCCATTTGAGATTTTTCTGCTGAGAATTCTCTGTTCAGATCTGTATCACATTTTTAAATTGGATTATTTGCTAGTTTCATGTCTAGATTCCTGAGTTCTTTGTATATTTTGGAAATCAGGCCTCTGTCAGATGTGGGATTGGTGAAGATCTTTTACCATTCTGTAGGGAGCTGTTTTGTCTTGCTGAGCATGTTCTTTGCTTTACAGAAGCTTCTCAGTTTCAGGAGGTCCCATTTATTAATTGTTTCTCTCAGAGTCTGTGCTACCGGAGTTCTATTTAGGAAGTGGTCTCTTGTGCCTGTGTGTCCAAATGTATTTCCTACTTTCTTCTCTATGAGGTTCAGTGTGAATGGATTTACATTGAGATCTTTGATCCATTTGGACTTTAGTTTTATGAATGGTGATAGATATGGACCTATTTGTATTCTTCTACTTATTGACAGCCAGTTATACCAGCACCTTTTGTTGAATATGTTTGCTTTTTTCCATTTTATATTTTTAGCTTCTTTGTCAAAAATTAGGTGTTCATAGTTGTGTGGGTTGATGTGGGGTCTTTGATTCGATTCCATCGGTCCAACTATCTGTTTCTTTGCCAATACCAAGCTGTTTTCATTACTATAGCTCTATAGTAGAGCCTTAAGTCAGGGATAGTGATGCCCCCAGATGATTCTTTATTATACAGAATTGTTTTGGCTACCCTGGTTTTTTGTTTTTCCATATGAAGTTGAGTATTTTTCTTTCAAGGTCTGTGAAGAATTGTGATGGCATTTTGTGCATTGACTCTGCAGATTACTTTTGGTTGGATTGCCATTTTTACTCTGTTGATCCCACCTATCCAAGAGCCTGGCAGTTCTTTCCATTTTCTGATATCTTCTTTAATTTCTTTCTTTAAGACTTGAAGCTTTTGTCATACAGCTCTTCCACTTGTCTGGTTAGAGTTATCCCAAGATATTTTGTGTTATTTATGGCTATTGTGATTTCCTTCTCAGCCCATTTGTTGTCTCTTTGCTGGTTGGAATGCAAACTTGTACAGCCACTGTTGAAATTTGTATGGTGATTTCTCAGAAAATTAAGCATCATCCTACTTCAAGACCCTGCAATACCACTGTTGGGCACATACCCAAAGGAAGTTCATTCTAACCACAAGGACATTTGCTCTTGGAAACAACCTAGATTTTCCTCAACTGAAAAATGGATAAAGAAAATGTTGTATATTTACACAAAGTAGTACTACTCAGAAGTAAGAAACAGTGACATCCTAAAACTCCCAGGAAAATGGACAGAACTAGAAAAAAACATCTTGAGTGACATAACCCAAAACCAGAAAGGCAAATATAGAATGTACTCACTCATAAGTAGATACAAGACATAAAGCAAAAGATACCCAGCCTACAATCCACAACCCCAGAGAAGCTAGAACCCTCTTCCAGAAATAGATGGAAGCAGATGGAAAAATTCACAACTAACCTTAGTGGATCACATTCTGTATAGAGAATGTGACAGGGTGTGGGGGGTGGAGAGGTGCCTTGGTCCTGCCTCAATTCGATGATAGAACAGATCTAGTAGACTTCCTAGGGGAGGCCTTACTCTCTCCAGGAAGCAGATAGGAGGGTGGTGAGGGGATCAGGAGGAGAGGAGGGAAGGGGAACTGGGACTGGAAAGTAAAAAATAAATTAATAAAAAAGAAAGAAATGATGGGCATTTGTTTAGCTTCAAATTTTTGAAATTTCAAAAATTTACAGAATACCTAGAAGCTAATTCAACCTCAAGAGTATGTGTATTGGAAACTGTGCTGCTGTGCTTTTTAAAATAATGATCTTAATTGATCCTCACAAAGGACCTGTGAAATGAAATCTATTATTATTTCCCCTACTTCACAGACTCAGAAACTAATGTTTCTCTGGGGGTGTGGCTCAGTGGTAGAGTGCCCAGTGTGCATTAGGTCATTGGTTCAATCCCTATTACAGAAAAATAAGAGAAAGAGAAGGAAGGAAGGAGAAAGGAGAAGAGAAGAAAGGACAGGAAGGAACAACCAACAAAGAAACTAAAATTTGAAACTTGAATAATTCGTCCAAGAAAAACCAGCAGTAAGTTGCTATATTAAAAATTGTAATTAGGCAGGAGGTAGATAAAGCAGACTTTGGGAAATGGCTCAGTTAAACATGAGGACTGAGTATAATCCCCAGAATCCATATGAAAACCATTGCCCTGGCAATCCTAGAAGAAACAGGAGACTCCCTGGAGTTTACTGACCAGCCAATATAGCTGAATTAGTGAGAGATGTTGTCTTAAAAATAAGTAATCTGGGCGGTAGTGGTGGCATGTACCTTTAATCCCAGCACTTGGGAAGCAAGGTCAGGTGGGTCTCTGGTTTCAAGGTCAGTCTGGTCTACAGAGTAAGTTCCAGAACAGGCAGGACTACACAGAGAAACCGTATCTGGAAAATTACTTACTCATTTAAATAATTAATTAATAAGGTGGAGAATGATTGAGAAAGTCACTTCACATTGATCATGGGCCTTCACATATGCACATGAACACACACACACAACTTCCACATGCAAGTTGAACTCAGAAATTTAAAAGCTTAAAGAAGATAAAATCTTACCCCCAAAGCACACAAAGGCAGTGAAACAACTTCCTGTGGCGGCTTCAGAATCAGACAAATTTGAGGTATTTCTTTTGTTTTCTAGCTAAATGTCTTTCGGAAAGTTATCATGGGCTAACATGTCAGTGAACATATGGTTTTAAAACAGTGTCTCTGAAGGAATGTGTCTTCATTTCCTTTCTAGTTGCTATGATAGCACACCTTGACATATGCAACTTAGGGTAGAGTTTGTTTTAGCTCAGAAATCCAGATTACAACCCATTTTAAGAAGGAAGTCAAGACAACAGGAAACTGAAAAAACCACTCACATCCACAGTCAAGATCAGAGAGAAAATGGATGCATCGTGCTTGTTCTTCAACTAGTTCTCCACTGACACAGCCCAGGGCCAAGCTCATGAATCGGTACCACACACTCCTAGGATGGGTCTTCTCAAATCATCTAACATAATTAAGGCAGTCCCCCCACAGACATGCCAAACAGCTAATCTAATCTAGACAATTCTTGATGAAACTCCCTTCTGGGTCATTCTACATTGTGTAAAATTGACAAAACTACTTATTGCAGAATTGGTATGGGTAGCCTACCAGAACCTTTTGAAATTCTTTATTTCAGAAAACTGGAACCACACCCGTGTTCAGGGACCTAGATGTGGTCCCCAGCATCCATAGCATGGGGTTTTTAAGGGCAGACACCTCATGTAAGCATCTTGCTTAGAAGCTGTGGGATGTGTGTGTGTGTGTGTATGTGTGATGGGGCAGCTACACAGAGTAAGCATTTGGAAGCAAGCAGATTTAGCTCTTTTGCCTGATCACAGGACCCTTTTCCTCCTGCTAGGTGGCCTTGTCCAGGTTTGATAGGAGGGTATGTGTCTCCTTTTTTTTTGTTTGTTTGTTTTGTTTTTGTTTTTGACACAGGGTTTCTCTATGCAGCTTTGTAGACGAGGCTGTTCTCAAACTCACAGAGATCTGCCTGCCTATGGTATGTGTCTAATTTTATTGTAACTTGGTATGCTCTGTTCATCTGATATCCATGCTCTTTTTTGAAGGGAAAAAGGAGGATGAGTGGATCTGAGGAAGAGGGCAAGTGAAGGGAAGGACAAGGAGAAGTGGAGGGAGGGCAAACTGTGGTCAGGATGCAATATAAGAGACAAAAATAAATTTTACATGCAGAACATTTGGGAATCAATAGTGCGAAGACATGGCGTTGAAGAATCCATCATCTCTGAAGACTGATGCTACTTCCTGAATCTTCCTTTAACAGTCCTGTAGAGATTTGTCCTAGCAAACCTAGTGGGCAGAGAACAATCCATGAAGAAAGAGTCACTCTTCTCCCTCCACTTCCACATCTCATAAAGAGACTTTGGCCATGGGGCTGGCTCAGTATCTCTGACATGGAAATGCAAGGAACAGTGAAGACAACTCTCTCAACACCTGGGGAGAGCCTGCTGAAGTTCCCACAGTCTTTCACAGTAAAGTAGAAGGGAGATATATCAAGGAAATTCTTACTACTTAGCATAACCAGGACAAGAGAAATAACTGAGGAAAAATGATCAGAGAACCCTACCTCATAGGTGGGGGTAATGAGCCAAGCCATTTAAATAATGACAGACAGACAAGGTGATCTAACCTGCATCCACGGTGAGGCGAGGTATGCAGAAATTCAGCTTGCATTATAATAAAAGTGAGTAACTATGAATATGACTGACATAATTTCACTTGAAGCATGGGCTTTGTTAACTGTCACTGTCTTGATGCTTTAGGTTGTACCAATTTTCTAGTGGTTTGTGTTTTGACTTTTCCTTGACATTGCCTGGCTGGTCAATGTGAATAAGTAGGAGAAATTAATGTTTGTTTCTTAAGTAAGTTTCTCTTTTAAAAACACTGGCATGTTTTTCCATATACCTAATTAAAGTTTGTATGAACTCTTCTACTTTCACTTGCATCTTGAGAGGATCATTTTTTTTAATGGCCTAATTAACATAGGGACAATTAGGAACTGGAGGCCATGACCTAGTGAATTTTCCATTATTAATTAAAACCTCAAAAAGTTTCTCCTTTGAGTGTCAATTCAAGAGACTGAAATAAATGTGTCACAGGACTATCTGGTGTGAATCATGCTGTGATGATGATGAACATTTTGTTTAAAAGTTTAAAATTACTTTGCTTAAGAGAACTATAAAACACAAATGTCTAACCTTGCTCCACTTGCCCAAGGACAGATAACTTCCCAGAATGCTGGGGGGTGGGGGGTGCTGTTCTTGTAATTGCCTGGTCTTGTACAAATCATGTGGTTTGCTTCTGTAAACAAGCTTGCTTGCCCCAGACTGCTTGGAGGCAGGATGTGTTCTTGACTGCATGAAGGTGGGATGTACGCCTGATTACACCATGGCAGGAAGTACATCAGGATGTGTGCTTGCCCCTGATTGTAGGAAGGTAGGAAATACATAGCCTTGTGATTTTTGCCTTTATAAAGCCCTGACTAATGTAATTTGGTACTGCACCTTGAGAGCACCCTGGGTGCAGTCCTGTGCCATGAGTATCCAGAATGAGTATCTGCATAAAGCCCCTTCTTTGTTAAAGATCTGTTACTTGTCAGACTGGTGAATCTCTGCAGGACCCCAGACCCATAACAATATGACAAGCACATCAGAGATGTTAATGTAAATTCTGACTTCTGTGTTGGTGGTTTAATTTATTGAACATTGCTTTCTGACCTTTAGAAAGGCATAGTGCTTTAGGTCTCATAAGTGATATCAACAACAAATACAAAAAAACATCTAGTGAAAAAGCCTCTTTATAAACTCAGTTCTGAGCCTTTAATCCCAGCACTCAGGAGGCAGAGGCAGGTGGATCCCTATGAGTTCGAGACCAGCCTGGTCTATAAGAGCTAGTTCCAGGGTAGCCTCCAAAGCCCCAGAGAAACCCTGTCTTGAAAAGCCAAATAATAATAATAATAATAATAATAATAATAATAATAATAATAAACAACTCAGTTTTGCCGAGTGTGGATACTGAGGAGGCATCCTGAGCTGGGATGCTGAGAAGGTTTTTGAGATGGAATGGTTTTTGGTCTAGTTATTCCCTCTATTAAATGAATCTCTTTTATAACAATTATTTCCAAAAATGCAAATAATCTGTGAACTGTTTATGAGGTTGTTCAAGAAAAATAAGTATCTATTTTTAGGAAGAAATAAGAACATAAGATATGTCATATAGAATATGATCTCAACAGGTAGTGTCTGTCTAGAAAACTGTCTGGATGAACTGCTGCATAGAGAAAAAGTAAGTGTGTCAGTTACCTTTCCCTTTGCTATGATAAATGCCAGACAGGGAGCAGCTTAAGGGAGAAAGGGCTTATTTTGGATACAGTCCACCATGGCTGGAAATCATGGAGACAGGATCTTGAGGCACTTTCTCATATTCCATCCACAGCAAGGAAGTAGAGAGTGTGATGAATGTTAACATTGTCTTACTCATTTCTCTTACTCAGTCTGGTACCATAGCCCATGGAATGGTAACAATCAAATGTAAGGTGGGTTCCCTCCTTAATTAACCAAGTCTAGAAACTCTCACAGACATGATCAAAGGTTTGTCTCCTAAATGGTTCTAAATCCTTACGAAGTTGGCAATTAACAACAACCATCATGCAAATTTGAGACTGACCTCTATCTCAAGCCATGTTGTGAATTATTATTTACAGTCAGTGACCTGTCAACCTCAGTATCAAACTAAGATTCAATAATCTACTCAGGGTGAAGCACTTAAATGTATAACAATAAGTTAGCCATGTGGAACTTACCTCCTCAGGCTTGCTCTTTTGCACCATATTGTTTGAAAGACACAGGAGCAGGTTAACGGGAGATGGCAAAGTTTCAAGTCAGGGTCCCCACTTTAAGGTGTGTAGAATCCCATATTCATCAGGAGCCAATACTATATGGACGATGTGTTTATACCAGCTGCACTGAGTTCATTTAAAAGTCCCAGCAGTTCACTTTTCCCAAGGCCAGATGTTCCTCTGACACTGGGGAAAGATAATCATGGAGACACTTCACTGCCTGGTTCTCAAAACAAGTCAAGTTGAGAAGTTCAGTTTACCTGAAAATGTCACCCTGATTTAGCAGAGCTTGAAATTTCCCCTGCCACTAAAGACTAGTGTTCAGAAAACAACTGTAGAGTTTTAGAGGAAGGAGGTAGAAATACCTGCTGTCAGGCAGGTCAGTTGTCATCCTGGAATTGGCTCACCATGGGTAAAGTGCAGAGTGTCTGCTTTAAGAATCTGAATTCCTGTCTCTGGTAGACACATTTCTTGGCTAGAGGAAAGCGAGCAACCAGAATGTCTGTCCTCCCTTTAACACTACAGAGAGTTGATCTGACAGATCCTTTTTATAAAGCAGAAAATCAACCACCCACAGTCCTTCCTATTGAAATCTTCTTTGTCAGGGTAAGCAGTAGATTAATACTAAAGCTTCTGAGAAAATTTTTTAGTATATTTTGACTATCTTACGTTAAAGTGACCTAAATTAAAATTACTTAGTCCATTACTGATTTTCCTTCTAAAATTACAGTTGTGCTATAATGTGCAAATTTTCATTGCTCTTCAACGTGAAATTAAAATTACATAGTTATTTTAAAAAAGAACCTCAATTTACAATTTTTGAAAAGAAGTCTTGGGCTTCAAAGCATAATTACCTAGAGCTCATTAAAATGCAGGATTATTAACCCAAAAGTTGAAGTTTCTAGTAAGAGTGAATCTTTTATAAGAGTAATTATGAGAGTCATAAATATTAAGTATTAAAGTAGCACTCCATGTTTAAAGGGAAAGTGTTGGGCTTCATCTTCCAAACAATATGAAAAGACCTTGTAGTCACCATCGAAATGTCAGAAAGCTAAGCACTTTTGGCTTTCTTATTCGAACAAGGCATAATATTCCTATAAGCTCTATGATGATAACCTCAATGGACGAAATAGATTAATTAATAAGGAATATATGTAGTTGTGCCCTAGCTGCTATTTTTCCTAAACTGTTCTGTGGGGGAAAAAAGCAAGTGTAAATAACAAGAAAATCTGAGAAATGACTACAAGGATATTGACTTACAGAGGCAACAGTCATCTGTCTGATTAGTAGATTTACAAGTGCTATGTCCACCTTTTTGGTGATTTTCAGTCATTTATCAGCTTTCTCCAAAAATTATATATTTATTTTAATACTAAATGCTTTCAATGACAATACTTTGAGAATTTTATACGATGTATTTTGGTCATATCTACCCTCACTTCCTCCCCTTTTATCTCTAGCTAGATCCACCCCCTACCTGTCTATCCCCACAAATTTCACATCCACTTTGATTCTTTTTTAATTAAATTGACTCTAATTTGTAATTTGTACAGTCTATAGACTCCTGGGTGTGAGGTGATCCACTGAAGTGTGACTAACCTGCCGGGAGTCACACACTTAAGGAAAACTGACTCTCCCTTCCCGGAAGCTACCAACTGTCCGTAGTTATCAGTTAACGCTGTAGGCTCACTTCCCAGTTCCCACGCCATGCTGCAGTGCTTACTGGCTTAATCTTGTGCAGGCAACCAGCCACTGTGAATTCATGAGTGCAGCAGTCCTGTCATATCCAGAAGACATGCTCATTCTGGTCCTCCCCAATCTCTGGCTCTTACATTCTTCCCACACCTATTCCATTATGTACCCCAAGCCTTAGGGAGGCGGCAGGATATAGATCCCATTTGTGATTAAGCAATACACAGTCATTTATTCTCTGCACTTTGACCAGTTGTGAGTTTCTGCATTAACCATCATCCACCACACACACACACACACACACACACACACACACACACACACACTTCTCTAATGAGGTCAGAAAGCTGCATTAATCTACAGGTGTGTGGATATGACTGTAGAGGGCATTTAACAGAGTAACAGCATTAGGTTCACTCCTGGGGATAGTGGGCTCCCTAACCATGGGGTTTTGACCAGATTTTTAGTATGAAGGCATGTGTTTCCTCCTGTGGAATGAACTTTAAATCCAATCACAAAAGAGGCTGGGATCCTCCATAACATTTGTTCCATGGGCATATTTTTGCCACATCATTCATCATTGCATTTTACTGAGTTCACAGTTCAGTAAGTTTGGGTTTTCCCCTTCACAACCTATCTAGCACTTTCCAGGACTAGGCAAAAGAAAAGTTTCCTAGTCACCAACTTGATTTCTCAATGTCCTATGACCAGTGTGTGGTATCTTCAGCAATAGTGGCTTATCATCAGGTTTTGGTGAGCAACCAAGAGCATTAGAAATAGCCCATATTGTTTGGAGGTATCTGGACATCCCCAACTAAAACTCAAGGTGAAGTATCCTGGCACCAGTCTTTTTATTTGGCAAACTTTGGCTTCTGGAATGAACATAATATCCTGTATAGGGTAACTTCAATGACATTATTTTATGACAATATGTGTGCATTATAAAATAGCAGATTTCCATGTGTGTGTTTAAAAGATCCCAGTGTTAGTTCTCACTCCCCAAACTTCCCTGTACCTTACCTTCCCATCTCTCTTCAACCTCCCCATTATTCTCCTTTCCCACTTCATGTCACCTGTACTCTTTTAACTATCCCTCCTGTAAGAGTTTGCTCCACCCACTACCCAACCACCAATGGTCACTTTCAAGTTTCCTGAATTTTTCCAAGTTAAAAACCCAAATCTAAATATTCAGCAATAGATCCATGTGAGTGAGAACATGAAACATTTGTTTTTTTTCTGGATTTGAGTTACCTCATTCCGTATAAAATGCTTTCTAGCTCTGTCCATTTACCTGAATTTTTCATTTTCCTTTACAGCTGAATAAGATTCCATTGTGTAGTGGTACCACTCTTTCATTATCAATTCATCAAGTGATGGACATCTAGGCTTATTCTATGGCATAGCTATTGTGACTACAGCAGCTATAAATCTCTGTAATGAGATTTCAATGTACCCCAATCAGAAAGAAAATAACAGACAACAAATGCTAGCAAGAATGTAGAGAGCAGGAAACCCTTATGCACTACGGGTAGAAGTACAAATTGGTACAAGTACTGTTGAAATCATTGTCAGTTCTACAGAAACCTGGAAATAAATCTACCATGTAACCCAGCAATACACCTTGTAGACATATTTTCCAAAGACCATTTCTTACTACAGGTCATATATTTCTTATATTTCATGTATTAATATTTTGAAAACTATGATTTCATTTATATTTCTAGGTTTTTTTCATAATTACCTATTCTTGTTTTACATTATTACATTAAAACTTACATCTCTCTAGGTATTGATTAAATTCATGAAATTTTATGGTTTCTATCTCTTTTCAACTCTCTTCTGTATCTATGCTCCACCTGTATACAGGGAGGGATTAAACCATCCTCAGTGAGGTAACCCAATCACAAAAAGATAAACATGGCATGTACTCACTCATTTTTGATTTTTAGACATAGAGCAAAGGATCACTAGCAGATCCTACAATCCACACTGCCAGAGGATCTAGGAAACAAGGAGGACCCCAAGAGAAGATTGCATAGACCCTCAAAGAAGAGGATGGGAACAAGAACCCCTGACCAAATTGGAGCTTGGGGGCAGGGAGAGGAAGGAGAGTCTTCATCCAGTTGCTGTTCGAATCAGAAACAGACACTCACAGCTAAGCACTGAACCACACTACTGGAATTCAGTTGTGGAGAGGGAAGAGGGTTGAGCAAAGGAGCTAAGACAGGGATGGAGAGACCTGCAGAAACAGTGGACTTGACCTACTGATAGAATGGAGACCCTAGTCATAAATCTGGGGAAACAGCATTGGACCAAACCAAGCCCTCTGAATGTGGGTACCAGCTAGGAGTCCAAGACAGTCTATGGATCCTCTAACAGCAGAGTCAGTCTTTATCCCTAGAGCACAAATGGTCTTTGGGAGCTCATTCCCTATGGAGGGATACTATTGCAGCCCAGATACTGCAAGGAGCATCTAGACCCTCCCCCAGACAAGATGGTGAAGATCCTTGAAACCATGTTACTTCTGGGAAGGAGTTGGGGTGGTGAGGTGGGTTGGGGTGGGTTGGGTGGGAAACATGGGAGGGATAGAGGGTGAGGGAATGGGGGGATGGATATGCAAATATGAGTAATTAAAAATAATTTTAAAAAGAAAAAATAGCTAAAAGAAAAAAGAAGAAAAAAAAAAAACAAAACAAAACAATTCACAAAGCACAGCATGGAGAGTCTAGGTTTGGCAAAGTAGGGGCCGAGGAAACACAGATGTGTTGCTGCTGCACTTATCAGCTGTGATAGTTTGAATGACAATTGTCCTCCTTAGCCTCAGGCAATAAAACACTTGATCACCAGTTGGTGGTGCTGTTTCAGGAGGTCTTGAAGTTGCAGCTGGAAGAAGTATGTCCCTGAGGGCAGTCTTTGAAAGCATATATTCACCCTAATTCAAATTCACTCTGTTGCTTTGTGCTCATGGTTGATATATAATATCTCAGTATCCTGCTCCTGCCACCTTGACTGCAACTTGCTGCTATGCCTTCACGCCATGATGGAGTCCTCTTCTTCTGGAACTACAAGCCAAAATAAACACTGTCTTTCTTAGGCTGTCTTTGGTCACAGTGCTTCATCACAGCAACAGAAAAGTGACCAATAGACTAGCTCCATAGAGCTCTTCCAGGTTATCACCAGTGCCTTTCTAGCCCAGAGTCCTTTACCCATCTTATATGTGGATGTAACCAATCTTACTGATAGCCCTGATGTCCCTTCCTGCCTTTGGCTTCTACAACTCAAGAAGAAACTTCTGTTCTCTATTATCTTTGTTTGGCATCTTTAATCATTTAAGAAACAAACAAATGGTCAAAAATCTTTCCTCTTACCCCTAGATACTTGGATGGATGAGACAGACCATGAAACATATATGGTGTGCCATGTTAAAACTGGAAAATTAAGAAGACAAACAACTTTTAAGTCATTTGAAAATCACTATAATAGGACTGGATAGAAGGCTTAGCAGGTAAATGTGCTTACATCAAGCTAGGTGTAGTGGTGCATGCCTAGTGATTTACGCCTCTAATCCCAGCACTGATGAGATAGGCAGATCTTTGTAAGTTTGAGGACAGCCTTGTCGACATAGTGAGTTCCAATATAGCCAGAGCTATAGAATAAGACCCCGTACTAAAAAAGAAAAAAAAATAGAAGAGAAAAACAAAGCAAAATAAAACAAAACATAACAAAACAAGCAAACAAAAATAGTACTTACTGATCTTTCTGAGGACCTGGATGTGGATCCAAGCACTCATACCAGAAGAAGACTGACTCTTTAAACATAAGGATATAAAGAGACAGTAGTAGTGTTTAAGCTAAATAGTCAAAAACTTAAAATAAATGTAAAGAACGTTAACACTCAGTTTACCAATGGCCTGGAGTAGTAAAGCAGGAGAATTTGCTTACTCCGCAAGCCCTCTGCAGACCTGTGATAAAGACTAACTAGATCATTAGGACAGGTCTGTACTCCTGAAAGCCAAAAAACACTACCATGTATTTTCCAACAGCCCCTTAAAATGTTACTGATATCATTTCACTTTGGTTTGCTCCAAAACTTCTGGAAAAATCACAAACTTCACTGTTTTCATTCTAAAGTGGTCTTTACAACATTGGATATAGTTGATCAATATGTTTCTATAACCTTTGAATTCTTTCATAATAAGGATGAGGGAATGAAATGAAAATAATAATCAGATAAAAGAAAAAAACCAAAATAGCTATCCTCTTAGCTTATAATTTTGAAATTTCCAGATTAAATTTTATACTCTTGAGCTCCAAGTTCAAGTTTTAGTCAACAAAATGAGATTTCCTGCTTCCATTCAAATGGGAAAGTCCCAGATTCCAATGAAACTTAGTCATGTCTCAGTAAACTGTATTTGACAACTCAAGAGTAAAGAAAGCAGAGTCTGGTCTATTAAATTTCTTTTAAAAACACATGGGTTAGAAAATGAAGGTGGAAAGACTTGGTGCAGAAATCTCTGGTTTTGCCAAGGCTGGAAATATTTAGAAAAAAATAATATTGAAACAAATATAGTTCAAATTATTTTCCAAGTTCCAAATTCGGTCAAAAACTACTGGTGTTAACTATTCTGGAGTCACTTCTGTTCTTAATTCAAGCCAGTAGAAATGTTCAGAGATCTACAAGGATGACCCCAACTAACAATCTAAGCAATAGTGGAGAGGCTACCTTAAATGCCCTTCTCTGATAATGAGATTGATGACTACCTTATATGCCATCCTAGAGCCTTTACCCAGTGGCTGATGGAAGCAGAAGCAGACACCCACAGCTGGACAGTGAGCTGAACTCCTGGAGTCCAGTTGCAGAAAGGGAGGTGTAAAGGGTGGAGAAACCCACAGAGACAGCTGACCTGAACAGGGGGGAGCTCATAGACCCCAGACTGATAGCTGGGAAACCCCCATAGGACTGTTCCAGACTCCCAGAACAAGGATGTCAGTTAGGAGGTCTGGGCAATCTATGGAGCCTCTGGTAGTGGATTAGTATTTATCCCTAGTACATGAATGGACTTTGTGAGCATCCACATCTGGAGCCCACACCATGTGGGCTGTCCTGCTTCAGAGGCAGAGCTTTCTCCATGGTTATCATAATCTTCAACTGGACTGTAGCTAAGGAGCATGGTCTACAAATGACTGACAAACCAGAAATGATCCTATTTGTCATAACAGATACTAAAATGAGAGGATGATGTTTTATATTTGATTGTTTTCAATTTTAGAATATTAAATAATTCAGAAACTGAAAGACTCTAGTTTGAGAAGAATGTAAAGTTTTCTTTTTGTGTTTTATTGTTTAATTTTTTAAAACTCTTTAATTACTACTCATATTTACATATCCATCCCCCCATCCCCTCGCCCTCCCATCCTCCCATGCTACCACCAAACCCCCCAACCCATCCCCCAACTCCTCCCCAGGGATAGTGAGGCCCTCCACCAAGGACCTTCAAAGTCTGTCATATCATTTGGGGGAGGGCCTAGGCCCTCCTTGCTGTATCTGGGCTGCACTAGTATCCCTCCATAGGGAATGGGCTCCCAAAGTCCATTTGTGCTCTAGGGATAAACACTGGCTCCACTGTTAGAGGTCCCATAGACAGTCTTGGCCCCCTAGCTGGCACTCACATTAAGAGGGCTTGTTTCTGTCCAATGCTGTTTCCGAAGATTTATGACTAGGGTATAACAAAGTTTTCTTGTATAACTTTCTTATTGTAACTTAAAGTGAAAAATTAGACAAAAAATATTCCACCCATTTTCTCTGAAAAATTTATCTTAAAATAATCTTTACTATATATGTAGAAAAATATTTACAAAAATTGTAAAATATAAGAAAATTATAAGGTTGACAATAAAAAACAGGATTCATATTCTGTGAAACACTCAAAATCCATTAAAGGTAATGTTGTAAAATAATGAGAAAACTGCTGTGTGGATGAGAACATGCTCAGACACCACACTGTTGCACAAATAAAAACCCAGAGGAAACAGTCACACTAAGTAATAATCATAGTAAAATGTGTGTAGGCAAGAGAACCTTCTTATACCCCCTGCTTTTGTAGATATACAGAGATAGGCCCTGAATCTTTCCTCTTAAACCAACATTCTTCTGATCTCAGCCAGCTTCGTAGCTTTCAACACAGCATTTGAGCTAAATATTCCTCAGTGTGTTTCTACCCAATATGTATGTGCATTTATGTACATACATGTATCCAAACTTTGAACTGGATAGGAAAAGAAGCCATCTCAAACTTCACAAATCCAAAACAAACTCCTGAGGTACTGATGCTTCAAAAGTTACTTCTTCAAAACTCCTAGCCTAGTTAATTCACACCGACTCTCCACTTTCAGATATTCAGGTCTCAGAGCAATCTTTGACTTCACAATACTTTTACATCCCAGGTTCTGCCCATTCACTAATCCTGTTGGCTTTCACAGATCCCATCTCTTCACCTCCAGTGATGGCACCCTGAGGTTGGCATTGCTTCTCTGGCTTATAGCCTGTGTCCTCAGTGTTAAGCAACTCCCTCATGTCTATTCTCAAAATTGCAACCAGAGGAACCACAACACTCTTCTGCTCACAGCCATCTGATGGCTTTCTACTTCCCTGTCATTGAAAGCCAGGCCAGAAAATGCCACCTGAGCTGGACCAGTCCTTATGGCTGTCCTCTACCAAACTCCACTTTTCTTGCATTACTCCTTACTAGTGTTACATCTGTGCTGAAAGTCCTACCTAAAAGCACTTATTTACTACTACTTCTTTCAGACCTTTCCATAGTAATCAAAGGGAGATGTTCCCTGAACACAGTATTTAGAATGCAGTCACCTTTCCTCTGTGTCCTCTATGTTATGCATGCCCATATTCATAGTTCATTACACTCAAACATACTACATGATGCACTTGTTTATTGACTTAGCTCTGCTCCCATCCCAGGAGGAACATAAGCCCCAGAAAATAAGGATTTTTGCTTGTTCACATAATTGTTAAATTGTCAGTGACTAAAATACTACCTGCCATACACAGTGAGGGCTCCTTGAATGAAAGGCAAATATCAATTTGGCAGTCAGAGTAATTATCACTACTTGGAGGACATTGAGATACTTCCCCCCCCATGGCAACCATAAAGGACCCATAGGCATGTTTCCTCTCCTAACTGAATCTCAATTTACATATCTGTAAAATGGAAATAAAATTATCATTTCATGGTCAATATAAACACAGGAATAGATATATGGCAATAATCACACATTGTGGTGGTTTGAAACAAAAAACAATGGAATCTTGAAATTCGCAGGCAAATGGATGGAGCTAGAAGAAACCATCCTGAGTGAGGTAACCAGGTCACAAAAAGACAAAAATGAGCCTTCATCCAGTAGTTGATGGAAGCAGAAGCAGACACCCACAGCTAAACACTGAGCTAAACTCTGGAATCCAGATGCAGAGAGGGAGAAGTGATGAACAAAAGGTTCAAGACCAGGCTGGAGAAACACACAGAAACAGCTGACCTGAACAAGGGGTTTCTCATGAACCCCAGACTGATAGCTGGGGAGCCAGCATAGGACTGTTCCAGACCCCCCTCTCCCTGGAACATGGATGTCAGTTTGAAGGTCTGGGTAATCTATGGGGCCTCTGGCAGTGGGTCAGTATTTATCTCTAGTACACAAATGGACTTTGATAGCCCACTCCACAAAGAGGGATATTCTCTCATCCTAGACACATGAGGGGGGTTCTACCCTGCTCTAAATGATATGACAAAATTTGTAGATCCCCATGGAAGACCTCACCCTCCCCAGGTTGCAGAAAGGGGTTGGGATAGGGGTAGAGGGGCAGGGGAGGAGGGGATGGAGAGGGAATTTGGATTGACATGTAAAAGAAGCTTGTTTCTAACTTAAAATTTATCTAATTACAATTATAAAAATAAAAAAGTAATCTTAAAAAAACAAAAGAAAATGCATCCCAAAAGGGAATAGCACTATTAGGAGGTGTGGCTTTGTTGGAATAGGTATTGACTTGTTAGAGGAAGTGTGTCACTGTGGGAGGTGGGCTTTGAGGTTTCTTTTGCTCAGGGTATGTTCAGTGTGGTAGACCTTTCACTTCCTGTTGCCCATGGATCAAGATGCAGAACTCTCAGCTCCTTCTCCAGCACCGTGTCTGCCTACACGCTGCCATGCCACCACCATGATAATGGACTAAACCTCTGAAACTTTAGTTCTCCCCAATTAAATGTTTTTCTTATAAGAATTGTCATGGGCCTATCTCTTTACAGCAATAGAAACCTAACTAAAACACACATTTAACCTCTCAGCAATGTTCTGGTAGTTGTTCTTTTACTATTGTTCATTCTGTTTAGTTTTTTTGCCTACCATCTGCTCTTTGCTCATAATTTCTGGGACTCTCAGGTCCATATTTCCTCCTAAAGCTCTTCCTTTGGAAGAACATTTGATATGAAGGGATACTGGTTCCTTGCATCTGGTATACACAAATAACACCTCATGAAAGAAACTGTTCTCGTGTTGTTCTAGTTTCCTTTCTTTGGATGTGATTAAAACATCCTGACAAAAATGACTTAAAGAGAGAACCCGATTTATAACAGCTCACAATTCTACGTTTCATTCTGTCATTGTGGAAAAGTTATATCCTTAGGAACTTGAAACAGACAGTCACATTTACAATCAAAACAGAAAGAAATGAATGTATATGTACTCATCTGCTTGCTTTCATGAGCTAGATATCTCCATTCTTATCCAGGAGGCTAGGGAATGACGAAGCCTCATTGGGCTGAATCTTCCCAGTCAATTAACTTAATTAAGAAAATTCCTAACAGGCATGCTCACAGTTTATGGTAGGCCAGCAGAGCTCAGCTCTACTGTATCCCTGCCAAGATTCAGGTCAGTTTCCTCAGTGTAGTGAAAGAATTTAGAAAATTTCTAGTCTAAGAAGCACAGAAGGAATTCACACTTGTGCTGTTCATATCATGTTCTTTATTCTTCTCCCTCATGCTGCAAAGTTCCCAGCCTATATATACAGGATAGCCCTTTCCCAAATCTGCTGTGAGTGAATTTGGGACACCTAGTCTCCTTATCAGGAAGGACTATGAATCAAATAAGCCGGATGTGCCACGCGTATCTTGAAGGTCTGGAATGTGATCCATATGAAGGACTTCTCACCTGACCAAATGCCCTGCTAAATAGAAGATAACTGCAGGGAGCTGACTTCTAAGTTTATCTCTGGGAATGAAGCAGAAATAAGATTGTGGGAGCCAAAGTTATTGACTTTGTGACTAAATTTCTCATCAGAGGTCCCACAGAGTGGGGAGAAGTGACCCAATAGGCAAAAGAACAAGGTAGGCTTTTCAGTGTCCACAATCCTTGTGGGACAAATAGATACAGTTATGAAGCATGTCCCAATATATATTCTATATATCAAAACTATATAACTAAATGAAAATTCATCTTCCTGACCACCACAGATATATGTGCGCATAAGATTGAGATGCAATCATAAATTACATATACACATCACATGAGATTACACACTACAGTGCAGGTATTGGGGAGACCCAGCTGCTTTAGCAAAAGTGAGCAACAGCTGTCAGAGTCAATGGTCCTGCAGGTCTTGCCTAGACAGGACTAACTTAACCTCCTGTCTGAACATTTGTTGTCATCTACTGTAACTCTCATGGCCCCTGACAACAGGCCAACCCAATGTAAATAACCTTTAATTGAGATGTTTGACAGGTTATTTAAGGTTGATTCAAATTGAAAATCAAAGCTAACCCATCATACATGTCCAATTTCTGACTCACAGAAGGGAGAAAATAATGTCTGGCTTTGGTGTTGCACATTGAATGACATATTGAGCATATCTGGGTCACAGATTTGGTTAAAGAACTGCTGTCTTACTCAGCAGTCACTAAAAAATATTTTACTGTTTCCATTATGGAAATTCCAAGGTGAAAGGAGCTTAAGTTGAGAGTATTCCTCTCTCCACCACAGAGCAATGCCCTGTGTATTCTTTCCACCTCCTTTTCCTGATTCTCTGAGTACTTACTGACGGGTCTAGTAAGGCAGCAGTTCTCTAAGGATGACTGGTGAAAATGAGCCAGACAGTTTCTCTCTGTCCCTTGTGGACCTGCTCTTTTGCTGCCGAGGAGCACTGAGATCATCTAATCAGCATTTGGTAAGTGACATCGGATGGAGTCCATTTGTAAAGGTGAATTTTACAAATTCCAGTGTCCTAGCAATGCTTCTGGTGTGTCCCCTCTTGTATTTTTCTAATATTTTAATTTATTGCTAACAGTCCTATTTAGAAATATCTTTCCCCTGTACCTATTCAGTATGAATGGCACCAGCCTCTTGGGCAGAGGCACATTATGTGGTAAATGACAGTCTCTGGGAGGGATACAAGGGGGAATCTTATTTCTGTTTATCTCTATTTCAGAGACAAGCTGTAAATTGAAGCTTAGTTGCCATCTGTGTATAGGGATGCTAACACTGGATTTATGGAACTATCAATGTTTCAGTTCTTTGCAAATGATAGCCTCCATAAATCATCAACTCCTCCTGTGGTTTTGTTTTTTATTAAAATAACTCAATAAACTAAGGTGATAAGTGCACAAAAATGAACATGAGCATAATCTAGGAAGATTCTAGTGTCCTCTCCAGTGCACTGTCCAGTTAGACAGAGAGGTTATGGGCCATCTCGGCAAACACATCACCATCATGAAAACACTGGGACTGGCACTAATGAACATCTTCAGAGAGTAAATATTTCCAACTGTCAGCTAATCAAATACCAGGATGGCAGGAGGTGACTGGCATTTGAAAGACAAACTATGAAGGACCGGTTGTAATTACAACAAAAGCAATTTGAAATTTAACAAACGTCAAGTAGTTTGATGACATGAAAGTTACTGTTTAAAAATTAGAATTCAGACCTTAAATATCTCAAAGCTAAATTTTCCCCACTGCTCAAAGTAGTGAAGTGATCTGCCCATAGTCACACTTTCAATATGATATGGAAAGTATGAGATGAATATAAGCTCTTGTACAAAACAAAATATAGGAAATGTGTTTTTCTGTAGTATATAATGGTCTATCCACTCTTCTGAACTTTTATTCATTTAAAATTTCATTTTCAATCATGTATACATGTGTATCTAAGTGTATGCTTGTGTATGAGTGAAGTGCCCGAGAAGGCCAGAAGGCATTAGATCCCATTGAGTTATAGGTGGTTGTGAGCCACCCTACATAGGTTCCAATGAGAAAACTGCCGTCCTCTGTAAGAACAATAAGTGACCTTGATTACCAAGTCATTTCTCTAGATGAACACACTGGGGCAGGGACATAAGTTGATATAGCACACAGACAGTTTTTAAAGATATGGATACTGATGTGGACTTTGGGGGCCCATTCCATATAGAGGAATACTCCTTGAGCCAAGACACACGGGGGTGGGCCTAGATCCAATCCCAAAGGATACAATAGACACTGATGACACCCTATGGAAGGCCTCACCATCCAGGGAGAGCAGAAAAGATATGTGACAGATAAGGTTTTAGTTGGTGGGAGGGTAGGGGAGGACGGGTCGGAGAAGGGAACTGGGATTGTCATGTAAAACAATCCTGTTTCTAATTCAAATAAAAAAAGTTGGAAAAAAATAAATAGTTTAAAAATAAAAAAATAAAAATAAAAATAAAAAATATGGATACTGAGACAACTTTTCTGTTGCCCTGAAGAGTAAGTTAGAAAGAAAGTATGTATTTGGCTCACAGTTCGAAGTTATAGTCCAATATTTGGGGAAGTCACAGTAGCAGGAGCTTGAGTCATCTGGTCATATTGCATCTGCAATCAGAAATAAGAATGTTATGCATGTTTGCTCTTGCTTGCTCTCTTCAGTTTATATGTTCCAGGATCCCAGTTGAGAGGCTAGGGTTACACACAGGGGGATTCCTTTCCACCTCGATTCACCTAATCATGATAATCCCCTACAGGTACACCCTAGATCTGCCTCACAGATGACTCTAGATCTCATTAAGTTGGAAAATGGGAATGACCATCACAGAAGCCATGCTCACCTTGGTCTCTCTAATATCTGTATCTAATATAGATATTAATATCTAATATCTGAAAAGAGGTCCAGGTTGGCTTTTGGAACTAGAATACTACAAAAATACAATTAGTAGAGGTTTTTTCCATCATGTCCCCATTATAGTGTAAAATATAAATATTGCTGATGAATGTTCTTTCACATGAGACACCTCTTAATTCTGGACATGGCCTGGATGAAGATCTGAAATTGGGGCTGGGTATAGAGGCACACACCTTTAATCCCAGCACTGAGGAGGCAGAAGCAGGCAGATCTCTGTGAGCTCAAGGCTAACCAGGTGTACATAGTGCATTCTAGGACAGCTTGAGCTATAAAGACAGACCTTGTCTTAAAAAACAAAACAGAACAAACAAAGGTCTGAAATTGATTCTTTGATAATGAGAGACAACTAAAAGCAAGATTTAACAACAGACATTGTTTGTACTTGGCCACAAATCAGGCAATAATGGGGTATTTATTGATCCCTAGTTTAGAAGCACAAATGAGATATGGATAGGAAATGACAGCTCTTCTCTGTAGTCATGTGGGCATGCTTAGTTCACAGCTCCTGGATCCAAAAGCTGACCTAGCTTTCTGAACACTCCAGGAGGACTCACTTGTAAGATGATAAGATTCCCTAATAGAAAACACAGACATTACAGTGATTTTTGTTAACACACACACACACACACACACACACACAGAGAGAGAGAGAGAGAGAGAGAGAGAGAGAGAGAGAGAGAGAGAGAGAGAGAGAGTGTCATGGGAATGGGACCCTGCTTCCTGCTATGCTGTCAAGCTATGGAAAACAGGTTTCATATGCCTCCAAATTCAAGTTCATTTCATGGCCCATCTGGCTCATCCTTCACAGATATCTTCCTTTTAGAAGCTCAGAATTTCTGCTCTCCTAGACTATGTGGCATGTTCATTTCTTTGGAGCTCCAGAAAAAATAAAACCCACAGGCGGACACTGTCATCCTCCCCTATGCCACCCTGGTGGAGCACTCAGCAGCAACCACCTTGCTGCCCCCTTTATTCACAGAATGACAGCATTTCAACATAATGGAGGGCTACATGTGTGTTTTTACTGCATTTTTATGGGAAGTCATATCTTTTCTTCTGTTCCTCCCCTGATACTGTAACTATCTTTCCTAAATTAAATATGTAACAAAATGCTCAAAGGACCTGATTCCCAGGCTCTTTTAAACCATCATTAAATATCTTCATGCTGCCTGACAGTTATTTCTCATCAGCGTGTGACCTTAGGGACTGGTGCAGAGGTTAACGGTGGAGAGAGGAGAAGGGGGATGACACTGAGCCAGGAAGAACCTGAAAGGCACTACATATGCAAGGTCTGCAAAGTGGTGCTACAGAAAGGGACAGCCAGAGGCACACACTCACATAGCAGAAAGCCTGTCCACCAACAGACCTGTCTCTACCGCAGCTTCAGGCACAGTGAGATTCTATGATGACATGTGATAGACAGACAAAGAAAGTGGGAGAAGGAAAGGAAATGGGACAAAAGGCTAGATGTGAAAAATGAAAGACGGAAGGGGCTGGAGGCTGGGATGATGCTCAGTAATGAGAGAAGACAGAGAGAGCTACACCGGAGAAATATCTGGGCAAGTCTTGAATTCATTTATTGATTTATTCATTTATTGATCCAAGGAAAGGTCTGTCTAATGATGATAAAATATCTCAGGTTTTCCAGCTGCTGAGGGGGACAGTTTTCAGAGTCCTGAGCCCTGAGGCTATTCTATTCCTTACATGCAGGCTGTCCTGTATAACAAACAGATGCAAAGAGCATCATAGCAAAGTGGATAGGAGGTTCAGGGGTGAACAATTCAGGGCTGAGCCACACTGCAATAGGTGCCAGTCACTGGAGTTGTTGAAGCATGTTCCATAGAGAAAATGGACAAACCACAGCCAGAATATCCTGGAGGAAATATGAGCCAATAAAAATATACTTAATGTTTTCAATAGCTGTAATTATCTCAATCTATTGATCTTAGAGTTTTTCTAAAACAGTAAGCAAAATGGGATTAGATGCTAGCTACAGTTGCATCTGTTGTGTGTCTGCTGTAACATACAACCATTTGCTTTGATATTTGTGGTGTTGAGCAAGAATTCCTAAGTCCCATAAATGGTACATGCCTGTGACCCCAGCAGATAAAAAGACATCACCTGATGTACCATTTAAAAAATAAACTCCACCTGGGTGGAGACGGCTCACTTGGTAAAGTGCTTGCCTTACAAATATGAGGACCTGGGTTCCGAATCCCAAAACCCACATAAAAAGTTGGTCACAGTGATATACCTTTATAATCCTAGCAAAGATGGGGGACAGAGACAGGCAGTTCTCTGGAGCATTAGTGGCTACTTGGTTTAACTTATGCAATGAAGCTCCAGAACAATGAGAAGCAGCTCTGTTTCAAACAAAGGTACAAGGTACCCGAGGAATGACACACAAAATTGTTTTCTGACTTCAACCTGCACACACACACACACACACACACACACACACACACAAACACACCACCTATACTCTTGAGCTATATTTCACTCCAAGAGACAATAAAGTAGTATATGGTAGTGCTATCTTGGCACTTTCCATTTCTGGTGTCAATCCAGACATGTAGGTGCTAATAAAAATTAATTATAGGAGAGAAGAATGGGTTGGTCAATTCTTAGTGAATAACTTAGTTCAGTCAGTGTTTTTTGGCAGTCACTGCCCATAGGGTTATTTCCTGTGTTAGACTTTCCAGCAGTATCTAAATTGTGTGTTGTAAGTGATGAGGGTCTGCTTATAATGGAATGAATTTTTTGTAAGGAATTTGGTATCTCATTCTTTCATGAAAGTCCAGGAAACTTGAAGTGTCTACAAAATAGCTTGGAATAGAGTAAGCATCTCATTAAAGGTCAAGAGACAGGCTTCTAATCCTGGTTTCCAAGATCATTGGCAATAGAGTTCCATATAAGTTCCTTCATTGCTCATGTCCAGTTTTCTTATCTGTGAAATGAAAGAACTGGACCAGATCATTTTCAAGGAGACATCTTCATAGTGGATAAAACATTTGCTATACACATATGAGAACCAGAGTTCAGATCTCCAGCACCCACGTAAAGCCAGATAGTCATAGAACTCAGGCAATAATCCTAGCTCTGGTGAGGCAAAGACAGGGATTCTGGAACAAGCTGGAAAATTAGGCTACTTGGAACAGTCAGAAATTAAGTTGGAAAACTGTTGAGGAAAATACTTGACACCAACCATTGCCTACATAGACATGGACACTCCCATGCCACCACAGATGCACACATGCATGTATCCAAACACAGATGCTCACATGCAAATAAGGATCAATATGAACACTCACAAGTAAATGCGCAAAAGTATCAAAAAACATCTCCACATTGTCCCCACTCCTCTATCTTAAGTTCACAGCATTGACAGGGTGATGGAAGCAATCCCCAGAGCTGACAATTATACAAATCAGTGTTCAGGAAGTTGGTCTTTGACATCTACTGTGATGGACTATGATGGCAGTGAGTGTTTCCAGTGTCATGCTGCCCCTTGTCCTGTGCTGTTCTTACTTCTCGATAGCATTTAGTGGAAATAGAGGCAAAAACGTCAAGTCAGTATTGGAACCAGAGGAACTGACAAGCAGAGCACAACAAAGCCCCCTTTTAAGCTTCATATTTATTGTTTGGAAAATTGCAAGCATATAGAAGAGTCGCAGAATAGAAGAACTTTGCCTTAGGCTCTTCAACTAACATCTCCTCAGCTTGCATTTCATATACAAGCACCAAAAGTAAGAAATTTACGTCAGCACAATACTAATTACTAAGCTACAGACTATCCCAAGTCTAGTTTGTCCATATATATATATATATATATATATATATATATATAATATATATATATATATATATTATTCTGTTCTAAGTACAAACCCAAGACATCTGATTGTTTGATTGAATGTTTGTTTGATTGATTGTCAGTGCCAAGGGTTGAATATACACTCTTAAAATATGCTAGTCAAGTGCTCTACCACTAAGTTCAGCTCCATCCCCAGCTTTTAAAAACCTGATTTGAATTGAAGATTTGTAGGACTGTTTGTGTATGGCACAGAGTACGCAGAATTCTTCAGTTTTGTGGTTCCCAAGTGGCTAGGATTTATGACAGCCAAGCCATTGACACTCTGTCCCTGTAACCCCAAACCAAGGAGTAACAGCTGAAAGAGAGGCTGTTGACAGAAATATTGAGTGAAAGAACATATGACAATGTGACCAATTGGAGCACACTACCTACATTTTCACAGGAAACAACACAACCAATCATAGAGGGATTCTTCTGAATATTAACTTCATCTTACTTCCTCTCAGAAATTTCTTGTCACATATTATACAAGAATTAGAGTTGAACTTCTATGAATATTGGAGACAAGGATCCCAGTCCCACTAAGTATCTGTTACCACAATTCTTAGGGTTAAGGCTACCTGCTCTCCCCATGTGTTCACCTAAGTGTAGCTCATTAGCATGCTTATCACCAAACACCATCATTAACCCTGCACCTCAGATGAACTTCTGGTTCACAATTTTTCAACCTGATTGCATAAAATTCCATGTAGCACTCAGTAAGTAAATGTATGGTAAGTTTTCCTCAGTATGCACCATTAGCTATACACTAGCATTAAAAACACAACCATGTTTACACTAGTCTCATTGATGCTAATATTTTTAATCTGTTATTATCAATATAAATTCATTGGGAAAATGCATTTGGGCTCAGTTTCTCTAGATAACCTTCAAGACTCCGCCTCCCTTTCTTTTTTTGAGACACTGTTTCTCTGTGTCACTGCCCTGCCTGTCTAGGAACTCACTTCGAAGACCAGGCTGGTCCCAAACTCATAGAAATCTGCCTGCCTCTGCCTCCCAAGTACTGGGGTTAAAGGCATACACCACCACTGGCTGGCCCAGAATACTAATCTTCATCTGTTTTATTTTTTTTCAAAAAAGCTTTGTGGGTGCTTATGCAGAGGAAGTGGGTGTCCATGTGCATGCGAGTACATATGTGTGTATGTGTGTGTGTGTGTGTGTGTGTGCATGTGAAGGCAAGAGGACAGGAAGCCTTGGGTATCATTCCTCAAAGACCTCCCACCTTCTGTTTGAGAGTATTTCTTAGTAGCCCAGAGCTTCATCAGAAGACTAGTTGAGCTGTAAGCTCCAGACATCCACCTCTTTCTGATTTTAGTCTTGTCCTTATTGGCTAGTGTGCCACTGTATCTGTCTTTTCAGATGACTCTCAGAATCCAAATTCAGGCTCTCCTGGTTTTGAGGTAAGGGTCTTCCTTGATAAGCATGTCCTCAGTTCCTCTTTGACCTTTTACCTTCCAGACGTAGAGCATATTTCTGATTTAAACATGTCTCTCTTGCAGTGTTTTGATTTAGTAGTGGCCTTCAAGTGCTTAAGACACTACCACACTCCTTAAGCTACTCAATAACAACAACAACAAATAACTGCCCTCCATATAATCAAAAAAGAGTAGAGGATATGAAAGCCCTTGGTTCCATGTTCCCCATGCTTTATGGCCAGCTTTCCAGGCATCATTCATTCTCACACACAACAGATCCTGCCAACCAACACACCACTCTGCAACAAACAGAACCCTCCTGCCTCAATGCTCCTGGCTTCCCATTGCAGTGTCTCATGCTATGAGCAAAGGTATATTCAATAGTTTCAGGCCAACTCTTGATGGGTAGCATAGAGGTCTATAATCAAAAACAATTTTCTCCTGGATACACGTGTGTTCATACTATAAGCTCATCTGTAAACAAACTAACCACTAACATACCTTGTCATGGAGAAGCAGAGCTGAAAGGGGAAAGTGCAGGTTACCAGAAAGAGGAAGTGGCTCACCTAAGCCCATAGGAGGAAAATCCCTGTAGGTAGCCTTGATATTTCACAATGAAAACATAAGGTTGGTTTTTATAAAATCAACTGCTTCAAAACTGGATTCAAAAGGTGACAGTATAACAGGTACCACAGTCCAGGCCATGATGGCTGTTCTCATGCTTGAAGCCTTGTAATGGAAGCCAAGTGTGCTCAAGGACCAAGCATGTTAGCTTGATTTGTCAGCACAGTGGCACTGTGATCCCTGAGTGTGCTCTAGCTTCATCAGCCATCATATCCTCTTTGCCAAGAGGGCTTCCATCTTGTCTAGTTAATCGATGATGTCTGGTCCATGTTAATTCTGTTAACATGCTGTTAATTCTGCTAGAATGAATGTAGCTTGTCGCGACCACCTCGACCAGCAAGGAAGACGAAACGCTGAGACTCTTCCTTAAGCAGTTTACTCAGGAAACCTGAACAATCTTCTGACCCCGGGGAAAGCCCGTCCACAGCTTAAAAGCACTCTTGCCAGCCAACCCCAGAACGCCACGTGGCTAAGGCGGATAGGCTCGCATTTGTTGATGCAAGTTTGAATCTTAGACCAAGCCAAATAAGGAGTTGTTTATTCCAGAGAGCACTCACCCTCGGGATGGTGGAAGGCGGAAACCAGTGCCATCTTTAAGGCGTAGCGCATCGCAGCTCTCCACAGTAGCTCAGCAGCCTCCATCTCCTTTACTGCCACTGAGGCTTATGTCCCCTCTATTATATGGCTTAGCCTGGACATGATCCTTGTCTGGACCTTTTGCTCTTGTTTTTCTACACTCAGTGATAAGGAAGTTGAGGCTAACCTCACATCTCTCTGACTCATTACTTTATTCCCAGATCCATGTGCAGGCCCTGCCACATGAGGAGGAGGAAATAAATACAATGCTGTTTTTACCTGAGGAAAGTAGTACAATATAATCCTAAAACCCTAAGCCATATGATATTTAATAAGGGCTGGCTTGGTGCAAGTAGAAAACCAGTTATCATCATGATTATTTTTAAGAACTGTGCCCTTTAGTCAATTAGGTTACTAAAACAATGATATCACCTACTCTGTTGCCTACCAAATGATATTCAGGAGGGAGCTCCAGGATTCTTGGTACTTCAAGGTGTGTTCTGCTTTTCTATTTGAAGTAATATCCATAGATCTTAAATGACAGAGTATTTGACAGTCAGTGCCTGGGAACCAAGTATTTGGACAGAGAACATTGTGGACTTTGGACCCCATACATCTTGATAACCCACATATGAGTCTCTACTAAGGACTTTCTGTGAAGCTGTATTACAGTGAGCTGGAATCTCATACATGTGCAAGAGCTGAACTTCATTCCATCTACTGCTGTTTTCTGAAGGGATCAGTTGACATAAAGTCTCCTCAAGACTATTTACATCTCCTGTCTCATTTATACACAGGGAGGACTACATTTTGATCTCTGCCAAAATAAGTCTGAATTGATTTTTAAAGTGTTTACAACTGCCATAGCAACCCTAATCACATATCTCTTCAAGAATAGTCTAATATTGTCAATGAATTTGGGCTCAGTTGTCCTTCTGCAATGCTTCTGGAGCTTTCTGTCAAACATATTATTAATATATATTTAAGTATAAATATACCCTTGAAGGAACTAATATATTTAAACAGTGCAGTTTTCAAAGTAAGAACCCCTGTGGTTTTCAGCATTAACAACAGTACACACACACACATGATAAAAATAGATTATGTTCTCCAGGGTAATAGCTATTTTATTATTGGCAGGATCAATTACATGACTGTAACCTCTTTTCAAGTCACCTTTAACAGTGTGTTTCATTAAAAAAATTATTTTTCTCTCCCAGGAAAAATTATTATTCATCTTTGGAGAGAACATCTTGTCAAGTGGTGCCATTCAACAAAATAAGGAAAACACTGCTGCCAAAGCACAGCAAATGTGATTACCCAGGCCAAGGAGAAGCCCATAATTAGATCATTTCCATGGAAACAACCTAATTACATGTGTAAAGCAGTAAGCATTGAGCTGCACATTGAATATGTTAATACCATTGTCTATGTTGTAATGTTTCTGCTACTTAACTTCCCCTAAATATAAAATACAAACCATGTAGATAAATCCCAACTCTGCTAAATGAATAAAAACCCACTATGTGTTGCATGTGCATTGCATATTAATGAAGTCCTGTGATATTCACTGTTTATAATCAACATACAGCTGTGCTCTTAAATTAGAAACAATGCATCAACATGTGTATTGTAAAAAAATGTGTAGTACATGTGAATAGCCAAATAGCCATAAGTGAGCATTCTGGAATTTCACATGGTGCAAAAATATTTATAAAAACAATGATGATAGGACACAGTAATTTAATGTTTTAAAAGTATGTATTCTTGCTGCTGGCCTGACCCCTCCCTGACTTCAAGCTCTATTATGGAGCCATAGTTCTGAAAACAGCTTAGTATTGGCACAAAAATAGACATATGGACCAATGGAATTGAATTGAAAACCCTGATATTAACCCACACACCTACGAACACCTTATTTTTGACAAAGAAGCTAAATCTATACAATGGTAAAATGATAGCATCTTCAACAAATGGTGCTGGCATAACTGGATTCGGACGTGATTGCAGATAGATCCATACCTGTCACCATGCACAAAACTTATGTGCAAATGGATCAATGATCTCAACATAAATCCAGCCACACTGAATCTTCTAGAAGAGAAAGTGGGAGGTACCTTTGAATGAATTGGCACAGGAGACCCCTTCCTGAACATTACGCCAGTAACACAGACATTGAGGTCTGCAATTAATAAATGGGACCTCCAGAAACTGCAAAACTTCTGTAAGGCAAAGGACACAGTCAGTAAGACAAAACAGCAGCCCACAGACTGGGAAAAGATATTCACGAACCCCACATCTGACAGAGGGCTGATTTCCAAAATATACAATGAACTCAAGAAGCTAGCCACCAAAACACCAAACAATGAAATTAAAAAGTGGAGTGCAGAACTAAATAGAGAATTCTCAACAGAGGAATCTGAAATGGCTGAAAGACACATAAGAAAGTGCTCAAAATCCTTAGCCATCAGAGAAATGCAACTCAAAACAAGTCTGAGATACCATCTTACCCCGGCCAGAATGGCTAAAATAAAAAACACCAATGACAATCTATGCTGGAGAGGATGTGGAGAGAAAGGAACACTCCTCCATTGCTGGTGGGAGTGTAAACTTGTAAGACCACTTTTGAAATCAGTATGGCAGTTGCTCAGAAAGATGGGAATCAGTCTACCTCAAGATCCAGCAATTCTACTCTTGGGCATATACCCAAATAATGCACGTTCATCCAACAAGGACATATGTTCAACCATGTTCATAGCAGCATTGTTTGTAATAGCCAGAACCTGGAAGCAACCTAGATGCCCCTCAACTGAAGAATGGATAGAGAAAATGTGGTACATTTATACAATGGAGTACTACTCAGCAGAAAAAAGCAATGGAATCTTGAAATTCACAGGCAAATGGATGGAACTAGAAGAAACCATCCTGAGTGAGGTAACCCAGTCACAAAAAGACAAACATGGTATGTACTCACTCATATATGAATTTTAGACATACAGCAAAGGATTACCAGCCTACAATCCTCTTTACCAAAGAAACTAGGAAACAAGAAGGACTCTAAGGGAAAAATGCATGGACCACTGAGAATGGAAAGGGGCAGGATCTCCTGGGCTAATTGGAAGGGGAGAGGGAGCTGTCAGAATGAGAGAAGGAGAAGAGGAGGGGAGAGGAGGAAATGGAGTAGCAGAAATGTTGAGTTGGGGGAAGAATAGAGGAGAGCAGGATGAGAGATAGCATATTAGAGGGAGCCATTATAGGTTGGAGGAGAGATATGGCACTAGGGAGATTTCCAGAGATCTACAAGGATGACATGAACTGACAATCTAGGCAATGGTGGAGAGGATAACCTAAATGTCCTTTCCCTATGATAAGACTGATGACTACTTTTTATGCCATCCTAGAGTCCTCATCCAGTGGCCGATGGAAGCAGAGGCAGACACCCACAGATATACACTGAACTGAACTCTGGACCTAGTTGCAGAGAGGAAGGAATGAAGATCAAAGGGGTCAGTACCAGGCTGGTGAAACCCACAGAAACACCCGGCCTGAACAAGGGGGAGCACATTGACCCCAGACTGCTGTCTGGGAGGCCAGCATGGGACTGATCCAGACCCCTAAACATGGATGTCAATGAGGAGGCCTCCGCACTCTAGGGGGCCCCTGGCAGTGGATTAGTAGTTTTCCCTGGTGTAAGAAGGGACTTTGAGAGCCCATCCCACGTCTTGGTCTGGACACATGGGGGAAGGCCTAGGCCCAGCCCAGGATGATGTAGTGGACTTTGGGGAGCACCTGTCGAGGGCCCTACCCTGCCTGGGAAGTGGAGGGTGGATGGGGTAGGGGAGGTGAGAGGTTGGGGGGATGGTTAGGGGGAGGGGAGGGAGAGCAAGAAGGGATTGACATGTGAAGCAAGCTTGTTCCTAATTTGAACTAATAAAATAATTACAAAAAAGTATGTATTCTTTACTTAAACTAGGGAAACATTTTATGTGAACTAGTATTAGTCACTTAGAGGCCTATTAAGATATTTTTAAGGCTTCACGTGGCCTGTGCCTGGGTACCTCCGCATGAGGGGCACTGGAGAAGTTACAACATTATTTCATTAGTAGAATAATGGATTTTTGCTTTGAAATTATGAAACCTACATGAAAGTCTTGTATGAGGCTTCCCCTTCCTCTGTGAGTTCCAGGATTGTGTTATCTTGTAATCTACAGCATTTTTGTCATAATATGCCATGTAGGACCTACAGTCATGATCTCATAATCACTGTCAAAAGTGTGTGAGTAGTTATTGCCAATTGCCAAGAAAAAATTTTGAAGAGGAAAAGTGAATTTCTAAGAACTGTGCTACCTAGCCAGTTCACGTCCTGCCTCATGTGGTACTTAGCAGTAGGTTGACAGGCTAGGCAAGGTCCTCAGAACACTTCTATTGCCTGAATGAATGTCATCCTGTCATAACATATTTACAAAACAAAACTGAAATTGTAAGAAGAAATTCCAAGAAGGTATGGTCTTTTCTCTATACTGCCATGAAGAGATGGTCTTTTCTTGTGCATATCTATTGGCATTTGTCATATTACTGTAATAATTTTCTGTATATTTCTCTGCTTAATGAGTTCTTATGCATAAAGAAGTAATAAAATTTTACATTTCTATTAATCCTACATTCACTAAGATTTCCATAATATAATAAATATTCAATGAATATGTAGGGTAAAGGTTAATTTGTGTGTGTGTGTGTGTGTGTGTCTCAAGTGTGTAACAATTTTTGACAACTTAAGATTAAGAGCTAACATGAGACTAACACTTAACTGATGTAAGTCCATCATCTAAGTCATATTTGGGGGGTCAGGGTAGAATTATACATATAGGTATGTGCTGTCTGTGCCAAGTTTCTCATATTACCTTAAAAGTCCTGAGTTGGCTGTGCATTGATACTGCAGTCTGTGGTTTTTAAAATCTACATTAGAGAATCATTAAGTATTTAAAAACCACCATTAAGAAATGAAGGAAATTGATACATCAGATAACATAAAGAGCTTATCCTATTTTGCCACCTGCTCCTGGGATGCCCCAGAGTTTGCTGTCCCAATCTAGATTATTTCTTTAAGCACGGTGCATGTTACTCTTATCATGGGTGCAGAGTTTAAAGTTCTTTTATTACTGGATAACTTACCACCACCCTTAGCTACATGTTCTTGGGATAGTCTTGAGAATATATCTGTTCTCTGTAGCGTCTAATTTAGTCACTTCTGTTGGTCAAGGGCTTGATAAACAGAGGCCAGATGATGAATCTATCGATGAGCACACTGCAAGTGTCTTCTGAATATGGAAACTAAGTAATGTGAGAGGATTGTGCTTCTGAGGAGTCAGCAATGCTGACCGGCTGCTGTACTTTATGTAGTGACCTAGATGCAATGCATCACCTCTGTTATTGTCCTCTTTATGTCCATCAGTCATCCAGTGGTCAAACTTGGCATGCATCTTGGAGTAAGTCGCTACAGTTTCAAGGTATGATTTCATACCAAAGTCTCTTTCTTTTCCAGTCTTTATTTTCTCTTCACCTATTTTCCCACAAATTTTGATTTAGGTAACATGAATTCTTTTATGAATTAAATTATCCCCATGCCAAACATGTATTTATAAATGTAGAAGTCAAGATACAATAATTTAACTAGAAAATAACTCAATATTTTCTTGATTGAATTCACTTTTTGATTAAGTAGCTTCATATTTGATATAGGCATTTTGCTTTATTATTAACAAATCACAGTTTTAATACTCTATAGATTTTTAAAATTTTGTTCATGCTTAAAAGATAACTTTTGTTTGTCTCATCATCGTGATCTTCCTACTTATCTTCTGATTTTTATGGAGAAAAAAGACAGTGTGTGAGAAGATAATAATTGTCACCAAGATTATGTTTATACTTTAAGTATAGTCATGCAGGGCTGGAGATATGGCTCATTTGGCAGTGTGCTTGGCTTCCCAGCTTCCATTAGTAGGAAATCATGGATTCCATCCTCAGTACAGTTTAAACCAAATGTGATGGCTCACATTTATAATCTCAGCACACACACACACTTAAAAGATAGAGGCCTTATATGGAATCCATCATTGGCTAAGCAGCGAGTTTGAAGCCAGCTTGGTCTACACCAGGTTCATGAAAGACCAAAACGAATTGGGATACAATGATGGAAATACATACAATGCTCTGCAGAAGGCATTAGCCACATTAATAACTCATCAAGACTTAATGCTCACAACCAAGAGAGAGTGATATTGTTATTCTCTTATATGACAGATAAGAAGATGAAGGTGCTGATATACAAATTACCCAAGATGGCAGCATGACCTCCTGATAGGGTTAGATGGAATTCCAGGGCACTGGCTCCAGAGTTGTGCTCCTTACCACTTTGATACCCAGCCTCAACTAGCTTGCATCTTCCACATCCTTATAAAGTCTATAAAGTAGCAGTGAAATGCTAGCCTCTAATTATGTCTAAAAACTTCTTCGAACTGTGGCAAAATGAGTAGTGCAGTGGTGTAGCTAAGGAACACCTGAGGTCAGTTAATGGACATGTGATGGCCATATAAATGTGTAAAGAGAGAAATGACTACACAAAGTTGCCCTTGGACCTCCACACATGGACCATGACTTGATTGCCTACACCAACATTATGTGCATGTGTGTGCACGCACACACACAAACATATACATACACCCACACAAAACACATTCACATATACACATACATACAAATGCATATACACACATTCATACACATACAGTAACATTCATACATATACACATATACAAACACACATACATACACCTATACACACATACTCACAAAAACACACATACAAACACACACATACACACACAAATACAAATACACACATACCACATATATACACACACAAACACACATACACACATAAACACACATACAAATGTACACACACATACACATACAAATGCAAACACACACATACAAAAACAAACGCATACATACTCACAACAACAACAACAATAAAGACAAATGATTCCTCAAAGCCCATTCCTTTCTCCTTCTGATCGTAGCATCAATAGGTGGTACTTTAAAATAAATGCTGTATCTTTGAGTGTTTCAAAAATCTAAATGCTGTTGAGCTAAAATACTGAGCAAAGGAAAATTTTCTTTTGCTCTCAGTAGCAAAATTCTTCTTGAAGCCTGCTATTATAACTCTTCCACTGCTTCTGTCGATACTGCCCGGGGACATGCTGAGCTTTATTCACCATCTCTGTGTTTGAGCCCTGAAATGAGGTTATTGATTTATGATCAGTGTAACTCCTGCCTGATTCCTGGGTGTGACCATTCACTAATATAGGGCCTTCAGAAAAATTTCTCACTACCCTTCAGCAAAATCTACATCTCATTCCTTTGCCATTCCAACATCCATTCCATTATATATATAACAAATAAACATATGCGGGATGTGTGGCTGGAATTGAATGTGTTCATGTCCTAAGCATGCTGATGCTTAGTACTATAAAGAAAAATACAGACACCCTCAGGTCAATGAACTACTTAACAGTTTTGAGGAAAAGAATAAGAATGAGTTGTATGTTGGATGCTATATGTCAGACGACAGAACTGATATGCCAGTTAGAAAATTATTTTAAATCTTAGGAATCCTATTTCAGGAGAAGCCAACTTTATACCTCATTAACTCTTTATTCTTTTGTTTCCTAAGTGACATGAAAGGGTGTGAAGGTGACCCATACTTGTTACTTTGGGCTTAAATCTCCTTAAATATAAATAGGCACTCATGTGTAATAGTCCTTAGGCATGTAAAAGATGTTCTGTGTTGCTCCAGAAGGGAGGTTAAAGTGCTTCTGTTCTTTGATTTAACCATACAGGACACATTGGGGTGACATTCACGGGAGTTTTAAGTCTGGCTGAGGTGAGGGGAGAGACCACTGCTAACATGGGAATGGGGATGGTCTTCCATATACACTGAGCATTTACTTTATAAGAAACCTGTCTGTAAAGGTGTGTGCATTCATTTAGTGATTGGCACATGGAGACGCTTCATGCTTTTTGTGAGTGGAGAGAAGATCTATTTAAAAAAGGGGACTGAGAAAATTTGGAAGATGGGTAGTAAAGAGCCCATGAGGGTTGGTGATCTCCTGAGAGAGCATGATCCTGGAAGATAGATGATGACCTTCGTAAAGGCAGGCACACAAGTAAAGAGGAGCCTTGAGTATTGGTCTGTTTTTAGCTGTTGCAAAGAGGAGCCTTGGTTGGTTGTTCTACTGTGACCAACTTCCCCATTGCCAACAATGCCATACTTTTAGGCACATACTGTGCTCCCTGACTTCTCCTTCTCCTTCTTCTCCATGTGACTAATGATAACAGCAAAGTCCTTGTCATTTCTCAGAGAACAGCCATCCTGGAGGCCATGAACAAGTGCACTTTTGGGCCAGGCTACTAGGCATGCAGACTCTTTAGAAGATTGACAAAGGCAGACAGCAGTAGAAACTCTGGTGATGAGAGCCTCAGCTGGGTCTGTGAAGTACAAAGTTACCAAATAGAGCTCTCTGAGAGAATGCTGGGATGGAGCTTGAACACACCTGTGTAGGGATGCACAGCTTATAGCCAAAAAAATGTACTTTCGACTACTACAAAATCCAGGTCTAACTCCAAATGCAATCTCCTATGCCCACATCCCAAAGAAACTTGAAAACATTCAACATGCAAAGTGTTCTCTAAAATAAAAAAAAAAGAATAAAACTACCAATGACCACGTACCATCTGATGACATCAGGCTTCCTGGTTCTAAATTCCTCCCTTCTTTCTTAAAACCACTCTCTATAAAACAAGACAGGCAGGCGTGATCGCTAACGGATGAGGCAACTGACTCAGAGAAGCTGAGACTTGATCACAGAGCTCACTTAACTCTAACGTAAGAATCCTGAACATCAGGAATTTCTGTGCCTTGTGCCTCCACCCATTCCCAAGGCATGAAAGAGACATTTTAAAGTTCATGAACACTTCTCTACCCACGAAGGACAATCGGGCAAATCATTAGGGTCAAGATTGCCGTTCCAACAGAGCCATGTAGAGATACAGTGCTCTAGCACAGAGGACTCTCTGGCTAAGAGTGTATGTTCCACTATTCTTTCCTTCCCTTATCTTTCTTTCTTCTGTTCCTGGACCTCCTTCTTTTTCCAGACAAGTGGCAGGGATTCCTGGTGGTTGGCAGCCCAAACATGAGAGGTCAAGAAGTGACTAGGGTGGAGTAGTTGCACATTACTCACTCTGATTTTTAAAAGCATTCCCAAAGTCATTCCCTTTTAAAGACCTCATTTAGCCAAATGTTTAAACACAATTAAACAAATGTAGTAAGTAGACACACTTATTGAATAAAACAATCCATAGCAGCTCTGTCTTCGGTTCTTAAACACACAATCTCTCAGCAGGACTGAAGCCATGAGGACAGGGGATTGTAACATCCCAGCTTTTAAGTAGACAGTGAGTTTGTGGAAATCCAGGATTCCAGGGCCCTTCCTGCCTGCAGTGCACTTTGCTGAGATGGTAGACATGGGGAATGACTTCTAGCTGATATTTATCTCATGGAAAATGGGGAAATGATGGTCACTGAGGCAGCTGGGTTGGCACAGAGTGCTTGGCTTCCAGCTACAAGAGGGAGAGGTTGACACTGGAGTGAGCAGGAAGTTTACTAATTGCTAAACAAAAATGCTGTCCCCCAATTCAGCACTTGGTGACCATGCAGACTCCTCCACCTGTGTCTCTCAGGGCACTTTGTGATAAAGGTCAAAGGTATCACTCACATAAGCCTGACAAGAATCTGAACAAACACCATGAGCTCTGAAGGATGAATTATCTGCAGTCTTCACTATAGCTACCCAATAATTGCATTCCTCAAGAGCTCTGGGGAGGTCTTGCTAGTTGAAGGTGCTATACTACAAATTAAAATGATGCAGGCATTCTCACCACTCATATGACCTGTTTGGGACAACTCAAAGTTTCTGGAGTTCTTCTTGGTACTAGAGAATGAGTTGAGGCCTGATGTTCTGTGATATAGTAAAGGTAACTGTGGCCCTCTGATAAGAGTCAACCCTAGCTGTCAGTGGCCAGAATATAATCTGTAAATTTTTCAACCACTCAGGCCTGAGTTCTTGAGGTCTGAAGATCAAGAAATCCAGGATTCCAGATAATACATTCTAAGATTCCAGGGTTGCTTGAAAATACAGCTATCACAAAGCTTTATGCCTTTTTCAGGTTTACCAAGGGCCTAACCTCTACTGTGCCCATCACCCTAACATCCTAGGGTGCCGTGTCAGAAAGCCCACAATTTCATTTTACTTCTTCACAGTTTATTGTCAGAAGATTCATTCTGACCATTGATCTAGCTGGCTCCAGATGCAACCCACAATTCCAAATACTCAAGAGGCTGAGACAGGAGGATCACTTGGGCCTTGGAGTTTATTTCTACCCTGTGCAATGTATCAACTCTTAAACAAGCAAGCAAGCAAACAAGCAAACAGAAGCAGAGATCTGATCAACCACACTTCCATGTGTGTCATTCCTTACTAAGTAAACTTTGGCTTGTCACTTAAGAGAAGCATTTTATGGCTCTTCTTTGGCAGATGTAAGTTACCAACATCAATACTCTTATGAGTTAGGGCCATTGTTGAGTAAAATGTAGATGTATAAAAGACTTCAGTTATCAACCTGATGACCTAGACAGCTGCCAGATGAATAGTATATATCAGTGTGGATCTACTGAACAAACATAATTCACATCAGGCAGCATGAAGGAGGATGCTGTAAGATTCTGCAAACAACTGCAACACTTTGACTTAAATGTGTGAATTATTTACTTATGGGAGTTTTCATTTCATGCATTCTTATCACAATTTATTGTGGGTCTCTGAAACAGTGGTAAGCAAAGCCACCCACCTAGGAGCAATGTTTACTGAAGTTTGTTTCTTTGCTTTATAGATTTATTGAGCATCTGTTATGTAAATGAGTACCTATTTACATATAAAGGTATCTTTATAATTATGTGATACATAGAGATCTTCTACTCTTGAATACCACATGAATTTTATAAAGAAATTACTCATATCAGAGAAACAGGGAAAATTATGGAGGAAATGAGGGAAACCTAAGGCTCTCCTGAAAGTCACATGTATACTGTGTCTTGCCTTTTACTTTACTAGACAACAAGGACCCTAAGCAACAGCATCAAGATATGAGGGGCATTCTTATTGTCTTCTGGGATTTTCATGTAAGACACATTGGAGAGAAAATAATTTTTCTGTCCATCTAGGGGTAGCCTACATGGAAATTCACCCTTTTAAACAATCAGAAGACTTCACTATATGTACAGTTCTGAGCATGCCCTGTGCCTGTGTGCTACAGTATATGTTCATAAATTATTTTATAATTGTTTAACTGACTTTGCTGATAACCTTCTAAATTAAAACTCAGTCTCAGTAATGAATGTTTTGACCCCACTTGCCAAGTTCACAAGAGGGAAATAAGTGAAGCCCTCTGGTTGGGTAAAACCTTCCTGACAAGTACACTGTCATCACAGTTAATTGAGATTTGAGAAATGGGTAACAAAATAGCTGTGAGTGACGGTATTTGCAAATTAGTTGAAGCCAAGGGAATTTTTTCCTGGAGTGTTCAATCTGAGAAAATAAATATAAGGAAAATCAATATTAGCCCCAAGAATCTTTCTTGTTTCCCTGCTGATTTTTCCATGAACCAAAACACACAGATTCGACTCTACTTAGAAATGTCTTTGTTTTCTTCTATGACCTTTTACAGGGACCTGTCAAGTTTCAGATGAGATTTGTAGTAGAAACAATCTGAACTTAACTATATTGACAATAGAGGGGGCTCATCCTGTGCCTTGCCTTCCCCAGTTCAGTCCCTAATAAAGATCATGTCCAAAGGATTGTATGAAGTGTTGGGCGGAAGGAGCTTTTCAAATTTCACTAAAAATGGTCAACATCCACTCTCATTCTGGTCTCAGCTCATTTCTATTGTCTTTTCAATATTAAATGCATGAAGTCCTTGCAAAAGGAACAAGCTGGGTAGGAACCCTGAATCATCAATGTTCACTTCCGGGTGTCACCAGTGCTTATAGCAGTCTGCACACCATATCAGCAGTCTGCACACTATATCTCTCTATCTAGTGCACTGCTCTCTATCCCCAGCACGACATGTTCAGTTTAGATTTTAGGGAAGCCACCATATGGTTAATGTGCATTGCTTTTCTGGCAAAATGGTTCATGTTTTTCAGATAGCACTATGTAATCTGTTTGGGCTAAAAAAAAAATCACTTAAACTCAGACAAACCACTTCCGTGTGATCAGAGGATGGAATTTCTATTGGTCTTTTTACATTTATACTGTAGAGAGACACATAAACATATTCATGGTTAACTTTTTCTCTGAGGCTTCTATACTTCAGTAAATTTCAGCAAAGTATAAAGCTTCAACAAAATGTTTTTTTTATTTTTTATATATTTGAATTACAAACAAGATTGAATTACATGACGATCCCAGTTCCCTTCTCCCTCACTTCCTCCTCTACTACCCTGCCAACTAAAATCCTACCTATCTTATGTCCTTTCTTCTAATCTATGCCTGACTCAAAATTTCTGCTTCCTCATGACCTCTGCATCCTTCCTTTTCTTCCCTTCTCACTCTTGTAGCTTCCTCCCCAAATGATGGATTTCTAATGCCTAGTTGGTTACTGATATCAGTAGTGACAGGGGAGAAAATGATAGCTGTTGTCTTAAACTGATCAATCTTTTACTGTTTTTCTTTTGTTTCTATATCTTTGCTTCTTTCTTACCCACTTTGAGATTCATTTATGGCTTATTTCTGACTTGATTCTGATAGTTTCTATCTAGTTGGCTGGTTGATTGACTTGGGGTCTTTTCTGAGACACCCACCCATCCCAGACTGGCTTCACAATCACTAGGGAGTTGAGGAGGATTTTGAACTCCTGATCTTCCTGCCTCTCCCTTCCAAGTGCTGGGACTGCATCTGTGTGCCACCATACCCAGCTGTATGAGTCCATGATCAATGTTTCTACTGTGTTCTTATGTGTATTTCATTTTCTCCTAGGATTATTTCCAATGTTGTCATAAAAAGCTCCATAATTGTCAATTTAACATTCAGCACAAACTTTAAGAATCTGTGTGCCACACTGGGAATGTAGAAGAATAATTCCCATTGCTTTAAGAGATATGGGGTTTGGGGCTGAGAAAGACAGGAATCTCAAGTCTGAAGGTTAGAAGGAGTATTTTGTTCTGACAATGCACTGAGAGCCAGCTGGACTTTAAACCATTGCAGTTCTAACCCTGGTGGAAGGACCAGGTCTAACAGAGGTAAGGAATCACAGCCGATGCATGGGCATGGCACCTCATGCTATAAGTACTCCAGCACTTGCTTTCAGTTCCTGCCAGGCTTTCCAGCTCATCTTTGTTCCTCTGTCCTCTTCCCTAATATGTTTCCTATTGATTTTTTCTCCTACTTTCTGCTGACTACATAATCTGAACAGGCTTTCACCTTAAAACCTAGGTCATGTTTGCATTCATGGCAAAGAAAGAAAGATGAAATGAACCTTAGAAATACTATTTGAACAAGAAAAGCAATTGAGCAAGCTATATCTCATAAAACAGAAGGAAGGAATGTCTCCTCCTTGAGTTTCTTTCCATTCTGAGTTTAATGTTCATACAAGCTGCCGGTGGGAGGAGTGCAAGTCTTCCCTTGGGTGCTGCTGCTGTTCTCCTATCACTGGGTAAAACAACAGACCTGGCAGATAGGGATTCCTAACAGTAGATTGCACACAGGTGCTGAATGGAGGAAACAGAAACTATGTAGTGTGCCTCCAAGGAAGTTCTCATCAACTAGTGCTGAAATATATGCTAAAAATAAGTTTGGATAAACTTCCAGAAGTGCTTGCAGATAAAACAGTTTACTGACTGAGCTCTCCCCTGACCCACCATGTCTCTCTTTAAACAAAAGCTAATATCATACATATACCCAGCTGTGGTCCTTGTGGGCATAGACCCCAAATCTGGAGACAGCCTCCTCAGAAAGTGTGCAGATAGTTTTCCTGGACAGTGAGATGTGTGGAAGGATTCTAGGAAGACTCTAGAAAGAAAGCAAAGCTTGGGCAAAGATCTGTCATGTTCTCCTTGGTGTTCTTGTCCTTGCTGTCCAGCTTAACACTCAGACTGCTTTGATGTCAGACTAAAGATGAAACCCAAGGGAGAAGAGAGTGAAAAACAAATGAAAACAATTGATATCTTTGAAGCACAGTGTTAAAGCCTTGGCTGTGTGAGTCTTTTAAATTACTTTTGTTTTCTAAGACCCTCACCGTCTTTGTTTCTTTTATTTGCTGCCAGAGCAGGCAAACCATTCCCTCTTGGCTTCCTTCAATGATGTCAACCTTCCTGGCTTAAGCTTTTGAGAAGACTCTAAAGCGGTGTGTTTACTTGACTTTTTAACTGCTGTTTCAGTCACAAACACAGTGGATGAGGCAATCACAAAGGAAGAGCACAATGATGTCTCAAACCAGGCCACTAGTTAATTGCATCTTCAGGGGAGTTGCTTTCTAAAATGTTTCCAGCATCAGATTGCTGAGTAATAGAGGATAACTTGCTTCCCTGGGTCAGCTCAAGCATCTATAGCCCACCCCACACCTGTTTATATCTTGAGCTATGTGGCAAATTCTAAAATCATTAACCATGTATGGATCTTGAAATATGGCTTATCCAAATAAGCATTTGTGCTTCACAGGGTGAGTATATTGTTTTTCTTGCTTGAATGCTAGTGTTGATGCTGTTTGATACAATAGAATTAGACAGACTATAGGCCTTGTTCTTGGTGAGCATTCATTATGGTATCTACAATTGTGCTTAGTGTGTGCAAGTTGATGGTATACACAGGTCTGTATATTATTGCTTTATTTTTTGTCTGCTTCTCCATCCATTACAGAAAGAAGACTTCTAAAATATTTAACTGAAATTATAGACTTCTCTCCTATACTTCAGCAAGATTTTTACTCCATGTATCACAAACTGTTCTTCTTGAGCATGTGTATATTTAGAATTATTGTGCCTTCCTTCTGTATCACATCTTTGATCATTCTGAAAGTTCTCTGACCTCTGCTAATGAAACCAGCCTGAAGTCCACTTTGCCAGATGCTGATACAATCCTGTCAGCTCTCTCATGTTTACATCTGAATTGTGTCTGGTCATGCTTTTATTTTCAATTTAATGCATTGAATCTGAATGGCATCGATTGTCAAGGATGCAGAGAGATGGAAGCATTGTTGCTCCTGCTTAACTTTAGTGAGCACAGCAACAACAAGGATCATTTATCCTGCTCTTTTCTCTTTTTATTCTTTGGTGTTTGCATGGATGTTGAACTCAGGGTCCCATAATGTATTCAGCAAACATTCTACCCCTAGGCAATATCCCCTGTCCATCTTTCATTCCATCCCATAGGTCTGACTTCATTTCCCTTCAGTGTGAGACACTTCCCTTAGCACTTTTTTAAATTCTTTAATTACTACTCATATTTACATATCCATCCCCCCATTCCCTTGCCCTTCCATCCTCCCATGTTCCCACCAACTCCCCCAACACATCCCCCAACTCCTCCCCAGGGATAGTGAGGCCCTCCACAGAGGACCTTCAAAATCCATCATATCATTCAGGGGAGGGCCTACCCCCCCCCTTGCTTTGTCTGGGCTGCAATAGTATCCCTCCATAGGGAATGGGCTCCCAAAGTCCATTTGTGCTCTAGTGATCAATACTGGCTCCACTTTAAGAGGTCCTATAGACTGCCTTGGCCTCCCAATCCAATGCTGTTTCCCCAGCTTTATACCTAGGGTCTCCATGCTCTCAGTAGGTCAGATCAACTGTTTCTCTAGCACCATCTTGGCTGCTTTGTTCATCCCACCTCCCTCTCTACAACTGGATTCCAGGAGTATGGGTCAGTGCTTAGCTGTGGGTGCCTGTCTCTGCTTGGAACAGCTACTGGAAGAAGGCTCTAGGAATGGTGATCAAGGTAGACATCAATCTCATTATAGGGGAAGGGCATCAATGGCATCTCCACCACTGCCTGGATTATTAGTTGGGGTCATCCCTTTAGATCCCCTAACATTTTCCCTGTGCCAGACCTCTCTCCAAACCTGGACTGTCTCCCTATATCAAGACATCTCCTGTCTTGCTCTCCTCTATTCCTCCCCTATCTCAGTCCTCTTGTTCTCCTCCCCTTCCACTTCTAGCCCTTCTGACCTCCTTCCTCTTCCCCTCCCCATTCTCCCACTTTGCTCAGGGGTTCTTTTTCCTCCTCCCCTTCTTTAAGGGACTATGCAATCTTCTCTTGGGGCCCTCCTTGTTTCCTAGCTCTTCTGGCAGTGTGAATTGTAGACTGGCAATCTTTGCTCTATGTCTAAAAATCATATTATTTGTAATAGCCAGAACCTGGAAGCAACCTAGATGCCCCTCAACTGAAGAATGGATAGAGAAAATGTGGTACAAGATTCAATAGAATCTTGAAATTTGCAGGCAAAAGGATGGAACTAGAAGAAAACATCGTGAATGAGGTAACCCAGTCACAAAAAGATAAACATGGTATGTATTCACTCTTAGCGCTTTCAAGTTTTAATTCTGTCACATATTTTGCTTTGTGGAAATGTCTCATACTAAGGATCTGTTACATATAAGTTCTGAGTTCTCAAAGACTGCATGCTGTGCTATAATGCCTGAATTTCACCCTTATTTTGGAAGATACCATTTTTGTTTCTTCTTCCTGCCATACCAAATTACCACACACTTTGTGACTTAAAAACAGCTAAACATTATTATTCCCAGAGTTCTAAAAAACCATCTTGGGGTTCCCTGGGATGTTATCAATGTCTTCAGAACTGTGTTGTCTCAGGAACCCCCATAAGGGAATACATTTCCTTGACTTTTCAAGCCTCTACAAGCCACATGAATTCCTTAACTCTTGGCCATCTTCAGACCTAGCAACACTGCATATCTCTGACCTTTCCTCTTTTGTCAAGCTACCCTCAGACCACAGCTCGGAGAAATTCTGTGAGTTTAAGGATTAGTGTGGTGTTACTTTTTACTACTTGCATAATTCATGATAACTCCCCATATCTCAAAGTCAACACCTACAAAATCCCTTTTGTTGTGTAAGGTTCTAGACTGAGGGTATGACTACTTGGGTGTGTGTGGCTGGTATTATTTGGCTTGCCATTTAATTTACTTTTAGTTAAGATCTACACAGAATTTCCTCCCTGTATTTCAGCCCTTTAAAAATGTCACCTCAGTGGAATTGGGTCCCCTCTCAGCTGAAGAGAAAGCCATTATCTCATCTTTGTTCTCATCCCCCATATTAACATGATGCTCTTTCTCCACAGTTGATTTTCAGAAATCCCTGGTGTAAGTAGGTTATTTGTATTGATCCCATTAGCATCTGTTCACTTTCCTGGGTTTTCGGTTGATATATCTCTTGACATTTTAGTAAGTTTGGGCTATTTCTTTCCCTGCTTCCCACCCAATTTTCATTGCCTGGATTCTAGCTCCATACATTTTAGACCAGTCAATATTGAGACAAGTCACTGAATCCATGATACTTCCTGGCTCCATCTTCTGGCACAGTGGCATGAATTTTTTCTCAGAGAGAGAGAGAGAGAGAGAGAGAGAGAGAGAGAGAGAGAGCTGAACCTTTGTGGAGAAAGTTCTCTGTTACTCTGTCCTACACACATACTTCTTTTTTATTTTCTGGAAAAAATTTCATGCATTTTGTTCAGTTTAATAGTTGTTTTTTGGCAAGAGGTCTGGATTGGCTCCAGTTACATTGTCATAGAGGAAAAGAAATGTTGCCAAGAGTGTATTAAAGAGCAGTTTGCATGCTGGATTTTAGGGTCAGAACAGGAAATCAACTTTTCTCTTATGTTTTTATCTCTGATTTAATTCACCCCAGCTATCTTTCCCTTTTGTAATTCTGACAGAGAATGCCATAGATAAGTATACATAGCATTGGCCCAAATACAGTCATTTTATAGCAGTAACAGATGAAAATTTTACATACGTCTTATCCAATTTCACCATCAAAATCTTTGCCTTCTATTTGATTCCAATACAAAAGATATTTTTACAAAAATTTAACATAACAAATTGAGAGACAGCCAAATTATTGACTCATCTCATCATTAATTTGTATTTTATTGCTAGTGTTGCAACATAAGATAAGGAAATGCAATGTCCAATTTTTAGAAAGATATGCATACCATAAAAATCATAATAAAAAAATAAATTATATAAAGGGACTCATCCAATTTAACAAACACTTTTTCTGGAAAATACAATTTACTATAATTCTATTGTGAGAATCTCTTGTTCCAAGATCAGGTACCTGGACTTCTGGAAGCAACACTCATCCTGCCCAGAAAGACGCTGTCGTCTTGGCCTCAACCTACAATGCTTGACTGTTTGCTCTTCCCAGTGCACAATGGAAGGGGCTGTGTTGCATGCAGATGGACCAGATCTTGCTTTAGCTCTGAATAATCTCTAGAATTTCAAATTAGTCTGGCTACTCTTCCTATTAACCCATCTCCTAGGAATGTGAGCACCTCAAATTTCCATTTGCTGTAATGTATTTTGCTGAACATAACCACCCTGTATGGCTAGCATGAAGTACAATAACTTATGATACATGTCTGGCATATCAGAGAGGCTCCTTCAGTGTGAGACATCCTCTTTTCCTTTTCCCTGCCTTGTGCACACATCCCTGGAAGGCATGGTTTGGATGATGAATTTAAAGCTGCTTTTCTAGTGAATACTGAGTTCCCTCTTAAATAGTTCTGAGGCCAGTGATGCTAAGGGAAGGAAAAGAATATAGGTGCTGTTTAAATTTTTTTCATGTACATGTTGAGGCTTGCTATGAAATATGTAGGGTTTTAATTGGGGGGTGGTAGGGGAGGAGGGAACTGGTATTGACATGTAAAACAATCTTGTTTCTAATTCAAATAAAAATGGAGGAAAAATTTCTTTTGATAAGTAGGTTTCAGTTTTCTAATTTTTAAAAAAGATGTGTGTTTGTGTGTGTGTTTGTGTGTGTGTGTGTGTGTGTGTGTGTGTGTGTGTGTGTGTGTGTGCTCTCATTGTGCACAATGTGCTTTCAGGTGCCTTTAGAGGCTAGAACACTGTATTAAATCTCCTGTGTCTCTAGTTATTGACAGTTGTGAGTCACCCAAAGTGGATGCTGGCAACTAAATCCGTGTCCTCTGGAAGAGCAGCAAGTAAGTACTCATAACTGCTGAGCCATCTCTCCAGCCCCCAATCCTCCAATTTTTTAGAGCATTTCAGAGAAATCCTTTGTCCCTCACTATTATCCTCTTCTTTATAGAAGAAACACTCATAGAAAATTTGGAGATGACAGAAAAATAACCTCTCCTGCCTTTTTACCTTGACTCCAATCTTTCAACATCTGCTCTCTTCTTAGACAAGTAGGCTCAGAAAATCATTCTTCCAGCACTTTTGGCAGCTCAATGTAGGTCCATTTGAAGTAAATGAGATAGGACAAATAATTTTGAGAAGAGAATGAGCTGGGAATGTGGCTTAGTTGGTAAAATATTTGCCTAGCTGGTGTTTGAAAAGCCCTGGATTCAATCATCAACATCACACAGCCCAGGTGAGGTAGAACATGTTCACAGTGCCAGAATTTGGGAGGTAAAGCTGGATGATAAGAAGTTCAAGGCCATCTTTAGCTACATTAGTGAGTCTGAGTCCCTCCTGGGCTATCTGGAACCATGTCAAGAAGAAAGTTAATAGGCCAAACAGCAGTTGCCCTGGTGCCCAGAGCTCACCATAAAGTCCAACATGGTTCTATGACACATTATGGTTTTAAAGATGTCCAGAGGCATGGCTTCATATGAGCACCAGAGTAAATGTGATTACAAAAATTTTAGAAAGAGCTATTTCCATCAAGAAATAAGGAAATGGGTTTAGTGGTGCCAAGTGTGTCTTCTGAAAGATAAAACAAAAGAGGGGAGGAATTGATTTTTCACAATTTCAATCATGCCTTCCAAGAGAGATCAAAGCATTATCAGTTCCTATCATCACCAAAAAAAGTGTGAACTTAGTCTATAAAACCATCAGCTCATGTCACATTTTCAATGTGTCTCCAGATTTTTGTGAATATGGAATTTCCCCTAATTCTCCAGAATGAGGGCTCTACATAAACCTTAATAATTCTTAGTTAAAATTCTTATTTGAAAATTTGTGTCATTGACCTCTCATGTCCTCATGTAACTCACAGTCTATTAAGAAAAAAAGATATTTAATACAAAACTCTTAATTTACAAGATCAAATAAAGAATAAAAATCATCCTGTTCTAAAGAATATCAACTAAAACCCTCAACCACTTAGAGGCTGTGTATGGACTGAAAGGAAATGCTCGGACTAGTATAGCGAAAAGTATTTGAAATGCTATCATTTCAACAAACCCTGGGAGGCAGGGGTGGGGTCATGAAGGAAGTTCTGGTCCCAGTTTATTGTACTCTGCTATCTTTTCAGTTAGATAACTTTAAGTTACTGTTTTGAATCATCCAGAGAAAAATACAGCATCATACATTTAGAAGCAAACCTGCTGGTGACACATTCCAAAGTCCCACCCTTTATAAACTTAACACTGCCAATGTTTATTTCAAAACATCTGAGATCAAGGGAGATCTGGTGGCTCTAGAAGTGTTTCCATTTGGAACCATGGATGCTGGCTCATCATTATCTACTAGTGTTGAGTCACAATGGACTGAGCTTAGCATCTGCCAAATGTGTACACCGGCTGACTCTGGAAGGAGAGCCACGTTGCAACACATTCTTCTTTTTTACTAAACCACTACCAAAAAAATGTGGGAAAATAACTTTCTGTATTCTAGGCTGTAAGAACATTTACTTTCAGAACTCACAGAAACAACTTTCCAAGGGGGAAACTTGTTTTAAAGAAAATATGCCTATTTCTCTGTGTTTGGAGGGGTCTTTTGTAAGACTGTACATTTGCAAGCTGGGTGTCTAATGCTGACTTCTGTACTAGTTGCTGCCCCCTGACAGAGACAGAGATAGGTAGATTGGTTTTCATCAGGTAAATGGTTGTGATGATTTGATTTTTAGACCAAATAACTGGACATATTTTAGATTTGATAAAAGAGGAAAAGGTAAAAAATAAATACTGTTAAATGTGTTATTTCACAGGAATCTCTCTCTATGTGTGTGTGTGTATATGTTTGTGCGTGTGTCTCGCACTGGGACCTGAGGCTTACCAATTTAGCTAAGTTAGCAGGCAAGCTAGCACTAGGGGTTCATCATCCATGTGGTAGAATTACAAGCAGCACTGTCATATCAGGATTCTGTGTGTGGATACTGGGGGCTCAAACTCAGGTCCTCATGCCTTCCCAGTAGTCACTTTAGCAGCTGAGTTATCTTGCCAGAAGCTCAGGAGTAGCCTTTCAAGTGAGTAAAATCTCTATCTGTTACTAGATATGTTAGCAAATGTTTTAACTATGAGTATTTGTATACTCTCAAGAATATTGTTAGAGTTGTCTTTATGAGGTTAATCAAAAATGATTCCATGTCCAATATGGACAGTTCTTTACATATTGTGAACTTTTTTTGACTAATTCTATGGGATATATGTGCCATTGTTGAGGCTTAAGAGAAAACCAATTTATGTGACTTTCTCATTTTCTTCTGGAAATACAGTATTTCACAAACATGTATTTTCAGTTAATGAGTGATACAATAGGGAAGAGAAAATACAGTGTCATTAATGTGGTCACAATTGTCTTTATTACCACGCAGACACATATTGACTTCCAAAGAAACCAGTGAGATGCATCTCATAAATCACAGTTTACAGACATGATAGAGAGCTGTGGGTTTGTTTTGTTTTGTCTTTTGTCCAGTACAATCATCAGCTCTGAAACAATAGGTGGGATGCCTTCTGTTCCTCAAACAAATCATCATTCTAGAACATATTAAAAAAGATAGCGTGCATTAGAGATAATTTCACAATATGGTGAACTCACAAACATTAAAATGTCAGGGGGGCTAATAACCTAAAACTAAGCTATGTGCCACCTCTGCTTTGCACAAAAACAACAAGCCTCTTGGAAAAGGTATAAGCAGACTTTCATTGACCCATCTCAGAGTACTTCATGTAAGGCCAGCCTCCAAATTCAGAGTTGAGAAATTCTCCCAAAAGAAATGAAACATGAGGTATCTCAAGGATTTTGTAGAGAAACTCAATCACATTCCAGCAGGTGAAAACAGAGAGATCAAAATCAGACCAGAAAAAAAGCCCATTCTCTATTAATCACAATTTTATTCACATTTTTATCCATAAGAATTCTTCACACCAGATTTGTGTATGTGTGTGTGCATGTGTACACATGTGTGTGCATGTGTGTGTGAGGGTACATTTCCATGTGCACATGTGTGTGGGATATATGTGTGTGAGTATACACATGTCTGTGAGTGTGTATGTATATGAGGGTGACACGTACACCACACCACATACTTTTCATAAAAGTATCTCCCTTGTCTTTTACTACTAGGTCATCATTCATGGCTACAGCAAAATAATGAAAGGAAAATTTACATCAGAGCATGACTCTTTAGACACACATTTTAAACATCTTTGGACATAAATCTTTTTTCTATTTAAACATAATACAATTAGTCATTATTTCATTCATTCTCCATCTCTGTCTTTCTAGAATGGAATCCTCCTGTCCTTTTAAAACTCTGGTGTAGATATATTCCCTGTCCCTCTAACAGCGCATGGGACACATATGGCATTCACTAAATAGTTGTTGAACTGTTTGCTGAAAAGATTGAGCCATGCTGCCGAAGGTGCAGGACTGATGTGACTTCATGTTTATGCTGATGTCATTGGCATTCTTCCTGGCATGTGTTGGACTCTCAACAGATGCTTATTGATGGTACAATCATGTAGAATATTTAATCCCAGCCAGAAACTGCTGCATTTATATTATAGATTAGAGTGGAAATCATTGTATATAATGGATGGTAAATCAGAAGAAGGATGATTATGTAACAATGATTGATAGTAATGGTCAAATGGTGGTAATACTTTTACTTCTGTTATCCAGTCCTAATTACCTTATAAGGAGGTTTTATAATCCTTGTCTGCAGAAAGGCATTGGCGATCAGAATATTTTAACCACATAGCTAGTAAAGGCAGTTGGTATTTAGAGACATAGCAATATTCTAATTAAGGCACATTTTACTCCTTAAGTCTAGAAATAAAACAATGCTTTCCTCCTGTCACAGGTGTGCAGATGTAGGAAGAATAACAACACAGGCAGAAGTACCACACAGTTCTACTGTGGATTTGGCATTGTGGGTTATTTTCTTACAAAACGGTTACTGTTCTCAAACACTAAACCTCATCAACATAAAATTGAAATATGATGGTGTTAGCCTCTATGTGGCAATCTAAAAAAGTAGTTTCCACAAGGAAAGCACAATCTAAAAAATATTGAAAATTGAAAAGGATGCAAAAGACCTGGAAGGAGAAGGCAACATAACATAAGAAACAAACAAAACTAGTGGAAGGACAAGATGATTTAATTAAGCTGGAAGCAAACATCATGCCCCAGAGCAATTCATTCACTCTCCAACATCTACTCTACAATTCCAATACCAAGGGCAGATTTTAAGGGCACTGCACACACAGGAAAATACTCTGGAAGGAAATTCTTCCTTCACAGAAATCCATCCAAGTCAGGAGGAAAAATGAAAAATTAGATGAAATACCATAATTGACCACCCCATAACCATGGGTTCCTTAATATATGGACCCAACCAACTAAAAAAGATTTGGAGAAAAAAATGTATCTACACTAAACACACACTAACATTTTCCTTTATCATTTCATCACGTTCACTAGCAAATACAATATAACAATATTTATGTTGTACTTGTTGTGTTAGGCATTAAAAAAATTATGGGTGATTCCAGGCATAAAAGAAGATTGTTTAGATTGCATGCAGAGACTTCGCCATTCTATAAGTCTCCTTCCACATCATCAGTCTCCAACAACATTCTGCAATGCACCAAGGAACTACCAATATATCAGATGCTGCTAATGACAAATAGAATAAGAAAGCAAAGAGAGGAAGCAAGGAGCTATGCTGATTAGCATTGTCCACTTGAGACACTGTAGAATCACCTGGAAAGTGAATCTCAGTGAGAGGTTGTGAAGAGTATACGGGCTTGTCTATGGGGGTATTATCACAACCAAGTTCATTGAGGTAGGGATATCTATCCACTTTGAGTGGATAGATATTCGAGTCCCCAGTAAAGGGACTCTAAGCCCTGTAAGGTTGAAGAAGGTGATCTGGGAACTAGCTTGCATGCATTAATTCTTCACACTCTGGTCTTGACTGTGGATGCATGTGACTAGTTCCTGCAGCCATACTCCTCTCAGTAGTAGACTGTAATCTGGAACTGTGTGTCAAAAAAACCCTTTCTCCCTAGTTGCTTTTGTCAGGTTATCACAACAACAGAAAAGGAAACTAAGACTGGCACATTAGAGGACAATTAAAGCAATATGCCATTTTAATACCAAAGAAAGTGGTACACTTAAGGAAAATTTGCCAGAGTTTTGCAAAACAATTCAACCTTGAGCTATCTTTAGCAACACCAGACTTTCTTTCTCAAAGCTGGCAGTTTAAGAGTGGTATGTGGCACATCTGTACTTGAGTCCATCCTGCTGATGGCCCCGAGCTGAGAACAGCAGCACAACTATAGCCAAATTCCAGACTGGGGAGAATTTTGGAAAAGAAAATTTTAAAATTATTCCCCACAGGGTCAACACAGTTGGTGAGGATTCACAATCCCTCATTAAAGCAGACAAACTTCTAGTCTAACCATTAGTGTGTGTCATTGTGGTCTCAGTTCAGAAGTCTTGTGTCAGGAAAAGGAAAAGAAGCAAAACAAAATGCAGATCATGAGCAAAGAATGCCATTGTGGTTGATAGGGCATTTCTAGAGAATTACACCATTGAGGAATGTGGGCTAGCAGAGTCTCAATGTACAGAGATGTCAGAAAAACATCTTGGTATGGGCTCTAAAACCAGTTGGATGACTACTGAAGACTGCCATCTATATGGACACTGCCATCTATATGGACACTGCCTCATGCATCAGGGCCAGCTGAGGGAATGAAAAGCCAACAAACAAATGAAAATGAGTGGAGAGCAAGTCATAGAGGGAAGAGTTCTTCAGGTTAACATCATAGATCTCCTACTGAATGTTAGAAGCCAATTACTGAGGTATTGTGCTGGGACAAATGGCCTGGGAATGAAATGTGCAAATGAGCTAAGCTAGCAGGAATATTCCAGAAGGTAGGAGCTGGGTGCCAGGGAGGTGTCTATATTCAGATGAGAAAGGCTGCTTCTGAGCTTTGGTTTTCAGAATGTAAAGTGACATCCCATCCTGTTGTCTGCAAATCTTGGAGGATGCCCCAGTCACAAAAGGAAGAAAAAAGATGGGTCCAAGAGAGGAGTCTAAAGGTACTTAGGTGTGTGGGCCTGGTGACTTGATTAAGAATGAAATACACTGGAAACAGAATGCAAAGTCTAAAATCACTGCCCTGATACCCTCAGGCAGGGTGGTAACAGGACACTGGAGGAAGAACTCAGTCTATAATTCTTTCAAAAATTGTGGATTCTATTTTCCATTTGCACTCAAACATGACTGGGATATATTGCTATTATGACTTCAAGTTCCTGCTCATATGTGACCATGTTTCAGGAGTCTTTGGTTTCTTGCCCACCAAACCACCCAGGCAGGACTCATCACTCTCTAAATTCTTTTTCCAGGGCACCTTGGAATCATTATGTCCCCTCTGTAATGAGTCAGTAGAGGTGAGTTCCAGGCTGGCATTGAACTCACAGAGACCAACCCACCATTGCCTTTCAAGTGAGGATTAAAGACATGGGCTACCATGCCTGGCATGAAGGTAAATTTCTTAGAGGCTTGGGTTCTAACATGGAATTTTGTGATTTAATCTACAATATTGATTAACACGTATTACATACATTCACACACACACACACACACACACACACACACACACACACACATACAGGGACACTGCATACAGACACATGGACACATTCACAGACACAGTATTTTATGCACCAATATGAAAAAATGCCAATATATCTTAAGTAAATTGCAAGCTGTTAAGAAGTGCCTTACTTTGGGACTTTGTCCATGACTACTTTGTGTAGTCAGGAGACAAAAATGGTGCCTTATTTGTTGTGATGTGGTTTTCATAAATACTATTTAAAAGCATGCTTTAAGTGCTAATTAGTGGTTACCGGGGAGGAGGAGAAGACAGCAAAACATGGACAGATAATGAAGATAACATATTTTATTAGTCATATTTTAAAATTGTTTTCACTTGTCAAATACTCATTCACTTTTTACTCATTTACTTTTTCCAAACTTTTAAAAACATAGCTTTGAAACAGAGTCGGTGCTTATTAAGGACATTTCACACAGATCTTTGGCACAAAGGTTAAAGAAAAAGATACCAAGGAAAGGATAAGACATACATATTTGTAGTATGGGCTTCTCAAGGGAGTGTCACTTAGAAATACTTTTTACAAACTAGATCCTTGAGAAGAAAAACAGCAACCAAAATGAGATAAAGGCTGTATACACTGGATTTTGTGGCTATTAAGTGGAAAAGTGTTGTTATCCACTTGTTTTAAACAAATGAATTCAATTCTAGTTATGGACCAAATTGTTGAAGAAACTGAATGACATTGTATTTTCCCACTCAAGTCCTGGTAATCAAAATCCTTTTGAAAGCCTCACTGAGTAAAGGCAACTGCTTGGCTAGTTCTGTTAATTGCACTCCCAAAGGTGGCCTGCCTTGAGGAGCCTCCATCTGGTGCATTGAACCCAAGGCAATTCCTCAGAGTATTGTTAGAAAAGTCAATATTTTAAATAATGAGACTTACTGTGCCCTTGAAGTAGTGCTGGATACTAACATGGATTTATGTGAAGTTTTCATTTCTATGAATGAATTAGTGACTGCTTCCCTGATTGTTTTCGTGTGTGTGTGTGTGTGTGTGTGTGTGTGTGTGTGTGTGTGTGTGTGTAAGAGACACAGACACAGAGACAGAGACAGAGACAGAGAGAAGTGGCACAAAGCCTAATTTTTAAGGAGTTATAAAACACACTTCACATATATGTATACATATAAAATGTAGGCAAAAAATTTACTCAGCTTATTAGTGAGTGAGCCAACTTGAAGCAAAACTAGTTCAAAAGAGAAGTAGATATAAGGATAAATGTCCACAGAGGTTGACTTTGTGTTTAAAAGGAGAACTGGGTAATACAACATATCAAACAATTAAACCATAATCTCCAAACTGGGGAAGGGCCATTCCCTTTTCCTACTAAAAATGTACAAACACATGTCTGTGGAACATGAAGTTTTCACCACTCTGATAATACCAGACTTAATTTTTGTCTTTATTTCCTTCTCTCATATATTGTATCTTGACAATAGTTTTCCCTCCCTCCTCTCCTCCCAGCCCCTATACACACACATGTGTGTGCACACTCACACACTCACACACACACACACACACACACACACACACACACACACACACACCTCAACTCTCTGCCCCGTTCACTCCTTTTCTGTTTCCCTTCAGAAAAGGGCAGGCCTCCCAGGGATATCAACCAAACATGAAATATCAAGTTGAATAAGACTAGGCACTAGCAATCCAGTAGGAGGGAACAGGTCACAAAAACAGGCAAAAAAAAAAAAAAATCAGAGACAGCCCCCACTCCTATGGTTAGGAGTCCCACAACAAGAACTATCATAGCATATATACAGTGTGCCTGGGTCAGCCCACACAGGCTCCCTGATTCTCAGTTCAGTCTCCATGAGCCCTGTGAGCCCAGATTATTTGATTCTGTAGGTTTTCTGGCTCCTACAATCCTTCCTCTCCCTCTTCCACAGAATACCTGTGTGGCTAATGTTTGGCTCTGGGTCTCTCCATCTGTTTCCATCAGGTGCCAGATAAAGCCTCTCTGATGATAATTATGCTAGGCCCCTGTCTATGAATGTAGCAGAATATCATTAGGGATCATTTCATGGATTATTTATTTATTTATTTATTTATTTATTTATTTATTTATTATTTGTTCGTTCATTCATTTATTTATTTTGGCCATCCATGTTTGGTTCTATCCTAGTTCTCTGGGCTATCCAGTCTGGTTTCTGGGCATCCAGGCAGTGTCATGGGTGAGCTCCCTCTTCTTGACCAATAAATGGCTGAGCACTCCCACAATTCCTAAGGAAGTAACACTTTATCCCAGCACATCTTGTAAGCAGGACAAATTGTAGGTTGAAGGTTCTACAATTGGCTTGGGGTTCCAGTCCCTCCACTGGAGATCTTGCCTGGTTATAGGAGATAACCAGTTCAGGCTCCATATCTCCCACTACTAGGAGTCTTAGCTGGAGTCACCCTCATAGATTTCTGGGAGGTTCCATTGCAGTAGGCTTCTACCTATCCCTTGAAATGTCTCCCAATTCTCAATTCCAGTTGTTTCTCCCAGTACTCTCTAGCTCTATTCTTCCCCAACCTGATCCTTCCTTTTCCATCTCCACCTGTCACCAGTTCACCGATGATAGATATTGTATTTACTCTTCCCAAACAGATTCATGCCCCTGCCCCCACTTGAGTCCCTTCTTGTTATTTAGCCTCTCTGAGTCTGTGACTCTTAGCATCGTTAATTTTTAATTTACAGCTAATATCCATTTGTAAGTGAGTACAAACCATGTTTGTCTTTCTGGGTCTGGGTTCTCTCACTCAGGATGATTTTTTTTTTTTTTTTAGTTTATCCATTTGCCTGAAAATTTCATGATGCTATTTTTTAACAACTGAGTAATGCTCCATTGTGTAAATGTACCACGTTTTCTTTATCCATTCTTTGGTCAAGGGACTTCTAGGTTGCTTCCAATTACTTGTTATTACAAATGAAGCTGCAATGAACATAGTTGAGAAAGTGTTCTTCTGGCAGGATGTCCAGAGTCCTTTGGGTATAAGTCCAATCATGTTATAGCTGGGTATAGGTAGATAAATTCCCAATTTTCTGAGAAACTGCCATATTGATTTCCAAATTGGCTGTACAAGTTTTTATTCCCACTAACAATTGAGGGATGTTCCCCTTGCTCCATTTCCCCTCCAGCATGAAATGTCACTTGTATTTTTGAACTTAGCCATTCTGATATGTGTGACAAGGAATCTCAATGTAATTTGATATCCATTTCTCTGATGGATAAGGATGTTGGACTTATTTTTTTTTTTTTTGAAACAGGGTTTCTCTGTAGCTTTGGAGGCTGTCCTGGGACTCACTTTGTAGACCAAGCTGGCCTTAAACTTACAGACATATGTCTACCTCTGCCTCCTGAGTGCTGGGATTAAAGGAGTATACCACTACTGCCCAGCTATGTTGAACAATCCTTTAAGGGCTTCTCAGTCATTTGAGATTACTCTGTTAAGAATTTTCTGCTTAGATCTGTACCCCATTTTTAAATTGGATTATTTGTTTCTTAATGTGTAATTTCTTGAGCCTTTTGTGTATTTTAAAAGTCAGTCCTCTGTGAGATGTTTAGTTGGGGAAAATATTTTCCCATATTGCAGGCTGCTGTTGTATCCTATTGACTGCCTTATAGAAGTTTATTAGTTTCATGAGGTCCCAGTTATTAATTATTGATCTTAGTGCCTGAACTATTGGTGTTGAGTTTAGAAAGTTGTCTCTATGCTAATGCTTTCAAGGCTATTTCCCACTTTCTCTTCTATCAGCTTTGGTTTATCTGCTTTTATGTTGAGGTCTTTGATTCACTTGGACTTGAGTTTTGTGTGCCATGACAGACATGGATCTATTTGCATTCTTCTACTCACTTATATCCAGTTGGACCAGAACCATTTGTTGAAGATGCTTTCTTTCGTCCCTTGTATAATTCTGGATTCCTTATGAAAAAATCACATGTCCATGCAATTTTTATTACTATAGCTCTGTAGTAGAACTTGAAATTAAGGATGGTAATACCTCCAGATATTCTTTTATTATAGAGGATTGTTTTAGACACCCTAGGTTCTTTGTTTTTACACTTGAAGTGGGTTTCTTGTTGTTGTTGTTTCTTTCTCTCTCTCTCTCTCTCTCTCTCTCTCTCTCTCTCTCTCTCTCTCTCTCTCTCTTGCTGCAAACTGCATGAGGCTTTATTGTTTTTTTAACGAGCTAACCCCATGTTAGCTAGGGTCTTTCACCCACCGGCCATGGCGGATGGCTAGCAAAGACAGCTCAAACCGGCTGCCGAGCGATCTTGTAGGGCAGCGTAAGGGGAGTGTCTAGGGGTACACACAGGCTCAGGATTGGTATGCCTCCAGGCTTGGAGGGCTTGCCCTGTGTTGATTGGCCAATTGGTTGTTATAGCCCATAGGCCCTCCCAGGGTGGTTGCTATGCTCTGAAAGTCATTGCTGTGTGCTTTACGGTAAAGTACACCCAGAGTCGTAAAGCATAGCGCCACTAGGTAACTTCTGATTGGTTCCTTGTCACGAGGCAGGCACCTAACCTCTAATGACTAAGGCAAGGTCATAGCGATCACGTGTTACTGTCATGGCTGCCGAAATGGGGGGCTGGTCCCTTCATCCCCCCCCCTTTTTTTTGAAATTCCAATCATGGAATTGCTGTCTCTCTAGCACCCCCATGCAAGGGAGTCCCTTCTGACTTAGCATTTTAACCAGGGAAAATGGGCAGCGAATTCTTTCTCATGATACTTCCTGCTGACTTTGGGACGAAGTTAGGGACCCCAGAAGGTTGAAATGCTAGTCAAAAGCAAAAAAAGAATTTAGGCAATGGGGAATCCATCAGGGGCTGTTGGCAGACTCTGTTGCAGAGACAGGGGTGTCCACATCAGCTGGTCTGGTTCACATCCACAGCCAGTCCAGGGCTCACAGTCTACTTAGAACAGCCTGTAGTCAGCAACTGATACTCAGATGTCTGCCAGAAGCAGAAACCTGTTTAAGACATGTTTAAACTAGGAACAGAGGTTAAAACTTATTTACTGAAGCCCACAGTGCAGGAAAAGCAGATATCTGAATATCTGTTCAAACAGCAGGAACATATTTATAATTTTGAGTCCTAGAAAAAATACAAATTTGGGCTAAAAGCATGTACAATTTTCTTCTGTCCAGAGAGCCAGGTATGGATTGGACGGAGGTGCCTTTGGCCTGATGAAAAGCCCTTTAAGTTTGTACTTAGATGACAACCAAAATAAACTTAAAAATCTTGAGCTTGTGTCTGAACAGTAGATAGTCACTATTTTATCAGCTCATATGATGACTATAGTCTATAGTGGATCTGTCTGATGCTGTCAAGCTGACAATCATTAATACTTCAGAGATCTGAGAAGGGTATATTCTATCTGAATCTACTAAAGTGACAGAAGCCAGTTATAAGCCAGTCCATATACAGTTAGCCACACCCAAGTTTTTCCATACATGCTGGAGGCAGATGTCTCAAAGAACAGCAATCTTCGCCAGACCTATAAGGTGAGAAGTTTTTTTTCTTTCTCTCTCTCTGTGGAAGAGGGACATGGAAAAGACTGACCTTGTTTTGTCTAGGCAAAGGGGGTGCAATTAATTGTCCAGTGTCCAGCAGCTTTGTCCACAGTCTCGGCCAGGTCCTGGCAGGTGGCAGGTATCACATCTGAGCATCTTGCTCACTGGTCCAGGTGTAGGAACTGGAGTGACTCATAATCTTTCTATTTGAAGTTGAATATTGTTCCTTGAAGGTCTGTAAAGAATTCTGTTGAGAATTTAATGGGATCTTGTTGAATCTGTATATTGCTTTTGGTAAAATGACCATTTCAACTATGTTAATCCTACTGATACATGAGCATGGGAGATCTTTCCATCTTCTGATATCTTCTTAAGGTTCTTTCTTCAAAGACTTGAAGTTCTTGTCATATAGTTCTTTCACTTGCTTAATTAGAGTTACCCCAAATTATTTTATATTATTTGTGAAAGATGTTATTTCCCTGATTTCTTTCTGAGACCATTGGTTGTTTATACATAGGTGTAGTGCCTGCACTACAACACTTCCATGTTGTATAGAGCGAGGGGCTTGAGGATTTAAATAAAGACAAGACAGCAGGTCTTTCTTGCAGGGAGAATGCCCCTTATTCCAACAAGAGTGGGGGCTTATATACCAGTCAGCAGGGATGGTGAAAAACTACCCAGATAACAAGTTCAGGTTCCCAGGCCCATCAGGCAATCCTGAATGGGCGAACAACAGGATAACAGGAACTTGCACTCAGGCCTTCAAGGAAGGAAGAAAACAGGATGTACCTGCTAGGTAAGCTCTTAGTCACAAGCTGGTCAGCAGACCCCTATGGGGGAAGGGCCCAACAAGTCCCCCTTTTATATATACATATAAAATGAATGTCTGTCTTAGGTTGCCCAGGATATCAACATCTGCCTGCCCAGGCCCCACAGACCCGCTGGCTTAGGTTAGCAGACGTCCCCTAAGTCTTACCAATCATTGACTGCTCACTTGTCCTGCAGGCCCAGCCAGACCTGCTCTGAGGGGTTATCTGCTGCCAAGGAAAGCATGATTTGCTTGGTTTAAAAATGGCCCTGGGTTTGCCATCCTATGTGGCAAAGGCAGACTAGGGCTAAATCGGCGCTGCCCAAGGCTATAATTCTGAGGGCCAGCAGCCTACTCCATTCCTTAGTTAATTGGCCTGTTAGATGCAGTCCCTTTAAGAGGGAGTCTCTCGAAAGGGGAGGCACCCTGATCTTAATAATTAGAGTAGCCAATTGAGTTGTGTGAAGATTTAACGTGCCCAATCGTACTAAAGAATTGATATTATTTTGGGAATTTAAGGCAGAGGCAACCTCCCCTGAGAGCTTATCCAGCGTGCCTGCTGTGGCAACTAAGTGGAAGATAATGATCTCAGAAGCTGTAGATGCAGTGACAGTGGCTGCTGTGATGTGAGGACGAGCCAGTTCTCTCCCAAGTGTTCCACTGGTGTAGGCATAGTACCAGGAATTCGAACCACCAAGGCTGGACTCTCACCACTCCAACAGCTTCTCAAACAGCATTCCTGGAAGGAACAAATAAGCACTTCTCCCAAAGGAATGTTATCATATGATAGAAGAACACACATTGAAAGCTGCCTTTCCCAGGCTACAGTTGGAGCTGACCATCACTGTCCACACCTGACTCCAAAGACCCACCAACACCAGGATAGGCTGGCTCCTCACAAAAGCCCAATGAGTCTTTTGATGACTGAAGTGAGTAAGTAGGAACAGGGCGTACACAACGCTCCGGGACCCAAATTGGGAACTCACTATCATGTGGGAAGATGCAAACAGACCCTCGGGCCCACACCAAAACTGGATCTGGCCCTTTCCAAAGGCCCGAGGGAAGATCTTTCCATTTAACCAGAGGTTTTTGCTGTGCAGAGGACCGCCAATGACAGTCTGCTGCAGAGTTACCAGAAGCATCCACAATTAAAAAATTTAAGATATAAAGGATAACTGATAGAGTAGAGTGAGGGGAGACAAGGTGACCCTCAAGGTCCCCCTTCTTTACTTTAGCCAAATAGGCTTTCAAGTGCGATGGGTGCTCCACAATAGCCTGTCCTTGGGGGTTGTAAGGAATACAAGTCTTTAGGGTAATCTCAAAGTCTTGACAAAAATGATTGAAACCTCTGCTGACATAAGCAGGGCCATTATCAGTCTTAATTTGTTTTGGGACCCCCATGTAAGCAAAAGCTTGTAGACAGTGGCTCTTAACATCTTTCACCTTTTATCCAGAATGGGCAGATGCAAATATCAAACGGGAAAAAGAATCTACAGAAACATGGACAAATTGTAATTTACCAAAAGATGGCACATGCATTACATCTATCTGCCACATGTGATTGGGCAAAAGGCCTCGAGGATTAACTCCCAAGTGAGGCACAGGAAGAAATTCTACACAAAGAGGGCAATCCTTAACTATTTGAACAGCTTGCTCCTTAGTTATCCCAGTATGAAAGCGTAAGGACCCTGTGCTGAGATGAAAGCGCTTATGTAAGGATTGTGCTCTAATGAGCTCTTGTGAAACTGCAATGATTTGAGTATACCTGTCAGCCATGCGATTTCCTTCGCTGAGGAGTCCTGGCAAAGGGGTATGGGCCCTAAGATGTCCCACAAATAAAGGTTCACTCCGTTGCCATAGCAGACCCTGTATCTGCAACAAACTCTCTTGTACTCTGGAGATGGAGGCAACATAGGCAGCCGTCTCCAGAGGTTGGACAATATGAGCAACGTATTGACTATCGGTATAGATGTTTAGTGCCCCTGGGGGGAAGAGCTGTAGAGCCATGACCAAGGCTAAGAGTTTGGCCATTTGGGCAGAAGCTGCAGTGATTCTGGCTGTCTTAATGATGGGAAAAGATACAACTACAGCTGTACCCTTTGAAGAACCATCAGTGAAAACCATACGCCCCTTGGAAATAGGCTGAGAGACTAAAATCTTTGGAAAAATCAAAGGATGTATCTTTAAAAAGGAAACCAAATTATTGGATGGGTAATGGTTGTCAAAATCACTCTGGGTAGCAGAGAGAAAAATGGCCCAATCACAGCTATTATTTTGTAGCCACTCTAATTGTTGATGGAACAAAGGTGTAACAATTTGATCTGGCTCCCTACCAAAAGTTTGTAAGGCAACCATTTGTGCTTTCAATAGGAGTGTAACTATAGCTTTAGGATAGGATACCACTGATTTAGATGGGGAGGCTTGAGAATGAACCCAAAGAATAGGATTCTCTTGCCAAAAAACTCCCACAGGGGCATGAGCAGAGCAAAATACTAAGAATTTTAAAGGCTGGACATAATCTATATAATCCAAATGAGCCTCTTCTAAGGCCTTTTCAATTAAATGGATACACTCCCGTCCTGCTGTAGTAAGGACTCGAGGATATGGCATTTGCCCCTTCTTTTTGTAATGTCCTTAGTAGGTCTCCCTTCACCTGCTCCCATTCAGGGATATTAAAGTCACCAGAGACCAAAAACCAAGGGCTGACCTCATGTACAGTTTTCAAGAAGCCTTTTGCTGTCTTATGTTTGATACCGGTGCCCTGCTTTTTTAACAATTGGACCAGTTGGTCCCCCATAAGAGAGTAAGAACTAGCAGCACCCATGTTCAATACACCTGCTCCTTACCTTATTGAAAATGCTGGCCAGCCTTCACGGGTGATCCTTCAGTGTCTTCCCTTCTTTCCCTATCTCAGTGGGAGCTCCACTTGTAGCACCTGCACTACAACACTTTCACAGTATAGAGCGAGGGGCTTGAGGATTTAAATAAAGACAAGACAGCAGGTCTTTCTTGCAGGGAGAATGCCCCTTATTCCAACAAGAGTGGGGGCTTATATACCAGTCAGCAGGGATGGTAGAAAACTACCCAGATAGCAAGTTCAGGTTCCCAGGCCCATCAGGCAATCCAGCGAACAACAGGATAACAGGAACTTGCACTCAGGCCTTCAAGGAAGGAAGAAAACAGAATGTACCTGCTAGGTAAGCTCCTAGTCACAAGCTGGTCAGCAGACCCCTATGGGGGAAGGGCCCAACACATAAGAGGCCTCATGATGTTGGTCTTAAGTTTTTTTTTTTTAAGTTAATTTTGTATACAGTCACTTCACAGAAGGTATGTATCAGCTGTAAGAGTTCGCTGATAGAATTTTGGTGGTAACTTATGTATACTATCATATCATCTGCAAATAATGATACTTTGACTTCTTCATTTCCAATTTGTATTCTCTTGAGTTTCTTTAGTTATCTGTGTAGAACTTCAAGTATTGCATTGAATGCACATGGACAGAGTAGACAACCTTGTCTTGCTCCTGATTGTAATGGAATTGTTTAGAGTTTCTTTCCATTTAAATTGATGTTGGCTATTGGCTTGCTGTAAATTTCCTTTATTATGTTAGCACATGTAACTTGCTTCTGTGATCTCTTCAAGACCTTTATCATGAAAAGGTGTTGGATTTTGCTGAAGGCTTTTTAGCATCTAAACAAATTGATCATGTGTTTTTTCTTTCAGTTTGTTTATATGGTGTATTACAATGACAGATTTTCATACATTGAACCATCCCTGCTTCTCTGGGATGAAGCCTATTTGATCATGGTGAATGATATTCTTTTTTATTTGAATGAGAAACAAGATTGTTTTACATGTCAATCCCAGTTCCCTCTCCCTCCTGTCCTACCCTACCATGCCAACCCCAAATAAAACCCTACCTATCACATATCCTTTCTGCTCCCCCTGGACTGTGAGGCCTTCCGGTTCAGACTCTATCATATCCTTTGGAATAGGGCCTAGGCCCATCCCCATATGTCTTGGCTCAGGAAGTATCCCTCTATGTGAAATGGGCTCCCAAAGTCCCCACCTATGCTAGGGATAAGTACTGAACTACTAGAGGAGATCCCATAGATTTCCGAGTTCTCCTTACTGAAATCCACATTCCTGGGATCTGAATCAGTCCCATGCTGGTATCGAAGCTATCAGTCTGTGGACCAAGAGCTCCCACTTGTTCAGGGTCAGCTGTTTCTGTGGGTTTCACCAGCCTGGTCTGGACCCCTTTGCTCATCACTGGTTCTTCTCTGCAACTAGATTACCGTTCAGTTCAGTGATTAGTTGTGGGTGTCTGCTTCTACTTCCACCAGCTCCTGGATGAAGGCTATAGGATGGCATATAAGACATCCTTCAATCTCAATATCAGGGGAGGGTATTTAAGGTAGCCTCTCCTCTGTTGCTTAGATTGTTAGTTGGTATCATCTTTGTAGATCTCCATATCTACAAAGTGCCTTATTTCTCTTTAAACCTAAAATGTGTCCCTCTATTATGGTATCTCCTTTCTTGTTTTCTTCTCTTCTTCCCTTTTTGCTCCCTCATGTCTGCCTAACACTTCCTCTTCTCCATTTCTCATTCTCATAGGTCCCTCCCTCCTCCTCACTTGCTCACTTGCTCCCAATTTTCTCAGGAGACCTTGTCCCTTTCCCCTTCTCCAGGGGACCTCAGGGTCCTCCTTGTTTACTAGCTTCTCTGGCAGTGTGGATTATAGGCTGGTAATCCTTTACTCTATGTCTAACATCCACATACAAGTGAGTACATACCGTATTTGTGTTTTTGTGATTGGATTACCTCACTCAGAATGGTTTCTTCTAGTTCTATCCATTTGCCTGCAAATTTCAAGATTCCATTGTGGTTTTCTGCTGAGTAGTCCTTCATTGTGTAAATGTACCACATTTTCTCTATCCATTCTTTAGTTAAGGGGCATCTAGGTTGCTTCCAGTTACTGGCTCTTACAAATAGTGCTGCTATGAACATCGTTGAACAGATGTCCTTGTTGTATGAATGTGCTTCTCTTGGGTGTATGCTTAGGAGTGGCATTGCTGGATCTTGTGGTAGACTGATTGCCATTTCCCTGAGGAGTCGCCATACAGATTTCTAAAGTGGCTGAACAAGTTGGCACTCCCACCAGCAGTGGAGAAGTGTGCCCCTATCTCCACATCCTCTCCAGCATAAACTGTCATTGCTGTTTTTGATTTTAGCCATTCTGACAGGAATAAGATGGTATCTCAGAGTTGTTTTGATTTGCATTTCCCTGATGGCTAAAGAAGTTGAACACTTTCTTATTGCCTTTTAGCCATTTTAGATTCCTCTATTGAGAATTGTCTATTTAGTTCTGTAACCTACTTTTTAATTGGATTGTGTGGTGTTTTGGAGACTAGCTTCTTGAGTTCTTTGAATGTATTGGAGATCAGCCCTCTGTCAGATGTGGGGTTGGTGAATATCTTTTCCCAGTCTGTGGGCTGCAGTTTTGTCTTGCTGACTGTGTCCTTAGCCTTACAGAAGCTTCTCAGCTTCAGGGGGTCCCATTTACCAATTGTTGATTTCAGCATCTGTGCTACTGGGGTAATGTTCAGGAAGTGGTCTCCTGTACCGATTAATTCAAGGGTATTTCCCACTTTGTCTTCTAATAGGTTCAGTGTGGCTGGATTTATTTATGTTCCCACTTTGTCTTCTAATAGGTTCAGTGTGGCTTTGATCCATTTGGACTTAAGTTTTGTGCATGGCTATAAACTTGGTTCTATCTTTAGTCTTCTACATGTCTACATCCAGTTATGCCAGCACCATTTGTTGAAGATATTCTCTTTGTTCCAGCGTATAAATTTGGATTGTTTGTCAAAAATCAGGTGTTTGTAGGTGTGGATTAATATCAGGGTTTTCAACTGGATTCCAATGGTCTACCTGTCAATACCAAGGTGTTTTCAGGACTATAGCTCTATAATAGAGCTTGAAGTCAGGGATAGTGATGCCTCCAGAAGTTCCTTTATTGTACAGGGTTTTTTTTGATATCCTGGGTCTTTTGTTTTTCCATATAAAGTTGAGAATTGTTCTTTCAATATCTGTGAAGAATTGTATTGGGGTTTTGATGGGGATTGCATTGAATCTATAGATTGCTTTTGGCAAGATTGCCATTTTTACTGTGTTGATCCTACAAATCCAAGAACATGGAAGATCCTTCCATTTTCTGATATCTTCTTTAATTTCTTTCTTTAAAGACTCAAACAATTAAAATAACCCCCTGTATCTTACCAGACCACCATGCTTTAAAGTTAGAGTTCAACAACAACACGAATTGCAGAAAACCTACAAACTCCTGGGAATTAAGTAAAGCCCAATTGCATAATTCCTGGGTTGAGGAAGGAAAAAAATTAAAATTAAATGTGGTCGATTTTAGAGAAGGTTCCATGTAGTGCTGAAAAGAAGGTATATTGTTTTGTATTTGGACAAAATGTTCTATAGATGTCTTTTAATCCCAATTGGGCCATAACTTCTATCAGTTCCTTTGTTTCTTTGTTAAGTTCCTGTCTGGTGTTCCTGTCCAGTGGTGAGAGTGGTGTATTGAAGTCTCCCACTATAAGTGTGTGCAGTTTTATGTGTGATTTGAGTTTTAGTAATGTTTCTTTTATGAACATGGATGCCTTTGTGTTTGGGATATAAATGTTCAGAATTGAGACTTCATCCTAATGGATTTCTCCTGTGATGAGTAGGAAGTGACCTCCTTCATCTCTTTTGATTGATTTTAGTTTAAAGTCCAGTTTGTTGGATATCAGGATTTCTAACCCCTGCTTGTTTCTTGGGTCCATTTGATTGGAAAATCTTTTCCCAACCTTTAATTCTTAGGGACCATCTGTCTTTGAAGTTGAGTTGTATTTCTTGTATGCAGCAGAAGGATGGATTCTGTCTTCTTATCCATTCTGCTAACTTGTGTCTTTTTATGGTTGAGTTAGACCATTAATATTGAGGAATATTAATGACCATTGATTGTTCATTCTTGTTTGTTTTGGATTTGGTGGTGGTGGTGAAATTATGTGTTGGTTTCCATCCCTTTTTCCTTTTGGCTGCTGGTAAAGTGGGATTATCTATTGCCTATATTTTTCTGGTTGTAGTTAACTTCCTTGGGTTGCAGAACTTTCTGTAGGGCTGGATTGGTGGATATGTATTTTTTCAGTCTGCTTTTGTTATGGAATACCTCATTTTCTCCATCTATATTGATTGAAAGTGTTCTGGGTATAGTTTTCTGGGCTGGCATCCATGGTCTCTTAGTGTAGGTAGAATATCTATCCAGGACCTTCTGGCTTTCAGAGTTTCCATGGAAAGGTCAGGTGTAATTCTGATAGGTTTGCCTTTATATATTACTTGACCTTTTTCCTTTGCTGCTCTTAATATTTTCTCTTTATTCTGTATGATTGGGGTTATGATTATTATGTGGCAAGACCTGTTCTTTTGGTTCAGTCTATTTGGTGTTCTGTAGGCTTCTTGTACTTTCATTGGCATGTCTTTCTTTAGATTGCAAAAGTTTTCTTCTATGATTCTGTTGAATATGTTTTCTACTCCTTTGAGTTGGATTTCTTTATCTTCTTCTATACCTATTATTCTTAGATTTGTTCTTTTCAAGGTATCTCATATTTCCTGGATATTTTGTGTTAGGGATTTGTTGGAGTTAAGATTTTCTTTGGTTGATGAGTCTATTTCTCCTAGTGTATCTCAACTCCTGAGATTCTCTCTTCCATCTATTGTATTCTGTTGCTTATGTTTGCATCTGTAGTTCCTGATCATTTACCCAGCTTTTCTATTTCCAGCATTCCCTCAGATTGTGCTTTCTTTATTGTCTCTATTTCAGTTTTTAGGTCTTGAAGTGTTTCCTTGAAAGATTTGTTGGTATCTTGTATTTTTTGGTTTGTTTTTTCTTCCATTTCCTTAAAGGATTTTCTCATAACCTCTTTGAGGCCCTCTATCATTTCCATCAAGATGTTTTTAAGGTCATTCTTTTCTTCTTCATCTGCATTGTGATGTTCAGGTCTTGCTGCTGTATGGCTCCTAGTCTCTGGTGTTGTCATATTGGTTTTTCTGTTGTTGAATGTGCTTTTATATTGTCTTCTTCCCATCCTTTCTTCTGGTGGGTGTAGCAGAAGTCTCTTCCTCTCCTGGTGGTTATGGGACCAAGGTACTCTTCTGGTAGATGCAAAGAGTTCAGTCTGTCCTCTGATGTCTGTCCTCTTCTCCTGGATGGAGGCAGGAGTGTTACTGGGGCCTTGGCAGTCTCTGGGTGTGCTGGATTCCTGCTGGCCGAGTTTGGATGCTGTGAGCAGACCCCCAGTTTCAGTTGTCCCCGTGCAGGGCAGGGGAACCCTGTGAATGATATTCTCAATGTGCTCTTAGGTTTAGTTTGTGAATATTTTTTAAAGCCAAATAGAAAGTCTCTATTGCCACCCAGGAGCTACATGGGGAATTTGCCCAAATCATGCAGCCCCAATCTCACCATTCTTTGTCTTTTATGCACAAAACCCACATCCTGGTCGACACACTTTGACTAGCAAACACAGTTAACTAGAAGCAAAATCTAGTTTGTGAATATTTTATTGAGAATTTTTAATGACCGAGATTGGTCTGTAGTTCTGTTTGCTGAATCTTTGTGTGGTTTATGTATCAGGGTGGCTGTGGCCTCATACAATGAATTTGGCAAAGTTCTTTCTGTTTCTATTTTGTGGAATAATTTGAGGAGTATTGGCGTTATTTCTTCTTTGAAAGCCTGGTGGAATTCTGCACTTAAACAGTTTGGCCCTGAGTTTTTGTTTTGTTTTGTTTTGGTAGGGAGACATTTAATAGGTGTTTTATTTACTTAATGGTTATAGGTTTGCTTAAATTGTTTATCTGATAAAGTGGGAAATATCCTTGAATTAATCGGTACAGGAGAACGCTTCCTGAATATAGCACCAGTAGCACAGACACTGAGATCAACAATGAATAAATGTGACCTCCTGAAACGGAGAAGCCTTCTGTAAGGCAAAGGACACAGTCAGTAAGACAAAAAAACAGCCCACAGACGGGGAAAAGATTTTCACCAACCCCACATCTGACAGAGGGCTGATCTCCAAAATATACAAAGAACTCAAGAAGCTATTCTCAAAAACACCAAACAATCCAATTAAAAAATGAGGCACAGAACTAAATAGACAATTCTCAATAGAGTAATCTAAAATGGCTGTAAGACACATAAGAAAGTGTTCCAACATCCTTAGCCATCAGGGAAATGCAAATCAAAACAACTCTGAGATACCATCTTACTCCTGTCAGAATGGCTAAAATCAAAAACAGCAATGACAGTTTATGCTGGAGACGATGTGGAGAAAGAGGAACACTCCTCCACTACTGGTGGGAGTGCCAACTTGTACAGCCACTTTGGAAATCAGTATGGCGACTCCTCAAGAAAATGGGAATGAGTCTACCACAAGATCCAGCAATTCCACTCCTAGGCATATACCCAAAAGAAGCACATTCATACAACAAGGACATCTGTTCAACCATGTTCATAGCAGCATTATTTGTAATAGCCAGAAACTGGAAGCAGCCTAGATGCCCCTCAACTGAAGAATGGATACAGAAAATGTGGTACATTTACACAATGGAGTACTACTCAGCAGAAAAAAAAATGGAATCTTGAAATATGCAGGAAAATGGATGGAACTCGAAGAAACCATTCTGAGCAAGGTAACCCAATCACAAAAAGACAAACATGATATGTACTCATTCATATGTGAACCTGCTTTATGATACATAGTAGTGACCATGCTTTATCAGAGCTGTTTTTAATGATGTTGCTCAGAATGGTTTCCTTCCAGATGATGATGGAGAAGTTAATTTTAAAAAGTAAATGGTGCCAGGTACCACAAGAGTAACAGAACTGTGCTGTTTTTCTGGAATTATGTTTTTTACTTTTTTTTTAATGGAGAGTGCTGGATGTCTCTACAATTTTGTTCAAATGACTGCACAACCTGGAAAAGCTGTTGCTGCTATTGATGCATAACATACTGCCATTATTGGTCTTTTATATATATATATATATATATATATATATATATATATATGTGTGTGTGTGTGAGTGTGTGTGTGTGTGTGTGTGTGTGTGTGTGTGTATAATTTGAATTTTTGGAAACTTTAGCTGTGCTGTCAACTTTGGAAAAAAGTATCCCAGTTTACTGTGTTGAGTTGGCGTTGTACAAAAATTAACAGCCATATTGGTCTAGTAATGTTGAACTTAATTTTTTCCATTTGTACAGGGGTAACACACTGTATTAAATATGTAAGGTCTTTAAATTAAGAAAGAATTTTGAGAGCACATCCCTTGTGAAGGGATGCTCTCTTGACCTGGACACATGGGGAGGTCCTAGGCCTGGCCCAGAATGATGTGGTAGACTTTGGGGAGCCCCTTTTGAGGGCTTTACCCTGCCTGGGGAGTGGAGGGGGGATGGCTAGGGGCAGGTGGGATGTTGGGGGGGAGAGGCAGGAGAGGGAGAAGGGATTGACATCTGAAGCAAGCTTGTTCCTAATTTGAACTAATAAAATAAAATAAATTATTTATCTGAGCTTGATTTAACATTGGGAGGTGGTTTCTGTCAAGAAAATTGTCCATTTCTTTTAGGTTTTCCTATTCTGTGGAGTACATATTTTTGAAGTATGACATAATAATTCTTTGGGTTTCTTCAGTTTCTGTTATATCTTGCTATTCATTTCTCATTTTGGAAATCTGGATATTCTTTGTGTCTTTTAGTCACCTTGTTTAAGGGTTTGTCTATTTTGTCAATTTTCTCAAAGAACCAACTCTTCGTTTCACTAATTTTTTTGTATTCTCCTTATTTCTATTTTATTGATTTCAGCTCTATGTTTAATTATTTCTTGCTGTCTACTCCTTTTGGGTGTGTTTGCTTCTTTTTGTACTAGAGCTTTCAGTTGCACTGTTAAATTTTAGTCTGAGATCTTTCTAATATCTTTATTAAGGTACTTAGTGCTATGACCTTTCCTCTTAGCACCACTTTCATTGTGTCCCATAAGTCTGAGTATGTTATGTATTCATTTTCATGGAATTCTAGAAAGCCTTTAATTTCTTTCTTTACTTCTGCCTTAACCCAGTAGTCATTCAGTGGAGAGTTGTTCAGTTTCCTTGAGTTTGTATGTTTTCTGCTTTTCTGCTGTTGTTGAAATTCAGTTTTAATCCATGATGGTCTGAACTGTTCTGTAAATATCTGTTAGATTACTTGAGTCATACTATTGTTTTTCTGTTTAGTTTTTGTCTGGGTGGCCTGTTCAGTGGTGAGACTGGTATGTTAAAGTCTTCCACTACTAATGTATGATATTTAATGTGTGGTTTAAGATTTAGTAGTGTTTCTTTTACAAATGTGGGTGCCCTTGCATTTGGTGGATAGATATTCAGAACTGAAATACCATCTTGGTGGATTTTTTTTTTTCCTTTTGGTGAGTCTGAAATGTCTTTTTACATCTCTTTTGATTAATTTTTATCAGAAGTATACTGTGTTAGAACTTAGAACGACTATACCAGCTTGCTTCTTAGACCCATTTGCTTGGAAAACCTTTTTCTATCCCTTTACTCTGAGGTAATGTTTATCTTCAATGTTGAAGTGTGCCTTCTTATACACAGTAAAAGGTGGATCCTGTTTTAACATCTATTCTGTTACCCTGTGTTTTTTTAATGGAGGAATTAAATCTAGTAATATTGAGAGATATTAATAATGATTGTTGATTCCTGTTATTTTGTTGATGTTGGTGGTTTTGGTGGTGGTGGTAGTGGTGTGTGTGTGTGTGTGTGTGTGTGTGTGTTTGTGTGTGTGTGTGCTTGTGCATGTTTGCCTTTGTGCAAGCATTTTCTTTCCTTTGGTTTTGCTGGTGTAAGATTATTTATTGCCTGTTTATTTCTTTGGTGTATTTAGTTTCCTTGGGATGGAGTTTTCCTTCTAGTATCTTCTGTAGGGATGGGATTGTAGAGAGATATTGCTTAAATTTGGTTTTTCATAGCACGTCTTATTTTCTCCATCTATGGTGATTATAAGTTTTGCTGGATATAATAGTCTGGCCTGGCATCTGGTCTCTTAGCATCTGCAGGACATCTGTCTAGGCCCTTCTGGCTTTTAGAGTTTCTATTGAGAATATGGGTGTAATTCAAATAGGCCTGCCTTCATATGTTACTTGGTCTTTTTTCCTTGCAGCTTTTAATATTCTTTCTTTATTCTATGTTTGTTGTTTTTATTATTGTGAAGTGGGGGGTACTTTCTTTTTTGTTCCAATGTATTTGGTATTCTGTAAGCTTCCTGTACCATTATAAGCATGCCCTTCTTAAGTTTAGGAATTGTTCTCTGATTTTGAGACTCTTTTCTTTCTTCTACTTCATAGTGTCCCAGATTTCCTTGATATTTCACAAATTTGTTAGATTTGACAATTATTTGACTGATGTATCAATTTCTTCTATTGTATTTTCTACTCCTGAAATTCTCTTCCAACTCTTGCATTCTGTTGGTGATGCTTGCATCTGCAGTTCCTAATCACTACCTAGATTTTCCATGTCCAGGATTTCCTCAGTTTGTGGTTTCATTTTATTTTATTTTTCCTTTTATTCCCATTTCAGATTATACACACTTTTATTCATTTTCTCCACCTGTTTGCTTGCTTGCTTGCTTGCTTGCTTTAAGGGATTTATTCACTTCTTTCCAGTGTTTGTTTGGTTTTCTTATTTTTTCTAAGGGATTTATTCATTTCCACATTAAGGATCTCTATCACCATAAAATTGCTTTTAAGGTCATTTTCTTGTGCCTCAGCTGTGTTGGAATCTCTGGCACTTACTGTACTAGAATAGCTATGCTCTGATAGTTCCATATTGCCTGGATATTGTTGTATGTTCTTATGCCATTCTCTAGGCATCTGAGTTTACGGTAATTATAGGTTTAGGTGCCAATTTCTGAGTTTATTTTTGTTGGATGGACTTTTTCCCCTTGGTTTGTTTTCTCTCTGGTTTTAGGCCTGAGTGGCTTGTAGTTCTGGTGCCTCACAAGTCCTCAGTTCCAAGAAGAGGTATCTACTGGGGTGTGAAGGCATATGTGTCATCTGGGGTTTTAGGTGCTAGTCTTGCTTCTGGGATTCTGGGGTTCTAGAAACTGGTGTGTTCCCTGGAGTTCCAGGTACCAGGTATGCCTCTAGTAGCTATGGGCATTTTAGGGTTCTGGATACCTGAATAACCTCTGGGTTTTCATGTATGGGTATGGCCTCCAGTACAGCAGGGAGCTTCTGCTGGAGATGAGGGGAGAAGGTACTGTTGAGGAAAGGTGAGCAGGCTCAAAGAAGCATTGTTATTGAGCTGTCATCAGGGTCTTACCTGGTATTACAGTTACCCATATCCTCCAGTAGAGCAGGGGCCTTCTGCCAGAGTTGTGGGTCATGATCAATATCATACTTTTGAGAAAATGTTTAAAGGAAATCCTCCTATGATTCCTGGCTTCAGGCACCAGCTATGGAGACCTTTGCTTGATTCAATATCCATGGAATCTTAAATACTAAATTCATATCTAAGGAGATAGATGAACAAATAATTTCACCTAAAAGACTCCTCTCCTAACTATTGCAAGTATCACCTCAACCATCCCATGTGGTCTTCCCTCAGGCTCACCCTCACTGTTTCTCTGATTGGAGAGTTTTATGTTTTCTTTCATAAAATGATGGTTGCTGACCTGCTTAACATATCTACTTTTTTTTCATGGATCAGACCAAGATCCTGGACAGAAAATATTTGACCTGTCTGTTACAGCATATACAGTTCATAAGTCAAAAGGATCAGTTTCCAAAGAATAATTCAATTCTGTGTAACCCCCAGGGTCATAGAGCCAAAGGGTATGGCTATAACGTTTTGTCATAATAAATTACTCTGAGAAAATTCTTACAACTACATTAAATAAGCAACTCAAAAACATCCATATTGCCTTTGGAATCAGTGGGCTGGCATCAGCATAAGAAAAATGTTATTAATCTCCACTCGTGACAATGTTAATTTTTCTGCTTCCTTTTCTCATTTCTTTGTTTAATATATTGAACAATTTAACTTGCAAAGTTCACATGCACATTGATGGCTCTCGATACTGCTGAACCAGAGTATCAGACAAACTACTCCTGCACAGAAAACCCCCTAATAGAATACAAGGAGAAAGGAAAGAAGAACAGATGATTGCCCAAATATTTCTTTTATAATAGCCAAGTGACTTGGAAAGGAAAGAGAATCCAATGTGTATTATGTAAAAGCCCTGCAGCTACTGTACAAAAGAAAGCTGGTCCAAATGGAAGTGCCTCCTGTAACACTCAGTATTTTCTGACTAATCTACTAAAAGCTGAAGTTCCATTTAGAAAAATTAGGCACTGGAAAAAAGAGCACTTAACATCTTCAAAGTAATGTTATCATGCTTTGTATTTTCCTATGCCTCTGGCAGACTTTTCTTTGTTCTTTTCTCGATCAGTCTTAAGAAAACCCAAGGAGAAGAAACTTTACTTTCCTATAAAGATAAGTCTATTAACTAGTTTTAATTTTTTTATTCAAAAACACTGAGGAAATATTAAGCAGGGGTTAAATTCAAATGGTGCAGTACCATTGTTATAAAAGTAATACAGGGAACTTGCAAAGTTGGAACTATTGTTAATGCTTTAGTTTATAATCCAGTAAAGCTCCAAGATTGCTTTCAGGTCTGAATGATGCCAGTCACTGAAATGAAAAGTATAGGCTCTGGACCCTCAAGACCAAGTTCTCAACAATGGAAATTTATTTTCCCTAGAGAGACAGAGAACAGTAAATAAAAGACAAATATAGGAAATAGAGGATGAGGGAAAAGGGGAAAGGGACAAGGGAGAAGGTGGGGAATATTTGTCTCAGAGTGGAACAAAGGACTTCCTCTGGACAGAAAGTAGACAGATATAGTCCATGGGCAAATGGCGATTTATAAAGGTATATGAAGAAACCTTTGTTAGGATGAGGTGTTTAATTTTAGTTGGGCATGTTAATAGGGCAGCCAACAGAGGCTTCTGATTGCTGGACCTTGATAGTCAGTCTCAGTTCTCAATATGTGACATTGACTTAAAAAACGAAAATTAAAAATATAAACAAATGAGAATAAATGTGTCTGAAGAAAGACCATAAACTACAGAAAAAAATCCCAGGGTATTTTGCTTAATTCCAAAGCAAAGGAATTTCCCTGCTCTGACTAACGAAGAAAGGCTTGGGGACACTAAATGCAGATTTAGTATAAGTCTAGAATTTAGAATAAAGCACAAAGAGTAAAGGAAACATCTTCAAGAGACCTCCAATTCACAAAAGCAGATGGTGTGTCTCCTCAAACCTCCTTTCTCAGCTTCACAAGAACTGTGAAGTTCCATGGAAGAAGCAAATAGAGTGTCTTAGTTAGGGTTCTAATGCTGTGAACAGACACCATAACCACAGTAGCTCTTATAAAGAAAACACTTAATTGGGGTGGCTCACTTACAGTTTCAGAGATTCAGTCCACTATCATCATGATGGGATCATGGTGGTGTGCAATCAGACATGGTGCTGAATAGTAGCTAAGAGTCCTACATCTAGAAGATAATGGGAAATTGGCTTAGATACTGAGCAGTATAGTGAGCATAGGAAACTTTAAAGCCCACCCTCATAGTGACACACTTCCTCTAACAAGGCCCCACCCACTTCAATGACACCACACCTCCTCATAGTACCACTCCCTATGAGCCTATGGGGGCCGGTTACATTCAAACTACCACAGAAGGCAAGTGTTAGGAGAAACCCTAGGAAGACAACTTGAGGAAGCTGTCCAGAAGAGAGCACATGGAAATTTGGACAGCAAATTTTGGACCTGTGTCCAGGAACTCATGTTAATTGAGTAGACTCAAAGAGATGCTACTAAAAGGCTGAGCCACAGGCAAAGGCCAAGCCAATGAAAATTTTAGATTTGATTTATAAATTTGAAGGTGTGAAAGTGTCTCAAGCCATGGGACTGGCAAAATTAGGGGGAAGGGTCCCAGATATTTTACAAATTTAGATGTGCATTTTGATCCTCAGGTATTAATTTTTATCATTATTTTTGCCTATGAAGCTATGAAATCTCATTCCTTTGCTCTGTTCAGTGGACCAACACAAAGTTGTGTTCAGTGAGAGGTACTATGGTTTGAGATCAGATCCCTTTCCAGATTCTACATTTTCCTTCCTTCCTTCCTTCTCTCCTTCCCTCCTTCCTTCCTTCTCTCCTTCTCTTTTCAACTTATTGTGTGTGTGTGCATGTGTGTGTGTGTGTGTGTGTGTGTGTGTGTGTGTGTGTGTGTACTCAATAGTTTGTGTGTGGCAGTCAGAAGACAACTTGTGATGACACCAACTGGCAATCTAATCAATACTGGAGAGGCTACCTTAAATGCCCTTCCCCGATAATGAGATTGATGACTACCTTAAATGCCATCGTAGAGCCTTCATCCAGTGGCTGATGGTAGCAGAGGCAGACACCCACAGCTAAACACTGAACTGAACTCCTGGAACCCAGTTGCAGAGAATGAGGAGTGATAAGCAAAGGGGTCAAGACCAGGCTAGAGAAACCCAGAGAACAGCTGACCTGAACAAGGGGGAGCTCAGGGACCCCAGACTGATGACAGAGAGGCCAGCATGGGACTGATCCAGACACCCTGAATGTGGGTTTTAGTGAGGAGGCTTGGGGTAGTAGATCGGTATCTATCTCTGGCACATGAGTGGACTTTGGGAGCCCATTTCATATGGAGGGATGCTCTCTCAGTCTGGACACATCAGGAAGGGACTAGGCCCTGCCTGGAATGATATGACAGACTTTGGAGACCCCCATGGAGGGTCTCACCCTCCCTGGGGAGCAGAGGGGGCATTGGGTGAGGGTGGGAGAGGAGGAGAGGGAAAGGGAGCTGTGATTGACATGTGACGAAAGCTTGTTGCTAACAGAAAAGAAAAGAAAAGAAAAGAAAAGAAAAGAAAAGAAAAGAAAAGAAGACAGTTTGTGGGAATCAAACTTGGGTCATCAGTTTTGACCCCAAGAGTCTTTACATGTTGAGACATCATACCAGATCTTTAATTTTTGGAAACAATATTAAGAAAACAAATGTTAAATAGAATAGCCATCTAAAGATTCTCATAGAGTCCACATTGTGAACTGATATCTAATAAAATGGAAAAAAAATGTCAGGATCATGAAGTTTTACTTATGGAGGAAAATACGATAAAGGCTTCCACACACAACCAAGTGCTATTAGGCCAACGAGTCCTGGAAAGATGATTCCATGTTCTCAGGCTTGAACTCCACTCATGCTTTGCCAGAAGAGGGAGAAAACTTCCTCCTACCACCTGCTGTTCTTGTATCTTGGGTTCTGTGAAACAGCTGAGAACAATGTCCCATTACACCAGGAAGCCTGCATGGCATGGGCAGAATTTGTGAATGGAAATGAAGCATCTATATACTAACATTAATATAGCCAGCTGACTATCAGGAGCTAACAATTTTCAGATAGGAGAGAAATTATTTTATTATTTTCTTCTAGATTGCATTTGCAAAGTAATGTTAATCTGATTATAAAAATTTACCTATTTTTACAGGAATGAAGAAGGACTTGAAGGAAATCAGAGACAGAGAGGAAGGTGGGTAGAAAATTAGAAGAAAGGAAGAAAAGGAAACATAGAAGAGAAGAAGTAGAAAAAAGAGGTCATTTATTTTCAAAATGAAGGAGTGTCTGTTTCCATTTCTTAAGCTATTGAAAATTTTTGTTTGTTGGTTTCTTGCTGCCATTGATGATAAGGAAAGATAAGAGAAAATAGAAGTAGATCCCACCTTTTGACATTGTATCATCAGCAAAGTTGGCAGTGAATAACCATGTATCTGAGGGGAAAATTGTAAGATTTTTTAAGTTAGTTTTTTTATTTTTCTTGACCTACACTCACAGCTGTCTTGGACACATAAAGATCTGGCAATGTGTTGAATCCTCCTGGACACAGTGCACCATATATTCCTTTGCTGAGTCAGTCATGGCTGAGAAGGGAAAGCCCAGCTTGTGTTGATGCCTAAAATGTCCATAGGTACATTCAAAATTGAGAGGGATAAGAAACAATACATCACTTACTTGCATCCCAGGCCTTCACTTGGCTCTACCTAAGCTTAAGAGACAGCTACTACCACCCCTGATTGAAGGGCACACAAAGACTCCATGCCCCTAAGATCTTTGGCCAATAATTCAAGCCCAGGGAATGTTTACACCAGAACTGCTGCTTGCTTTCTCTTATTTTTGTGTGAATGTGTCTGTGGGTGTAGAGTGCATGTTTGGAGGGATATGGGCAGGGTACATGCACAGGCATGTATACATACATGTTGAGAACAGAAGTCATGCTCAGGTGTTATTCCTTGTGAGCTATTCATCATCATTTTAGGAAATAGAGTGTCTCACTGCACCTGATCTCACTTCCTGATTTGGCTGGGATGGATAGTCAACAAGAACCAGAGATTTTCTGTTCTCTGCATCTCAGTACTGGAAGTCCATGAAACACACAGAAATACTGGCTTTTTATGTAAAAGCTAAGGGTATAAACTCGAATTCTCATGCTCTCTAATCAAATTCTTTACAGAATCAATTATTCCCTCAGCTGTGTAAAGGGCTTCTTTCTTGTAACCAATTGCTGCCACCATGGCCTGGGGGATTTCTAGTCAGCCTTGGTTTCTGAAGGCAGTGAAGCTTGGCCTTCTTCCACTGACAACACATGCAAAATAATCTTATCAACTATTAAGGCAAGATTTTCACCAACAAGATGTATGTTAAGCACCCTTGGTTCTTGACAGTCACCTCTGTTGGTACAGTGCCTGCCTGTGAAAACACAGGTTCACGTTCTGATACATGTAAAGACTTTATTACAAATAAGCCCTGGATCCCAGGACTCGGGAGTCAGAGGAAGCAGGTCTCTTGACTTCAAGACCCACCTGGTCTACAGGGCAAGTTCCAGGACAGTCAGTGCTACAGAGTGAGATCTTGTTTAAGAAATATTAAAAAACAAAAAACAAACAAAACAACAACAACAAAAAAAAACCACAAACGCATTACATCATGAATAAGCTTTCATATCAAAGATTTGGAGGGTGTATGTGTGTGTGTGTCTTTCATGGGAACAATGTCCTCCAAATACCAATTTACTCACATCCTGATTGACCGCCTCGGGGCTCCTCTGTCAAACTGCTTGGTCAAGGGGCAACCAGTGTCCTGCCCACACATTCTCTTGCTTAGCTGTTTTTAAATTTATTTATTTATTTATTTAACTGTATCTACTGCACTTCTTAGAAGAATGGAAACCTGTTCAGTTTGTTCATGGCTGATCATTTGTCACTGGATAACTAATTGGTGTCTTCTTCCCTGGGCAGACCCAACAGTAGTCTCTAAACCAGAACAATTGGTGACATCAAGGTCTCATTAAAAGTGCACAATCTCATTGTGTCCCTATACCTGCTGAATCAGATAACATCTGTCCTCTTTAGAACTTATCTCCATGTTCATCTACTAAAGTGTGGTCCAGTGAAATCCCTACCCTCCATGGTTACTATGCTAGAGATTACAATTACACTATAAATCTAAATGTATAGTAGAATTCCTAGCAGAAAAATGAATAAATATTTTTTTAAAAAATCTCTCTGAAATAAACTACAAAGACTAGTCTTTGAAAAGAAAATGGATGCTGATCAGTTGGCTCCATGGCTAAAGGTGCAGGTCACCAAAGACTGATGATCTGAGTCTGATCTCTGGAACCTATGTAAAGATGAATTAAAGAAATAACTCCTCAAAATTGGTGTCTGACATCTGCGCACATGCTGTGACAAGCCCATAAGCCTGTGGGCATGCGCACATAGGGTACATGGCACGAACATAGAATAATAACAATAAAAAATGGAAGTTATTTAAAACTTACTGTTTTCAAAATTAACTTAATGGTTGGATTTAAATCCCTGATTTCTTAGCTCTTTGTGAACACTAGTAAAACCAAAATTTGAGGAAATGCATTGGACTGTGCTGTCCCATTCTCAAGCTTATAATGGGACTTAATAAGGCTACATGTCACCAGTGTCTGGCACCATGTAGGCAGCCTAGACACTAAGAGTAATCATTATTCCCAATTTTGTGCTAAAATAGATTAATTGGCCATTTTAGCTGATGTATGGGTTAATTTACTTTCTCCTCTACCTTTTTAGTAATATATACATTTATAACCACAACAAAATTTAACACTGTATCCCTTCCCTTCAGGTTTTATGTTTTAATTTATTGTTGTTTGTTCTTGGGTTGTTTTTGTTAGTTTGTTTGTTTGTTTTGGAAATACAAGTGATATAAATTAAAAAAAATTGCAAGCATTCCAGAGATGAAGATGCTGGCTCCACATTTCCTCAGAACTCAGTTGTGAACAGTTGTACAAGTGTTCTACTAGCCTAATTATAATTACAGTGTGTAACACTTCTATTAAATCTGTCTTGAGACAGACAAAATGATCATTATCATCAGGCTACTATTTCCTTAGCATTGTCTTCCAACAAGTCCACCATGATCTCTTTGTACTCTGCTTATGCTCCTAACCCTGCCTCGGAACTGTGAGCTGTGTCATTACCACTGTGACTCGGAAGCACTCTGGTACTAATGGAATGCAAGAAGTGACATGTATATGGATTCTGTCTAGTCATCACAGTGCACAAAAGTGTGATCCAACCCCAGGGACTAACAGTATCCACATAATGATACATCAGTGTTAACCTGAAGGACACAGGCAGCCCAGCTAACCGGCCCACCTCACCCCCACCCCCACCCCAGTTCTGGCCTCCTCACAGTAGGAGGGGCTGGGGAATCTGTGTGCATGAGTGATCACAGGAAACACACAATGATTAAAGCTGAGTGGGTCCTTTTTAGAGATTAGTGGCTGTTAAATTATTTCATTCTCTTGCTCCTAAACATGAATAATAAATCACTATTGGAGTCTGCTCTTCTATTCATTTATTACATGAGGATATTTAGATGCTAATTACAAAGAAATAGCCTGCCCAGCAAGAGGAAGGAAGAGGACAAGGGATTCCAATGTTAATTGCATTTTTTTCAGCCAGATCTTTCCAGAGTTGCCCATAATTATATTTATTTCTTTGTTTTGTTTTGTATCTTTAAGTTTTTCCTAGAATGTCCCAGTGTTTTAAAAGATACTGAGTCTTTGGAGATTTTTTTTAAAAATCCACTTATCCAGACTCTGCTGTGCTATAAATTATTTCAGCTTCTGTTTGGTATCTGGAGGATTCATCTCTTTATTGAGCATCTGTTAGACTCTTCACACAGACTACAGCACACTCAGTCCCTCCTTGCTAAAATCAGCTCTTTAAGCCAGTGTTTCTTGAGTGCCTACTTTCTACAGAGCTAAGATACTGATAAAGACAGTAAAAAAGAATGGGACAAATTTCATTCCTTCTCTGAAAAAGTTTAAATGCCAATCAAGAAGACAACAATAATATATGGAGAATGGTAAATGAACTGATAAGTGTGTATTGTGCACTGACTTGGGTCACACTCTGCTGGGCACATGAGGCATCCTAGCCTCATGCATTAGAGTAAATATCATCACCACTTGAAGACATGGCATCTGAGAAACACACAGTAAGAGCTCGATGCATGCTGAGATCCAGGTCCTTCAGAACTCCCATGATGTGGTCCCACGTGTTCACACGCAGCATGTAAGACAACTAAGGACTCAACTGTACAGAGTCTTTAAGTTGACAAATAAAGTCTCCAAAGATAGCAAAAAATCCTTCGCAGATATAGAGAGACTTCATTGAGTGGGACTTTTAAGATCAAAATTTGTGCAAATGGTAGGGGAGACAAAACAAAAAAACATAAGCATGCCACAGATAGGACTGGATTACAAAATTTCAGAAAAGTTAAGCAAGGAGCCCTGCACATCACATAATAGGAAGGATAATGTCCTCTCAAAGCTTTTCTTCTTCATCTAACTTTAGTCAGGTACCTCTGAATTCTCCCCTCAGCTGGACTGTAACATTAGCCTGTGAGAAGGCAGATTGTGAAAACCAGTGATTTAATATCCCCCCACACACACCCCAGTGTCATCAGGATGGCACAGCTCCCATGCAGTGCCTGTGATGGCCTGATGTCAGTTCTGAGATTCCTGTCTTGAAGCAGTTACTTTATAACATTGCTATTGGAAACTCATCCTGTGTCTCCTTGCAACATATTTTCCACAAAACAGAAATGCCTTTCTGGAGGATCCACTCTTTGAGATCCAGTCCCCAAGGGGACTGGTGCCCTTGTTGAGTACCCTCAGTGAAAGGAGGAGCCTGGCTTATATAAAGACCTGTTAGCAAACATGAAGGCTTCATCTAAGGACAGCACACTGCCTGTCAGAGCTTTTCCTTTTCATATCATCTTAAATACTCCCCTACCTTTACACAGGAGTCTGTACTGCTATAGTTACTTGAGCAAATGGCAATTTTCTTGACACTATAGAGGGGAAAGAGTGAAAAGTAGGATAATATGCAGTTTAGGAATAATTAGCAGATTGCCCCACACCCTTAAAACCTTCTCATAGACCCTTATTTCCTACAGGTTCAAGCACAAAGGATTGAGCACCATGCACAGGAAATCTAGGCTCATGATTCCACCTGCCATTCCAGCCCACACCCTTAAAACTCAATGTTTCTGCTGCCCTTCCTAAAGCAGACTGGCTCATAGCTAGCTCACCTTCAAAATTTTCCAAATTCTAACATTTACTGAGCACTTGTGATGGGCTCTAGCTCCTTCAAAATCCACACCCATAGGCACCATCCATTTGCCTCACAACCTTGTAAGCTATAGGATTCCCCCTATGAGCATGGGCGAGTTTAGTTTATTCTCCTGCAGTCATCCAAGAATGGCAAAACCTGAGGTCGTCTCTGGATTTCTGCCTTTGCTTTAAACAAAATACGGTGTGCTGTTTTCCCCTCACTAAGGCAATGTGTTGCCAGTATCAGCTACCATATTCTAGGTATCACTATAAAGCTCAGCACAGACTCTATTGCTTGAAATAATCCAGACGCCTCTGTCCATGACGGTGTTTGCTGTGGTTACAGCACTGGCGATATTATGGAAACAATATTACAAATCTCTTTGTGTCTTTCCTGCTTTGGTGACATAGTATCTGTTTCATAATTGGTGCTAAGAACAGTGCTTACTCACCTTCCCACCCCTCCATAGGGTCCCTGAAGTGTGCCTGTTGAAGAGTATACGAAAACAAGTATGAAATGCTCAGCTAGGAAAAGTGGTGGTAATGGTATGTTTATATTGGCAGAGAAAGAGAAGTGGATGTTTTGACAGGCAAATCTGTGGACTTGTTAATTTGTTGCATGGGATAATCAGGATATTTAAGTAATTGTTTGATTCAACATATAGTTACTAAACTTCTTTGTGATGGTTCACCTTCTTTGTTAAAGGGCAGAATTTAGAATCATATAGGAGAAACACTTCTGAAAGTGTCTATGAAAACATTTCCAGAGAGGTTTAAGTGAGGTGAGAACACCCCCACCCCTGTGAATGTGAATGGCACCAGCTCACCAGTTAGGGCCCTGGATTGAATAAAAAGCAAAAGCTAGTGGTAAACCAGCATTTACCTTACTCTGCTTTCTGACTGATGTCATGTGGCTAGTCCCTGACCCTCCTGAAGCCAAGCCTTCACTGCTGTGATGATAGAGTGAACCCCGAAACTGTGAGACAAAAGAAATGCTTCCTCTCTTACATTGCTTTTGTTGGGTATTTTGTCTCAGCAACAAGAAAAGTCACTAACACATTCTTCTATCAGCATACCATTATAGCAAACGCTACAAATACTAAAACTTCCAGTGCAGAAAACTGGGAAAACAGCAGAATGACCATTGATAGGATCTGGCTCATCCCTCAACATATGTATTGAGCATATGTTGCCAAAACAAAATTGGGTATTGAAAGCAGAGTCTTAAAAAGTCTTCCAAATAAAGAATCTGCATTTTTCTGTATCTGCTGTTTTCTTTTCTTTTGCTCTAAAGAGAAGATACACTTTTGTCAATCACAGACGTTCCCCTTTCATCAGGATGTTCCTGGAGGTAGCTGGTAATGCAGAAGGGAGGCTTTGAATGAGCTTTACTTGGTTTCTGGGTAATCAAGACTTCGGTGTTAACACTCCAGAGTTTTCTGCAGAAGCCTGAATTCTTTGCTATTTTACATATATTTGCATACCAAATTAACGAAGTTTTAACCCTTGTGTGTGGGAGAATGAAGAAGCAATTAATACGTTCTGTATAATTATATTCCAACTCAAATTAAGGGGCTGTTATGCATATCATATGCAGAATAGTTTAGTAAATCTGTTGGCTTAATCAAGTTCCAGGTGAAAGAAGACAAACTACAGTAGGAATATGCTGATAAACGCTGAACAACCTGCTCTCTGTGGGGAGAAAAGCTCTGATCTGCAAGGGAAAATACTCTTATTAACTGATGGCACCAAGCTGGCAAGCGGTAAGCATATTGGACTCTCAAGAGCCAGTGTGCATTAGTATCAGGGTTTTCAACTCGATTCCATTGGTCTATCTGTCTATTTTTGTGCCAATACCAAGCTGTTTTCAGGACTTTAGCTCTGCATTAGAGCTTGAAGTCAGGGATGCCTCTGGAAGTTCCTTTATTGTAGAGGGTTGTTTTGGCTATCCTGGGTCTTTTATTTTTCCATATAAAGTTGATAATTATTCTTTCAAGGTCTGTGAAGAATTGTGCTAGGATTTTGGTGGGGATTGCATTGAATCTGTAGATTGCTTTTGGCAAGATTGCCATTTTTACTATGTTGATGCTACCTCTCCAAGAAAATGCGAGATCCTTCCATTTTCTGCTATCTTCTTTAATTTCTTTCTTTAAAGACTCAAAATTCTTATGATACAGGTCTTTCACTGTTTTGGTTAGTGGGAGACATTATAGGTTTAAAGAGAAATCAGGCACTAGGAAAATGTCTGGAGATCTACAAAGATGACACCAACTAACAATCTAAGTAACAGAGGAGAGGCTACCTTAAATGCCCTCCCCTGATAATGAGATTGATGACTGACTTATATTCCATCCTATAGCTTCATCCAGCAGCTGGTGGAAGTAGAAGCAGGCACTCATAGCTAAGCATTGAAATGAACTGGAATCCAGTTGCAGAGAAGGAGGAGTGATGAGCAAAGGGGTCCAGACCAGGCTGATGAAACCCACAGAAACAGCTGACCTGAACAAGGGGAGCTCTTTGTTCCCAGACTGATAGCTGGGAAACCAGCATGGAACTGATCCAGACCCCGTGAACATGGGAGTCAGTGAGGAGACCTTGGAAATCCATGGGGCCTACTGTAGTAGATGAGTACTTATCCCTAGCATAAGTATGGATTTTGGGAGCCCATCCCACATGGAGGGATACTCCCTGAGCGAGAAATGAATTCTTCAAATGCTGAGTGTTCCTATTATTGGTCACATTACTACTGCATCTCAGGGTCTCTACTAAACAGTTAAGAACAATGCAAGTATTCCCTACTTGAGAAGAGTGGCAGTTATCCCTTGTAGATATAGAAGGCCCTGATGATGCAGTACACATCTTGAAGTGATACCTTCTCAATTATTGCTGAACAGAAGAGATCACGAGTTTTAAAAATCCATGTTTATGAAGGGTCCCTGTCACTCCCAAGGAAAACAACAAACTTTGTGAAGATGTTCCTAAGATACAAGTTCTCACAGCAATATTATGTATGTTAGTTCTTCTCTATCTTTTTAACAAAATTTATTACTTTATTTAGTTACAGAGACTCACAACTGGAAAATTCATAGAGAATGAGAGAACTTGGAACACTTAGTCCTAAATGGGATGACTTCATTAAAGTGCTCCTCTCAGGAATGAGGGAGCTAGGCAAAAGAGGAGCAGAAAGATTGCAAGACCAGCGGGAATGAATATCACCAAGGAATCAGTGTCTTCCAGACAAAACAGGCCTAGTGCACATAAGAACTCACAGAGACTGTGGCAGTATGCACAGAGCCTGCACAGGTCCAAACCAGACAGGGTCCCAGCACTGAGATGGGGAAGTGAACAATCCCTCATCCTTAGCTGAGAACCTATGTCTATTTGAACACTACTTGCAAAGGAAAAATTAGTTGTCTTCAGTGGAGTCTAAGTGTACATAAAAACCATACTTACAAACAGGCACATGTCCAGCAGTAAATGGCCAGCTCAAAACGAACTCAGTGGTATTTTTGGAGATTTGTTTTTCTCATATTACTTTGGTCATTTTTTACCTTAATGATCTTTTTGTTGTATTATGGTTTCCAAATTTGTGGGATGTGTGTGTGTGTGTGTGTGTGTGTGTGTGTGTGTGTGTGTGTGTGTGTAATGCTTTTTCTTTTCTTTCTCTTTTTTTAAAAATTCTGGCTTGCTTGTGTGTTTTATCGGTTTTTTTCCCTAAAAAGTGAGATAAAGAAGGCATAGAGTTAAATGATTGAGGACATAGGGGGATCTGGGATGAGAAAGAGGAAAAATCATGATCAGAATATATTATATGATAACATAATTTTTGGTTAAACAAGAAGTATTGATTACTTCATGTATTGCATCAGAGTGTGATTGTGGTAAGGGGTATGTGGCCTCCACCATGTGAGAGTAAAAGCACCCTGTGAGAGTCAGTTCTTTCCACCCATCATTAGTTCCAGCAAGTAGACTCACATTGTCAGGAGACTACCTTACCCAATGAGCCATCTACAGTGAACAGAGGGCCACAGGGGCACCTTTATGTTTAGAGAATGTCATGCTGGCATGAATATCTGGCCTGAGCAAGACAACTGGCCAAACAGGGGCTGAGTCAAAAAAAAAAAAAATGGCTGACATCACCATTCGGGGGAACCCCAAAGTAAACAGTGATGTACTTAGATACATAAATCCTTGAATTTTGTGTCATCCTATAACCTTGGAGTTAGAGGTAGGGGTCAGAGGTAAAGGTCTGAGCCTTTCCTTTCTCCTGCCTACCAGTAGGCCTGTGTGCCTGCCTCCATGAAGCCTATGTGCAGGTCTAAGCGTGTGCCCATACCCACTTTTGTGTGACTCATATATGTCAACAAATGCCTGAGTGTTCACTGGCATTTGTATGTCCAATGATCTGTGTGTGAGTTTATAAAGTATGTCTAATCTGTCCTCAGATTTTGGCAATCTCGTCAACCTCCAAGTCTCCTATGATCCTCCTCCTCTGTTGACATCAGAGTTTGGACCTACTATCATCTCATTAGCACCCCTCCTACCTTCATAGCTACTTTATAAGCTCATACTTTATGAGTTCTACTGCAATTTTACTGTAGCCACTTTATCAAATTGCAGGATGTCAGGCTGCTGACCATTGTTTGCCAGTCTGTCATTTAGTCTTATGTCAGAGAGTCTTCAGAAGAGGATAGCTATACATAGTATGTCAGAGGTACCTGGGACATCTTTGCACAGTTCATGTATTATTCAGAAGTTTCTACAAACCTGCTGCATTCCATTCTCCCTACAGATTGGGAATCTCTGTTGCACAGGAACACATGTCCTTAATATAGGATAATAGTGTCTTGGTTTTTTTTTGTGTTGCTGTGATAAAAAATAGTCTGGAAAAAACAGTTTAAGGAGCAGTTTATTTTCACCCACAGTATCAGGTACAGTCTGTCATTGTGGAGAAGTCATAGTGTTAGGAATGCCAGACAGCTGGCCATCCTTCATCTACATATAAAAAACACACATGCATGTTTGTTTTTTCTCAGCACACTTATCCACTCTTAATATACTTCAGGGTAATCCTGCCTCGAGAATAGTGCCACCCAGAGTGGGCAGATTTTCCCATTTTAGTTAATATAACCCCCCCATGGGCCCAGGTCTAGATCTAGATAGTCTCTCACTAATATTCCCTTCCCAGGTGAATCTAGATTATATCAAACTGACAATTAGAACTAACCATCCCAGTCATTCTGTCAATTCTGATCCTCTAGACAATGCTGACAAACACAAATCATATGTAAAACCTCCTTTCAGAAAGAATCTCAAGTGATGATAGAGCATATACCTGCAAAGAGAATAGATTAGAAAGACTTAAGAAGATGCAGTACCTCCTTTTGCTTTAATATTGAGAATCAGAATGTCCATAAGACTCAGGCAGTCCTCCCAGGTCTAGGGCTACAGAGACCAAGATTGATGATTCTTTGCCTTCCTGGCCAGCCTTTGCTATACCATGCTGGGTGCATACCCCCTTTCCTTGTGGATGACTTTAATTCTACCTCTGTGCCATTTCACAGAGTGTGACATTCAAAACGTTTTGTCTATTAATACCACTCTTTTCACATATCAGTTAGACTGAGAGTCACTTATAACTTGTCATTAAATTCACTGTATTTCACTGTGGGTCTTATCTTCTTTGGCCAACTCCCTATTTTCACAACATGATTTGTACTACATACTGGAGAGTTCCAAGTATTCATCTTTATTTAGTGAGAATTGAGTATTTTTATGCATAATAGCAGGTTGGTTTGTTAAAGACACAGTAGTACACAAGAAAAAAACAATACCTTGTACTCACAGGATTTATCTAGTAAGGCTGACAAGCAAATCCCTGGATAATTATAGCATAGAGTGAGGGTGCTGGAATGGGGAAACTAGACATTTCTGGGAGAACTGAATATTTTGCCTGTGCTATGTAAGACTACCCCTAAAACTTAGAAGACAACAATACCAACCACTACTTCTGTCAGGATCTTTGGATCAAGGACTCAGTTGTGACTTAGCTTTTGGCATCTCCAAAGAGGTGGCAACCATGGCTCCCCAAGGACTTGATTTCTTGCCATCTTGATTTCTATGTCACTTAAACAACTCTTTGAAGATCTGGAAAATATTTGCTTCCTAGTCTACTGACATGGTTACTGTGAGCTTTAGATTCCTCATGATCATTTCTGTAAATATTTGACACTGTTCTAGAATACTAGCAAGAAGAGTTATAGTCCTCATATGTAGACAAGGCACATCATTTTCATTGTGATCAGTCCATGTGAGTCTTGGTCCTGTTCATATCAAAGAGAAAAGAAAGCACAAGGGTGTAACACTGAGATATGACAAATCACGGGGATCAACACACAAAGGTCTTCTAGCGAATTCCTAAGTAGAAGAAGCTGGACAGACATGTCAAAGGAACCACACACACAAACACACACACCTCTGAAGAGATAGTATATAAACAAGATAAAGCAAATTTGATATTATTGGAACACAAAAATTGTAGAAGATGGAAGACAGATAGGGTGATTATGAAGGCAAGTCCCAGGGACCGCGTCCCAACCCACTCACTTGCCTTTGTTCCCTATAATGGATTCCATTGTTTTATCATCTAGATAAAAATAGATCATTGTAAGTTACATCAGTCAAGATACTTTTGACTGCAGGTAACATAATTTCCCCATCACACTGACTTAAATGATTAGGAAATACATTGACTGGCACAAGACAAGAATGCCTCTGAGCCCAATAAGAAGTTTGCCCATTCCCTCTGCTCTTCCAGTGTTAGCTTCATCCTAGAGTATCATACCCATTACAACAAGGGCCCATCTAAGGAAAAACATGCTCCCTTATTTAAAATGGAGTCAACTTTTTCCAGAATCCTCAGTTTTTAACAGTTTTCAGAGAGCAAGATGCTTGCATGCTTATTCCTGAGTGACTTGTGGGCATGAAGAATGGACTTACCTCACCTGGTTCCAAGTGATTAGCTGGATGGCATGACATCCAGCCACTAGACAACACATCAACCACTAGAATGCCACAGACCACATTCATTCAGCCTCATGTGAAATGTTTTTCTCATGTTTGTGTTCCTGGACTTCAGTAAAGGAAATTAAATGTCATACACACACACACACACACACACACACACACACACACACACACAAACACACACACGTTACTGGCAGTTTTTCTTGTCCCAGCAAGTACCACTGACGCTTCCAGCCCCAAATGAGCACACAAAGACTTACATTAATTATAAATATGTTGGCTGATGACTAGGGCTTCCAATTGGCTAGCTCTGTTTTAATTATTAATCAATAACTACTAATCTATGTATTTCTACATTGATTTATCTTACCAGAGAACTGTTGGTGCATCCTATCCTCCTGGTCTCCCCATGGTGACTCCATCCAGTGCTTCTCTCTCTACCTTTCCCAGAATTCTTCTTGTCTTAGTCCCGCCTATACTTCCTGTATGGCCAATCAGTGTTTTATTCATCAACCAATAAAAGAAATATATATACAGAAGAACATCCCCATCTCTCTCTCTCTCTCTCTCTCTCTCTCTCTCTCTCTCTCTCTCTCTCTCACACACACACACACACACACACAGAGGCATATAGACAAACACACACATACATACACATATCACACATATACACACAGACACACAGACATACACACAAACACACCTACATATACACACAAACACACACAGTCATACACACATACAGGCATATAAACAAACACACACATACACATATGCACACAAACACACTCATACACACACACAAACACACATACTTAGACACATATACACAAACTGTACCACACCAAGCAAACATCTGACTTTTCATTGACCAGCATATATTAATTTTACAAAATAGTGGGGTGATGTGACATTCTCATACATGTATATAAGGAACACTGATCCTCACCCTCATCGCCAACATTTACTGTTGTTGAGGTTCTCCTCTCTTACTTCATTTGGAACCTTTCATGATAATCTTGCATACTAACACACCATTTTCCATAATTAAAGTTAAATTTTTTAAAAATCACATAAGATGCTGTCCACTTTTATTCCCAAACTGTGCAATGATGCTATTTCCCCTCTGTGGCTGCATGGGAACTCCATGGCAGAATGTGTGCAGTCCCTGCTACTTTCAGCATTAGTAAGCCAGGGAAGGTGTCATTTCCTATCTGCTTCCTTCAGCTTCTTTTCCATTTCTCCATCTCTGAAACCCAGACATCAGGTGGAACCTCAAACTTCTTTGTCTTGCATTCTTCATTCATTCATCCTTCATGCTCCCTTTCTCCACTAGCTGCCACCAAAAGCACACACAAGTGTAAATCATATAAATATGAAATAGGGGAGATGGTTGGAGGATAATAAAATCAGATACAGTTGAATCAGGTACCCATGTTTTTCAGGGGTCTAATTCTCCTGCATCAGTGCCTGTGTCTCCAGCTTCACACACTTCTCAGCCTGTACCTGGCAGTTGAAGGATAACCTTCAGTTATTCAAGCATGCCTTGGCAGTTCTCTTGTCACATTGGGCAGGCTGTCAAAATGCTACAAAGACAGTTGTTACCAAGGGAATGCCTGGAAAGCCCCTTTCAATCTTCTCGCATACATACATGTTATTAACCTGTTATTTAATTTTTTGTTTTCCAGTTACCTAAATGTTTTTTAAAGCAAGTTCTAAATAAGTTCAGTAACACTTCCTAAACAATTCCATCAAGGATGTCATTGGCTATAGAATTAAAATGCTTAGCCCTCTGAATACATATTTCACTAAAGTATAGGCAAGATTATCAGCTAAGTAGTTGTATCCCCAACAAATCCCATTCTCCTAACTTGAATGTTTACAAACAAGATGGGGTATCAGTTGAGCAAAATACTGTATCTTCTGTAACTAAAACATGCCTCTCCAACATCTAGTTATCAAAATGGTAGTAAACATTTTGATCTAATGAGAATACTGTAATCTGCAAGAAACACATAGTTCGCTGTATTGCAAGAGAGAATCAAGTCAAGTATACAGGCACAGCAGAATCCTTGATGTGATATTGAATGGCTATGCTATCCCACCATGGTAGAGAAGGGTTTTTTAAGATGCTGAAAAGGATACCCAAAACAATATTCTTGAATTATTCATTTGGCCACAGTGTGTCTGGAAGCTGATTCCCACAGGTCTCTTTGCTCCCTGGGCTCTAGTCACCTTTCACTGTCCCTTTGGAGAGTTCGATTGTAGTCCTCGCTATTCACAAAGCTTTCCTGGAATCCAGCAAGCATATGCAAGGCCATCAATAATTCATGTTGTTTCCACTCTGGACGGTGCTGATGTCACTGAATCAGCACAAAACTGACCCAGGTAGGTAACAGGAACAATGAGAGCTCTGCCTTAAAGGTCTCTGCTGCATTTCCTCCCTGAGCACAAAGTGTTCTAGTCATTGGCTCAGAGGTCCTCTCAAAGAGATGGATACTGCCACATTGTTGAGTTAGTGAAGCAGCATTAAAATTTCATCAGCATATAAGACTGAGCCACATTAAAAAAAAAGAAAGAAAGAAAGAAAAAGAAATGCCTAGTACCTACCTTGAAAACTGCCATCCACATAACACAGAAATCATGTCCTGTTCAATTGTTGGAAATCCCCAATACAATAAATTAAACTAATGCTGGCATGCCACAGCTACTATGACTCCTCTATACTGTTATCTCCACTTTCTACATGAAATGGAGGCTAAGAGAAGTGAGTTGACCAAACTGGAATTGTAGATCTAGAAAAAGGCAAGGCTGAGATCGAGCCCTTCGGATTCTAACTCCAGTTCTGTTGCTGATAAATTTCTTACCAGAAGTTGCTAAGAGCGAATTGTATCCACATTTCCAACCAGACATGAGCACACCCTGCCTTCTGTTACATGGAAGAAAATGGAAAATACTCTATCCAAGCCATTAAGAGTTAAGGCTCAGCTGCCTACAGAAGATCTTGTTCTATTTGAAGATAAATACTGATCTATATAACATCATTAGATTTAATATATCCTGAAGTATTTTTTGTTTTACTTGTGAAACAGTGTCTTATGCAATCCAGGCTATCCTGGAACTTGCTATATAGCCATGAAAAATGACCTTAACTTTTGACCCTCCTGCTACTTCCTAGTGTTAGAATTGCAAATGTACTGCTACACTCCATTTATGTTACCCTGGGGATCAAACCCAAAGCTTTGTGCATGCTAGGTGAGCAATCTACCAACTGAGCCACATATCCTGACCCATCTCTTCATATATTTTATTGGCACAAAAGTGCTCAGTTTGACTCCAAGAAAAAGTAGTAAAGCTCCTTTCTAAGGCTAGATATGCAAGCTTGGTGTGATTATGGTTTACATGGAACACATGATGTGGAGACATAGCATCAATAAGTAAAATATTAATTACATTAGGAATGAATAGGTTTTGTTTGCTTTGCTAGTCCAAGAAGCTAAGGGAACTGCCAAATTTATGTATAGTGTTGTGATGAACTTTTCTCATCTACACTGACTGTGCTCCCCGCAAAGGACAAATAACCCCTAACAAAAATCCCAATATCAGGCATGAGAAGCCTGTCTTGGATTTTTGTCCACAGCTGTCCAAGAGACCTCCAGAACATACAGCCTATTGTGCTGTTGCCCTAGGTTACTTCCCAGAGATGGAAGGTAAGAACCTATCACTGAAGACACTTCAGGAACAGTGTCCAGAGACTCAGGAGATGGAAATGACCTGAATGCTCTCTCCCTAGGGACTAGATTTCATGTTACAAGAAGGTAGCTTCCAAATGAAAGGGATAACCTTTCCACCAAGCTATGATACCTATGAACCACACCATCACCCAGCATGGCACAATGACCCTATGGGTACAGTAGTGGCATTCATACCTTGGCAGTAACCAATGGCTATCTAATTGGACTTAAGACCTGCTCAACAAGGAGACCATACCTGGTACTAGAATCCTAGCTAACTAGTCAGTGCTAGTGAAATCAAGGTTATTGGAAGGGAATCTATAACAACTAATTTGCTAAACCAGCGTAATCCCTAACAACAATCTATAAACATATATTCTTATACCCACAGATAAGAGTAGTTTTTACCCTTTATAAAGGAAACATCTCTTCTCAACAGACAGAAATTATTAGAGAATAATCACAAGCAATAAAATTTCCGAGTTGTGGAGCCCAGTCCCAATGGATACATCTACCAAACACTCCTACACCCAAGACTCATTCTGACTCACTTCAGAAGTAAGGGCAGAATGATGTAAGAGTCAGAGGATTAGGGGACTTGCTGTGAGATTGTGTCTTCTAGTAATAGTAAATGCTACACACATAAAGTCATACCCAACAGATTGTCCAAAGGTGAGATGACCAAAGATGTTACCAGTGAACATGCCAAACTGGATAGAGAAAAGTCCATGTGACCTCAACACTGAACAAAGAACCATAGGCAACTGGGCAAAACTGGGAATGGCAGAGGAGGTCTTCCCAGGGAAAGAATAGCATGCCAGTTGGTTATTGAGTGCCAAATACTCAGCTCTGAAAATATGTATACAAGCCACATTATACAGACTAACTAGTTAATATTTAGGAGTATATAGAAATGTATATACATACATATAATATATATATAATAACAATCAGTAATGTGCACATGTGTACACATGCAGAAACAATTAGTAAAAAAAGATGTTATGAATTTGAAGGAGAGTGATGTTGTAATTAAATTATAAACTCAATTAAAAATTATTGTAAAAGGTAGGACATAACTCTCCTGAGGCAATGGGTGCAATGATACTGATAAATATACACTGACCACCTTCTGAGCCTACGTATCATAGGCACATTACTGCACTCATCCTCACGACAGGATTGACAGAAATTGTGGTATTCTACATCTGTGAAATTAAAGTCTTATTAAGAGGTGAAATTTTCCCACATCTCAAGCTGTCAAGTAGCCAGATTAAGGCCAGGATACTTAGCCCGGGTGCACAATGGTTCTTCTATGAAGTGAAGCATATGGACTGAAATGCCATAGGTAAAAGAGATAGGACACACGAAATCCTCCTCTACCTCCCCATATGACATCCACATAGGAGATCCTCTTCCATCTCTCATAGTCCCAAAAAAGGCAAGAGAAACTCAGTCTGGTAAGGTCCTGTTCTGATCACCCACTACAATCATTATTCAAGTCTGTCAAGGGAAATATGACTTGATCCTGGTGCATAGCAAGGAGGCTTTCCAGAGACCACCTTGGCAGCTATCAATAAAATCTTTATGATTTTGGCTACTCAGGCTTATAGGCACATGCAGATTTGGATTATGTTTCTAATAATAATACTGCCAAGCTATCTTCAAATGAGGAACTTGCTGGAGAAAACAGCCAAATTTAGAAAGTGATGTGGGCACAACAGAGCTGGCCTTCAGGCTCTCCCACACACAGACAATGTTCATCATCTCTTGAGAAGTATCTCATTATCTGGTGGATTTTTCACGGGGCAACCTCTGCTTTTGAAGAATTTATACCAAGTTTATTTATAATTGCATTATTTTCAAGCATCAAATTTTTCACTTCTGTTTTTGCGATTGGGGGATATTTCTATTCCTCATCCCACTTTCTAGAAAGATCCAGAAGCCCTTGGATCTCTGCTGGATGATGGTCTGGCCTCAAATCTTCTTTTGGTTTCAAGATGTATATTTAAGCATGTTCCTTTAACTGTCATCTCTGCTGTCGTCTAAGTCTTTGGTTTTGACTGGGGTGACAAAGATCAGGATTAGTCTGTCCAGTTGTGTCTCAAAGACCTTCCCTACAGGAGCTATCAACCCAGCTCAGCATCCACTTCAAATCCCGAGACTTGCCCTAGCTCCTCATTCACCTACCAAAGTCTAAGCATCTCCTTCATGAACAAATTAAAGATAATAAGAAGAAACACATTTCTATCCTTTCTAACAAAATCCCTAGGTATCAAGTAATAATATCTTAATTTTCCAATGAAGGAAATTAAGGCACATTAGCAAGTACATATTCTGTGGAAGAGTGCACAGCAGGTAAACATTCAAATTTTGAACTCTATAATTGCCAACACTCTCCGCTTGACAGTCTTACCCTTCTAGTTTTTAATTTGAAAATAATTTCAATTTCACAAAGAATTAGCAATGACAGAATAGTTCAAAGATGACTGGCATTTTCTTGCTTGTAATACCTGCTGCTAAAATCATTTTATTTGCTTCATCATTTGTACACTCTGACTCTAGCTACACAATGCATTATATACAATAAATGTATGAGTTTCTCCTGAGCTATATGGATATTGAATACATACTACCCCTTTGCCTTTAAATAATTAAATGTGCACTACCTAAGAAGACAGATATTATCTTATATAACCACAGCACAATTACTTAATCTAGTAGATAAGTAGCATCATGTTAACATTAATATAAAATCCTAATCTACATCCATAATCCTTTTTTCATTTGTCCCCTGAAATGTATTTTATGGCATTTTTCCTCCAGTATAGGACTGAGTGTGGGTCAAGTATTAGATTTGTCATGTTTTGTCTGTCTCCTTCAAGCCATAGACATTGTTTTTCTTTTATGAGATTGACAATGTATGACATAGTTTCATCTAACAGGAAATATCTTATCTAAAGGTAGTCTGGGTTATCTCTGTGAGTATATTTAGACTGGGGGCATTGAGCCAGAACACTCCACAAGTGATAGTATTCCACAATATCCTCTTTTGGATGTTAACAATGTATATTTGGTTTTCTCTGGTAGTTTTCCTTGTTTACCTAAACAAGGTGTCTAATTTCCATGTAATAAAGATACAATTCCTTTCCCTGACATCAATAAAGATAATAGTAAAGTTTTTGTTGCTTCGATAAAATACCTTGACAAAAGGATCTTAAGTAGGAAAGAGTTTATTTGGCTTGTAACTCCAGGTCATCATCTATCATTGAGGGAAGCCATTGCAAGAACTTACCACAGTAATCTAGAAGCAAGAACCATGAAATTTTTCCTGGCTTGCTCACTGGCTTACCCTCAGGTTCATGCTTAACTAGCTTTTCTTATTCAGCCCAAGACCATATACCTATCCATGGTGCTGTCCACAGTGGATGAGCTCTTCTATACAAATTAGTAATCATCTTCCCACAACGAAGTATGATCTAGCTGGTTTCTTGATTGTGGTTCCTTCTTCCCAGGTGACTCTAGGTTATGGTAAATTGACAAAATAAAAAAAAAGAAAAGATAGAAAACAGGACAGTAAACAATATGTAATCCTCATTTCAAGAGCATGGAAATATGATTTGTGATGTCTAGCTTATATTCAAGCTAACACAACCTAGGACCACTAAATGAGAGAGACTAAGTGAGGGATTGTCTCCATTGGATTTGGCTGTGTGCATGTCTGTAGAAGATCATCTTTATTAGGTTTATTGATTGATTTGGAAAGACCCAGCCCTTGTAGAGACAGATTCTGGACTGTGTAGGAGAGGAAAAAGTTAGCAGTTCACCAGCAAGTAAACAAGCAGATGTGCATCCATTTATTTTTCTGCTAATGTCTACAGATATGCTGTGATTAACTGTGTCAAGCTCCTATCATTCTGATGTCCTTGGTATTATGCATATAACCTAGAAATGTAATAACCCCAATAAACCCTTTCTCCCCTCAGTGTTTTTTCGTAAGTCAGCATATTTTATCATTATAACTGGAGATGAAACTAGAATGTTACCCTCATCAAAATCTCCCACCTATGTGCAACCCAAATTCATGCTTTGGCTTGAACCTGTTTGACTATGGAGTGGAGTTACAGTGAGTTAGAAAGGATGATTGTTTGGACTCTTCCAGTTTTTGCATGTTCACTTATATGACAAGAGCCCCACCCATGTGTTCATAAATTCATTTGTCTACTATTAAATTAATGTAGAGTTATAGCTGCCTATTTTCTCCCATAGATAGTGGCCATAATGTATTTGTTTAGGTTTTCAAGCAACTTTAGCTTTGGTCCTTTGGTCGATGAAGCACTTCAAGTTAGTTCATATTCTTTTATTTTTTAAGGTTTGCTTATATTTTTAATTATGTGTGCATGTGTGTCTGAATCTGGTTATGTATACCTCCTCATTCCAATACTCACAGAGGTCACAAGAGAGCATTGGATCCTTTGGACCTGGAGTTACAGGTGGCTGTGAGCTATCTCCTGCATACTGGGAACTGTACTTGGGCCCTCTGGAAGCACAGCAGGCATTTTATTCACTGAGTCATCTCCCCAACCCCAGTTCTCATTCTGACAATGAATCCTCATCATCTCTTTTCACATTTCCTGATTTTTCGGGAATAATAAGATGTCTAGAATGCTCTAGAACTTTTATCTACCTAGCCATGTGTTTGTGAAGCCCTCATTCATTTAATAAAGAATGGTATAAAAAAGCAATATCTGAGCTCTAAGTGTGCTATTTATTACTGGGTGTTTTTCTTTTGGATTGTTTCAACAAAGAGAACTATGAAATGTTAGCATGTCTATACACAAATGCACTCATAATGCTTACATGAGTGAACGCATATATTTGGATGCACATACACACATTGACACGAATATGCCTATGTGTGTATACATATATAAATGATTTCAAATGATTAGTTCACATAAGTGTCTCCAATTTAGAACACTCTCCTAACTAATGCCCTTTTTTATTTTGCTCCTGTACTTCCATGATGGCTGAAATCAAAATAAAACAGGACCCCCAATGACTAGGAGAACATTACTTCATCATTGCTTCCAATTATGATCCATTCTCGTCTCCTACTTAATATATTTGCCTACTATTCTTGGAGAGATGATCTATGTCTCTGAATAATAGGTTTTGTCTGAGATCCATGGTATAAGACAGAGGAGAAGGGCTTGAGAAAATGGAGCCTTAACTTTCTGCTAACATTAGGAGTTTGTGATCCATAATTGTTCACATATTTGAGGAAATTCATATATAATATCTGAGATCCTAAGACTTCAGTGAGCCTGTCTGACTAGCTGGAAGCTTGCCTTAGAAAGCTTATGGGTTTCAGGTGAAGGCTTTTGAGACAAGGAGGATGGGGTGTGCAAATCTCTAAGTGCTGAAGGCTGGGGAAGATATTCTTTAGTGCTGAAGATCTATCTCACAAGAAAGTTCCTTTGGTCAAGATCAAGCTGGCATTGCCATTATGGTAGCCACTTACCCAATCCACAGAAGTCTACGAGCAGAGTCCCGTAGGCTGTGCCATCAACTATCCTTGGGAGTGGTGCCTGAGTCCCATGACATTGCTGGGAGTATCTAGAACATTCAGGGAACTAGACAAGAACAGCAATAAATCAAACCCAGTCAATCAATGTTCTGATGAAGGAACAGAAAAATTATCAAAAAGCAGAATATAAATGGCAAATAAGCATGGAAAAAAAGAAAAAAAGAAATGTACACCAAACAGAATAGCAATCACTGAAGGAATGAAACCCTTACAAATGACTGGTTGGAATGTAAACTGTCCCAGCCACCATGGATTAAGGCTTCTCAAAAAACTAGCCACAGGGCTTCCCCACAGCCTGCTACCACCTGCCTGAGTATTTGCCCACAGATCTTCAAGCCTACATATCAAAGAGACACATGCATAGCAATGCAGCACTACTCACAACAATTGAGCTATAGAGGCAATTTGGGTGTCCAAACACAGGAGCAAGGGTAAAGAAAATGGGGTGTATTATACACAATAAATCAGTTTTCAGCCATTAAGAGGAACAAAATTGTGTCTTGCAAGAACATACTTGCCCTGGAGATAATTATATTAGGCAAATCAAACATTTCAGAAAGAAAAATACCATGTGCTTTCTCTCATATATGGTTCCTAGATTTTTATATAAATACATGAGATCATGTGTGTATACATATGACAAGAAAGCGTAAGAGAAACTGCATAGGGGAGCATATTGGATATGTGTGGAAATATGTTTAATGTACAATAAGTGTTTAAATTTAAAAAATAATAATTTAAAACAGTATTAAAAAGTAGTCCTGAAAATAGTACTGCCACTGAGACAAATGGCTTTAGCTGTCCCTTTTGATACTGTGTGAAGATCCTAGCCTATCAGGCATTAGAGCCAATAGTCTAATCACAGTTCAGCTGTTAAGTGTGTGGTCTTGACCATAATAGCTTCTGTGAGCCTGGATTTCATCTATTATAATGGGAAAAGAGAAGAAGATTGTTGTGGATTTTGTATAGTAAACATGAAGCCTGCAGTACCCAGTTGGGCCTTAGATAAGTGTGCACTTTACTATGAACACTGTAAGAGGTCACAAATCCCTGATCCTGCTAAGTCTTTAGGGATTTCATTGCACAAAACAGTATAAGGTGTCTTACAGAAGGACTTGCAGTATGGTGTCAGGAAAAACAAAATAGGGCCCTGCCAAAAGCACAACCCTTTTTTTTTAGATTCAGTGTGCATTGCCTAAGAGCTAAGGAGCCTGTTCCCTGTGTATGTCTCAGGCCAAGTCTTACAGTAATATAATGAATTGGATTCATGCCCTTTGTTACTGAATATCTAGTTGCTTTCCTTTGGCAACCATGCTTACTCCTGCTCTATTGTTATCCTGAGAACATCTTCGACATTGTATTTTCCTTGGAACTTAAATTCTCAGTTAGGGTGTTCCATGAGGCTAAACCTAAATACAAACAGCTTATAACAGAGGTATTCTCTGAGTTCTCTGCTGTCACCCCAGCCATTGTCGCTCTCAGAGGATGTAATCTTCTAGCCTTCTGAGCCCAGCAGGACCAGCTCCCCAACTTGGAATGGCTGTCATGTGAAATATGACTTTTGTTCTTATTCTACCTGGGCTTGATACTCCAGAGCTATTATTGATAAATGGTGTTATGGCAGATTAATATTGAAGCAAAGTTCCCCTATGATGCAGCACAGAAAGTGAGGGGCATGAGCTTCAGCCTACAAATCCCTCTGTTCTGCAAGCATAGCTGTCCGACATCCAAAAAGCTTTCCTGGGCACCACAGGGCAAGGACATCACTCAGGCATAAGGGATGCGAGTGGAGGAGAATATGAGACCAACAGTGAGCAATTCTCTCCTGAAGATATTAACATTAGGTTATCTTGTAGCTTAGTACCAACCAAACAATGCTCACTCATGCTGACTTTGACAAGAGGGAGACACAGCAGCAAGTCAGAGACAGAGGTCCAGCTTTGGATTTAAGACCTCTGTGAATGGGTGACTTCTCTGGGGCCAGTTTCCTCCAGCTTGGTGAGAACATGAAGTCTCCAGTAAGCATGCAGTCTCCCTAACATTTACTGAGTCTTAGACTCTAGACTCACCCAGCTCTGTCCCTGCAAGCTTTACATCTACTGTGGCTGACTTAAATTTGGGGGTCACAAAATTTTTATAAAAATTACATAATCCAATAGTAAAATGACAAAAAGTTCACAAAATATCAATTTCTATAATAAACAGTTACTGAAAAATATCACAAAATGTAATAATTATGTTAATTTTATAAGAATATGAGATGTGTACTGATTATCTGACAAACATCTCCAGAAATGCTATATTCTGTATTGTGGGCCACATACTTCATGACTGTGTCTTCTTTTTTTATTTTAGAGGCGCTCATTTACATATCCATCCCCCCCATTCCCTCGACCTCCCATCCTCCTATGTTCCCCACCAACCCCCAACCCATGCCCCAACTCCTCCCCAGGGATAGTGAGGCCCTCCACATGAGACCTTCAATGTCCGTCGTATCATTTGGGGCCGGGCCTAGGCCCGTCTTGCTGTATCTGGGCTGCAATAGTGTCCCTCTATAGGAAATGGGCTCCCAAAGTCCATTTGTGCTCTAGGGATAAAGACTGGCTCCACTGTTAGAGGTCCCATAGACTGTCTTGGCCTCCTAGCTTGCATTAACATTTAGAGGGCTTGGTTCGGTCCAATGCTGTTTCCCCAGATGTATGACTAAGGTCTCCATGCTCTCACTTGTTCAGGTGAACTGTTTCTGCGGGATTCTCCAGCACCATCTTGGCTTCTTTGCTCATCCTCCTCCCTTTCCACAACTGGATTTCAGGAGTGTGACTCAGTGCTTAGCTGTGGGTGCCTTTTTCTGCTTCAAACAACTACTGGATGAAGGCTCTAGGAATGGTAACCAGGGTAGACATCAATCCCATTACAATGGAGGGGAATTGAAGGCATCCTCTCCACCACTACATAGATTCTTAGGTGGGGTCATCCCTGTGGATCCCCTAACATTTCCCCTGTGCCAGACCTCTCTCCAAACCTGTACTGTCTCCCTCTATCAAGGATCTCCTTTCTTGCCCTCCTCCATTCGTTTCCTGTCTTAGTACTCTTGTTCTCCTCCCCTTCCCCTTCTTCCCTTTCCACCTCATTTCTCTCCACCCCTCTGCTTCCACTTTGCTCAGGAGTTCCTGTCCCCCTTCCCTTCTTTGAGGAACTATGCAGTCTTCTCTTGGGGTCCTCCTTGTTTCCTAGCTCCTCTGGCAGTATGGATTGTAGACTGGTAATCCTTTGTTCTATATCTAAAAATCATATATGAGTGAGTACATACAATGTTTGTATTTTTGTGACTGGGTTATCTCACTCAAAATGGTTTCTTCTAGTTCCATCCATTTGCCTGAGAATTTCAAGATTCCATTGTTTTTATTTTTTTCTGCTGAGTAGTACTCCATTGTGTAAATGTACCACATTTTCTCTATCCATTCTTCAGTTGAGGGGCATCTAGGTTGCTTCTAGGTTCTGGCTATTACAAATAATGCTTCTATGAACAGATGTCCTTATTGTATGAATACACATTCTTTGGGTACATGCCCAAGAGAAGAATTGCTGAATCTTGAGGTAGACTGATTCTCATTTTTCTGAGAAACTGCCATACTGATTTCCAAAGTGGTTGCACAAGTTTGCACTCCCACCAGCAATGGAGGAGTGTTCCTCTTTCTCCACATCCTCTCCAGAATAGACTTTCATTGCTGTTATTTTGATTTTGATTTTAGCCATTCTGATAGGAGGAAGATGGTATCTCGTAGTTGTTTTGATTTGCATTTTCCTGATGGCTAAGGATGTTGAGCACTTTCTTAAGTGTCTTTCAGCCATTTTAGATTCCTCTGTTGAGAATTTTCTATTTAGTTCTGCACCCCACTTTTTAATTTCATTGTTTGGTGTTTTGGTGGCTAGCTTCTTGAGTTCATTGTATATTTTGGTGATTAGCCCTCTGTCAGATGTGGGGTTGGTGACTATATTTTTCCAGTCTGTGGGCTGCAGTTTTGTCTTGCTCTGTCCTTTGCCTTACAGAAGCTTCTCAGTTTCAGAAGGTCCCATTTATTAATTGTTGATCTCAGTGTTTGAGCAACTGGTGTTATGTTCAGGAAGCAGTCTCCTGTACCAATTTGTTCCAGGGTACCACCTACCTTCCCTTCTAGGAGGTTCAGTGTGGCTTAATTTATGTTGAGGTCTTTGATCCATTTGGACTTAAGGTTTGTGCATGGCAATAGATATAGATCTATCTGCAGTCTTTTACATGTCCGAATCCAGTTATGCCAGCACCATTTGTTGAAGATGCTTTCTTTTTTCCATTGTATAACTTTAGCTTCTTTGTCAAAAATCAGGTGTTCATAGGTGTGTGGGTTAATATCATGGTTTTCAATTCAATTCCATTGGTCAACCTGTCTATTTTTGTGCCAATACCAAGATGTTTTCAGGACTATGGCTCTATAATAGAGCTTGAAATCAGGCATGGTGATGCCCCCAGATAATTCATTATTGAACAAAATTGTATACTGTGTGACTCATGGCAGCTCCCAATGCCACTAAGATGAATAAAAAGGTTTTGCAGAGGTGTGAAAGATGGAGGAGTGAGGTAGCTTTTTTGTTTGTTTTGTTTTTAACTAATTTGGGAGGGAGTTTCTTTTGGGGGAGATGCTGTGGTGTGAGAAGTAGACATGGAAGGATGGGAGGTGAACTGATGGGGGTGTATGATATGAAATTCCCAAATAATTAATAACAAATTATGTTATAAAAATAAAATAGTAATAAAATAAGGTGTGGGTTAATTACTGTATTAACTTATTAGTGCATTAGCCTGCCACGAATGCTTACTGAATGAAGCAAGCAAAGACTGTTACTTCATTACCATGATTCTATTTTGTCAAAATTGTGTTCCTGTCATCTAGAATAAAGGTGTCTTCCTTATATCTACATAACTGTACTTTAGAGCAGTACTTAGGAACAGCTGTTATTGCACCAAAAACATTAACAGACCTGTTTCTTTCTGCTATGATGGTCACAACTCCTCCCCGGCTTCAGAGAAAGGCTAAATGTTTACTCTGTTACTCTGCATTCACAACAAAGTGCCAAGACAGAGATCTCACATTTGGTGCCAACTGTTAACTGGAAATTACATTGTACAGAGTAAGGGAAAAATAATAAAGTTAAGTAAAAGACAATAAAAATGAACAAAATAATATTTCCTTAATCAGAGCAAGTCTCAATGTCAGTGATCAAAAGATGACATGAATTCTCAGAGCAGTGGACCCCTCATGGCAGCTGATCTGTAGTTGATATGGCTTCATTTCACTCTGCTCTTTCCTAGTTAGCAGGACTTATTTAAATTCCTTACACGCCCCCATCCACATTTTTATAACCTACCCACAGCAAATTACCAATATTGATAAACCATTAGAAAATAAAATAAGCAACAATTTTATTGACATCAAAATGAAGTAATGTCCTGGTTGTGTGGGTTTTCAGCAATTGAGCTTTTTGTATTCATTAAAACTCTGCAAGCAGCATGTGTTAAATTTTTGATATATGCACTGCTCACTGAAATCTTTATCTACATTAGCCTAGATACCAATTTGCACCCCTGCTGCATCCTAACAGACTGATTTATTGTGGTTTTCTGAGGTTTACTAATAAAAGAGCTTGGAGGGATTTTTAGTGGCCTGAGTCAGTTTTATTTTTGGATGCAGCAGAACCTGTCAGGATCTACACCACTCATGTTCTCCTTATCAACTCTGATGGATCATGTGAACCTCTGAACTGTTCACAGTGGCTGGCAGTGTGACAGATTGGCATGCAGGCTGGGAACTACATATACATCTGCACAAACTCAGTTACTAGTATAAAAAAAAAAAAAAAAAAAAAAAAAAAAAAAAAAAAAAAAAAAAAACAGTATCTGAGGGAAGAAATGCCCACAAAACAAGGGGGAAAGTTTTACACAGGTAAATAAATACAAATGAAAAGTAGAAATCCAGAACTGCAATAATCCCCCCCATTCTTAACAATTAATTACCCTGCCTCCTATATTGCCATGTCAGGGTCAGAAAGAGTCATTCCCATTTGATGGCTGAAGCCTTTTGAGCATTTAGGAGACAGTCTGTACTCACTCAATACATCACTAAAGAATGGAATGTCATTTAACCTTCTGGCAGAACTGAAAATATTTTAAAGACACATTTGTTCCATCCCCCAAGACATTAAAATTCCCTCAAGAATCTCCTACTGAGGTGGAAATACTAGAGCGCTCAGGTAAGTTAGTGGAGGAACTTGCCTCCTAGAGAAATATTCCAACTTGTAAGACCCAGTGAAGCTCACATAATAGTAGTCAGTCAATGATGGGAGAACCGCACTTTGACAAGATCTGACTAATTATATATACCTTTTACCTTTTACTGAATGTTGTGTTAGGACCCTAATGACTACCCAGTGTAGTTATTAGGAAGAGGTGAGAAATACTGGTCAGGAGGAGAGAGAAGGAACTGATCCCAGATGTTCACTGGGAACAGACAGGAGTTAGCATATGGCTGGGGTAAGCAGTGGTCAGTAAAGTTCCATAGGAGGGAGCTGAGATAACAGAGTAAGGGGGTGAGTAGGTGATCCAGAGAGAGATGAGGGTTTGTATGAAATCCCACGAGTTAGAACTGGCCATCTACATGAGCAACAAATGGAAAGAGGCTGCTTGGTGAGAGCCTGTAGCCCGAGAAGGGCCAGCAGCAGAAGCTTTACCCAATTGAGGTGAAGTTCTGTGACAATCTGACAAGGGTGTTTTTAATAACCAGTTAGTTCATTCTATCTTTTCTGAAAACAATGGAGGGTATAGTATTTGGAAATGCCAAGGGATATTGAGAGCTTTATAGAGGGCTTGGGAAATCTGAGAGGTAAATTCAGGACTGCTGACTGACTTGAGAGAGGCAGGGATTCCAAAGTGGGAAATGATATCCCAGAGGAGGAGGTGACAGACCATCTGAACCCTTTTGTTGTTAGTGGGGAGTGCCTTCATCTACCCTGAGAAGCTGTCCATCAAGACCATGCGGTACCTAAGTACCTAATTGTAGGAAGCCGGTTCCTACATTATAATGGTGCCTGAAGACACCAAGATGTGAATTACTTCACAGGCGCTGGGTAATCTCCATTCCTTTGATCTCTGCCTATCCCGTGGCTCATTTTTGCCTGAGGAGCTGAAGCCATTCATAGGATAACACGTCCCAGGCGGCTGGCCAGCCTTTATATAGGGATGGTTTTCTTGGTTCAATGTCTCCGTTCTGGTCTCCACTCTGGTAAAATGCATTAAAGCTTGTCTGCAGAAGGATCCGAGTGTCCTGCGTGTATTTCTTGCTGGCGAGGAATACAGAGCGGGCGCGGGACATATGGTGCCGAAACCCGGGAAGCTTAACATCTCCAGCACCGCGGAGACTCCTTGGCTACAAGGCGGATTCAGAACTGCAGGATGGTAAATTCGGAGAGGTATGATTTTTCTGGACTTTGGCTTGGGACAATCTTAAAGAAGTCCAAAATTACATATCAGAAACCGAATGTAATGAGAGAAATTCGGAGAGGTATGATTTTTCTGGACTTTGGCTTAGGAATGTTGCTATTGTGGGAGGTTAATATAGAGGCTTCTATGCTTTTACTAGGAGCTATTTTAACTTTTCTCACTGTTGTAGCAATCTTAAAGAAGTCCAGAATTACATATCAGAAACCGAATATGGTGAGAGATGGGGCGCGCCTAACAATAAAATATAAGAAAAAAGGACCTCCCGGAATGTCTACTGACAAGGGAGTGTGTACAGCAACAAATAAGAAAAAAGGACCTCCTGGAATGTCTACTGACAAGGGAGTGTATAAAGCTTTAAATCTTGATAGCTCTGATGACTCTAAAAGCTCAAGAGATAAAGTTTTAAAAGGAACAGCTCAGCTGGATGAGGGAGAGACAGAGAAGGAGGGAGAAAGAATGGGGAATGGCCGGTCACACCCCGGTAAATTTAGGAGAGATGAGGACTCGGAACCTAGCCTCTGCCCTGCAACGAAACTGGAAGCCTTGGAGCTGAGCAGCTCAGACTCTGAGATTTTAGACTCTAACAAGGAAGCAGAGCTAGAGGAGGAGCTGCCAAAAGTAAAAACAAATATGAGGCCATCGCCTGTTAATTCAGCGGGTGTACTTCTATCAGCACACCCACTATTTGGAACCGACTCCTTCTTACCATCAGAGGAGCGGAGAAAATTACAGATGGCTTTCCCAGTCTTTGATAGGGGAAAAGGCCATGCCTGCTATTCAACACTTCTTAAAGGCCTGGAATGCCTGGGGCTTTAAAGCCTCATTTACATTAACGCTGGGGGCCATACCGAGGCCAAGCGTCTCACCTCAAAAACTAAAAGGCCAAAAGGAAATGGTAAAATGGAAAGATATCTTAACTGATCTTTGGAGAAGCCCGGATCCTATTCTCATAAGATCCAGGGGAGCGATATTGTGTTTTCTCACAGGATGAAGAAAATCCTCTGTGGATCCCAGAAAGATTCAACCTAAAGAGCCTCTCCAGACCTTCAAAAGTCGAAACTCCACCCTCTCCCCCGGGAATTGAGAGCCGCTATTGTTATCCAGATTAACTCCTGCCCTTGGCGGAGAGATTGTCACTGCTTAAGGGGTGGAGATGATTGTTTGATGCAGCCGTTTACAGATTGCTGTTATTTTTGGCTGGTCTGTGAGAAAAGGGGTGGGGGTGTAATTGTTTGATGCAGCCGCTTGCGGATTGCTGTTACTTTTGACTGGCATGTAAGCTCCAGGGCTCAAACCAAGAGATCACCCAAGCGCTTATATTTTGGCTAAGCGATAGGCCGCCGGCCAGACAGCTCTTGCACACCCGGAGCCTAGGCTCACTGCACAGGGTAGAGTGTCTGGTCTGAGCAGCCCAAAGAGGGATGCTGAGCATAGGCATCGCACAGAGTTGCCTATTATGCAGGCTTCTCTGGGAGGTACGTTGCCCTGCATAAGGGTTACCTGCCCTGAGAATTCCCTTTCCCAGAAAAACGGTAGAGGACAGGTCAAGAGCGCTTCGGGTCAAGCTAACAGCCTGAGGGCGACTCTTGTACACAGTCTTAATGTTTGATTTTGGGAAGGTTCAGCCTCTACCTCTATCCCTCAACATTTGGGTGACCTATTTGCTTATAAAAATATATAAAGCCTTTTCATTAATTAATAAAAAAGGGGGATATGTAGGAAGCCGGTTCCTACATTATAATGGTGCCTGAAGACACCAAGATGTGAATTACTTCACAGGCGCTGGGTAATCTCCATTCCTTTGATCTCTGCCTATCCCGTGGCTCATTTTTGCCTGAGGAGCTGAAGCCATTCATAGGATAACACGTCCCAGGCGGCTGGCCAGCCTTTATATAGGGATGGTTTTCTTGGTTCAATGTCTCCGTTCTGGTCTCCACTCTGGTAAAATGCATTAAAGCTTGTCTGCAGAAGGATCCGAGTGTCCTGCGTGTATGATTTCTTGCTGGCGAGAAATACAGAGCACGCGCGGGACACCTAATGGGTTTTACTGTGGGAATGTGGGTAAAGTCAAATTGGTGGTTGGTTCCAGAACAGCCTCTGGCCTTGTGAGTAGGAAAAGAGGGACTGCAATAATAGGAGTTGGGGTATGACATTTGACAGATTTTACAAGAGGCAGTAATAGCCCTGAAGAAACACAAATCCTCAGGAGACAAGTCTTGGCTCTTAGGATAAAAGAGCTGTTGTAGATAGGACAGACTTTTCCAAGTGTCAGGGATAGTAGTGAGGATTGAAATGCAATGATATCCTGTAGCAGGTGAGAGGGATCCAGGTTTCCAAAGGCTGAAGCTCTAGACACTTCATTGGCTCAGTTATTTCCTTAGACATGATGGTTTTGTCTATCTGGTGGGACCAGCAGTGGACAAGTCCTATATCTGTGGGGAGGTGGCAGGCTTTTAATGTGGCCATGATTTGGTCTGAGTTTGGTTATTGATCCTACTTTTGTTGTAAGTAGTCTGTGCTCTTTCCAGATGGCATCATGGAAAGTAGGATGTGAAAGGCATATTTGGAGTCTGTGTAGATGTTTAGGGGTTGCCCTTGTGCTAATAGAAAGGCAGAGGTGAGAGACAAAGAGAGTAGATCAGAGGCCAGGGCCTGGCTAAATAGACATGGGCTGTCCCAGAACCCCCAGTTCTGGGTACAGGTTGGTAGTACAGTTCAGGTGAGTTAGGCAGAAAGGTAGGTGTCAGGTTCAGTTCAGGTGAAATCAAAGATGTTTTGTCACTGGGTGTTGAGGGGGAAAAAGAAGAAGGCACCCTTGAGGTTCAGGACAAGAAATAGGAGGTCCCTGAGAGGATATCGGAAAGGAGTGTGTAAGAGCGAGATACAACAGAGTGAAGGGGACCATTGCAGAATTGATGAGCTAGAGATCTTTCACCAGGCAGTAGACAACACTGGGCTTTTTAACTGCAAGTATATCAGAGTTAGAAGGTGGGGTGAAATAGTTGTTTTTCTTAGGGGTTCAAAGATGATAGACTTAAGTCCCCTGAGGCTTTGGAGGAACAGCGAATACTGGGCTTAGGTGATGTACCAGGTAGGCTCCTGTAATTGTATGATGATTGGGGAATGGTGTTTGGCAACAGAGGAGTTTTTCTTGTCCCAGACTTGGTGGGTCCACCTAGAAGGCCTGCAAAAAAAGTGATGGAACCAGTAGGTTTGATGTCTAGTTGGAGGAGAATGGCTGCTGATGAGTTTGGGGTCAGGAGAATGGGGGAGGCAAAGGACTCTCAGGTTGACTAGAAGATCCTTTTTACAGTTGGATGGGACAGGTTGGCACCATAAGAAAGGAAAAGTGAGAGGACCACTTCTGAAAATGCAATTGAGTGGTAGGGTCTACAGAGGTTGGTAAAGCTATCTCCCTATCCCAACAATAAGGAAATGAGGAGAATTGGGTCCCCAAAACTCAATTAGGACTGAGTAAGTGGTTGTAGTATCCAGGAGAAAGAAGGTGGGTCACCATGATATCACAATGACAACCAGTGGTCAGAACAAGGAAGCCCAGGCCCCTTCAGTCATCTATGGCCAGGCCTTAGAAATGGGCTGAGGGGAAATCTGGGTTTGATGTCCCCATGCCTCAAGGGACACGGGGACATTTACTTCTTTTTTTAAGAGATAATTTTATTTTTTATTTAAATTAGAAAGAAGCTTGTTTTACTTGTCAATCCCAGTTCCCTCTTCCTCCCCTCCTTCCCTGTCCCCCACAGACCCCCCATCCCACCTCCTTTTTGCTCCCCAGGGAGGGTGAGTCCTTCTATGGGGTATCTTCAAAGTCTGGCATATCATTTGGAGCAGGGTCTAGGCCCTCCCCCGTGTGTCTAGGCTGAGAGAGTATCCCTCTATGTGGAGTGGGCTCCCAAAGTCCATTCATGTACTAGGGATAAATACTGATTCACTACCAGATGCCCCATAGATTGCCCAGACTTCCAAACTGACATCCATGATCAGGTAGTCTAGATCAGTCCTAGGCTGATTTTCCTGCCCCTCAAATGAAGAATGAATAAAGAAAATGTGGTAGATTTACACAAGGAATACTTACTACTCAGCAGAAAAAAAAAAACAATGGGATCTTGAAATTCTCAGGCAAATTAATGGAACTAGAAGAAACCTGAGTGAGGTAACCCAGTCACAGAAAGACAAACATGGTATATCCTCACTCATGCATGGAGTTTAGACATAGAGCAAAGGATTGCCAACTTACAATCCACACAGCCAGAGAAGCTAGGAAACAAGGAGGACCCTAATATAAACATACATGGTCCCCCAGAGAAGGGGAAAGGGACAAGATCTCCTGAGCTAATTGGTAGCATGGGGGGAGAGGAGAGGGGGTTAGGAGAAAGAGAAGGGGAGAAGAGGAGGGGAGAGGGGGACATGAGAGAGCAGGAAGATTGAGTCAGGGGAAGAATAGAGGAGAGTAAGAAAAGAGATACTATAATAGAGGGAGCCATTATAGATTTAAAGAGAAATCTGGCACTAGGGAAATGTCCAGAAATGGCTCCAACTAGCAATCTAAGCAATAGTGGAGAGGCTACCTTAATTGCCCTTCTCAAATAATGAGAATGATGACTACCTTATATGCCATCCTAGAGCCTTCATGTAGCTGATGGAAGCAGAAGCAGACACCCACAGCTAAACACTGATCTGAAATCCTGGAATCCAGTTGCAGAGAGGGGGGGATGATGAGCAAAGGGGTCAAGACCAGGCTGGAGAAACCCAGAGAAACAGCTGACCTGAACAAGGGGGAGCTCTTGGACTCCATTTACTTCTTAATCCTAGGGTTAAAGGTGTGTACCAACACCTCCTAGCTTCTGGCTGCTGGGATTAAAGGTGTGTGCCTAGCTTCTATGGCTTGTGGCTGACTTTGCTTTCTGAATCCTCAAGCAAGCTTTAATAAATCATAAATAATATATCATTACAACTGGCAGTAGTTATAAAGGTCCCAGATAGTATTGGGATCTACAGTCATTGATAGCCATTTTGATTGATTATCTATGGGATATTGAGACCAGATTCAACTGCAAAGACAGGTAAATTTAGAAGCCCTTAAGGCAGGTGCTAGGTATGAGGGCTTAGAGCTTCTCTAAGAGGCATCCCAAAGGGGAACTAGGAAGTATGGGTGATGCCATTCCCATGAAAGAGGAAGAGGTGAAGGCCCTAGGCCTGAAGTACAAAGTATCCCTAGTACCCAGGGAGGACCAGCCTGAACGATACAAGTTGTTCAGTGAATCATCCCCACACTGAACAGGAATCAAGGGCTAAAAGCCTGAGGAGACTTACCACCTGGTATCAGGCAGGGCTTTTGAAACCAAAAGGTGAAAAACAAGCTCAAAAATAAAGCCTTGCCAAAGGGAAAAGATCAAAGGTAAGGTTGGGGAAGAGGACTAACCATAGCCTTAAAGACCATGCCTAGAAATACCTCTGCCTCCAAGAATACTTGTGGGGTACTGGAAACTCAAGGGTCACTCCCTTGGATCCAGGGAAGCATTTACACCAACCAAAGGGAAACTTACCAAATGATGCTGTTGGATGAGAGACCCAGTGATAGGTGAGACTGAAGGTGAGTTGTTGTAAGTGGTGATAGGGGTGCTAGTGCAGCTTAGACACCCCCCAAGGGGGAGCATGTAGACATCAGGATATCCTATTGAGTCACCAGCACCAATGTTAGGGATTTTTATGGTGATTGGAAGGCCAAGGAGTACCACATGCAACAGACCTCAGGAGAGAGATTTATGGGGCAGGCAGCGGGTTACTACAAAGGCTGCCTCTGAGAGAGGAGAGAAGAGAAAGAGCAGGTAGTGAAGGTACAGGGGTAGAGTGCATGAGCATAGGGAAAATACTCAACTTGTGGCAACAGTAGAAATGTGTCACATTTGGCAGCTGGTGATGATGTAGCCTCTAGGGCTGAGTTCTGAAGATCGACTGTGGCAGCACCTGGTTCTAGAATGTGGGTGGTCCTCAGTTTACCAACAGAGAGAGCTTAGCAACCTGTGGCTCTGCTTGATCTGGGGTATGTACACACCTGCCCTTCCTAACAATGCATCTACTTTCAGGGTCCCCATCTACATAAAGCTCCATAAGCATCCTGCTCCAAGCAACATAATAGGTGGTTGTCCCTCTTTTGGTAGCCTCGACCACTTTAGAGTCAAACATATGCTAAAATATCTTACAAGCAATGGATCAGTGCAGCCTGGGCTGATTTGGAATGCATGCACCATAAGGCAAATTGTCATCTGAGTGGATATTAGGGAAGATTCATCACTTCATGCCTGTGCATAACTAGAAATACCTATAATTTAAATCAGACGAATCCTGGACAGGACAAGTGCTGTAGAGGAAGGCTTACGTAACACAAGCCTGCCAATCAAAACAAAGAATTGTGCACACCATGTCTTTTTATAACCCACTTTTTTCTCTTACTGGGCCCCATAAAAGAAAGCCCTAAACAATAACTAAGACTCTTGGGCACTCTAGCTCAAAATAGCCTGTTACTCCTTTGCATTGTATCCTATACTATGCTTTTAATTAAAACTTTTTGGTACTTTGTGGTTTGAATTCTTTTAGTAAGAAGCCAGAGATGCCCTGTCAGGATAGACCTGTGCCACCCTCCTTCACCCCTCCCTCACACATACACCTGGAACAAATTGATGAGATCTACTGATGTTAACATTCTGCATGATATCGTTGTAGCCTTTATAAATAAAATTTGGTTTGGATCTGCAGCCTGAAGCCTGGAAGACAGCACATTGCCACACTACACTCCAGGATGGCCATTATCCTGTCTCATCTTGTCCTAGGAAAACCTGACCTCGAGCCAAACCTTACAGTCAGATTTTGAAACAGCCTGCCATGAAATCCCATCACTCTGGCACAATTCTAACAAGAAAAACCCTGATGCAATATAGAGGAGAAATTTTAATTGAAAAACAGAACACACTCTGTAAGAGACTGTGAACTTGACTTTCATAACAGGAGGGAGCTGTTCAGATTCTGGCAAACAACGCAGTTCTGAATTTTCACTTTGCTGCTAATTGTCTGGATAACCCCAGGCTATCTGCCTAATTACTTTTTGTCTTTGGTTTCCTCACATTGAAAACAAGGATAATAATAGTTATCTTTAAGGTAGTTGGAAGGATTAAGCGGGGATTATGTCCATAAAACATTTAAAGCAAGGCCTAGGAACAAGAAGTGTGCATTCAATCAATAGAAGTTTCTTTCTTCAAACCTCTGGTGGAGAACTCAATAGGAGATGTGGAAGGAAATCTTGGGCTGGCTGAGGACTATCAAGACATTAGTGAATTGTTCAGTCTCCAAAACTTAACCAATAGTTAGCAAACTAAGAGGTTTGTATTCCAAACTCTCTCTTTTGGGGGAACTGGGATGAGGAGAAAACATAGCTTCTACTTAGGAGAAAGGGAGACACAGGGAAAATGGTGTCCACATTTATGGTAAAAGAGGTTACAAAAAAAAGAGGAACTTAAATGTTAAACATGAAGGCAAGGTCCTCCTTCTTAGGCAATAAGACAATCCAAATATCTGGCTTTAGAAGGAATGAAAAGCTCTGTTGGGACCCTCAAAGCTGTCAACTACAAGCTTAAAGAGGGACACACAGCAACAAACTGAATGAAAATACACACATAGCTTACACAGAAAGGTAGACCATGTGCCCAAAGCCAGAAACTATTGGGTTGTTTTCTTTTTAAAGTAAGCTTTCTTTTCCCTCTATGACACTAAATTTAGCCAGCTGGAATCCTTTTTGTGAAAACAGCATTCTATTCAACCTTTTCAAAAGAATTTGATTTAATAAGAAGTGAACACTTTCTCATATGGAGGGAACTCCCTGTACTCTAGCTCTTCCTGGAGGAGCCAGGGCATATTATAAATGCTCCTCAGTCCTGTCTGGTGGCTGGAGCCACTGCCCATTTGGAACTGAAAATAAGGGTGAAGCTACTGTTTCCAGCAAGAATGAAGCATAGAGACTGTTCTCTGAATGGAAGCCACTGGTCTTGTGAGTGAGGAAGAAACACACTATACTAGTTAGCTTCCATTGTCAAACTAACATACCTGGGAAGAGGCTACTTCAATTTAGAAATTGTTGCCATCAGGTTGGCCTTTAGGAATGTCTTGCATTTAGGAATGTAAAGCATTTTCTTGATTGCTAGTTGATATGGGAGACCTCAGGCCACTGTGGGCTGTTCCTTTTTCTACAGGTAAGCTTGGGCTAAATAAAAAATGTAGCTGAGCAAGCCAGGGAACCAAGCCAGTAAGCAGTGTTCCTCCATGGTTTCTCTTTCAAGTTCCTGCCTTGAGTTCCTGTCTTGGCTTTCCTGCTTGATGAACTATAACCCATAAAAGAAAATAAACCCTATCTGTCCCACCATGGTGTTTAATCACAGTAAAAGAAAACCAAACTAGGACACACAGCATGACAAGAGCTAGAGCTGTGGAATAAATGTCTGGTGTAATTAAGCCTATTGTTTAGAAAGAACTTCTTTACTAAAGGGTGAAAGAGCCAGCAGCCAAGTTAGAGCGATGAAACTGCGCACCATGGGCAGTTTTGCACATTCCTGCTTATCTTAGAAAATTGCCATGGACAAATCAATGGGTATCCTGAACCCATAATAATCAGAGCGAATAAAGGGATGCATGCAGAACAAAAGAGTCTAGGTAGGGCACCACTAAAGACAATAACAGTAGCCAGTTAATCAAGTGTGTTAACCAAGAGATGGGCACATTTTCAGTGAGGGAGATAGCTGCTGCTTACCATAATAGTGTGACTAGGCGTGCCTTCCACAGGAGAGGATGTACTCATACACTCTCAGATCTAAGATAGACAAGCTCTGCCGTGTTGCATCCACCCATCATACTGATAAATTAATGAAAACAGCATCTCTGAGATCCCTTTGTATCCAAATTGTTTACAGGAAGCCAGCAGGTGGATTTGCCTACTTCGTCGGGTTTACCTACTATTCTTGCATGATTATACCCTGACCTATTGAGGTGATGGTCACTTAAGAAGCCAGATCCCACAGTCTGAAGGAATCAGACCATGCCCCCTGCATCCCTCTCCCTGGGACAGAGAGTTAAGACAGTGTTCTGTGCTGTGGTTTTATAACCCCTAACTTATGATCCTAACAAGTACTTGTCTTCCCCAGGCTCTCTGTCTCATCTGCTATGCTGGACTAAATTTAGGGACATGATGATCTGGAGAGATGGCTCAGTAGTTAAGAGCATGTTTTTCCTCCCGTGGACCCAGGCTATTTTCCCAGAAGCCACATAAGTGTCTTACAATGATCTATAAGCTTCAGAGGGATCTTACACCCTCCTCAGGCCTCCAAGGGCACTAGCATACTAATGGCACTTATTCATAGATATATACAGAGAGATAAATATCTTTAAAGCACTTAACCTGCCCTGTGCCCCCAAAACATACACAGCCTGCTATTTTTCTTTGGTGAAGGGACAGCTCTGAAGCTTTGCTTCTGGATCCACCCTGTCCTGTGATGATTCTCTCTCTTGCTCTTGCTTCAAGCTTTGTGAGTATCCACTCCAGGTTTTAAAGGGAAGCCCTCATTTATTTTAAGCATCTGCTGTCCTGTTGTGATACATTGTTACTCTTTTCTGGTGTTCTACCAACTTCAAGCTCTAGTCATGGTCTGTGGCCCTTTCTTTACTGAACCTGCCAGCACCCATTTTTCTCTCTAACATTGCCCCTTTCTCTTTATAGATCTAAAGCCACAGAAAAGAAAACCACTATTGACCATAAAATATTCATAAAGTCTAAACCACAGCATTATATGTGCTTTGATTGCCAGAAACTGAAAGTCCTAACTTGTTCAGTAAGGAATTCATTCCTGGTTTCATCAAATGTGAGACACAGCCCATTATTTTTATGAATCACAAGGGAAAAAAAAAACATTGTCATTTAAACTGACACAATGCTCTGTGATGACAAGAAACCCTTTACTGGAAGAAAGCTGAGGAGCTTACTTAGCTATGTCTTTATCATATAAATATTAGGTATCATAATTAATTTCTATCTATCCTTGTCATCAGTTATCTTGCTTACTATTCACAAAACTTGTTCACATTCAAGCACAAATCTTTATAGTCAGTCTTTAAATTCAGAGTCATGTAATCCATACTTCCCACTGCTAGTTGCTCTGTAGTCTCAACTACTACAAGTGTTTCCTTTTATTTAATTTTTGAGGCAATGTCTCATATAGCTTAGGATGGCCTCCAACTTGGTATGTAGTCAAGGATGATATTTTACTCCTGATTTTCCTTTGTCTACTTCTGAATTCTGGGATTACAGAAATGGGCCACCATGCACAGGTTTTAGAAACCATTTCAAAAATTGACAATGTGAGATTTGATGAAGATGGAGGTTTCTGTACCTCCAGGTCCCACCACCATTCAGCCCCAAATAAGCACACAGAGACATATTAAGTATTAAACTATTGGCTGGTGGCTTAGGCTTCTTACTGGCTAGCTCTGTCTTAATTATTAACCCATAACTACTAATCTACATATTTCTTCATGGCCTTATCTTACCATAGAACACCTGGTACATCCTATCTTCCTGGTCTCTAGATGGCATCTCCTCACAGCCTCTCTCTGCCTTATTCTCCCCAGCCTTCTCCTGGTCTGGTAGCTCCACCTATTCTTCCTGCCTCACCACTGACCAACCTGTGTTTTATTTATCAACCACTAAGAGAAACATGTATACAGAAGAACATCCCCCACCAAGTTGATAGTGATTCGTTCATCATTTCAGAAAAGAGATCAATAGGAGATTCTCAGAGAGACAGCAGATTCCTTCCTCTCGTGCCCTTCAGTGATTTGGTGACTGAAACACCAAGAGGCTTCAGTCATCACTCACATCACAGAGGTGACAATCAAAATGATATGTGCATAGGCAATGAGAGCTAGGTCAGGACCACCCTTGTCCTACAGCGCTTGCAAGGCACAGAATATATTCTGCCTTCAGAGAGGTTGAACTGACAAAACAAAGTGCAACTTAGAATTAGGAAATGCACTGCTGTACTAAACAAGATGCATGAAGATACAGTAGCGGGTAAATGGATGCCTCAGGGATGCAGTGTCCCAGGATCCCGTCCCTTCACTTTCCTTAGCCTTCTATCTTGTGCTTAGCTCACTGCTTTGTCGTCTCAATATAGGTCATAAGCAAGTGTGCTATATACAACAAGAAGATAAACTCTCCAATTGTACCTTTCCTGCCAGTCACCATGACCACCCTTTGGCAGATTCAAGGCATAAAAAAAGAAGACCCATGAACAACATCATTTATCTTTGTTCCATTGTCACTTAGCAAAAAAAATAAATAAATATGTAACTCTTTTATGTGAACTACGCTGATTTTTATATACTTTTATTTCATTGTTCACCTACAGCTTGGCAACTGTGCTGCTAAAGGTTCTCTAGAGGAATGGAACAGATAAAATGTATGTTAGAAAGGGGATTTATTATTCTGAACTTCACATTGGAGTCGAGGTCATCCAACAATAGCTGTACACATGCTACAGAGGCTGAGAGCCTGGAAGCTCCTCAGTCCGCAATGCTGAAAGCCTCAGCAACTCCAAGACAGAGCTGAAAGTCTAGGCCACTCCTGAAGACAAGGGACTGAGTTTTGATGTCAGCAGAGGGTGGCATCAGCAGAATAACACAGTAACCAGTGGGGAGCTGGCCAGACAGGAAAATGCAGCAGCTTTTGGCCTTCTTCTCTCTGGGCCACACAGCCAGAAGGTGCCTTCCACTGTGGGAGAGTTTCCCTCTCTCAGCTAATATTTCCAGATCCACCCAAAAGTATGTCTCTTAGTTGATTCCAGATCAAATTAAATTGATGATATTAACAATTACAGTTTCACCACTTGCTATTTTACTGTCGCCTAGTCCAAAGGAAGTGAGAGGTGGCTGTGGAAGCAGCACCTATGTCCTTGACACATAGCCCTCTCCTGGTTCCAGGAATGTGAAGGAGTACTGATGCTGGCAGAGACACAGAAGGTCTCAGAGCAGAATCTCCAAACTGGGAAACTGGAGCCTCCACCAAAGCGCACTCTGCTTAAAGGTCAACCCTAGTGAAGATCCCTTGAGGCTCCAGTTAGAAATTCTTTGACAAAAAGTCATCAACAACATCCCTAGAGCCACTGAGGTCCTTTTAGCAGATCACACACACACACACACACACACACACACACACACACACACACACACACACACACAAGCATGTACACTTCTTCTGCCCCATTTCTACCTCGTAGCCATTTCTTGCTGAGTCTCTCTCTTCAGCAATATGGGTACTGGCTTCTCTCCATGACTCTCATTCCCTGCTCTTGGTAATCTTTCACTTCTAGCTTTGACCCCTCTCATTTGGACTCTCATTTGTTTCTAGTTTATCCTTGGAAACAATTGTGAACTTCCTCTCAGTCCTCTTCCTCCTGGAGTGCCTTACGCTAGGCATAATCTGTTTTCTCAGCATCTGGCTTCACCAGGGCCTGTGTGGCCACATCTGAAACAGACTGGATTCACAATTCAAACCGAGCGGCTACAGGGCCCATCCCTACCTGCCATACTGCTTGTAAGCCAACAGGCAGGAGAGGAGTGCCATTCTCAGCTGCTCTGTGTTCCCCCACTTCTCCCATTCATTCATTCCTTTCTTCCTTCTGAGCTTCATTCTTCCTCTTTTTCCATTTTCTTCTTTGAATGAATATTTATATTTTATATATTGAAGAAATTTAAGCAATATTGGCTTTATTCTAAAAATTATACAAGGAAAGAATGAAAATACAAAATCATTCATGCTTCTACCTTCAGAAAATAAGTATCAACAAGAAAAAAAATAAAAAAAAGCATGTTATTTTGGATTTGTTTGCTTTCTGTTTGTATGTTTGTTTTTCTAGTTTGAAGTTTCATTTAGTAGCTGATTTTTAAGTTTAGTGTTTCCATTTACTTTTGTATGAATGGCTTCTTTACATAATATCAGGCAGTTTTCTTGTGAAAATTCAGTTACAAAAATTATATAATTCACATTTATTTGGTTAAGACAAGACTATCGTCTCTCTTTTCCTGGGCTGCAATGAAAGGCATGAAGACTTCATCATCTTGATGCTCTCAAGGGTTCTTTCTTACTTCCATATAAATATTAATTTCATATAGTACTGGGTATCATAGGCAATTTCTTTTGAGAGTTTCATGTGCTTCAACAATATTCAACTTCTATGCCTTCTTTTTCTTTGAAATCTTCTTTCCCCTTCCTGATATGCCCTTCCTCTCCTCAGTCACTCTTCTGTTTGCATGGTTTCATAGATCTACACACAATCTGAGATTCACAAATGAAAGAAAATGCACTACTTATCTTTCTAAGTCTGGCTTGTTTTACTTGATAGCATGCTTCCATTTTCCAGCAAATGACATAATTTTGAATACTTCAGGTTGAGTGTACATGTGTCTGTCTTTGTGTGTGTGTGTGTGTGTGTGTGTGTGTGTGTGTGTGTGTGTGTGTGTGACATTTTCTCTATCTACTTATCTATTGATGGACACCTAAGCTGATTGATATCATAACTTGGCTGTTATAAGCAGGGCTACAACAAACATGAAAAGCATACAAGTCCATCAATAATTGAGTTAATGAAAGACATGAACAGACAGTTCTCAAAAAATAAAATACAAGTGGCCAATAAACACATGAAAAGATTTCCAATACCCTTAGCCATCAGGAAGATCAAATTAAAACCACACTTTGAGTTTACTTTATTCTAGTCAGAATGGCTGTCATCACTGAAACAAAAAATGATGGTAAGAAGGTGAGGGGAGTAGCTGCTGGTAGGGATGTAAACTGGTCCAGCCACTATGGGAAACCCCACGGTTCTGGGAAAACAGCTGTTGCTCAAAAACGTACCAAGTTGCATGCCCAGTTTTCTGAGAAACACAGACCCCTGATGCCGTCATGTCAGGCTCTTCCTTGCTAACTGGATCACTCTTTATTGTTCTTAGCTGGATATAGACCTTATTCTTAAAGTGGGATATTCCACTTATCCTGAAAAGGGTGTTGTTTCTTCTTTAAAGTATTCATTTCAGCTAGTGAGATGGCCACAGCTCAAGAGCTGAGTTTCAACAGCCAGAACCTGGCACCTGAATGAAGTACCACTGCTATGTAACAGTCAGTGTGGCTGGCTAGCAATCTGGGTCTAGTTATTCAGTTGTGTAGCTTCCTTTGATCTGGGTGTGAAAGGAAAAAAGATTGAACCCATATTTTCACTAAATGAAAGAACATTTGAATCTTGTGATTTTAAAGCTTTTTAAAAACTTTCTGTGTGAGTGTGGATATGTCTGTGCTATGGTGCATATTTCAAGGTCAGAGGACCACTTGTAGGAGTTGGTTCTGTCTTTCCATTGTATGGATCCCAGGAATTAAATTCAAGTTGTTCGGGTTAGTAGCAATCACCTTACCTGCTGAGCCATCTCACAGGCACTCACATGCTTCTTACAAGAGGTCTCATCACACACCATCCCAGTGTTTACATTTCATTACTCTGTTGATATAGGAATGGGAAAAAATGTCATTTGAAACAATACCTACCCTTGCAAAACTGACTGGTCTGGAATCCAATTTCTAAAATTTTACATAAATTGTTTAACAATGAGATTTTAGAAGAAAACAACAACAAAAATCCTAAAACTAAATTTTCCTCAGTATCTGTATTTGAATTTCTCTTGAGGAATTTCTTTTGGAATTGTACAGTTTTATAAGGCATTTGCTGAGACATCTAAAATTGAATACAGCTGAGTTCCCTCAGCCAATGGTGATCAGAGGGCAGGAAGATAGGGTCTTCCCTATCTTCAACTCCATAGGCTCTTGGTTGGCCTTCTCATTTATATGCTAAGGAGGCTCTCCATTAAAAGACACTAGAAAACTAGAAGAACCTCTACTTCACAGTATGTAACAAAGTAAAACCAACTGTTTGCTCTACTTATCCCATAGCTAACATTTGAGTGCTTTTAGTCAAATTCTCAATGTGCTGAGCAGTCAGCCTAGCATGTGTGAGACCATTCTGAGTCATGAAGGCCTGCCTTGTGTTGTCTCTACCACTTCAATGTCAAGGAACCATAGAATTTTAGAGCTGGAAAGAATAGTAGATTATTTGTAACTTGATCTCCAAGCCATGGCAAACCCATTGCTCAAAAACATGAGACAATGTAGTAACTTTCTGTTGTAGAATCTGTGTGCTCTTTAAAAGAAACAAAACTCACTCTAGAAGCTTTTATGGGGCAGTTTGTTGAGGTTTGTTTGGTGAGTTCCTTTCCTTATGATCACAAACTTTGAGGGAAATGTTGAGAGTATAGAGAAACACAGGCCTCCGTGACTGGATCTTAAAGCCCCCAGGGGCTAGGTGTTGGTGGCTAGATCTCCAGCATGTGATGTCTTTGGGAAGCAATGGAAACTGTAAGACATAGGGCCTCCCATAAGGAAGTTCATGACTGGAGGCATGCCCTGGGAGGGGATGCTGCCACCCCACTTTCTCTCTTCTTCTTTTTCTCTTAGTCCTTGTAAGGTAAGCCAGCTTCCTTCTTCATGTCCTTCTTCCATGACCCACTGTGCAGCCAGAGGCACAAACCAACAGTGACCATAGACTGAGACCAGGGGCCACATTGGAGCTTTCATCGTAAATTGATTCTCTTGAATGTTTTTGCTACAGTGACAAAAAGCTGACTAACATTAGCACAAAACATTTCTTGCAACTGGGGGAAACTTGAAGTAAGAAACAATGAAACACAGCCAGCTTTTGAATAGATGACAGTCTCTTTTGATTCTGGCCTTTTGTATTTAAAGCAATGGAGTCTCTAATAGCTTAAAAGTAATGAGTTTCATGAGCCAGAGTTACTGAGTGTTCTGGTTTCATTCTGTTTGGATGAAACATACTTACCTAAAAGCTACTTGGAGAGGAAAAGGTTCATTTAACTTATATTTCCATCACGAAGGGAAGTCAGAGCAGGACTGGTGGTAGAAACCATGGAGGAATGTTGCTTTCTGGCTCCTCTCATTCATACTCAGCTAGCTTTTTTATGCAGTCTACCTAGCTAGGCATTATGCTGCCATATTGGGCCCTCCCACATCAATTCTCAGCTGAATCTCTCGAAGGCTAACCTGGTCTAGGAAGTTCCTTGATTGAGTTTCCTTCTTCTCAGACGACTGTATATGTTGTTGGATTGACAATAAAAATTAATCGGCATTGGCTGGGCGTTGGTGGCACACACCTTTAAACGTAGCACTCAGGAGGCAGAGGCAGGTGGATCTCTGTGAGTTCAAGGCCAGCCTGGTCTACAGCGAGTTCCAGGACAGGCTCCAAAGCAATACAGATAAACACTGTCCTGAAAAACCAAATAGATAAATAAATAGATAAATAGATAAATAAATAAATAAATAAATCAGCATAGTGAGTAACAAAGTAAGATTTAAACCCAAGTCCATATGGCCCCATATACTACCAATGTTCTGTGTATACCAAACTTTTTCTTTTCAGTTATATTCAGTGTCTAAATAGAAAGGCATCTCTTTTTTTTGTTTTTGTTTTTATTTTTTCAATATTTATTTATTTTGTATAGTGTTCTAGCTGCATACATGCTTGAATGCCAGAAGAAGTCATCAGATCTCATTATAGATGGTTGTGAGGCACCATGTGGTTGCTGGGAATTGAATTCAGGACCTCTGGAAGAACAAGCAGTGTTCTTAACCTCTGAGCCATCTCTCCAGCCCTAGAAATGCATTTCTTGAGGTATGTGGTCAAGACAGACATTCTCCTTAAGGGTAATCCTCAAAGCAGTCTGTTTAGTGTCTTAAGAAAACAGTTCTGCAACTCTGAGATACCATCTTACTCATGTTGGAATGGCTAAAATAAAAAACACCAATGACAGTTTATGCTGGAGAGGATGTGGAGAAAGAGGAAAACTCCTCCACTGATGGTGGGAGTGCCAACTTGTACAGCCACTTTGGAAATCAGTATGGCGAATCCTCAAGAAAATGGGAATGAGTCTACCACAAGCTCCAGCAATTCCACTCTTAGCATATACCCAAAAGAAGCACATTCATACAACAAGGACATCTGTTCAACTATGTTCATAGCAGCATTATTTGTAATAGCCAGAAACTGGAAGCAGCCTAGATGCCCCTCAACTGAAGAATGGATAGAGAAATTGTGGTACATTTACACAATGGAGTACTACTCAGCAGAAAAAAACAATGGAATCTTGAAATTTGCAGGAAAATGGATGGAACTAGAAGAAACCATTCTGAGCGAGGTAACCCAATCACAAAAAGACAAACATGATATGTACTCACTCATATGTGGTTTTTAGACATTAAAAAGGATTACCAGCCTACAATCCACACTGCCAGAGAAACTAGTAAACAAGGAGAACCCTAAAAGATCCAAACATTGTCCCCTGGAGAAGGGGAAAGGGTCACGATCCCCTGAGCAAATTGAGAGCATGGGAAGAGGGAGGAGGGAGCTAGGAGAATGAGAAGGGAAGAAGAGGTAGGATGCAGAGATCATGAGGGAGCAGAAAGTTTGAGTCAGGGGAAGAATAGAAGAAAGAGTATGTGATAGGTAGAGTTTTAGTTGGGGGGTGGTAGGGGAGGAAGGGAGGGAGAAGGGAACTGGGATTGTCATTTAAATCAATCTTGTTTCTAATTCAAATCAAAAAATGATAAAAAAAAAGAAAACAGTTCTGTTTGACTGCCTACTGACGGTAAGGAGACATGCTGGACAGTGTTTCCTTTCCATCAGAAAGCAATGCTTTTGTCTGTGAAGGCTGTCTAACCATCGTCTAGGCTCTACCTGGAAATTCTGAGCTACAAAGAACAAACCACCAAGGATAGATGATTAGTTTTTCCTCATATTTCTGACCAGGAGGACTTCACATGGGACATCGGATGGGCAGGTTGGAGACTAGAATACTTTTGTTTTTTGTTGTTGTTTGTTGTTGTTGTTGTTGTTGTTGTTGTTTTGGTTTTTTGAGACAGGGTTTCTCTGTGTAGCTTTGGAGCCTATTCTGTCCTGGCACTTGCTCTGGAGACCAGGCTGGCCTCTAACTCACAAAAATCCACCTGCCTCTGCCTCCCTAGTGCTGGGATTAAAGGCGTGCGCCACTAATGCCCAGTCGAGACTAGAGTACTTTTAAGCAACCCAAAACACAGAGAAAGATAGCACCTGAGGTTTGAGGGTAACACAGCTCAATATTATCAGTATAGACCAGCCATTCCTCAGCAGAAAGAAACATCTGCCAGAAAGAAAAAGGGGCCGGGAGAGAAAGAGAAAGAGACAGAGACAAGGAGAGAAAGAAGAAACAGAACAAAGAAAAGAAAGGCAAAACTACATTAGATCTCTCTTTTCTGGGCTCCCAATCCAGAGACACTCAGTACCTTTTGTTTCTTTCCTATTATCAGGCAAAGCTGATGCTTGCTTACCATTTGTCTGAGCTGGATTTTTCCTCATTTCTCTTTGACCCACTTGTTCCCCAGATTGATATAACCAAGATCACAAGGTTCCATGTCAATCGCTGCATAAAAAAGGTAAAGAAAAGCCAGTCCTGATTTTTGGGAAGACCCAGGAGGTCTCTTAAATGATACTGAACATTGAATTCAAAGTCACTGAATATGGATGTTGTGCCATCATCCTTGTTAAACAGGTACCTGATTCATTGTTTCTTTTAGCTTTCTACTGGAGTTAGATGAAGTCAGAACCTACAGACACCAACAGAAAGGAAGGACTCTCACCTCCAGACAGACTATGCTCTACCATTGGCCAGCAAAGAGGGTCAGTAAGAGACTGGCTTCCCATCTGATTCTGCCTTTTGGCTCTGTTCATTAAGCATCTCCATTTCGTCTCCATCCAACACCTTGGCTCTCCCATGGTTGTGTCTCAATAGGCTTGTCTCCAAACTATGGGATAGCTATGACCTCTCATCTTTCCTCAGACCAACTTTAACTTAGTTCATCTCCTGGAAACATTTTCTTCCTGTTTCCTCCTATGAGGAGAAGAACAGGGCAGTAGCTTCTGTATCTGGGATCCAGGGCTCCATCTCTGAGTACCTTGCTCTCTCATTTAAGTGAATAACTGCTTTTACTAGAGAGGAATAGCTTTACTTTACTGTCATCCTCTGAACTGCCATTGCAGTGTATGTGGGTGAAAGCAAAGCATGTTTTTAAAGCATCAAAGATGCAGCTATGATTTGTTTTTCTTGTCATGTGGAAGCATTCCTTCTTGATGGTTTTCCTTTAGGACACCGATCATAAGTGTCCCTGTTGTGCAGTAGACATGACAAACCAAGAAGCCTGTGCTGTCTGTCACAAGGGAGCACAGTCTTTGTCACACAGTCAAATGTTTCTCTTTAACTACAAAACAGGAAACAGAGAAATTGAGGGAATATTCTAAGGGATGCCTGAAAAGAAAGACCATTAATTTGGGGAAAGAGAACTTCTCTTTAAACATTCTTGCTAAACCATATTGACTCTGAGACAGAAACAGAACACCAGAGTCACATTTTTGGTTTTTTTGGTGTGTGTTTAAATTTTGCAAACAGGTTTTGAAAGTTCTTCACTCAGCAAAACAGATGAATTTAGCCAAACACTTTTTTCCTGCAATTTAAAGTCATTTATATTCCAAGGAAAATTTAATCTGTGCATTTATGATTCATTTGTGCTTAACTCATCAAAATGTTAAGAGCTGTAGAAATGAATGAAACCATTGAATCCTGATCTTGTATGATTTTCTATGTTTGGTCTTAAAAAAGCAGCTTTGCAGGGAAGTCACAAATTAGTCCCCTACACATTCCACATGAGAAAGCTTGGAGCTCTAGAGCATGGGTCAGCTTGTCTACAGACATATAAACAAGACTGTAAGCTTACATTTTCAGGAAAATGATATCAGTAATTTATCTTTCTTTTCCTCTTTCTGTTTTCATGTGTTCGTGTTGTACCTGTGTGCCTGTTTTTGCATGTGTGGGTTCCTGTGTGGGGGTGGTATGGACACATTTGAGTGTATTCATGTGGAGGCCCAATGATCATTATTCCTTGAGGTAGAGTATCAATCAAACACAGAACTCTCCACAAGATTAGTCTTGCTAGCCAGCTTGCTCTTTAATCCTGTTTCTCCTTCTTCCAAGCCTGTGATAATAGGCAGGTTCCCATATGTACCCATCATTTATTAGGGTTATAGGGATCCAAACTCTAATCCTCAGGCTTCAGGGCAAGTACTTTAAGCCCTGACTAATCACCCCAGCCCTTATTCATCTTCAGTGAATTCTTCAAAGTTTGGGTCTGCACATTCTGGGAGACGCCGTTCTCAGAGCTTGCATTCCTAGTGAGTCTGTGTTCTGGTCTTCTTAATTGTTATTTTCTTTTCTCAATGTATGATTGACATAATAAGTATCATGTAGGAATACCACCAAGACCAGACATTCTATCCTGATGGCTAGTTACTCCTATTTCTGTGACAAAACACCATGACAAAGGCAACTTACAGAAGAAAGAGTTTATTGGGCTTTTAGTTCCTGAGGTTAGAGTCTGTGATGGTGGAGTAGAGGCAGCAGTTAAGAACCTAGAGCAACAGCTTGGAGTTCGTATCACAAGCAGGAAACAGAGCACACTCAAAATAGTGGGGTATTTTGAAACAATTAAACCCTCTCCCATTCACACGCTTCCTCTGCTAAGGCTTCTCAAACACCACCAACTGGGAACTAAAGTATTCAAATACTCAAGACTTATAAGAGGCATTTCATTCAAACTACCTCACTAACTCACCACATTTGCAAGAAGTTACATGCCTACTATTTTAAGAGCGGAAGGGCCTAGTAAATTTAAAGCCAGGCTGCAGATTAACTCCACATTGAATTAATTCTTAGACGTATGTCTTTGGAAAGGTTCCTGCACTAACATTTGTTTCTTTAAGAGAGAATGGAGGAGACACCTGTCTCAGAGGTTAACAGCTGGCCCATATCACAAGGGGAGGACCTTAACTTGAATGCTCTTTAGAGTAAAGCAGGAGCTGGGGGGAGAGAGGGGAATGAGTCACTGGTGGCACCATAACAACTACCAAAAGTCCTTCTAGTTGATGGCACAGTTCCTGCTTTCAACACCTGCCCCACTTCTACCTGCTGGCCACTCCCTCTCCTGGCCCTTCTCTTCCATGATGGATTGCCAGTGACTGCAAAAACACCCTCACTTTGCTTCTGAAGTGCTCCTCTGTCCTCAACATGTTATTTCCCCCATTTCACTATAGACTTTAGTGTAAACTATTTTTTTCTACTTTAAATTATTAAACTTAATAACTTTAAGTTATTTCTGGGCTTGTATATAATTGTTTCAGATGTACCCTGAGGACACAGTAGAAGTAGATATCCCCTTCATAATAACTCTTCAGCCCGTATAGAAGGGAGAGGGAAGTGGTGAAGTAGTTAGCAATCCTCCCAGCCAGCAGGAACAGCACTGGACTGGTCTTGGGTACTGCGATAATCAAGGAAACAGAGACTGAGAAGCCATATTGCAGTATGACCTGTCCCTCAGTGTCAGCAAGTAGAAACATAAAGGTCTGAATTTGGTTACTGCTCTCACTATTGTAATAGTATTTGACAACTTAAAGGAGGAAGAGTTTGTTCTGGCTCCCAGTTTTAGGTGGTACGTCCATTGCAGTGGGAAGAGCATGGCAACAGAAGCATAAGGCAGCTATTCACAGTGAAGCTACAACCAGGAAGCAAAAGGATGAGTGGAATGATCACATTTTCCTTTGTAGTCAGTCCAGAGCCACACTTTGCAGGATAGCACTGCCCACATTTAGAGGTCTTCCCATGTTAGTTGAATCTCTCTGCAAAATTTTTACCTGCATAACCTGAGGCCTATCACAAAGGTTGATTGCAAATCTTGTCTAGTTGAAATCAGGACCAAATGACTTGTCTTAACAAAACTGGTCTGAACATGACCCTGGATTTTTCACCAGGACAGATGAAATAGAAAAATCAGGATTGGTGGTGACTGGCAGGTCTGCAGAATGAAAGGGGGAGTGGGCTTCTGAGACAATGTCTCATCATTTGGGGATGTTTGTCCTCATGGCACAGTGAGAACTAAGGATGGTATCACTAAAATTGAAGGTGAGGAAAAGGTCTCCTTCATATGTGGGTACACTAGCCTACAGAGGAATATTTCCTGTGTGTGCTAGCTACAGGGATCTGCTTCCTATGTGAGTTCATTAGACTACAGGGTTGCTCTATTTGGTTTCTGTTGCTATGAAAATTGTCATGATCAAAAGCCACTTCTAAGAAATAATTATTTGTTTGACTTACAAGGTTATACCATTATTGACGGAAGCCAGAGCAGAAAATCAAGGCAGGAAACCAGAGGCAGGAACACAGAGAAACTCTGTTTACTGACTTGCTCCTGCTGACTTGCTCAGCTAGAAGGTCCAGCTACCTAAAGGTGGCACGACCCATAATGGGCTAGACCCTTCTACCTCTATTAGAAATAAAGAAAATGCCTCACAGGTGATCACAGGCCAATCTGATTTGCACAATCCTTCAGCTGAGATGTTCGTTTCCTAAGTAACTCTAGGCTTTTGTTAGGTTGAGAATTGAACCTATCTATGACAAAACTCTGCTTCCTATGGGAAGTCATTAGCTTCTAGTAGTACACTGTCTGTGAGGGTTCATTAGTCTCAAGGAGTCCATTTTCTGGGGAATTCACTAGTCTCTAGGGGTTTATTATTTTTAGGGGTTTGCTAGTCTCTAGGAGTCTACTCTGTGTGGGGGTTCACTATTCTCTAGGAGTCAACTCTGTGTGGGGTTTCACTAGTTTCTAGGAGTCTACTCTCTATGGGGTTCTCAATCTATAGCTATAGTGCAACCACACAAATGGGGCAGAGGGTCACAAGTCATAAACACTCACCAATTTCAGAATTTACTTAGCAGACTGTTCTAGATCCTAATGAATTCTAGATTAAGATCCCACAAGCAGATCCCAGGAGGCTAGACAGAAAGAAAAACATGTGGTGTCTATTATCCAAGAACCTCAACCTAAGGAGTCAGGTGAATTGCACACACACACACACACACACACACACACACACACACCATGGGAACAGACAACACATGGGGCCAGCACAACAAAGACTGTCACATGCCCTGGGAAGCAAGTTATATGAGTTGAAAAGCAGACTAAATTCAACAGCTGGTTCATCTGTGACTCTGGAAGAGTTCACAGCTTCTCTGGATCACACTTTCCTTCTTTACAAATGGCAAACACGCACAGCAAACACGGGGGTCAGAATAAACTTTGACTACTGACATGTTTCTAGAGAATCATAGCAGTGAGGTCTCTGGAAGGACCAGGCAGTATTTTAGGCTCCAATAGTTTCCTAGTAGGGCCAAATCCCAATTACTAGGAAGAGAAAACATGACCAAGAGCAGTAAGAAGATCAAATACACACATGTAAGGGACCAACCAGCATCTAGTGATCACTGCCAACTTCATCTAGGATTTACATCGTGCTGAGGACCAAGTGTCACACCCCACACCCCACACTTGTGTACTCCAATACGTGGTGCTCAGCAATACATCTGTACCCTCCCCCAAGAACATAGAAGTCTCTTCGGAGATAGTGAAGAACGCCGGAATCAGCCAAGAGTAAGTTCCCTGAACCAAACGGAGGCCACAATTGAAAACAGGCTCAGCAAGATGGCTCAGTGAGTAAAGCACTGACCTCCAATGTAGCATGATCTGAATTCAATCCCTAAAACTTACAGAAAGGTGGGAGGAGAGTAAATAACTCCACAAAGTTTCACTCTGCCTGCCATATATGCACCTGCACTTACACAGTAACCATTAAAAAAAATGCATTTTTGCCTACTTTTCCTTGCCCAGTATGTCGAGGGTTGCAGACTCTGAACAGAACTGAAAACAGCTATCATGTCCATGCTGTCTTTAATAAATCTGCCTTTATAGTTTTAAAGATAATTCATGACACTTGCTTCTCCTGATGGCAAGAAAGGCATTCTACTGCCACACAGAAAGAACATCACATTAAAACAGAACAACAAAGCAAAGCAAAGCAAAACAAAACAAAACAAAAAGCATTTCTCTCTGCTTCCATCTCCCATTTATGGAAACTGAAAATGGAGCCAAGCATCCACCTACCACTCACGAAGCAGGAACACTCTAGGGAGGTGGAAGTGTCTCTCTCTTGCTGGTGACATTTGAAAGTGGCAAGGACAGCAGTCACTCTGTGAGGCTTGGCTAGAGATCTGCCTGAAGGCAGTGTTCTGTTCGCCCAGAGCAGAGACAGGAATCTCTACTAGGGCTTTCAGAACTAGGTCACAACCAACAGTAGCAGCTACTTGCCCTGCTTGCCCTGTTGCCCACCCTACTTGTACCCCTGCCTTACTCCTGTTCATCACTTCCTTCCATTGACTTTTCCATCTCTCAACTTGACAGGAACACAAAGCAAAATGCCTTCACAACCAAGTTAACTCTCCACACCGAGAGACAGTAAGAATATTAAAAGCCTTACTAGTTAGTGATTTTTTTCCAGAATTTAATTTCCTTAAATTAGCTGCTGAGATTCAGGGATGTCTCAGGGCGATGTGGAGTCCTATTAGTTTTGTTTTGTTTTTTTTGTTTGTTTGTTTTTTTTTTTTTTGAGCTTGGTTTCTATGGCAGACAGAGGGTGTTCTTTCTTGTTTGGGTTCTTGTTAGGGGGGAGGGATATTGTGATTATGAAAGTCTCCACTCCTCACTTTTCTACCATTATCAAAAACAAATGCTATGCATCAGTTAATTTTATGGATACATTTTACCTTTTTAAAGATAAATCTTTCTATTATACACACAAAAATTCATCTTAACAATATCTCAATTTCTTCTCTTATTAGATGTTCCATCCAAAAGAGTTCCCATGTTTCCTGATCTTCCAGGGTCACTGTTTTAGAACCTAAATGGTACTGAACATTTATTTATGTGTATTCAAGTTGGGCTGGTCCAGGGGTCCCCACCTTGTCTACAGACTCTTAATGAGGTCTACTTGGTGGGACACCTGCCCCTTTCCTCCCTGGTAGCAGAGTTACAAATACAGATCTAAACAATATCAGGGGTTCACCTGACAATAAGAAAAACTGAACCATTTCAGTGGGAAGAGAAGGAGGCAATGAGGGCGGTCATCCTGACAAATAGGCTTGGGGGCAGGTGACAGCCAAGTTCTGGAGATGGCTCTGAAACCAGGTAATTGGGTTGCCTTTCTGTTGCGGGGGTAAAACACTGTGACCAAAAGCAGCTTGTGGAGGAAAGGGTTTATTTCAGCTTACACTTTCATATCACATTGCTCATTTGAAGAAGTCAGAGCAGGAATGTGAAGTCTGGAACCAATGCAGAGCTGCTTTCTGGTTTGCTCCTCATGGCTTGCTCAGCCAGCTTTCTTACACAGTTCAGGAGCCTCACCACCGGCAATGGGATGAACCCTCCCTCATCCGTCATTAATTAAGAAATGACAAATGCACAGGCCAATCTGGGGAGAGCATCCTCTCAATTAAATTTCTCTCTTCCCAGATGACTTGAGTTTGTTGCACGACAGCACAACAACAGCAGTAACCAGGACACCTGACAAATGCATCAGAAAGAATGTTTTATTTTGGCCTAGAGTTCTACCAGATACAGTCCATCATGTCACATCAGGAAAGGCAAGGCCACTTTGCATCTATAGTCAGGGAGCTGAGTAATGAATGCCAGTGTTCAGTTCACTTTCTCATTTTATTATCTCCAGAATACAGCCTCTGTAATGGTACTGCCCATGTTTAGAATGGGTTAATGCCATCTAGAAACACTCTCATGGACATACCCAGAACTTTGCTCCTATGATGACTGTAAACTCCATTAAACTCACATCATGATCAGCTGTCACAGTGAGAGTAACAAAGACCAACTGCCTTCAGAACTTTGGAGACCTTAATAGGTGCACAGAATTTTTGTCCTAGCACTGATATTGCCCTTATCCTCATCCTCAACAGAATGGTGATGGTCAAATCTTCAGTAGTCTCCCTCCATCATTAATGCTTCCAGTCAGATGTCTGGTGGGATAGAAAGAGGATGGTGGATGCCAGAAAAGCACTCTTTTGTGTTCACATTCACTGGGCCACCCAGACATCACCTTGCTAAATTATTGCTGGGATGTCACCCACACTTCTGACAGTGGCCATGCTCTCCATGCTATCCTTACAGATTCCCCGCTGCACACCATTGAGAGAACTACCTCCCTTCCATGTACCAAAGATCATTACCCTTGTTTACACAGATGCAGCTGTGCTCCAGGTGGTGATGCTGAAGAGAAAATGCAAAGCAAAACAAAATCCATTCTCCACACCTGGAGCCAGAGTGTGGAGAGAAAACGAAATGTGAACCTGCTAGTGGAACATGCTTCAGCAACACAACATTGCCCTTGAAATAACGTTCAGAATGGGGAGAGGGCTGGCTCAATTATCAAAGTGCTTGCCATCCAAGCACAAGGACCTAATTCTATCTTCAAAACCCACAAAAAGCCAGGTACAGTGGGGGCTGCTTGTAATCCCAGCACTGGAAAGAGCAATAGGCTGATGATTGGAACTCACTGCCCAGTCAGCCAACCAGCCAGCCAGGTCAGTGAGAGACCCTATCTTAAAAGAGAAAGGTAGACAGTGTTTGAGGAGCAATGCCCAATATCATTCTCTGAACTCTACATGCATGCACATATACACACACCCCCACACATATGAACACACACACACACACACACACACACACACACACACACACACACACACACACACACACACACACATTTTAGGTCCAGATAAAGTTTAGAAGGCTTTAAAGGATCCTATCCTATCTCCAGTGGCCCTAATTGCTCCCTTGTCTTCCCTCTACTCTGGGTTCAGGTGTTAAAACTCACAAGCCTGTCTGCTCCCAGCTTAACCCAGAGCCTAGACACAGTTTCCACTTTTGTCAAGCAAGGTAGCTCTTTCCTTGCCAAAAGCTAGACTTCAACACCCTCATCCCTGAGGGCCCAGCCTAAGTGCTGACTCCCTAGAGACATGTTTGCTGACTCATCCCCACTCACCAGAAGCTCCCAGGGTTGTAGCTACCCTGCACTCTATGATGCCCTGATGTTTGCTGATAATCTGATAGCTCAGTGCCCTAGGATGACTACTACAGAGATGCATGCAAGCTTCAAGGTGCTGCCGTCAGTGGGCTTTTTAAGAAAACTAATGTTAAAATATCTGATTGCACATATTTTATCAAAGAGCATAGGACTGCTTTCTTCATTTCATTTCTTTCTTTTTACTGGGTGTTATGTAGCTCAGGCTAGCCTGGTATTCACTGTATAGACAACAATCAACTTGACATTCTGATCCTTATGCCTCCAGCTCCAAAGTGTTGTTATTGTAGGTCTAGGCCAGCATGCCTCATTTATGTAATGACAAAGATCAAACCCAAGGCTTTGTGCATTTAGGCAAGCACTCCACCAACTGATCCACATCCCAGCTTAACAGGAACACATTCTTAAAGGCCTCTTCCAGGGCCTAGTGTACCTTGGCTGTTCAGTTTCATGGAGAATTTTCTTGTACACAGTTCACTGCTTTGATGCCCTGGTCTCTAACATACAAAATTATTAAGTGCCTGTTGTTCATGAATTTTCTAATCACTGACTAAGGCAAGGTATCAATTATAATATCTATACATCTTAACTATTGCACCAGTATGCATTGCATGTAGCATGGTGTGACCTCACTGGGAGGTCATGCTAGTTTTCTAAAAGTCTGGAAGATCTAGTCAGAAAGCTGACCCTCTACCCCTTGTTCTCATTTGAAAGGGTTCCTGCATAGGTCAGACACGTAGTGTGCTAAGGCTACCCTGCATACAGAATGGCCAAAACAGAAGAAAACCATGAAGGACTATTGCACACACATCTAGGAATTCTAAATGGAGTCCAGGGAGAAGTCACAGCAGCTCAGACAGAGCCCGCTCATGTCCCAACCTCACTTATTAGCACATGAGGATTTTCCCAACTTATTTTTATAATCAGGTTACAAACAAATGCTTCCTCACAAGGTGACTGTAATGATACATGCATGTATATGTATTTGAGTACAACATAATCCATATATTGTCTTGGCCAGTTCCCGACTGCACACGTGAACATGTGAGTACTGTTATAGGTATATGCATGCAACATAGCATATATATATTTCCTTGCCTAGTTGTGACTAACAGTTCACACTCAGTTTTTATTGGCTTTCATCTAGTCAAATGAGATTGACCCCTGTTGCAATATCTACACTAGAGATTAAATTATTTAAGAAAAAGTATAATAATTATTAGGTAAAATGCATATTGCTGGGAAATAATTCACTTTTCCATCTGCTCATTTTAAGGATTGTATTCAGCTACTCTTGTACTTTAGGCTCTATGCAAGTTGAACTGAGCAAAGGCTAGAGTGATGATCATAGACCACTGAGTGAAGATGGAGGTTTCTGTTCCGGCAGGTCCTGTCACCCTTCAGCCCCAAATAAGCACACAGAGACATATTAATTATTAAAATGTTGGCCAATGGCTAGGGCTTCTTAATGGCTAGTTGTCTCTTAATTATTAGTCCATAACTACTAATCTATATATTTCTGCATGACCTTATCTTACCAAAGAACACCTGGAGTTTTCTATTTTCCTGGTCTCTACATGGTGTCTCCTCATTCCCTCAACATTCTCCGAATCTCCTTGTCCAGCCTATCTTCCTGCCCCTATTGGCCAATCGGTGTTTTATTCATCAACCAATAAGAGAAACATATACAGAAGAATATCCCCCATCAACTGAGGTGATTAGAAGCACTGAAACTATGTCAAATGTCAAATTGACAGGAAAGAGCTCAAGAACTACATGTGCAAACCTCTACCTCAAGATGGTGATGCATTCTCTCCTGGGCATGAGCCTGGATGGATGTCTCTATTATCCCAAGTATGTGAATTAAAGTGGAAAATGTCAGCTTTGTGGATCTTTATGCAAATGATAAATCAATCATTCAAATGCTTCCAAGACATTCATGGGTCAGAATCATCTAGACAGCCATTCTAGAAAGTCAAAATATTCCTTGTCAATGAAATAGGATCACTCTAGGCACATGCAGTTTTGATAGTTTTATATGACACAGAAGCAAACACGTTGTCTTTGACATAGGGCAGTTGTAACATCTTGAGAAGTAAAGCCATCCCAGGAATAAAGTAATGAGAGAATATGAGAATAAGTAACTAACACCAACACTTGAGTCTGTCTGTCTGTCTCTTTCTCTCCCTCCCCCTCTCTCTCCCTCTCCTTCTTCCTCTCTCTCTCTTACACACACACACACACACACACACACACACACACACACACACACACTACTAACTGCCTACTGAAATTAACTGCCTCTCCTAAGCTAACTCTCCATCATTTTCATTTCTAAATAGCAAGTTTCCTCTTGTGAACAGGTACTAACCAGCATCTTCTGACAATATACATACACTGAGAGTTTCAAAATGAACCACAGGCTTCCCAGTTAAATGAAAATTTATATATTTAACAGGAGATGGCCCAGTTACTGTATTACACATATTATACTGAAATTATTCTTGTCTCACTAGAAATGTGAGTATCAGTGTCCACAACACTGCAACTCCATGTCCTTGACTCTGCTTCTTCCTCCATACATGCCTGTAGTCATGTTGCTCCCACTTTCCATGTCTTATACTGTAGTGGGTTTTTTTTTTTTTGGAATTTCTTACCCTGTTACTTGCCAGTGTCCATGATGGCTCATCTTTGATGGACCCTGCTCCCATTCTCTGCCTCACCACTAACTGCCTGTAGAACAGTGCCTACTACAATAACCCACCACTACACTTTGTAACACTGTCACAACTCCTAATGTTGCCTTCTCAGGCAATCAGAGTCAGAGGGGTCATGCACTGATGACCACTGAGCTCTGGAGACCCTCCCTACCTGGCAATCTCTGAGCTGATACCACTCGGAGAAGACCCTGATCTATCTTGGCTCACTACAGGTAAGCTTCCAGAGGCTCAGTCAATAGAATGTTTGCCAGGAATGTATGAGGACCTTTGTTCCAAGCCCCAGTACCTACATAAAGATCATAGTGGTATGCTTCTGCAAACCCAGTACTAGGGACACAGTCACATTATCATCCCTGCATCCTCTGGCCAGCCTTGCTGAATCAGTGACATTTGGACTCAGAGAGCCTGTCTCAAAAAAGAAGGTTAAAAAATATCGAGGAAGAAATTTGACTTCGACTTCTGGCCTCTACACATGACATATGCACAACCACACATGTTAAACCCAGGAATATGTACACAGATCTCTCTCTCTCTCTCTCTCTCTCTCTCTCTCTCTCTCTCTCTCTCTCTCTCTCTCTCTCTCTCTCTCTCTCTCTCTCTCTCTCTCTCTCTCTCTCTCTCTCTCTCTCTCTCTCTCTCTCTCTCTCTCACACACACACACAAATAAAAGTAAAAATAAATATTTTTAAAGTAAAAAAAATAAAACAACAGGATAGGCAACCTTCTACCAAGAATAACAATTACTTATATTCGAAAGCTAAAATCAAGAGCAGAAAGCCATCCAAAGAAATGAAGATGAGACTGCTCATTGGTGAAGAAGAAATCTAACTAAATGGGGAAATATGTGATGTGATAAACCAATCGACGAATTAATAGTTACATAAAACATAATTTATCTCAGATTCTGCCATCCAACCACACAAGCCCTTTTTATTTCCTCTAAATTTATCAAGGTCTTATTTAATTGCTATAAACACCTAAAGACGTGAGCAAATTAGCACATAAAATTGCAAGATTCTAGTTGATGCATATTCATGAATGCATGCTCTTGTGATCAGGCAAATAATGACCTAAGACATTGATAAATTTGGTAGAAGCAAAAGAAAAACAACAGCACCCCTTGAGAATTCTCTGTGGATCTCAGAGTAGAATCTTTGATAAGACCAGCTCTAAGAGATCATTCATAACAATTGTCATATTTCTGTACTCTTTCCAGGAGAGACATCAGCAAATGTTTAATCAGTAGGTCTCAGAAATATTGCCCACAGTTGGACACTGGATCAAGTGCTAAAGCACACTGGCTTCTTGGAATATTGACGCAATCTGTTTCTCAGTTTGTATCTCTTCTTACTGACATTTCTGCTTTAAAACTGTGCTGCTACTAAGGTAAGACTGACAGCTTTTCAGCATTTGTGGGAGTATCAAGTTACAGCTGTTCCAGGTGCTTTTTAATACTTGGAAATACACAAGATGTAGTGCATCAAAAGTTGCTACACCAGTTATTTTTAAACCCGCTGACTTGCCTACCACTCTTGTTAGAACTGATTTGCATGTTGTTCCTGCTCATTGAATTCTTTGTTCTTCCCCAAGCTAGCAGTGCCCCTGTATGTTAAAAAGTACATTTCATCTGATCATTGCCAGACTATTTTGGACAAAGGATATGAGCCTATGTCCAAAGTGGGCTGTGAAATGTAGAGGCAAGAGCATAAATCGTCTCCAGTCTCTTTAGGAATTCATTGAAAAAAGGTTAATTATGGAGCATGTATATAGTAATGCTAATTGATTATTCCAGCCAGCCATCTCCAGAGAATCTGTAGCAGGAAGCACATTACACTATCTTTCTGTCCCTGGTTCTGACTTGAGCAACATGAGAGTTGAACCCTGGAATATAAATAATAACCACACTGTCACAGAACCTGATTTATTTTTCTTTATTTGACAAGGGTCATTTATATCTGAGGATCACTGACCCCCCTGCATCCACTCCCTGAGTGCTGAGTTTATGGAATTTTCCGTGAAGTCTATAACATGAGTTCTAACTTGTCTTAATAAGTAAAACAGGGAGTCAGACATTAGGGGGTGAAAGCAGAAAGATCAGAGAAGCAGCCAGCCACTAGAGCTCTTACCTCTACAAAATCGTCAGACTGAAAAGGGGGAGTTCCTGCCTCTCCCTCCTATATTCCTCTCTCTGCCCAGCCATGTCACTTCTGTCTGTACAAACCTCCAGACCTCTATTGTTAGCTAAAGTCTAGCTCTGCCAGGACTTGAAAAATGCCCTTTACTTTCCCAGGCTAGCTTTATTTGTTATACAAACAACATAACACCACACTTCCCCCTTTTGTCTAAAAGTACAAAAGGTTACAACTAATATAACAAAAATATATATAATAAGTACAATAATTATATATAATGTATACAGGCAACAAATACATCAATGATGTCTAGTCCATTAAAAATTGACAAATTCAGATAAAATACTCCATATCTATCCTATGTTGGTGAGTCCAAAGGGTTGTATCTAATTCACTTTCTATTCTAACTGGATTAAAAAGCAAACTTTTAATATTTCTCAACCTTATACATTTTAAATTTCTTCAGCAAATTTCTGCTCTGAATCTGGTAACAAGGAAAACTATAATTGTAAGATCTTCAACTCCATCAGAGATCTGAGAACAAAATAATATTAACTGAGCAACCAGGAAGTGCAAGCAAGTGACTTCCAAAAAAATGTGGGAAATGACAGAAACAGCTGGTTGCCTGGACAGTCATTCAAAGTTCCTCTGCAACGCTGGGGCATTCATCTTTGGCCTATAGGCCAAAGTCTATAGACTTCTCTGTGAAGCAGGATATTCTGAAAGGCTGCCCTACTTGTTCTTGGCAAAGTTTAACAGTCCTTCCATTTGTGTCCTGCATGTCCAATTTGAATAGCATACTATCAGCAGTGGAGGCAAGAGCACTTTTTTTTGCCCAGTGATTAATCATTGCCACAGAGAAAGTAAACTCCATATGGAATTTCTTTGATACCACCATCTTCTCTAAAGTAGTTGGTGCTGCCAGGAGCAGGTATGTCTCATTGCCCTAAAAAAAAGAACCTATACTATCAAAACATCTTAAATGGCATATTCAGTAGATCTCTGAAGTGTTTGAAGATGACCTTTCTATCTAAAATATATCTCTTTGACCTTGACTACAAGTTCAATAGGTGGCTAGTTACTACCTGCATTTCCTTATTATCCTAAGTAGTAATAATAACTGTCAAGTGATGGCAGGAAGTGCTTCTGTGTATGTGTTTGTCTTACTGGATGATAAATAAAGTACTGTTTGGCCAATGAGGCAGCAAGTTAGGTAGGACTAGGTGTCAAGGAGGATTCTTGGAAATGTAGTAAAGAAGTGGTGATCCACACAGAAAGTGACATAGCAGGGAGACTCATAAACAAGGGCAAGAAGGCAGTGGGCCCCTTCTCTCTTCCTCTTGGTCTCTGCTCTAGAGTTGCCATGTAATCCACCCGCAAGAGATGGCACCAGCAGAAGGCATCCTTTGTAAGTCCATTAAAATATATAGATTTATGATAATTAAGATCGAGCTAACAGTTGAGAAATCCTAGTCATTGGCCAAGCAGCATTTGTACTTAATATAAATCTCTGTATATTATTTGGGGCCCTAACTCAGTGGCAGAACTCTGGCGGCTGGCAGAAAGCATCCACATGATGGTAGGGCTCGGGTGGCATTTGGTGAAAAGATTTATCGTAACAGTCAAGGGCTAAAAATTTGCATTACAACGTTAAATGAGCTGTATAGGTACAATACCTTGAACAAGATTAGAAATGTATGTATAGTATTTTCTAAAATAAATAAACTTATCAATTTTGTATCAATATACAAAGAACCATATCATTGTAAATTATTTAAGACTTTTAGTTGCTTTTTTGGTTTAAAACTAGATTCAATAACCTATCATTTTATCCTATTTCTATATCCTCTCCTTTTTCTTTTCAGAGTAGATTCAATAATCTACCCTTATACCTTATCATTTCTCTCTCTCTCTCTCTCTCTCTCTCTCTCTCTCTCTCTCTCTCTCTCTCTCTCAAGAGCTCTGAATCTAATCCTCTTTTAACTACTTTCTGACCATTACTAATAAAAACTTGTAACCAACCCCCCTAAACAATGACAAATATCCATAACCCATTGAACAACACAAAAACACCTACCCCACTTCTTGGGAATGTTGGTGTTACATCCTTAAATTTACTTAAATTTGCTTGCTGCTGTCTGGGGCTGATGGCATTTTTAGGGAATCCTGAAAAGAAAAAAAAAAATGGGTTAATTGTCAAGTCCTTGGAGAGGTAGCAGTATCATTTGTTCTCCAGTCTCTGTGTAATGGGAAAGTGAAGGGCTTTTCTCAAGTCCTGGATAGAGTAGTCTGTGAGAATGGATTATCTCAGCTAGCCATCTCCAAGTTGTCCTGAAAAGTTTGTCGTCCAAACAGATCTTTAGGCAATGTTTTTCAACTTAATGGCATTGTCAATGTCCTGGTGGAATTGTCATTGTTGGGCACCATCATCCTTTTGGAGACTTCAAAGGTCACTGCTAGGCATGGTCATGGTTCCCTGCAGACAACTTAAACATTTTGAATGTCCTGTGCAACACATCTCAAAGATGTTAAAGGATCAATATTTGTTATGTACATCAAGAGTAAAAAATCTTAATTGCTAGTTACCTGATGGAGAGTCAAATTCAAAATCCTGTACAGAAAGCTAGATGAAGCCTCTTTTTAGAATTAATTAGTACTCTATATGTCCATTAATTTCATAACAAAATTAAAATATACATAATTAATGTATATGTATATATTAATATCATAAATTTTAGGACAATATTTATGAGATTAGTGGCAATAAAATAGTCCCTTAATTTTTGTTTTTCTTCTGTCCCATATCAGGTGGTTCTTTGGACATAAGACAGATTTTGGATTTTACTTTAATAAGCATGCTTGGGTTTAGAGAAAGAGAGAGGTACATTCCAAGTCCAAATCCACCTTTAATTTTTAATTTGACTGGGACTACAAAACAACCATTTGCATTACATGTCTGTTAAGAAAAGCAGAACAAACATTTGGGAAGATTTATGAAATTTTATTCTTTTGGAGATGTGATATACTAATCGGCCATCCCTTAGGTAATAAAGAAGGCAAAGTAATTCCAGACTGTAGAGAGCCCATTGCTGAATCATCTTATAAACATCTCTTAGATTTGTTACCAATCTCCATTTTCCAGATTTCTCTTTAATAACAAATACAGGAGAATTCCAAGGGCTGGTTGATTTTTCAATATGCTGAACATTATAGTTCTAGGACATAGAGTTTCTCTATTGTTAAAGGCCATTGCTCAATCCATACAGATTTGTCCATTACCCATTTTAAAAGTAGGGCTGTTGGTGCCTTTGAAAGATGAGCAGCTTTTGTGCTTTGTTCTTGTAAAACCTGAATGGTCAGTGACTGTTCTTTTAATACTTTTCTCAGAAACATATATGAATTTATGGTTTGTTTCTGAGATTGCAAGAATATTAATCTGAATATTCTATTGCTGTAACAAACCACGTCCCCACAAATTCATTGCTATATTAGCCACATAATGACTTTAATTTTACTCTCTGTACTTCTGGCCCTATACATTGGACCCATCTCACACTCTGTGTTACCTGAAATTACATTCCAATCCCAAAAAGCTAAGAATTTAACTCCTGAAGAAGCCAATTTGAATACCAATATTCTGATGCAATTATTGTGACATCCACATCTGTGTCTTCAAGCCTTCAATAACAATGGCATTTATTTGGCTGAAAGACATAAGAAAGTGTTCAACATCCTTAGCCATCAGGGAAATGCAAATCAAAACAACTCTGAGATACCATCTTACTCCTGTTGGAATGGCTAAAATCAAAAACACCAATGACAGTTTATGCTGGAGAGGATGTGGAGAAAGGGGAACACTCCTCCACTGCTGGTGGGAGTGCAAATTTGTACAGCCTCTTTGGAAATAAGTATGGCAACTCCTCAAGAAAATGGGAATGAGTCTACCACAAGATTCAGCAATTCCACTCCTAGGTATATACCCAAAAGAAGCACATTTATACAACAAGGACATCTGTTCAACGATGTTCATAGCAGCACTATTTGTAATAGCCAGAAACTGGAAGCAGCCTAGATGCCCCTCAACTGAAGAATGGAAGGAGAAAATGTGGTACATTTACACAATGGAATACTACTCAGCAGAAAAAACAATGCAATCTTGAAATTTGCAGGAAAATGAATGGAACTCGAAAAACCATTCTGAGCGAGGTAACCCAATCACAAAAAGACAAACATGATATGTACTCACTCATATGTGGATTTTAGACAGAGTAAGGGATTACCAACCTACAATCCACACTGCCAGAGAAACTAGTAAACAAGGAAGACCCTAAAAGATCCAAACATTGTCCCCTGGAGAAGGGGAAAGGGTCACGATCCCCTGAGCAAATTGAGAACATGGAAGAGGGGGAGGAGTGAGAAGGGAAGAAAAGGAAGGATGCAGAGGTCATGAGGAAGCAGAAATTTTGAGTCAGGTGTAGATTAGAAGAAAGGACATATGGTAGGTAGGATTTTAGTTGGGGGGTGATAGAGGAGGATGGGAGGGAGAAGGGAACTGGGATTGTCATGTAATTTAATCTTGTTTGTAATTCAAATATATAAAAAATAAAAAAGTAAAAAAAATGTCATTTATTCATATTTTTAATTTTGATCTTTGTTCATTTATATATGTTTGCCAAAACATTTGCTTTATGATTTTCCTGAATTTTTAAGCCCTCTATAGATTTCTGTCATTCTGAGCAGTATAGTTTCTTATAATAAACATTAGGTTCTTTAATTGCTATGGGAAGGAGTTTACTTCATGGTTATAGGAAACAACTGAACTAAATTTGGCATGGAGGCCTGAGAGGCCCTCAAAACGTGTCCTGATGGCAAAGAGTTACCTTGACTGTCCCTTGTTGACCTACATTCATTTGACCAATGCCTACCTTTGATACACCTTCTGCATAATCTGCATAAAGAAGAAAGGGGAGTTCCTATCTCCTCCCACCTATATTCCTTTCTTTTCCCAGCTATATCACTTCCTGTCTGTCTGTACAGATCTCCAGACCTCTATGGATAGCTAATGGCTAGTTCCACCCTCTGATCTTCAGGCAATCTTTATTTGTCTCCTTTTAGTCTGAGGATTTTGCAGAGGGAGGAGCTCTAATGGCTGTGGTGCTTCTCTATCATTCAGCTTTCACCCCCTAATATCTAACTCCAGGTTTTATTTATTAAGACCGTTTAGAACTTGTGTTACACAAGGCTGTTTTCTGTAGTGCTGGGAATGGAATCCAGGGTCTTGTGTATGCTAAGCAAGCACTCTGCCAACTGAGATAATGTCATTTGGAGATACTCCTCCAAATTGGCATTTAAAAAAATATTTTGCTTTGTTTCAGAAACTACATCCTTTACACAGCAACTTTCTTCTACTCCTCCTGATAAACTTCACACAGGCACTAAAACTGTGCCACTCTGTAACTAACAGATTCTTCAAAGTCACAAGTAACAACCTTGAGAGTCACTCATTCATGCTCTACTCCCAGCACCTCCTCTGCTCCAGATGCTTGACTGATACCTGGAAAGAAGTGGGAACAAACTGAAAGCAGCTTCTCTTTTCTGACTTCAAGGAATATTAGGAAAGGCTGTCTTCTACTCTCCTTCTGAGTGGGAATCTGCAGTTTAACTGTTAGAAAACAATGAGAATGGAGAAACAATGAAACACAGAGACCACCTACTACAACCATCCCTGCCCAGATCAGCCCCCAGGCCAAACCCTGGTCTTAGCCAGGAAGCTCAGCTCCTGGACTAAGCGTATTAACACTATGCAACTGTTAACTGAAAGCCACAGAGACACAATTTGACAGTGGAATAATGTGTGTCAGGGGGTACTGCTGTTATGAAAGTCTAGAATTTGATAAAATCACATGATTTCCTTCACAGGCTTTTTCATCTAGACAATGACATTTGCATAGAAATGCTGAGTATGTTTGAGAGAGTGGTGGTTGAAACAGTTGGGGGAGGCACTTCAAAGAGCCATCAAACATCTGTCATCACTAAAGATGGAGAGACAAGTGTACAACTAGACCCACCATCTCCAGATATGCAGGCTATGTATGTGCTCCGTACAACTTTTGTCAGAAAATTCCCAGGCTATCAAATTCTTTCTAATTAGCTCTTGTAAAATACAGATGTGATAATTAGAGAGTATGTTATTATCTGTGGAGATGAAGATATCAACACGGGATCTTATAGAAGGTGCCTAGAAGTCTGAGAGGAAGCCAGGGGTACAAACAAATCTATACACTCTAGCCCAGAGTATGGAATGCCCTGAGGTCAGCCTGTATTTATAGCACAAGCTTCCCATTAACCTTAAACTCACCCTGAAGAATTCTATGTCTATTTTAAGGTAAAGTCAGTCCAAATTTTTGCAAGGCAGTCTAGTTCTTGAGGAGAGTTGCCTCACTAATTAGGGGTCTTCCATCTTTCCCTGTAGCCACTATTCATATTCACGGAGAGTGTTAGTTTTCTGAAAAATCGGCTAGTGTAACAGATGACTGTATAGTTCCATGGAAACCTTTAATATGTGTCTAGATGGCTTCCAGCACCTTGCTTGGTATGTGCTTCATAAGATAAACTGAGCTGTACAGGAAAGCATTGATTTTGAAGTCCATTCAGCTGAATTTGAATCAATTAAATGGGCAAGCATCTCTAAACCTGACAGGCAAGGAAGAAGGTTTCTAATTTTCTCTTGGCATTGTCTCTAGCCCTGTCTTGGAGTGAACTGGCAGTGAATTGAGTAAGAACCAACTGCCCATTTACTGGGCGTCATCCTTGGTAGCCTCTCCCTCATCAACCTTACTTACAGCACAGTGTCATTCCTCAGCCTCATTTCATGTCCAGCTAATTACCAAATCTCATTCATTTTGGATCACATGCTCATCTTGAGACCATTCCTTCTCTCCATAATTGTCACTAGAGTCTCTTTCTCGAGTTCCACCACCAATTATGTGGTGGATTGAATAAGGAATGTCCCCTATAGGCTTATAGACATTTGAACCTGGTCATCAGTGGGTGAAGCTCTTCGGGAATGTTATGGAACATTTAGCAGGTGGAGCCTTGCAGGAGAAAGCACATCGCTGTGGGGCAGGCTTTGAGACTTTATAACCTTGCCCCACTTCTTATTCATTCTTCATGTTTCTGCACGAGGTTGAAGATGTACTCCCTTAGCTTCCTGTCCTAGCCACCTGCTACCACAGCTTCCTTCTACATATGTTGTCCTACCGATGCTTCAAGATCATAACCCAAAATAAACTCTCTCTTCTGTAAGTTGCTTTTGGTCATGGTATTTTATCACACACTAAGAGAAAGAAACTAATACAGTTACCTTGATCACTAATACAGATTATTAAACAACCCCAAAATTTATTCTTGTTCCAGCCCCCAATATGATTGATATGTATTATAAAGCTAAAGTTACTTTATTTTCTGAAAAAAAAAAACAAGAAAGAAAAATTCCAAACAGCAAAACATCAATAGGTTCGTGAATCTTATTGGGAAATCTCTCTCTCTCTCTCTCTCTCTCTCTCTCTCTCTCTCTCTGTCTCTCATTCTCTCTGTCTCTGTCTCTGTCTCTCTCTCTCTCTCACACACACACACCCATGCACATTCACACAAACACACAACTCTCTCACACACATGCACTCTCTCACATACACTCTCAACAAATATACACACTGTCTCACACACATATATGTTCTCTCTCACATACACTCTCACACATGCACTCACACACACATTCACACACAAATACACACACTCTCTCTCTCTCTCTCACACACACACACACACACACACACACACACACACACACACACACACACGCACACACTCCCACAGAATAGAAACTTTCACTGCCATCAAAATAAGTTTCAACTTCTTGCTTGAGTCTGTGAGCATAGACAGATCCTACTTTTGAGCTACCCTGGATGCTTTAGACACCACATATGCCATGCTGAAGAAAAGTACCCCCATATGGTAGAGCATAGATTTAAAATAATCTGGATTAATTTAAAATGTAAGAGCTAGTTAGTAACAAGCCTAAGCTGTCAGCCAAGCATTAATAATAAGTTTCTGTGTGGTTATTTGGGAGCTAGCTGGCAGGAGAGTGATGACCTGCAGTCCTGATTAAAAAAACAAAACAAAACAAAACACCTCACCTACACATATGGGGCCTAGACAGATTGTACAGTGATTATGAGTGTTTAATGCTCTTGTAAAGGACACTGTTTCAGTTCCCTGAAAATGCATAGATAATAACAGTTATGTGTAACTGCAATTCCAGGTAATCCAATGCCCTCTTTTTGCCCCTGAGTGCACTGCATAAACATGATAAACATAAATAGACATCAAATAAAATAAATAAAGTCTAAAACTCAGAAGTGTTATGCACTTACAATCTCAACACTCAGAATGCTCAACAAGGGCAGATCCCTGGACTTCATTAGCCAGCCACACTTAGCAAGCCCCAGTGAGAAACCCTGTCTCCAAAATCAAGAGAGACAGCTCCTAAGAAACCATACACAAGGTTGACCTCTGGCCTATACACCACACCACACACACACACACACACACACACACACACACACACACACACACACACACTTGCATACATATGTGCACACACAGAAACACCCACACAAATTTTGCTTTATATTGTGCTGAAATTAGCTCGCTACAGCCCCTTCTATTATTTTCTGAGTATTTATGTCCCCCAGACTTAAATGTTGAAATCCTGTCCCTGAAAGTGATAGTTTGAGAAAGTGAGACATTTGGGCTATGTTTGGATCAAAAGCATGGGTCCCTCAAGAGTAGAATTGTGACCCTTGAAGAGACCTCAAGAGAACCACCTCATTTCTCCCTACCATGTGAGATCACACTTAGAAGGTCCCTTTCTGAAGCAGGTGTCCCTGCACCTGATATTGAATCTTCCAAAGCATTGATCTTAGACTTTGCAGTCTCTCACATGTGAAAAACACATTTCTTCTGCTTATACATTGTCCTACAATTTATGATGGGTTATTAGCTATTGTTACTGTTGTTATAGCATCCCAGACACATTAGTAGCCTCCATGTTCTCAGACCTGTGTACCAAATAACCCCAGATGTTTTTCAGACAATAACCTTCAGTTACTTATATTAACTAACAGACCATCCCTGAAATTCTTCTCTTCTATATTTGATGCTATTTTCAGTCTTGGTGTTTCTACTTTTGTACCATATCTCACTTTACTCTTATAAGCTACCATAAGCCCTGGATGGAATAAATCCATATATAAATAATCCTAGTGTCTTTTCTTTAAGTAACAGCTTAAGTTCCCTACTCAAGACTCCTGAGTGGCCTATATCACCTCTCTTGTGGTTTTCTCTAACCCGACACTCCAGCAAGAGTCTCTTATTTTCTAACCAAATGCTATCACACTTATAGATAAGTTTGCAGCAAAGCCTCTGCATACAGAGACTTAAGGCCAACAGGGAACTTGGTGGTGATGAAAGGAGATACAACAGTGTCTCAATGGTTCCACTTAGGGAAAAAGTTATTAGTAACCAGCTCAGACTTTAAGACCTCCAAACTATCCACCCTTCAGGCTAAACCCTGACTTTTTGTGTAAACAAGAACATGAAGGTCACAGAAATAGATCTCACCAAGCTAACCTATAGTCCATTCTTAGGCCTCCCTCCCCAATGTTTTTTTTTTTTTTTTGAAGCCAGTCTCTGCTCCTTTCTAACCATTTTTCTCAAAAACAGTATCCCTCTCTCCCTTATAGCCAGCATTTTCTTCTGCATATGACATGCCCAGATTACTACTATCTTAAAAGTTACTAGTCATGAGTTAGTCTATATGCTTCCTTGCAAAACCTGGGATTCTAGCTGTTTCTGATCAAGCCCAAGTCAACCCTTAACAAGAGGTACTGAGACTTCAGCAACATCAGGGTAGGTCCGCGTTTTGTGGACCTGAGGCTTATTTCTGTTGCTGTTTTCTTTGGGTGGTCTTTAAAATAAAGAGTTCAAAACTGTAGGTTATTAAAATGAGATGTACATTGCTTATTCTTCATCATCAGCCTGACTGGATTTGGAATCACTTAGAGACACACTTCTGGGAATGTTTGTGAAGGTGTTTTGAAAAGGGGTTTCCCTGAGGAGGAAGGAAACACCTGCCTGTAGGCAGCACCATCATATTGGCTGGGATCCCAGACTAAATAAAAAGAAAGGAAGAAGAAAGCCAGCTGAGTGGCAGCATTCAATACTGTCCCTCCTTTCTGAGTGCAGATGCAAAAGGGCCAGCTACCTCACAATCATGCCACCTTAACTTCACAGACATGATGGATTAATACCCTCAAAATATGACTCAAAGTAAATCCTCAGTACTTAATTTGTTTCTTGTTATATATTGAGTCAAAACAATTATAAAGGTAATTACAAGATGCAAAAGTAAATATCTATTTACAAAAAGGAAATCATAATAAATTTCCCATTTCTCAGAAATAAATACTGAGGAAATGTACAAGAATGTTTTACTTGCCAACTCATGATATTGAATGCTTCATTTGCTTCTTCGTTTATTCAATTTCTTTTTCAATTTTGCATATTTCCAGTTTTTTTTAAAAAAAAAAGTTTAACTACAGACTTCATGATTGAAATTATGTTGGTAGGAATTTTGTGTTTCATTGTTAAAACTCTCTCATACAATCTCTTTCCTACCCAAGCTGAAAGAATTCAGAACCTTTCACGTTAGCTGACCATAGCTCATCTTTGACTTGGCAGACCTCATTAACTAGCTTGTCGATGATTGATTTCCCTCAGAGGTGCATTGACAGTTTTAGTCTATCTATACAGAGATTTACTTGGCAGGCAGGCAGGTTTTGACATGTACCAGATCATCTACTTGCAGTTTTGCTTTTCTCATAATTGGAAGGACTTCCCTCATACTCAATCACAACTATATATTTCAAACATTTTCTGCTCTGATGTTTAGAATGTTAATTGTCAACCTGACAAAGTTTAATAGCACCTGGGATGGGAGTCTCATGCCTGTGAGGTATTATCTTGATTATGTTAATTATGTAGGAAGACCCATCTTAATTGTGAATAGGACCACACCCTGGGCGGGAGATGCTGGGCTATAGAAGGAGCCAGCAGCAGCAACAGGCATTCCTTCCTCTATTCTGACTATGAATGTAATGCCAGCAGCTTCAAACTTCTCTTGCCTTGATTTCCCTCTCAAGATGGACAGTATACTTTGAACCATGAACCAAAAAAAAAAAAAATCCTTTCTCCCTTAAGTTGCTTTGTTTAGGTACTTTATTACAGTGACAAGAAAAGAAACTCAAACACTGGGTGTCAAAATATATATTCATATTTGATGCCAATGCTGGATAAGTTGCTCAGTGGGTAGAGAGAGTAACTCAACTATTTGCTAATCGTATGCAAACAATATGATTCTTTAAAGCCCTAACTCAAGGCTGGAGCTGCCAAACAAAGCAAGTGTTCAAACTTCTATACAGCAGAGTCTGAGTAAGAAAACATGCTGCTTTTTTCCTACCAATGAAATACATATGCCAAGCACATGGAAGTTTTAGAGTTCGTATGCACATGTGAAGGGTATGTCCTAGGACCTGAGAATTGTTTAAGTGAGTCAGGGACAAGAGTGAGGTCTTGTTGCTTCATGATAAACCTGTATCCCATTCCTTACATAGGAGTCAAAACCTCCCATCAATTCTGGAGAATTGTTCAACCTAGTGAAGTCTCCCTCTCTTCCACCTAGATGTTTTTTCTTCTCCTCAGAATTTCCTGAATGCCTTTTATTTTCCCTTTAGCCTTTCTTATACTTCAACTTGTATGTATATAGTAGTAATTGACATTTTGTGTGGAGGGGGAGAGACAGAGGTTGTTTTTAGAGATTGGCTTATAGCCCTCACTTTTCTGGGAACTCACTCTAGAGACTAGGCTGACCTTGACATCAGAGATCCACCAGCCTCTGCCTCCCAAGTACTGACATTAAAGGCATGCACCACCATACCTGTCTGTGAAATTTTTTTAAATATAAGGAATTTAACCTAGGCACTCACAGATTTTGGCAAGCACTTTGCTTTTGGACTATATCGAAACCGTTTTTTAATTTTTATTTTGAGATAGAGTCTCATTAAGTTGACTAGACTCTCTTTGAATTCACTCTATGCAGCCCAGGAAGAGCTTCAACATGTAGTCATTCTGCCTCAGTCTTGTGAGTAGATGGAGTTAAAGTCCTAGCTGCCAAACCTTACTTTTGAAGCACACACACACACACACACACACACACACACACACACACAAACACACACACACACACACACACACACACACACACACACACACACACACGCTATAATGTATTTTGTATCACCTCACTTAATTCTCACAGCCTTCATATTAATAGCTATTAAGACAATTTTATTTCTTGCTTAAGTGAAAAACCTGAGCCCAGGAAAGAATGTAAAATTCTCTCAAGGGCATATAGTAACTCTTAACTGGACCTTATCTCGGATCCCTATAGCAACCTTTTGAAAGTGGGAGCCTCTTCTTTTGTTTTTTAATCTGTATTCTGTCACAATTTCGTTCACATATATAACATACTCTAATCATACTCCCTTCCTTTAGCCTCACATACCACCTTCCCCCTCCCTTTTGTTCTAACAAATCTCCCTTCCTAGGCCCATGTTTTTGCTAGTATACGCACACATGACTAGAGCAAGAGCAAGTTACCACTGGCTACACCACTGCAGAAAATGACTCCACTCTCCCAGCACCCATTACCTGCCTATACTTGCTAGAACTTGAGAAAGGCTTTTGACCCTCTCCCCTATCTATGATAGAATTTTGATGGAAAGGTTACTTCTTATCCAATTTTCCAACATTAAAAAATAATCTTAAAGTGTTTATGTGTTGTGTGTGTGTGAGCATGCATGCATGCACACAAGTATTGGCCATATGTGTGTAGGTACCCATGGATGCTAGAAGAAGGCATCAGATGCCCTGAAACTAAAATTATAGGTGGGTATGGGTCACCTAACAGGGTCCAATATCAAATACTCTGAAGAGCAGAAAGTGCTCTTTACCACTGAACCATCATTCCAGCCTTTAAATAATTTTCCTATTGAAATTTCAAACTTAGAAAAAAATTGCAAATGTGATATAGAACCTATTCATTCCTATCCATTTCAGAATAATTTATCTATAAATTCTCCTACAACTCCTGATAATTTAATGTGAATTTCCTTCAAATTGGAATGTTATTCTACACAGCCACAATGCAACTATCAAAATAAGGAAATTAACACTGACACATCATTACCACTTGCCCTCACCTCCATTCAGCCTGTACCAATCACATTTCACAGAAGACACAATGCTGGCTGACAGTGACTTAATCTCCTAAAATGTTTCACAGGTCTTTTTTTTTTTTTTTAACAATTTCAACCTTGGCATTTTGAAAATAAAGGGCCAGTTATCTGTAGTCTGTCCCAACGTTGAATCTGCTTGATGTTACATTGAGATTAAATTCCTGTCTTTTATGGGCAGCTCTTCTGCATCCTCCCAGCACAACCCCCTGGCAAGCCCTGACAGCTGCTTTCTGTAGGTTTGCTGTAGAGCTAAGTTTGGTAACTGGGTTAAGATGCTACCTGCCAGCCCTCTCCAAATACTAAGCTTGTTTTCTTCTTAGAACAAATATTTTATGAGAACTACTTGTTTCACATTATGTAAATACCTTCTCAGATCTTCAGCCTCTTAATTTTCATCCGTAGATATTTCTCAGCTTAATTATTACCATCATTGCCACAGATGAGTGATTTTTCTAATAAAATTATTTCTTCCCCGCTTGTAAATCAGTATCCACTTCCCACAACTGATATAGCCATGTGTTTGAACTATTTATTCAATGATTTAGCACTCTTTACTATTATTTTGAAGATCAAGGTTCTCAAACTTGTCTGGGTCCATTTGAAGATGATTCTGTCTCTTTGTTTTTCCTTCACTCTTTGAGGTCTTCCTTCTGTCCTGAGATATTAAGTTCAACTATCTACTCTTGTACTTTCCTACTCTTGTACTTTGGTGCTCTGGACATAGCACCAAACACTCTGAAACTCAAGGCAATCTCTTAACTATAGACCCCTGTTTAAAAGTGAAAAAATCAAGTTGTCTGCTTCCATTATATAAGGGCACTGAGTAAACATTCCTATTCTAAGGAGAATGAGCAGGAAAATAACAAGGGAAGATTAGACCAAAACTCAGAAGAGCAAACACCAAATCTCAGTTTTATAACTGCCTTCTGGGTTGTTCATGCCCTCCAGATCTGCTCCCTGCAGCATGCATCTTAGCTGGCTCCACTCCTCGCCTGCAGCTTTCCTGAGAAGATATTCTATGCTGAAGTAAGAGAAGAGCCAAGTTTCTCCTGCTACCCTCCATAACAGCTCTCATGTATTGTATTCCTTATGAAAACTTCTCAAGTACACAAAACAAATAGTATAGCATTATTACACACATCCAACATGCCCACTTTATTCAGAGTTAAAATGCCACACAGGTCAGCAATCAACACACAAATCATGCTTCCTCTCCAGACTAGACTATATTTGTAATAGACCTCCAATTTCTGAACCACACCTGTAAGGATAAATCTTTCCACCAAGCCGCCTGAGCCCCACCACCACGTAGGCGCCCAAATAGCATATAGAGACTTTAGCTACAATGCTGCTGGCCAATGACTAGAATTTCTTAATCTATATATTTTATAAAGACTTATCTTATTGAGGATGCTGGCGGAATGCATCCGTTTTCTGGGATCACATGGAGGCTCCACAGAGAAGAGAGGAGGAGGAGGAACGATTTCCTGCTTGTCCCTGCTTGTATTCTGAGTCTACTTACTATGTCACTTCCTGCCTGAATCATAAGACTTCTCTTTACTACATTTCCCAGAATCCTCCTCAACTCCTAGTCCTGCCTAACTTGCTTCCCTATTGGCCAAAAGTACTTTATTTATCAACCAATAAGACAAATATATACACAGAAGAATCTCCCCCATCACACACCATCTCATGTTGTGCACCTACCGGCTTCTACCCAAGAAAGCAGGTAAATTAGGCCAATCAAGTCTAACCTATCAGGAGAAAAAAAATTATGTTTTGTTGAAGGTAACTGGCTGCTCAAAAGAAAATAGTTTTAATTTCAAACTAAGAACCAAAGCAGTTTACATTTAGCCATCAGAAAACCTTCCTGATGCTACTATGAGCATTTCTAAATTGACAAAGCAGACTGAGCTACTACATTTCTGTGTTAGCATTTTCATGTCCAGACAGGCTAGTAAATTTCATACCAGATGATTTTCAAAGATGGCTGTATTACATACAGCCAGAAGACTACTGGCTACAAAAGAAAGTTTAGTTGTTTTTAACCTATACAGCCTCAAGTCCCCATTTCAGTTTGCAATGACTCTATTAGTTTTGACTACTCCATATTCAACAATTTCTGTCACTACACAAAACGTTTATTGTTTTATGATCATAATAATATTTATATTGTATTTTTACATACAGAAACTTCAAGAAAAATCAAAATCATATACATTTTTGCCAGAAAACAATAAAGACTTATTTCTCTTAATTTTTTTTTTCTTTGTGCATTTTCATGTTTGGCTTTCTTTCTTTTTTTCTTAAATTGGAATCAAAGCCAGGTAGTGGTGACACACACCTTTTAACTCCTGCACTCAAGGGGCAGAGGCAGTCAATCTCTGTGAGTTTGAGGCCAGCCTGATCTGCAAAGTGAGTTCTAGAACAGCCAGGATTGTTACATAGAGAAACCCTGTCTCAAAAGACAAACAAAAAAACAAACTAGAATTATAATAGAATTTTGGTTTCTTCTTTTCTCCCCATTTATGCCATTATTACTTCTTATGACATCAAACTCAGTAACATAAAGTTACTAGACAACATTCCATGAATTGTTTCCTAATTTACTTTTCATATTCACTGCTTAAAAGAGTACTATGATAAGTATCTTTGCATACAAAGCTTAAAACATAATTCATTCATCAGCCATATATCTGTAGCCCAGATAAGTTGAGACTATGTTGACTGGCCACAGCACCAATCCAAGGAGTGGATAGGGATTCAAAGAATGTTTCTCTTCAACCTACATTCCATTCTCTGTGGTAATAGTTTTAAAGAAAAGATAAGTACACATGTTGTATTATTTTACCTTTCATTTCACCTCTGCCCCTGTAAAATATTTAGAATCATGGCTGGAGAAATGATGCACCAGTTAAGAGCACTTCTGTCTCTTCTAGAGGACACAAGTTCAGTTCCCTGCACCTACATCAAGCAGTTCACAACTGCCTGTAACTAGCACCTGAGGATCTCATGCCTTCTTCGGGCCTCTATGGATCCCCACACTAAAGTGTACATATACACACTTATACACAAGTAAAAATAAATATATTTTAAACGAAAACAAAAGATTGCTAAGATTCACATCAAGTCAAATGAGTCTGCTAGTCCCACTCCATTCTAAGCCTACCTAAATACTGGCAGGAAGAACAGCTACAGGAAATACAGAATTACTTTCTAGGAAATGGAGCTTGTCTTAGCCAAAAATGCCCTCTGTCCACAGTGTGAAATCTGTCAATTTTGGCTATTTGTGAGTCTATTTGACCTTATCAGTGACTGTAATCTTACCTTGCCTGCTCTCTTATTCTTGTGTTTTTGCAAAAGGGATTAGTGTAAAATGGTCTCCAAAGGAATCTAAGAAATACAATGTGATAGTAAAAATGAAAAGGGGGCTTTGGAACCAAGTAATGGTAAGTTAGATCCCACTAATATTGCTCTGTGACATTGAAAATGCCACTGACGCCTCTTTGAATCACTTTGTTTATCTGTCACAAGGGACAGGGTTATCCCTGCTATCACATTTATTGGTAGTAAGGACAGAGTGACTAGAAAAGTAAGCATAAAATACCTGTCATCCATAAGTATACTCATTGTATGGCATCCTCGTGAGCCTTCCTCATAGCTTTTCAAGTTAGACACAAAAGAACTCTAAATGGAATTGGTGAGAGGAGGGTGCATTATGTTACTGGTAGATGGATGATTCTGTGGGGCTGTTTAGCCCTCATTTTATTTTTCAAGAGTAATGTATATTCTTCAGCATGGCATCAGCCATATTTGCACAACCCAGGATTTCCAAAAGGAAAATTGTCTGAATTTTTAACTTTATAATTGTTACCTGAAATTACATAAATCAATAATACTCTATTGTTAAGCTACAGCTAAGTAATAAACTAAATGGATAGAAGGTTAGGTTTCTTTGGCTTACAGATATGGGAAAATTCATGAAAACTATTTAGAAGTATTTGTGGGGTTGTGTGTGTGTGTGTGTGTGTGTGTGTGTGTGTGTGTGTGTGTGTGTGTGTGTGTGTACATGCACATGAAGGTACGAGCCACAGATGGAGAGAATTCCAGTTTAACACAAGGATCTTCTACCAGCTTCAAATATATTAGCTAATATTTCCTGTTGCTGGGTTCTAAGGGCTTCCTGCAGAAGTGGTGAGAAGGCTCAGCATCAATAGCCCAGACCCAGGTGTCATGTGAAAGGAAAACCGAAGACTCATATATAACCTTTCAGCACCCAGCCACTCCAATCCATTGAAATCATGTGGCTGCCCCTCATTGGCTAGGCATGATCAGGACCTCAGACAGTTTGCCTCATCTCTAGGTCTTGTAGGTCTTAACTTCCTACAATTTCCTACACAGGATTAGTCTCAGATTTTCTTTCAGCTGAAAGAGCCATCAGGTGATTACTAAAGGTTCCCAAGGCAATCTAGTTTTGATATTGGCTTAGAAAATATCATACTCTCCCAAAACTCTTAGCTCCTTTCACACAAGCAATGATTAAAGTCCACAGTGCAGAGTATTTACACAGAGTTGTATTTTTCTCCTTGAAATTTTAAATTTAAACACACGTGGATCTCAAAATCTCCATAGTTGGTCATTCTTCATCATTCTGGTTTCTTTTTCCATTTAAACCATTTCACTGAATTTTAAACCTCATCTAGAAGATCACAGATAGAGATGAGTTCCCTACGAAACATGATTTCTTTGATAGCCAGAGGTTTCCTCATCCTCTGTCTCCTCTAGATGTGTATGAGTGAATAAAGGCTGATGTCTTCTCTAGTCTGGCTTCCAAAATTTATTTTACAGCCTTTATCCTCAAGTAATAATGCCTTAAGTGGCTGTGAATACCTAAAATGAGAACAGAAGACCTTAAGACTCTATCCACAATCTAACTACGCTTCCCTGATAAACAACAGGAACCAGACACCTCTCTTGTCTGTAGTAAGTCAGCCTCCTAAGACAAAGCTGGGATGAGATGGAACACAGGTTCTACTCCATGAACTTGTGCCTTCTTAGCTGTGAGCTCTTTGGAAACGATTAAACACCAAAGATGGAATCCATGTGTGAATATCCATGTGCTAACTGACTGGAAGGATTTAAATGAAACCAGAGAACACTTTCTTTTAGCTCAAAAATATTAGCCAGTGTGGGTTGGGGGACTGTCAGAATCACAGAGAATAACTGAGATATTGAGGGGATAGGAAAAAAAAGCATAAGAAAGAGAGAGGAACCCTTAAGTTTGCTTGTTTACTGCTTTGTTTCTGTTTGTTCCTTTAAAAGCCAGGGAGCTTTCCAAATTCCTTCCAAGTATGAATGAATCGGGCATTTTATTAGAGGCATTTTCTTTCAGAAAGAAACCTCGCTAGAAACCATCCTGAGTGGAAGAGCTACAACTACATGGATTATGGGGGTCCGTGAAATAAGGAATAAAGTCAAGAGACCAGGAGCAGAGCTGCAGATAAAACCAATAGTTTACATTCTCAGAAACAAATTATCCCGGAGGCAGGAAAATGCTGTTTCATGCAGACCTGCACTGTGTCTAGGATGGAGCATTCAAAGTAGATCCAAGGCTGACACTGAAATCCATATCATGATATGGGAAAAAATAGCCATGTCAGCTGCCACCATAGCCTTCTTTACAGAAGCCAAGAGATATCCAGGAAATACAGAATCTTGGCAGAGAAACAGCTTTGTTCCCAGGCTCTTAGAGTCACTATCCATTTAGCTGGGGTCAGCTACATTCTAGAATCCCAGATTCAGTTGGTAAAGCAGATCCCCAGAATCCATATAAAAATATCATATAAAGAGGGCATGTAATGCATGTTTGTGACCTCAGCTGTGGTGAAAGGAGAGGCAGCAACAGGTGGATACCCAGACTTAGTGAGTAACTAGTCTATCCCACTCAGAAAAGTGCTAGACAAACGAGAGATTCGAAAGTGGAAAGCACCTAAGCAAGGACACCAAAGGTTATATCCTCTGAGTCTACACATACACAGAGAGGGGGGAGGCAAAGGGCCAGAAAGAGAGAGAGAGGGGATCGCAAGCCCTCTGGGATGCTGTTTCCCTAGCCATTCAAACAGAGCAGAGATTCCTAGCATTTCAGTCTCTCAGAGAAAGCAGCTGCCTCAGCACCCTGAATACTTTTCTCTAACAAGGCAAAGCCTCTCAAGCTAGCATTTTTTGTGGGCATGTACAGCCAGTAGCCATCTTCCTTCCTTACCAAAACAGTTAAAAGTCACCTCTCAGAACTTGGGTATCTTTAGAGATGTGTTTTGGTTTGGTTTAGTTTGGTTTTGTTGGTAAGGGTTTTTACAAAGTGCAAGCTGCCTTGTTCTTCCTCCCTGCCTTCACAAAGATTCAATTAACAAGAGGAAGAATGTGGTGACTTTTTACCAAGTTTTTCACCCCCAGCTTCCTTGAAATGTACATTAGGCAGCCTTTTAGTTATGGGGAAGAATTATCTCATCATGACTGCACTCTTTCTCACCTCCAGCAGCGGATTCCTATCTGTCACCTGGACAGCAAGATTGATTTTCTAATTAATTGGGCATTTGTAGGGGCACGGGAGCCACAGATCTTCCTTGCTGGATTTTCCGCACATGTTCCTGTTTGTACTCATTTCCCATCATGCTTAAAGCTCTCTAGTGCTGAGCCAGGAGGGGTCAGGAACTCTGTGAAAACACACATTGAAACCTCTGGATGCTTTCAGAAAGGAGAGCATCAACATGGGCAAAGGAAGGAAAACCTTGGAGGGGAGCATCTTTGGACTGGGCTTAGCTCCCACGTGGATGAAATTTGCCTCCGGCAGCTCCCACCCCCAGGGTCTGCCCTGCTCCAGCTGGGCCTGCCAACACAGATGGCAGTAGGAGGCAGGCTTTCAGCACTTTGAAAGACTATGTGGCACCTCCTGCCAAAAAAGGTACACCAGGCTTTTGTGCAGCCTTCAGTGATGAAACTGGCTTGTAGTGTGATTCAATTTACTTAGGGGAAGAATCTAAAGCCATGAACAGCACAGCCAGATTCCGGGTCCCGGGGGACTCCACCAGAGGAGAAAACTTACTTTGACTATTCTGCACCTAGAGTGCTGAGCCATGTTGCTCATGACCTTTCAGTGGGAGACACTGGGGAATAAAATTGAGATCAGTACAAAAAGCTTGCATCTTTTTAGTCCATTCCTGGTACATCCATTACCTAATGTTTTATTTAAAAGCTCCATCCCTTCACTAATTGAAAAGACTGAGCTCAGTTTAGGAGTGTTCTGACCTGAACTCAGATGACAACTACTAATTGTTCACTGTCCTAAAAGGGAAAAAAATAGAAGAAGAAAAGCATTAAAAAGAGAAACAGGGAGAGAGAAAGCAAGTGTGAATAATGGCAAAGGGGGTATGTAAGCTTATTAAAGATACAATTGTTTTAAAGACAAAGAGTAGCCTGGGGCCTGGGGCCTGGGGTGGGGTTCACTGGGTGCCTAGCTACACAAATGCCTAGATTCCACCCTCAGCACCACATAGAGTATGGTGGCGCAAGTCAGCAATCTCAGAACTCAGGAGGTAAAGGCAGTTCAAGGTCTTCATCCTCAGTTAGACAGGGAGTTTTCAGCCAATCTGGTACACTCCAGACCCTATCCAGTTAAAGCAATCAAGCAAGCAAAATGACCCAACAGACAGTGTCACTCACCAGCCTCTGCTTTTAGTTGGTACCTGGAGCCAAAGTTGTCCCCATAGACTTCACAGACCCAACATTCAGACTCCAGACTGATATCTCAGCCCTTCCCTGAAGCCATGCGTCTATGTATTGCATCATTGCTGTGCCCCTCTTAAGTGGGTTAAAAATGGAACATTGCTGAGGACTGTCCCCTGGAGCCCTGTATCCAGTCACTCGCCTCGTTCCATGAAGTAGATTCTCTGGTTAAATCAGGATAATCTGCTGTCTCTCACTTTGGGGAATCATTGGAATATCTTCTTACCTGCACATGCAGTCCACTCACCCTTCTGCAGCCAGAGAAATAGCCTTTGTGTTTAACTTGGGCAGCCTTACATTCTGTAATTTCACACTCAGACCGTAGGAGTCCCCAGTGAATACTGCCAAGACTCCAATGGCCCCTGTCAGCAGGCCTTTCTAAACTGTCCCATATCAGATGTTTGCACAGGAGACCAGTACTTCCCAAAGGTGACAAAGAAATTCTTTACTTAACCAAACTTCAGCTAGGGGTTGTGTTAGGTTGTGTTAGTTTTGTTTATTTTGTTGTGACTCGGGATCTCATGCACCCTAAACTGGCCTCAAACTCACTACCATGTAGCCCAGGGTAACCTTGAACTCCTGATCCTCTTGCCTCCATATATCAGTTCTGGGACCACAGGTGTGCACCTGCGCAGCTAGTTTATGGAGTGCTGGGCATTGAAGCAGGGCTTTGTGCATGCCAGGCAGCCATTCTATCAACTGAGCCACATTGCCAGCCTCATTAGGTTCTAAAATTATCCTCCACACCTGTCTGTGTTATATCATAAGGTTCAAGTTTAGCAAGAATGTTTCTAAATCAGGTTAACAAGAACACCCCACCTTTTATAGCAGACTACCTCATTGCCTGAGCATCCTTGATATCATGCCAGATTGATGACCCTGTAATTCCTGAAATAGCATCTGTTTGCTGGGATTGCCTTCAGCAAGGATGCTTTTAGGTGGGCTCAACCTCAGTTTTCCTCCCCCTAATGTTATGTTTAATTTTCTACTTTCTGACCCTCACCTATTTCCTGACTATGAATTTCTAGTTGACTCATGGTTCTTGAAGTTGAGCCCTATGTAGTTTGTTTGTTTCTGCAAACAATATTGCCATAGTTCCTACAGTTGTGGTAATGGCACTTAACACAGTCCTCCTTGCCATGTTTTACCAAGTATCACAACTTTGTCCTTTGTATAAGCCTTTAGAAGTGCTGTCAGACTTGTGTCCTTCTGTCTTCATCTTTGGATGTCACAACTGCCGTTTTCTGGGTAGAACATTTAGCATCCTAGGACACAGCAATAAAACACAGCCCCTGTCTTAGTAACTGCTCTGTTGCTGTGATAAAATACCTTGCCAAGAGTAAGTAAAAAGAGACAGGATTTATTTTGTCTCATAGTTCTGGAGTAGTATACTCCATCATGGCAGAGAAGATAGGGCATCGGGCATAGAAGCCATGGTGGCAGAAGCAAAAAGCTAGTTTGTCATCTATAGAAAAGAAACAGAGAGTAAACAGGAGGAGCCCAGCTATAAAGCTTCAAGCCACCTGCCCAGTGACCCACTTCTTACAGCAAGACTATATCTATTTCACAACCATCCCAAATAGAGCCACCATCTAGGGACCGAGTGTTCAAAGATGTGAGACTCTGGGAGATAATTTCCATGCAAACCACAACACTCTGTATTGAAAATCATTCCCTCAAATCTGACCACCCTGAACCTCATTCTTCCTCCAAATGTATACCATACTCGTGATGTCTCTATCTATTTGTAGCTCATCCCTGTGCCTCAGCAGAGGGTCCTGTTTGTCATCATTTTGTACCAAACACACACAGGCAAATATACATAGTTATATATGCATATGCACACAAACACATATACACACATATATATAAGCACACACATACACACAGGCATACACAAATATGTATACATAAACACATATACACATGCAAACACACATATGGATATGCACAGATACATAAATGCACACATGTACACTTAAATATATATATATATATATATATATATATATATATACATGCACATACACACAAATACAAACACACATAAACACATGCATAATTATTCATATACTCTGTGGTGGTTTGAAGTCTTCCAGAGGCTCCAGTATGTTAACACTTGGTCCCAGTTGTGGTGCTGCTTCGGGAGGTTTGGGAGGTGCCTTGCTGCAAGAAACATGTCAGTAGGGATGGACTTTGAGATTAAAAGCCTCACTCTACTTTCAGTTTGATCTGTGCTTTGTGCTTTCAATTGAGAATGAGAGTTCTCTGCGCTTCTTCCTCCTACCACCATGCCTGCCATGTGTTGCTAAGCCACCCCTACCTAGATGGATATTATTCTTCTGGAACCAAAAGCCAAAATAAACTCTTTCTTCTATAGGTTGCCTTGGTAATGGCATTTTATAACAGCAACAGAAAAACAATTGAGAAACACACATACATATACACACATACACAAACTCAAAAACACATATGCATATGCTAACACAAAACATATACTTGCACAAATACATAATTACAAACATATAAATACACATACAGACATTTTACATACACATATGCAAATTCATAAATACACACAGCAAACACTTTATGAGTCTCAGGAAACTTAACTCACTTTGATAAAATAATGCATTTTATACAATGGTTTGTACACAATAAGATTGTAAGTGTGTGATCATTCGTGGGTCTGTGATGCATTGGTACTGACAAGTGAAGCCAGAGTTCTAGAGAGCCAGGCAGAGCTATGTGATTAATGAAGGTAAGGCACATTGTATTCTCCTAAAGGGGCAGGCAGCATGAAAAGAGGGCATCTGAGGCTCAAGCAGGCTGGAGAAAATAAGCACAACATGTCAGATGAGAGTCAGACAAAAACAGCCATCCAGATACAAAAAAGGCACAACAAGCAAAAGGATCCATTAGAAATAAAATTATTTCATTAAGTCACTGGGGAAGTGGAGAAACTGAGTGACCTGAAGGCAGAGCACAGCTCTTCTTGTGTTTTGCCCCAGGCTCTGAGTTCTCATGGCTCTTCTGAGGCTGAGTATCACTACTAGCTCCATTAGGGGCTCTGCAGGGAACAGACCATGGGCAACATTTGTCCTGGGAATTGGCAGGAGTCAAAGCTTCCCAGGACTATTAACTGACCAGCATCTCAGTAGAAATGGTAGAAAGGGAAGAGAAAGGCCATATTCCAATGCTCAGTGAAGCAGAGACTTAGACCCATGGTTGGCAGCTGAGGAGCAGAATGACTTGGGATGAGAGGCAACAGCTGCAGGAAGTTTCCACAAAAGGGATGGGAGGAGACAAAAGTGGAAGAATGAACAGCAGGCTGAACCAGCTCTGTGTCCTAGAACTGGAAACATGAGGATGAAGGTTAAGAGGAAAGAGAGAGAGAGACAGACAGAGAGAGAGAGAGAGAGAGAGAGAGAGAGAGAGAGAGAGAGAGAGAGAGAGAACACACTAGAAATAAGAATTTCAAAAGTAAAGTTACCACCATCTCCAAGTGTAGACTCTCTGGAACAAAGTTTCCCTATGGTGGAGGAAAACATAGGAAGAATAAAGAGACCATCTGGCCAGCTGCATGACCCATAAAGCAGAAGACAGAGTTTTAATGAGACCTGCTGCAAGAAACTAAAGTTAGATTGAAGCTCTATTTGGGGAAAGGAACAACTAGTATTGGTGACAAAAGTGACCAGGAAAGCCATTCAAAGTACTGATGGCATCCTTGTCACCTACCCAGTGCTGAGCCACAAAATGCCACAGAAAAGGGTCCTGGAGATAATTTAAAAGGGTACACTGATCTATCAAAACATTATTTTTTGATGTGGAGAACAAACACACAAGATTTAAGTTTAGAAAAAACCACCTTTCCCTTCCTCAAATGCCAAACCACATTCCTGTGATAATTTGTTTTTTCTTTTAAAATCCCAGGAATGAAGATGAGCCTGTGAGCTTTCTGGACCTGGGCCACTGCCAGCCCAGCACAGTCCTTTTTATCTTTGAGAATCTCTGTCACATCCAAGGAGGGATGGTGACAGAGTTAATTAGGTGACATGTTAATTAGAATCTACTTACTTTTCCCTTCGCTCAGCAGTTCCTCAAGCTCCTGAAAGTTCTGCTTAAAGTAAAGTTTTAGTTAGACTCAGACTTTGGGCTGTGTGACTTATAGAATAGGAACGCATGGTATTTCTACTTCCCAGGCTTTGCAGTCTGGAAATAACTGGGTGTTAGAACAGATTTATTGTCTTGTGCTTGTCTATTCATCTCTCAGTGGCACATGCTATCACTTCAGGTGAGAAGGGAAAAATAGAAGGGGAGTTAGACAATGAGTGCTATACAAGGTCCTACAGAGATGAGTCACACCCAGGTATATTAGTCACAACCTTGAGCCTGAAGTTATAACAGGATAAGTAGATGGGAGAAAGGATTGCTGTATTATAAGAACACTCATGGTAATGTTTCCAGTAGGGCTCTAAGTAATATGTATGTCTCATGAAATGAAGATAACTTCTGGAACCTTCATTCTTCCTGTTGGAGTTCTTGGAAGTACAGGTTCCTCATCTCTAAAAGGAGACTAAGAGTTTGAATTTCTTATGGTAACTGGGAGGACAGAAAAGACCATATACTAACAGCTGACGTCTGTGTCTGTGGAGTTTATGAGGACAAAGTAAAATGGAAATGCAGAAGGTCGTATGGATGTTCCACACAGCTCAAATTTTCTGGCCAGAGTGTAGAATATGGAGAGACAGCAGTTGCCAATGAAATCGGTTTCCAGACAGCCACAGTCATTTACTGGCTCTCCCTGAAGTGAATTTTGGATCTAGCACCTAACAAAATGAGTCAGGGTGCAACAAAAGGAGTGACCATTCAACATCTGTTATCAGTGTCTTCAATTCCACTAAAAGACTGGGACAACCAGCCAAGTGGAGATCATTTTACACTAACTAAATACTTGGAACTGGTGTGGTGATATTTTGTTTATGCTCTAACAAATAAAGCTTGCCTGAATATCAGAGGGGAGAGCTAGCCAGTAGGTAACCATGGAGGTCTGGAGATCTGTACAGACAGACAAAAAGTGATGTGGCTTGCCAGGGAGAGATATATAAACCGGGAGGAGTCAGGAACTCAGTCTCTTTTTGGCTAAGTTATCGAGGTAAGGAGTGGCTGTAGTTGGCTCCTTTGCCTCTCTGATCTTTCAGCAATTACCCCTATATCTGACTCCTGGTTTTTATTATTAAGACCAAATAGAAATTGTTCTATAATTGGTACCCAATGTAGGGCATGAATTCATGAAAAAGCCACTTGTCTGTGACTTTCTAGCCACCAACACAAGCCAGAGTCACAAGCAGGACTCCCATTGGAGTCACCACCCCACCAGCGAGGTTCTTCTCTCTTTTTTCCCTAAGCCTCTAAGCAAGTTTGGGATTTTTTTTGTTGCATCCTCTCTGCAACAAACAAACTCCACAGGCCCCAAACTCCACAGACACCTGCCCTAGAATGACTGGCTCTGCCTTCAGGCAGCTCCTGCCACATGTGCTTCTTCTATACAATCTCTTGTGAATTTTTCAGACAGCTCTCTCTCTCCCCAGTGATTTGCTGGCTTCCCATAGACCACCCCCCCACACCCCACACCCTCCCCACCCCCACCCCCACCCCCCCCCCCCACCCCACCCCCACCCCTGCTCCTTCGGCTGCCACTCTCAGCTCACAGATAGTATGCTAGCAGCTGCAGCTGTCCTCGGCTAAGCTGCTCACCAGCTGTGTTCCCCACTCTGACATGCTATGCCTCACATTTCACCATCATTGTTGGCAGATTTTGAGACAATTGGGAATTCTTAAAGGGTGGAATTAGTTAAAATAGAGTCTTTTTCCACCTTAAAGAAATGGGAATTACTATTACAATGAAGGGAGCTGGGTCTCTGTATGATAATATGCTGAATGGTTTGAAAACAGAACAATTAAATGAGAGGATAGCTAATTTAGATGGGATTCATGCAATGTCAATTATAAACATTATCAGTTTTTATCATTTTGTTTTATCACTACAAAAGTTGGTTAATATGAGAGCTAAGATACAAGTTTTAGAAAAACTTAATAAAACAGATCATAGAGATATTCAGATCTAGACAGAGGAATTTATTGGAGAACAAGTTTCAGTGTTGCATTATAAGGTTGGAGAAGAACAGCCTAAGGTTTTCAAACAACCAACTTAATTTATCCATTCACCTTACAGGATCAAATGCCAAATGATAGACATCCCCAAGGCTATCAAAGAGTTAAATGGACACCTGTGGAAATGTGAGATTTAAGGAGATTCAAGAAAGCAATAGTCTCATATGGCATGTATTCATCTTTTATGAAGCAGATGTTAAACTTGTGGTTAACTTGAAATAGCATTATCCCTCAAGACTGGAGAGATTTGGTTATAGCAGTTTTGAAGCCTGGTCCTCAATTATAATGATGGACCTGGTGGGAAAATGAGGCTAACACCATTGAGCAATGACGTAGGGCTACAGGTATGGAAATCTCTCAAGACCAATTTCTTGGAGAAGATTATGCTAATATATAAGGGCAATCTCTATATGATTGCTATGTCCTGGATTTCTGCCCCACAGAAGCTTTGAATGCTTGAGACAGAATTGGAAACATAGAAAATAAATTGAGTCACTTACTAAAGCGATAAAGGGGCAAAAGGAAGCCTTCACAGATTTCTTACAAAGATTGACTTCAGCAGTAAATAGAATGATACCAGGTTCAGAAGCTAGACAAATAATAATTGAATCTCTGGCTTTTGAAAGTGCTAGTGCACAATGGAAAAGGGTAATTAGGCCATTAAAGGTAAGATCAGCACCCTTGGAGAAATGGCTCTGAGATAATTAGGGCAAGGTCAGCACCTTTGGAGGAATGAATCTGAGATACAACCAATATTGAATCTCATGAACATGATGATGCTTGGATATGAGAGGTGATTTCCAGAGGTTTGAAGAAAAAGAAAAATGTCACGTATTTCAATCATGGCAAACAAGGTCACTTAAAAAGGGATTGTAAACAGGGCATTCCTAGAAATGTTTTTTCTATGCATAATCCAAACAGAACACCCCTCCTTTCTAGATTATGCAGTAGGTATAGCAGGGACAGGCATTGGACTAATAAATGTAGATCAGCAAGGGACACTCAAGGTAACCTTTTGGCATCAATAAAAGCCTTGAGGGTCTTCTTGCAGGCCTCCATGCCAAATTTGGTTTCAATTGTTTCCTGTAACCATGAAGTAAACTCCTTCCCAGAGCAATTAAAGAACCTAATGCCTATTGTAAGAAACCATACTGCTTTGGATGGTAGAAAAGTTATAAGAGAGAAAACAAAAAATTCAGAAAAACCATAAAGCAAATATTTTGGCAAAGATCTATAAGTGAACAAAGACCAAAATTAAAAACACAAATAAATGGCATTGCCAAATTAAAGGTTTTATAGACACAGGTTCAGATGTAACAATATTTGCACCAATAAAGGCATCCAAATTGGCCTCTTCAGGAGGTCAATGTTCACCTTTCAGGGATTGGAACATTATCTCAGCTAAAACAGAGCATGAGATGGGTCAAATGTATAGGGCCAGAAGGACAGAGAGAAAAATTAAAGCCATATGTAACTAACATAGAAATGAATTTGTAGGGACATGATTTGTTAAAGCAATGGTGTAACATGAACTTTCTGGTCTGGCAGGTCCTGCCATCCTTCTCTGCCCCAAAGAAGTACACAGATGCTACATTAATTATTAAACTGTTGGCCATTTGTAGGGAGATACCCTAGCCCCGCCCAATAGTCATGGGACAGGTGTCAGATGGATCCGAGACTCGCCCATAAGGACATGGTGAAGGAAAGCCGGTGTGACATAAGGGAGATTTTTAAGGGCTGCACCGGAAGACCCTAGCCCTTTTCTGGCCACGCTTGCTGGGTTCCTGTAACCTCGCTCTGGTCTTCGTCTTGCCCTGGTGTTTTCTTGAATAAAGAGACTTCACCATCCCGGATCACAGTTCATCTTTGGCGCACGCTCCAACCCTTATTCTTCAGCCATTGGTTATGGTTTCTTATTGACTACCTCTGACTTAATTTTTAACCCGTAACTACTGATCCATGTATTTCCATGTGGACTTGGTTTACCAGACCTACAATTCCTTTGCCTGCTACATGATGATGCCTCAGCATCTCCACAAAGAAGAGAGCAATTTCCTGTTTGTCCCTGCTTATATCCTCTTTCTTCCCAACTACAGCACTTTCTGCGTGTCTGAACAGACTTCCAGACCTCTATGGTCAGCTAGTGGCAGTTTCTGGCCAGCTACGTCATTCCCTGGGATCACATGACAACTCCTATCTGCCTACACTTCCCAGAATTCTCCTTGTCTCCTAGTCCTACCTATCATCCTGCTTGGCCAATCAGTGTTTTATTTATCAATCAATAAGACAAACATACACAGAAGAACATTCCCCATCACAATGGAATACTCAGATTAACATTCCTCAAATCTCAGAAACAAACCATAAATTAACATATGTTTCTGAGAAAAATATTAAAAGGTATTGTAAAGAATAATCACCTGCCATTCAGATTGTACAAGAACAGAGCACAACAGCTGCTGATCTTTCAAAGCACCAACACCCTACATTTAAAAAGGTTGATGGACAAATCTGTAAGGATTGTGCAATGGCCTTTAACAACAGAGAAATTCCAGGTCTTAGAACAGCTGGTACAGGAGCATCTAAATGTTCAGCATATTGAAAAATCAACAAGCCCTTGGAATTCTCCATGTTTATTGTTAAAATGAAATCTGAAAAATGGAGATTTTCAAACAAACAAATTTTCAAACAAATCTAAGAGATGTTAATAAGATGATTCAGACAATGTGCTCTCTACAGTCTGGAATTACTTTACCTTCTTTATTACCTAAGGGATGGCCTGTTATTGTTATTGATTTAAAAGATTGTTTCTTCATTATACTGTACAAGAAAAAGACAGAGAAAAAATTGCCTTCATGGTGCCTACTTATAATAATTCTCAGTCTGTTAAGAGATATCAATGGAAGGTTCTCCACAGGGAATTTTAAATAGCTCCACTCTCTGCCAAATTTTGTATGACAGTTGTTAGAAAAGCAATTTCCTCAATCAATAGTTTACCATTACACAGATGACATCTTATTAGCTAATTCAATTGTAGATGTTAGAAGAAATCAAGAAAATTTTGCCATTTTGGGGATTACAAATTGTTCCTAAAAATACGAAGAGGAGATTCTATTAGTTATTTAGGATATAAAATGGGTCTACAAAAAATTAGACCCTAAAGGGTGCAAATTAGGAGAGATCAATTGCAGACTTTTAATGACTTTCAAAGGTTGCTAGGAGACATTTCCTATCTATAGTCAGTATTGGACTAAAAAATGATGAACAGGGTAATCTCTTCAAAACCTTAAATGGTGACAAGGACATAAATAATTCAAGAGAATAATCAGCTGAAGTTGGGAGAGAATTGGCTTTGGTGGAAAAGAAATTACAGGATGCACATGTGGATCATTTGGATCCAGACTTGATGTTATTTTACCATCTAAGCATTCTCCTATAGAAATATTAATGGATAGGGAAGATATTGTCTTATATTGGGTCTTTTAACTATGTAAACAGACTAAAAAAAAATGAAAACTTATGTGGAAAAGGTCTCCGAGTTGATTCTAAAAGGAAAATTGAGACTTCATCAATTGGCAGGAATAGAGCCAGCAGAAGAAATTTTAGTACTTTTAATAATGATGAAATTGACAAATCATAGGCAGAAAGTAAACCTTGGTAAAGAGCTTGCAGTAACGTTGCAGGGGGGGAGAGATTAACAACAAACATTGCAAAAGCAAGAGAATTCAATTTATAAGGAAAACTAACTGGATCCTTCCTCACATTACACAGGGAACAGCAATATGTAGAACCCCTACATTCTATCCTGATGGAAATAAATGGGAATGGAAGTTTACAAATCAAAAAATTTAAGTAGAGTATCTCAAAGCCCTTATGATTCCATCCAAACTTCAGAGTTATATGCTATCCTTATGGTATTAATGGATTTTACAGAATCTGTAAGCACAGTTAGTGATTTGCAATAGGCAGAAAGAGTTGTTTTGCATATTTAAACAGCTGAATTTATACCAGATTTTACTATTTATTCAGTTACAAGAAATAATCAGGAATAGGAATCATCCCATGTATATAAGGCACATCCTATCCCATATGGGTCTGTCATTCTCTCTATCATGAGGTAATGAAGAAATTGATCAACTATTGATAGGAAATGTAATGGAGGCCTTAGAATTTCATAAAAATACATCATGACAATAGAAAAAGCTTGAAAATATTTTTCCATAACTTTTCAATGAACCAAAGAAATTATAAAGAAATGTCCTCCTTGTTCTCTATATAACAAAACTCTATTACCTGCAGGAAGTAACTCAAAGAGTACTCACAGGAATGAAATCTGGCAGATGGATGTTTTTCATTTTGTAGAATTCGGAAATTAAAATCCGTACACCACACCATTGATTCCTATTCAGGATTTCAATGGGCAACTGCTTTTAGTTCTTAAAATGCTGATTTGATTTTGTTTGGAACACCAAGTGGGAGTTTGCTGGCTGTAGAGGCACAAACAAAAGGCAGGATAGGGCAGAACTGACAAGTGGAGGATTGGCCAGATAGACACCCAACCCACAACAAGTGCACTTCCCATCAAATCATTTAAGTATGTAACTCAACAGCCCAAGTAGTTAATCAAGGGGTCTCCTGTCAGCTCAGGTTCAGCTGGCCCACAGCTCACCCATTGCAGCCATGGGGGAAGCCCTGTGAGGAGTGCTGGCATCTGTCTCATTCAATTCTTAGGATTTGAAGATGGTTGCACAGTCAGAGCCAAAAGTTGTGGTTAAAAAAAAAAAAAAAACACCAAGATGTCTCTATATGAATGATTTCTTAATATGCTGAAAAACTAACGGTCTATGTCAGTGAATATTCAGGTTTCAATGCAGCAGCCAGTGCCAGAAACAGAAGCCTGGCCCAGCAGATAAAGAATAGATGCTCTCCAAGTAACATTAAAACTTAAACAGAAGAGCCTAAATCAGAGAGAGCCTGGGTAAGAATAACATCCAGGCATGCTTAGGCCAACCCATAGGTACCCTAGCCAGGAAGTGATTGGAGGAAGAAGCCTACCCATAATACAGAGAGGCTTTCCCCTGCCCTAGAGGGTCTACTGTGGGACGTGCCACCAGTATCATGCTTAGGGGCAGGATGTCACTCTGAGGTTGGCATAAAATAGGTCTAGGTAGAGGGAGTTTTGCAGGCAGAGGCTGAGGTGGCCTAAGGAGAGGTGCCCTTACCCACGCTGTATTGACCTAGGAGCATCTGGACATCGGGGAGCATCTGGACAACCAATTGGATGCATACATGTAGAAAACTAAAAGACACCTGGATGCTGAGGTGGATGCCTACATGGCACAGACAGATCCTGAAACCAATGATTGAAGCCTACCTACTTGCTTGTTAGACTCTTGTTAAAGTCACCACATCTATACAAAATATCCTTAAGAAAACATGAGAAGAAGCCAGATTGATGATGGAAGGACCTATCAGAATAGCCTGTGGACTTACCTGTCACCAGTTGGCACATTTAGTCTCTTTTGTCTACTTTCTGATACAGTGTTATATGAAACCCTATTTTCCTTTGATTTGGTTGAGTTTGTTTTGTTGTTCATATAGTCACCCAGACTTCTGTTTGAACATGAATGTATTGGCGCTGTGAGTAGAACATTTTTCCAGCCTCTGTGTCACTTGTCATATACTCTGAAATTTTAATATTTCCTTTTTCATCTTTATGATCCCAAAATAAGAGGTGGTGTTGTCAATAATTTATGGTCTCTGGGATAGAGCTTTACATCTTCCTGTAAAGATTCCTGTTAATAGCTAAAACTAAAGGTGTGTCTGCTATGTTGATGGTGAAGGTAGTATATTGGAAATGATAGTATTGCTAACTGGGCCAGGAATGTCTTACACATGGTAGCAACTTTGATTTGGTCCAAGTTGGTGCCACCTACACTGACATCATACAAATGGTAGCTGACATGTTGAGTTGGATAAGTACAACACCCACCCTAAAATAAGATTTTTAAGCTTTAATAAATAAATAAAATGCTGATTCTATAATCACACATTTGCTGGAAGTTATGGCCATATGGGTGTACCTGTACAAATTAAGACTGACACTGCTCCAGTATATGTCTCCAATAAAATGAAAGTTTTTTTGTTATTACAATATAAAGCATATTACAGGCATACCACACAACACTATAGGGCAAGCAGTTACAGAAAGATCAAATCAAACTCAAAAGGATAGGCTAAATAAACAAAAGGGGATAATAATGACCCCCATAATGTTTTATTAACTTTGAATTTTCTAAATACTAATGAGAAAGAAACCACAGCTTCAGAGAGACATTGGATAATACAAAACTTAAGTAATTAAAGCAGCCTATATACTTTACAGATGTGCTGACCTCAGACTGGAAACCAGGATATGTGTTATGTTGGGGAAAGAGTTTTGCTTTTATTTCCACAGGAAAAGAAAAGCTATGGGTAGCATAAAAATTGATAAAGATTTCATTTGAACAAGAGAGACTTCTTGATTAGAAGAGATGATAGTTCATCAAACAGCATGCCCATTCTATCTAAACTAACAAATGTTTTTTATTTGATCAGCTATAACTTGCCACAAGGAAATCTCCCCCAAATTAGGGTTGGGAAAGGGTTTTGCTTTTTGTCTTTTGAGAGAATGAAGGCATTCAGGTAAGAAATCTTAAGATCAGTGGGCAAATAAGACATGTGAAGAAAAAAGGACAAATTATTCAGAAAAAGTGTCCCAAGAAAAAAAGTAATTTGGCCTATTGATATATCTATCACATTTTCAACAGGATAAAATTTCTTAAATCTTCCCAAATGTTTGTTTCTGATTTTCTCTACAGACATATAATGCAAATGGTCTTTTTGTAGTCCCAGTCTAGTTAAAAATTAAAGCTGGCTTTAGAATTGGAGTGTGGCTTTCTCCTTCTCTAAACCCAAGCATTCTTGTTAAATTAACTCCAAAATCTCTGTTTCATGTCAGAAGAGCTACCTGGCATGGTACTAAAGAAAAACAAAAATTAAGGGACTATTGTATTGCCACTAATCTCATAATCCTTTGATTTTATTTTGACTCTTTAAAACTTTTATTAATGTATGAATATTATCTCAAAACCTATAAGATTAATATACATATATTAAACTTTTGTCATGATATTAATGGTCATATAGAGTACTAACTCTAAATGACTAGCTTCATCTAGCATCCTGTTCATGATTTCAGGTTTTAGTCTCTATCAGGTAACTAGGAATTGACTTTTTGTACTCTGGATGTACATAAGAAATATTGATCCTTTAACCTGCTGTATATGATATTTGAAAATGTTTTATGTTTTCTGCAGTGAACTTTGACCATGCCTAACAGTGACCTTTGAAGTCTTCAAAAGAATGATGGGGCCCCACAGCAATGATTCCACTAGGACTATAATAATGCCACTAAGCTGACAAACATCATTTAATGATCTGCTTAGGACTACAAACTGCTCAGAGCAGTTTCAAGGTCATGAGCTGAGATGATGCAACCTCACAGGCTACCCTACCCAACACTTGAAACAAGCCCTGCACTTTCCCCATTACCTAGAGACTGGATAACAAACGATACTACTACCTTTCCCAGGACTTGACAATTAACCCAAACTTTTCTTTTCAGGATCTCTAAAGATACCATTGCTCTCAGACAATAGGAAGTAAATTTAAGAACACGATGCCCATATTCGCAAGAGACGGGGTGGGTGGTTTTGGTTGTTTAATGGGTTATGGAAATTTGTCATCATGTAGAGTAGTTGGTTACAAGTTGTTATTGGTAAGGGTTTAAAAAAAGGAAAAGAAAAAAGTTGAACAAAGGATATTAGATTCAGAGTTCTTGTCTTGTTTTTTAACAAAAAAAGGAGAAATATGCTAAGCCTGTAGGCAGAAGATGAATGTCCCAATGTTGCAGAGCAATCTTGGGTGACTGTCCAGGTAGCCAGCTGTTTCTATCATTTCTCACATTTTTTGGCAGTCACTTGCTTGCACTTCGTGCATACTCAGGTAATATTATTTCCTTCTCAGGTCTCTGATGGAACTGAAGACTCTATAGTTATAATTAGTTTTCCTTGTTACAAGATTCAGAAAGGAAATTCGCTGAAGAAATGTAAAGTGTATAAGGTTGAGAGACATAAAATGATAGGTTTGGTAATGCAAGTTAGAATAAAAAGTGAGTTAGGTACAACCTTTTGGACTCACCAAAATAGGATAGATAATGGAGCAGTTTCTGTGAATTTGTCAGTTGTTAATGAACTAGACATTGTATTTATTGTCTGTATATATTGTATATATTTTATACTTATTTCATATAGCTTTTCTTATATTAGTTATAACCTTTTTTATTTTAAACAAAAAAGGGAAATGTGGTGATGTCTTGTTTGTACTCTAACAAATAAAACTTGCCTGAAGATCAGAGGGCAGAGCTAGCCATAGATGTCTGAAGGTCTGTACTGACAGACAGGAAGTGATATGTATGGGTAGGTGGAGAGAGGTATAGAAAGTGGGAGACAACTCCTTTGTCTCTCTGATCTTTTAACATTTGCTCTTATATCTGACTCTGGGTTTTTTTTTTTTTTTTTTTTTTTTTTTTTTGTTTTTTAAGACCAATTAGAACTCATGCTACAAACTGGGACATGGCTTTTGCAAAATTTTCAACCTGTTTAAAATAGATGGTCAGCTTGAAATATATTCCTTTGTGTCAAGGATTGTTTGTCTCTATCCTAAGGCAACTTTGGGGTCAAGTGTCTAAAACAACTTTGTGGGACAGATAGCATTAAGTGCAGGCACTGTTTCTCTTTGAACAAGGCATCTTCCAAGGTGTTTGTATTTGCACATGGCTTCCCAGTTGGGAGCAAGAGGAGGCTGGGGTCATGAAACAATGTGCAGGACTTATCAGTGGTAATGAGAAGTAGTTGGTCAGGTGGCTGGTATCTGTAATGTCAATATTTGAGGGGATGAAGGAATTAAAATTACCATGAAGTGGTTGGCTACATGAAGGCTAGTGGGCTACATGGTGAGTTCAAGGCCAAACTAGGCTACATGAGAAGTTTCATGCCAGGCTGAGCTATATAGTATAACTATCCCAGGAGGAAAAAAATCATAGTGAACAGAAAAATAAATAAAATAACCAAAGGACCTCTAGTGAAGGAAGTGAAAACTGAAGAATGAGGAAGCCTTTGCCCACATTTCTGATCTGAAGACTAATTTAATCTGAAATGGTTCTAGCCCTAGCAAAATGCTGTGTTGGGTTTCAAATAGAACAATAAATGATGAAATAAGTAAATAGCCCTTAAAGCAACTGAAAAGTTACAAGTGTCCCTCAAAATGGATGTTTTTATGGAGCCTTCTAGGGCTTGTTGTCTCTGCATCACAGGAGGTCCTACTACCTGCTGCCTCTACCAAACATGCTAGGAGACAGTAACATAAAACTGTCCTGGAAAGGCAGGTCAAGGCTGGGAGCCTCACAGGGAACACTGGGAGCTCGTGAGGTGCAAGATTCTCCAAGGAGTTTCTGTGCTAGGAGTGCTTTGTTCTCCACAGTTCTCAGGAGGATTTGCAGCCAGATCTTCTCCTTCAGGACTAACCTCTTGCAAGTTTGAGGTTGATGGGATAGAGAATTGGAAAGGGAGAGGACACTGAATGTTTTTCCCAGAAACCCAGAAAAGGGAAGAGATGGGTTTCACATGGCTTGTCTTGTAGTGCATGTCAAAGGCCAGGGGGAAAAGGCTATTTTTTCTTTATGAATTTTCTGTTACTTTTTGCTCTTAAAAAAGATGTTCTGCTACAGGCCTAGTTTCTTTTCTGCTATTGTTTTTGTTTTTTGAGACAGGGTCTTGTTATGTAGATCTAACTGTCCTGCAACTCATTTTGTAGATCAGGCTGGTCTTGAACCCACAAAGATTTACCTAATTATGCCTACCAAATGCTGAGATTAAAGGTACATACCACCTGCTCAGTTAGTCTCTCAATCCCTCCCCCCTCCCCCCTCCACCATTCCCTCTCGGTTTGTTGTTGTTGTTGTTGTTGTTGGCTTTCTAGGCAGGGTTTCTCTCTGTAGGCCTGGCTGTCCTGGAACTCACTCTGTAGACCATACTGGCCTCCAACTCACTAAAATTCACCTGCCTCTGCCTCACAAGTGCTGGGATTAAAGGTGTGCATCACTACTGCCTGGCTTAGACCTCGTTTCCTAGTTTTTTAAACAACCCCATATGAATCCATGTAATTCAGTATGGAGGGGTTGCAAAGAATTTGAAAAGTATGAAGGATCTGTAATCACACTACCACAAAAATTAATTCAAAATCAACTATGTCAGAACTCCCAGGTATTTCTGGGAGTGCTTGCCCATGCAGCATCCTGTGATTTCACTGCAGCTTTGGTTATGTATACACAAGACATTCACTTGACAGTATGGGTGAAAGCACAACACAACATCAGTGAATACTGCTCAAATTCCTTGCTTTAATTAGTGGCTATTGTGTGTTATTCATTTAAAGCCAACAGTCTCTGTAATCACAGAAAACAAGACTTCTAAGATATCCTCACTGTTTGTCTTCAACTAAGCATATCATGATACTGAATTGTGATTGATTTTTAAAATTTGCTATTTGAGTTACTGGCTCAAGTTTCACAAAAGGAAGGAAGGAATGAAGGAAAGAAGGTCATTTAGTCAATTTTGGCTTGAGATTAGGACAGAATATCCAACAGTTGCTGAAATGCCCCTAAAACATATACCAAAATGTTCATCAAACAGCATTCTCTTCGATGACTATACAATCAAAACTTGCATCAAACATGAAAAATAATGAAGATACGCTGTGTCTTGTAGTATCAAAAATTCAGTCAAGATCTAATTCTTTATGTAAAAATAAACATATTTTTCTCACTAGCCTATAAATTTGCTTCATTCTCTAAAAGGTGGAAATATTATAAACATGCAAAAAATTGTTTTAAAATAAGTGTATCATGATTTATTACTAGTAAATGTTTAATTTATGCCAACATTATGGATATAGAGGCCCAAACTTGAGTAAAAATTTTCTGAGTGAAAAGACATAGGAACCTTCTCTAATGTAAGCTAATCAGGAGCACACAGCTAAGTATGTCTCCTTAATAAGTGGCCAGGTTGAGAAAATAAAGACTAATTTATGGCCACCCTCTCTTTAGCTTCAAAAATCAGTTTTACATATAACACATCTCTCTCCCTCTCCTTTCACTCTAGTAATATATAATGACAATAATAATGATGATATCAGATGTTCTTTTTTGGACAAAGAAAAACTTTAGTTTAAGGACTTTTAAGACACTGAAAGGACAAGTAAAAATGTCTGGAATTCAGGCCCCAGCACTTGCTTTGGGGAGCTCATAACCACATGTCAGTTAGTTCCAGGTAATCTCTTCACACACCTGCACTCATGTGTATATGTCCACACAGAAACATATGCACATACACCTATAAAAAATAAAATGAATCTTTAAAAATAAAAGCAGAACATTTTCAAGGAATTTTAAAAATTGTTCTATAAGAGCAGGTGCTCATGTTTGCCATTAATTCATTTTTAAATAATGGGTGGGAGGGGACCTGGATCTAGCTAGCAAGAATTTTCTTATATTTGAAATATTTTATTTGACCAAAGATAAATGATAATTCTTCACAGAAAGCTTGCCTTGACTATTCAAGCCTAAAGCAATTTTCTGCTTGCAGTTTTTATCTCATATATAATTAGTTTGGAGTTAATTATATAAAACATGAGTTTTTTCTCAATTGCTTTATATGAGTTTGTTTCCCCAACTAGATCGTAAGCTTTTTGACTATGGCTATATGTTATATTTATTCTGTACATGCGAGGAACAGATTTGGGAACATCAAAAGCCACCTGTAAACACTGAAGGAAGAGCTCTGAGCTGGGGTGTCTCTGGTATGATATGTTACCTCAATTATTATAGTCAACATATGAATATAGAACCACTTGAACACAGATTAATTTGGCTCTCAAACCATACCTGTGCCTCAGGTTAGATGTCTACATTGAAAGAGGAAGGAAAAAGAACAGGGCAATGGTTTTGCATTCAAGAGCTCAGGAGTTTAGGACTAAAGACAGATGTCACAAATTATAGTGACAAGATGAGATTCCTAATAGCTTCAGACAGAAAATTTATATTTCAGGTGACCACATTTTAGCTTCTTTAGTTACCATTGATTTCTGAGACTGTACCATGCTAACCTTGATTAGACCCAATGTTTTTCCAAGCTTTCCAAATAGCTTTACTTACCCTTCCCCCTCTGATGGTCACTCTTTCGGGTATTTAAGTTCACCTGCTGTGTGCCAATGCAGATTCCTTCTGCACACTGAGGAAGTCTTATTGTAAAAAGTAACTTAATGACTGGATGGTGTTAGTTGACAGCTTGGCATGATGTGAAGTCATCTGGGAAATGGACCTGTGAGCTTACCTGTCAGGGATTATCTTGACACTTGGGATAATGTGGAAAAACCCTTCTTAACTGTTTGCAAAGCATTCCTTAAGCAAGGAATCCTAGAGAGTATAAAATGGAGAAGCAAAATGAGTGCTACCATGCATTCATCCCTTTTGCGTTCTGATTGTGGATGTAGTGTGATAGCTGCCTCAAGCTCCTACCACCTCAGTTTCCGTACCATGCTCTGTGGCACCACAAACTGTGAGCCAAGCAAACATTTTCTTCTTTAAGTTACTTTTGTAATGGTATTTTATCATAGCAACAAGAAAAGAAATTAAGACAATGTCAATGGATACAAAATTTTATATTAAGATCAAGGATTCCAGTAAAGATAAGAACCAGGTTAATCTTCCTACCTAATACAATGAAGGAACTGAACAAACCAGCTCATAGAAAAAGATACCGACTTCTCAGACACCAGATTGAAGGCTGGAGTTCTGGGGAGCCCTGACTTACTTCTTGGAGAATATCCTGGGCTGTGGTGCTGAGAAAGGGAACTCAGCATCCTAGGCAGAAATCTGAGCAAAGAAAAATGGAAGTGGATGATGATTAATCTGCATCTTCAACTTGGCAGGATTTCGAATCATATAAGAGACACACCTCTAGGCCTGCCCTTAAGAGGATTTTCAGAAAAGTTTGGTGAAGGAGGGAAAGTCCCTCCTGAAAGTGGGCAACAGCATCCCATTGGCTGGGGGCTGGACTGAATAATGGAGGAAGCAAGTTGCAATAGCAGCACTCATTTCTTCCTGCTTCCTAATTGTGGACAGAGTGAGACCAGGCTCCCCAAACTTCTGGTATGATAGGCTGTGTTTCTCCAAACTGTAAGTAACTCAAAGCAAACCTATCACTCCTTAGGTTGGTTTCTCAAGCATTTTGTCATTGCAACAAAGAAGTAATTCATATGAGCTAGGAGTGTAGCAAGACTAGGGTATTTACTGTCTGAGAGAGAGAAAGAGGGGGCAGGGAGATAGGGAGACAGAGACAGACACCTTCAAGATTTGCAAAGTATTCTCCCTAGCTATTCCATTAAGTACTAGTGAGTATATAAATGGGAAAGTGGCTAAAAGGGTTTGAAGGACCATAGCTGGGAACTCACTCTGAGCCAGTGATGGTGACTGCTTACCACAACCAGGCAAGAGCACCTCCTAACTCATAGTTTCCAACATAAAGCATGGGTTCACATGGCCACTAGCCAAATCCTGCCTGCCACCAACTTTTAAAAAGTTTTCTAGAACACAGCTGTACCCACTTTCTTTTCTGTGCCTACTTTTGTGTCCCAATGACAGAACTGAGAGTTAAAACTGAGATCACATGCTCTGCTGAGAAAAAAAAAATGCCTACTCATCCCTACTTTTTTAAAGTATTAAGACATGCCTCTCCTCAGTAGAGTGAACTTAACTCTAGACTAAATGTTTCCCCATCTAATAAAGCTTGCTTTTAAGCCAAATCCAAAGCACCAAATTATTGTCAAGTAGCTTCATTAAGGATCAAAGTAAAACACAAAAACATCTATTACAAAAATGCCTACACACATTAATTTAAAAAATAAATCTTAAAACAATTGTTTTAAAGTTCAGCACCAGACAATATAAGTACCACTGTTGTGCCCAAAGTCTCCACCCCATAAATAACCAAGACACCAGATCCAAAGCAAAAGTGAAGAGTCTTTTTAATTACGAGTTAACTTGGGCCCTCCATCCATCAAGCACTGTGGGCAGGGCATATGTTGGAGGTAGAGTGGGGTGGGAGGGATGATGTTAGAGGTCTGCTAGTTGCATAGTAACAGTCCGGGGATTGGTGCACCCCTGGGCTGGGGGAACCTGTCTCAAGTTGATTGGTCAGCTGCAGCTGCAGAAAAGTTGCTTTGTCTGGAGGCCATCCAAGGGCCATTGCGACTTACTGCATTCCACTTTTATCAGTAAAGCACATCCAGAGCCCACCAGCTAACTTCTGATTGGTTCATGGAGGGTATCTGGCAGTTTTCTTCCCAGTAATGAGGGCAAGGTCCTGCAAGGTCAGGGGCCTCGACACATCCTGCTGAGTCAGGGGCTTACATCTTGCTGGGTGTTTTCCATACCTGTCATGGCTACCAAAGCAGGGGGCTGGGTGAGGGTCTGGCCCCTTCACCACAATGCATGCTTTTGAATAAAAAGTTATTTGGAGGTGCTAGAGAGTTGGCTCAAGAGTAAAGCACTTGCCATACAAGCATAAGGACCTGAGTTTGAATCTCAGACACCATGGTAGCATGCATACGTTTTCTCAGCAATCCTACAGAAAGATGGCAGGTGGAGTCACTAGAACCCCTGAAGTTCAAAGGACAGCTAACCTGGTATACACTGCAGAAATCATCAGAGAAGTGAGGCCCTAATACCTGGTTATCCTCTGACCTCCATACACATGTCTTGGTACATTCATGCCCACACTCACACATATGAACACATGCACACACATACCATAAATGTACCATATGATTTAATATTAGTTATCCTGAATGCAAAAGAGGAGGAATATGGTCTGTTGAGGTGGAGAAGGGATCCACAAGCAAACCTGAATCAGAACTAATATATGATAGAACTAACATTCAAGGACTTTTAAAGAGTTCTTTTAAGATTATTTTTAACTTAATGTGTATGTATGGCAGTGTTTGCAGAAGCCTAAAGAGATAATCCAATCCCTGGAGCTGGAGGTGTGAGCTGACTGATCTGGTGTTAGGAACAAAACTTCCTTTCCTATGAAGAGCAGGAAGCACTCTTAGCCGCTGAGCCCTCTTTCCAGCTCATTTATTTATTTGTTATTATAGTTTCCTCTGCTCTGATAGCTCCTCCACTGGCTCAAGTTTCTCGTCCATGTTTACCATTAGTAGCTAGGTATGGTTCCACGATGGTGTTAAAGTCCTTTGTTGTTTTTTTGAGGATTATAACATCCAAGATGTGGGCTTATCTGCATACGCTCTTTTTTCTGTTGATCACGATTTACTTTTCCTCATTTTTGCACACAGTTTGTGTGTTCATTGACTTAATAACTACATAACTTATGTAACCTGTCAAGTAAGAAAAAATCTCTTATTTTTTATATAATTATTATTTGCAAGATATGTAAAGGGTAGTAAAGACTAAAAATCTGATACCTACGATGGTCCCCAAAGCAGACTTCCCTCTTCCTCACCAATCTGGTACTGTATGGGATCGGTTCACAGTAAACTCAGTTGAGTCCATTTGTATCTGTGTAGCAGATCTGGCTAGAGCTGGAGAGGGTCATTTCCTTTAGCCAGTCTTGCATTCAGAGAACATGGGAGACTGTGATCATCATTGTTTGCTGGTCCCAAGAACATGGAAGCTCTGATCATCAGTGTTTGTTGATCCCTGAGAACATGGAGGCTCTGATCATCAGTGTATTCTGGTCTAGTCTTTTGACTATAAGTTTCTGAGAACTTGTTTTGCTCTCAGCCCACACTCAGCAATGGGATCTTTGTCTGTCTTGCCTCAACCATTGTCAATTTACTCCCTGCCCAGTCCTCATCTAGGAAGGAAGGTATGCAAGGGTCATTCCCACTCTTGTCTGTCTTGGAATTTGTTTCATCCAGGTTTCTTTGAATCCCTCAGACCCTGGTGGATTATACACATCTCATTTTTGTAGCCATCCTATTTGTTTTGCTGTTAGGTGACAGCCTCAGTGTCTGGGAACATTCTACATCTCAGCTGAAAGCAGAAGTTCTCTGGAGCTTGTACTTCAAATGAGCCTCACAACACAGCCATTTGTCATAATGTCAGTGAAGGTAGGAGGCAAAACTTAAAGAACTGTGTTAAAATTTTAGGTTTGTGTTTCAAAACTACAGGGCCAAGGTGGTGTTGTAGTTGACTGCTCCAATGTGCACCTAACTTGTGTAGGGCCCTGGGCTCAATCTCCAGCACTATCAAAAGTAATGTAAATGTATAATATTTATGACATATAAATATATTGCTAAATTGCATGTTGTATGCCTTTTCTTGACATAAGCAAATGTCTGTTCCTTTTTGATAGGGCACTGATAACAGACTAAGGAAACAAATCTTCCCAAGTCTTCCTTAGTGAACCAATGAGTTTATTGTGGCTACTCAGAGAAACATGGGTGACTCTGGCAACCGTATCACAAAAGAGCTCACCACAGCTTGGTTGATGACTCATAGAAGTTGTGTCCCTGGTGCTCCTTGCCCAACTTGCCATCACTCCAGCAGATGAGTCCTCTTCTCCAGCAGATGTCTCCTATTGCCTTTGTATCCTTGAGGAAGCTCTCTGTCAATCTTGTAACTGCCTCAGCCTGCCTTGTAAATTTTACCAGTTTCTTTCTCCTTCCCTACAGAAAGGGATGTTTCAATTCAGAAAAATTAGATATATCACATATGTCTGTAATGAACGTATCACCACATGTCATGTAACAAGTTAACATAAGTAAATATTAGAAAATAACTAATTGTATGTCTAGTATACAGCATGGAAAAAAATGTGAATCACAGATTCATGAGACCTGACAACAAACTTCTGTCATTAGTTGCTGCATAAATTATCTGCATAACAACTTTTATATTGTTTGCATAAGTTCAACATTTTAGCATAGGGAAAATTTTTCAGAACTCAAATACAATTAGAGTTGATTTGCCCAAAAGTTCCCACACAAAGGCCCAAGAACTCTATGTGTCTAATTCTATCTATCTAAGTCTATTGAGAACTTCCACAGATTATGAATGGAGTCTAGTCTACTCTGAGCTGCCTTTCACAAACATCATTTTTCCTTTTATGAGAACTTCTTTTAAAATTTGCGTGTGTGTGTGTGTGTGTGTGTGTGTGTGTGTGTGTGTGTATGTGCGCGCGCGCGCGCGCGCGCGCATGAATGTTTAAATGCATAAGTGCTTGCAGTTGCCAGTGGAAGCCAGAAGTGAGTGTCTGATCCCTTGATGCCACCTCACATAGATGATGAGAACCAAGCCCAAGTCCCCTGGAAGAGCTGCATGTACCTTTTACGGTTCATCCATCTTGACAGCCCCGTTTATAAATTTTTGGATTGATACTTGAGTTAGATAAGGCTTAAAACTGAGGTCCTGCTTCTTTCAAAAATATGAAAATCAAAATCTTTCCCTCTCATAGGCACGCGCAAGCGCGCACACACACACACACACACACACACACACACACACACACACACACACACGCAAATATGCAGATATTTCCCTGCTAGGGAACTGAGGCAGCTACAGATGTAATTTCCCAGAGCTCTCCCAAGGAATTCAGAGCATAAATGGTCCCAGAAGACCTCCAGGCCTGCATATTCCCTTCTCAGCACACTCCTGCCCCACATCACTTGAAGTCCTCACTTCACTAGTGCTCTCATTTGGAGCTGTGTGGACTGAGGGCCGGGGTTGATGAATGGCTCCTCTAGTTTCATAGGCTTTTGTGTGGCATCTGGGGGACCCAGGTGAGACGGTAATCACCGGTGTATAAATGATTTGGACACTGTAATTTCCCCCTGCGATTCATCGTGCTTTCTGTGGCTGATTTATTTAGAATGTGCTCCACTACATCTTCTAACCTTACTTCTCTTTGAGCACCAATAAACGTCAAGCAGATTAGATGGGGCCATTACTCAAAGGGCACATTTCTAAAATCTGCACAAAGGTGAACGCGCAGCAGTTTGAGATGATTGGAGTATTTACAGGATGTTAAGAAAACATCTGCTTCAAAATTTCAGAGGTTTCCATGTGATGTTTTATTAGGGCCTCTACCGCCACTCCTCACTAGAGAAAATATTAAGCCATTACAGTGTGAATGAGTTTTGAGTACCTATTCTAGAGAATGGGCTCTGCAGGGACTGGCTCCCTAATGGCCACTTACAGTCGGCACACTTTGCTTTTATCAGGAGGGAAGAGAATGCAGTGCGCCTTTACGGCTTTTCGCAAAAACAAATGTAGCTGAGAAGAGGTTTGTTCACCGGTGTTTCTTTTTCCCTCTTTGGCACTGACCAGCTGGGTTTAAGTACCTAACACCGACATAAAATAGTAGTTACAAGGTTGTTAGCATTCACTAAAACACATCTGAAAATTTTGTTTACATTACCTGTTAGCATAGTGATAGTTAATCCTGAACTATCTCATCCAGTGTTTATTAGAATCCTACCAGGCTGAGCATAGTAGTGTATTCCTGCATGGGAGATTGAGGCCTACATAGCAAGGACCTGTCTCCAGATTAATTAATTATTAATCAACAATAACAACAAAGAGTACTTTGATAAAGGTAAAATTATTCTCATATCATATAAGAAAAAACTGAGGCCTGAAAAGGTCAACTAATTTGCTGTTGGTCAAATGTTTAGTAATCCAGTCTGATATTTTAAATGCTAATACCCTGTTAGCATCATTGTGCAGTTGAAATAATAACAACCAGAATAGGCTCCCTACAAGGTCCTTCAAGAAATCATCTAGGACAGTGTTTGCTGGTGGAGACACACTGAAAGGTTCAGACATTATGCTGGCCTGCCCCTGTTAACCTGGTGGAACAGGCAGTACCCCGGTCAGCCCAAGGTTCCATGGGAACTAAGTCTGCACGCAGATACAGAGGACCCCTTTAAAAGATAGGTCCCTGCCCATTTACACTCTCTGTTCCCTCTCTCTGGTCCCTCTTTCTGTTCCCCTGCTGTGTTTCCTCTCAGCTTCCTTTCTACTCTGTCTCTCACCTATGTGTTCTCTCTATGGCGACCGGCCATGGTGGTCAGCCATTTACCCCTGTTCCTCTTCTTAGTCTCCCTACTCTGCCAGGCCTTATAATAAACTTATAGTCTTATGTCTCATGTCTCAGCATTTCTCTTTTCTATTCTTTTTAAACAAAATAATAACACACACAGCAGTCACTAATGGATTCATTCTACAATTGCATGTATACAATTGTATATTGTTGTCTAGTTACAGAGATTTAATCACATCTGCAGGATTTTCTTTATGAAAGATTTGCAGATGAGGCAGCTATGATCCTAAAAAAGAGAAGAATTAGTCAGAGCTGGGTGTGAGCCAGCCAGCATTTCCAGTCCGTGATACAAATTTGTCCACTTAGTCCCATGCACTCCATGAATGCATGCACGGGCATGCCCAGGCATGCCCACACAGAGGAGAAAGGGGAAAGGAAGGAGATGCCACTTTTCTTTTCCTTTATGCTTTCCGTTTCTGAGGAAACAGCCATTAGACTCACCATTTATTAATCATCAATTTTGGTGCTATGTCTGTGAAATCGAAAACTCGGATTGCTCTTCCGTGAACACTCTGGTAATCAGAACGGCTTGGCCCCATAACTAAACTGCAGTGGGGGAAGGGCACACACTAACTAAAGTCATTGGCCTACTTAGGCAGCTACTGGCAGGAAGGCTGAGATGGATTAATATGCATAGCAGAAGGCTTATGTGACCCTGGGAGACACAAGCACCTGAAATAACCTTAATATCCTGTCAGCTCTCATTACCAGGCCCCACTGAACAAGAAAAGCCTATTTAACAATCTGTGTGGAAAGAAAAATCCATATCTTTTTTTTTTTTATCAAGGTATTTTATCCTGTTCTCTTTTATCCCGGGGATATTTTCTTACACCTTGCTTCTCATAGCAACATCACTGCACTAGGCCAAGTTACATGGTGTCCTGATTTCATCATGTTTCACGGTATAACTGTCACTTCACAGCCCTGAGACCCATCCTTACTTCTACAAACATACCCACAAGCATGAACCCTGTTCACTGTTAAACCTCTAGCAGCCTGGAGCCCAGCAGTGAGTTCGAACAGGAGTAACTGTCCTGACAATTGTCCAGGGTCAACCATGGGAAGACCTTCAGCTTCAGGTGAGAGAGAAGGAGGAAGAAACTGTCCCTCTAAAGAGCCCAAATACATGAATATCTTGCCTCAGCACCTGGGCTCTTTCTAACATCTACAAGCCCAGACATCTTGTCAAGTTGTCAGTTCCATTTGCTGTGAACAGCCTGATTTACTGTGGCATGCCAAGTGCAGTGTGCTCCTCCAGGGAGGTGTTTATAGGGAGTTCTAAAAATACCAGAGCACAAAAACAATCCAAAATAATTGCATTTCTGTCTCTTTATAATAGCACTCTCAAGAAATACAGTTCTTTCAGTAGCAGAAAAATTCTCCCACATTTCCAAATTGGATGTCCTATCTTGAGGTAGCAAATTCTCCCCATCACCAGACATAGGGTAGCTAGAAATTCAATTCCATTTCTCTTTTTTTATCTGTGTACTTTTGTTCATGTGTATCTCTCTCTCTCTTTCTCTCTATCTCGTGTGTGTGTGTGTGTGTGTGTGTGTGTGTGTGTGTGTGTGTGTTGGTGCACATGTGTTCACATGCATGTTGAGGCCAGAGGTCAATGTCAAGTATATTCCTCTATCTTTCTCCACTGAATTTTTTGAGACAGTATCCCTCAAACTGGGGCTAAGCCACTCTGCCAGACTAGCTGGCTAGCAAGACCCATGGAGATGCCTGTCTCTGCCCTCCAAACCTAGGACCACCATGCACAGTTTTTCACTTGGGTACATGGGAGGTCCACATGATTCCACAGGAAGCTCATGATTTTTTGAGCCATCTCCCCAGCCCCCTCAATTTAATTGCTTTTGAACAGAGGAATTAGAATTGTGTATTTTTTGTTGAGTCACTAGATGGTAGACAGTTCTGGGCTCTCCAGATCAGGAGCTTCTGAGTCAAAAACAAGCTACTGTTCTTATCTGTGAAGGAAAAGGCAGAGGGAGAAGACTGGCTGAGTGTTTACCAGAATTACCTTTACTAACTGTTCTCCAATATTTCCACCAGGTACTGTGCCCTGCAAGAGTCAGACGCCAATAGAAGTTTTAAACAGTAGAAGATTTTATCGAGGTCTTTCAAACAACAAGCCAAGTTTCTTTTGTCATAAGATTCAGAAGCCAAGATTTTACCAGGCCAGTGAAGCTACACTGCAGCACAATCTTATCAGGCATTTCCCTTCACTCCTGGAGAAACCTCTCCTCTTCCCAGAGTGCTGTGCTGTGCCCTCACTTGTCTGAGCTCCAGCATCTCCTCTGGAAATCAGTGATGGTGGTAGAGCAGCCAATTGAGAGCAAGGACTGAAGAACTAGAATGAGGCCAAGTCCCAGCTGGGGCAGAGCAAGCTCGACAGTCTGCCTTGGTTCTCTGTAGACTCTTTCTTGATCAGAAAAAAATGGAGGAAGGAAGGGTGAAAAGGAGAGGGAAGGAGAGAAATACTTTGGAAGTATTGAATTAAGTACATTGTTAACATTAAGTTCACCCTGTTTTACTTACATGAGGTTACTAGAAAGTCTTTCCATTATACTTGCATATAAATTAAAACTTCTAAATTATCCATGGGTTCACATTTGTGACCGACATTACATTTTACCACAGAGCATTGTCGTACCCTCTTAGTGACTAACTCACTAACACACTGCTGAACCTGGGGAGAAAGCTTGGTCAGGCAAAATCGTAGGGAATCTGAGTTCAATCCCTGAATCCTGCAGAGGTGAAGACAGGACAATCCTGAGGCTCAGTGACTAAGCAGCTGGGCTTGGTAACCCACAGATCAGCAAAGGACCCTGTCTTAAATACAATAAAGTAGATGGATGGCACCACACATACACAAGGTGGGGGTGAATCATGATAAATAAATAAATAGCCATCCACTTGAAAGAGATTCTGATCTACAGGAAGAGAAGAAGGAGGGGACAGGAGGAGAGGGGGCAAGCTTCTGTCCACTCTAGGACAGATCCATCCCTTGTCATCCGAAGCCCCTTCATTTAGCTCTCCTTGATGCTCCAAGGAAGGGTTTAGTTCAGTTAGAGTTATGTGGAGAACTAAAGAAGTGGGAGGGACCACTGACTTTGCAGTAGAAAATTAAGGCATCTACTAACAGGAGAAAAACAAATGCTATAGAAAAGCTAAAGAATACAGGAGAGAAAGTGCATTTAGCAGGCTAAATGCTGAGAAAATGTGAGCAGGGCTGAAAGTCAGGAACAAGAGCGATGAGCTGACTCCCAGCCAAGCTCTGCCTCTAAGCGATGTCGTTGTCGTTGTCTGTCCTTCACTGCTTCTATTATTTTCCCCAATTGCACCCCTTCCTCCACATTCTGCAATTCTCCTTGCTAAGAATTTTCACCCACGTTCTCTATTAACTGTAGAGTGCCTATGAGGTCTCTGGAATCATCCTCAATTTATAGCAAAGTAGGCTAGAACGCAGAGAATTTTTATAACTTTAAGTTCGGACAGCTAGTAATTACCACAGAGCCAGGCTAACAACAGGGATGTGGATTTCCAGGGCTGTATTTTTTTTTTCTGTGACAACACATCTGGGACATGCATTTCAGTGGTTCTTTCTTAATTGACTTTGACATATTTTAAATTCAGCTATTTCTCCAGTTACTCTGTAAAGCTCTGTTGCTTATCCTACTAAAATACACCAAGGCTGGTTTTGCAAATACCCTTTCTCTCTTCTAACTCAACATCACCCTAAATAGACACATTCAAATGTTTTAGCCAAATGAATTAAAATGAAATTAGTTGCTATGAGGAATCTATTAATGAGGACATGTGATGCCAGCCCTTCAAAATCATGGTCACATCATTTCTGTAATTCAGTTTCAACAGAGGCAGTGAATTCTGTTTTGTTTTGTTTCTCCCCCCCTTGGGTCACAGAAACAGAAGACAACTGAAATAAATTTGTTCAGCTTCTTTAAAATACAGTCCCTTCATGGTCCACCCATAATCCCCCAAATGCCAGCATTAATCCATCTCTAGATCCAACAAACTTTCCATTCAGACCCCAAGAAGAGCATCAGAAATAGACATGCAGAAACTGTGCCAATTCAAAGCCATAACAAAACCAATGCACCCTAACTACACTGGAATCTGACTAGTATTTAAGCACACGCAGGTGCTTGGGTTTCTTTTTCTGATCTAAGTAATGAGAGAAACCAGCTACTAATATTTCCTCATTGCTTTATCTTAACCTAGTCTTTTCTTCTGTGCTGTAAAGATCCTGTGGAAGAAGAGGAGTTGGTGGGATTGCTCTCACACCTCCAAAATTCTGCAACAAATGTAAATGTATCAAATAGATACAAATGATGAAAATTGTCAGCGCCTAAGAACTTTTCAGAGCTTAAAATAGTTTTCCGTCTGCTTCGTTTAATCAGGCATGTAGGAGCTGAGATGACACAGTCAGTACTGAGTGTGCTGACACGCAAGCTTGGAGGACCTGAGTTCAGGAACCTAGAACTTCCCAGCACCCTAAAATGTAACAAAACATCAGATCTTTGCTTTGCGGAGATTTCATCTGGAGAAACTCTTCAGAGGGATTTGCTTATGGGCAGTGTTCTGAAGGGGTCTCTGAAGAGACTCTAGTTTCCACTACATCCTTCTCATGGTGTGCTGTGCTCTCTCTCTCTCTCTCTCTCTCTCTCTCTCTCTCTCTCTCTCTCTCTCTCTGTGTGTGTGTGTGTGTGTGTGTGGTGTGTGTGTGGGTCTCCCTCACTTCCCCTTCTCTCTGTATTATTCTCTATCATTCTCACTCTTAATGAAGCTCCCACTCCAGGTTTTAAAAGGAGGCCTCTCCTTCCTGATGAAGCACCTGTTTGGTGATTTGAAAGAAAATGACCCCCATAGGCTCATAGGGAGTGGTACTATTGGGAAGTGTGGCCTTGTTGGAGTAGGTGTGGTGGTGGTAGAGCAAGTAAATGTGCTACTGGGGGTAGCTTTTGAGGTTTCAGAAGCTCAAGTTAGGCCTAGAGTGTCTCAGCCTCTTCCTGCTGCCTGCAGATCAAGAAGTAGAACTCTTAGATCCTTCTCCACCATGTCTTCTTACCTGTATGCCACAAAGCTTCCAGCTGTGACAATGATAGACTGGATCTTTGAACTGTAAGCCAGTCTCAATTAAAATGTTTACCTTTATAAGAGTTGCTATGGTCTTGGTCTCTTCACAGCAACAAAACCCCAACTAAGACACCCATCATGTTTATCCCTCCATATATTATATTGTTTCTGTCTAATAACACTCTCCTTGCCTCATGAAGCCTTAACAGCCTTATGGGCCTTTCATTCTAATAGCAACTAATTGAAAAGAAGTTTCCTCTTCAATGTGCCAATCTCCTTTCTGGTCAACCACTGCTGTTTTACTTCTTTAAATTTAACCTTTTCTTCTTTTCACAACATACTTATAATGAGTTTCATTTCCTTATTTCTCTTCATAATCGTTGGTGTCTTTCTTTAGTCTGTTTTATAAAGCTGACTTGAGTCCTTACTGGCTATCCAGAATGATTAATGAGTTCTGCCAAGTTAGGCCAATGTGTGGATTGAGGCACTTGAGTAATGTTTCTAAGTCCAACCTATGAATGCAGCTAAACAAAACACAGTTGGGTAGTAAAGATCTAGAAGAATTATTTTCACAAAATATAGACAACAAAGAGCAATGAGAATGGAGTAGATATTCACCAAAACTCATCACTACACTCCTTAGCTAACTAGAGAGTGCAGGGTGGGAAAAGGATAACCTGAAGAAAGTCAGAATATTTTGAGTTTCAAGTTAATTAGCATCTTTTTTTGAAACTGTTTTGTGAGTGTTCATTGAGTTTCTAGCCCCCATTGAATAGTGCTTGAAATTCAAGTTTCCAAAGCATACAACCCACAAGCAAAAGCTCTTATAAACCTACCAATTTCTTCTAAGTATTTGGTTCTAACTTTCTCCTCTGCTGCAGTTTTGTCAGTTGGAATCAACTGTCTCGATAATACATCAGTGTAGTCTGGGATTTTCCTTCCATAGGTCTCTCTTCCAACCTCTACCAGTAGAAACATACAGAACAGCCACAGGAAGTCACCATGGGACAGCCTCCCAGATTCACCCCAGAAAGTTTTCAAAAGTGACTGAAATAGTCATAGACAATGACCCAAGTTCAGACAAACTACTAGGAAAGAACTTTCCAGGCTTGAGAGATAGCAGAGTGATTAAGAGCACTAGCTGATCTTCTAGAAGACTGGAGTTTTTCTTTCCTATGGGTATGTGCATATGTGTACAGGTGCCCAAAGAAACCAGAAGATGTGTCAGATCCCCTGACCTGAGCTACAGGTCATTGTGAACTTCCTAATGTACTTGCTGGGAACTGAACTTGGTTTCTCTTAAAGTGCAGCTAGTACTCTTAACCACTGAGGTGCTTCTGTAGGCCTGAAATTTATAGTGCTAGGCTTTTTAAGAGAATGTGTTATGACTGAACAAGGTAGGAAGGATTGTCAAGACCCAGCCTCTAGGATCTTGTCAACATGAACTAGCTAAACTTTCTCTCATCCCTTACCACTCATGGTTCTTTCAGCACAAAATCCTACAGCAGAAGGAAATAGAGCTTGAATTTCAAAGACTGTGGAACCCAATTGAGAATGCAGTGTAGTCACAGCAATGTCAGAGAGATTCAGCCTTATGTATTTCTACGTTGAAAGTCTTCCTTCCCAAGTATGGCTCAGGGATTCAAGCAAGTATGTGGGGGAGGGGTGGTATATATGCATATTCATGTTTATGTGAGGATGGGTGCACATATGTGTGAATGTATGCATACATGTGTGTAGAAACCAGAAGTCAATATCTGATGTCTTCCCTTAAGAGCTGTCCACCTTGTTTTGGAGATAAGAGTCACCTACTTGACTAGGCTGGATGGCCAAGGAGTCTCGTATCTATTGTCTCTGTTATTTCAGCATTAGGATTACAAATGGGCATCACCATACCTCACTTTTTATATGGGTTTGGGGGATCAAGTTGAGAGCCCTGTGCTCAAAGATTAAGTACTGTACCAGCTAAGCTGTCTCCTTAGCCCTTTAGCAAATTATTTAACTTCTCAGGATCCCAGTTCAATTCTTGGTCCAATGGCTGTTTCAGGTCCTCTCCCAAAGGCTTATTCTGAGGAATCAACTGAACAAAGCCCTGAAAATGGCTGACATGAGGTAGGCTGCAGTGCCTCCTGCCCTAGCAAGTATCCAGCTGTAATGCTTGCTACTGATATTCAGATGTGTCTGGCTGCCTGGCAGGGTGGGGCTGCAAGGAGACTGTTTGCTTCAGGAACTGAGGAGCCTCCTGGGAAAGAACTCATACAGAATGATACTGTCAGACAAGCTTGGCCCAGAAAGAAAAAGCCTCTATTATGGGGCAGAGGAGGGGTGGCTTTGATTCTGTGGTGCTTATCCCCCCACCCCCACCCCATGCCTCATTCAGATATCATATCAGAGACCCTGGGAGAAGAAAGATTCCAAACACAAAGAGAGCTGTTTTCTCTTTTTAAAAATTTGGTTGGCTAGCTTGTATTTCTCCCACTGATCTCTGTACACACATCACATCACTTTGAGAATCCTGGCTGGTCCAGCTTCTGAGAGATTTTTTTTATTCCTTTGGATTGCTGGGTTTGGCTCACTCAGCCAGACTCAGAGTGACAGCACTTGGCTTCTGTGTTCAAGTTCCTTGAATGGAATAAGCACCTAGCTTCTTCACCATCCTCCCAAGTCTGTCTTCTTCGGAAGCTATCACAGTCCATGGACTTTTAGAAAGACTTAAGATTTCTAACACAGATGCTCCTGACTGGGGCAACCTTGTAGAGCAAATCTCCATTGCATTGACGACGACCTACCCTGACTGGCCTATTGGCCAAGTTCCTACTCCAGCCCCTCTCAAATAAGAACTCAGATGCTCAGAGACATCCAGGCAGGGTGTGGAGCTGACTTGGACTGTTAATTTCAATAAATGACACCAGGGGAGCCTTACGTTTTTACAGGCTTAGAGCAAGCCAACCCTGCATCCTAAGAAGTAGATTTTTATTCTTCGTGTACCTGAGGTGCCTGGTGGGGTCACATTTCATCACTGTCCTTGTTAGCCTTGTACTTAACAGTGCCGTTTAGTCCACTGTCTGCTCTTGAGCCTAATTGTAGCTAGTTCCTCTCCACGAGTACTTTCAAGACAGTTTTTCACTATGATGGGAATGTGCTATCTGCACTGCTCAACATGGCTTCTATTGGCACCTGAAGGTTTCTACCAGGTACTTGAAAAGAAGTCATTATGGCTAACAAACTAAATTTTACTATGTTGTTTAATTTTAATGAATTTAAATTGTCACTAGTTGCTAAAGGCCACACATATGGAAATGATCACTTCTCATCACAGGAGACTTTTGTCCTTTCAGACACTGATACATCAATTGTCCAAGCAGGGGCCAGGGTACCAGCTCCATGGCTTTATCATCTTTCCATTGAATGAATATGAATTCCTTACTGAGGAAGTTTACAGACAACAACAATGGCTAGAAGCAGTTCTGTGTTCCCTTCAATTAATCCTGTGGACAAGGTGCTCTGAGATTGCTCCATTACAAGACTAAGAAACAGAATGCCAAAAGGTAAGTGCACATTCAACTTTCTGTGTAATCTGAAGACTTTCTCAGTCTCTTTGGATACTCAGGGCCCGGCAGCACTGGGTTTTCAGCCATTCATCCAGCCCTCCATCTAGCCATGCCCCCCTATCAGAAGAATTTAGGTGTTGCCTTTCTTTTAATTTCAGAAAGCAAGAAGGTAATTCAAAGTGGGAGTATTTTGACACATCCAAATGTGTTTTAATCCTTTATCACTGGTTTCTCTTCTAAGTAGAAGATCTGGACCAGGAGATCATGAGTGATTTATGTATCCTAATTTCATGGTTGAGATTTGTAAAGGAGTTGATGGTAAAATTTGGCAAAGTAAGAAATAAAACCAAGAGAGCAACGCCATAATTTTTGTACTGGGTTCTCTTCTCTTTGGATGTTTTGTTGTCCCAGCAGTTCCCAGAGCTACAGTGGGGTCAGTCTCTCTATCCCCTGCTCTATTCTGGCTTCTCTCTTACCATATTCTTAAATACTCACCAAGTCTGCCTAAACTCCAAATATCTTGAAACCCTATCAGAATGTTTTATTGGTAGGCTGGTTTGATCAACTTGACACAAGCTAGGATTATCTGGGAAAAGGGGACCTCAACTAAGAAAATGGCCCCATTAGATGAGCAAGCCTCTGGACATTTTCTGGATTATTGATTGATGTAGGCATGTGGCTCACACAGACATTCTGAGCCCACTAGATGAGAAGCAGATTAGAGATTGCACAGCAGGTACCAAAAATGACATTGTCAGAGTAAATCCACAGCTGATTTCAGTGGGCCTCAATTACAGAGGTCACTCTTTCCTGGACCCACATGTGGACTGAGGCAGTGGCAGAGAGGGAAACTCCAGTGAACCAGCTCTTTGCTCTCAGCAGAATTAGATCATGGCCTGATAATACAATACCAGATAAGTGGAAGTAGGGGTAGTTTGGTGCAGTTACTTCTCCACAACCAAATCACATTGCATATCACAGTAACATGGGTTTTTATCACATTCTCTATACCAGTTGTGAGCTCCAGGCATGATTCCAGGTTCACTGAAACCCTGGTGTTGCATAGGGGTAGAGACACAGGGGGATCGCTGGGTCTATTAGCTACCAGCCTAGCTCCAGAGTCAGGGGGAGGCCCCTTCTCAAGATAATAGGATAAGGGATGATAGAGGAGAACACCTGAAGTCTTTCCCTGGCCTCCGTGTACAGTTTTTTTCTTATCTGTACCTCCTATAATTGTTGCAGCTGACAAGAGTTGTCACTAAGAAATTGAGAGGGACCAGGTTGAAGTGTAGATATAACACTGTGCCCATTAAACTCATGTGGCCAGTCTTGAACAATAACCTATCCTCCAAAGGCTCCTTCCTTTTCTTCATTTCTGCCACTGTTACTATCATTACTCTGACAACGGTACCAAAAGGAGGACACTAAACAGGAGCAGAGCTGGCCAACATTTGGGTGACAATGAAAGGTATTCTGGTAGAAAGAGAAAGGTCAACCAAATTGTTCAAAGATAAAATCAAAGCTTAAGACTGGAGGATCGTTATGGGGTTAACAGCATGTGTTGTGCTTCCACAGAATCCAGGTTCAATGTCCAACACTCCTGTCTGGTGGCTTACCACCACCTGTATCTCCAGGTCCAGAATACCTAGCACCAGAGGCAGACACACACACTTTTACAAACACATGCATACACAGAATTGAAAATCTGTAAGTTCACCAAAGCAAAAATATTTCTCAGTGGTAATTTGCAGATATACATTTTTCTTACATTTTGACAAAATAACAATGTAAAAAATAAAGGCGAGATGGAACAGATGATATTGCCAAAATCTAAGCCAAATTTTATTTCTGCACAATAGATTTTTCTGTTTAGTATAAGAGACATTAATTTTTACATGTTAATTGTTCCTCTTATTGAAGCACATGGGAGGTCAATTAAGAAACTGACAAAGCTTTCTTCTGAAAAGATTAAAGGAGGCCTGTAGTCACACACAATATTAGTATGCCCAGAAGAAACTAGAACTTGGGTAACAGTGCTCAAAGTCAGTGTCCATGTTAATACTGTAGGACAGAAGCTAATGAAAAAAAAATGTCTTCTTTTCACACCTCAAATAATGAATAGAAGTCAATCCTCACATGTAATACAATAGATCCCATTAAAAAATTGTGCTTCCAAAAGGATAACCAGGCTACAGTACACAGGCCCAGAGAAGCTAGGTAGCAAGGAAGGCCCTAAGAGAGATGCATGGATCCCCCTAGGACGGGGAAATTGATGAGATCTCCTGGGTATACTGGGGGTGAGGGGTTAGAGGGGAAGGGATGGGGGATGAGAACATGAGGGAAATGGGGCAGGGAAGGGGGATTGTGGTTGGCATGTAAAATAAATAAATTTTTTTTAAAAAAATGTGCTTCCATACAGTAAGTAAAGGTTAAAAAAAAAGTAATACTGTCAACCCAGAGAAAAGGTTTTTTTCCACTGTTGATTCATGCATGTTTGACAATTTAGGATTTCATAAATGAGGGCTTGTGTGTATGTCTATGTGTGTGGTACTTGTACGTTGTATATCCATGTCTACACACATACACAAACCAGAAATGGGCATTTGTGTCCTGCTCTATCAACTATGCCTTATTGCTCTGAGATAGTGTCTCTTGGTGAACCCTAAGCAAGGCTGGTACCCAGTAAGCCCCAGGGATCTGGACTTGAACTGAATTAAAGTTCTCATCATTCAAACATTCATGCATTTGGCAAGCTTTTGTTGAGCAGCTATCAAACATCAGGTACTGTGCTGGGTAATAGAGACTCAAGTGAAGCCAATTCATACAGACTTCCTGTCTCAAAGGTGAAACGATTCTCACTCTCTTGCTATAAGCTTCTCAGGCTCTGCTGCCGCTAAAATCTACAAGACAGAAAATGGTCTATGAGATGAAGGGCAAGAGAATCAGAATAGAGTGGTAAGCACATACATATGCACCTACAGAAGCCATGGCTGACAGACACATACTCTAGGAATGATGGGAAGTCTTAACCTTGGCAGCCGTATCTCTGTTCTGGAATATTTGAAGGTAAACTAGCATTAAGCATGTCTAACAAGTGGATTGGCAGTGAACTGTTGATGTGATCCAGAGAAAAACAGTATGGCTTCATCTGTCGTGTGTAGGGGATACCCTAACCATGCCGGCTTGGGGCTGGTTACAGGTGATGCTAGCCACGCCCTCTTGGGCATGGTCAGGGGACATGAGGAAGGTTTAAGAGTAAGGGACACCTACATGGGCCCTCTTCTACTTACCTTGCTCTCTGCTGACTGGTTAGGCTGATCTGAGTGAGTAGCACTGACTACACCAAATTGATCCTTTATATCTAGACCTGACTCCGTATTGCCATTCCACTTTAGTAGTGGAAGTGGTAACAGTAGCCAAACATGAAAATATTCAAGGATCAGGAAAGAATTAGAGTCTCGTGGGCTTCCTACAAAATCCAGACAGGGAGAAAGCAAACAGTGGTACGTTCATCCATCCTCTTCTTGTCCTTCAGATCCATGGACCAATTTCAATTTCACTTTATGTCATCTTCCTGTATCCAGACCTTTTATTAGTGCATATATTGATTGTACTAACAGTATGCACATTTGCAAGAATGTTACAGTAAGCAAAGAAAACAATGAAAGAAGAATCATTTTGTAGATTGAAAATCTTTACAGGAATGTTTGCCAAAAAAGGTGAGGAAATGATCATGTGTTGTGGTGATATATTATGTATGATTTAATAAAGCTTTTCTGAGGGTTTAAGCTTCAAGCTGAAGATCAGAGAAGCAAAGCAGCCAAGCCAGTAGATCTCATCTCTACCCAGCTGACACAGCAATCGTGTCCCCAAAAATCCTCAGAGGCAAAAGTTCTTGTCTCCTCCTGCCTTTCATTCCTTTCTCCACCCAGCCATATCCTCCTGCCCCCACCCTTCCTAGTGCTGAGATTAAAGGCATGTGATCCCAGGTACTGAGATCACCTTTGTGTGAGCTGTTTCTTTTAGGACTTGATCAATTTGGTGTAGTCAGTGTGGGCCTTGAACTAACAGAGATCTGTCTACCTCTTAATCCTGAGTCCTGAGATTAAAGGTGTGTACCACCACCACCTAGCTTCTATAGGTGGCTGGCTTAGCATCCTGAACCCTCAAGCAAGTTTTATTATTAAATCATAAATAATACATCATCACAATGTGTGATATGCATTGAGATATGTGTGTATATAATGTGCGTGCATACAATGTGTGGGAGTGCATTTGTATATGCTATTGCAGGCATAGGCATGACGTGTGTGTGTGTGTGTGTGTGTGTGTGTGTGTGTGTGTGTGTGTGTGTGTGTGTGCAGTCAGAGGACAACCTCTGGTGTCTGTCCTCACCTTCCACCTTCTTTAAGACAGCCTCCTTGCTGTTCCTCTATACATACCAGACTAACTGGCCCTCCAGCCTTTTGGAATTTCCTTGTCTTACTATGGACACATGAGTGACATCTCCCTTGTAAATGGGTTCTGGGTTTCAAACTCAGGTTCTCATTCTTGCTCAGAGAGTGCTATTACCCAGGAGTCATCTGCCTATCCCCCAAACTATCCTTTATGAATCTCCTTTCCATGGAGGAAGGTGTATATGTTCTTTCTAGCTCTGATGCTTTGTGACAATGACATGCTTCTTTGGCAAGTTAGAACAAATTATCCAAGTCCTTGAAACGGCTCAAAAAGCAATCCAGTAACAAGCCACTACTATTTTAGTACTGAGCCATTCATTCTGCCCTGTGCCCTCATGTATCATTGACCTTTTTAATATGTGCTGTAATTCTTGATAGTGATACTGGGATGCTTTCCTAACTTAATAAATGAATTTTAAAATACTTTAAAAACTAAATTCATCAACTGTCTGATCAAGTCACCATGCTACTGTAGCTGTATTTCATGTTTGACCAGTTCATCATTCCCTCCTTGATCTATCCAGAATTAGTAACGAGAAAGAGCAAGCTTGTCTTAGTTATGGGGCCTGTGGTGTCAACAACTAAGTCATCTTGAGAGAGTAGGAGTTAGATAAACTCACTGTAAGACAGACAGGGAGAGGAGCCATAGTTAGGTAAGAAAGGTGGATAATTTCCAAGATGGCCAGCTTCTTCCTCAGCTTCCTGACTTGGGACAAAAGCTGGCAGCTTAAAACAAGGGTTTTGTAGACTTGCAGACTTGGTCTTTGTCTCCTGCCAGCAGGTTGATGCCCTGGCTCACAGGTTCTGCTCAGGACTTGTCCCACAACAGTTCTAGGCCAATTAACCATCCTAGCTTCCATCAAACTGACCAACCCTAATTTAGGGGAGGAAAATACTTCAGAAGCTTCAAATCCCTCAGCTCTCAAGAAGAGACTGGGCTTTTTGGCTTTCCAAGTCCCACCCACCCCCTCTATTTGGCAAAGGGTCTTTTTCTCTGTGTGGCTAGGTCCGGCTGAGTTTCCTCACTCCAAATAAACATAAATGCCTGTCTTCAGATGCAGATCCTGTCTGCTGGGCTTGAGATTTCTCTGCTGCTTTTGTTCTCTTGATTTTTCCTGCCTTTTAATTATTTAACTGGCAGAGAAAAAGGAATCAGATCAAGACCCCTAAACTGGACCAATCTTCCAACAACTCAGGAGCCTAAAAAACCTGCATGAACTTACATCATTCTCCTAAACTTTTTAGAAAATAACATGAATAAAACAAGACACCTGTTTAACAATTCTCTACAGGATGGAGGCCACTATATTTCCAACAACACAGACTCAGGCCATTGGTTTCCTGGCTTAAAATGTAATTACAAACATCTAGGCCATCGTTCAAAGCATTTGTTTCCTACTTTGATTTCAGAAGCAAAAGCAAAACAACACACAAAAAAATTTGTGTCCTTTTTAAAAGAATTACTTTGAGAATAATGCTCATATAAAAATGTTACAACCCAATAAAACAATTAAGAAAAACCTACTTGGAAAAACATGAGTGCAAGTCTTAAGAAAAAGCTATGGGTTGGTAATCCAGTCAACTAGGCTTATCCAGAAGTGAAACTTTGAAAGCAGGAGTCACAGAATTTAGTGAAATGACTATACTAGTCTTAGTGTTTTTCCCCCCATAGTACCCATTCCATTACTATCATTATTATTATTTGTAAAGTTCTTCACTGTTTGTAGCCTATTAGCCTGCCTTTGCCTCTCTCAGAACCACACATCTCTGCCATGCTTATACTTATCAGAGGCATAAACAAAAGCATGGCATTTTAAGGAGAGATTCCCACAGGGCCTTCAGGAAGTTCATATTTCACTGGAAACTCTGAGGCTCTTCAGCAGGACCCAGAAGAGCAGCTGCTTCCTCTCAGGGAATTTAAATGTGCTTCAATCCTGCCAACCTTCAGTCTCACCCACCCAGCCAAGTTCTTTCCCTAGCAAACTGGGAGAGTAGAGAGTTTTCAGTTGGGGGCAAAGTGCCACTTTCCAGGAGGTAACCTAAGTTTGAGCTCAGGACTCAATGCAGGCTCAGCATGGCTGATCCTGCTTCTCCTCTTGCAGAAACTGCACTTATTCAGCAAGTTTTTAAATACTCACAAATTATTGCTTAACCAACCCTTTGTTCAGAAGTCAATTAAGTCAAGTATAATTTGTAGACAGAAAACCAAAAAAAAAATGAGCAGGCTAAATTAGAATTCAGAGGGAGGTCCCATGCTTTCCATTATCCCTCTGCCCAGACCACTAAGAATTTCCACATGTCAGTGTCAGTGTAACTTTATTCTCAGGAGCCTCTAGTGTGACCTTCAGTTTAAAAGTGTAATGCTCCAAGAACATTGCAGTGCCTTCTTTTAGTAATTAGTTTGGTCCACAAGCATAGACCAAGCACAGAGTAAACTATTGGACACATTTTTACCAAACTATATATTACCTACCTTAGAGGTCAGTGAACTAGAGCCACCATCATCTGTTATGAGGAAAGTTTTATTGGACACAGCCACACTCACTTCCAAACATGTGTATATTTTGTCTGTCACCTATCAGTTGCTTCTGTAGTTAATAGCAAAGCTGACATGGAAATCTGGCAGAGTAGTTGTGAAAGAGAACATTCAACCCATCTGCCCAAAATGTTTGCCTTGTGTGCCTTTGTGAAATAAATTGACCAATCTTGGTTCTAGTTATCACCACGGCTAGGTAGATTTGGAGTGAGTGACGCAATTCATGTTTTATTCCATGGGGAGGTGGAAAAAAAAAAGACAGTATAGGGAGGATATAGACCACACTAAAGGCTAGATGAGGGATAGGGCTTCATTTATGTGGTCCACAAGTGAAAAGAACTCTGAAGAGTTACTGAAAACCCTTAACTTCAAGTTACTAGCTGGGAACCTGCACCTTGGAATAGAACTAACCTGGTCTCCTAGTATCTCGAAAACCCACTGATAAACAGTGGGCAATGTCTGTAATGCTTCCTACTGAGGTCAGGGCACACAAGTGAGTCAGTGGCTACTTCAGAGGTTCAACCTTTCACTTTCATCTCTTGAGCATTCATTTTTTTTCTGTTTAGTTTTAGTTTTTGAGACCTTGACTAAAACTTAAAACAAAGCAAAAGCCTTGAAGTTGCCAGTTCTCCTGCCTCAAGCTCTCAAGTGCTGAAGTTACAAGAGCACACCGCTTGGGTCTTACTCCCACCAAGAGTTTTTGGCTTCCTGAGTCTGGGACCAGTCCTACTATATTAGCATGCCCAACAAGTACCCAAGAGATCCATAGTGTTAAATTTAGGACTTACAACTGAAATCAAGCAAGACAGGTGGTTGTAAATGAGAGGTCACTGGGTCCGCCTGCAAGCAGGCTTTGTTGTGTTAAAACATGCACACTTCACTGGCTTTGAACCAGAGCAAGCACATCACCATCTTTCATGTTTGCAGGGCTCACAGCCAATTTGATTCACAAATAATATTAAGCTAGTCATTAAAAACTATTCTGTTTGACCATTTATTATATAGATTAGATGAGGAAACTGACAGTAAAGTCATATGGCTTACTCTCATCCAATAACTTGTAATCCCAATGGTATAATCCTTTAGAAGGAGCCCTCATGGTGAAGATGGGGGAGGTGGTTAATATTAAAATATATATCATACCCTATGTATTTACTGCACACCTTACAAACTACAACATACAAACCAACATCTTAGCAGCAGTGAAAAGAATACAATTCTTGTTAAAGGAATACCTAAATTGGCCCAATCAGCTAAAAGAAAAATCAGTTTGACTCTTGAATCATCCATCAGTCCAAAACTCACTACTACCATACTTCCTAGTGACTTGAAAAAACAAAACTATCACAGGGCCAATCTTGACTTAATTCATTTTCTTTAGTCTCTCACTCTCTTCCTGAAGTTTTGAGAACTTTGACACACATTCAAGTCCTTTTCTGATTATGGGTAAATGACAACTCAAGCAATAACTGCTACTGATTGAAAATGACACCTAAACAGACATGCTTTTAGCTACTTCTTGGCTCCTAGGACACTAAGAAATAATTCAGGTACGTCTTCTTATCAGCTAGATATTTGCTGCCTGTAAATTTCTACCTCTGTTCAACATAATAGGCTCTGACAGAGTAAAAGCCACCTGGAAAACCTTTAAATGTCCTTAAGAGACTGTTTATCTACTCCCATCCCCAAAGGACAGCCAGTCAATAGTACATTATTTTTGCTTGTTAACATGTGGGGGTGCCAGACTTGTTTTTCTTTTCTTTTTCTTTCTGTTTGCTCTCTGTGATCGTCATGTCTTTCAAATGTAGAGCAAAAAAAAAATCTGTTCAATCTCCCATCATAGGTAGATAAAAGTGAGTTCATCTTTAATGAAACAGAAGTGAGTTATATCTAGGCAATTTCCTTCCAGATTTTATATGGTGGCTCTGATTTACTGTACTGGGTTCATCAACCAAATGGTTATTTATTCATATTTCCATCTAGATTGAAATATAGCAAACACGGTGACATGGAAGCTTTTGAGAGGTGGAGTTTTCCTTTTCTTTTTGTAACTATTGGAAAGAGGAAGGTGCATGTTCATGCCGCTCCAACACGGGCACATCTTGAGTCCTCTTTGACCTCTTGTTCTGCCCTGGTGTAATCCCTGTGCCCTGGGTTGGGTAATCATTTCACTAAACAAGATGACTCATCTAACATTTCAGAGTGGCGAAATAAATGCTTCAGTGATTCTTGGTTTTGAACACTCTGGATATTCTGAAATATTCCAGTTTTTATAAATTAAGTACAGTTTTCCTAAGCCTTGTATTTGAGATGTTCTTTCTGGGTTTAAAGTTTCTTTAGTAGACACTGGCATTCAAGTCAACCCTGTATAGTAGGCACCAACTGAAGAACATAGCAAGCAAACCCATTTTTATATGTGGCTGCCTTCCTTCAGTTCATGATGGAGTCCACCTCCACAAAGGTTCTGAAACCCTTGAAACTCAACTTAAAGTTGAACCTCCTGTACTGGGATTTGTGCTCCATGGGAACCCATACTGATATCTTTCTCTTCACATCCTAGACACTGTAACTTCTGAAACATTCATTGCACACATCCTAAGCTCTTTTTGGTATTTTGAATTACTAGTTTCTGTCCAGTAGAAGGTCTTTGAGGACAAATTGCAGAGGGCATATTTTTGTGAGTCCATCATGGAGCCTAAATATTATTAAATAGTGCAGTTCAGTTGAACAGGAGAGTAATCACAGGAACGTTGATAGTAATGGTCATTACTAAAGAATATTTATTGGAAATTGTCTCCAGCAGAAAGTTGTTCAATTAAAATCAACTAATAAATCAAAGAAGAAAAACCTTAAGATGAGTGTGGTGGTACATGCCTGTATTACCAGAAATCCAGAAGAAGGGGGATCTCAAGTTCAAGGTTAAGTAGGGCTTCTCAGTGAGTTCCAGGCCATCAAAGGCTATTCAGTGTAATCCAGTCTCAAAATTTAAAACAAAGTGTGAACTTCGCTGCAAAAGTGGTTAATGCAATGTTTGAAGTCACTGCACTGAGTTTGAAGTGTTAGTGTTTACTTTTGCTCATTACAAGAGCATCTTCAGAACTGGATGAGTTCCTCAACCTTAGGAAATTCAGCCTCAGAGTAAATAGTGCACTTATTGTTCAATGGGCTTTAAAAATCTTTGCCAATTAATTAACTCATTAATCACTAGCTACACTGGAAAGCTGAAAAAAAAACTTACAAAAAGGAAATCGAATGCCTGTGGTGGCCGAAATCTGAAAGCAGATATGGGCATCTGTGTTCTAGACAGGCAGGAAGGAGGAATGTGGTCTATTAGGTTATATACTGGGGCTGGGTTTTCATTTTTTATTTGTTGTCTGGCTTTTGGCATGGAGTGTGACTAACCAACTTTGATTTTAGACAGTGTGTCTCGAATGTTACCTCTTCTGCCAGCCAGCTAGCCACACCAGCTTTCTACACACTAGATACTGGCCTTTCTCAAAACCAAATATAGTAGCAATCATGCTGAGGAAATGTGTAGGAGCAAGACAGGAAGACAGAGGGACAGAAGAGGTAGCGCTAAACACCTATTCTCCATTTTAATCAAATGAACCAAAGCCAAAAATTAGAAGAAAATTCTAGAGTTGAACACCAAGTAGCTACAATCATTGGAACTCTAGAATAATACCTAAATTTAAACCTTAAAGAAATGGACATCCCCTGCCTTCCTGACTTTGTTTTGAAGGGCATCTGTCCTCTGAGGAGTCACTTCAGGTTTCTGCCCCTCCTGATGTGCGGACCCACAGTGAGATATGCTGAGCTTGAGTGTGGGCTGGTGGCAGCCTCATGCTAACCCACACCAGAAAACTACTCCCTCCCTCTCAGAGCAATCTTAAAATCAATCCAGTGTTTCCTGGAGAGGCTGACATCACCCTCTCCTGTCTGAGAAAAGGACCAAGACTCTCATTTTGTGCTCATTAAAATTCTGTGTACCACACTATGCAGGAGCCAGTGACTATTTCAGGGCAGCTATAAAACAAAGCAATAAGTGTTCTTGTCTCTGTGGCCCAGGTGGGGAGAAGAGGTGTCCTGAGGGAGGAGGGCCATGGAAGGAACACCGGAGGGATTCATCAGATAATGCTTACCGAATTCTAGAGATAAAATGAATGTCAGCTGTATACCTTGATAAAACTTCTGAGACAGAAACAAATTCTAAAGTACTGCAAGAATTTTAAGCTGAGGTAGGCCAGCCAGAATGTTGCTAACAGACACTTTAATTTGGGGAAATGCTTTCCACCTAGGAAATTGGAAACATGATTCGTGTTTCTTTCATTATTTTCATTAAGTCATTTTTCTTCTCACAATATAGTTTAAAGAGAAAATATCCATCACCCATCTTGCTACTATTAGCGTAAACATGGAAACTGATTCTCCCAGCTTTCTGGTCTGAGTCTGTGCACAGAGCTGTGAAAGCACACACCTTACCCATGCAAGCAGAGGTGTACATAGACATTTGTTTCAGGGCTGCTGAGCTCTAGCTCCCAAGGTGGAGGGCATCTGAGGATTAGCTGCAGCTCAGTCTGTCTGATTCTGATGGGGGAAAGCAGGGTGGCTCTACCGCTCCCTTCCCCCCATGTCAGCACCTTTTTATCATTATATCATCCACCCAGGGGTGCCTGAGACTCCAGGGTTCATCCTAAGATAGAAGAGCCTTGCAGTGGGAAGCTCCACCCAGGTTTGAGACAAGACCTTATATCTCAAGACACACAGACTAAGCTTTCTATAGAAGCAAAAGACAAAGAAGCCAGAAGAAAATAACCACTCTGGTTTTGAGCATTCTTCTGGGGTTTTGGTTTTTATTAATTTATTTATTTTTGGTAGAGTAATCACGTCATACCTCAGAACACACGTAGGGGTCAAAAGATAACTTGCAGCAGTCAGCTGTTTCTTTTCACCTCTTTGGGTTTCAGGGTAGTGAACATGATCGCCCCTTGAGCTGTCTCACTGGCCCTGTTTTGATTTGTGGAGACAGTAGTGCAATCAAGGCTGATCTAGAAAGTTCTATGTAGTTATTGATGAGCTTCATCTTCTACTCCTGTCTCTTCAATGCTGGGATCATAGGCATGAGCCACCATGTCTGATTTATCTCATGTGATGCACTTTACCAACTGATTTATTCCCAACCCTGACTTTGAACATGGTATATCAAAGATTCTTCTCCCTAGACCACAGACAGACCAAAAATCAAATATTCTGATAATATTCTGCTGGCGTAGACTGTGCTTGCTATTCTACACACACACACACTCACACAACCACACACACACACACACACACACACACACACACACACACACACACACTCATGCACATGCACACAAAGAGACACAGGGGGAAGGAAGGGAGAGAGAGGGACAAAGGAAGAGAGAAAGTGCAGGGGCCATGCGTGCTGTGAATACAAGGCTCCCATTCTAAGCCTTCTTTGGACAAGCTGCCCTTTCAGAGTTCATTAGAAATAGACCTCAGAATGATGCTCATACTGTAGCCTCTTTAGGGTAGGAGGCCATGTTCGTAGGTAACAAATTGCCTACAAATAGCTCCCCTCCTTTATGGGTCAAAGGGAAAGGAAAGCAGGCAGAGTTCTTACAGGAAGGGCTGGTGCTCTGCCTGCTCAATAGAGAAGTGAGGCAGCTTCCTCTGTATCTACATCCCCTCTTTCACAAACTGCCAATTTCCAACTTGAACTGGGGCCTCGGCAGGGTAGCCAGAAAGATCAAACATCATCACTACTGTCACTGTGCTTGTGAGTAGAGGAATCTCTAGAAACTGTGCCACATAGGGTGGGAAGAGGACACCCCAGGTCCTTTGTCTTCTGGGATGGGCCACCCTGCTTTATATAATGACGTAAGTATAAAGCAGATTAAGTAAGTGGAGTCTCTGGGAACACATGGAACACAGTGATGGGAGCTGTCCTTCTGTATATATGTTTCTTTTATTGGTTGATGAATAAAATGCTGTTTGTTCAGTAACTAGGTAGGGCTACCAGACGAGGAGAATTCTGGGGAGAGGACTCAGAGAAGCCTCCAGGAAGGCACCATGTAGCTACCAGGAAGATAATACAATGGATATTCTCCAGTAAGACAAGGTCATGTAGAAATGCATAGATTAATAATTATGGGTTAACAATTAAGAGCAATCTAGCCAGTAGGAAGCCTAAACCATCAGCCAAACAGTTTATGACTAATACACATCTCTGTGTGTTTAAATGGGGCTAAACGGCTGTAGAACCAAACAGAACAGAAACTCTGTCTTTTATACAGGGCTCTCTTAAGCCAACTAGGATCAAATTCCAGTTCTGCCACATCCCTGCTCTGTGCCCTATAGCAAATCACTAAACCTCTCTGTGCTTCAGTTTCCTTCTCTACAATTACAATCATAACTGGTTCTACTTCAGTGAATAATTATCAGAATTAAATTGGGTACATTTTCCAAGAGCTAAGGATAAACATGCCTTGAACACAGTATTAGCTATGCAAGTGTTAGGCAAGGTTACTGGGCACACATTCACCTGGTTTCCAGCAGTTTTTACCTGGGCTTTGAAGAAAAGGAGAGGCAGAATCATTATGGTTACTGCTCCCACCCTTTGGCCCAGACTGAGCCTACCCTGGTAGGGCCTATGTTCTTTAGGCCCATGGGCAGCAGCAGTAAGTCTGGCTAGGCCAAAGGACCCAGGTGTCCTCATGAGACATCAGTTCTGAGGAAGAGCTGGGCTCATTTGTGCTGCACAGAGATTTAGGCTCCTGTTTCAAACTCAGTGCTGATTCTTATTTATCATTAACATAAAGACTTTGTACCTTATACAGCACAGCTCCATGGATGCTTACTGGGGTAGTGAGGGAACGGAGAAAACACATACACACATAGATACACAGAAATGCTAGGATCTGGTGGACTAGAGTCTCTGATGGAGAAGCCACAGCACCCTGGAAGCTCAGTGTATTTACTATAAACAGCTGAACAGAGACGCTGGGTTATTGAATATAGATGAACAAAGATGAGATTGTTGCATATAGACAAACAAGGAAGCAAAGTTTATGGTATACATCTTGATCAAGGTGACAGAGTTGTCTAATTTCAGTGGGTACAGTCTCTGTAGGGGTGCAGTCCTCAGGTCATAAATATTCAGAGGTAAAGCTATGGCAGACATTGTCTGCACATACTGTCAACATCTGCACACAGACTCCATCCCTCTGAGCCTTACCCTTGGGACTTTCCATTTTCTCATGAGGCTGAGGCTTTGGGGTCCTTGACATGGCTGTGTCCATGTCATCAATAAATTCCTCTGTTCCCCATAACTTTGTTCTTGTTTTGTTTTTTAATATATTCTGTTTTGTCATGTTCTGTTTTGCTTTGTTGAGAAAGGTTCTCGTATAGCCCAGGCTACCCTCAAATGCCCTTTATTGTTGAGGGTATTTTTGATATGTTAACAGTTCTGCCTTAGCTTCTCAAGTGATGATGTTGCAAATGTGTACACTCAGATTATCTGGTTCTGGGGATAGAACCAGGGCTTTGTGCATAATAGGTAAGCATTCCACTAACTGAGCTACAGCAACAGTTTTCTCCTTGCCTCTACATAATGTGCCCAATCCACTATAATGGAAGCATACCACATAGGAAATCTGATGACCAGGTGCCACTTGTATGGATATGAAATCAGGGTAAAACACAAATGTATTCATATAAGTTGGAAGATTTAACTGGGAACACAGTTTTCCACATACAGAGATGGCACCTTCATAAGTGTGGGTGTCCAAGTGTGGACGTGTCTGTGTATTTACTTGTGTCCTAAAGACTCCTATGCTCTATCTACTGGGGCAACAGAGGACTTCACAGGCCTTCTGAGATATAACCCATCTTTAAGGAAATAACTCAATAGTGAAATGACTGGCCTTTGGGATAGCAAGGAGCCCTAACATGATATAGTTATAAAGCTATTCTGAAAAGCTCAGGCCTTCTGTGGTCAACCATTTGTTAGAGAGGTACAAGACAGCAGATTAGGAATTTACTTCAATTAGAGAGCCACCATTAGCATTCATGAGAGCTGCCTTCTTGGCCCTACCTTGATCTGAGTAGCAAAGAGAAACTTACCCTGCCCTCTTTGTCTCCATGGCAACTAGCATAGCATCCTCAAACATGGGTAGAATTGCCAGGGAATGGCATCATTCTATCTCCATTCTTGGGCACCTGACTGCCTTGGGCACTGTTCATCTTTGTAGTCCCAGGTGTAAAACCAGAGGTAAAATTAGTGATCACTGAGGCCCTCAGAGATCCGCTCTCCACCTGAATGGTCTCTGCAGTAAGCCTATCCACACTTGCCACTTAGCTTCAGGCTTTAGCTGAATCACTTCTCGAGCCTCAGTTTCAACATCAGCAAAATGGGAAGGGTGATGAACACTGGGATAGGAACAATAAACTGGGACCAAAGCCCACCCAGAAAGGAAATGGTTCAGCACCCCCATATCCCCACTCCATTCCTATCCCACCCCCACCCCTTTAGCATCCCCATCACCACCCTCAGTATCTACACTGCCAATCCTACTGACAATCCTAGGTGAATCCACATTCTGTCAAGTGACAGTCAACTATAACTGTTACACTCTATTACTTGGTTTTTATGGTCTTTATTTTAGTCTTTCTTTTATTGTAAAGGAAAGGGTCTGAAGAAGGTATGTCCTACAGCTATTTCTTCCAGAACATTTTCAAAAACTGAATTCTTCATTTCGTGTTTAGGAATTCAATAGAGTAGTTTTTAGAAAGATTGAGAAAAGTTATGTTAGGAACATACCTCTTATATTAGAATTGCAAAAGATCACCTATCTGGAGTGCAGAGCCTTTTTATGACCTTTGGAACCACAGAATAAGCACTCTCAACTAGCCATGTCATTTACAATTTGGAGACAACTAACTGTGATTAAAAGGAGTCAACAAGGGCAGTAGGAAAATTACAGAAAGCACAAGATGCAGGGCAGGATCCCAAGAGCAGATGTGTGTGGTACAGCTCAGGATAATGAAAGAGGTGAACTTGTTTTCAAATCTTTCATAACTCCAGTCCTGAAGTCTTTCCCATGCTGTGACTCATCAGAAACTGCTTTGAGTAGCTCCGTCCTCCTCTCAGATATACATCCTGTGCTTGGGAAAATGCCATGTTCAGATTACCAAGCACACCAGCCAGCTCCACAGGGAAGTGGAGAAAAGCCTGGTAATGACAACTTCCATTTGCAGTTGCAGAGTAGCGGCTTCTCTGACACTCAGTGAGAAACCAGACTCTGTCTTCGTTATCTCCAAAGCTGTGTCCTTTGGGGGAAAACCTACATATATACACACAACACAAAAATCCCCATATATCTGGTAAAATCCATTCACCATTTATCAGGGCTTTAATTTAAAAGTAGAAGTCAAGCTGGAGTGGTGGTTCATACATATACTTTTAAACACTTGGGAGGTTGGGACAGAGTGATTGCACACGTTCAAGGCCAGCCTAGGACACATAGTGAGTTCCAGACCAACCTGGGATACATAGCAAGATTCTGTCTTAGAAAAACCAAATGAATGAATGAGAGAAAGGCAACACTGTTCTAGTGTGAAGGTTGAATGTTGGAGGTGGGGTATTTATAAGCAATTATCCAGTATTTGGGGTAACTACCCTAAGAATGAAGACAAGGTGGGTTCAATCTGGCAGTAAAGATTTGAGAGAACCTACCTACCTGTGAGTTGTTTCTTTAAACCCAGACAAGGCCAAAGAGTTTGCAATCAAATTGGAGAGGAAAACGAGATTGGAATGTTTTTCAGTTACTAATGTAGCAAAGTGAGACTACACAAGGACAAAGTATCAAAACATACTTAGTTGTCAATAAACATACAGGCTGATGGTAGAGAAAGCCAGTGTAGCACAGGTGACATGAGAAGGCTTTGCAGTAGCATGGGGCCACCTTGGTCCTGACTAGATAGGAATGGTAGATGTTACTGCCCAGTAGGGAGAATCTAGGGTACCCAGAAAACCATCAGAGAGAGCATCAGCAGTTACCAGCCACAGAAGCTCACAGTCCCACTCAGAGCCATGGTGGCTAGAACTGAAACCTCATTCAGAGGAACAGAAGATGGGCACAACCAGAAAGTCAGGTTCTGAGACAGTCATGTGAGCCCTGGTCACCGCATCACTCTATTACAATCTCTGAGCCAACGACAAACACTCAGTAATCCCTAATAACAAAAAGGCACTGCTGGGGGTTAGGAAAGGCAGTGGCAAAGGAATCTTATTTGAGCTTCAGAATCTAGACACAAAACAGGAAACTAACAATGTCAGACCACTAAAGAAACCCAAGGAGATAGGGAAGATGAGCCATAGGCTTTCCTTTCTCCTAAGGGTAAAAGAGCCTTCCTTTCCTTCTGGTCGTTCTGGTCCTTACACACCGTAGTTCATCAGAACTGCTCTGGTGGCTTTCATGAGGACCCAGGTCTGCAATGAGGCTGCCCTTCTTTCTTCTTTAGCCTGGTCTGGTGACTGGCACAATAAAGACAAGTCCTAGCAGCTTGCAAGTTCCCTAGCCCCCAGTTCCTTTCTAGAACCAGAGGCAGCCCTGTGAAGCTCTGAGCTTTATTTTTCTGTCTGGTTATCGATATTAGAAGCACCCGGTTAATAAGCACCCCTTTGAAAAGCTATTCCAAATTGGGCACCTGTCACTTGGGAGTTGGTCTTTTGCTTTGTGTCTTGTGTTTCACACATTGACTTTTTAAACTGTCTCACAAAGCAAAGTCTTTATCACAACATCTTCACACATGTGTGTCATTATACTTTGCTCACATTTATTTTCCTCCCCCACTGCCCTCCCCATTCCCTCTCTGGAACTGGTTGCCTGTCTCCTTCCAGATAGTCTCCCTTTCTGCTTTCCTATTGCAAACACTGTGTTACTTTCTGTATTCCCCACCTCTCCAAAGCTCTCTTCCTCCTCTCTCACAATCTCTTTTCTGGTTTTGTGACTTATAAACACACGTACATGAATGTGCACACACACACACACACACACACACACACACACACACACACACACACAGATGTGTAATTTTTAATTTAGGTTCTGCACGTGACAGAAAACATGTGTTTATCTTTCTGCACCTGGTTTATTTTGCTGAATATGATGATCTCCAGCTCATCCATTTTCTTGCAGATGATGATTGAGGGCTGAATAAAATTCCATTGTGTATCCCATATAGGCTTTTCCACCTCATCTATTGATGGACATGTAGGCCGGTTGCATATCTTTGCTCTTCTAAAGAGAACAGCAATAAACAAATATTAGCATGCAAGTATCTCCATGCTATGTTGACTTAGCATCCCTCAGGATTTTACTTTTCATGTGTATATGTAGTGTATGTGTACACATGCTTACGTGGGTGTGTATGCATTCATGTTTGTGCATGTGCTTGTGCCAGGAGGGCAATGTCAGGTGTCTTCCTCAACCACTCTCCACCTTATTTCTTTAGACACAAAGCCTGTCTTGTAACCTGGTTACCAAGCAGGGAAGTGATCTTCCTGTCTATGCCTATCCAGCACTAGATCTACAGGTATATGTTTCTATACCCAGCTTTTTATGTAGATTGTGGGGTTTCAAACTTAAGTCTTAGGTCATGCTTGGGTGACTTTAGTTTTTTATATCCTCCACACTGCTTTTGATAGTGGCTGTTCAAGTTCCCATTCCTATTAGTAGTGAATAAGGGCTCCTCTTTCACTACGTCCTCACCAAGACGTGTTGTCATTTTTTTTCTGGTGGTAGTACTGAGTCTTACTCATGTTCTAAGTAATTAAAATCTGATTTCTATTATAAGAGTCTGTCTTCCTTCCTTCACACTTCCAGCACGTAGAGCAAGAATGGTGGTTTTTTTCATCATTGTGTCATCCACAGAGGCTGGGATTGTGATGTGCCTTAAGAAGACAGAATAGGTGAACAACACTTATTAGAGTAACAAGTGAGCTCGCATCCTTAGTTTCTTGACAGTTTATATGAGTGTTCTTAAGGGGCAAGTTGTACTATCTAGACTGTATCTAAGAGACTAACCAAAGGATGCTTTATCGTGGCTCAAAATTTAAGGACACCATGCATCATGGTGGGGAGGCATACAGGCAGGAATAGGAATCAGGTGGGCACATTGTCTCTGTAGTCAAAGCAGTGAAGGATGCTTTCTGGTACTCAACTTGCTTTCTCCTTTTTATTCACTCTCAGCCTAGTGAATGGTACCACCACAAGCAGGGTAAATCTTTTTCATCAGTTACACCCTTCTGGACACTCTGAGAGATGGCCTCCATGGTGATTCTAGATCTAGTCAAGGTGATATTAAAGATTTCACCTCACAACATTCTTTATAGAAAGAGAAAAACACATCACTTCTTGGCCTCTTGACTTAGGTCAAGTGTAGCAATAGGACAACAATACCAAAATGAGCAACACTATAGATATTACAAAATTTGACTTCGTAGTATCTTACATTGACATAATGACAAAAAATAAAACTCACAACCCAAAACCAAAAAAAATAAACAGTACAGTACTGTCATATAAAACAGACACATGGACCAGTGAAACAGAATGAAAGTCCTAGAAATAAGCTTACACTAAAGTCACCTCAAGAAAATACATCGCTTTAAGAAATGGTGCTGTGAAAACTGACTGTCCACATATAGAAGATGGAGACTAGACTTATCACTCACTGTTAACAGAAATCAACTCAGTTCTGGCTGGATAGCTCAGCAGGTAAAAGTACTTGCAGGCTAACCTTGATTACCTGAGCTCTATTTCTGAAACTCATATAAAGGTAGAAAGAAAGAATTTACTCCACAAAGTTGTCCTCTGAGTCCATATGCACACCCACTCTTATAATGCACATACACAATAACAATAAAAATATGGCTACTTTATGATTCAACTTATTACTCCTGGGTATGATTCAGCTTATTACTTCTGGATATGTACCCAAAAGAATCCAGGATGCCTGAATGCCCACATTTGTTACAGCACTATTCACAATAGCCAAATTATGGGATTAGTTTAGATGTGTATCAACAGATAAAAAAAAAAAACAAAGAAAATCCTGTGTATAAACTTAATGGGGTATAAGCAACTATAAAGAAGAATAGTGTTGTTCATTTGCCTCAGAATGGATAGATCATTATTTTAAGCAAAATAGGGCAAACTCAGGAAAACAGGTGTCATATATTTTCTCTAATACTTGGGATTTCAGGTTAAAAAGAGAAAGAAAGAAAGAAAGAAAGAAAGAAAGAAAGAAAGAAAGATTTTTAATGAACATGAAAGTAACAGGGAACCTATTAAAACACAGAAGGAGAGGCAGGATGGAGGAGAAAAAGGAAGGCTATTGGGGTTATATTCAGTTGAAGTACTTGAGAGGCATACATGAAAATGTCACAAATGAAACAACCAAATCGTACCACTAACACAATGCTGAGGGTGAAATATACTGTATTCCAGGTGTGGTGAAAATTCACTGTGAATTAGCAATAGGAAGACTGTCCCAAAGAACAATTTTCTTTTCTTTTCTCTCCTCCTTATTCCTTTGTTTTCTTTTTGTTTGTGAAACAGTCTCATGTAGCCCAGGCTAGCTTCAACTCCTAATGTAGCTGAGGATGACCTTGAGCACCTGATCCTCTACACTTCTATCTCCTGAGTATCAGTGCACCAGTGTTCATGCTCTTAATCACAGAGAATACCCAGATCACAAATAAAAAAAAAAAACACAGGAACTTCTTCAGCTATTGCCACAGTGAAATATGGCAATTTCCTTTATATATATATATATATACATATATATATATATATGTATATATATATATGCATTTTATAAGTCTCCCAAATTACTAGCCTTGAGATCCAAACAGCATAAACCAGTGCTCATATGGTCAGCAGCTTTCTCATTCCATTTCTTTTCATGGAAAGTAGCTGCCACACTAAACAAGAAGCAGTCTGTGGACGGACTTCCCTCAATGGCAGGGACACCAATGACTGTCTCTTGTACTAATATCCTTCTCTGAGAGCAACGAAGGAAAATGTACAGCCCCAGGAAAGAATGTAAACCATCAGTGTCATCCTGGAAAGTTACTAATGTTTTAATTTCCATTTCTCCTGAAAATCTGCTAAGCCCAAAGCGTTGCAGCATAAAAGTTGAGTTCATGATCTGCTATGATGCAAACAGCCCGTGACACATACAGTCACCATGCCTTTCCTCATGTTGTGGACTAAAATGCTCTGAAATCATGAGCCAAAATATCTTTCCACCCTTAAGTTGGATGTCAGGTAAGTTGGACACACACAACAATATGTAAGTAACTAAGACCAAGCCCCTACTGACCTGGGATTTCCTCCTTGTAAATGGGTCCCTCTAGCATCTCAGGTAAGAGGCTGATGAGGGCTGCCTGACCCATATGTCTGCCTGTATTCACAGAGGGAATTAGTAATAGGTTCCGGTGAGGAATAGGCTTGTTTACTGGGGCCACCTGGAGACAGCACCCTTGCCAGGCAGCTCTAATCAAGACGATTTGCAGGAGAGTCAGGTGGGTTTGGAGGGAGACCAGGGACCAGCATAAACTTTCCATGCCCTTTAAGTCACGCCAGGGAGGCGGGCCCTGCTTCTGTGGGATCAGCAGCAGCAGCAACTCACAAACCCTTTTATTGCCTCTCTGGGGCTTAAATTAACCTGAAAGGCCTTCCTTCCCTGGCCAAGCCTCAGCCCAGGGTCAGGCAATAAGATATGACTTTCCTTAATTGAGATCTCTGCAGAACAGAACTTGAGTTATTTCCCCTGGAACGAAGCTGGGTTTTTTTCTTTCCAGTTATCGTGGAGATTCTTATGAATGCACGGTTGGAAAGCACATAACCGATTTCCAGTGTCCTTCACACACTCCTTCAAAAACCACTCACCTTCTCAGGCTAAAGGCAAAATCCAGAGTCTCCCAAGACTGCAAGTGCAAGAAGAGCATGCCAGCCTTAGCTGACACTCGCCACCAACCGCAGGTCACCCATCCACCATCTCCATCAGAGGGACACTTTCAAGCTGTTTCCAAAAAGCTCTACAAAATTCCTGACCTGCTAAATGATGCCAGTGAGTACTGAAGACTGTTGTATAGGCCCATGGATTTTACCCATCTTCCTCCCCTCTTGTCACTGTTGTTGCCTTTCTCCTGCTCCCAGAAATAATATAGAATGTAAGTGAATTCATAGTTACGTATTTATATGTAAATATGTATATATGCATATACGCACATTCATACATATGTAAAGTCACTATTCTTGGAACTATTCCCAAAGGAAACTGCCTCTTAAAATGGTATTTCCTCCAAAATAATAGACTGGGTTACAGTATTCATTGCAAAGTGAAGTATTCAAAATACTCAGAAGGCAATGCTCTCACAATCCATTTTCCTCCCCTCTTGAATGAAGCAGCAACAATGAAAAGCAAACAAAAATGGTTAGCATTGTAGCCAGGCCAGTTGCACAGGCCTGTAATCCTAACACTTCAGAGGAAGAGGCAGGAAGATCAGGAGTTCAAGACCAACCTCAACTAGATGAGACTAGTGTAGGCTGCAAGAGATCTTGTCTTACAAACAATAACAACAGCACAAAGATTTTTACATTTGTGAGGACATATTTAAACTAAGTTGATATTCTTTATAGAGGAAGAAAAGTAAAGTAAACATGAAGCCTGCCTCCCTCCATGTCCAAAAAAAAAAAAACGTCCTTCAGGAGTTCACCTTAAGAAAGCTAATTTAATCTGCTTACTTTTCTTACAACCCATGACATCAAGGAAATACTCTTAACCACAAAGGGCATGCAATTAGACTTCATATAGTGACTACCAATCTGCAAGAAGCAGAACTGGAGAAACCAGGCCAGAGGTGAACACTGTCAGAGGGGACAGGCTCAGTCCTTCTAAGTCCAGATGCCTGGGGTTCTCCTTCTGAGACTGACTTGTAGTTACAGATGATATAGTCAAATTCTGATGCTGAGTCATGACAAGAATATTGGGTCATATCTGATAGTGTGCTTCCTAACAATGGAGGAAGAACAGCACTTGCTGGATATTTATCCTTTTACAGATAGCTTTGATATAGAGAATTACTGAAGAATCTAAAGACTGGGTGCTGAAAGAACCTACATTCAAATTCCAGCACCTATATAAAAAGCCAGGTGCACTTGCAAGTATTTGTTATCTCAGATAGGAAGATGCAGAGACAGTAGGATGCCTGTCACTGACCAGTCAAACTAGGTTAATCTGCAAACTCAAGGCCAGTGTGAGACCTTGTCTCAAAAAACAGAATGGGTGGTTTCTGAGGAACAATACTTGAGGTTGACTTCATACACACACACATACACACACACACACACACACACACACACACACACACACACACCACACGATTATCCTGAAAGCACTGGTTTCTCAAGTGACTAACAATGTCAGTTTTAAGAACAAGAGGAAAATCTGACAAAGACTGCTGTCTTCCTTCCCTAACCCCTGTGATACTCTTAGATGCATGAGCCTCCTTATCTTTAGAAGACATCTTAAAGTAAACAGTAATTGGGTAAGCATGTTGTTACATATTAAAGGTGGAAAATAGGTTTCTGAAATACAAGTAGATATTTACTTCAATCGTTCATTTAGGCATGCCAGGCACACCTCTCCACTCAGTAAGACAGTGGCAAAAAGTGGATCTGTCCAAACAGCATCCTTCAGCCACCACCCAAATGTGCTTTTGCTAAGGTTCTCTGTAAAGTCTTTTTTGCTTGTTAATCAAATTCTTGGAGGTGCTACATCAGCTACATTTGTATTTGTAGATGTGCACACACAATAGCATGCTGTGGAGGGTAACTTTTAGGCATTGAGGGTTTTCTTCTCCCGCTATGTAGATTCAAAGATGGAACTTAGATCATCATGTGGCAAGTGTTTTTATCTAAATGATCTTGACAGTCCTAAAAAAACTACATTTTTGTTTGTTTGTTTGTTTGTTTGGTTGGTTGGTTGCTTGGCCGGCTGACTGACTGGCTGGATGGTTGGTTGGTTGGTTGGTTAATGTTTATAGACAGATTCATTCCTTAGCCCAGGTTAGCCTCACTATATAGCACAGGATGGCCTTGAACTTGAAGCAACCCTCTTGCCTCAGCCTCTGAAATACTGGAATTATAGGCATATTCCAAGGTCTCTGACTATTGATTAAGTATGTTTATTATAAAGTAACAATTGTGCCATACAGGTCTAGCCTCAAGACATATCCCTGTTCATTGGAACCCATAATGACCACCTGGACTGCGAAAAAATGATCCAATAGTTTGTGTGTGTGTGTGTGTGTGTGTGTGTGTGTGTGTGTGTGTGTGTGTGTGTACAGGTATGAGTGAGTATACACAGTAGATAGATTGGTCCACAGATAGATCCAGAAATCTGTTTTACTCCACTGACAGTAACATTGATACTCTCCATAATAAAAATAAATGAGATTTGGATAGATGGTTTTATAGGTAAGAGTACTCATTCATGTGGAAGAAGTTGGGCTTAGCCGTGTCTGCCTTTATCCCCAGTACTCTGGAACACAGTACACAGGAACTTCCTTGGGGCTTGCTGGTTGCTCAAGTATCAGTGGGAGGCCCCGTCTCAGAAGAATAAGGCAAAGAGTTGATAGAATGGGACACTGAACATTTTCCTCTGGTGCCATATTTTTGTGTGTAGCCACATGTACCTTCATACACATGTGCACCCAATCACACACATACATACTGAAGGAAGGGATGAGGGAGGGAATGAGGGAGGGAGGAAAGGAAGAAGGGAGGGCATCTAGACATTTGGAGCTCTCTTGATGGAGATCAGATTCTGCTTCTTATTGGCTGTGCAGTTTTGAAGGAGTTTGTTAGCCTCTTTGATCTGTGGTTTTCAGATGTAAAATAAAGCAGACAGTAGTTATCCAACCACTGTAGAGGATTATTACATCCCACCGGAGAAAAATATCATAAATTATTACTCATATTTTTCTTTATTATCGGTGTATCAATGTCCCTTAAGGTAATCTATGTTCACCAGACTTCAAGATATTCTGGTTTTCAGCCTAAAACAAGCACTAAAATGTGCTGAAGAAGCAAACAAGGAAGGGGTTCAACACTTTAAACATACAGATATGCACACTGGAGACCCACTGCCAGGGTAAGGTATGGGAGAGATCTTCAGCTCTGTGCAAAACTCTCCTGAATACCCAGATATTTTTAGATAATTTTCAAAATGCAAAGCTGACATATGCCAAGAGGCATAGAACAAACACCCAGGAAAATTTTGCTTTGATTTTCTACTGGTTATTTTTACAGATTTGTCTTGCTGTGTGGATTTCATTGTGAATGAAATGAAGCTGCAATCTTGCTTCCATGGAAACCAGTTTCTTTGTGATTGGCTGAGCCATATCCAGGCATTTCAATCTCTCAGAAAGGACAAGAGCTGTTAATATTTAACAGATGTGGTAAAATACACCAACCCTGTGACATTTGTTATGCAACTCACATCAACAGAGCAAAGGGGATTCAAAGCCAACTTAACATCTTCTCACCCTGAAGTACTCTTGTGGATTTTTCTTCCTTGTTAGAACCCTACATAAATAAATACAGAGTGGGAGTGGAGGAGAGAAAGCTGGACTAGGAGGCAGGCACCACCCTGAAGGGGATGTGCTAAAGCCTCATCTTATTTGGGATAGATGTGGCCTCCATTCCATTTGCTTAGAAGATAAAACAGCTTTTCAATGAGCAAGATTTGTCCACAAGAAATGTTTCTACCATTTCCTCTAACAGACAAATTTATGGAATCATGAGCATGCAGGGGTGATTTACTAGGTAGGCTACATGAAGCAAACAGTTAGAATTAAACGACCAAAGGAGGCAATGTGTTTCCCAGGGTCAATGGGAAATTAGAAGGTTTTTTATTGTTTTGGTTTGGGTGTTTTGTTTGTGTATATATTTATATTTGAAACTCCTATGGTGCCTTGAATTAAGAAAGTGTTCTTGGGCTGGAAAGATGACTCACTGGTTAAAAATACTGGCTATTAAAAAATACTAGCTATTCAAGTCCCAGCATTCACATGGCTGTCTCATAACCACCCATAATTCCAGTTCTAGTGGATTCAGTGCCCTCTTTTGACCTCCATGAGCATACAAGTGATGGACATACCTACACATATACAAAAAATTCACATATAAAATAAATAAAAATTATTTGAAAAGCGGAGTCTTTACAAAAGCAGGGAGGCATGCACAAATCCCTGGGCTCAATACACAATAGCACATGAAAACAAGCATGGTGGCACACACCTGTAATCTTAGCACATGGCAGGTAGAGACAGGGAGATAAAAAGTTCAACATCATAGTCAGCAACATAATGAGTTCTATACCATCCTGGGATACATGAGCCCATCAAAACAGAAGTTAAATCATTAAAGAGAGCCTTGGTTTCCAAATTTTAATTTCTAAGTACTCATCCCTGAAGATGGAGTTCTTTCTAGCTGGGTCCTACAGCTCTTTAGTCCCAAATAAACATAAAGAGGCTTATATCAATCATAAAATGTTAGGCTGATGGTTCAGGCTTCCTACTGGCTAGCTCTCTCTTAATTGTTAACCAATTTCTATTAAACTATGCCTTTGCCACAAGGCTCTGGATTAGCTGTAATGCCTGGCACATTACTCCTTTGGTGGCTACATGGAGTCTCTGGTGACTCACTCTCTTCATTCCTCTTCTCAGCCTTCTCCTAGTCTGGTAGCCCCACTTATATACTTCCTGCCTGGCTATAGCCTACCTGTCCATTGGCCAAAAAAGCTTATTCATCAACCAATAAAAGAAACATATATTCACAGCATATAGAAGGGCATCTCCCTCATATCAAATGCCAAAAACAAGTGAATCCCTGGGTAACAGGAACACAGTTGCGATTATCAGCTATGGCTTTAGCACCCTTGGGTAACATTCTACATCTTCAATCTTGTTGTAGTATATCCTTTGCGAGTATTTGAATTACTCAATTCCTAATAGAGAATACAATTTGAAAGTGTAAACATCTATATACAGGTAAAAACTTTAAAATTATTAAGAGGGAAAATTATTACACTTTGACCTTACATACAAATAACTCTCTAGAGACACCATGATGTGTCCAGTGAAAAGTATAGTTTTAAGAGTATATTGTGCAAATGTGAAGACTACAGAGTAATCTGATGTAAGGTAAGTGTCCATGTGCTACTTCTAATTGCTAATCTGATGTAATACTGATATAGAATAACATCTCAGATATGACCAATTAATGAAATGTACAAAATACTGCCAGAACATATATTAAAATATTAACCAAGATTATTTCTCTGGATTTATAGAATTTGGGGGGGGTGTTTTTTCCTTTAATGTATATATTATTATTTCCACATTTTTGCACAAAAAATATGTTACTTTAAAAATAAAAATTATGTATTTTAGAGAAAGCATCAGTATTTTCTAGTGTCTTCTTCATAAAAAATAATCTTTTGATGTATCACAGAATTATCCAATTAAAAGTAGCACATATCTATGATCTCTGTCCAGGTACACTGCAGCCTGCAGGATGGTATTGCAGACAGTAGAATCCCACTTATCTATGGAAAAATGAAAGCCATTTATCAGCCAGATTGTCATGATGGCAGACGATACGAATCAGAACTAGAAGGTGTCTAGAGATCTGAGGTACACTTACATTATATACCACTTACACACTTGCAATTTTCATGTTATTTTAAGCCAAGTCACAAACCCATTATCATGCCTTGACATCTCATGTTCTATTCCCAAACATGACACATTAGTGATACAGACTGTCTTTGGGTTATTACTATTACCATGATGAAGCTCAATGCCCGAAAACAAGTTTGGAGAAAAGGGTTTATTTGGCTCCCACATTGTAGTCTATTATTGGAGGAAGTCAGGGCAGGAACTCAAAAAGGGCAGAAGTGAAGGCCATTGAGGGTTACTACTTACTGACTTGCTTCCCATGGCTTGCTCAGCCTGCTTGCCTATGGAACCCAGGACCACCAGCCCAGGGGTTGTCTCACCCACAGTGAGCTCCGTGCCCCATCAATCACTATTTAAGCTTCCACCACTCTGATGACTGTAGCTGTATCAAGTTAACATAAAACTAGCTAGCACACATATACAACATTGCCATGATAAAGTTCAGCATTGTGGTACACACCTGTAGTCCTAGCACTCAAGAGTTGGAGGCAGGATGATCAGGACGTCAAGATCACGCTTCCCTACATAGTGAGGTCAAGGTCAGCCTTACAGACCCTGTTTCAAAAAACTAAAAGAAAAAGGCATCATGACGTTTATTAATTTCTATTACTAACACCACCACCCCCAAAATTAAAAAGACAAAAATTAGTCAAGCAGCCAATAAACGTTTGTTAAGTAACTTATAACAATTCTTTATTATAATCTTTAAAACCATTTATCTATGCAGTTAAATGTCATTAAGAGCTAAATGATGGTACTTTGAATTTTTCTTTTTAACTGTTTCCCAAAATTTGAAACGCAGACATAAAACAGACATGCTTTTGTGTGCATCAGTAGAGCTTTAGGGCACAGTTTACAAGGTTACAGTTAATGTAGGGCAAAGCCTGGTCAGCACACAAGGTATCTGCATCTCCAGGCCCAGTGCAGAGTGACAACAGAGAGGTGGCAGTTCCTTCTGGCCACTGCTCCAGTCTCTTCCTGGAGTATTAGCAACAGTCAGGGAAGATGGAGCCGCTAGGGAGAGTCTTAATGTGCACATTTGAGAAAATGAAGAAAGGAACATCTAGCTACCCACAGGAAAGAGCTGTTACCTTCCACTTTCTCGGGTTGCTCCTTTGTTTTAAGGAATCTGAATCCCACTTAATGTACATGAAGTAAGGGAAAGATGGCCCTTCCTCCTGGCAGACACAGCCGGCAGAATCCAGTGTTTCAGATTCATGAATGAAGTGGGGTTTGCTGACATTCCTCCCATTCAACCCCGACAGGAATCCTCTCATGAAAGCAGCCTACACACTGTCTGCCACATCCCCAGTCATGAACTAGAGACACAATAAAGTGGGGTCTCTTTAACTGGAGGGTATTTTATATGTGCTTGTCGGTATTCACGTGTGCGTGCTTGCATGTGAAAGCAGAGGACTACCGAGAGCATTATTCCCTAAGCACCACTGTGTTTTCTTGACAGGGTCTCTCACTGGCCTGCAGCTGTAAGCAAGGCCAGCTGGCCAGTGAGTCTCCAGGGATCCACGTGTCTCTGGCCTGAATGTGTGTTTTACATCCTGAGCACTGGCATTACAACTGAATGCCACCACACCCAGCAATTTTCTCCTGTAGGTCCTGGACATCAAAATCAGTGTTTAGCCGGGCAGTGGTGGCACATTCCTTTAATCCCAGCACTCTGGAGGCAGAAGCAGTCCTATCTATGTGAGTTTGAGGCCAGCCTGGTCTACAAAGCCACACAGAGAAACCCTGTTTCAAATTAAAAAAAAAAAAAAAAACAAATTCAAGGTTTGTGTTTGTTTGTTTGTTTGTTTGTTTGTTTTCCTGCTTGCAAAGTAAGCACTTTACCAGCTGATCAATCTCCTTGGCCCTGGAAGGCAATTTTGAGTCTTTGCCAAAAAAGTAGCATTTGGTTAATGATACACCACACACACACACACATACACACACACACACACACACACACACACACACACACACACACACACACACCTGATTAATAATAAAGATGTGATTTCCAGAGTTCAGAGGTATACAAAATGAAATTTTCTTAACTAAAAAGAATAAAGCAATTCCTACCTCTTCCAGGGAGGGAACAACTGAATGGTGGAACATACATCACAACTGACACCTGGCCCAAATTGTCTAATAAAACGCTGCTTCTCTGCCATTTTGCCTCAGTCATACTGAGCTGTTGCTGATGTTGTTTTTAAAATCTAACTCTTTCTTTCCCTAGATCCTAAAAATCTCCACATTCCCCCACACAGGGTACAAACTCTATTTCCTCTCCCATTCCTGTGCTCTCTGCCTCATGAATTTTAGAGTAGCAGGCAGTGTGCCATCTACTCTGAACCCATCTGGAAGCACTGCAAATTAGTTTTGTGTGAAATGTGAGTGCAAATCTCAAAGCCAACTCTGACTTTATATTTTATAATGAGACTGAAATTTGGCCTGTGTTTGCTAAAAGTCATGCCAGCATTTGCTAGGGGCCTAAGAGCAAGAGTCCAGATTTGTTGAGAATGAGGAAGCAGTCAGGCCTGTGTCTCAAATGTGGCTTTGAACACTGACCCTGAAAAAATGAGTGAAGTCGAATGCACAAGACTGGAGGGACGTGTACGAAGTCCTGTTTCTCCACAAAGTTGGGCCAGCTATCCTGTAGCTGATCTCTCTCCTCCAGATGAACTGTGGAGACAAATGAGCTGCATCATAGTCCCCAAGGGTCCTGAGAGCAGTGGTCAGCCTTCTCAACTAAGCTTGCATGGATACATAGAGAATTAACCTGCCGTCCTTTGGCCAAATTAAAATTCAGTGGGAGGAAGGCAGTCACACTTTCCAGTTATAGCACTGATCACTATGGAATAGAGGGGCAGATTCCAAAATATCTTTTCTCTGTCTCTAAGATAGCTGTGACTCTCCCAGAGACTCTAACCCTATAATCTCGTGTAGAATGACCCCTGTGGTGTTTATAGTTTATTAAAGCATAATATAGTCATATTTCTCTGATCTGGTGTAACTTGAGCCAGTAACCATTTATAGAGGGAAAAACTGGAGGTGATGATATAGCATGTGATATATATGGAAATTTGGGATGGGCATGATAACCTGAGTTTGTTCCCTGAAACCCATATGTGTAAGCAGAGAACTGACTCTTGAAAATTGTCTTCTGGTATACACACGCTCATGCACACGTGCACGCTCACACACACATTCAAACACATGTACAGCATGCACCACAACAGATAATAAATAGTGGGAAGGTGTATAAACCAGAGAAAGCCTATCACCTATTTAAGCTTTAGAGTGATGGATATTATGCAGAGAAGAAATCAGAATTAAACAGCTGGAATCAAAATGAAATATACAAAGAAGCAACACAAAGTACATGAGTCTCATTGATGAGATAAATTCTTTTAAGGTTCCAAACCACATGGAAGAAGAAAACCACAGCAGAATGTAGTGCACAAGCCTCTGTTCTCTGAGCTCTTTGTTTTACCAGTGAGTCAGTGAGTACATGCAAGAAAGAGGGCCTCAGAGCTGGACAAGATGGAAGACAAAGCCCTGGCATGGCCTCTCTCTCCTGGTCCCTGCATTATCTTCAAGCTGACAGCTTAGTAGTGTTCAAGCCCAGAACACATCCATGTGCCTCTGCCAAGCATCCCCATATCCTTGAGTTTCCTTATACTTATTCCCATAAGTAAATTAGTGGTAACACAAAAATAGGCCAGAAACAAAAAGGCTCAGTAGATAAAGTACAACCCTGACACAAGTTCAATCCCTGGAACCCACAAAAAGATAGATTGAGGGACCAGCTGTACCAAGTTGTCCTCTGACCACCATGTGCATGCCATTACATGCATAGTATCCCCCCCACAGGCACACCAAGTGCTCACACATACAGTAATAAATAGTAATTAATAATAATTTTAAAGTATTTTAACCCTCAACATATATGTGTGCATAATTAACCAAATATCCCTCCTAGGAACTTCGAAACACTTTCTATTATTATATTATAATTTTTATTATACGTGTTTTGCTTTCTGAATTCTCAGACAAGCTTTAATAAATCAGAAAAACATATCATTACATATTCATCTTTATGGGTACCTGTATATGTGTGTGTTCTTGTATGTACAGTTGTTTATTCATGTGTGTACAAACATATGTAAGCCAGAGGTCAACCTCAGCTATCATTGTTGAGGAGTCATCAAACTGAACCTAGAGGTCATCCAAAGGGTAGTTCAATTGGCCAACAAACCCCAGGAATGCATCTGTCTCTTCCTCCCTGGCATTAGAATTAGAAGTTTGTACCATCATATCTGCCTTTATAAATGTAGGTTCTAGGGGTCTGACTTAGACCATCATGCTTGCAAAGCATTTTACCAAAAGGTCTCCTCAGCACCTTGTTCATCGTCTCTCATACTCCCTGACATGGCTAAAGAGCACCAACCAGTACTTAGCTCACCGCTTCATGATTCACAGAACCTAACACTGTATCTGAATTGGAGGACATATTTCAATTTTTACTTATCCATCTTTACTATACCTGTGTATCTTCCAAAGTCCAAATTGACTTATGGTTGAGAACAGAAAGACAGGGTTAAAAAACAAAGGGATTCATTTCAGCACCATTTTGCTTTCCTCCCAAATGCACCTCTGTGTTTATTCATTTATTCCACAAGGAAAGCACAAGGCACTTTGCTAGTTTTAGGACCCAGGGGAGAGACAACATGAACTTGGCCCATCAGAGTCCAGTAAGGAATACAGAAAATGAGAAAGTATTGCAATAATGCAATGAGGGGCATTTTTGCCTTGAAAACAACGTAGAAGCATGGTGGGGATGTAAGAGGAACAGGTGGCTCAGAAATATCTAGTCTGTCTGCTGTAGACATGTGTACCTTTGTAGTCCCAGAGAACATAGAAGCATGGAGGTGAAGCTCAAGAATCACACAATCTTCCTGACCTAGTGGTGCTAACAAGTTTGCCTGTACACAGTATGTGTTCTATATGTGCTCCACAAACAGATCAATTTTTAGCTAGGTGGGCTCTGAAAGTATAGCTATAGATGAATATGGATGATATCTATTTTACTTAAAGAAGCATCCTGCTCCCCAGATGGACTTCTTATGGTATGGGAACTGCCCAAGAGGTAGGCTGGCCTGAGAAGTTCTCCTTGTACCATTTGAGTTTCAAGAAAGGCAGTCTGCTGAAACAAAAGCTAGGTAGACACAGTCCTATTTTAGCACACTCTGTGTTGTTCTCTGGGTCTACACCTTGCCACACCTTGTGAATGTTCAAGAAAAATAGAAATTAATACATAAGTGTACAATTGAAGAAAAGTTCTGTCATGATAAGGGTAGATCAGAGATGAGACACTCACACAGAGACCACACTCCACTTCTTTCCTTTTTTAAAGATTTATTTATTTATTACGCAATCAGTGTACTGCCCGAATATATGCCTGCATGGCAGAAGATGGCACCAGATCTCATTACAGATGGTTATGAGTCACCATGTGGTTGCTGGAAATTGAACTCAGGACCTCTGGATGAGCAAGCAATCTGTGGTCTTAACCTCTGAGCCATCTCTCCACCCCCCCCCTTAGCATTCTTATCATGTTGAAATTTTCACCATTGAAAAAGACTTTGTTCTAATACTGCCTTGCCTTTGACCCCATATACTGAATAGCAGAAATGATACCCCTACGCCAGGATGTGGGAGTAGTACAACTCTATTTTAAATACATGCTAAAAGTATGCTGGGAATACAGAAGAGACCAGAAGACACCTCTAGCTTCAGCCAGCCCTAAAGTGAAACAAGGCTTCCTGGAAGCAGGGCAGATTGAGCTACTTAAATTCCATAAGAACCACAAAGCCTACTGAGAGTCAGTCTTCATTTTCAACTTGGCTGGACTGTCTCTTCGGTAAGACACTCCTTTAAGTGTGCCTGGGAGGTTTTTTCCAGAGATAATTAACTGTGGAGAGGGGTCCCACTGAAAATGTTGGAGATATTCCAGGGGGTTGGGCTCTGGAATGAATAAAAAGAGAAAAGGGAGTAAGATGGCTAAGCAGTGGTGTTGCCCTCTTCCTTCTTCCTGACCTGCACATTCACACAGCAATGGCTTCCCCTCCAAGATGGACAGCCCCTCTGTAACAGCCACAATCAATCCTTCCCTCTTTGAGTATTTCATACTCAAAACAGTGAATACACCTGCCCTTCAAAGAAACTTTGAACCTGTACACAAATAGGAAGATGTGGGAAAGATTACTTAGTGTTTTCAGAAAAAAAAAGAGTTAAAAAGGGAAGAAAGGAAATGAGGGTGGAAGGGAGAGAGGAAGAGAAGGAGGGAGGAAAACTATTATAGATATCATAGTCTATTCCTGATTCTGTGACCCTAAGTTATTTTAAATGTTCATAAAGCTGAACATGATAGTGTTCATGTAATCCCAGGATTTGAGAGGTACAGGTAGAAAAATCATTAATTCAAATTTGAGGCCAGCCTAGGCTACAAGATCCTATTCAAAGAAAAATTAAAAATAAAAGGTTCGTAACTTATTCTTTATTTTAAGTAAAAAGGAGGAATAAGAAGAAGAAAATAAGAAGAAATAATAGGCACAAGTGAGACTGCTCAGGGAATAAGAGTACTTTAAGTCAAACCTCATGACCTAAGTTCAATTCCCAGAACTCACATGGTAGAAGGAGAGAGGGACAATTCCATAGTTCTCTGACTTCTACATGTGCACTATGGCCACTATGGCATGTCTACACACACACACACACACACACACACACACACACACACACACACACACACAAATAAATGCAAAACATTCTTAAATAATAACGATGGCAGTAATATATAATAGTGAGCACAAATATGAATTTAGCATGTCCATAGCTTTACTGAAAAGCAATGGGAAATGCTTTACTCAGCTCAATGTCATAGGGAAAGCAAGGATTTGTGAATTGAATGTCTGGGGTTTGACTCACTCTAAAGGAGATAAACAGTGTGCACAAGACATAACTTAAAGTTTCAGATTTTTTAAAAAGCCTTGTTACTGGACTTAAGGGTCACAGTCTGTACTCCCAAGAAATCAAGTTCAACCATTTAGGCTCAAGAACCAGGTAAGTCTGAAGATTCAAGGTGTTAGCGGCCACTAGCAACTGTGGGATGCAGAACCTCTCCAAGGAGCCCAAGAGACCCACAGAGCCTTTGAAGGAAGAAGCAGTGGTGGAGTATGAGTCTGCAGAGCTTGCATTACCTCTGGAACTAAAATGTGGTCTTATGTGGCAGCAGTGATGACAACTATGAAAGCACTGCTACTTAGGACAAAGAATCTTGTCATTGCCAAGTTAGGCCAGGTCTCATGGAGCTGTTGCTGCTACAGTTCAAGATGCTTGCCCTGCTGGGAGAAGGACATCAAGAGAGAGTGCTGCAAGCAGGATAGTCATGCTGCACCAATGGCAAGCAGGTTTCGACCTGGAGCTGTCGAAGATCCTTCCGCCAGATGCACTGCCCAGCCACACAGTCACCATAACTCTGGGCAACAACAGTATATCCAAGACAAGTCTCAGCAGTAGTACAGTATTTACCAGAAGCCTTGAATCAGACCAGTGACTGATTGCAACAAGTGTTTGCATGTAAAACTGTTTGAGCAATATATATGTATACTATGTGTGACACACAATAAATGAATGTATGATAGAGAAGAGAGAAAGATGCCAGGACTATATGACATGCACAATGGAGAGAAATGGAAATAGAGACACAGAAGTCACAATAGGTATGGGAGTGGTGGACCAAGGAACATGTTGATGCCAAGTAGGGCTAGAAGGGTAGTGTACAGTAGCCTGGAGCTCAAGCAGGCTGTGCCCCCAAACTCACTGCCCAGCCACATGATCACACTGGCTCTGAGCAACAACAAGATGTCCATTCAACATGAAGAATGGTCCATTTTATGGATTAAGCCTCCTCAAAAGACCTCCAAAGTCTATGCTGCTACAGTAGGCCATGCTAATGTCAGTGGTCTATACAGACTCTGAGGCCATGTTGATGGCTGCAGTCCTTGTTACTTCTAGAAGCCATGTTGATATCTGTGGTTCATGTGTGACCAGTGAAAACCAGTTGGAAGTCTATAATCTGTGCTGCTGCTAGTTGTTATAGGCAAGGAGGCTCCTTTTTTTCAGTGATATCAATGACTGTAGACTCATAATTGAGAATGAGACATTGAAGGCTTCTGTGAAAGCCTCCCACAAAAAAAAGAAACAGTTCAGATAGGAAGCTATTGAAGGAAGTTCTTTTAAATAGATGCTGATGTATAGCTCTTCACAACTACAAGTTCAGTTGAGGGTTTACAAGTTGAGAGGGGGCTCATTTATTTATAAGGGCCTGGTCACTGGGAGTTTGACCATGTTCCAACAAAAATTGAACTTGGTATATTTCTTTTTCTATTCTGGGGGAGAGGCACTACGGTGGAAAGGTAGACCTAGGAAAAAAAGGTAAGCAGATGTGATCAGGGTGCACTATATGAAATTCCAAAATAACCGATAGGTATCTTATATTGGGGAAAAACAGTAAAGAGAAAAAGCAAAGAACAAATTAAAACAGCCAAAATCATACAATAATAAAATATAGTAATGTAGCAAAAAGGGAGATTTACTCAATCTGGCCACTTTAGAAAGAGGGACAAAGTCATTCAGTGACATCCTCAGCTCATTACTCCGAAGTAAAACAGAGGGCTGTCAATATGCTCATCTAAGCTATCTCATCAAGATGTGGTCTTACCCTAGTTGCTAGGGTCTCATCCTTTCAGGGGACTCAGTTCCCACTCTGGCTGGCACTTTTCCTTCTCCTACCGTGGGGAAATTCCCATTCCTTAGGGTTTAACATTCCAATAGTCTGATAGTCAAAGAGACAATAGTGTCTCTTTAGAACATACTCATATTTACCAGGCCCATTACATTATGACATATGCAGTGGTCTTAGGTTGACATCTCACTCATGAAAACTCGCTAATGAAGTGGTGGAGTCTAGATCTAAACCCTATGCCCCTTGACAGTAGAGTGATTAAAAACTCCCTGGGCAGAGATGGACACAAACAGTGTGGCATATCAATGTGTCCCTTCAGCAGCAAAGCTGCAGCTCCTTACTCAGAATATTCTGGAAGGTTAAGACTCTCAGTTCCCACTAGTGACAAAAGGAAGTTCCAAGACAGAATTTAAACTAAAATAAAAGCTTCCACCCACCTTTCAAAGGAAAAGGAAAGGAAAACTAAACTTATTTGGACAGTAAGAAATATAAACAGCTCCCAAAGTTGAGGAGCAAATTTACCTTACAAGTTTGACCAAAGTTCAACTAAGCAACAACAAAAATCCTCTGTAAAGATCATTAGAAATGGTCGGCATAATGACACATGCCACACTATCTGTATTTACCTGAGGCCTGGCAAGTCAAGCAGAAAACCAGCCATGCTTGCCAAGTTCCCTCATCTCTACTTTCCCAGAATGGAAGAATGTCTGCTCAAGAGGTTTCTGTTGCTGTCCTGGAATGACTCAAGACCTCCCCCGCCTCCTGAACAGCCACTGGAAAACAAGGGGGAGGGGGACCCAGAAACTCTTGCTAGCATGCCAGGGACCTAACTATATAAACAGGAATGAAGTGGCTAGGGTTGATTAAATAGCTAAAGTCACAGGTTAGTTTTCAAACGTATGTTTCCATATTTGTACACATATATATGGAATTCATTTATAACACTTCCCAGTCTGTTACAGGGACAACAATATTCTGCCAAGGGCCTCTCTCTATTCTAGACAACAAATGTTCATTGGTTTCTAATGTCACATGAGGCAGAACCTATTGTGTGTGGATCAAAACAGAATGGGGACTGCAAGATGATTTCCAATGCATGTAAGTGAGACACCTACCTAGGTTTTGTTGTGACTTATCAGCATGCAAGGGATGGGACAAAAATAAAGGAAAAACTATTCAATTGTTAAATCAAGACTTTTCAGCTTCCTGCCTGTAGTCAATTTGCCAAAAGCCTTTTCTCTGCTGTACTCCCATTTTTCAACAGCTCATAATTTGAACCTGATTGATCATGCAGTCACATCCAGCCCAGACTCATTAGGCCAATTAAATCAAAGCGTGTGTGCTGGAGACTCCAGCTCAGGAGCTGCAGCAGTGCCAGCAACAGCTTGACTTTGCCACATTCTGCAGGGTCTTATTTCAAGTGGTGTGATCCCACACAAATGTTTTGATTTATTAAAGGGGACATGTTGCTACTCAGAAGGACTTCTCAGGACACTGGGTGGTGGGAGAGCAGTAAAACCAGGGCAATGTGACAAAAATAGGATTCCTTGTCACCCAAACCCTGAGGCAGCTCACATACACAGCGATGTATTTTAAGATTGAAGAAAATAGACTCTGTCTTAACAGCCTGGTTCTGTCAGAAGGGCGTCTCCCAGAGAGCCCTTCTTGGCTGTGGAATGTTCCGAGAACCTCTTTCATACTTTATGCCAAGGCAGCTGAGGGTAGCTGTGCAGGGCTCCCAAGAGGTTGATCAGCCAGCACTATGAGCTTCCAGCACAGGGGTTAGTGACAGCCTCATCCTATAGAAAGGAACATGGAGCCATTTCCCTAAAGGACACAAGGTGGACTCATTTGTGCAGTTTTTTAGGACATCACCATGTAATCTTACAATCTCAGCTTTGGGTTGAATGGGTTAGGTAGTAATTAATTGTCTGAAAATATGACAAGGCTGAGGTTGGAAGAGCTCTTGGTTTTAGGAAGTTATTTGCATTTCCAAAGCAGCTCTGGAGGATGTGCTCCCAGGGTGAGTATATGGTAAGAGTGTAGAAGGAGGCAGGGGCACTGGAAATCTATCTGTCCAAAAGCCTTGCATACTTCAGGAAATGCCCCATATCCTGCTAACTACTCTGTTCACAGTGTCACTAATTTCATAATTCCAGATGGGCAGGATATGCTAAGTCCATTTTGTGCTTTTAGTTTGTTTTTGTCTTAGGTTAAAAAAAGAGAGAGTTTTCTATCTATTTGGGGGCAGGCATGAGCTGAGTGATCATGCCTGCGAATCCCAGTGCAGGGGAGGCAGAAGGCAGGAAAGTCGCTCACTTGAGGTCCATGGCATGAGTTCCAGACCAGCTAGGGCTAAATAATGGAACCTTGTCTCCAAAAACATAAACATAAGGGTTCTCTTATTCCATGCCTACACAATTCAACTGTTAGTCAATAAAGCATGTTTGTGGATTTCTTTCACAAACTTCAATATCATGAGACCTTAGAATTAAGAGCATTTTGATCCAATATTTTTGGTTGTAAATGAGAGAAAAGAGTTCTGGAGAATGTACTGAACTAGATAAAGGCAAAGCCAAGACCAGAGCTTAAGATTTCAGTCCCAAATATAAAGCCTTGCTCAAAGGCTTCTGTGATATAGAAATTAGGTAAGCAACCTCTCTTATAGGCTGTCTCCAAGAGCCCTGATAGCTTCTTACACCTCATCCCGAGCAGCCTTTCTAGATGCTATTGCTGGCATCTCCCATCTCCTTGAGCAGTCTGATGCTTTTCTACATCACTGGACTTCAGTGGGCAAGCAGATGCTACTCTATCTCCACACAGCAAAATGAAATTCCAACCAGACACCTATTATTTCTAATCCTTTGGAAAATAAGCCACAAATTAAAAGGCAATCAATGTGAGGCTGCTGGACAGGTCAACTTGTTCTAAATCAGAGTTTCATTCAGCCAGGAGACCCCCACCCCCCGCAGTGTTCAATGACTGTGGCCTGCAGGTTAGTTCACACACAGCAAGGAAACTCACTACAGAACAACCAGGATGACACAGAAGACTTATCTACAAGGAACCACCTCCTAGTTCCACTATGTAAGGGTGCAGCCATCCACCCTAGTGGGGCTAAAGGTGGGGTGAGAACCTAGAAAGTGTCGTCTCAGCTCATAAACAAAAGAGGCACTGACCAGACAGCACAGGATTCAAGCCAACCAGTGAACAGTGTTGTTGTTTTCCTTTGACAATTTCATGAATGCATATAATATATTTTGGTCATATTCATGCCAATTACCTTTTTTTCTCTTCCCACTTCTGGTGAGTCCCTTCTTCCTCCCCCACCCAAATTCTCCTCCTCCTTTCATGTCTTTTTTGTGTGGTGAACCACTGAGTATAGTTGGGACTTTTGCATGAGCATGAGTGGAAGGTTATTTACTGGAGCATTGATATTTACCCAGTGTCTACAGTGCTGGAAAAAAAATGGCTTCTCTCCCCCTCATAGCACTTAACTGCCAATGACTTTAGAAGGTATCTGTCTCAAGAGTGATTGATGATTTTCTAAATTTCTTTTCAAATAACTGGAATAGTGTGTGCTTGGCAGGTGACTTGACAGAGACTAGCCTGTGAAGGCCACTATAACAAATGGAGCATTTTCATCAGACCACAACCAATCTCTTCTCTCTCTGGCAAAACAAGACAACTGATTAGTCACCTGAGGTCACACGGACATTTACACCTCTGGAGGAACTTATAAAAAAGACATGAAAGAAAATTTACAATAAGAACTGATCATGGCATTGAGACACAGCTTTCTTTGACTCTACAAAAAAAGCCTTCTGTGAATATATTTTTGTTATATTTGAATAATATCAAATCATACATTTTTCATCTGGGAAGTTGCAAATTGGGAAGAGTATGGATAACATGTACAAGGCCCTGGATTCATTTCCCAGAACTCCATAAACCAGACACTGTGGTGCATACCTATAATCCTAGTACTGGGAAGGGGAAGAAAGCAAGAAAACTACTTCAAATTAGAATAAACTGCTGTAAAGCAAAAAGAATAGTTTCACTATTAATTTCACAATATCCTGATAACTTTTGTTTCTATTCAACATTTTCTCAGTTAAGAATAGCTGCTATCTTGACTTGAATGTGTGTGTGTGTGTGTGTGTGTGTGTGTGTGTGTGTGTGTGTGTGTGTGTGTGTGTGTTGCATATAAGGCTCAAGACCCTGCCCTGTTGCTGAGTTTTCTTTTCCTGCCAGGTCCCGCCACTTATGCCCCAAATAAGCACTCAGAGACACTATTTTAATTATAAACTGTTGTCTGATATCTACGGCTTCTTATTGGATAGCTCTGCTTTAATATTAACACATAACTACTAATCTATGTATTTCTACATGGCCTTACCTTACTGGAAAATGCCTGGGGTATTCTATCCTCCTGGTCTTCCACATGGTGACTCTTTCCAACTCTTCTTGCCTCTATTGGTCAAACAGTATTTTATTCATCAACTAATAAGAGAAGCATATATACAGAAGGACATCCCCCATCATGGCCCCACACAGAAGGCAGGTTCTACAGAATGGTGCAGATGGTAGGCATGCATGTGGTATATTTGGGCAGTTACCTAAACAGGGAGCATTTCCAGCTACAGGGTTTTAAGCACAAGTTGTTTCTAAAATGTCTTGTGACTGTGCTGGAGGAGGGAAGAAGGAGATCTGGAAGAAACTTTGAAAACAGCTGTCTAGAACAGAGCTCACAGTTTTTAAGTCTTCAGACAGTACCATTAAGTCTATAGTCATCAGAACTTTAAGAGGAGTGAATCAGAGCTGGAGAGATGGTTCAGAGGCTAATGGCAATGGCTGTTATTGCAGAGGACCCAGGTGCAGTTCCCAGCACCCACGTGGGGGGCTCATAACCACCTGTAACTCCATTTGCAAGGGATTGGATGTCTCTTCTGGCCTCTGCAGGCACCAGACACATAAATGGTATACAGACAGGCATACAGTCAAAACATTTATACACATAATCATACACATTTTTTAAAAAAAAATTAAAAGAAAAAGAATGCAAGGGAAAGATAGTGACTTTTTCAAAACAAGCTTTGCCCCAGTTGAATAGCAAAAAATTATTAGATTGATTGGTCTAAATCATAAAATTAATAAACCATGCATGCACACTGATTTTTTTTTTTTACTTTTTTTGAGAGGGGTGAATTTCAAACTGTTTGTATAGCTGAGAATGATCTTGAACTTCTCATCAGCCTGTCCTTACCTCCTGAGTGCTAGGATGACAGGTGTGTGTAACACCACACCCAGTTTATACTGTGTTAAGGCTCAAACCTTGAGCCTCAAGCATGCCAGCCAAGTCCTCTATAAACTGGAGCTATATCCTCAGGCCAAAAACTGATACTTTTAAATGCTTGCATGGGCAAAGAAATAAAGAATAGACAAATCTCTGTGCAGAAAATTCCAAATAACTTATGTTGGCCTGTCACATTCTGGGAGGCAGAATTTAATTCTCTTTAATTCTCTGCTGTACATACTAGTGTATTTCTAGAGTACAGCACCAACAGGAGGGAAGGGAAAGTCAGGTTATGAACAATGAGAAGCATCTCCAATCCAGTGCTCTGGATACAATGCTTATGGTCTTTCAAAATCCATTGCCCAAGCCTACTTCTAAGATATACCAAATATGTAACAGATGAAGAACAATCTACAGAGCACAAGTCAGTAGTCAGGTTGTCAATATAGTTTTATAATACTGAAATTATGGGAAACTCTTGGGCAAGACATGCCTCTCCACAGTGTCATCTAACCCTTCGGTATTGAAACATGACATTGACCCATTTATAGCTATCCTAGGATGTAGGTGGCCTGTCTGTTGGTGAAAGGTTAGATTTTTCTGGAACTCCATAGAGACCCAGGCACCAAATATATCATAAAGCCATAACTGGTATTTTGGAAGAGAAAATGGACACTGCTCAAAAACCGAGGAAATGAGGATAAAGTTCAGACTTTGTGTGCTGGCTAGTTTTATGTCAGCTCAACATAGGTTATAGTCACCTGAGAGGAGGGACTCTCAATTGTGAAAATGCCTAGGACACTGGGCTGTAGGCATGCCTGTAAAGCATTTTCTTAATTAATGATTAATAGGGGAGGGCCCAATTCATTGAGAGTGGAACCATACCTGGCTCATGGTCCTGGCATCTATAAGAAAGCAGGCTGAGCAAACCACAAGGAGCAGGCCAGTAAGCAACAATGTGTTAGGATTTCTGAGGAGTCACAAGCCGAGTTAGTACCCTGATGGACTGAGCGGCCAAACCAGGCTTGGGTGGTGAGCATGTGGAGTACAGAGCACAAGCCCTGAGGTTAAAAGGATCCAAATTGTACCAAGAACTCACTAGTGGCCCTGGTTCTCTGTGCTGTTTTTAATTAGAAAAGTTACATTTTGTTTCTTTAATTGTCACCCTGACATTTTTTTCACCTTCATAAAGCTTTTAATGTCTACTCTCAGGCAGGCCAGATTCTCACATCTTGAATGTGCCCTGGTAGGACATGGTGTCTGGTGATGCAGGGTCTGAACAGCCTTTGCAGAGTCTTTCTGTGAAGGATTGAGTCATCCCATTTCTCACCTTTCCTACCAGCCAAGTATTTTTAACTTCCTGTCAGCCATGTGGGTAATGCAGCATAGAAGGGAAAAGACAGCTTGTTTTTCATGTTTCTGCTTTCAGTTGCTAGGTCCAGGAATGCATCATAGGGGAGGGTATTCTGTACAAAAAGAATACTGGTTGGCTTAATTTTTTAATTTTTTTTTCTACGCACTCAAAATGAGTCTCTACAACCTTCAGCAGGGGCCATCTCTTTCTTAAGTACATAACTCTGTAGAGTCCTTGCTCCTAGCCCACTCCAGGGTCACTCCCCATGCTCCCAGACAACTCTAGGGCCACAGAGATGGTTATGGCAGCCTCTAGCCTCCTGAACCAGGAGAGCCTTTTGTAGAAGGTGAGACTCTATTGACCTGTTCTACTCTAGTTCAAAGGCCTGAAACACAGACACTAAGTCGCAATGTGTGCTCTACAGCCATTGAACACAGAGACATTAAGTGTCATAAAAACAATTAGCTACAGTCTCTAAATGAAAATGCATGGGTTCCATTTTGGTTTTAGTTCTAAACTACCAAAAAAATAGAATTTTGGAGACTAGAGACAGGGAAAGAGGGAAGAGGTATGTTTTTCATCCCAATGTTTGTGGACAAAATACCAATTAAAGGCATTTAAGCAAAACTTACCTCCCCTTGCTATTATTTGCATGATACATTCAAAACCCACAGCTAAGCACTGAGCCATACTCCTGGAATCCAGTTGTGGAGAGGGAGGAGGGATGAGCAAAGGAGCCAAGACTGTGCTGGAGAAACTGGCAGAAACAGGTGACCTGACCTAGTGAGAGCATGGAGACCCTAGTCTATAAACCTGGGGAAACAGCATTGGACCAAACCAAGCCCTCTGAATGTGGGTGCAAGGTAGGAGGCCAAGACAGTCTATGGTGCCTCTAACAGTGGAGCCAGTCTTTATCTCTAGAGCACAAATGGACTTTGGGAGCCCATTCCCTATGGAGAGATACTATTGCAGCCCACATACAGCAAGAAAGGCCTAGGCCCTCCCCTAAATGTTATGATGGACTTTGAAGATCCCCTGTGGAGGGCCTCACTAACCCTGTGGAGGAGTTGGGGGATGGGTTTGGGGACTGGTGGGGAACATGGGAGGATGGGAAGGTGAGGGAATGGGGGGGGTAGATATGTAAATATGAGTGTCTCTAAAATAAAAATAATAATAATAAAACTAGATTACATAGCAGAGACAGGAGAGTATACAGCATGTAAAGTGGATATTGAAGAATGATGACTGCAGCAGGGACTGAATGTTGCAGAATTGTAAAACTCAGATGATAGAATCCCATGTGGTACATTGAAAGAGCAGAATAAACTGTGCCTTGGGATAGCAATGCCAGGCAAAATAGTGAAGTCAGTTGAGATAATAATTAACAGATACAGGCTGAGCACAAACTCTTTTCCCAGAACAGTGAGCACAAAGTATAGACCAAGGAAGCCAGAAGAAAAAAAAGTCCACCTGTAAAAGTTAACCAGATGACTGGGTGGGGTGCTAGAGTGCTTGCCTAGTATGCAGGAAGCATTGCATTACATCCCCAGCACCACATCAACTGTGTACTGCAGTACACCACTATAGCCTTAGTTCTTAGAAGATGAGACAGAAGCTGAGGGTCAGGGCTATGGTGACACATCAGGTCTATGTAGTACTTGATGAGCAGCCATGAAGACCTGAGTTCAATCCCCTGCACCCAGGTAAAAAGCCACATGCATGGTTGTAGGTGGAATCCCAGTACTAATAAGGCAGAGATTGGAGGATCCCAGGGGCTTTCTGTCTGCCAGTCTAGCCTAATCAGTGAGCTCCAGATTCTAATAAGACACCCTGTCTTAAAAATAGGTGAGCAACATCTAAGGAATAATACCCAGGCCTAACATCTACTCTACACACACACACACACACACACACACACACACACACACACACACACACATACACAGAGAGAGAGAGAGAGAGAGAGAGAGAGAGAGAGTTCAAGATCATCCTTGGCTACACAGTAAGTGAGAACAGCCTGGGTGACATGAGATACTGTCTAAAGAAAACAAACAACCAAAAAAAAAAACAAAACAAAAACAAAAACAAAGAGTAATCAGAGAATGATTGAAAGGCTGGGAATTTAAGGAGAAGAAACTGAAAAAAGAGGCATGGTACCAACCAACATGGAAGACCATTTCCTGAAGTATAAGTAATGCATGGCTAATATCTGATTGTAAATGTTTTTTTTGGGGGGGGCAAACCAACTCATGATATAAAAGGAAACCAGATATTTATAAGCACTCAAGTAGAAAAAAATATCATGTGACATACTATGTAAGTACATGTTTTTTGGCAATCTATGCAATATGGACTTTCCCTATTTCACAGGTAAGGAAATTAAACCACAAAGAGATCCAGTAACTTGATGCAGGTCACACAGCTCCCAGTGTGCTCTTGAGTGTTGATCATGTTATACACAGGGCATTCATCACCAGGAAAGAACATGCACGGTTAACTTAGACCTGAGAGCTATTGAAAGCTTGTAGTAAACTATGTGCTGCCATATGATTTGGAGATAAAAATTCATCGAATGATTTCCTATTGCCAGATGACAAAAAGAAAATACAAGGAAACTGAAAATAACATATTTGATAGTAATAAATATGGCAGACTATAAAGAGCGGAGAGACAAGTGGAATTTAAAATAGTGGGGCCACAGGAGTCACTGACAACTAAAGAAAGACAGGGGACAAGCGGCACATACAAGTGGCATTTAAATGAAAGCATTCCAGGCATGCCCAGCCCAGGGAATTTGGTGACTAGAATGTATTTTTCATTTGACGTCTGACCCCTTGCACAAATAAATACAAGCAGGTACCAAGACATGAACCTATTACACAGAATTTGCTTCCAGAAATTGCTCACATATCTCTAGCTACTCTAGAATCTGCTCATCTCCCACGAAAAACACCATCGTCCTCTCCCCAGTTTCTTCGAGTATGTTCCACCCTCTACATTGCTTTTTATTGTTTTCTTAAATACTTACCTCTCTCAAGTCTTATATATTCTCATGGGAGTCAAGAAACAGACTTAGTTAGGAGACACTACGACAATGGCAACTCTTACAAAGAAAGAATTTAATTGGGACTGGCTTAAAGTTCAGAGGTTTAGGCCATTATCATCATGGCAGGAAGCATGGTAGCATGCTGACAGACGTGATGCTGGAGAAGAAGCTGAGTGCTCTATATCTTGATCAGCAGGCTGCAGGAAGAGACTGACACACTGGGCATGGCTTGAGCATCTGAGACCTCAAAACCCTCCCTCTAGTGACACATCTCTTCCAACAAAGCCACATCTATTCAAACAAGGCCACACTTCTAATAGTGCCATCCCTGTGGGGCTATAGGATCATTTTCTTTCAAATCATCACACACTTCCACAGCACTGCTCATCATCAAAAGAAATCAGCATGGGAACTCAAGCAGGACAAGAACCTGGAAGCAGGAGTTGAATAAGAGGCCATGGAGGGAGCTGCTTATGGGCTTGATTGTCATAGCTTGCTCAGCCTGTTTTTTATAAAACCCAGGACCACCATCCCAGGGACAGGACTATCCAAAATGGGCTGGTCTCTTCAATCATCAAAAACTAATTAAGAAAATAACTTTCAGTCAGATCTTCTGGAGAGTTTTCTTAGTTGAGGTTCCATTCTTTCAGATAACTCTGGCTTGTGTCAAGTGACATAAAAGTACTCAGTACACTTTATACCTCTATTTTGTTACAGTGAGGAAACACATTTTAATCATACACCTTAGCAGATTGTTACCTAATACTCACAGATATATTGCCAAGTATTGAAATTTATCAACAAAATTTTTAAGTTAATTTTTAATTTTGTGTGTGTGTGTGTGTTTGTGTGTGTGTGTGTGAGAGAGAGAGAGAGAGAGAGAGAGAGAGAGAGAGAGAGAGAGAGAGTATGTGTATCCAGAGGACATTCTCAGGTGCCATTCTCAAAAATATCATCTACCTCTATTGAGACAAACTCTCTCATGGGCCTGGAATTCACCAATTAACTGGACTGGCTGATCAGTGAGTCCTGGCATGTTTCAATTACATCTATCTCCCTAGACTGAGGTCATAAGTATATGTTGCCATGCCCAGCATTTTTACATGGGTTCTAGGGATCAAATTTGGGTTTTTATTCTTGCAAGGTGTGCTTTTTTGAAAGAAAATGGACCCCAAAGGGAGTGGCATTATTAGGGGGTGTGGACCTGTTGGAGTAGGTGTGGAAGTAGTGTGTTGTAGGTAGTGTGTCATTGTGGAAGCAGGCTTTGAGTTCTCATGTATGCTCAAGCCACACCCAGTGAGACAGACCACTTCCTGTTGCCTTTTGAGTCAAGATGCAGAACTCTCAGTTCTAGCACCATGTCTGCCTGCATGCTACCATGTTTGCACCATGATGATCATGGTAAACCACCCCAATTAAATATTTTCCTTTACAAGATTTGCCATGGTCTTGGTGTCTCTTCCCAGAAATAGAGACCCTAAGTAAAACACAAGGCATGAAATTTACCAATCAAGCTGCTTTTCCAGCCACACAAATTAATATTTAAAGTTTTCAATGATCTTAAGTAATAAAACATTTCTCTACATAACCATAAAGAAAGAGAAAAAGAATTAGTCTATGAAGTTTTGCTATAAATAAGTAAAATTACCACTGCATGACTAATCAAAATATTTTAAAAAGCATATTTAAATATCTCAAATAGGAAATTTAAAAATCAGGCCAAATTTTCATTTTTTTTGTATAATGGCTTGGACCAGGAGTTTAGACCTTATATTCTTTCTCAACTGACAATTTCATGGCATTTTATTTCCTGATGTGGGATTGGCAGGGTATTATGGTAACATTTCATTTTCACACTTCTTTAGAAAATGAAGAGGAAAGACTAAAATGTGGCAGAGGTGGTCTACCATACATAAGGCTGGGGTCTGTCATCAGCATTAGCATTTTTAAATGAAATAAATGTATAGAAACAGTATAGTAGAGAGTAGTATAGAATTGAGAATAATTTGCTCTGAATCTCTCATCACTATGATGTAGAAAATCATTTCCACTGTCACAGAACCAATATGAAATTGGCCAGTCAGGAATTTCTCTACTCCATAACTATTACTGTGTTTCAAAAAGTAGAAGGTAAATTTGCAGAATCAAACTCATTTGGAAATATTTCCTCTGTCTGAGCTTCCCTGGAAGCTAGTGGGGAGATGCAACCAGCATGAGTTGGCTTGGCTGGTGTGTGTGTGTGTGTGTGTGTGTGTGTGTGTGTGTGTGTGTGTGTGTGTCTGAAGACGGTGATTAGATGGAGCCTCCTATCATACCGAACAATAACTTACCATTTCACATGCTCTGAAGTCTTCTATTCGTGGTCCACAGAGAAATCAGGGTTGCATGTCTCACCACAGAGGCTCTAAAGGTGGCCAAGTACTGACCACCACACTCTAGAAACTAAGCACTTCAAAGTCTGTACACTCGATTGTACTCTGTGCCATCCATCTGTTCCTAACCCAGAGTCATCCTTCATCCCAAATCACATTACTTCCTCAGTGCATGCTGACATAATTGTTTTTTCTCAAAGCGTGCCTTTTATTTCACCATCCTCAGTTATTCCTACAATGTTTCCAAGGTACCTCTCATGCAGTGCCCTGTACTGGGTTTGGGAGACATAATGATGGACAAGACATCAATGCCTTATGGTAATTAAAGATCAATGGCATGAATGAGCACCCTGAAGTGTAGGGTGCAAGAACCCTCCATCAGCTGCTAGAAACCAAATGGTGTATTTACAAGTACATTACACAGTGAAAGACATTGGTAAGAGCTGAGAAAAAATGAGTGTCTAAGGAAAAGCAGAATGGATGACAGAATCAAAGGAGGAGACTTTTTAAACTCTACCAGCTGAGTAGCATCATCCTCTTTCCTCCCCCCTCTTCTAACCTCATTAACCTTAGCATTGCCTCTGCCTAGAACAATGGCAGCATTTGTGTGCCTCCCCAGCAATCCTTTTTTTTTTTTTCCTAACTGAAGACTATAGGAGGTTATTTGTTCCTTTACTGGTTTCTGTGACCAAATACCTGGCAAGAAGGGAATAGCATGAGGAAGGGCTAATTTGGGCTTATAGTTTAAAAGGAGTCAGCCAATCATGGTAAGGAAGTTAGGACGGCAGAAGCTTGAGGTAGCTTGTCATGTTGCATCCAATGTCTGTGTAGTGGTTTGAGTGAAAAAGACTTCCACAGGCTCACATATCTGAATACTTGATGTGCATCTGGTGGAAACTATTTGGAAAAGATTAGGAGGTGTGGCCTTACTGAAGGGTGATGTTTCACTGAGGTGGACTTTGAAGTTTAGAAGAAAGTCCACACTCCACTGAGCTCTATCTGCCTGTGCTTGTAGATCAAGCTCTCAGCTACTGCTCCAGCACATTTATTCATATGATTTCTTCTGTAAGTTGCTTTGGCCGTGTGTATTAACACACACACACACACACACACACACACACACACACACACACACACACACACACACACAAGTAACTAAGACATAAAGGGACCAAGGTCAGCTCCCAGCACCTGTACTGGGTAGCATACAAGCACCTCTAAGTGAAGCTCCAGGTCCGATGCCCTCATCTGACATCCAAATGTACCTGGGCTCACATCCACATATATCCACATAAACATATTCACATAATTAAAAATAAAATACATCTTAAAAAGGAAAAAATCAGGATTAGGAGAGCTGAGGAGGTGGTTCAAGTCAGTAAAGTGCTTCCCACAAAGCACAAAGACCTGAGTTCAATCCCTAGGACCTTCCTAAAAATGCTGAGTGCAGTGACAAACACTTGTAATCCCTATACTGAAAAGGCAGAGACCAGAGGATAGTTGGTGCTTATTGACCAAAGTCTTGACTACATGGCAAGTTCCAGGTCACTGAGAAACCCTGTCTCAAAAATCAAAATGGACAACTGAGGTCATCCTCTGGCCTGTATACGCATACCTATGGGAAGGGGGAGGACAGGGCAGGAATTAAGCTCAGTGTGAGTTTTATGTATCTAAGATGTGGTGCTAGCATTACTTAGGAAGCTACCCCCACTTTTTTCCTTTTATTGAAAGCAGATTCTTTTTTCATACAATATATTTTGATTATAGTTTCCCCTCACTCTACTCCTCCCAGTTCCTCCCCACCTTCCCTCTGGATCCACTCCTTTTCTGTCTCTCAATAGAAAGAAAACAGGCTGATAAGAGATAACAACCAAACACGACAATGTAATGAGATGAAGCAAAAACTGTCTTATCCAAGATAGACACTATTAACATCAAGGCACACCTAGCCCATCTCTGGAGACCTGGCAGAGTGCATCACCCCGACATGCATGTGCTTGCTAGCACTCAGGCAGTACTTTGACCTGCTCAGGGTCCTACACCCCCCCTCAAAAAAGGTAGAGCCCCACCTGCCCTCCCTCTTCTTCCTCTTCCTCTTCCCCTCTCCCATTCATGTCTCTCTGTGTGTGTCTAGCTCTCTGACTCTCTCCATCTTCCCATGAGGCCACTCTGTGCTCCCTTTCTCTCTCCCCTCACCCCACCACCCCACCAGTGAAACTCCACATGAGCACTGTCTGCATGGCGTGTCTGTCTCTCACCCACCCACCATGGGGCTTCTTGGACCAACCCATCAAGGTCCCTCTCATGTTGTATCATAAGAGACACAGTAACCCAATATAAGAATGAGAGTCCCAAGAATAGGCACAAGAGTCAGAGATCCATTCATCTCACAGTCAGGAGAGTCCCATAAAAATACTAAGCTAAGCAAGGCATGGTGGTGCACACCTTTGGTCCTACCACTCATGAGGTGGAGGTAGGTTGATTATCTATGAGTGCAAGGTCAGCTTGGTCTACAAAGCAAGTTCTAGGACAGCCAGGGCTGCTACACAGAGAATCTCTGTCTCAAAAATCCAAAATAAAATAAAATAAAATAAAAACCTAATAGCTATACTAAGTATGCAGAAGACCTGGTGCAGACCTGTGTATGCCCCGTGCTTACTGCCTCAGTCTTTGTGAGTTCCTATGAGATTTGCTTAGTTTATTCAGAGAGCCCTGTTCTCATGGTGTCCTCTCCTCTGACTCTTACATTCTTTCTGCCTCTTCTGTGGGTTTCCCTGAGCTCCGAGGTGAGGGATTTGATGGAGAGCTCCCATTTAGTCTCTCTCTGTGTGTAATATCTGCACGTGGTTCTCTGTATCTATGTGCTACTGGAGGAAGCCTCTCTGATGATGACTAGATAAGGCATTGGTCTATGAGTATAGCAGAGTATCATTAGGAGTCATGTAGATGATTTGTTCTGTTTTGCTTTTTTGTTTTGTTACAGCCAGTTGTTTTTAGTTCTACCTTAGATCTTTGGACTATGCAGTCTCTGGCTCCTGGATATCCAGACATTATAGGACATGGGATCCCATTGGGGCGTAAGCCTCAAATTAAACTAGACATTGTTGGCCCCTCCCAGGAGTTCTGTTCCACCACTGTCCCAGATAAGTTGGTGTCCCAGTTTCTCTTTACCCAGCATGCAGAGTACCTTCCTGCACCAAAAAGTCTAGAATATAGGGGTGAAGGATCCAGGGAGGGACTAGCTCAACCTCTCTACATTCAATGAGCTGTGTGGGTGCTGTCCTACAGTCAGTTTTTGGAGAGCAACCCCGTGTCTTAGCATCAGCATGGGTGGCTTAGGGATCTCTGTGGGACCCCCTCTTAGCCAATAATGCAATTGAATATAACCTAGTCCCACTATTAGAAGCCTTTCCTGGCTACAAAAGATGGCCAGTTCAGACTCTGTGTCCTCCAATACTAGGAGTCCTCACTAGGGTCACTCTCATAAATTCCAGGAAGTTTCCACTACACTTTTTCCACATCACTCCCCCAAATGCTCCCCAATTCCAGCAGTCTCTCCCCACACTTTGCTCCCCTGTTACTTTCCAACATGATTGCTCCAGCTCCCATCCCTACCTGCCCCCATTCTTCCTGCAAAATTTATTCTATTTCCCCTTCCAGAGACATCCATGCATCCCACTTAAAATCCTCCTCTTTACCTAACCTGCTGGGTCTATGGATTATAGTTAGATTATCATTTAATTTAACAGCTAATATCCAATTATAAGGGAAAACATATTTATCTTTCTGCATCTTGATGCATTATTTAATTATTCTTTATCGATAAAAATTAGCAAATTACCTTCCTCTGGTTGCTAAGTCTCACTGTGTTTCAGTTTGTTTACTTCAAAAAGGTAAATAAAACCAGCCTTACCTAAGAACCATTATAGAAACTGTTTGAGTTAATAAGAACAAGGTGTGTGTTCTGACAACATGGGAGATCTTTACAGTAAATCATTGTCACCGTGATCCTATCACCCTATATCCATCTTCATGCCTGGTCTACATAAGGTCTAATGGCTTCTACCGACTCTGACTCAATGCACTCTGTCCTCTCTTCCTTCACAAGTTGTGGTATCTTCACCCCATGCCAGCTGCTTCCTTCTCTAGGAACTTGCCTCCTGTTCCTGCCCACCAGTCAGTCATAGCTTTTTCATACTGAGATGTGAAGATGCAAATGCCAAGCTTCCTTGCTAATATCCTAGCCTCAGAATACCCTGTCCTGTGGGCTACCCATTGAACTACAGGCAAGCATCATTCACCTATGCGGTCCTCTTTAGGGGCAGTAATGCATGGAATCTAGAGCCAAGAAGCCTGAGCTCATTTCTTAGAGTGACTGTATGGATGGATCTCTGTGGTACTAGCCTTGATTTGTGCCTAATTCTTATTAGCAAGCCTCAAATGCATTAATGAAGAGAAAACCTACTGAGCAGATTTTCTTTGTAGAGAGCACTGTGAACTATTATTACCCAACTAGCATAGAATTCAGCACAAATGTGAGGTTTCATGATCAATGTGGTTATAACAGGACTCCAGACCTTAATAGGCCCTGAGACTTTAGCACAACTGACTCCATGATGGAAGTACCATTCAGGCCATAAAACTCAGCATGTAGACAGCACCATCTGCCAAAATGAAAACAAAGACCTAATCCATCAAAGCTCATAGTTCTGGGAAAGTCTCTAATGTACTAACCATGCTTTTTAGCTTCTATAGTTCCACTCTGGCTACTTTTCTTGTAAACTGAAGTATGTCAACCCAGAAACATGGATTTTGTGCCTAAGGTTCACCCTAAGGAAGTCTCAGGGCTACACTGGGATTTAGAATACCCAGTACAGTCATTGGCTGGCTATTAAAGATTTTCTCGTGGCTTAAACCAATTTTGAAGAGCAGTCTTCTCTATTGAATACCCCATAACCATGGCATCATCATTCATTTTCATTTAGCTTAATCTAGAATGTTTTATTTTGTGTGTCTTAGCTTATTCTAAAACTGTCTTACTTTGTGTATCTTTTGTTTTTCTATGCTTTCACTGACCTTAAAGAAAAGGCAGGCCCTAGTCTTATTTATTTTAGTTCACAAAGTAAAGAAATAATGAAATGCTTTGATTTGTCTAGGGTCATATAACCAGACTGTGCCAGGCCTGCTTAAGTTCAGAATTTGGGTTTTTGCAATTACACAGTTGAAATTATACAGGCACCTGCAGGAAAGATGCTTCTGGCACATTTACTTACTCAACTTGATGTATCTTCAGAGTAAGTGTAATGAGGAGAAAACAATTATATACAAAATGGGAGAACATTAAAGCTGGTGCTCCTTCACATCAATATTGCATTCCCAGAAGCTCCTCAGATGTCTGCCTCTGAATATTTTCAATAATAAGGAACTCAGTGCATGGCCTTGTAACCCTGAATCATATTATATTAATACTGCCCTTCTCATCATTTTCCTTCATGGCTCCTACTTGTGAGATTTATTTTTAAACGTAAGTAGCGATCTCTCCAAGGACCAATATTCCATAAATCAGCGCCACCCTGTAAAAGTTTATTCAGCTCTTTCTATCTTCCCCAAAGTAAAACTTTTGTTTACACAAAGGCCCTGAGTTCATTCCTGAACTTGCTGGCCTGGAGTAGAAGCTGGCCTGCTTCTTCCCCATTTCCTTTATTTCTTTTGAGTTGATGCTTTTAAAACTAACCAATCACAAAAGACTATGGGGTTGGACTATAAACCGTAAGGAAAAGACACATCACCTGTGTTGAAATAGAAAGCAAGTGGCCTTCCTGTCCCAGTGTTCTCGCTACTCACGTTTGGCTTCTGGTACATCCTTTTTACAAAAGAAGTTGCCTTGCCAAGCTACCTTTGCTTTGTTCACATGCTCCTTTGTGAGACACTGAATTGTTTGTTTCGGTATACTGGCCTATGGAGTCACTCTAATGTAAAGGCTTCATCCATGTCTTTGCCTTCTAAATATTTCAAACAGCTCTTGTTTCTGAGCAGATGTTTTCAACCCTTCCACACCAGAGCTTTCAGTTCCTCCAATCTGCATTTGCACACTCATGCATGCAAGCACTCACACATAAACACGTATACATAAAATGTAGTGGGTTTTTGTTTTTGTTTTATTTAAAAGAAGTTCATACACACAAAAAAAGTCCAAGGGGCTTTAGTTAGGGTTAGGATTAGAATGTTAGGGACAGGGTTAGGATTAGGATTAGGGTTAGGATTAGTGTTAGGGTTAAGGCTAGAGGCTTAGTGTTAGGATCAGGGTGAGGTCTAGACTTATGGCTAGGGCTAGGGTTAAGGTAGGGATAGGTTTAGGGTTAGGACTAAGGTTGGGCTAAGGTTAAAGTTAGGGCAAGGCTTAGAGTTAGAGTTAAGTTTCTGGATAAGGATAGGGTTAGGGATAGGGGTGAGAGTCTTTGAGGCTGGAGAGAGAATGAACCCAGATCTTACAAGTCTGGTAGAGAATTTGGACACTATCCTGAAGACAAAAGGGAACTAGAAACCAATGTTGAAGAAGAGAATGACATGATTAGATTTGTACTTTACAAACATTATACAAACTTGTCTGGAGACACTTGCTTGGCAGGGAAATATGTCTTGGTTTCAAAACTCCTAAATACTTCAACTTTGGTTCCATGTCTGAGACAGTCGTGACACTCTTACGTTGACTGCCGTTTTCTAGGTAGAATTACAAATTTTCTTTCTTCTTATAAAATTCTGTGTGCTGGTGCATTTGTGTATGCCCACGTGCTCACAGTTGCTCACAGCATTGGTATATCTGGAATATATCTATATTGTAGCACCTTTCACACCATGGCAGAATAGCTCCTTAGGGGAAAAAGGTGAGGGACTGCTTTCTTCCCACTCAGCAAGTTAGGCTTCCAGGAACAGAAATAGTCAATGGTCAAAGGAAGGTTTACTACAAAACCTACAAGTGCCTCCAGCCAGTGTTGAAAGCATCAAGGAAAGGACAAATGTTTAATAGAGGCTTAGTCCAAGTCTTCATTTTCACAGGAGGCAGTGACCCCTTTGACCAAGCTGAAGGACATAGCCTTGGTTACCTAGTATGCTTTTCAATGTTGATTCCAAAACAGGAAGGCCTGGGGAGAATACCCTTACTTCTAGTATCTTCAAAAGTAATAATGTATATAAGAAGACATACACATCTAAGGCAGAGGAAAATTTCCTCTCAATTTCTGCATTTTCCCTCTTATAAATTCTTCCTACGCAATATGCTTGCTTACCTTTGCATATACATATATTTCATAGACATATCTTCCAAGTAGTGGGAAGATTCTTGTCCATTTGAACAGTGGAATACACACTTAAAACCAAATTAGACTGCCCTTAGTGACTTGTCAGTGTGTTGATGTCTGGAGCCATCCCTCCAGTGTGACCTACTGTGTTCACTCACCAAAGTGATCAAGGCCATGTTCGATAGTACTACAGATCTGCTCCTTAGGTGGCATGCTTTTATAAATACTCAGTGTCCTCGTTTCTTATATGTTGCAATGATAACATCTCCTAACAAAAAGAAGCTAGGGGTAAAAGATTTATTTGGCTGATAATTCCTGGTTACAGTCCATTACTGTATGTCAGTTACAGAAGCAGGATCTTAAAACAAGAGGTTACATTACATTCAGTCAAAAACAGAAAGAGACAAATGCCCCCAATGCTTCCTGATAGTTAACTTAAGCTCAGCTAGCTGTGTTCATGCTTACAGAGTTCAGGGACCACTTCCTATGGAATGGTGCTGCCCACAATGGGCTGGATTTTTCTCCATCAGCTAAGAATCAAGACAGTTCCTCCACAGACCAACCTGATATAGATAATTCTTGGTAATATTCTCTTCCCAGGAACTGGAGAGATGTCCCAGAAGTTAAAGGCATTTGCTGCTCTTGCAGAGGACTCAAGTTCAGTTGCAAAGATAACAGTTCTGTTCCCAGAACACAAGTCAGGTGCCTCACAATCACTCAGATTCCAGGACAAAGATATGATCTAGTTCATGGGTACCAGTACTCACATGCACATCACCCACCCTCAAACACACACAGACCTCTACATAATAAAATTAAAGGAAATCTTTACAAAAGTTTAAAGACTTTCTTTTCAGATGTTCCAGTTTGTGACAAATTGACAGTAGAAGTTAACCACACATGAAAATCACTGAGGAAAGCAAAGACAACATTATGGTAAACTTACTCAAAACCTTGGAAACCTGTGGACAGACATTATTTTGTATTGCACACAGACCCTATCACCTGAAAACTGAACTTTTCACACATCTCACTGTTGGCTTTTTTCCCCATTTGTAGAAAAGGGTTTTATCCCTTAACTACCACATAAAAAGTGCAGACAGGAAATGAGCAAGTCTAGTTCATTACCATCAGGCTAATTCACTGCTCATTTCAACTACTGCCACTCAGAATCATTTGGTTTTCTTACTGTGTCATCTGGCTTTGTGGAGAGTCTTCAAAAGCAGAACGTTGGTTCTGATAATACAGGTTGGAGATATTTGGGTTGCTCACAGACATTTCATCTTTTTATGCTCAAATATTTCCTATTTCAAAACCATTCATCCATTATCATGCTGTTCTTTCTTTGGCCCTTGTAAGATCTGACAACCCCAACAGTTGCCATCAAGTACAGTACAACACACAAAGTGTGGTACGTGAGCAGGAAGCGTACCTAGACTACCATTATTACTGATGTGTAAGAGTTTTGTGTTAAGCTCATTTCTGATCAGTTCTCTGACAGAAGCAGAGAGCCTCCCACACCTACGGACAAAGCCCTAGTTCTCTCTGCAAGAGAGCACCCAGCTTTCTGTGATCAAGCTTAGTGGAACATTTGGTGGCTGTGGCCATGTACATGAGAATCATGGAAGGGGACTGGGCTGTGCACATTTTGAGCCAGACCCACTGTAACCATCCTGGAAGGAACAAATTAAGATAGTCTAAAGAGACATGTGTGCTTCCCAATTTGGTTATCAGACGACTGAGATGATGGTCTTCGAGGATTTAGAATTCTACCAGGAATCTGATGCTGAGATGGGGAAAAGGCTGAAGACTGGTACCAGCAGCGAAAGGAACACGTCTCTCAAGAGACTGCACCCAATTCTGACAACGTCTCAGAACATTTCGTAAGAGAGACTAACGCTTGGGCAATGATGATAGATAGGGTCATCATCATTGACCAGGATTGCTTAGCTATGCATATCTTGGGCCTTAAAGCTAAACCTCATATCAGGACCTGGAAGATGGACTTGGGGGGGGGAGGTCTTGCTGGACGTGTGTTTCTCTTGCCACTTAGACTAACTCACTAATTTTTTTATTTTGATTTTTTACTATTACTTATTGCTGAATTATTCTACTGAGGATGCCTGATTCTGACAAGTCCACAAACATCCATGAATGGGTCTGGGAAGAAGAAGCTTTTAATGAATGTATAATGTTGACATGGGCCTTGTCAAAGACCAATATGTTAGATTCCTGTGAATTTGACAAGTCCTTCCCCAGGGATGAGGTTCACAGGGAGGACAATGCCTTCTTCTGGTCTTGAGTGTGACTGTTGACAGTGTGTGCAAGTACCAGTGCCTAGGAATGACTAGCCAGTATGTGCAAGGACCTGCAACCACAGGTTTCTCCTCAAGGATGTCTAGAAGCTGTCATGGTTACTTACAGAGACATATCAAGACTAATAACTTCTACCCTTGTGACATACATAATAGCATGCTGAGGTTTCAGGTTGCTGTGTACTGGTATCACTTCAGCGGAGAGCTCACAACCCATCTGAGACCAACTTTTCTATATGTGTGTTCATGTGTCTGTTCTTTCTTCATTCCCTCACCACATCAGTCTCATCAAATGTGAAGCCTTTCAGGTCAAGGTAACTAGGCTGGATGGGGTCTTGAGCCAAGCTACACTGGAAGGAGAGAGCTGCCTGGTATTCAGTAAATGAGCTGGCTGGTATTCTATAGAGGACAAGAGCTCACAGATGAGCACTAGAGAAACCAGAAATGTTGAACACGCAGGCCTTTTTATCCTCAGTGGAAGAAATTGACACCTGTTTTCCATCCAGAAGGCTGTGGGAAAATGTGTTAATACTTGGTAATTTTCACTATTCTATAAAGCCAACCCTCATCAGAATGCCTCAGAATTCTGAGCACTGTTTCTCTGTCAATAGAACTCATTTTGTGGAAAAGGTCACAGGTGCTTTGCTAAAGAGATGTAATATGAAAAGGAGTTTCAATGTAGCCATGCCTAAATAAAGCTTTGTTGTGATAATTGTCAAGAGGAAACTTTTTTCCCAAAGTTTTACTGTGTTTAAATATATATATATATATATTATATATATATATATATATATATATAAATAATAACTGGCTTGGTGTCAGACTCCAGAATTTTTGACCCAGCATCAGCTAAGTCATGCTGACCTGAGTTTCATTCTTAAGCTCGCCCAGATGATTTTACTATTGGCCATTACATTTGCACGGACAACTGCAGTACCCATTTACATAGTAAGCAGCAGTCTTCTCTCTTGGTTTTCTTCAGCCCCATTTCCAAAGCAACTGGTGGAGGTCTGAAGCTCTTAGGACAGTGCACCACTCAACAAGTGCCACTTGTTTGAAAAACTTTAGGTGAACTTTCCTGAACAGACATGAACAAACGTCCATCAACCACATATAGAGCAACTAGAATAAAACAGAAGAAATTATTCTACGCATGTCTAATAATCAGTGCATTGCTTTCATGTGTTACTTACAGGAACATGGTGACACAAAGTCTCTGTGGAAGATGAATCATGAAAATTGCATCCCTTAAGTTTCCTGCCCAACCTGCAGGTAATTCTGTGAGGGCCTTCTCTTCCTTAGCAAGTGGTCAGTCTTGGTAACCTTCCAGTATAGCCTTGTAGTTCTTGTAACTTCTTGAACTTCTTGTCAATTTCAGTAGCTTTTTGAGTCTTCTGTGTTCCCCTCTTTGGGAGGGAGCTAGATTTTATTCATAGGCTCAAAGTGCTCTTTCTTTGAAACAGTTTTTTCTTTTGTGTTTTAAATATCCATGTTATGTGAAAGTTAAGCATTTAGAAATTACAGATCTTCTTAGTATGAAGAGACATTTAAAAAAAAGCCCAAGAAATAAATCCCAGCTACATAAACACAGTTAAAGATCTTCCAACTTCATCCATTCCTTTTCCCATACACATGTATTTTTGTGTTTTTGTTGTTATGACTGTTCTTATTCTTGTTTAGTTGGATTTAGTTTTTGGGTTTCCTTGTTTGTTTTGGTTTGCTTGTCTGTTGAAATAAGATCTTACATACTCTCCAGTCATCCTGAATTTATTTCCTTTGTAGCCAAGGATGATCGAGAACATCTGCTCCTCCAACCCTACCAAGTTCTAGGATTGCAGATGACAAAGACATATCCAGTTTATGCTATATTGGATATTTGTTCCAGGGCACCAGGCATGATAGACAAGACTGTAACCAACTGAGCTACATCTTCATCCCCTACATATTTGCTTTTGCAACAGACTCATCATCTTTTTTCTTGTCCTTTCTCCTTTTCTGGCTTTTGATCTAACCCTCTCTTCCTGCCTTCCTCCTGGTCTCTACTCTGTGCTTTGTTGGTCACACAGTATGAATTAGATTCATGAAGATGCATGAGTTAGATACATGATGGTAGAACATAGCCAGTGTTTTACCAGACAAATCTAACACCAATATTGTAGATCATTTTGATAGCGGGCTCAAGGGTAAACTGGTATTTATAGTTTGGATATCTGTATTAGTCACATCTCTTTTGCTGTGATAAAACACCATAACCAAGGCAATTTTTAGAAGGAAAGATTTGTATTAGGGCTTATGGTTTTAAAGTACGAGTTCATAATGCCAGACTGAAGGCATTGCAGCAAGAATCAGACATTGCAGAAGAAAAGGAAACCTGAGTGTAGCATGCTTTCTCAGACCACTAGCCCCCAAATCATGACATAGAGACTTATTATGAATGCTTAGTCTTATCTTATGTTTGTCCCACTATCTCTTATAATTTAAGTTAACCTGTTTTTCTTCATCTATGTTTTGCCTTGGGGCCTGTTACCTTTCTTTCCTCTGTGTGTCCTACTTTTCCTGCTTCTTCTATGTCTGACTGGCTGGCAGATGTCTGGATGGCTGGCCTTAAGCATCTCCTTCTCTTTCTCCCTCATTCTCTTCTCTCTCAGCCTAGAATCCCCTTCCTACTTATTCTCTCTGCCCACAAGCCCTGCCTATCCCTCTATTGTGTGGCTATTGACCCTTCAGCTTTTTATTAGACCAATCATATGCCTTAGGCAGGCAAGGTAAAACAGCAACATATGTTTATATAATTAAACAAATGCAGCATAAATAAATGCAACACACCTTTACATAATTGAAGCAATCTTCCACAACATAAACAAATGTAACACATCTTTACATAGTTAAAGTAATACTCCACAGCAGCTGAGAGTTCACATCCTGAACCACAAACAGGAAAGAGTGGGCTAACTGGAAATACCTTGAGTCTTTAAACCCTTAAACTCTACCTCCAGTGTCACACCTCCCCCAACAAGCCTGCCTCCTTAAGCTCTCCAGTCAGCACTGAAACTGGAGACCAAGTGTTAATTACATGAACCAATGGGAAACAGCCTTTTCACACCACCCAATATCTTAATACTAAATAAATTATATGATTCAGAACAACCAAGCATGTCCCTAACTAAGCCTTGTCTCACCAGAGAAACTGCACCACCTTGCTGAGGGTTCCAATCTATACTATCCATATGTTGGCCATAGGGCAACTCTGATAACATTCTTGAAAAAATATGTTTTTTTCATTACAAAATCTCTCACAATGATTTCAGGGAGTAAATGGTTTCAATTCCTTGAGAGTATTCAATCCCAGAGAAACTGGAAAATCTCCTTAAGTGCCAGGAAAGATGTCACAGAACATGATGTTGAAGGAATGGTTTGACTCTAGAGGAAAGATGGCTGTGGAACAAAAGCTAAGAGATGGTCTTCAACACAGAAATAGCATCCCAAGTAAAAGCTGCCTCTTTGGCCATTTCCTTAACTATTTTTGCTCCTCACCATTCCTTTCCCCAGTCAGTCATGTATCATCATTGGAAGCACATGTTCTCGAAGACAAAAATGTCTAGTCTGTCCCACTTCAGCCTCCAAGTCCACTTGGGTAAACCAATGGCCTCTTCATTATGACAGTGTACTTATTTCATTATTTTAAATTGCATGCTAAGAACCATTTGCCTCATATCTTCCATCAAGTGCTCCCCTAACCTATTATCTACAGAAATGGGTATCTTTCTTTCTATGAACCACAGTAATTTGAAGCTCAAAATATAGCACTTAACATAGTGTCTTTACAAACACAATGAGCCATATTTGTCTCCCCTATACACTAAAAAGTTCCGTTGGCAGGAGGGATATGTTTCCATTTATTTTCAACTAAAATGAATTGGTCTTTTAAGATAATATTTTTCTATAGCAAAGTGGAGATGAAAGCATGAAAGTATTTGTGGATCTTAATAATGAGTGATGATATGAAGGTAGAAAAAATGGCTTCAAAAACCATTTTTAGTGCTGGAGAGATAGCTCACAGTTAAAAAACACAGACTGATCTTGAAGAAGACCTGAATCCAGATCCCAGCACCCACATCAGTGATTCACAACCACCTGTAATGCCTACTTCTGTCTTCTGAGGGCACCTGTGCTTATTATGTATGTGATGTGGAATAATGTGTACACTTAAAGATTTGTCACTCATATTGGTTTAATAAACACTGATTGTCTGGTAGCCAGGCAAGAAGTATAGGCAGGGCAAACAGACTAGGATAATTGCGGGAAGAGGAAAGGCAAAGATGCAGTCACCAGCCAGATGCAGAGGAAGCAAGATGAGAATGCCTTACTGAGAAAAGGTACCAAGCCACATGGATAAACATAAATAAGAATTATGGGATAAGCTGGACAGTGGTGGCAAATAACTTTAATCCCAGCACTTGGGAGGCAGAGGCAGACGGATCTCTGTGAGTTTGAGGCTAGCCTGGTATACAAAGCTACACAAAGAAATCCTGTCTCCAAAAAACAAAACAACAACAACAAAAGAAAAGAATTATTGGTTAATTTAACTTGTAAGAGCTTATTAATAATAAGCCTGAGCAATAGTCCAAAAGTTTATAATTAATATAAGTTTCTGTGTGTTTATTTGGGAATGAATAGCTTGCAGGATGGGGCAAGCCAGAAACATTTGTCTACGTGTATGTACACATGTACACACACACACACACACACACACACACACACACACACACACAAACATAATTTAAAATACAGTATTAAGCACTCAGTGGAGTGTGGTGGCAGAAGTTTTTGTATGAACAAGATTCAGATTTACTTCTTACCAACAAATTGGGAAATTATCACCTTAGTGATAATTCTTAAATCTCACTAGCTCATTTTTTGGTTGTTTGTACACTGTCACTCTCACCCACTGGAGGGGCAATAGTTTTTCATTAAGCATATTCTTAAGACATGAATACACCCTTAATTCTATCCATGAACAATGGGAAAAGATGCCCCAGTGCTGCCAGAGAAGAAGGACTGGAGGTCCATCTGTGTTGAAAATGACTGTAGGTATGCCTTCATTCTTTATGCTCAAATGAGACATTCTTGTGATGGTTGAATGCATATGTTAAGATAGAAATGGCCTCATAAATCCCAGAAAGTAAGAACAGTGAAGCAACCAAATTCTGGATGAAGACAGATAGAGTTATGAGGACCAGAAATCCATTAATGTGGCTCAAACATGGAGAGGTGACCCTGACAGTGAAGCCATATCATATGCAGTGATTGAGAAGATTCCCTAAGGCACACTAGCATCTACATGTTGGAAGAAGTAGTTTTTATTATCCATGAGAAGCTATCCATTTGTAGTCTTTGTACATGGAACACCTGCTCAAAGAGTAGAAGCTCTATTTGTTCCATAATCACAAAATGGGGTAGTGTTCTATTGCTGTGAAGAAACACCATAACCAAGAAAACTCTTACAAAAGAACGCACTTAATTGGGGACTTGCTTAAAGTTTCAGAGGATTAGTCTATGATCAATCATGGCAGGAAGCATGGTAGCAGGTAGATAGGCATGGAGCTGAGAGTTTATATCCTGCATACAAACAGCAGACACAGAAAGAGAGACTAGGTCTGGCATGAGACTTTGTAACCCCAAGACCACCCCCAACAACATATAGAGTACTATAGATAAATAAAAATCAAAATGTGTGTGGAATGGACCTCTAATGTCCAAAAGTAAGAGAGAGTAAGGTAATCCCCAACTCTGGGATTGAATGAAATAATGAAATATTTAAGACAATGCCTTGTAAAAATGCATCTTTTTAAGGGGATTTCCTACATTATGGATTGAAATCCACAGCGGTGATTGTCTTACCATGTTTAGGAATGGTGATCTTGAAGTGCTGGTGGTACCACTATGCGGTTATCTGCATCTAAAGGTCTACATCTTAGCCTTTCCTCATCTTCACATAATTGAGCAATCTTAACCATTTTCCTAATGGACTATAATTGTGATAAAAGGAACTCACAGATCTGGGATCTCCTTAATCATCCTTCTTTAAAATTATGCAAATTTCTCTGGTAACTCTCTTATCCAGAATTATTGTATAAAGTGTCGTTAAATGTTATGAATATAGTAAAAGATACTCCTATATGTGTAACTTAAAAGTCAAAAACAGTTTTTGTACTGCTCATATTTTAAAAGCCTTTATTTTTCCTTTCAAAAATCTTACTAAAACCTATTTCTATACTGTGTCAGAAGCAAAGCCAACTCAAAAGGATGGCTCCACTTCATTACAACTCCTCATTTTTTAAGTCATTTTATTCTTGGAAAAACTAACAGGAATTGATACTGGAAAAATCCAAGCACTCTTGAGATATTAAGTATCTTTATTTTGTAACACAGTAATTGTTTATGTGTAACACAGAAATTTAGAATGTGTGGATTAGTTTTCTCTTTAAAGTGAATAAGGAGGCTGATGCCACTCCTGATGACCTGAGTTGGTTCCCTCTGATCCTCAGGTGGAAAAGAGAATGAAACTCCTGCAAGTTGCCCTCTGACCTCCACAGGAGCACTCTGGAATTCACACACACACACACACACACACACACACACACAAACACAAGTACAGAACAAATAAGTGTGGATAAGAAAAGGAAAATTGCATAAGGCTTGAAGTATTAGGTGCTATATCAGTGTACTATGATTTTCTACTGAAAACAAAGTAGCCAGACCAAAAGAGGTTAACATGCTCTGTGCTAAATCAGTTCCACTTAGACATACAATCTTTACCTAAAGTAGTTAATTCTTTTCTTGTGTGTGTGTGTGTGTGTGTGTGTGTGTGTGTGTGTGTACAAACACTTGTGTGTATATATACACGTATGTGTAGACATCAATGTTGGTTGCACTGCTCTATAACTCTTCACTCTATTCACTTTAGACAGGGTCTCTCACTGAACCCAAAGCTCTGTTTCCACTAGGCTGACTCCTGGGATCTTCCTGTCTTTGCATCCTAATACCAGAATTACAGATACAAACATCCATGCCTGGCTTTTTTGTTTTGTTTTCATTTTTAAACATGGGATCTAGAGATTCAAACTCAGCTCCTTGAGCCATCTTCCATTCCCTAAAATAGTTTTCCCATCTTTGGTAACAAAAATCAATTGATTACTACCTCCATTAATTCAACCAACAAACTTTACTTATGACGTCATTATTCATTACTCCACAGCTCAGTATCTTCTCACTGGAAAGGGTAAATTTGTCCTTCTTGCTATGATCCACTTTTTCACATCCTTACACACCAGATCTCCACATTTAAATATAGCATTACATACAGTGTGAATATAACGTTGCTAAAGACTGATTCCAGAAAACTGTCATGATTCTTCTTCCTTTCCAGAAAAGTCAGTTTGTAAAACTAGGAACTCCCTCAGAATCTATGATGTCTTCCAAAATTCGTGGTGTCTCCTTCAAGAAACCAACTTTATAAATGACTAACTCATTTTTTTTATTTAGAGAATACTTTATTAGTTTTTGTAATCAAACCCACATAGATAAGACCTTACATATTTAAAACAGTGCATTACCCCTGTACAAATGGAAAAAAATAAGTTCAACATTTCTAAACCAATATGGCTGTTAATTTCTGTACAATGCCAACTCAACATGGTAAACTGGGATACTTTTTTCCAAAGTTGACAGCAAGTTAAAGTTTCCAAAAATTCAAATTATATATATATATATATATATATATATATATATATATATATATGACTAACTCTTATTAAAATAAAGACAAAATATTATTAATATATAGACAAATTGTAGCACAATAAATCCCAGCTCTGACAACTAAGGGCGATTCTGGTGATCTCATTCAGTTCATAGTTGGTGGCAGCAACAATTGATGAAGCTTTTTGGAAAGAGACATTGGATATTAAACACCACAAAAATGTTCATCTGTCTCATATTTGAAATTAACCTGAAAGTTTTTATGAAAAATCTCCATCAGATTTTACCATGGTTGATCTTGGCTGTACCCACAGGCTATATGAGCTCTCACTGAACTATTACAATCTAATTATTTGGAGGAAAGTAGAAAAAGATAGATTGCTTCATTTAGTGAATTAGGACAAAGCTATTTAAATATTATTTCATACATTATTTATTCATATTGATTGCATATATCAAGCCCCTTCTCAGAAGGATTTCAGTTTGCTTTTTTAAATATATAAGCTTCAAAAGCATTTTTAATGATAAGTCAGTGTTATTAGAAATGAGGATGAAAAAGCAATGTTGTAGGATGTGGTAAAGGATGTGTCAGAATCAAGCTGAACTTGAAGCTTAGCTCTCAGCAGCGGCAGCAACTATACAGGGGAGAGAACACCTACAATACGGAAGAAGAAGCAGTTTGTTTATTGTGAAAACCACTGCGTTGCTGGACACTAAGCCCAAAAGAAATTCATCTGTGATGGTACTAACATCAGAAAGACTCAACCACACCATGTGGACACCTCCACAGGGACCGTGTCCACTTCCTAATCCACATAGAGGCTGAGGCAGTGAGTGGGGTTCATTGGGAAGTCAAATATCTTGTCTTCTTTCTGCCTCTAAGGTACTCTGAATTTCCCATCTCAGTGGGATGAAGAGAGAACCTACATTCTCCAGTCCAAACAACCCAGGGAGCTACAGTTGATCTTGCCACACACTTAAAGAGATAATGGATTAGAGCGAGAATTATGCAAGGACTTGTTTATCTTCTGACTTTAAAGGGAATTAGAAACAAAAGCCTGACTTGAGAGGACATTACCAAGAGAGGCATGAGCATTTAAAAATTGCACAGGTGCTTCAAGCCCTCCTCTGCCTGAAGCTCGTCTTCTGAGCTCTTCACAGTCATACTAAAAGGCTCCTGACCTTTGCTTTGACTTTGAGCTGTTCTGTGAAGCTCCTAACCAGTTGTGTACACCTTCAAGCACGTTAGTTGTCATATGACCAAGAATGTCCAGAAAACATTCTTACTCAACAGCTGGTGAACAGAATATCCAACAACCCAGGTGCATGAAACTCAGTTCTCTGAGAACAATCTTGTCTGCCTCTCCTAAGAGAAAATAATTAGAAACAGTGTTTCCTCTCATATCTTTTTTCTCTTTGCATAAATCCTGTCTTGCTCTGGAATTTAACTGTCTTTAACATTCTGTAAGAACACATTTTTATTATATTTACATAGGTGTTGCCCATTTGAGCCTGGAACAGTCACTAAATATTTATAGAATGACTGATGTTGCTATATGAAGATACTCAACTAATATGAAGCATGGTTTCTGACTTCACGAAACATGTGGGAAGTAATATTTATTGTATTTTAGAGTGAGAAAGACTTATAAATCTGTAACTTCATTTAAAAAGAAAGACAAACAAAACAAAAAGTGAAAAAACAGACAATGCAATAAAGTAGGAGAGGATCGTTTGACCTTCAGACAAGATAGTATTTCTTTATGGAAGTTGATTTTTCATCTCCTTGTACCTCCACTGAACTGTATTTCTCTCCTACTTACTAGCCCATTTATGGCTCATCATGTCATACCTTACTCTTTATCTTTGATTCTTTTCTTGCACCTTTATCTTCTCCTGTGGCACCATCAATTGATTCCCCAACTCTCCAAGATTGACAAGGAAATATTGCCTCGCATATGGAAAAATCTGAACACACCAGCAGCATGCTGTAAAGTTTATCAGCAGCAGCAATTGTGTCTATCCTTGTGCAAGTCCTATTCCGGTGACTGTAGGTCCTAAAAGAATGCCTGAGATTGCCTGCTGCTGCCTTTCCAGCCTTTGTCATGGGATGGAGCAGACACTGATGCTTCTAAAGGTAGCAAAGGAGTCTTAGAACACCACATCCAGCAACAGCCATGGAATGATGACTGCTGGACCATAAAAATGAGCCATCCTCAAGTGTGAATGTGGTTTTGTTCAAATACAGCTGACAATTACTATATAATGTATATAATATATATGATAGACTTGTATAAAAGAGCCTTCTGGCTACCATTTTCAAATTTAGCTTTGCTAAAATATATTTATAACATAATTTTTATATTCCCAACTAATTTGAAAAGAAAAATGTACACCTGAAAATAATTATCCATTGATTGGCTGAAAGTACCACATTTCAGTCTTACCAGTCTCGTAGTCATGTAAGGCAATTCCTTAAGGTAACCCCCACCCCAGTCTTTCAATGGATAGTTTACATTCATCATCCCCTCTCTCTCTCTCTCTCTCTCTCTCTCTCTCTCTCTCTCTCTCTCTTTCCCACACACACAAACACACACACACACACACACACACACACACACACACACACACACACACACACTATCATAGTATAAAAATGGACAATCAGGAAACACTGTACTTTCTGATCTTGAGCTTGGGTATTTTCAAGGATAGCAGTATGTAGTACTACACTCTCTTGTGATATTGGTCCATCAGGGAAAACAGATGATACTCACAGAGGTTCATGTGACTAAGTCATGATGCTGGAGCTTGACCTGCATTTTAAACCTATGATATTCTCAATCTATGATGGATAAAGGACATGGTTTATTTTGAATTAAGAACCCTCTCTGTGTAGTTTCTGTTACCAAGCAGCCATGTAAACAGTAGTCCTATCTGATTGTAATGTAGCTTATGCATGTGTAGATAATACCATGTGGGTCCATGTAAAATATTCTCTAAGACGCTCTCACCATGATGGAATCACTGAATAGCACATTTCTCAGAGGTAGCCCACCATTAAGCAATCCACAGCTCTATATACATGCATACGCATGTACCTGTTGGTTTCATTTCTCCTGAAATCCCTAAATATTACACATACTTTTGGGATTAAGATAAAGAATATTAAATGAAAAGAAATTTGAGAATCAAGAGAAGGCTCACAGGTCAAAGAGCTAGCCACATTAACCCAGCAATTTCTGTTCGATACCCAGAACCTATACAAAGACGTAAAGAGAAAACCAACTCCATAGAGATGTAGCTTGACTTACATGTGTGCATCATGACACATAGCCATTCTCCCAGGACATACACACAACAGCAATAAGTTTAAATTTTTAAAATAAATTTGAGTATGATAGTCTAAGAGACTGAGAACTTAGTTTTGTATTCAATAATTGAAATTATTTCTAAATGACATGGAAATAACACCAAAGCCTTGTGAGATTCTGTTTGAAGGTAGAAGTACAGGGACCTAGTTTTACAGCCTATATTCATAATCATAATTTTTTGTTGTTTCTGATTTTGTATGTTTTTCATCTTTGGCTTTGGTCTGTCAACTTACGGAGTTTATGAACTACAGTATACTATCAGCTATGAGAACCCTTGTTGTGTAGCCAGGAAATCCTTACATACCCTTCTGAGAATATCTCCTTTCCTGCTATTCTCTTCTGACAGAAAAACATGAGAAAGAAAAAGGACTCTGGAGTAAATTTGTAATTTAAACTTGATGTTGAAGTAAACATGAACTGTGTGACCTTCTCCCACTTACTTCATCTCTCTGATTTCAGTTTCCTTCTCTTGAGATCTTCAGAGAGTGAGTGTCCAAATGAAATGAGGTCATGAAGTCTTGACTGAAATGTTTATGAAGGGCGGGACTGGTTTACATAAGATAGATCAACCACTAGTAAGCAAGAAAATCTGTATCTTTCTGTAGTTTTCTGAGTTTTCTCACTTCAAAGGAATATGTAATTTAGGATCTAATACCTTTGCCACATTACAGATGAAAAATTGCATAAAGTACAATATTCTTCAAACAGCAGCAGGTGTTTAACAACTAACCTGCAAATAGCAGTGGCTTAGCAGAAAGAGCTCATTTCCTGTTCATGGAGGAGTAAGTGGAGTATCCGGGCCACTCTGCTCTGCATTCACGGGCCCAGGCATCTTTGGTCCTCACCTTGATCTGCGAGTTCTCTTGGTTCTAATTGATGAGGAAGAAAGGCAGAGACTGCAGAGACGAGCACACTAGGAAGCTCTTAGGGCCTCCTTCTTGCCAGTGGCACAGGTTGCCCCAGCACACATCCCACTGCACAGAAGGCCATGTGTGGCCTCAACTAGAAATTGTGCTGCCATGTGTCTCTGGAGACACAAACAAAACTGCTACTGAGCCTGGGCACACATTTCCATCTCAGGATCCAGGAAAGCCTGTAAGCAACATTTCCCATTTGTTTGATGCTGTTGGCTTTCCTGCTTCCATTAGTGTTTCAATCTGTGTTCAGCCCTCAGTGTTTTCCATAAAATCCAATTAGCAGAACTTAAGGACGGGAGAAGGCCAGGTATCCCTATGCACTTAAAGTTGAAGGAACGGTAATTGATAAGAAAAGAGGAAAAATTGAGAGACCCGGAGCACACCAGAAAATGACAGCTCTCCTCATTCCTCCATTAGGATCTGTGGAGTCTGTACAACTCTAGAGAATCAGAAAGGCCATCTTCTGCATTGACATTAACTCATGAAAACTCAGTTCTCCATTCTTTGAGGTTTATTTTATGTTATGCATGAGTCTTTTACCTACTTGTCTGTCTATGTATCGTATCTGTGTAGTCCCAGTGGAAATCAGACAAGGGTGGTCATCCCCTGGAATTGGAGTTATATACATTTTTAAGCTACCGTGTAGGTAATGGAAACCAAACCCAGGTCCTCAGCAAGAGTGGTACGGTTCTTAACTAGTGAGCCACCTTGTTGCAGGATATTTGTTTACACTGTGTGAAGATGTGTCATTGTGATTGGTTTAATAGAGATGAATGGCCAAAAGCTAGGCAGGAAATAAGTGAGATTTCCGGGGAGAGAGAGGAACTGGAAATGAATCTAGGTGTGCACAAGACACCAGCAAGATATAGAGCAAGTAGGATATACATAATGGAGGAGAGGTAAAAACAACAACAACAAAAAAGTCACATGGCAAAATGTAGATTAATAGAAGCAGGTTAATTTAAGTTATAACAACTAATTGGGAATAAGCCTAAGCAAGGCAAAACTTTCATAATAAGTCTCTGTGTCATTATTTGGGAGCTGGTAGTCCCCAAGAAAGACAGGCTATACCATCATCTCTCCAACTTTATTTTCTAAGCCTTTCAAGTCCTTTACTAAGAAAGAGCAGTGCCAGTCAGATCCAATGGAATGCTGAGGAGAAAGCTGCAAATACCCACAGCTGCTGGGGTGGGTCATGGAGAGAGCCTTTCCCTTCTGGTGACTAGGTCAAATATGCCAGAGACAAAAAAGCCAAAGATAGTAACTTGTGCCTGCCATCCCAGCTCCTCTGGAGACTGATGCAGGAGGGTGACTTCAGCTTGAGAGTTTCTGTCTCAGTAGTAGTGAGATTCTGTCTCAGACGCAACACAAACACAACAAAAAGAAAAATATAAATAGCCTTCCATGCTTACCACCTCCTATCATTTCTTGCAGGCCTTCTTCATTCTGTGTTTGGTCTTCCCCCAGATCTTCCTTGTGCCTGGTCTTCTCTCTTCCTTGTGTCTGGTCTTCTCCTGCACCTTTCTTGTGTCTACAGTCCAGCCCTGTGCAGAAGAGTCTTACCTGATTTCACACACTCATCAAATGCTACCATCCACAGGCAGGATATCTTCAGGTGAATGAATTCTATGGCAATTTCCTCATTGGAGCCTAGCAAAACTCTCAGCTTCCCATTGCACATTTACCAAGATGGGAAATGTCCCTTATTCAGGCTTAACAGGAAGGAGTTTATACCTGCTTCCATGCCAATGATGTAAAGTTAAATGAGCACTGGGGAGAAAGAGGTAAGGGGTAAAGGCAGAGAAAATGCAACAGATGTTACAGAAATGATCTTACCCAGAACCCCAGAGAGCTTGGGAGAGCTAGGCACCACTAGTGGGTTCAAGAAGGAAGGTAGGAGAACACATCAGTCCTCTAGGAGAAAATAGCAAAACAAAACTATTGTTGGCTTGCCTTTCAGATTTCACAGGGCCTACTCTCTTCTAAGATATTCAGGAGAGCTGAAACACAATGAGGGACTAACAAGCTTAATGACACTATAAAAGGACAAACACTAAAACTATGCCTTTCCCTGCTAAAACATCCCACAGAGACATGATTTGTATGTTCATGCTTGTATGTCTGCATGTGTGACAGTGTTTCAGTGTGTGTTCAAATATGTTTATGTGTGTGTGTGTTGGTCAGAGGTAAACCTCAGGTATTTTTCCTTAGGCATGTTCCACCATGTTTCTGAAACATGGTCTCTCACTGCCCTGGAGCTCACCAAGTAGGCTAGATTGACTTGCTATTGGGCCTTAGAGATCTGCCTCTCTGGGGTTTTGGCCTCCCTAGCCATAGAATCATAAGCTTGCCCTACTACACCCATGTACTAACTTCATTTTCTGTTGCTGTGATTTAATCTCCTGACAAGCAAATTAGGGGAGAAGGGCTTATGGTAGCACAGATGCCCAGAAGTCCCAGTGGTGGGAGTTTGAGACAGCAATTCACATCACAGCCACAGTCAGAAGCAAAGAGATGAATTGTACATGCACTGACTTGATTGTCTATTTTGTGCTCAGTTTGTCTTTTCTATTCTTACACAGTTCAGGACTTCCTGTCTAGAAAATGGTGTTGTTCACATCAGTTAACTTAATTAAGACAATCCCCCACAGAACATTCAGGACCAATCCAAGTTAGACAATACCTCATTGAAATTCTGTTTCCAGGTGATTCTCGCTTATGTCAAGTCAACATTTAAAGCTAACTATACTCAGGTATTTTATATAGATTTTAGGGACCTAACTAACTCAGATCTTCATGTTTTTCTGGCACTCTTCATCACTATGGTGTTTCCCAAGCCCTGAAGTGATGTTTTTTAATTAAAAAATTTATTGTTCACTTTACATGCCAACCCTAGTTCCCCCCACTTCCGTCATCCTTCCACCTCCACCCTTCCCATCCCATCCACTCCTCAGAGTGGGGAAGACCTTCTTTGGGAAGTCAGCAAAGTCTGGAATACAAAGTTGAGTGAGGACTAAGCCCCTTCCCCCACAGGAAGGCCCCCTTGTTCATATGATCCTGCTCCCTCTTTTCAGTGGAATTTCAGGGGCTCAGCCCAGTGTTTGACTGTGATCACTGAATCTGCTTCCATCAGTTACTGGATACAGGTTCTATGATGATAATTAGAGTAATCATTTATCTGACTATAAATGAAAGCCCATTCAGACCTCCTCTCCACTATTGGTAGGAGTCATAGCTCGGGTCATCCTTCTGGACACCTGAGAATTTCTCTGGCATCAAGTTTCTCCCTAACCCCATAATGGATCCCTCTACCAAGATATCTCTTTCACTGCCTCCCCTTCATCCCCCAGCTCCGCCTTTTTGATTCCTTATGTTCCCATCCCCCAACCCCTTCCTTCTAACCCCCTCCTAGTTTACCCAGGAGATCTTAACAATTTTCCCTTCCTGAAGCCCTCTATGTGTGTCCTTCTTAGGGTCCCCTTTTATACCTAGCTTCTTGGGGATTGTGGACTGTAGCCTGGTTTCCCTTTGCCTTACATCTAGTATCTACTTATTATATCCTTAAACTAAAAAAAAAATCTAATATCCACTTATGAGTGAATGCAAACTGTGTTTATCTTTCTGGGTCTGGGTTACCTCACTCAAGATGTTTTTTTCTAGTTCCATCCATTTGCCTATGAATTTCAAGATGTTACTGTTTTTTACTGTTGAATAATACTTTATTATGTAAACATGCCACGTTTTCTTTATCCACTCTTTGGTTGAGGGGCATCTAGATTGTTTCCAGGCTCTAGCTATTATGAATAACACTGCTATGAACATAGTTGATCAAGTATCCTTGTGGTATGATTGTGCATCCTTTGGGTATACACCCAACAGTGGTTTTGCTGGGTCTTGAGGTAAATTGATTGCAAATTTTCTGAGAAACCATCATACTGATTTCCAAAGTGGCAGTACAAGCATGCACTCCCACAAGGTGGAGGAGTGTTCCCCTTACTCTACATCTTCTCCAACATAAGATGTCAACAGTTTTTTTTTTTTTTTTTTTTTTTTATCTTAGCCATTCTGACAAGTATAAGATGGCATCTCAGGGTTGTTTCAATTTGCATTTCCCTGATTCCCTATTGAGCAATTCCTTAAATGTATTTCAGCCATTTAAGATTCTTTTGTTGGGAATTATCTGTTTAGATCTCTAAGCCATTTTTAAATTGGATTATTTGGTATTTTGGTGTCTAGTTTCTTGAGCTCTTTGTATATTTTGGAGAGCAAACCTCTGTCAGATGTGGGGTTGGTGAAGACCTTTTGCAATTCTGTAGGCTACCATTTTGTCTTGTTGACCATATTATTTGCCTTACAGAAGCTCCTCAGTTTCAGGGGGTCCCATTTATTGATTGCTGCTTTCAGAGTCTGTGCTAGTGGTATAATATTTAGGAAATGACTTCATATGCCAATGCATTCAAGGCCACTTCCAACTTTCTGTTCTATCGGCTTCAATGTAACTGGATTTATGTGGAGGTCTTTGATCAACTTGGACTTGAGCTTTGTGTATGGGGATAGATATGGATCTATTTTCATTCTTCTACATGCTGACATCCAGTTATACCAGCACCATTTGTTGAAGATGCTTTCTTTTTTTCATTGTAAAATTTTGGCTTCGTTGCCAAAAATCAAGTGTTCATGAGTGTGAGGAATAGTATCAGGGTCTTGGATTCCATTCCATTGACCCATGTGTCTGTCTTTATGACAATACCATACTGTAACTCTATAATAGAGCTTGAAGTCAGGGATGGTGATGCCTCTGGAAGTTTTGTTATTTTACAAGAATTTTTCTTTTTTGCTATCCTGTTTTTTGGGGGCTTGGGGGGGTTGTCCATATGAAGTTGAATATTATTCTTTTGAGGTCTGTGAAGAATTGTGTTGGGATTGTGATGGGGATTGCATTGAATCTGGAGATTACTTGTGGTACTATTGCCAATTTTACTATGTTAGTCCTACCTACCCAAGAGCATGGAAGATGTTTACATTTTCTGATATCTTCTTCAATTTCTTTCTTCAAAAACATAAAGTTCCTGTCATACAGATCTTTCACTTGTTTGGTTAGACTTACCCCAAGATATTTTATGTTATTTGTGGCTGATGTAAATGGTAATGTTTCTCTGATTTCTTTCTCAGCCTATTTATCATTTCTATATCAGAGGGCTACTGTTTTTGTTGTTGTTGCTGTTATTGCTGTTGTTAATCTTGTATCCTGACATATTACTGAAGGTGTTTATCAGCTGTAGGAGTTCCCTGGTAGAATTTTTGGGGTCACTTATGTATACTATCATATCATCTGCAAATAATGAAAGTTTTACTTCCTCCTTTCCAATTTGTATCCAATTTGTATCTCCTGTTTTATTTTTGTTTTGTTTTGTTTTTTGTTTTTTTGTCTTATTGCTCTAGCTAGAACTTGGAGTACTATATCAGATACGGAGAGAGTGGACAGCTTTGTCTCCTTCTTGATTTTAGTGGGTCGCTTTCAGTTTCTCTCCATGTACTTTGATGTTGGCTGTTGGCTTGCTTTATATTGTCTTTACTATATTTAGATAATTCCTTGTATACTTAATGGTCCATCCTCAGAGGGCTGAGCTGGAGCTACTTTCCCTCCACCACTTGGAGGGGACTGCTGGTCTGTCGGAGCTCTGAGATCCAGCAGAAGGGTTAGAGCTTCGCTTCACCTACGCATTCTCCTTTGGCAGAGGGACTGGCATTACCTTAGTGGCTGATCAGGTTTAGAAGGTTTGGAGTTGGAGAGTGACAGTCTTCTTCTTTATTGAGGGCTTCATTTTCTAGAGACTTCTCTCTCTCCTTCGTGTATCCTGGTCTGTCTTACTTCTGCCAGATGTGGCTGAGATGACTCACTTCCTGTCCTCGACCATTCTCTTTCCTGCGTTTCTTCACTTCGCCAACTTGGGTGTCTCTCCGGTGGCTGGCGGTCTAGTTTTGGCTCACCCAGCTGCTGTTGCAGCTTCTCTTACTCCTTCTGTTGACGCTCTCCTACTTCTCTTTCTCTAGCAGCTGTGTCAACAGGCTTTGCCTCTCCAAAGACAGAAGCCCCTAGACTGGACTGGGAGGTGCTAGCAGAGGAATCCTCTTCCTTAGGAGTACTCCGAGGCTTTAGATTCAGTTTGGGTCTTGGAACGGGGGGGGAGGGGGCCCTCTGTCATCATGCCTATAATCCTCCTGAGAGTAATCATCCCTGGAGCTCCAGGACCGATTGTCTCTTCGGTCATATCCGTCTTCATAGCAGTCCCCACCTCCTCTGTAGTCATCATCCCTTCGGTACTCACTACCAATTGCTCTTCTGCCACTGCCTATCCTAGAGTCATAGCCTCAGTCATAGTGCTGCCTCGGTCATCATAGAGATCCCGGCCCTCATAGCGATCCATATCTCTGCGTGAGCCATCCCCATACCTGTCCCGATACCGATCTGAATCATAACGATCTTCATATTTGTCCCCAAAGCTATCATCACCTCTTCCAGGTGGGTAGTCATCAAAGCTGTCTGTGGCAGGACCGGCCCTCCAGTCTGTATCTGTTTTGTCAGAATTCTGATTTCTAATCTGACCAAAAGAAGGATCATCCCGGTCTTTATCCTGTGCTTGATCAGTAAGGTCCACTCGAATTCACCTGTAATCTAGAGACTCTTCATTGAGACTCAGAGCACTGAGCAGAGAATCCAGGTCTTCAAATTCTGCATAGCCAAAGCCTTTCAACCTGTCAGGATTGCTGGGTTCACGTGGTAAGCGTACAGTGCTGATAATTAATCCTCTAAAGAATTCCTTAATGGAGTATTCTGTCACATCATAAGGCAGGTTCCCCAGAAAAGCAGTGTAGTAGGGTGGTGATTTGGGAAGATGGCTCCAGTAAATATTGGGTTCCCGAGCTGCCGCTGGAGCAGTGGGAAGGATAGAACGGTCAATTGGAGGTGCTCTATACACATCGTGGTCTTTACTATGCCAAGTTGTTGACACATCTCCTTCCAGATCCTCTGTTTCATCAGCCCAGCTGACTGGTTTGGGGACATAAGTGCTTCCTCCACCAGTACCCCCATCCTCAGCTAGAAAGTCTGTTAGGGAGATGGTCTTCCCTTTATTTTTCTTTTTTGCTGAGGCCGCCATGTTGGGAGAGGGAAGAGATAACACATTCCTTCATTTCTTTAGGGAAAATTTTCATTTCCTTTTTAAGAGCCTCTATCATCTTCATAAAGTTATTTTTAAGGTGGTTTTCTTCTGCGGCATCTGCATTCAGATGTTCAGGTCTCGCTGAGGTAGATGTACTAGTTTCTGGTCCTGCCATATTGTTCCTTGTGTTGTTGAATGTATTCTAACACTGCCATCTACCCATCTCTTCCTCCAATTGGTGCAGGTGGGGTCCATGGCTCTGGTGGTTGTTCTTCCTTCAGGTACAGACAGGCCTGTTACTCTGGTGGTTGTTCTTCCTCCAGGTGTGGGTCCCTTGGTAGTGGATGCAGTGGACAGATGGTTGGGCGGCGGATGGGGAGGATACTGCTGCCTGGTCAGTGGGGCTATGGTTGATGGGTTCCGGAACAGGATATGCCCCTCCCTGTGTGCTAGGGCCTTGAGAGAAGGGCTGTCCAGCCTGGAGATCAAACTCTCACCTCTTCCTCCAATTGTGAGTGGGTCATGTCCTAAAATGAATTTTTAAAGTAAAAAATAAAACTCAAAACTTTATTGATATGAAGAAAGTTATTTAAATCTTATTATATTGCAGTACATCCTAAGAATCATTGGTCTTCTTTGTTCAAACCAACATTAAAGGTCTTTTTTTTTTTTTTTACTGTATCTGAAACATTGAAGGAAACTTGAAGTTGACATAGTCTTATTGAAGTGGGCATTATATACAGGAGTATATTCTATTGCAAGTGTTTGGTAATCATAAAAGAAAGAAGTTGGTAGTAGTGCCTTCATACCTCTACTCCTTGGAATACTTTAGAGTTAACCCCAGTTTTCAAAGACATGAGCAATACAGTTGTAGATACAGATGCATTCTATAACAACATGCTCTTCTGAACATACCTGCAAGTTTGCACCCCTGTGGTATAAGTTACTTTGCTCTACACTATAACGAATGACAACTGAAGAAAACAAGTTTATTTTGGCTTATAGTTCCAGGTTACAGACCATCATGTTGTTGGGAATCATGTCTTCAGGAGTGAGAGGCAGCTACTCACATTGCATCTGCCATTGGGAAGCCAAGGTGAAAGTTGATGCTGAACTCAAATTCTTTTTCATATTCATTCTGGAACTCCAACCTATAGAGTTGGTGCCCACATTTCTGGTACATAGTCCCACCTCGATTAGCACAATCGAGAAACTTCCTCTGGATGGATCCAGAGATGTAGCTCTTTGATGAAGCAATATCCTGCCAATCAATATTAACTGTTACATATGTGTTGCATGTGTGCATACATACATATATGCGTGTCTGTATGTGTGTTTGTCTGTGTGTGTATGGACATGCATGCATGTGTGTGCTCATGGAATGACTGTAGGAGTTTTCTTTAATCTCTTTAATTAAAATAAACCTATGTTCCCTAAGAATGCTCCAGGAACCAGATGAAATGTATGGAGGTAATGGAAGAGCAGGGAAGGGAGTACAGTCCTCAAAGGTGAGGTGTTCACCCACTCAGTCTCCTTGTGAATGCTAGACTTTGCCTTTAATCATGTTCTCTGGACTAGCACACCTTGCAGGATGCTGAGTTCAGCTTGAAAAGTATTTGGGCTATTAGACAGGAAAGCAAAACAAAGCTAAGTGTGTCCTGTATAATAAAAGGCCATTCAGAATCTTCTTTCTGGAAGGATCAAAGCAGCAAACAACAATTTGCTCCTCCTCTCCTAAATCAAATTCAGGAAAAACATTCTGGAAAATCTATGCCAGAGGTCAGTTCTATGAAGACACATGAAGTTTTAAAACACTCACTCTCATTATGTTCTTCTAAATTATGGCCATTAATAACCTCTGAAAATGCTCATTAATTTTCTTCTTTCTACTTGACTGGTGTTTCTGTACCAAAATGCTCACAGAGGGAAATAAAGGACTGACAGTTTGAAATCCAAAAAGTTTGTGCTGGAACTCATTTATTTATATTTCAGAATTCCAAGGCAGATTAGTTGGAAGGCATCCAAACCTCACAAGCCAAACACTCTGCCAAACGTTTTTTCAGCTTGGCAATCAGCAATAGAATATGGCCAGATCATTAAAGGAATCCTGTTCTGAATTCCCTTGATGTTCCTAAGGCAGAGTTTAAACAAAATTTATTTTCTTTGGAGACTCATCTGCATGATAAGTTTCCATCTGTGCATCAGAAAACAGCACATCAGATTAGCCACCTCACTCGGGAAAAATAAAATAAAATAAAAATAAACCCACATTTCATTTCTCTCTAGACCTCCACAATAGTGTGTTCTTAAATGGGGAATCTGCCTGTCACTGATCTCTTAGGGAGGAGTTGTGACCTTTCTGTCTTGTCACAGTGCTGCCTTTCATTTTGTAATAGTCATGGAATGAGAACCCACTGTGAAGATAGAGTTGCTCCTAGAGCCCTGTCTTCAGGGGCAAAGAGAAGATACCAACAAGAGGAGATGGTTAATTTCAATTGTCAAGTTGACCCAGAGTTAGTGAAGGGTTGTCCAGAGTAGTCTGCTCTGTGAGCATGCTGTGGGGATTATCTGGACATGTGGGAAGACCTATCTTAATTATTGGTTGTATATGTAAATGAAGAAAGCAAGATGAACACTAGCATGCATGCATTGCTCTCTTCCTCCATGGACTTAAGGTTACCAGCCATTTCAAGTCACCTTGATTTCCTTGTCCAGATAGACTGTAATCTAGGACTGTGAGCTAAAACAAATCCTCTGCATTAAGTTGGTTTTGTCTGGGTATTTTACAATAGCAGCAAGAAAAGACCTAAGACACAAAGGTTAAGCAAGATTGACAGTGCTATATCTGAGGAAAGAGAACATGAGACAAGGTACTCCGGGCATTTGGAGAAGGGAAGAAAACGTTCATGACAACAAGTAGTCAACACAACCTTTATGACATAAATTGAGGCGAGTACCCTGGAAGGTGTGTGGGATGGGGTGAACTGGAAAGGCCTAGGAGTACTGTAGCATTTCATGTTCTGCCTTCTCGTTGAAATCTCTCTCTCTCCTGTGTGTCTTTGTCTCTGTGCATCTCTCTCCCTCTGTGTCTCTCTGTCTCTTTCCTCTGTGAGTGTATCTTTCTCACTGTGTATTTTTCTTTGTGTATCTTTCTCTCTGTTTCTCTCTCTCTCTGGTGTGTGTGTGTGTGTGTGTGTGTGTGTGTGTGTGTGTGTCTGGTATGTGTCTCTCTCTTTCCCTGCTCATTTCCAACTCTTGCCACACCTAACGGTGTTTATATCCTGAAACCACAACTGATTACATGAGAGTATATATTTCCTACCCACGCATTAAAATCACTTTGTATATGAGTTCTCCATTCTGTATAATTGGTTTGTGTGACAGGCTGGAATTGGTTCATTCCATCTGAATTATATCAGGCACCTTCCTCTTAAATTAACTCTGCCAGGAACAGAAGAAACATAGTGGGGTAGCAGATCCACACAGGAACAAGACTGCATTATAGGCACCAACCCAAGTACATTTCCACTGTCCTGGTAAGTTTTAATGTCACCTTGACACAACCTGGAGTCATCTGATAGAGTGTGTCAACTGAATAATTGCCTAGAACAGACTAGCTGTTAGACAGGTCTGTGGGGATTGTCTTAAATATTAATTGATAAAGAAGGACCTAGCCTACTGTGGATAGTACCATCCCTAGGCAGGTGGTCTTGGGCTGTATAAGAAAACTACCCAAGCATGATCCAGAGTGAGCTACCCAGTAAGCAGTTTTTCTCTGTAATTTCTGCTTCAAGTTCCTGTCGAAAGTTTTCTCAGAGATGGACTGTGACCAGGAAGGATAAGGTATATAAGGAAAAGTAAACCATTTCCTCCTTTCCTCCCCTAACTTGCTTTTGGTCAGATAAATTTAGCATAGAACTAGAAAGAAAGAACATTCACTTTATCTATGAATGGTTCTTCTCTCTCTCTCTCTCTTTCTCTCTCTCTCTCTCTCTCTCTCTCTCTCTCTCTCTCTCTCTTCTCTCTTTCTCTCTCTCTCTCTCTCTCTCTCTCTCTCTCTCTGTGTGTGTGTGTGTGTGTGTGTGTGTGTGTGTGTGTGTGTGTGTTTATTTATGTTCACTTGTATGTGAGGACACATGTTCGAGGTGTATGATCTGTGAATGCATAAGTCAGAGGTCAACCTTAGCTGTCATTCTCAGATGTTGTTCACTGACATGAAACTCACTAAGAAAGCTAGGCTGGCCAGCACTGAACCTTAGAGATCTATCTATATCCACCTCCCCAGTACTGAGATTAAAGCATAACATGAGCCATCACTTTTTTTTTCTTAAATGCAGATTCTAAAGATCAAACTCAAGCTGTCATGCTTACACTGTTTTAGTTACTGTTCTATTGCTATGAAGAGACTATGACAAAGGCAACTCTTACAAGAGAAAGTATTTAACTAGGAACTTGCTTACAGTTTTAGAAGGTTAATTTATGATCATCATGGTGGGAAGTAAACAGGCATGGCCCTGAAGAAGTAGCTAAGTGTTAGAATATGTTGCCAAAAATTAATTCATGCAAGAATTCTGACTGTGAGAAAATTCTAAGAAACCAAGGTAAGAGTCTTGTGACCTCAAATGTCTTCAAAACATGGAGATATGCTGAGAATGTGTTGTCATACTCCTTTCAGGTATAATGGATAGGAGTGAATTTACTTCAGATTATGTATTACAACAGGATATTGTTGTTTGTTTATATCCTTCTATGGAAAAACATGTTTTTGCTCCATTTAGCTTCTCTTCTTAACCCTCAGAGTATAATTGTCTGGTGCTCTGAATAAAGTTGGCTATTGCATGAAACTTTATTCCACCCCATTTATCAGCTCCATTCTTCCAGGTCCCACCACCTCTAGAAGAGGAAACAACTGAGAACTTTACATCCTGATCTTCAAACAGGAAGCAAAGAATGGGAGAAAACCTGGGCCTGGATTTTGAAACCTCACTGCCCACCTCTGGTGAAACATCTCCTCCAACAAGGCAATACCTTCTAATCCTTCACAAACAGTTCCACTAACTGGGGACCAGATGTTCAAACATATGAGCATATGGAGGCTATTCTCATTCAGACCACCAAACATGGCAAGTGGTTTACAGACAGCAATGTCTCCAGCCCTGTAATGACTGCTCTTTAATGTGAAATCCTTTCACTGTGTTGAATTATGGAAAGATGAAAATTTACTTATTTAACTAAGCACGTATCAGGAAGTTGTAGTATGAATAATAAAAACCCAGAGATAGATACCGGGGTTCAAGTTGAAGATCAGAAAAACTAAGGAGCTGGCCATTAGCTCTTACCTCAGGCTGAAAGGCCTGTCCTGTCCTCAGCCTTTCTGAGACTGAATACTGAATGCCCCTCTCCTATTTTATATACCTCTCCAGAGCTGGGATTAAATGTATGGGATCCCAAGTTCTAAGATCTCCTTTGTGTGAGCTGTTTCTCTTTTAGACCGATTCACACTAATATAACCCTGGGTGGCCTTGAACTCAAAGAGATTCATCTGCCTTTCTCTCCTGAGTCCTGGGATTAAAGGTGTGTGCCACTACTGACCAACTTCTATGGCTAACTCATGTGGCTGGTGGAATTAAACACAACTATATAGCTGTGGCTAGCTTTGCATTTTGATTCCAGTGACTTTATTAAATCATATAGAACCACAGGAAGTTACTACTCCAAGGCACTGTGCAAGTTCCTTAGAAACAGGATGGACATCTGCAGGGATCTCAGAACCTGGAGAGGAGCCCACAGAGACCCTATGCACAGTCAGACAATAGATCTTTGAGGACAGTCTCTTGAGATTAGAGGAAACTCATATGCCTTATACTCGTGTCCTACTGTTTATAATAAGTTAATTTTCCACTCATGTGTGTCATAGCATATCCAATTATTTAAGCTTCTGTTTGTAAAATAGGCTTGCAACATTTTCAGCTTTTTAAAGCTAATTTTAGAGCAGATTTATATTCATATTTACATATAAATTACATATCCACATATAAATAGTATTAAGTACTTTGCTAATATTGACAAAAATACTGGTTTTGCCAAATTTTTATCTGACTGATATTTCAGATTTTCCAACTTTCTAACATACTTTCCAAACCAATGGTTTGCCACAGTTGAAGGCATTGTTATCAATGTGTCTTATTGTTTTGAAACAATGCTAACTACATCTAGTGGAGAGAAATCCAGATATGTTTTTAGTGACAGCAACATATTAGCCTCCTAGACAGGGACAAGGAGTCTTCCCTTGAGGGTGGTCCTTCCTTTATGGTCAGTTTTGGACTCCACCTCCTGTTCCCTTGGTAATGCTAGAAAGAAAAGATTATAGCTATTCTTCCTTAGCTTTCTTAGTCAAAAAGAATGAAATACCTCTGGCCCCAGAGGGGAAATATGACATTCTGATCTACTCTTAAGATTAGAACATTACATATTGTTGTCTCCTCCCTTAAGAGTTAATCCAAGAGCTGAAGAGATGATTAGGTGATTAAAAGCACTGTTGTTCTTTCAAAAGACCCAGGTTTTGTTCCTAGTACCCACATGGTGGCTTACAACCATTTACAACTCTAGTTCCAGAAGCCTTTTTCTGATCTCCACAGGGACCTGGAACACACGTGTTGTATTACATACATGCAGGGAAAACATACATATAAAATAAATAAATCTAAAAAAATATCTTCCAATTCATTCATCTGGAAATGTCAATCATTTTACCAAAAGTCAACCTCATAGGAATCTGATTCACCTGAAAACATGCTCAGGAGATGGGACGAATAATTTTTTCCTTAACAAAATAATGTACTTCTTCCTCTCAGAGCCCCTCTCTCAAAATAGTCATTTACATCTTTTCTTCATGGTAGTGCAGTTAAATCAAGACTATGAGTTATATTTGAGAAAATTGTAACCTTTCCTTTTTCTTCTTTCTCCCTTTTTTTTTTTTTTTTTTTTTTAGTAACTTTCCAAAACCTGGTTATGACTTGCATGATCCTCTGGGCTGTCTCTCTCACTGTTTGAAGGCCTTTTCTCTTCCACTATGCAGCTGCTTCCTGACCTCCATTGCTGAACACACATGCTTTCTTAGATCTTCCCTAACTCAGAAGGGCATGACTTTCTCTCTTCTTGTTGTCCATCCTTTTCCTCCAGCAGCTCCCAAGGTTGCCTCACATATTGTTTTCCCTTAAACTCTAATAAAATTGTCCTTGGTCTTCCTTTCATGTCTGCTTTTAAGTTCTTTTATTAATGAAACTAAGCACCTAAAAAGAGGAACCCCAGTTTCCTCACAACATCATTCTATGCACAGTGCACAGAGGGTGCCCCTTCACTGCCCACAACTCAGATAACAGCCTTGTGTAAAGAATTTGACTTTCACTATACACTCCCACAGTTCTGTTGACACTTAGATTGCTACAACCAGGTCTAAGATACCACTAACTATGAATTGGTTGCCCTAGTCTGGAGGATAGCAGCAGGCAGGTGGTGCCTATGTTTGAATAGGCTCAGGGCCTTCTACTGCAGCATAAGCAACTTACTAGTGCCAACCCACCAAAGAAAATGATTCTCCCTACCCCCAGCAGCAATCAGTTGTCAGTAGCTCCTCAGCTAGGTGTGAACTCTCCTGGGCCCCTCCCCCATCTATGTTTGATAGTTGGCCAACTTGATCTTGCATAGGTCTTGTTCAGGCACCACGTCCAGAAGACAAACGTTCATAGCTTTTCACGCTATCCCACAGTTCTCATGTATTTCCCACCCACTCTTCTGTGATGTCTTCCCAGCCTTGGGTGAAAGGGGAAGGATACATATAGTTCATCTATGGTGAAGTACTCACAGTCACTTATTCCCAGCATTCTGACCAGTTATCAGTCTGTTTGCATTAATTATTACCCATTGGGAAAAAATATTCTCTGGCTAAGGTTAGGAACAAAAGAACAACAGAAATTTATAGGTATAAAGATAAATATGTAGATAAATATGACCAGTCAGAAAAATATCAACAATATAGTCCTCTCCCTGAAATGACCCATTACCTCCCCAGCTTTGTGCTTCTGACCAGATTTACAGTAACAAACAAGACTTCCCTCCTGTGGAGCATCCACCAAATCCAATCAAAAAGTAGTTGGTTACACCCATAACCATAATGCCACTATTGTACCAGTGGGCACATCTTTGCCTAGCAGATCCCTATTGTAATATGCAATGTCTAGAGCTGGCTAAGACCACTGATATGTTTTCTCCCCCAGAAGCCCATAAAGCACCTTCTGGTATTATGAAAGCTAGATGTCAAGGAAAGAATTTCCAAGGCAGTTAGAGATTGATTTATCTAAATCTTGCAACCAAAGTATATGATGTCTTAGGCAATAAGATCTTACCATCTAGTTATGATAAGCAAGCAAGAGTAATGGCAATAATCTGTGTATTTTGGGTGCCTCTGAGGATTCTCTGACCAACAGGGAGTTATCCCATACCTGGCCCTGAAATTTTCAGTGCCATGACTTCTTCTCGAACAATGAGCAAAACAGCCAACCAAGGCTTTCCTGTGTAAGCCTCATTAAATATTTTTAACTATATTTTTTAAATTAGCTTTAAAACTAGTGGGTTTCCATAAAACTTAGTAACATCCTTAGTTTTGGTTAACTTACCCTTTCTACTTAGTCATCTCCTTCGTTTCCCCCATTGTCACCCATGCTCAAACCTTTAATCCTGTTCCTAATTTTTCCATGTCACATGTATTTTGCTATCCCTCTTTTATTGGCATTTTAAATCTTAAAGAGAACAATACAATATTTTCTTCCTCCTTAAAAATTAGTGTACTGGCATGGACAGAGGAAAGGGGGTCTAAAGCTGACTATGAGGGAGGCATCTACCCTCAGTGACCCTCAAGCATGCTAATTTCAACCGATATATCTAAAAAAAATGTGATTAGGAGTTCGACAACATCAAATCATTTCACAAAACATATATCTGGCTTAACAGAGAAGCTAGAATTGATACATCACCAGGGTATGTTGATCTCTCTCATAAAACTAATTATAATTGTACTTCGTGAGTTAATAATAAATATTCATAAAGTCTAAGACATAGCTTTGTGCATTGGAAACAACAACTTATTTACATAGCACATTATAATTTCACAAAGCATATTTAGAGAGAAAGAATTAATTTGATTTTCTTTCACACTATGGAAGTCAGTTACAGTGCCAGTCCCAACGAGTGCTTAATTTATTTGCCCACCTCACCACCCCCACATAAACATCTAAGTGTCTAAATTGTAATTGATATCTGCAGTGACTGATTAATCAATGAGCTCCTAATAGCCTTTTTTATTATCACTAGCAAATGCAAACACTGCTTAATCTGATCCTCCCCACCCCCACTCCCAAGGCTGTCATGCTCAAGAAAGGGCAGCTGTGTCTTACAATTCACTATCCACAACAGATCCACAAGCTCGGTGGAGAAGCGAGAGAAAATAAAAACACATCTCTGCTTTTCCTGCCTATGACTGATCTCTTTTCCCTAGCCAACATCCTCAAAATTATAATGAAGTGGTTTGTGAGACTGTGAAAGAGAAGCTGCTGGGCTTAAGCCACAGCAGGGAAAAGAGGTGAGTTCCCTCTCCAGCTGCAGGCCTCTCCCTGCCAGGAAGGGCAGCCTTATCTACAAGGAGTCAAAGAAAAGACTCTCGTTTGATTGACTCTACACAGATCCTGAGAATGGGCTTGAGGCCCACTGTACTACAAGCCCTCTCTCTTTGGCAGTAAAAGGCAAAAGAAGTATCACAGAAAAGCCCAAACAAAGAACCAGTCATAGCGCAGTACCGCAGACTCCTAGGCATTTGTTTGATCCCTTAACACTTTTACTATAGCTGAGTAGAGCTGATGTAGCTAGCATGAAAGGGTGAGAAATTGGATCTGGTTTGTCACTTGTGTTAAACTGAGATGTGTCAGAGCTTTACCTAATTGCAGATAGGGAAAGACATCAAAAACTATGTGAGTCCTAACTATTTTCTATCGACTACATGTAAAATAGCTTGTTCCAATGTTGGCATTGCTGCTCTAAAATTATAGAACCATAGAAATTAAAAAGATATTTAAAAGAAGAAACTAAAGGATATCCCCTAATTGGACTCTTTAACTGGTTTGCACACAGTTCCAGCTCTCGGGGGAGAGGAGGGTGGCAGAGACAGGACAATCCAGAGTTCCTGGGCTACATAACAAGGAACACACACACACACACACACACACCACACACACACACACACACACACACACACACACACACACAGCAGGGATGGGAGAAGGGGTGAGAGGAGAGGGAGGGGTATGGAGGGAAGCAGAGGGACAAACTGACTTGGTATGTCTTCTCCAGCTTAAGCACTCCTCCCTTGAAGCTGTGGTCTTCAATGGAATGATGTCTGGAATCAGAGCTTGTCATAACCTTTACTGAGCAAGTTAAGTCAATGCCATTTCCTTTCAATGGTTATTTTAAAAATGAAAGAAACTGAGGCAGTCGATCATAGTCAAGCAACTTGGCACTGTTCGCATACTCTGAAACATTCAACAGGATGATCCAAATAAGGAAGTTGCTCACATTTCAAACAATCAAATCTTGTCTTTTCTGCCCTGTCACACCCTAAGGTCTTTCCTTTCAACCCCTAGAGCCTTGAATCACTCACAGCTGGGAGCCACGTAACACAGGAAGTGCTATATATTCAAATAAACTCTCAGATTTAATGGACCAAAGCTTATCTTTGAAACTACTCTCTTTTCCATATGATTGCAAACTCCCTGAAGTCTGAAACTGTGACACAGCAATTAGGAAACTTACTTCCAATACCACTTGTCAGTCAATGTGCTAAAACTTAGTCTGAAGTGAGCTCTTCTCATTTATAAACAGGAGTAGTGGGGTCAAGATGATGGAGAAACTCACCAAAGCTCTTAACCTAGAAACCACATTGGAGCAGGGGGCCCTGCAGCAGAGCAGGTGGAAAGAGTGTACAAGCCATAGGGGAAACAAGGCAGTCAATGGGATCAATGCACATGTGAACTCATAGAGATTGAGGCAATATGCACAGGGCCTACACAAATCTGCACTAGACTGGGGTCCTAAAACTGAAAGAAGTGGACACATGTCCCCATCCCCAACCCAGAAGCAATTTCCAATTGATAACCACATGCAAATAAAAATGTACTTTTCTCCAAGGGAGTCTTACTGGGAAAACAAACCACTCTTAAGTGTAGGCTGGATGCCCAGCATGGCCAACAGGAAATGAACTCCTCAGCACCTTTGTGTGTTTGGGGGGGAGGGGCGGTAGGTCCTTGCCTCACAATGTTTTGACAAGCAAGGCTCTCTCATTTTTAATTTTATCTTATTTTTATTACTTTAGCGTTATTGTATTTATGTATTTTTCTTCTCGCTTATTACCCAATAGGTCCTTTGAGTATATATTATAACTTCCAATTTAGTGTTTTTGAGGGATTTCTGAGTGTGTGAAGGAGTGGTTTCCAGTATTTTTTCTGTGTTTTGTGCTTCTGTTGCACTCTTTTTCCTCTGTTTCTTTTGTCTAATTCCAATGTGGAAGCTTTTGTTTTATCTTATTATATTTTATTATTATCTCTTAGATGACTTTTCTGATGAGCAACAAAAGGGATGGAGGAACTGGTAGGGTAGGTGAGGAGGAACTGGGAGGAATCAAAGGAACAGAAACCATAATCAGGATATAGTATGTGAGAAAAAAATCTATTTTCAATAAAAGGGAACAAACAAACAGAAAATGAGTTCTGGAAGGCTACAGTGGGGAGTTTTAATGATCTTAGGGAGAATCAGTTATTAAAATAACTAAAGATATTTTACTTGGTAGAATTGAAAGAAATTTGTAAACTGCTGGGGCTTACTGCATTTGTCTGCTTATTTATAACTTTGAGTAATGAAAAAGGTTTTTTCACGTATCTACAAAAACAGCATATCATGCATGGGTGGAAAGGGTAGAAAAGAGGCAAGGATAAGCTTCTGTGCATATATATAGGCTGTCCAGAGCTATACTGTGACACCTAAATCATAACATGATGCTATACTTTCATGAAAAAGATATTTTTTGTGCCTGTAGCTACACAAAGAAGATTGTAGAATGAACAGAAGGTAACTTGTATATTGTTCAAAGTTCTATGATGGATATGAGGAACAAGGTTAGAAATTCGGCTGTCACTCATTTTTAAAACGTGCTAAATCCATGTGTGCAAATTCTGCAGAAGTCCATAGAGGCTCCTAGAAGCTAAGATGGCAGTTGATGAGTCTTAAAACCTGCCACCCCCACAAAAAAAAAAAAATACGAAATGAAAAGGAAAAAGGGTTCTGGGCTGAAGGCTCAGGGATCAAAGGGGGGGAGGGCGAAAAGACTGTAAGAGCCAGAGAATCAGAGATTTTGCTGTGAGATCATAGCTCCTAGAATGTGAAAAGCTATATCCACAGTATCTAGCCAACATGACTACAAAATATGAGCTGTGCAAGCACAATAGCATTGGATATATGGGGTTCTCCTTCTTTCTTGGGGATCATTGGCCACTGTTACACAAAGGTAGACTGAGCAGAAGTAGAGAACAGGGAAAAGATCTTCACAAATCCCACATCTGACAGAAGGCTGATTTCCAAAATGCACAAAGAACTCAAGAAGCTAGTCACCAAAACACCAACTACTCCAATTAAAAGGTGGATAGACAATTCTCAATAGAGGAATCTAAAATGGCTGAAAGACACTTAAGAAGTGTTGAACATCCTTAGCCATCAGGGAATGCAAATCAAAACAGCTCTGAGCTACCATCTTACTTTTGTCAGAATGGCTAAAATCAAAAACACCAATGACAGCTTATACTGGAGAGGATGTGAAGAAAGGGGAATACTCCTCCATTGCTGGTGGGAGTGCAAACTCTTAGACATATACCTAAAGGATGCACATTCATACTACAAGGACATCTGTTCAACTATGTTCATAGCAGCCTTATTTGGAACAGCCAGAACCTGGAAGCAAACTAGATGCCCCTCAAATGAATAAGGGATAAAGAAAATGTACGTTTACACAATGGAGTACTCCTCAGAGGGGGAAAAATGGAATCTTGAAATTTGAGGGCAAATGCATGGAACTAGAGAGAACCATCCTGAGTGAGGTAACTTAGTCACCAAAAGACAAACAAGGTATGTATTCACTCATATATGGATTTTAGACATAAGAGCAAAGGATTACCAGCCTACAATCTACACAGACAGAGAAGCTAGGAAACAAGGAGAAACCTAAGAGAGACATACATGGTCCCCCCAGAGAAGGGGAAAGGGACAAGATCTCCTCAGCAAATAGGAAGCATGGGGGGGAGGGAGTTAGGAGAAAGAGAAGGGGAGAAAGGGAGAGGAGGACATGAGTGAGCAAGAAGATTGAGTTGGGGGAAGAACAGAGGAGAAAAAGAAAAGGGATACCTTAATAGAGGCAGCCATTATAAGTTTAAAGAGAAATCTGACCCCAAGGAAATGTCCAGAGACCTACAAGGATGACCCCAACTAACAATCTAAGCAATCGTGGAGAGGCTACCTTTAATGCCCTTCTCCAATAATGAGAATGATGACTACATTATTGCCATCCTAGAGCCTACATCAAGTAGCTGATGGAAGTAGAAGCAGACACCCACAGCTAAACACTGAACTGAATTCTGGAATCCAGTTGCAGACAGGGAGGAGTGATGAGCAAAGGAGTCAACACCAGGCTGGAGAAACCCACAGAAACAGCTGACCTGAGCAAAGGGGAGTTCATGGACCCCAGACTGATGGACAGCTGGTAAACCAGAATAGGACCAACCCAGACCCCTGAATGTGGGTGTCAGTTAGGAGGCCTGTGCAATCTATGGGACCTCTGGTAATGGGTCAGTATTTATCCCTAGTATACAAATGGACTTTGGGAGCCCATTCCACATAGAAGGACACTCTCTCAACCTAGACTCACCGGGGAGCATCTAGGCCCTGCTCCAAATGATGACAGACTTTGAAGATCCCCCATGGAAGGCCTCACCCTCTCTGGGGAGCAGAAAGGGAATGGGAGAGGGCGTTGTTGAGGACAGGGGAGGAGGAGAGGGAGAGGTAACTAAGATTGACATGTAAAATAAGCTTGTTTTTAATTTAAATTTTAAAAAAAGAAAAAAAAAGAAGTTCACCTCAAAGGCACAGGAAATATATTCAACAAAATCATAAAAGAAAACTTATCCCAATGTACAGAAAGACATCCCTGTGAAAATACCAGAGGTTTACAGAACACCAAAAAGACTAAATAAAAAAGTCTCCTTGTAACATAATAATCAAAACAATAAACATACAAAATAGAGAAAGAATATTAATAGCTGCAAAGGAGAAAGGTCAGGTAACATATAAAGGCAGACCTATCAGAATTACATGTGATGTCTCAGAAGAAAAAATGAAAGCCAGAGAAGGTCCTGGTCAGACGTTATATAACACTAAGGGACCACAGATGCCAGACCAGACTGCTTTACTCAGCAACCATTTCAATAACCATAGATGGAGAAAACAAAATATTCCATGATAAAAAACCAAATTTAAACAATACCTATCCACAAGCCCAGCCCTACAGAAAGTACTAGAAGGAAAACGCCAACCCAAGGAAAATACCTACATCCACAAGAACACAGGATATATATGAACTACAGCAGCAAACCCAAAGAAGGGAATCGAACACAAAATGTCATTACCAACAAAGCAAAAATAGCAAGAACTAGCAATCACTGGTCATTAATAACCATTAATATAAATGGTCTCAATTCACCTATGAAAAGACACACGCTAACAGATTGGATATGAAAAGAGAATCCATCCTTCTGTTACATACAAGAAACATATCTCAAACTCACAGACAGACATTATTCAGAGTAATGGGTTGGGAAAACTTTTCCAATCAAATGGACCTAAGAAACAAGCTGGTGTAGCCATCCTAATATCTAATAAAATAGACTTCAAACTAAAATCAATCAAAACAGATAAAGAAGGGCATTTCATACTCATCAAAAGAAAAATCCATCAAGAGGAATTCTCAACTCTGAACATGAATGCCCCAAACATAAGGACTCTTGTATTTGTAAACTTTGACCACATACTCAGTAACAAAGTAAACGTCAGAAGATGCAAAAAAGTTGGAATAAGCCCCTGTACCCTATCAGATCACCACAGCTTAAAGTTAGAGTTCAACAGCAACATTAATTTCAGAAAGCCCACAAACACATGGAAATTGAACAATGATCAATTGAACCACCACTGTGTCAAGGAAGAAATTAAGAAAGAAATAAAAGACTTCCAAAAATTTAATGAAAACTACCTCACAACAAACCCAGACTTATTGGACACAATGAAAGCAGTGCTGAGAGGAAAATTCATAGCACTGAATGCCTATATAAAGAAACTGGAAAAAATCACATACTAGTGAATTAACAGAACAAATGAAAGTGCTAGAACAAAAAGAAGAAACTCACCCAGAAGGAATAGAAAGCAAGAAATAATCAAATTGAGGGCTGAAATCAATAAAATAGAAACAAAGAAAACAATGCAAAGAATCAATGAGACAGAGAGGTAGTTCCTTGAGAAATTCAACAAAATAGATAAAGCTTTATCCAAACTAACCAAAAAACACAAAGACAATATCTAAATTAACAAAATCAGAAATGAATAGGGGAACATAACAACAGATATTGAGGAAATCCTGAAAACCATCAGGTCATACTTCAAAAATCTGTATTCCACAAAATTGGAAAACTTTAAGGATATGTACAATTTTCTAGATAAGTACCACATACGAAAATTAAATCAAGAGCAGATAAACAACTTAAATACACCTATAACCCCTAAGGAAATAGAAACAGTTATCAATAGGCTCCCAACCAAAAACAAAACAAAAGCCCAGGCCCAGATGGTTTCAGTACATAATTCTACTAGATGTTCAAAGAAGAACTAATACCAACACTCCTCAAATTATTCCACAATATAAAAACAGAAGGAAAACTGCCAAACACTTTTTATGAGGCTACAATTACACTGATACCCAAACCAAACAAAGACACAACTAAGAAAGAGAATTACAGACCAATTTCCCTCATGAACATAGCTGCAAAAATACTCAATAAAATACTGGCAAACCAAATCCAAGAACACATCAGAAAAATCATCCAACATGACCAACTAAGCTTCATCCCAGAGATGCAGTAATGTTTCAACATACAAAAATCCATCAAGGTAATTCACCATATAAACAAACTGAAATTAAAAAAAAAAAAAAAAAACACATAATCGGGGCTGGAAAGATGGCTCAGAGGTTGAGAGCACTGACTGCTCTTCCAGAGGTCCTGAGTTCAATTCCCAGCAACCACATGGTGGCTCACAATCATTTGTTATGAGATCTGGTGCCCTCTTCTGGTGTGCAGATATACATGGAAGCAGAATGTTGTATATATAATAAATAAATAAATAAATAAATAAATAAATCTTTTTTAAAAAGATAAAAATCTCCAAATTTATAAAAAAAACATATAATCATCACATTAGATGCTGAAAGGGCCTTCAACAAAATCCAACACCCCTTCTTGATAAAGGTCTTGGAGAGAATAGGGATACAAGGGATACCTAAACATAATAAAGGCAATATACAGTAACCCAACAGCCAACATCAAACTAAATGGAGAGAAATTCAAAGCAATCCCACTGAAATCAGGAACAAGACAAGGCTGTCCACTCTCTTCATATCTATAACATAGTACTTGAAGTTTTAGCTATAGCAATAAGACAACAAAAGAAGATCAAAGGGTTACAAATTGGAAAAGAAGTCAAATGGCCATTATTTGCTGATGATATGATAGTATACATAAGTGACTCCTAAATTTCTACCAAAGAACTCCTACAGCTGATAAACACCTTCAGCAAAGCAGAAGGATACAAGATTAACTGAAAAAAAATCAATAGCCCTCCTATGTATAGATGGCAGACAGGCTGAAAAGGAAATCATAGAAATATCACCCTTCACAAATAACATAAAATATCTTGGGGTAACTCTAACTTCAAGTCGTTTAAGAAAGAAATTGAAGAAGATATCAGAAAATGGAAAGAATTCCCTTGTTCTTGGATAGGTAGCATCAACATAGTAAAAATGGCAATCCTACCAAAAGTAATCAACAGATTCAATCCAATTCCTATCAAAATCCCAGCACAATTCTTCACAGACCTTGAAAGAACAATACTCACCTTCACATGGAAAAACAAAAACCCAGTATAGCCAAAACTATCCTGTACAATAAAGGATCACCTGGGGACATCACCATCCCTGACTTCAAGCTCTACTATAGAGTTATAGTCCTGAAGACAGCTTGCTATTGGCATAAAAACAGACAGGTGGACAAATGGAATTGAATCAAAGACCCCAACATCAACCCCCACACCTATGAACACTTAATTTTTGACAAAGAAGCTAAAAATATAAAATGGAAAAAAGAAAGCATCTTCAACAAATGGTGCTGGCATAACTGGATGCTGGCATGTAGAAGACTGCAGATAGATCGATTTCTATTACCAGGCACAAAACTCAAGTCCAAATTGATAAAAGACCTCAATACAAATCCATCAACACTGAACCTCATAGAAGAGAAAGTGGGAAATACATTTGAACACATACTCACAGGAGACCAATTCCTAAATAGAACACCAGTAGCACAGACTCTGAGAGCAACAATTATAAATGGGACCTCCTGAAACTGAGAAGCTTCTCTAAAGCAAAGAACATGGTCAACAAGACAAAATGGCTCCCTACAGAATGGGAAAATTTCTTCACCAATCCCACATCTGACAGAAGGCTGATCTCCAAAATATACAAAGATTTCAATAAACTAGAAATCAAACTACCAAACAATCCAAAAGAAAAAAATGGGGTACAGATCTAAATAGAGAATTCTCAACAGAACAATCTCAAATGGCAGAAAGAAACTTAATGAAATGCTCAACATCCTTAGTCATCAGTGAAATGCATATCAAAACCACTCTGAGATTCCATCTTACCCTGATCAGAATGAATAAAATAAAAAACAACAATGACAGCTTATGTAAGAGAGGATGTAGAGAAAGGGGAACACTCCTCCATTGCTGGTGGGAGTGCAAACTTGTACAGCTGCTATGGAAATCAGAATGGTGATTTCACAGAAAATTAGGAATCAACCTACGTCAAAATCCTGCAACACCACTGTTGGGCATATACCCAAAGGAGGCACATTCACACCACAAGGACATTTGCTTAACTATGCTCATAGCAATATTATTTGTAATAGCCAGATCTTGGAAATAGCCTAGATGATCCTCAGTTGAAGAATGGATAAAGAAAATGTGATATATTTACACAATGGAGCACTACTCAGTGGTAAATAAAATAAAATAAAATAAAAAATAACATCCTAAAATTCACAGGCAAATGGGCAGAACTAGAAAAACCCTTCCTAAGTGAAGTAACCCAAAACCAGAAAGACAAATATAGTATGTACTCACTCATAAGTCAATATCAGAAATAAAGCAAAAGATACCCAACATATAATCTATAACCTCAGAGAACCTTAAACCCTCTGCAGATGCAGAAATCCACAACTAACCAATGGGCCAATCAAAGTGAGGCAGGAGCAAAAATGTGACCAAAGGAGTCAACACCATGATGGTGAAACTCATAGAATCGGCTGACCCGAGCTAGTGAGAGATCACTGACTCAAGTCTGACAAATGGAGAATCTGCATAAGACCAAACTAGACTCCCTTAGTATGGGTGACAATGGTGTGACTAGGACAATATATGAGGCCACTGACAGTGGGTCCAAGACCTCAATCTAATGTACAAATTTACTTAGTGGAGCCCATCCTATATGGAGAGATACCATGCCGAGCCTAGACACTGGGGTATGGGAGTAGAGAGGTGCCTTGGTCCTGCCTCAACTAGATAATGGGTCAAACTTAGTAGAGACCCTACGGGAGGCCTTACCCCCTCCGTGAAGCAGATGGGAGGAAGTGGGAATGGAGGAAGTGGGAGGGGGAACTGGGATTGGAATGTAAAAAACAAATTAATGAAAAAGTATCTTGCAGCAGATATCCAGGTCCTCTGGTTCTTGCAATCTTCTCCACTCCTCTTCCATGCTGTTCCCTGAGCCTTAAGTGTAGGGATTACAGAAAATAGTTAATGCTTGTTGGGTGTAGATTCTGGGATGATATACATGTCCCTCTTTCCTAATTTTATACAGTGGATGGGTGTACCATACTTCATAGTTCAAAAACAGTACAAAATTAAAACACACACAAAAAAGAAAGGGTGTTTGGAGTGGAAGAACTATGGTTATATATGTTCATGTCACACTGTATGCACATATGAAAATATTACAACAGGTCCCATTAGTATGTACAAGGAATATATTCAAAGAATACATTTAACTTAAAAGCACAATTGAGAACAATACATTTAAGGAGTAGGCAGAGCCTAATCAGCTGCAGTGTGCTGTGCTGTGCTGTGATGGCATCAGCTCAGTTCTGTTGGCAGGGAGATGGTTTTGCCTGAAAGAGCATCTGAAACGCAAATTTAAGTGTGGCCCAAGGATCCGCCTCTCAGAAATCCAGTGGGCAACAACCACAAATTGACAAAATAAATGCAATGTCCACTGAACCTCATAATAAAGCTTACAGCCTGTGCTCTGTTTGTCTGCAAATAGATTGGACGCTTGGAAAAAAGGAAGAGAGAAAGAAGGAAGTCATCCCTTCACAAAGACATTGCCCCCACATTCCTTCTGTCAGGTAGGACAGCAGGAACTAGTGTGTGAAAGGAGGGTGGGACTTACGGTGCAGGTGGTATCAGCTTGGAAGGAGTCCAGGGGCCAAGAGGACTAGAAAGGCAATTAAGATGGAGAACAGGGTGTGCAGTCATCCTCATAGATGTGGGACAGAAGCCAGCTTCAGCAAAGAAAAGCCAAGTTTGAGAAATGTTACTCCAATCTGGTGCTTTAACCAATTGGTCTAATAAGAGAGGACCATGCAAGTGACTTGCGTGTCTTCTGTATGTTCAAAGGCTCAAACTCAACCTCGAAGTTCATTCCTCGGGTGCCATTTGTCTTTTTTCTTGACAGAGAGTCTCTCACTTGGTCTAGGAACCACCAATTCAGCCAGGCAAACCATGCCAGTCTCTGCCTCCCAAGATCTGGGATCATAAGCATGCCATCAAACACAATTTTCTCACATGGATTCTGAAGACCAAGATCAGGTTATCATGCATACAAGGCAAGTGCTTTACCCCCAGAACCATCTCCCTGGCCCAAAAGCTTCTGACTGCAAAGTAACACAATATAACCTATGCAGAGATGATAGCTCTGGCCTTATCTAGTAGGGCCTTATCTCCCAGATCTATTCAATCATTTTTATTGGAAGATACACATCTCTAGTTTTTCAACTGGAGTTGAAAAGATGGATTTAGAGCAACTCCCACTTTTGAAATGTTATCAAGAACAAAAGCATTTTCTAAAGACACCATAGAGTAGTCACACAAAACAGGACAAGTTTGAGCTGGCACCACAGCCCCTGTACACTCCTTCAATACATAAAAAAAATGTGTTTGGCATGTCAGTAAGAGACAGCTCCTGCAGTACATGCCAGCCACAAAAGCTTAATATATATTAATACTCATATGTATAATATACATGTGCATATATGTATATGTGTGGTATAATTATAATTCATATAATTATATAATATATGCATGTATATGTGTGTGCACATGTGTGTGTTTGTGAGTTCAGTAGAGTGTCACAGTGCATATATCACAGCGTATATGCAGAGCTCAGATGCCAGGCAAGCTGCCCAGTGATTCTGTCTCCACCTTGTACCTGCCCATGGGGGCTTGCAGTGCTGTGTCTGGTTTTTCCGCATTGGTCCTGCCAATCCTCACTCAGGTTATCAAGTTATACCCACTGAGAATCTCCCAAGCCCACAAGATATATTTTTAATACTCATGCTGTGACATGCAAGTGTGCAACCATCTTCTATTTGTCACGGATGAGTGCTGACCTTGCCAGCTGTTGCTGCCACACCCAAGCATGCTTCGTAAAATTATTTCTCCCTTTAGATCAGAGGGAAAATTATGTGTGATGATGCTACCTGTACAGTTCCTGCCATTGCTGCCACCATTGAAGGGCAGGGCAGTGTGTGATTCTCAGTATCTTCACAACACCAAAGCCTTTTATAATCCTGAGGCTGAACCTGGAGAGCTGCATCTACTTTCAAATTGTCAGTTACTCTGCCTTTTCTCTGGAGATCTTTCTGCAGTGTACGGAGCCTGGGCTTCATTTCAGCCCAGGATGATACAAAGAAGTATCAGGATGTACTGGTAGCCTCATCGGGGTGCATCCAAATTGGGCAAGGGTCAAATGGAAAAGGAAAAGTTTAGCTCCAACAGGTTTCCAAAAAGGAAAAAAAGAAACATTTACCAGTCAGTGTTAAGTGTGTTTGTTTAAAAGGGTTGAGGAGGAAGAAGGGAGAGAGAGATATCAAACTTCTCTCCCAGCTGCTCTTCCCTAGCCCCAGCCCGCATGAAAACTCCTCATCATTTTGATCACAGTGCAGCATGCATGCCCTTTCTGGCTGCCTGCCAGATCAGCTTAAAGTGAGCTCTTCTATTTTAAGGTGGAATTGTTTGCATTTGACTTCAAAAGATTAAGTATTTCACAGTTTCCTTTTGCACAGTGCCCCAGAAGGGAAACAGCAACTTAAACATGAAGAAACAGTATTCAGAAAGTGGCCCCTAATGCTCAGGAAGGAAAGGGGTTTGCAGCCCACAGTATAACTCTCCTCATCCGGGTACTATCCAACCTTATAAGAACCCCATTACACTCAATAACGTTAAAAGTCTGAGGACAGTCACATCATAATCTCCATAACAAACGGTTACCATTCAATTATGCAAATCCCCAAAGCTCTGATTTATTTAGCTTAGGTAAACATTATTTCCACCCATTTAATACTATAAATGTATCCATTCAGAAACCCATGCAACCTCTCAGAGTAGGAATAGCTTCCAAAGAGAGGAAGACATTTTCGATTGCTGGCTAAGACTTGTTAAGATAAATCTTTCCACCAAATGCCGCCTGAGCCCCACCACCACATGTGAGCTTTATGACAGCCGCCTGCCCAAGTTAGGTCCAAATGAATACACAGAAATTTGTATTAGGTTCAAAGCTGCTTGGCCAATGACTAGGACTTCTCATCTACTAACTCAGTCTTAACTATCATAAACCTATATATTTTATAAGACTTATCTTATCGGACACCTTATTGGCGTCCCTCCTTGCTGGGATCACATCTTGCCGCTGGAGCAGGAGTGGAGGGGAAAAAGGAGCCCTTCCTGTTTCTTCTTCACTTAAATATGAGTCTCCTTGCTATGTCACTTCCTGCCTGGATCAGCACTTCTCTACTACATTTCCCAGAATCCTCTTTGACTCCTAGTCCCATCTATGTGCTGTCTCATTGGCCAAACAGTATTTTATTTAACAATCAATAAGATAAATATACACAGTACATTCCCCATCAAAGGCTATTTTGTTTTGTTCTGAAATTGGTCATTTTAATAAACTTCCAACTTTTCCAGTGAAATATCTTTGTCTTTTCAGCTAAAAACCTTTTAGTCACAACTCACTGTATATGTATAGATGATTAGGATGAGCCGTGCTCTTAACATCAAAATATTCCCTTTCCATTCTAGAATATCCCATCCTCCACTTCTCCTGTAGGCTGAACACATCTCTACTTGGCCAAGAAATATGTACTCTTGTACCATTGCCTCTTAACCAACCCATTTGATCATTTCTGTGTGTCAGTCTCAAATTAACAAATGAAAACCTCTCATTAGTTTCTGTTACCCTTGTGGGCCCAGAGTCTGAGAAGCATTTCATATGATTTTTGCTCACCCATGGTCCTGGGCTTCTTATTTGTTGTTATTTATAACATGTGCTGTTGTGAAAGGGCATTGTTGCCTTGTTACAGAGTACCTCCAATTTAATTATTTTTTTCCAACCTCTTTCTGTTTCTTCTTTCACATCTTAAAGTTTCCTTTAGAAAAAGAAATCACTTTTTAAATTAATACAAAAAGTCTGTCTTAACATACATGGGAAAGTCAGGGTGTGAGTGTTCAGAAGCTCACAAAAGGATACAGTATATCCCAGTGGAGACATGAAGAGTTCACTGAAGTCTTTAAGCCAGCATTACTGGGTGGGCACTAGGAAGGGCTCCTGTGAAGTCAGCAGATCTTAAAGTCCAAGGCCAATTTCACTTTAAGAAAACTGATGAATTAAATACTTAAATTTTAAAACTGAAAGCACACAGGGTTTCCCTCTATATAACTACACAGATGTCCATATCTCATTCCCAATGCCCTTTCCTGAACTTCCACTGCACAGTGTTTTTTGGCTCATGTGTTTCTAAAGCTAGATTCATGTAAAGTAACCTCAGATTCTGATTCACTCTGTCAAAAAGCCAGTTTATTCACGTACAGCTGGAGGTGTGCTTAGTCCAGGAGCTAGGCCAACTGTCTGAACATCCCTTCTGGGAGGTAGAGCTACACAGGAAATCAAATTCTGGATCAGAAGGCTTCCTGGGGATTTCAGAAATAGAACAAAGGGGGAGATGTTATCAATCTTAACAACATGATCAACTTCCCTTCTCCAGTCTAAGAATAATTGTGTCTACCCTCCAATTTTAGGCACACCCCTTTGGTTTAGTATGTTCACAGCATGCAGAGGAAGTAGGTACAGAAACTAGGGATCTGTCACCCATATATTAGTTAAGCCAACACTTAGAAAGCACTATAGGTCTCTCTCATTCCCATTCCTAGCATTCATCCCTGTTAGTATCCTCACACTTTTGGAAGATTAGGAAATAGCTTTTTTTAAAAGCAATGATTATGTAAATTTGCTTCTGAAGTTGACAACAATGTAATTTGAAATCTTCTGCCTTAATTTCAAAGAGAGACATTTTCTTTGTCTCCAGGCCCTGTGAGCTCATCCTGATTGGAAATTCCCAGAGATCTCCTATCAGTCATGGCACCCTCTCTAGGCCTCATTTACATGTCACAGGCTGGCTATGCCACATGCCACATAGAGCAGCTGATTAAATGCATTATGAAAGTGTCAACAAAGTTCACTTGCTTGGGGTTTCTTAGATTATTTCATTGTGTTTGCCTTCTTAGAGCAAGACATCAGAGCCCAGAGATACCTTCAGCTAAGAAGGGTATAATAGTCTGTATTTGGTGATTCACTAACACATATATATGCTGTGTTCTAAATGTGAAATATCTCCCATAAACTTATGTTTGAACACTTGGTCTCCAGCTGGTGGCACTGTTTGGTAAGAACAGAATCTTTAGGTGGGGGTGGAACCTTGTTGGAGGAAGTGAGTCTTTAGATTTTATTTGTTGGCCCTACTTTCTCTCCACTCTCAGACTATAAATACAATATAACCGGCCACCTTCTGGTATGGCTACCTTACCTTTGCCACTTTGCTGGACTGTATGTCTTCAAGCTGTAAGCTGAATAAACAAATAAACCCTTTCTCCCTTAAGTTTCTTTGGTCAAATGTTTGGTCACATGATACAGACAAGACTTCTCTATCTCTCTCACTCTCTCTCCCTTGTGACTTACATTTTCCCTCAGTGAATCCATCCCATTCAAAGCTGAGAATCTTGAATTCTCCACAGCATGTGTTTGACATAAGAAACGACAGCAGAAATCTCAACCTCTGCTGGCAAGTTTCCTACCCCTGAAACCTTTTGTAAGGCAGATGTGAAGGATGGAAGACAGTGGGAAGGCAGAGGGAGCAGAGGGGAGGAAGGAGGGAGTTTTGTCCTCCTTAGTTTTGTCCTCCTTAGTCCTTTTGAAGGACTAAGTGAAGCAAGACATGAAAGGTTTCTAAAAGTACAATACAAGATGGTGAATATGAGGACTGGGTCTGAGACACGGGTTAGAGAAAACCTAGGAAAAAAGACTGAGCAGACTCTCAGCACCCCAGCTGAGCAACAGAGATGCACCGAATAAGAAACAGTAAGACAGAGCAAGTAGAAGGATGCCAGACATCCCACAGGCATGTGGAAGTAGATGGGTAGTCAATACAGCTAACCATTTTTATTTCTCTTTTAAAACAGAGCTGAGATGTAAAGAAAGTTAAACTAGGATTTGGGACAGCGGTGTGAAGCCATGTGAGGGCCAATCATGCCAGAGTGCCCAGAGGACAGAAACTGCCACTTTAGGACTAAGTACACGGCCCTCAGTGTACTCCTTTCTCAACCAGTTGCCTCTGTAGAGACATCTCAAAATTCAGAGTGAGAGACTCCAGGGGGACTCATTATCCTCAAACCTCTTGAAGAATTCTATTTCCCTGGAAGTGGTGAGCAGGAAATAAGATGTACGAGAGCCTGGGATTTGCAAAAGCTTTACCTCGGCTTGGCAGAACTCCTGGGTGGTAGAATCTCCCAGGGTTTGGATTTGCTTTGCTTTCCTTTAAAATTAAAAGAAAGTTTCCAGCAGACTGCATTCTGTAGTTCTAAAACATTTTGGAGTTTGCCAAGAGTTTAATTTATACTTTGGACAAAATGATATCATCAAAATTGATTTTTTTAAATAAATACTAATTAAAGCCATGCTCAAGAGAAAATTCTCATTTCTATGATACCAAAGGAAATTGCCTTCTGAGGACAAATGCAAATGCTACAATAGATCTTTCCCACTACACTGTTGTGGTCCTTATTCTGTGACTATTCAATGCTTTTGCATCAGAACCCCACAGTGGAAGAAGGCAGTATTTGTTACAAATACAATGTGAGGTGCCACTAGCTAAACAATACTTGGGCCTGAGTCATGTGACTTTCCCACCAAATATGACGGAGGAAAAGTTAACACATGTTTAATGGTATTTATAAAACTCAAATGATCTTAACACTGGTTGACATCTCAACATAAAAGCTGTGTTGAAGCCCTATGTGGTTTTTTGTTTTCTTTTCGTTTTTCCTGTATCCTGTAACACTGAATCAGCAGGGCAGCTCTGAGAGAAATCTCCTCCCACCCTTTTTTCCCTTTTGCAAAGCCAGTGATCACAAACAAAACTCTCAATTCCTAACAGTCAGCTCCCACTTCCTTTAAGCACCAGACAGTTGTTACTCATGTTAGTGCATTCAGGCAGCTTTTACAAAATACCCCCAATACATCTTTCATAAACAACATACATTTACTCTTATAGTGCTAGTGACTGGCAAGTTCAAGCTGACTAAAAAGTCTGTGTCTGTTGACAACCTGTTCATCATAGATGACAATCACTATCCTTACTCAGTAGAAAGTACAAACAAGCTCCCTCAGGTCTCCTTCACAAGGACTGAAGCCCCACTAAGTGTCTTTGTGATCACATTATGTCCCAGATGCTCCACTTCCCAACACTACTTACTGCATGGGGAATTAAGTCTCAATATATAAATCAGAAGTGTGGGGACACAAAGATTCAGACCATACCCAGTATTGCTGATCCTGATCTTCAGATCAATAAATAGCCCAAGTAATAATCAACAAATCTACCCCTCCCTTTGAATAAAACAGAGCATCAAGTACTTGGGGGAGACAGCAGTATGAGGTGTTCTATAATGATAACTCTTTCCACCAGCCACCAGAGCCCGACGGCCGTGTTAGGGCCCCAAAATAACACACAGAGTCTTATATTATTTACAATGCTGCTGGCCAATGACTAGGATTTCTCATCTGTTAGCTCAGTCTTAATTGTTAACCATTAACTACTAATCTATATATTTTATAAAGACTTATCTTATCCAGGATGCTGGCCTTATGCATCCTGTCTTCTCGGGGATCACATGGTGATTTCAGTCTTCACTACATTTCCCAGAATCCTCCTCCTCTCCTAGTCCCGCCTAACTTGCTTCCCTATTGGCCAGTGGTACTTTATTTATCAACCAATAAGACAAACATATCCACAAAAGGACTTCCCCCATCAGTGTTCTTTGGTGGTTACTGTCTATTCTTTTTTGTCCCCAATCCATTCTCCGTCTTGTTCCACCTCAATATGTTTCTGGAAAGGGTGACTATCATAAACAGAATACCTGAATGCCATTGCTCACCAGCTTACAACTGGGTCAGACCAAAGAAAGGTAACAGCAAGAGGTGAAAGGGCTGAGTGAGCAGAAGTCTGAGTCTCTATTTCCCAGTCCCTCTCTGTCTAGCTTCACTTCCTTTCGTTTCTCTTCTGCAAGGTGCCTTTACAGCATGAATCTTCTTTGGATCTATGGTTAATAATAGGTTCCAACAATTGCTAGTCTTTGGGTCCTTTGTTGGTTCCATTGACCCAACCCAATTTGTGGTGATAAGTCCTCCTGTTAAGCTATTTCAGTCTAATGCTTTTGAATATAGCATCTGCCTCTGCTATTGCCTTCTGTTCTGGAGTGTTCAAATTTAGACAGCTGCACAAAGGATGTGCAAAGGAGCTGGTACTCAACAAAGATGATAATGTTCTCACTGCCTACAGGCGTTTAGGACTTGTGCACATACTGTACAAACAGACGGTCAGATAAATAACAGAACTCCATATAAGATAAGTATTGGAGGAATACCAGGAGTACTAAGGATAATGTTTGGAGGATGACGACAGTAATATGTGGAAACAAGGTAGCAGAGGTTGCAGGGAAATTAAGATTTGAAGTGGCATTAAAAGATGAGTTACAGGCTGAGAATGTAGCTCAGTTGGTAGAGTGCTTGCCTGGCATGACCTGGATTCCATCCTCAGTGGTGGATAAATCCAGCATGTAGTCCCAGCACTTGGGAGGTGGAGAGTCAGAAAGTGGAGCTCATGAAGCTCATTCTTGAGAACACAGATAGCTCAAGGACAGTCTAAGATAGGTGAAACACTGTCTTTTAGAGAGAGAGAGAGAGAGAGAGAGAGAGAGAGAGAGAGAGAGAGAGAGAGAGAAGAGACCATTGCTGTGACAAAGTCATGGAGAGAAGAAAGGACACAGGAAATAAATGCACTGACTAGACACTGGTAGAAATCTCTTTTCTGTCAAAGTGTCATTTCTTTTTTAGGTTCACAGATAAATTGATTGGGGTTGCAGGTTAAATGTAAAAGGTCCTGCATAGACTCATGTGTCCTTAGCTGGTGGCACTGTTTTAGGTGATTATAGGACATTTGGGAAGTAAGTGGGTTGCTGGGGATAAGGTTTATAGACTGGTCCCACTTTCTGTCTACTTGTTGCTTCCTGGCCCAGAATGTAATACAACCAGCCTGCTTCTATCCCTGCTGTGACTGTATCCCCTTGATCTGAAAGCCAAAATAAACCCTTCTTTCTTTAAGCTGCTTCTTGTTAGGTATTTAGTCACAACAACTGAAAAGTAGCTAATTCAGTTGGTATGTGGCCATTTCAAATCAACTGTTTTACAGAGAAAAATCTCTTCCATACATATGACTTGTCCTTTCCCTTAAAAATTTCAGAACAAGCCAACAAATTTTCTCTGGTTTCTGGAGCATACCATCAGCATCATTTCTGATAACTTAAAATTAAGACTGCAACACACCTATAGCAAAGAGCCTTAGATAATTGTATATGTCCCTCTTAACCTTTGGGGCCCTCTTAACCATGTGGGGGAAGGAGAGGTATTCATTCAGATACTCTTGTTTCACTGAGCCAATTAAGAATTAGAAAATACAGGCTTCTAGTGCTGTGGTTCAATGTTTCCTTTTGTCAAGTCTCATGTTAAGACAACACGTGGCACATGATATGATCGTCTTGTCCCTATATATCTCAAATATTGTTTAGGGGTCACCTGCATATTAAAATTATCTTATCCTGCTCTGCACACAGATTTCAAGAGTGTTTACCAGACCATTGTTGAAAACCTCTTTTTCTAAACAAGGATGCTAAAAGACAGTGTCAGGAAGAACAAGACCAGGAAATGCAGCCATGTGAAAGTTCATGTAAATTGAAATGAGTTCAAATTACCGAAGAGGAAAGCTGCTGTCTGACAAGGAAACAGCTATGTCAATTCAGTCACTTCCTGGTTTCCATTTTGAAATGTGAGTGAATACATTTAACACTCTGAAGGGTGCATGGGGATCCAACTATTTGGGGCTATTCTAAGCAGGAGCAGCTGTGGGTTCTGAACACATGGTTCAACATTTATAAAGGATAGGGTGGGACAACATGCAGGGTATATCAGAGTTGGAAATTTTGAGATTCCTTAAAGGTTTTGTCATATAAAAAGAATTCCTGATCACCAACATGGCAAATATTTGTCATTGAGAAACAGCCTTTTAACTAGCATGTAAACTGGATATATAGATAGATATACACATATATGTGTATGTATATAATCTACCATATATATTCACCCTATTAGTTCTGCTCCTCTAGAGAACACTGACTAATCCCCAACAAAAGCCTCATATATGTATGTATATATATATATATATATATATATATATATATATACATAAGTTTATATGTATATATTTATTTGTATGTATATATATACATGTATACAAGTATTTGTCATAATTCTCTAGATTATTAATATATTACATATATTTAATTATTATATGCAATACAGATTAAACACTATGTAATAATAATTGATGAATAAATAATAAATGCATAATATGCTATACTAATATAATATAACATATATTTATATATTAAATTCACAACATACATAAGTTATGTATGTATTATGGGTGTGCATGCATATGTATGAGGATTTAATAAACAAAATACATATTATACATTATATATTATCTGTTTATGTATATTTGATACATATTAAATCTCCATATGTATGTGGTGACTTACTAGATTGCCAAAAGGCTTTGGTTCAGATATTTCAACTTTGGCTGAATGAGACTGATGAAATCAATGACCTATCAACAGAAAGTTCAAGAATCCAGTAGTTGTGTATCTTGCAAGGTTGGATGTATTCATTGGTCTTTACTATATACCAGAATCCCAAAGAAGAATGCTCTAATGCCAGTGAAAGCATGGATTTGACAGTGACATAAAGAGCAAGTAGTCAACAGGTACAGGCTTTCTTCTTCCATGTCATTTACATAGGCTGCCAGAAGAAGGTGCAGCCCAGACTAAAGGCAGATCTTCCCACCCCAAAGCATCTTTATTAAAGGTACTGTAGCAAGCTTTCTTTCCAGACTATCAGCCTGAAAATTATGACATAGAGTCATAATTTTTTATTAATTAATAATTAATTATTAAAGCTTGGCCTTATCTTAGACTTTTTCCCAAATAAGCCTTATAACTCAAATCAACCTGCCTCTCTATTAATCTAAATTCTGTCATGTGACTCATTATCTCTCTTCTTTACTCTATGTCAGACTTGTTTCATCTCTTGTTGGTATCTCTATCTTTCTTCTTCCCAGCAGTCCTGTCTTCCCAAAAATCCTGTCTATTCTCTTCTGCCTAGCTATTGGCTATTGTGCTTTTTATTAAATCAGTCACAACATATCTTAACACAGTATAAACAAATATCACATAATATTTTCCCCTTTTGTCTAAATAAAAAGGTTTTAATTCTAATACAATAAAACTATATACAATAAGAATAATTCTCAAGTAAGATTTTCATTCACAATGTCCAGTCCATTTGTATATAGCAAATCCAGAGAAAACATTATCAATCCTATCTTGTTGACTCCAAAATTTTGTATGTAATTCACCTTTTATCATAACTACAGAAAAGTGTACCTATAACTACATAGTCTTCAACTCCATAAGATACCCGAGAATATAATTATTACCTTGGTAAACAGGAGGTGCAGAGCAAATGACTTTCAAAACTATAGAAATAAGACATTTCTGGCTGTCTGGACAGTCACTCAAGTTTCCTCTGCAATGTTTGACATCCATCTTGCACCTACAGGCCTAAAATATCAAGAGACTTTCCTGTGAAGCAGGAAATTTTGAAGGGCTTTCCTTCCTTGTCTTGGAAAAGTTAGTTAGTCACCATTTTTTGTGTCCTGCTTCTCCAATTTGGACAGCATGCTCTCAGTAGGTGATGAAAGGGCAGTTTCTTGCCTAGTAGCTAACTTTGCCACAATGAAAGCAAACTTTGTGTGGAGGTTCTTTGATGCCCATCATGCCTTTTGAAGTCAATTGGTACTGCCAGGAGCAAAAGTGTCTCACTGTCATGAAAAGCCTTATGTTATTAAAACATCTTAATGACCACAAATTTGATTGTTATAGATGACTAATTACTAAATTGCATTTATTAATTATCCTAGTTTCTAAAAATATCTTTTAAGGACTAGAGCTTTCATTGTATTTTTAAATGTGTTGCATAGGTGTAGGGAGCCGTTCCTGCATTCTCCATTACAATGATGGTGCCTGCAGACACCAAAATGTAAATTACTTCACAGGCGCTGGGTAATTTCCATTCCTTTGATCTCTGCCTATCCCATGGCTCATTTGGACGGAGGAGCTGAAGTCATTCATAGGGTAACACGTCCCAGGCGGCTGCTTGCCAGCCTTTATTAAGGAATGGGATTCTTGGTTCAGGGTCTCCGCTCTGGTAAGCTTATGCTCTCCCCTCTCAAGATGCATTAAAGCTTTTCTGCAGAAGTATCCGAGTGTCCTGCGTGTATTTCTTGCCGGCGAGAACATACAGCGCGCGGGACATCTGGTGCCGAAACCCGGGAATTTGTTAACATCACCGGCACCGCGGAGACCCCTTGGCTACAAGGCGGATTCAGAACTGCAGGGTGGTAAATTCGGAGAGGTATGTCTTTTCTGGACTTTGGCTTGGGAATGTTGCTATTTTGGGAGGTTAATATAGAGGCTTCTGTGCTTTTACTAGGAGCTATTTTGACCTTTCTCACTGTTGTAGCAATCTTAAAGAAGTCCAGAATTACATATCAGAAACCGAATGTGGTGAGAGATGGGGCGCGCTCAACAATAAAATATAAGGAAAAAGGACCTCCTGGGATGTCTACTGACAAGGGAGTATGTAAGGAAAATGTAGGGCTTATCTGAAGTCCAGGCAAGAGTAATCTGTGACGCTGGACCATCTCAACTAAAAGCTTTGATGTTGTTCTAGATGAAGAATTCTGGGAAAACTGTAGCAGAAGCATTCTGAGAGGCTGGATCACCTAGGCTACTTGTCTTCATTGGTGTCTGATTCTTTATATCTGAAAACACGCAAACTTTTAATATATATATATATATATATATATATATTTTGCATCAACACTAGTATGGAACATGAGTTGTGCACAAGTTAGCTAAAGATGAATTTTTGTTCTATGTTTGAGCAGGTAACTTTTAAATTTATTTGGACTGTATAATCAAAAATCTATCCATGCTATGGGAAAGGTATTTAATAATAAGTCAGGAGGACTCTCTCAGGAGTACAACAAAGTTCCTCATGTCTCATCCAGTTTCAGAGTTGTTCCATTTTGAGGGATCAGCATGTGCATCTCCTATATTGCAATTTTTCTTCATGTCTATAGCTAATATTTTCAAAAAGTCTCCCCCAATCAAATCCAATCTTTTATTAATTTTGAAGAAATCCCTAGGTTTTTGTTTCCTGTGGAAACAAAAGAAAAAACTCTCCCTCAACATAACATGTTTTTACTTTCATTTTAAAGCTAAGATATTTTTTTTAAATATATAGGTCTCACTAGCATTTCTGTCTTTCTTCTTCCCAGTGTTTCTATCTTTACCCAGAAATCCCACCTATTCTCTCTTGCCTAGCTATTGGCTGTTCATCTTTTTATTAAATCAATCACAATGAAACATTTTCATAAGCAAATATCCCACAACAAGGTGTATCTTTCTACCTTAGAAAATTCAGATTCCCGTCCTTTCTCTGCCCTGCTCGGAGACAACTAAGGCCTGGGACTGCTCACAGTGGATATCATCCTGGTGGGATGCAGCCCACCCAGAGACTGCCAAGGCCCCAGTACTACCAGTCCTACCTCCATCCACAGGAATGGACAAGCTTGGGCCTATGTCCAGCCCACCTTCCACTTCCCTGCTTGGAGACACCTGAGACCTGGGACTGGTGCTGCTGCAGATCCCATCCAGGCGGTATCCAGACCACCCGGAGACTGCAAAGGTCCTAGTCCCTTCCTCCTCCCATGGGACTAGGTGAGCTTGGGCCTACGTCCAGCCCAGCTTCCTCTCTACTGCTCAGAGACATCTGAGGCCTGGAGACAATACAAGAAACCAACAAATTTCTCAAAGAAACAGTTCACGACCTAAAAACTGAAATAGAGACAATAAAGAAACCACAAACTGAGGGAATGATGGAAATAAATAAGCTGGGTAAAGAATCAGGAACTACACATGCAAGCATAACCAATAAAATACAAGAGATGGAAGAGAGAATCTCAGGCATTGAAGATACACTAAGAGAAATAGACTCATCAAACAAAGAAAATCTTAAGTCCAACAAATCCCTAACACAAAATATCCAGGAAATATGGGACACCATGAAAAGACCAAACCTAAGAATAATAGGTATAGAAGAAGGTGAAGAACCCTAACTCAAAGGTAGAGAAAACATATTCAACAAAATCATAGAAAAAAAATTTCCCAACCTAAAGAAAGATATGCCAATGAGAGTACAAGAAGCCTACAGAACACCAAATAGAGTGGACCATAGAAAAAAAATTCTCCTTGCTACATAATAATCAAAACTCCAAACATACGAATAAAGAAAGAATATTAGGAGCAGCAAAGGAAATGGTCAAGTAACAAAGGCAAACCTATTAGAATTATACCTGACTTTGTAAGACCCCCAGAAGCTCAGGTCTCCAGGATCTCAGCCTAGGACCATGGTCACCCCAATCACCATGGCGGAGTGGAAAGCTTGATGCAAAGTACATGAGGCTTTATTATAGTTGTTTAATGAGCTAACCCTATGTTAGCTAACCCTTTCCTAGCTCGGGGCTAGGAAAGACAGCTCGAAACGTCTGCATAGAGATCTTATAGAGCAGAATAAGGGGAGGGTCTAGGGGTACACACAGGCTCAGGATTGGTGTGGCTCCAGGTTTGGAGGGTTTGCCCTGTTTTGATTGGTCAACTGGTTGTTATGGCCCATAGGCCCTCCCAGGGTGGTTGCTATGCTCTGCGTGTCATTGTTGTGCACTTGTCTGTAGAGTACACCCAGAGTCATAAAGCATAGTGCCACCAGCTAAATTCAGATTGGTTCCTTGCCACGAAGCAGGCATCTGACCTCCTAGTGACAAAGGCAAGGTCACACAAGCACGTATTCGGTGGTTATGGCTGCCGAAATGGGGAGCTGGTCCCTTCAACTTCTCCATGAAAATTTTGAAAGCCAAAAGTCCTGGATAGATATTCTACCTACATTAAGAGACCATGGATGCCAGCCCAGACTACTATACCCAGCAAAACTTTCAGTCAATATAGATGGGGAAAACAAGATATTCCACGACAAAATCAGATTTAAACAATACATATCTACCAATCCAGCCCTACAGAAAGTTCGGGAAGGGAAACTCCCAACCAAAGGAAGATAACTATAACCAGAAAAACATAAGCAATAAATAATCCCACTTTACCAACAGTCAAAAGAAACTGGGGTGGAAATCCACATACAGTTCCACCACAACAAACAAATCCAAACAAGAATGAACAATAAATGGTCATTAATATCCCTCAATATTAATGGTCTTGACTCACCTATAAAAAGACACAGGCTAGCAGAATGGACAAGAAGACAAAATCCATCTTTCTGCTGCATACAAGAAACTCACCTCAACTTCAAAGACAGAGGGTACCTCAGAGTAAAGGATTGGGAAAAGATTTTTCAATCAAATGGACCCAAGAAACAAGTGGGGATAGCAATCCTAATATCTCACAAATCAGACTTTAAAATCAATCAAAAGAGATGAAGGAGGTCACTTCCTACTCATCACAGGAGAAATCCAACAAGATAAAGTTTCAATTCTGAACATCTATGCCCCCAATACAAAGACATCCACATTCGTAAAAGAAACATTACTAAACTCAAACCACACATAAAACCTCACCCCACTCTCACCACTAGACAGGAACACCAGACAGAAACTTAACAAAGAAACAAAGGAATTAATAGAAGTTATGGCCCGATTGGGTTTAACAGACATCTATATAACATTCCATCCAAAACCAAAAGAATATACCTTCTTCTCAGTATCACATGAAACCTTTCCTAAAATTAACCATATACTTGGCAACATAGCAAACCTCAACAGGTACGAAAAAATTTTAAAAACCCTGTATCTTGGGCTGGAGAGATGGCTCAGAGGTTAAGAGCACTGGTTGCTCTTCCAGAGGTCCTGAGTTCAATTCCCAGGAACCACATGGTGGCTAATAACCATCTGTAATGAGATCTGGTGCCCTCTTCTGACTTGCTGGGATATATGTAGACAGAACACCATATACATAATAAAAAAATAAATAAATCTTTAAAAAAAACCTGTATCTTATCATATCACCATGCTTTAAAGTTAGAATTAAACAACAACACAAATTTGCAGAAAACCTACAAAGTCATGGAAATTGAATAATGCCCAATTGCACTATTCCTGGGTTGAGGAAGAAATAAAAAAAAGAAATTAAAGATTTCCTAGAATTCAATGAGAATGAGGACCCAACATACCCAAACTCATGGGACACTTTGAAAGCAGTGCTAAGAGGAAAGTTCATAGCACTAAGTGCCCACATGAAGAAACTAGAGAATAGTCACACTAGAGAATTAACAGCTCAACTGAAAAGTCTGGAACACAAAGAAGCCAAAGCTCCCCAGAGAAGTAGACACCAGGAAATAATCAAATTGAGGGCTGAAATAGAAGCAGTCATCAAAATCTGCCAACCAAAAACAACCCAGGGCCACATGGCTTCAGGCAGAATTCTACCAGAAATTCAAAGAAGAGCTAATAACAATTCTCTTCAAAGTATTCCACAAAATAGAAGCAGAAGGGTCATTGCCAAACACTTTTTACCAGGCTTCAATAACCTTGGTACCCAAGCCACAGAAAGACACATCTATGAAAAAAAAAAAAAAAAAAAAAAAAAAAAAAAAAAAACTACCGACCAATATCACTCATGAACATTGATGCAAAAATACTCAATAAAATACTGGCAAATCGAATCCAAGAACACATCAGAGAAATCATCCACCATGATCAAGTAGGCTTAATCCCAGGGATGCAAGGATGGTTCAACATAGGAAAATCCATCAATGTAATCCCCATATAAACAGAATGAGAAAGAAAAACCACATGATCATTTCACTAGATGCTGAAAAAAAATCTTTGACAAAACTCAACACCCCTTCATGATAAAGGTCTTGGAGAGATCACAGATAATAGGAACATACCTAAACATAATAAAAGCTATATACAGCAAGCCAGAAGACAATATCAAATTAAATGGAGAGAAACTCAATGTGATTCTTCTAAAATCAAGGACAAGACAAGGCTGTCCACTCTCTACATACCTCTTCAATATTGTCCTTGAAGTTCTAGATAGAGCAATAAGACAACAAAAGGAGATCAAGAGGATATAAATTGGAAAGGAAGAAGTCAACTTTCACTGTTTGCATATGATATGATAGTTTACCTAAGTGACCAGAAAAACTCTACCAGGAAACTCCTACAGATGATAAACACTTGCAGGAAAGTAGCAGGACACAAGGTTAACTCAAAAATATCAGTAGCCCTACTATATACAGATAATAAATGTGCTGAGAAAGAAATCAGAGAAACATCACCCTTTACAATTGCCACAAACAACATAAAATACCTTAGGGTAATGCAAACCAAAAAAAAAAAAAAGTGAAAAATCTGTATCATAAGAATTTTGAGTCTTTAAAGAAAGAAAATATCAGAAAGTGGAAGGATTTCGAATGTTCTTGGATAGGAGAAATGGCAATGTTGTCAAAAGCAATCTACAGATTCAATGAAATCCCCATCAAAACCCCAACACAATTCTGTACACACCTTGAAAGAACAATTCTCAACTTTATATGGAAAAACAAAAGACCCAAGATAGCCAAAACAAACCTGTACAATAAAGGAACTTCCAGAGGCATCACCATCTCTGTCTTCAAGCTCTATTATAGAGCTATATTCCTGAAAACAGCTTGGTATTGGCACAAAAATAGACAGGTAGATAAATGGAATAAAATTGAAAATCCTGATATTAACCCATACACCTACAAACACCTGATTTTTGACAAAGAAGCTAAAATTATACAATGGGAAAAAAGAAAACATCTTCAACAAATGGTGCTGGCATAACTGGATGCTGACATGTAGATGATTGCAGATAAATCCATATCTATTGCCATACACAAAATTTAAGTCCAAATGGATCAAAGACCTCAATATAATCCAGCCACACTGAATCTCTTAGAAGAGAAGGTAGGTGATACCCTCGAAAGAATTGGTACAGGAGAATGCTTCCTGAACATAACACCAGTAGCATAGACATTGAGATCCACAATTAATAAATGGGACCTCCTAAACTGAGAAGCTTCTGTAAGGCAAAGGACACAGTCAACAAGATAAAAGGGCAGCCCACAGAATGGGAAAAGATATTCACAAACCCCACATCTGACAGTGGGCTGATTTCCAAAATATACAAAGAACTCAAGAAGCTAGTCTCCAAAACACCAAATAATCCAATTAAAAAGTGGGGTACAAAACTAAATAGACAATTCTCAATAGAGGAATCTAAAATGACTGAAAGACCCATAAGAAAGTGCTCAACATCCTTAGCCATCAGGATAATGCAAATCAAAACAACTCTGAGATACCATCTTAATCCTGTCAGAATAGCTAAAATCAAAAACAACAATGAGCATTTATGCTGGAGAGGATGTGGAGAAAGAGGAACACTCCTCCACTGCTGGTGGGAATGTCAACTCGGACAGCCACTTTGGAAATCTGTATGGCAATTCCTCAGGAAAATGGGAATCAATCTACCTCAAGATCCAGCAATTCCACTCTTAGGCATATACCCAGAAGATGCACATTCATGCAACAAGGACATCTGTTCAACCATGTACATAGAAGCATTATTTGTAATAGCCAGAACCTGGAAGCAACCTAATGCCCCTCAACTGAAGAATGGATGGAGAAAATGTGGTGCATTTATACAATGGAGTACTACTCAGCGCAAAAAAAAAAAAAAAAAAAAAAAAAAAAAAAAAAAAAAAAAAAAAATGGAATCTTGAATTCCCAGGCAAATGGATGGAGCTAGAAGAAACCATCCTGAGTGAGGTAACCTAGTTGTAAAAAGACAAAAATGGCATGTGCTCACTCATATATGGATTTTAGATCCAGAGCAAAGAGTAGCAGCCTACAATCCACGCCACCAGAGAAGCTAGGAAACAAGAAAGTCCCTAAGAGAGACATACATGGTCCCCTGAAGAAGGGGAAAGGGACAAGATCTCCTAAGCTAATGCGAAGCATGGGGAGAGAGGAGAGGGAGTTAGAAGAAAGAGAAGTGGAGAAGGGGAGGGGAGAGGAGGACATGAGGGAACAGGAAGATCTAGTCAGAGGAAGAATAGAGGAGAGCAAGAAAAGATACCATCATAGAGGGAGCCATTATAGGATTAAAGAGAATTCTGGCATTAGGGAAATATCCAGAGATCTACAAGGATGACCCCAACTAACAATCTAAGCAATAGTGGAGAGGCTACCTTAAATGCTCTCCCCTGATAATGAGATTGATGACTACCTTATATGCCATCCTATAGCCTTCATCCAGTAGCTGATGGAAGCAGAGACAGAAACCCACAGCTACACACTGAGCTGAATTCTGGAATCCAATTGCAGAGAGGGAGGAGTGATGAGCAAATGGGTCAAGACCAGGCTGGAGAAATCCACAGAAACAGCTGACCTGAACAAGGGGTGGCTATGGGAAACCAGCACAGGACTGTTCCAGACCCCCTGAAGGAAGAAGTCTGTTTGGGGGTCGGGACAATCTATGAGGCCATTGGTAGTGGATCTGTATTTACCCCTAGTACATGAACTTTGGGAGCCCTCTCCACATACAGGGAAACTCTCTCATCTTAGATACACTGGGGAGGGTCTAGGCCCTGCTCCAAACCATATGACAGACTATGAAGATCCCCCATGGAAGGTCTCACCCTGCCTGGGTGAGATAGGAACAGAAAGGGATTGAGATAGGAGGTCAGTGGGGGCAGGGGAGGAGGGGAGGGAGAGGGAACTGAGGTTGATGTGTTAAGGAAGCTTGTTTCTAATTTAAATTAAAAAGGAAAAAAAAGAAAATTCAGATTCAAAGCACATCTTCCCCCTTCAAATGATTTAATTGAGAAAAAACCCTTCATCAATGTACCCAGCTGCTTGAGTTTTAGTTAATTCCAGATGTGAAAAAGTTAACATATAAGAATAGCCATCATAAGTCTACCCTTGTCATCTTGACATGCAAACATATCTCATTAGGTCATGCTTAATTTCCAAATGAAAACAGCAACCAGGTCATAATTAGATATAACATGATACAGCTATCTCTTATACAACACAAATGCATTATAAATTTAGAATAGGTGGTAATGTCCCTGAGGGACATTCTTCCAGTATCTCAAACTTAAATATGATGATAATTGATATTCTCTTAGTTGATGTTACATTACATGATAAAGTAATTGAAGAAAGGAAACCCAAATACCTGTACAAATGCACTATCTACAAAATATGAAAGAAACACATCATTTATAATCCTTGTTTCTGTAACTGGCCATGTGTCCTTAGTTGATTTTAGAACTATCTTTCTCTACTGCCCATTCTGTATTCTTCCACCCTCAGCAAGCACCTTATCAAATCTTGGCTCTTTTCCTGGAGGAGTGACCCATATCTTCATTACTGAAGGGTCATAGTGCCTAGATTTGGCTGTTGTAGTTTCTCATTAACTTTAATCACAGTACACAGTGCTCTACCACTAAAAATACATTTCCTTACCTTCCCTTTCTTCAGAAATGAGATCTCATTTTGTAGTACAGGCTGACCTGGAACACTGTGTAGCCAAAATTTGCCTTAAACTTGCTGTGATAGTCTTGCCTCAGCCTCCCAGGGGCTCCTATCCTTCTTAGCTTTGTTTTATTAATTTCTGTTTTTGAAACAGGGCATTGCTAAATGTCTATGTAGGCTGACCTCAAACCTGTGATCCCCTGACTAAATTTTCCAAATAGGTGAGAATTTGATGTACTCCACCAAGTCCAATTATATACAGTCTCTATGCAGGCATTATCTACAGCAGCAGAAATATGAAACTGGAAATATTGAAGTGCATTTAAATTTCAAAGGGAGATACATAAATGAGAAACAAAACAATTTAACAATGAAGAAAATCAAAGCATATCAGAGGTTGAAATTAAAGAATAAGAGAAAAAATGAACGATGTAACAAAGAGATAAGGAAAGTCTTAAAACAAGTCCACTAAGGATGCATTTCCAGATACAGCTAATGATTCTACAGAGGTTATGCTATAGTTACATTGTAAAATGTTCCACAGGCTCATCTGACTGAACACTTGGTTCCCTGGTGGCAGTGCTATTTCAGGAGACTATAGAAAGTGTGGGACAAATGCCTAACTGACAAATATAGGCCCATGATGCAGGACTTACATGTTATAATTCATTCCAGTCCTGGTTTGATCTAGCTATGAGGCAAGCTCCTACCACCACCAATGGAATCCTAGCCACCAAGCCCTCCACTGTTATAGACTGTGACTTTAACTATGTAAAGGCGTGTTGTATTTGTATTTGCAGCATTTATTTAACTATGTAAAGATGTGCTGCTGTTTCATCTTGCTTACATCTAAGACACCTGATTGGTCTAATAAAAAGCTGAACAACCAAAAGCTAGGCAGCAGAGGCATAGGCAGGGCTGGCAGGGAGAGGGAGTAAGTAGGGGGAGGATTCTAGCCTCAAGGGAGATGCTCTGGGCCAGTCAGCCAGGCATCCAGCAACCCCCTAGACATGGAGGAAGCAGGGAAACAGGACATACAGAATGACAGATAAAAAACCTCAATGCAAAATGTTGATAAAGAGAAACATGCTAAATTAAGTTATAAGAGCTATGGGGACAAGCATAAGATAAGGCCAAACATTAGTAATTAATAATAAATAAGTCTCTGTGTCATGATTTGGGAGCTGGTTGGTAGCCCAAAAGAAAGCCTGCTACACTCTTCCTTCCTACAGAAACTTCTATTCAGATACTTAGTCTCATGATGAGATAGTAACTGATAGAGTAAACATGAAAACCCCCTCCCCCCCCCAAAAAAAGAAAAGGTATTATGATAGGCAGCAAGGAGTGGCTTTCCCTAAGTAGCCTTGTCTCCTCTCTTAGTCCCAAAAGCTTAACTATCAGCAGGGCTAGAGACCTGGTATCACTGCCTTTTTGTGTATCTCCTTTACTTTGGCTTTGACTCCTACAGGACTTTGCATAGGCATGTTAATCTCTAGGGAGTGTCTGTCTACCTAACCAGTCTCACTGACTTTCAAAGGTGAAAGCACAAAGATAAGTCATTGTTCAAAAGTAGCAGTCAGTCAACGCTGGATTCCAGGAACAACAAATCCTGCAGTACAGACACTTCCCAGGTGAAAACAATTATCTATGATGCCTGCACCCTGAGCAGATCCTCCTGTATGAACCAGACTTGATCCCCTCTGGGATGGCAGAGATTAGCACTTTATAGATGGATGTTGCAGGGCTGGAGTTGAGATAATGATGGGCTGGGTGACACCTCCCTCCAAGACTGTTTATTTGCACAATGCTTCTTTCTCCATAGTAGCTCTTCCTCTATTTTTTTTTATTATTTTATTTTTGGTTTTTCGAGACAGGGTTTCTCTGTGTAGCTTTGGAGCCTATCCTGGCACTCACTCTGTAGACCAGGCTGGCCTCGAACTCACAGAGATCCGCCTGCCTCGGCCTCCCAAGTGCTGGGATTAAAGGCGTGCGCCACCAACGCACAGCTGCTCTTCCTCTGTTTAAGCCTAAAGCTTATTATCAGTACCACAGAAAAAACTATGGATCACACTTTAACTGTTCTTCCCAATGCCAAATGATCAAATCTCACTTCTCTGCCTTTTTTTGTTACCTCTTTAGTTGTCCTTTTGGGGTAGGTGGCATAGTTTGCCTGAGCTGCCAAACCAGGACTTCTACTCTTCAGTTAGTGTTAAGAGTTCTTTCTGAGTTAGCTATCTACCAACTAGTTGAACCTACAGTCAAGTCATTTCATCTCCAATTGTCTTAGTTAGGAATTCTATTGCTGTGAAGAGACACCATGGCCACAACAACTCTTATAAAGGAAAACATTTAACTGGGGCTTGCTTACAGTTTCAGAGGTCTATTATCAGGGTGGGATGCATAGTGAGATACAGGCAGACGTGTTGAAATAGTCATGCAGGCATTCTTAGTGTGAAGAGTGGATGTGACTGAGCCTAATGGAGGAGCATGGGAGAGATTTCTGTGTAGGTGAAGGAGGGGTGGCTTTTGACTCATGGAATATTTATACCTCTCCTTTCTTGCAAAAGGAAAGGGAATCAAAAGAATAAACAGAAAATATGACTTTGGATGCTTCTGCCAAGGTCTTTTCAAAACTGGAAGGAGATTCCACCAACAGAGCTTAGCATTGAGCTTCAGAAGTTGGAATCAAGCACTATCCTCATGACTATACTGGGAACCTCGAGCAAAGCCCATTCCATTGCAGGAGGGTCTTCATGGCACCTTTGCTTTCTTGGCACTGGGACCTGGCTCCTTCACCTGGCAGGATACCTTGTTCTATGTGCTATGTGTCTATCCAAGCATCAGTGGGTAACAAGTCCACAGTCCAATTCTATTTGAGTCTCCTAGTTAACAAGGTCAGGGCATGTAGGACAATAATAGCATGGTTTAAGACAAAGGAGAATGTTCTATCCCTGGAGAGCTTCAGGCAGTTTATAATCTTTATCATCAGTGAGGAGACCAAGATCTAAATGAAAGCTTGTGGCCTGTATAAGTGACCAGACCCCTGGGACACCAGCATGACTTTTCTGCAGTCCCATTAGCAATGGAATGGGTTCTGTCTCAAGTAAGTTATTGACCCAAGGCAACAGTCTGACCTGTGGCTACTCAAATGCTAATATTACTGTGACAGCCAAGACAAAGTACAGTAGGGGAGAAAACCCTACAAAGTACTAATATCAGGGTTAACAAAGTGACAAAGGTGAGAGCATTGAACTCCACATTGGGGGTGGGGTGATCATGATCAAAATAAATCTTTATCTCTAAAGATAAGGATGGAGCCAGGGGTAGATAGGCATCTCAAATAGGAGTTGATAGGTTAGGAAAAACGCAACAAAAGAGGATATAAAGTTGAGGGGTGGGGAGGCAGGGATCTTCTGGGAAGATTTAGGAGGAATGGGGGTTGAATGGAATAAAAATACATTGCATGAAGTTTGCACATAATTAATAAAAACAACAAAAACAAATACAGAGAGAGAGAGAGAGAGAGAGAGAGAGAGAGAGAGAGAGAGAGAGAGAGAGAGAGAGAATCACCAGTCAGACCTGGCCATGCATGCCAGTAACCTGGCATTGTGGATGGAGAGAAGAGGGTGCCAAAGTTCCTGGCCAGACAGTCTAGCTGAAAACTGTGAGCTTCCCATTCAGTGAGAGACCCTGCTTTGAGGTAATCATGGAGATCAATATTGGGTGACATGTGATCTTGCTCACCAGCTGTTTCCACATTCACTCCTTTCAGGCATAGGAGAATGTGCACCTGTTTACTCACTTGCATGTATCACAGACAATGCATACATGCCATGTGTATACACATGCATACCACACAAACAGGGTAAAAAAATGAAATAAAAAAACAAAATACATCCTGCTTCTCATATTCAAAATAGGATTTACCCAACAAATCAGTCCATGCAAATACATGTTAGAACAATATAGTTTAATAAGAACTTCTCACTCCCAATGTCCAATCACCTTTGACATCTAACTGGATTCCTCATCTCCCACTATCTGCCAGGTAATATCTTATCACCCTGGCTTGTGTTGGCATGAATCCCGTCAGGTGCATGGTTGTCCAAACTTTTGACATTGTGACACAACATTGTCTTATAAAGGTCATGCCCAAGTGCCATGAAATTGAGAAACAAGGAGAAAAGTCACAGAAAACTCGTGTTTTTAGTAAGTTTATGACTTTGTGTTGGTCTGCATTCATAGCTATCCTGGGGCTGCCTGTAGCCCATTGGCCATGAATTAGACATACCTAGTCACAAACTCACCCTTAACCCTGATTTTATTCTTTAGAAATTTTCCATCCACCTGCCTCTACCCTACCTGTCTCTTAATTATAATACTCTCTCCAAAGTAAAGTCTACTGTTTCCCCCTTCACTGTAAACACAGCAATGCAGTGGTCCTTGAACTTTTCTCCATTGTCCTAAACCAGGCTGTCCTTATCATTCATCAACAGGAGTCTTTGAACAATGTTTTTAAACAGATGAACACTGTCTTAGTTAGGATTTCTATTGCTGTGGCAAAGCATCATGACAAAAAGGCAAGTTGGGGAGGAAAGGGTTTATTTAACTGACACTTCCACATTGCTGTTCATCACCAAAAGAAAGTCAGGACAGGAATGAAACAGGATCTTGGATGCAGGAGCTGATGCAGAAGCCATGAAGGGGTGCTGCTTACTGGCTTGCTTCCTATGACTTGTTCAGTCTGGAAACCTTCCTTTGGTTTCCTATGGAACCCAGTACCATGAGCCCAGGGATGGCACCACCCACCATGGGCTGGGCCCTCCTCCATTGATCCTAACTGAGAAAATGCCTTACAGCTAGATCTCATGGAGGCATTTCCTCAGCTGAGGCTCCTTCCTCACTGATGACTCTAGCTTGCTTCAAGTTGACATACAAAACCAGCCAGTACAGACACATTTTCTGTTCATCCTGTTCCACACAGTAATCACACAAACACTTGATCAATGGTTTGTGGCAATGGATTTTAATATTATTTTATTTCAATTTGATTTAAAAGATGGATGAGCATGGTGGCTATAGCAGAGATCTCAAGAGTAGAAAATGGTCGATTCCCCTGACAAAAGAGATCTATGCAACCACTTATTGGAAAGGAGCTATCCAGCACCCTGTGATGCACTCAGACTATGACATAAGCAATAAGCAAATATTGTTCTGAGTCTTAAGTAGTGTTTATCACTGTGAATTATACCAACAGGCCACTTGTAGCTGAGACAACTAGGGTACATATGTAATTTATAAAATAGAAACACTCTATTTTCTTTTTTTTGTTTGTTTGTTTTTTCAAGATAGGGTTTCTCTGTATAACAACCATGGTTGTCCTGCAACTCATTTTGTAGATTTGGCTGGCCTTGAACTCACAGAGACCCTCCTGCCTCTGCCTCCCAACTGCTGGGTGTAAAGGCATGTGCCACCACACCTGGCAAAATGCTCTTTTTCTAATACCCAAAGTACCTTCAATAGATTCAAGTTTATCAGATCACAAATAAGGAGGAGTTACAAGGCCCCTGCTCTAGCAGTTGGAGCCTGCTTAACTAAGTGTTTTAGTTTTTGTTTTGGGTTTGTTTGTTTTTTTTTTTTTTAGTTTATCTTGGGGTATAAAACCTATAGACAGTCTGCCACATGACTAACCCTGTGAACATGGAATAGGGAGGGAACCTTGAGCCCTAGGATGCAACATTTGATAAGGCTCTGCATCCTGGGAGTATAGAACCAAGACTAAGTGCAAACTGAATGGATATGAGGGCCACTTGAGGGTAGGAGGCTATACCAGTAGGGAGATTAGGCCTCTGCAACTACTCAGCCAATGCAGGTTGGGGGATAGAATTTTGCAACCATAAAATCATTTCAAGCCAAGTGGCCAGGTCAACCATTTTGCTTTTCTTTGAGCTGGCACCTGATTGTGTAGAAATAAAAAAATAAATGACTCACTTTTGTGGCAGAACAAGGTAGTAGAGAGATTCCTCCATCATGTATTCTTTCTGGGGCCATTTTTAGGTTTAACTAGAATTTTATCTCCCTGATGGAGAGTCCTGTGGAAAATTACCCAACTCAGAGTCCAAGGTCAAGCTGTCCCAGCTAACTTAGCTTCTATTAAACTGCTTGCTTGTGCCAACACTCCCCTCACCCCATGCAAAAAAGGGTGTGCTTTTTGCCTTTGAAAGCTCTTTGCTCTACATGTTCAGGGCTACACTTGAGTACCAAATACCTACATGTAGTCCCAGCTGGAATAAAGGCTTTCAATTGGCTCCAAACTGTGTCTGAGTGGTCATGTCTGGTGGGCTCCTGTAACATGCTCACTACTTGGTGTCTCTTGAACCCGTTATTAAGGACTAAGGGTCTCATTTCCCACAGAGAAAGAACAATTAGTTTGTCCAAGGCTACATAGCCTTGTGGGTGGTGGGCAAGCACAGGTCCAGCTAGCAATACTTGAGAGCTCACCTATGTTTCTAAAATTGTCATTAGCCCACACAGCACAGAGCAGTGTGAGCAGAAGAGGGAGATCCTAAGGGTCAAGCCCCATTGCTTTATATTTTGAAAGAGATCCTTTGCAAATTTACTGAAGTGCATAATATGAATCACAAGTAACCAAAATCCTTAGACAGACTTCCAAGTCTAAAGACAGCATGTGCACTTTGCACGCACACTCCTGCTGTCTGGTTTCTCTGGAAATGACAAGACCCTCTGCTACAGGCACAGGATGAAAAGTGAGTCAGCTGTGCCTGGACCAAAAGAACGTGGAGTTCTATAAATATAAAACAGATGGAATTTCCGGAGCCCTTTTACTGTGCTTCAGCAGTTTACTAATAAATTAGGCTTTTTTTTTTTATTCCCTTTAAAAAATAAGAAAACAAAAAAGGGAACAGGATTCAGAGTTGACTGTAACTGATGAGATTAATCGAAACTGAATTGTTTGAGTCTAAAGTGGTCCTCAGCCTTCCTATCCTCTGCCTCACCCTGTAGGCCTCCCCAGGGTCTTGATTTATGCACTGATTGACCTTGGGCAAATCTGAGATCTTAGTGTTTCTTCCTTCCCTGCTCCTGTGCTCCTTTCTCTATGGAAAGGAGCACCATGTCAACAAAGGCTGCAAGCACTCCTACATATTCAGCACACAACAAAGATAAATCAGGGGTTGTTTATTGAGCATCAACTTCGTTCCAGTAACTGCTCTGTATCATCTCGGAAATCTTGGCAAAAGCCTAATATCATCGGACAAACACACAGCAGAGCCAAGGATTCAGAGCCAGGGGCATTCTGGCTCCAGAGTGTATAGCCCTGACTCTTCACCAACCTCTTCTGCTCACAGCAGGAAAACATTGGGTCAAAACAACAAAGCTAAGTCAGGATGATCTTGGTCCAGAATCTTGGTTCCCACAACTCCAGCATCTTCTCCATAGAGTTACCCTAAATGTCCCTTGTCCCAAGAACCCCTTGCATAGCTGGATCTAAAGAGCACAAAACAGATCAGGTCTTCTGTCAAAGAACTGCCACATGGGTGATCCGCATGGTTAAGTGACCCTGAAGATCACTACCTCCATCTTTCCCTTAGACTCAGGGTCTTTCTCAGGACAGTGACCTCTGAGCTTACAGTGGCTGCACTACAGAGCTTCCTAGCTTGCAGTCCTGGGAATTGTCTCTCACCCCTCCCAGTGTATGTGAATGTGAATGTGTCTGGACAAGCCATTGGGAGTGAAATCTCTCCATTTCCTGCCCAGCCACTCCTGTCCTGTTGAGGCAGGAGAATAGGGTGGAGGGTGGAGGGTGGAGAGTGAGGTCGGTCCGAACAGCCTTATGCAATGACTTAAATTAGCATATGAAAGAAACCAGTTGGCAGAGAGGAAGATTGGAACCACCAAACATGCCAAGACCAGTGTGCAACAGAGCCTGCCAAATCTTACCAAATCCATACTTAAACAATTGCATAAGAAAGTCTATGCTATGCAAATGACCTATAAAAGTTCCAGTCACTTGTGTACAAGGCCTTTGAGCCTCTAATCATCTTCCCTGCTCAGGCCTGCTGCCCTCCTTGGTAGTATATTCTTTCTTAATAAATTCTGCTTCAGCTTCTACTCACATCTCTGTCCAATTTCCTGTTCTGAGACCTGGAAATCCTGGTGGAAGCCTATCAAATCCTGATATCCAGTATCAGGACTGTATCACCTGCTGCTGGGTGACCTGTTCCCCAGTTGGTCTTCTATCTTGTTCCTTACCATAGCTTGATATGAGGGACTTGCAACAAACCAGCCAGTTCCAACAGTTTCTAGTTTATACCTGCCAGGCTCTAAAAGGCCAAAGGTTGGGACTTCACAATGCAAACCTTCTGGATCCAGGTGCCTACATGGATAGAGCAAAGAGTCAGTTGGCCCCAACTCTGGACCATTCCAAAATGGAGTTCAGGGTGTTAAAATCCATCTAGTTGTATTGGTGTAAATACTGCTGCTCCTAGAAACTTCTCTCCCATTCCTGTACCTGTATTTCTTCTCCTTCCCATTGCTTTTTGCTGAGCACTTTGGGATCTTTTTATGTGGCTCATGTCCCAAATGTCTATATTGGAAATAACAACACTTTTTTTTTAGAATAGTTTAATGCTGAACTCCAAAGGAAAATATCAGAAGAGTCAAAGGCAACTATATCTGCAGGAATCAGCAGGCAAATTGACTGTGGAAAATTAGTTGACCCACCAGCAATGTTAGGTCTGGAACCCAGGACAAATGTCTGAGGTGCCTCTTTAAAGTATCAAAGGGGACCTGGTGACCAGGTTCTCCCAGCATCCCTCAGTCCCTACTTGTTACAGGGCATGACTGGCACACCTCTCCCCTAAATTTCTCTAGCCCATGGGTTGGGTGACTCTTCTTCCCCCAATTGTCCTTCTCTAATCCAACCATTTTGGTTACCGAGCCCTTCACTTTACCCTTTACTCTCCTGTCTCCCCTCTCACCTCTGGCCTCTCTTCACATAGCCCAGATCCCAGTCATGTTCACTCTGGACTCTCCCAGATGTCCCTGCCTCTGGCTAGCCTCTCCCTTTTACCTACAATAAACCATCTCTTCCACCATACCTAGGAGCAGTCATGTCCTTCCTTTTCTATTCTTTCTTTTTCTTTCATTCAAGCAGAAATGGGGCCCTCCACACCTGACTACCAAATGGTAGTAGCTCTATGGCTCTGGGAAGGCCATTGTCCTACATAAATATACCTTCATTGTTTACTCTCTTGGTTCTCTTCCTGGGCTAATATTTTATTTTTTAAGATAAAATTCACTAAATAGAATGATTTATAACAGTTACATATTTGAAGTGAGAATTCATCTAAATGTGACAAGACACAAACTTTCAAGGGCTCAGCCAGTCCTTCAGGACTGTTGCAGGCAGCAGATATGATCTCTTCATGTGCCCTCTGGCACAGTAAGCTCTGGCTAGGCCTACCCATTTCCAAGACAATATCTGACCTGGATTACAAGGGAGACTTTATTGCCTATCAATGTAGCTAAACATTTCCTGAAATCTAAAGATCAAACACTGCATGGCAGGTCAGTCAGAGTTAAGTGAGGATCGGGGAACAAAGGGCAATGGCTACTGTGGGTAGGGCACTGGTTGAATACAGATGGAGAAACAGGAAGCTTTTTTTTTTTTTAACAACCATTTCCTTTCATTTTATAATTACTTTGTTCCTTTTAAAAATTTATTTATTTATTTATTATTGTTTTATGTGCATTGGTGTTTTGCCTGCATGTATGCCTGTGTGAAGGTTTCAGATCCCTTGGAACTGGCATTGCAGACATTTATGAGCTGCCATGTGGGTGCTGGGAATTGAACCCTGGACCTTTGAAAAAGCAGCCAGTGCTTTTAACTGCTGAGCCATCTCTCCAGCCCCTCCCCCCCTTTAAATATATTTGTCTCCTCCTCTCACAGATTCAGAACACACTTGGTCAAACCTGGCCCTGAAGTGGATAGGTAACTACATCTCAGTGGCTGTGCTCCATGAATGATTCTGGCCAGCATAGGTGTGACTATTGCACCCTAAAGAATGCACCTAATGAAAAGCCCAATCCTGAAAGCTTAGATTGGAAGAGTTAGAAGGTGCCTTAGCACTCATGCAGGATATGCACTTTACGGAGGAGAAACCGCCTGGAACTCCCAGACATAAACATCGCATGCCATTTCACTAAGCCTTGAAATGTGAGCTGTCATCACATACCAACTCTGTAGCCTCCAATCTGTCACCTTAACGCATCCTTGGTGCATCACTTATTAAATATAGAAAACTTGGAATTCCTAAATCACAACTAATAAATCTACCATATTTTTCTCATCATAAAATATCCCCCTTGTAAAAATCTCTTGAGCTTAACCCCAAACCCACCAATCAATCCAATGAAGTAGCTACTTTAATTTTCCTTAGGGCATTAGGAGACAGAGGCAATGATCAACAGCTAGGAAATTACAGATCCAGGATCTGAATAGAAGTTCAACTCCCTGATTCCTGTTCCTACCCCATGAGTCCTACTGTAAAACTGAATTGCCTAATAGATCAAGAGGTAAGGCGTACATAAAATAACTTAACATGGTCAACATACAGCTAGTATACATTATCTGCCCAAACCAGATGTTTTCTGTCAGAGTCTACTTCTATGGGGAAGAACCAGCTTCTGAATATGCTGAGTATTAATGCTGTTATCAGCAGGTCTCACAGTAGATGGCTAGGTAAATGAGTGTCCACCCAGTGGGTTTCATCTCACCCCACCCAGCTCCAGACATCTGTTAGTATGTTCTGTATAAAGTATGACTGGCTGTCAGTTATATATTATGAAGCTGGACATTTGACAGTGTCAGGTCCAAAGCAAACTCTATTTCCCTGAATTCTAAGATATCTAGTCCAAGTATCTAGAAATGGGCTCAGCCTGGACTGTAGGAGGATTTTGGGCAGGTAGACAAAAGCCAGGAACTTGTGAAGCACGTTCCCTCTATTAATAGTGGTCTCTTCCCTTATCACTGGCAGAAGAGCATATGGCTATTGTGGTGCCTATTAGCATGCTAAAGCACATACTAACCTCCAGGGTCCCTCATCATCACAAGTACTTGTCACATATCTCAAAGTCCATGCTAGCATCCTGGCCCTTCTCACTCCTTCCCTACCCTAAACTCCCTCCAGCTCATGGGCTTCCCTTCTGCCAGCTACTCATTCTTCTTATAACCCTATTATTTTGATATGTCTCTCTGTCTCTGTCTCTGTCTCTCTCTCTACTCTTACTTCTCTCCTAGCCAGGTCCACCAGTTAGGGTTTTTATTGCTTTGAAGAGACACCAAGACCACAGCAACTCTTATAAAGGAAAACATTTAACTGGGACTGGCTTACAGTTCAGAGGTCTTGCTAACTATTGTCACGGTGGGAAATAAGCAGACACGGTGCTGGAGAAGGAGCTCAGAGTTCTATATCTTGATCTGCAGGAAGAAGAAGGGGAACACCACACTGGGCACAGCTTGAGCATATAAAAGACCTCAAAGCTCACCTCCACAGTGACACACTTCCTCCAACAAAGCCACACCTACTCTAACAAGGCCAGGCCACCTAATAGTACTACTTCTTATGGGCCTATGGAGTATTATCATTCAAACCATGGCCATGTTCAATATACTTTTTGATGTACTAAGGATTCTCCCAGTTGCCTCTGGTGGTTTTCCCTCTCAGATCTACAAGAAAAACCTTTCCCTTAGCCATATCATGGAGCAGTCATGTAGTCAGTTTACACAGACAGGGAAGGACAACAGGAAACCTGAGGATCCAGGGGAGCAGAAGTGAGATGGTGGAAGATTGGATGAAGCAAGGAGATAGTGATGCCTAGAAAACAGAGCTTCCAAGAGGACACCAACATTCCCTGAATTGCCTTTGGCTGTCAGCCTTAGCTCTTTATCTTTATTACAAAGCTATGAAAGTAATACTGTTTGTACATTATAAAGAATTAAAATGAATCTCATAGTCAGTCTCCTATTTGATACTTTAGCCAAATCAATCCTTCAATTTTCACTTCCTAAAAAATATTGTCCTTAAATTTTTAAATTTTATTTTGTGTATTATGACTATGGGTGAGGCACATGTCATGGCACACTGATGGAGGTCGGAGGACAACTCTGTGGAGCCAGTTCTCTCCTTCCATCTTTCCGTCGTTTCTGGGTATTAAATTCAGATTATCAGTTTTCTGTGGAAGGTGCCTCTACCACTGAGTCATCATCTTTGGCCCGAAAGTATATTCTGAAAGTATTAAGTAAACCAGTTATAGTGGAACACACCTTTAATCCCACAACTCAGGAGGCAGAGACAAGAGGGTCTCTCTGCAAATTCAAGAACTATATGGTCTACATAGGGAGTTCAAGTGCAGCCAAATCTACACAATGAGATGTTGTCATGAAGAAAAACATATTAATCCTACATAAAATCACTGCTATGGAGCACAGTGAGGAAATTTAGTGTCTTGCTGTAGGTGAAAGTGAGACTCTCCTAGACTAAGTAAGGAATTATATCAGGCATCCCAAAGCCTTACATCACCTTACTAACACATTAGCTTTTCTGCAAGATACCTATCCTTACAATATCATACTGGGATGTCATTGCAATGAGTGTGTTTGTGTGTGTGTGTGTGTGTGTGTGTGTGTGTGTGTGTTTGTGTAGGCACGCAGGCACACACACACACGTTTTAATGGTTAATAGAGAGAGACAGGAATGAAAATAAAACAGTTCAATAGTAACAGGAATTTCAGGACATAGTGAGCCATCCTGTGGGTGCTGAAAACCCAACCTGGGTCTTCTGCGAGAACAACAAATGCTCTTAACCACGAGTCATCTCTCCAGCTCCCTATTTTCTTATTTTTAAAGAATAATCTTATCCAGGCATGCCGGCGTAGGCCTCTCCTTCCAGATACTTAGGAAACTGGGGCAGAAGGATTGACAGCTCAATCTTCCCAGGCTACAGAGTAAATTCAAAACCAACCTGGGAAATTTAGTAAGACCTTGTCTAAAAACCTAAAGTAAAATATGAGCTGAAGATACAGCTTAGTGGAAGAGAGCATACCTTTTTCATGTGAGGACCTAGGTTTAGTTCTCAGTCCTAGAAGGGAGAGACAGGAAAGGGAAAAGAAGAGAAGAGAGGAAAAAAGAATGATCTTAGAGAAGTGGCTTCATATGTGGATTTTTTTTACTTAATCTTACTGTATAATAAATCAATTAAGGCACATACTAACACCTGTTATTTGCTTTGCTCCTGGTTCTGCCCTGATCTTATCCCTCTTAGGACTATTCAGCTTCCTATGTAGCAGAAGAGGGGGATTAACACCTGCCTCTCTTTTCTTTTCTCATTTTAATTAGTTCTTTGAGAATTTTGTCCAATACATTTTTATCATATTCACCTCCTCCTCTCCCTCCACTCCTTCCAGATTCATCCTCCCTTCCCAACCCACCCAATGTGTCTTCTTTTTTTAACCTCATCAATTTCAATTTGCTCTTTCATATGTGTTTGGATGTGGCCTTCACTGAAAGTGGTCAGCCCACTAGGGGCTTAAAGAACACTGAGTCTCCATCTCCCAGCATCAATTGCCAATAACACCTTAGCCAGGGGTGGGACCTCATGCCCATCTCCCCTCTCCATAATGGAATTTTATCTAATTTGAACTTACACAGATCTTAGGCACAATCGTCTCATTTGCTGTGAATTAATATTACAAGTCAAAACTGGCTATTGGGACCAAGAATCTGTTACTAGAGAGGTTATAGGCCATAAGGAAAACTTACTGTTATTACTCTGCTAAATGGGCAGAGTACTAAATCGATTCCTAGTGGCTTACTTTTATTGTCAACCCTCATCAGAGAAGCATCCTTTTGCAATTAGTGTAGAGACCCGAATCTGGTCAGGTACAGAGAATAAGAGTGCAGATGCTCAACACAAAGGAGGTGTAATATCATACTCCTACATCCCAAGACTTGCAGACTACTGTGGAAGAGCTGCAGAAAGATCATTAGAGCCAGGGCCAGTGAATGACTATTTGAACAGTATTTTCTGGACACAGAAGGGCAGTTGCACAAATGAATTCATCTCTGTTATCTTAGTAAACACTACTACTATGCATAAAGATCCCTCCAGTAACAAGCAAGGCATATTTCTGACCCTTTAAAACTACTGGGAAAATAATTTATCGGCTGTAATGTATGAAGCAAAAAAGTTATAAACAAAGATGAACAGATGAAGTAACAACAAAACAATCAAACAACAACAAAAAAAAATGGTCACAGATAACCATAGACTTGCTGCATGTCTATATTTCTCATGGTTACAGATTATCTCACTAAATTAAAATTCCTTAGAACACAAAATTCCTCTTAATAATGTTGTAAGTTTGCTATGAAAGCTAAGGAGGGGGGAGTCAATTCCTAGTCTACAGTTGATTTTAAGAAAATAAAAGATCATAGAATGGTTTATTTTTCCCCAGGGTCATATATTTTTAATGAGTTCAACCTGGGGCTCCATATAATTTTTTTTCCTCAGTAATGAACACCTGGGAGTTTGCCATAAAATTATTTATGGTAGGATGTCTCCAATCTACATAGCTGTATAATATGTAAGTGGCTGTTTCAATGTACTCCTGATAAGAATGTCTCTCAACATGTAACCAAATACTGTGGGTTTAGGGAAGGCTTGATGAATATGTGATGAATCAAGCAGAATCTTTGATATGGTCAGCCTAACATCCAGTTATTTACTCAGAGCAACATCAGGATTTCAGTCACTAAAAAAAAGAAATAAAAACAGATTCCTTACATATACCATGAACCTTGGCGATGTTCAACAAGGTGGGACCATATTATAAATTAGCTTAATGAATAAGGAAATTATTAGCACAAGAAACATAAGGGACTTTGGAGAGGGAAAAAAACTTGGCAAGAGCACAGACATCACAGGTTTGGGGGAAAAAGGGGCCAGAATCAGAACCTGAAACAATGTTAGCTCTCTCTTTCCCATCCCCCTCCCAACTACCATCTTCTACCTCTCTCTGCCTTGGTTTTATTTTGTCTGACCACAGGCTAATTCATCCACTAGACCAAGATTCACATTCTTAATTAAATATAAAATGCTTCATACCATAGTTTCTATCGTCAACGTAGGTTAACTTGTTCCCCTTTCAAGAAGGAGACCCCGAGGGAAATAACCTGGCTCACTGAGGTCCAGATGCTGACCCTTCCTGTCAGCCAATGAACCCTGTCTGCTGGAGCAGGCTTCTTCCTGCATCTGCGTAATTGCAACAAGAAAAGACCAGTTACCAAAGACCGGAGATTCTTCTTCCAGTAGAAGGACGTTGGTCAACATGGGCAAAACATGCTGGAGATAGACAAAACACAAAACAGGTGGTTAGTGCTAATCAGGAGCTTCTGTTGGTAGGTAGCTGCCTTTATTACTAGTGTTATTATAACAGAGTGGCAGTGAGAATTTAGGTCAACCAATGTTTCAGGGTTTTGTTATTTTTTTTATTCTTTTATCGATTCTTTGTGGATTTCACATTATACATTCCAACCCCACTTACCTCCCTGTCCCCTTGCATCAACCCTCTACCCTTGTAACCTCCCCACACCAAAAAATAAAAATAAATAAAACAACAAAAACAAATAAATGAGAAAAAAAAGAATCATGTGGAAGCTGTAGTATGGCCCATTGAGACCCACAGTTTACCCTGTAGTCCTTCATCTTTACTTGCAAGTGTTTGGCCAGGGTCTTTAGTCTGGCTGGAGGCCTTTGGGCTCTCACTGGGGCATCCTATTGTTGTTCTGTGTCACGGAGATCCTGCTGTTTGAGATCTGTAGGTTCTACCCCTTCACTCATATCTCCAGGGCCTTGTGTAATTGGTGTAGGGAAGAGCTAGTTTTCTCACTCTCATTACCCCAGGGCCGACTCTCTTGCAAGGGGCAGAGGGGGAGGGCATCTGTCTTTCACCCATTCTACCATATGACAGATGGGGGGTCAGGAGGCAGGATCAGCTTTCTTGCTCTCATGTCGTCAGTGTAGGCTCTCCTGTGTTCCTGACCCCAGGGTCAGCTCTAGTGTGCTTCCCAGATGAGGTGCATGGTTATGGTGAGGAATGGGGCCATCTTTCCCAGTGCCGGTGTTGCAGCTCTCTCCTGAGAGTGAATGCCAGATTGCCTGCTGCATTACCCAGGGAGGAGTAGGACCAGCCATTCCAGGGCCAGGGAAGGGCCAAGCTGGTTCAGCACAGCATGGTTTCAATGACCCCTGTGCTAACATGGGTCATGGACATCACCACAGACCCAGATATGGCCCTTGGCAGCAGCTTTGGCCCAGGGGACACTACAGTCAAGGTGGCAGCAGAGGCCCCCCAGATTAACATGACCCTGACTGCAGTATGCCCTCCCCCGCTACGCCTGTGTCAACATGGTCCCAGCTGGCTGTAGGCCAACCAATGTTTACAACAACAATAACATGTTTATAGTTCTCCAAAAGTCTTTTTAAGTTTCAACTAAAACTTAATAAACCATACATGTTTAAAATTTTGACAATTATATTCTCAAAACAACTACAATCTTGAAGCCTATCCATTACCTTTAAGCTTCCTCCTGAGTCTGTGCAGTTTTCCCACATACCTCTACCGTATCTCCCTTTGAATCTCACATAACCAATGACTGAATGACTGATTTTCTATTCCTATAAGGTAGTTCTCAGTTTCTATAAGTGGAAGCACAATGTGTGTAACTTTTCTTGTCTTACTCATTCAGATTAGTTGTTTTGAGGTTCATCCACACTGTAGTATATATCAGTAGATCATTATCTTTTACTGGTGAGTAGAATTTCATTACAGAGTGAGTTGTGGTCCTTAGAATTCCTAGGATGGATTCCTTGAATCCAGTATACAAACCTGTGAATATATTTAGAGACAATGGTTTCAATGAGACAGTTATGATAACAAGAGGCCATTAGGGTAGAATCCTAATCCAATCTGACTGCTGGCATTATAGGATGAACATTAAGGACATAGGCACCATGAAAAGACCATGAGAGGATGCAGGGAATATGCAAGCCAACATGGGCAGCTAGAAGAAAGAAAAATAGTTGATAGCTTAACTTAAACTTCTAGCCTCCAATATTGCTAGCCATCTGCAGTATTTTGTTACCGTAACCCTGGCAAACTATTGCATATGGATTCGCTGTGAAATGTTTATTCATGGCCATATTTCCAGACAGGAAATTCCAGACTTTTTTCAAGTTGACAATTAACACTAATAGCCATACTTAGTCACACACACACACACACACACACACATATATATACATATATATATATATATATATATATATATATATATATGAGAGAAAGAAGAAGAAATGAAGAAGAAAAGAGAAAGATAAAAAGGAATGAAGGAAGAAAAGGTCTTGATATTTTGGGTTTTGAACATCAGAGTTGTGACGATCTGGAGTATTCTTATGGATGAATTGATGCAATTTGCATTGGGAGACTGAAGTGAACCTCTGAGAATATGGGTGGACTGTTATGGCTTACAGACAATGTGTTTGGTTTGACCAGAAGTAGACCTGTGATGGATAATCTTCATTATCAACTTAACTGAATTTGGAATCACTAAGAAGACTTACTTTTTGTGTGTATCTGAAGGTGTCACCCAAGAGGTTAAACTGAAGGGGGAATGCTTACACTGAATGTTGGGTCACATTGCCATGGGGTGAATCCCAGGTTGAATATATAGCAGTGTGAATAGCCCTTCTGTCCCCTCTCTGATGAACTTTATTTTCTAAAACTATAAATATCTTTTTGCTTAAGCTGGTATTTTGTTAAAGCAATGAAAGAAGTAATTACACATTGCCCTATAGGTCTGTTTATTTTACTGACATGATTGTGAACCAAGGTGTTTGGTTCACAATACTACCACTTTTCTGCTTCAAGAAAACCATGGTGAAAGCTGGAGAAAACAGGCATGCTACAGTGCATTCAAACTATATGTCCTAACAGATGTATGTACTGACTGAAATGTGCTTTCCCATGTTCATTCCCTCTAACCATGTTTTTCATTTGCATGATAATTTTTTATTGAATGCCTAACATGGTATTTTTCAGTGGTAGTGGTGGTTTGGTTTGGGTTGGGTTTTTTTTTTGTTGTTCTTATTGTTTGTTTCTGGTTTTTTGTTTTTGTTTCTGAGGGGATTTTGTTGTGGGTACCTGAGGAGAATTGATATAGGCCTTGAACTAATTATTTAGTGTTTGTTGTGATGGAGGATGTCCTTCTGTATGCTGTTATATGTTTCTCTTATTGGTTGATGAATAAAGCTGTTTTGGTCAATGGACAGGCAGGATGTAGCCAGGCAGGAAGTATAGGCAGGACTACCAGACTAGGAGATGGTGGGGAAGAGGAATGCAGAGAGTGACACAAGAATGAGATGCCATGTAGTTACTGGGATGGTAGGATGCCTGGACATTCTCTGGTAAGACAAGACTACATGGAGATACACAGATTAATAGAAAATGGGTTAATAATTAAGAGAGAGCTATCCAATAAGAAGCCTGAGCCATTGTCCAAACAGTTTATAATTATTATAAGCCTTCATGCCTTTATTTGGGACTAAACAGCTGCAGGAACAGGTGGGACAGAAACGTCCATCTACACATGATGTCCAAACATTTGGCAAGAATTTCCTTATAAAACCTGACAAAGGCTTTAAAAAGGTTCTCAACACACAGAAATGGAGCCGCAGTGGGTTTTCTGGTCTCACAGTCTCATGCAGGCCATGGTGCAGACACTATAGCAATTGGTTTTGAGCACAGCATGGCAGATTCCCACTATGGTACATAGAGGCTGTCTCCATGCTGCATGGCAGATTTAGCTTTTACTCATACAGACAAAAAGGGCTTTTGTGTACTACAAGCTGCTGAATGGTGGCATAGACCAGAGTCAAGGTGGTGAACACAGCTCCCAGAGATGGCAGTAAATATACCACCACCATGTTGGAGCCTAACTGGGTAAATCCAGTTAGCCAAAATCTCCACTTTAATCTTAGATATGCTGTTTAGCAGATTAAAGTCTAGTGGTCAGAAAAAGAGATATACAGTAAAGACTGATTCAGATAAAAAAAAACCTCTAAATGGTATACTGTGTGTTTAAAAAATATATGTAGCCTTAAAATAAAGAAAAGGGATAGAGAAAACCCTGAAAAGAAATAGAGTAGCTAGGAGTGGTGGAACACACCTTTAATCCCACCACTCTAGAGACGGCATAAGGATCTCAGTGATTTCAAGGCCAGCCTGTGCTACCAAGTAAGTTCCAGTATAGCCAAAGATGCACAGAGAAACTCTGTCTCAAAAAAGAAAAAAATAAAATTAAAAGAAATAGAATGATTTAAAACAGCCACATAAAAATGAGAGGCTGGGTACTGTATGTTACTCTGTTGTCTTTGAATTGCTTGATTGCTGAGGAAGGAGCAACAGCTAATGAAAGACATTTGATTATAAATGTTGGTGGATTAATCCAACCTTATATATTTTGAAAATGCCTTGAATTCTAAATTAAAGTCTAAGGACATGTTTCTTTGGAAAAGAGGTTCTGCTTTTGTTTCCACAGAAGATGAAAAGCTGTGGATTCCTTCCAGACTAATATGGTTTGATCAAACAAGACCCCCTGAAGCAGTGGCCCAGGTGATCCAACATCCAAAACACCTGAGATGGTACAGCTACAGACTACTATAGCCAGGATTTGGCTAGGTTTCTGGGTTTTCTCAGGATCCCCTTGGGATTAACAGTGCCCCCAAACAGCTGGGAGCAGTGTGGAAAGAAATACACCTACATTCCAAAATATTATTTATAAATGTTTATTTTTATTTAAACAGGATTAATTATAAATGGTTAATGACCACAGTCAATCTCTTTCTAAAGAAAAACAGAAAATATGATATAGAAATGAATACTTTGCATTTGTATGGATTTTGGTTTATTGATACAAATTTAAGGTCAATTTTGTTATATGTATATTCCTTTTCTTGTTTAGTTATTATGTTTATACAGCTCTTTTAAAAATATAATATATAATTAAACACAGATTATAGTCACCTATAACAGTCAAAACATAGTTATGTTAGATTTTTTAGATATACAGAGATATATTTTAAATGGATAGGTATTCTTCAAAACTTTTCAAAGACCTGTAGACTATTGCATTTAAAATCGTTTATTGGGGTTTTTCATGACAATGAGATAAAACTGCTTCTGGCAACACCAACTAAGTCAGAGAGGAAGGTGGGCATCAAAGAAGCTCTTTATGGTGTTTGCTTTCAATATGACAAGACTAGCCATTTAGGCAAGAAACTGCTCTTGCCTGGACTGTTTGACTGTATTCGGTATAAACTCATGCAGGACCCACAGGAAAGTGACTGCTGAACTTGCCAAATAAAGATGGAATAGTCCTTCAGAATTCCTGCTTCATGGAAGAGTCTACCAGACATTCTGCAGGACACAGAGAAAAATGACTGACAAACTGCCAATACAGGTGGGACAGTTTCAAGTTTCCTGCTTTGCTGAGAAGTGTACCAGACACTTTAGGCCTATAGGCTGAAGATGATGCCTCAACATTACAAAAGAACTTTGGGTGACTGTCCAGGCAGGAGATATATCTGTCATTTCTAGAGTTTGTAAAGTTGCTTACAATGTGCATCATATTTATTTAGGTAATATTATATCCTTCTGGGGTCTTTGATGGAGTTGAAGACAGATAGTTATGGTTATGTGATGGGGGAGGTCCTTCTGTGTATATGTTTGTCTTATTGGTTGATAAATAAAGCACTGTTGGCCAATAGGGAAGCAAGGTAGGCAGGACTAGTAGAGAAGGAGGATACTGGGAAATGTAGTAAAGGGTAATTGCCATGTGATCCCCGGGAAGAGGGAATGCATGTGGCTGGCATCCTCAATAAGTCTTTATAAAATATATAGATTAATGGTTATGGTTGATACTTAAGACAGGGCAAGCAAATAAGAAATTCTAGTCATTGGCCAGCAGCATTGTAAATAATATAAATCACTGTGTGTTATTTGGGGGCCCTAACATGGCAGTGGAACTTAGGCGGCTGGTGGAAAGAGCTATTGTTAAAGTTATGGTTTTCCTTAGTTATGATAAAAGGTAAGTATAGTGGGAAATTACCAATGCGGAGCCAAGTAGAAATATAAGGGTATTTAATAGGGAAAAGCCTTACTTACAGAGTGACTTAGCCAGCCAGCATAGCAGCAGCCTGTAGGCAAGCAGAAAGGGAAACAGAAACTGAAATTGACCAGCTACTGACCGCCTCTCACTCTACGTCACCCTGACCACACCCTCACAGATATGATCAGGCAGACTTGTAGCCAGCCCCTAAGCAGGCATGGCTACAGGTTCCCCTACAGGTAAGTTACATATAAAATTTTATACTTACAGAGATAGGGTAGATGTTAGAATATTTTCTTTAAATTTTGCCAATTGTTAATGGACTAAATACTATTAACTAAAGTTCTTGCTTGATAACTGTTTTGTTTATCTATAATTTTGCTATGCTAAAGTTGAAACCTTCCTTTTTATTTAGACAGAAAAGAGGAGATGATGGGGATGTCCTTCTGTATGCTGTGAATATATGTTTCTCTTATTGGTTGATAAATAAAAGCTGATTAGCCAGTATCCAGGCAAGAGGAGATGATGGGGATGTCCTTCTGTATGCTGTGAATATATGTTTCTCTTATTGGTTGATAAATAAAAGCTGATTAGCCAGTATCCAGGCAGGAAGTATAGGTAGGGCTATCAGACTAGAAAAATTCTGGGAAGAGAAACTCAAAGAGTGAGTAGATACTGAGATGCCATATAGTTACCAGGAAGGTAGGATGCCCAGACATTCTCGAATAAGCCAAGACTATATGGGTGGAGATACATAGATTAGTAGAAATGGGTTAATAATTTACAGAGAGCTATCCAATAAGAATCCTGGGCCATAGGCCAAATAGTTTATACATTATTATAAGCCTCTGTGTGTTTATTTGGGACTAAAGAGCTGTGGGACCAGGTAGAGCAGAAATGTCCATCTACATACACTTTTGGCACTGAACTCATTGGAATCCTGCATTATTTCCCTAGAAGCTGTACTTATAGGTACATACTTTTGTTTTATTTACTTTCTTGTATTTTATTTGAATTTTGTTCCAAAAATCAGGTCATTATGTACAAATATATAACCCTCTCGGAGATTGCTTTTAAATTTTTTCAGATACAATGTGAGCAGCATTTCATCTAGAGCCATTGCGTGCTATGGCTAAAGCAAATCCCTTTAAATACTCCATCAGATGTTCCTGTATTGTGCACTTTCTGACTCTGATGAAAAGGGAAACTATTCCCAGATCTGCCTATAAGTATCCCCAAAGGATTATATCATCTAGTTCTCCCGAATGAATCTTTCTTCAGATCATTTCCTCACAAATGTGCTATAACCAATGTTCAACCCTGGTGAGTGGGGTCTCTGCATCTCTCTGGAGTTCTTTCTGTGGCATTATCTCTACATTAGCCTCTTTGTTTATGGCTCTGGGTCCTTAACTTAGTATGACTGCAAGACAAGATCTCACAGTTGCACAAACACACACACATACACACACATCACAGCCGGGAAATTCTCTCTGTGCAGTGGCTACAGCTATCATATAGCTTTACCCCATTTGTCTCCCATCTCAGAGGGATCACTGTTCTTCACTGATATACTTGGTGTAGGCATCTGGTGTGTGGACCTGAAACATCAGCCACACCCCTTTTGGGCATGGCTTCAGGCAGATGCAAACTGAAAGAGAGGAGCTTGAGGCATGGCTTTCCTTTGAGCCCTCTTTCTGTTACATAAACAGATCTGGTAGGAAGAGCAGGGAAGCGCTCCAGCTGTTGTTTTGTATTTTTCTGTGTAATTGTCCCCAATAAACACCTATTTGTCATTAATCTTGGATCTAGTGATATAAATACATCCTCACCTTCATGTTGGAAGGATAATTTTTTAAGTTGATTTGGATCAGGAGATAAAGCTGGTCTCTATTATTCTATTTTTCTGAAAGTATAAGTCTATAATCATTTTCAATAAATATACATATAAACAAATATCATATGTATTCATATATGTTTGCTATATGTAGCATTTGCAATATTTGTTATTTGTAATATAATTAGAAAAATGCGTATAATTCAGTAACTCAGGAAATTTCATATTGCTTAAAACAGATAAAAAATTTCTGTACCAGGTCCTACACTAAGCATGGTAGATTTGGGGGACCATTTTTATTCTCTTCCATATTTTCTTCTCTTTAACAACTATCTTATAAATAAAATTTTTAAATTATTTTTCTGGGCTGTACTGAAGCATATTTTGGGATGTGTTTAGTCCATGGTTTTGTAGTGTGTTGAAACTTGAATTAGAATAAGGTAGTCTCTGAAAAACCAACCCAGTGCTTGCTAACAGATTTTTCACCACAATCAAAATGTTCTTCATAGGCATCTGTCTTCACCTTCCAATGGTGCTTCAAGGACTTAGCTTCTTCCTCAAGCTAGATCCTTCAGTCTCACACAAAGCTTCTTCCAAGATACAAGACTGTCATCATCGTAGGAAGGGTGTAGAATATTTCATACGGGAGGTACATCTGGGCAATTCCCCCAAGGGATATAATATTCTTAACGAGCTTTGTTTAGAGTACATTGTGTCAACACACGTAAATGCACAAGCTGAGAGCTCTTGTCTTACTATGTGTGTAAGAGAAGAGGAAGTGAACCTGGGAAATACCGAGTGATGTCATCCTTTGCCAGGACTTGGTTTACCTCTGGTTTCTCCCATAGTCTCAGATGAGGAATTTGGGGGATTCCTTTGGCAATTGTACCAGAAATTCTCCCTTTCTCCTCTATAGCTCTCAACTCTTTAAAACAGGCCATCCCTGTGGAAATAAATATAATTATTCAATCTTGAGCCCCACGCCAAGCCCCTCTGTCACTCCACAAGAGAAGCTACTGAAAATATGATTCTCTGGGACTATTCATTTCACTAATTACAAGATTTCACTGACAATTCAAGTTTTTTAAGCAGGTGATAATGGCTTACTCCTACAATCCCAGAATTCAGAGGCTAAGTAGGAAAATAGAATTGCTGGTAGAGTGAATAGCTTAGTGAGAACTTGTCTCAAAAATATAAAATTAAAAAAGCAATCAAAACTCTTTACCACAGTGATTTTCCCATGCTGTCTTGTTGCTAGTCCCTAAAACATTGAAGTAGCGCCTCATTGGTCTGACTTTGGGGGAGGCATTGTTCCCTATCTGCAGTCTCTCTCTCTCTCTCTCTCTTTTTTTTTGCAGATTTTTTTTATTTGAATTAGAAACAAGATTGTTTTACATGTCAATCCCAGTTTCCTCTCCCTCCCCTCCTCCCATACCACCCTCTCCCAACTAAAACCCTACCTATCAGATATGCTTTCTGCTCCCCAGGGAGAGTGAGGCCTTCCATAGGGTGTCATCAGAGTCTATCATATCCTTTGGGATAGGGTCTAGGCCCACTCCCCCACATGTGTCTTGGCTCCAGGAGTATCCCTCTATGTGAAATGGGCTCTCAAAGTCCACACCTATGCTAGGGATAAGTACTGAACTAGTACAGGAGGTCCCATAGACTTCCGAGGTCTCCTCATCAAAACCCACGTTCCTGGAGTCTGGATCAGTCCCATACTGGTATCCCAACTAAAGAGGGGGTCCCTTCAGGTGTCATGGCAGTCAGGGAAATGATCTAAAAAGAGGTAAGAATGAAAATTCAGTTCATCCTGACTTAGGCTGGATCAAATTTCAGGAGTCTGATGCCAGGTGGTTTATTGTCAGCATATTTAAACACAGTATAATATGGGGGAGGGGGTTCCCCTAGTGTAATAAAATCCCCAGTGCATAAGGAATCATAATTACATCAAAACTCAACTCACAGGACATGTCACTAATTCCAAGAAGGTGAGTTCTACGATAGACTATTAGCTTAAGGGCCTAGGAAAGAACTTGACTTGGTCTTGGTCATAGAGGAAATTGGGCTATTAGCCATATGTAATCCTGGTTGGAGGAGCTTGGGGAAGTTGCTGGATATACAGATAATGTGAGGGTCATTTAGACTCCTAATGATGGTCTATTAAGGGTCACTAAACATTAGCCGCTTCCAGTCCTAGTTGCAAAAGCTGGATATGGCCTGGCCCTACAGCTAATGCAGATCATCAAGCAATTAATAACCCCTAGTTCCAAGCCTTCTGGAAAATTGAGTTATATGTTGTGCTTGTTTGAATGTAATTGCCCCCCATAATCTCATAGGAAGTGGCATTATTAGAGGTATAACTTTATTGGAGTAGGTGTGGCCTTGTTGGAAGAAGTGTGTCACTGTGGGGGTGGACTTCAATGTGACACTCAGACCACTTCCTGTTGCCTGCCTATCAAGATGCAGGACACTTGGCTCCTTCTCCAGCACCACAGTCTGCCTGCACACCACCAAGTTGCACCATGATGATAATGGACTGAATCTCTGAACCTGTAAGCCAGCCATCCTTGATTACATTTTTCCCTTTATAAGAGTTTGCCATAGTTGTTAGTTTCCATAGCAGCAGCAGCCTGCCTCTGTTGCCAAAGCAGTTACATCATCACCTGTCACAAGGTGCCTTTTCACTGTCAGCTATGTGACATGTGCACCCCTTAAAAGTGCCCACCAGAGCACAGCTTATTCTCTTGTCTCTTGGCTCCTGATTCCCTCTTTGCCTCTTCTTGCCTCTCTTACCCCTCTTGCCTCTCTTTTTCCTCTTGTCTCTCTGTCTGTCTGCCTGACTCTCCCATGTCCCCACTTCAACACAGCCTTTCGTCCCCCCCTCCCCAATCCACTTCTTGAACTAACTCTGTTGAATGTAGCATGTTTGCTTAGTGGCACACCTTGGCAGGGCCTGCCAAAAGTTACCCACTTCACCTTTCTTTTTATTTATCATTACAGTGCTCATGGTACTTCTTCACAACAATAGAAACCCTAACTAAGACAACATGCCCTTCCCTTTGAGAGTACTGTTGTGCCCAAATTCTGAACCCCCAAATCACCAAGAGACTCGATCCAATGCAAGAGCAAAGAGTCTTTAATTAATTAACAAGTTAACTGTATTAACTTGGATCCTCTGTCTGTCCCACACAGCAGGTGGAGCAAGAAGGACCCAGAGGGACTGTGGGGCAGGGAATATATTGGCGTAGAGCAAGGGGATTGTTTTGGGGGGGTCCGCTAGTTGCATAGCAACAGTCTCAGGATTGGTGCACCTCCAAGCTTGGACAACCTGGTCCCAAGTTGATTGATCAGCAGCACCTGCAGGAATGGTTGCTATGGCCTAGAGGCCCTCCCATGGCAGTTGCTATGCTCTGCATTCGAGAGCCCACCTGCTAACTTCTGATTGGTGCAAACAGGCTGTCTTTCCTTTGTTGAGTTAGCCTGCCTTGCCTAGTGCCTATAGCTGTGCATGAGTGACTAATTCTGCCTTGCTCACCCTCAATTCAGATGTTGCACTTAGTGCCCTCACTATTCCCACACACTTTTAACACATGAGCCACTCTCAGAGGTAAGAGAATCACAAAGCCATTAATATGTTTAATACTCAGAGCCTTTCGCTTCTGTTGGACTTCTCAAGGCTCTTCCTAATAGCTTGTCTTGTGACTTCATCTTCTTTTTCAGGAAAAACTCCCAAAGTACTCTTAAACTGGCTCCAAAGACCCTGGCTAACCTCACACCAAGCCCTCAGAGACAGTGCTTCAGGAGTTGAAAGTCACAAACCACCCTGTGACCCTTCTCCCAAGTCCTTCTCCTGTTTCTTTTTCATGCCCTATCTTCTTTCTCATCTTTCCCTTCCTTCTTGGAAATGGGTGGCAGAAATTTCCTAATCTAAGAGGTAGACTCTTTTGTTTACACATGCCCTTGACACTGCTATTCCACCCTAAACTTAGAAGCATATTTCTTCCAAACAAACTCTACCACAGCTTTACCCAGACAACTCCCTAGATGCCACACACTGCACTGCAGTGCACAATTTAACCTTACACTGTAAGAACATGAACCTTGGGGTCAGGTGAAATTCAGGCCTGCCTATGACTAGCTAAGCAGACTGCGAATAGTAAACTTTTGAAGCTTCAAGGTCTTCATTTACTAGTGAGGCAGCTGATCTCATGTCTACAGAGATAATTTGATATTCTATTGAATGAAAGATACTTAAGGATAGGATTCAATCTCATTTAATCTCTGGCACCTAGCAGATATTCAGGTAATATCTTTAGACTGGCTGACTTTAAAATAAAAAATAATACAAGCATCACAGGTATATTGAATGAATGACTGAGACACACACAAAAAGATTAAAACCAATGGACCCAGCTTCCAGCCCAAAACACTTCAAACTCTAGCTGAAGAAAAACTAAACAGAGTAATTGAAGTTCTGGAAGAGATTCAGGAAAATGAAGATAGGAGATGAAATTTGCTTTTATATTTCTCTCTTTCATGTGTGTCTGCATAAGTGCATATGTGTGTGTACTTGACACATATGTGGAGAACAGAGAACAACCTGGGGTGTTAGTCCTCAGGTGCCTTCCAGCATATATTTGAGACACAGTTTCTCATTGATCTGGCATTTTCCAAGTGTCCTGGACTAACTGCCCTGAAGCTTCCAGAGATGCATCTGTTTCTGCCTTCCATCTGGCTATTACTTAGATCAAAGGCACATAGCACTGTGCCAGCTTTTTAGGTTGGGTTCTAGGAATCTGAACTCAAGTCCCTGTGCATGTGAAGCAAGCACTTTATTTGACTAAGCCACCTCCAGGCCAGTCACAGCATTTTATAGCATTTTATAACAAAATAATATCAACCTCTTAAGAAACCGTTAAGTAAGAGTGTCTCAGCCTGAATCATGAAGGGGAAGGGTTATACAGGAATGAAGCTGGGCAACACAGCAGTGAGACTAAAGCAGTGACTTTGAAATAGTCCTTCCTCATGAATCTTGGTATTCAAATAATAGCACTGTTTCTTAATTTATCAAAAATTTACATACTTTCATCAATTCAAGGTGAAGTGAGACCATATACTAGAGCATATATTGAGTCTATGTTATGCATAATGTATAGGATCATTATACATGTGTAATATAGGAAGAATATAAGGCCACTTAAACTCCCCCTGGGGCCATTCCCATTGCCAGCAGTGGTGGATGATGTATTCCTTGGGGAAGTCTTCTATTTGGCTTGGGGAAGTCCCTGGATATACAGAGAGTGCTGCCAATAGTTTTGCAAGCATGCAGAAAGACACAAATTGAGAGTTAAAGCCAGCAGAGAAAGCTTCCTAGTGGAGCAGATTTTTTGCAGGGGCAAATGGTGCTAGCTTGGATAGATGCAGAGTATACTACAGCTATGAGGATTTCTGGGGAAGTGTTTAACAAGGCCACTTGCAGTTGAAAAATGAATAGGTACTAACAGCACACTGAATAAAGGAGAAGTCAACTACAAAGATCCATAAATAACACTGTACTTTCGTAGAGCAGTGGCTTCCAGTATCCCATGCTGTGTAACCTACAAGAGGGCAAGAGTGTTTTTGGTATCCATGGTTATCATAAAGCAAGACAGACAAAAACAAAACAAAACAAAACATTTTTATGAGATGTCAAGAGGTAAGCAAGATCAGAAGTTCTTTTGGGATAAGTATAGAACTGAGCCCCTGGGAGACTGAGATGCAAGTTTTCCTTGACAAGACTGTCTCCTGGATAAGGCTGTGATATTTCAGCAACAAGAATCTATAGAATTAAAGGGGGGATAGAGATCAGTTGATAGTGTGTTCCTAGCATGCATAAACCCCCAAGCCTGGTGGCACACACCTGTAATCGCAACACTGAGAGGTAGTAGAAGGGTAGATTTAACCATTTCCTCTCTCACAGTTTGGGCAGCATACATAGACACATTTAATATCCATTTGTCTGATATAACTAGGATATTTAAATATGTCATCTTCTTACCCAGACCTATCTATCAGAAATAAGGATGAATCTTGACCTTGGTAAACAGAAAATCCACCCAGTTCTACATCTCCCAAGAGTCCACCTTCCAAGGCCCTAATGATGTCAGCCACCAGCCCTCTATGAAGTGAAACACACTCAGTTTGCAGACTATAACTGGTATAAAAAAATATAGCACCTGAGGAGAGAAGAGGATTTACTTTGGCTTATATTTCCATATCACAGTCCATCATCAAGGGAAATTAGCCAGGAGCTCAAGACAGGAACCTGGAGACCAGAACCAAAGCAGAAGCAATAGAAGAGTGTTGGCTACTGGGCTGTTCTTAGAGGCTTGCTCAGCATGCTGTTTATACAAGCCAGGGGTGGTCCTACCCACAGTGGGTTGTGCTCTCTCCCATCAATAATTAAATAAGGAAATCCTTCACAGACTTGTCTATGGTCAATATAAAGTAGGAGCTCTCTCAATTGAGATTCCATTTCTTAAATGACTCTCCTTGTGCCAAGTAGACAAAAAACAAACACAAACAACATAACAACAACAACAACAAAAACCCCACACTAATCAAGACACACACATTATGGAAATGTGAATACTCATGACACTACCCTAAAGCAGGTACTGCCACAACATCATAAAGTTAAGAAGAAAAGTATATGTAACTCACTGTTTGTTGTGCAATTGGCTATTTTATGTATAATTACAAACTGGTGCTATAATTACTCATCATTAACGCCTTTAATCCCAGCACTCGGGAGGCAGAGGCAGGCGGATCTCTGTGAGTTCGAGACCAGCCTGGTCTACAAGAGCTAGTTCCAGGGCAGCCCCCAAAGCCGCAGAGAAACCCTGTCTTGAAAAACCAAAAAAAAAAAAATGATATATTTGGTTGGGATTAACCAGTTTAAATAAAAAACATTAAAGGTCTTCCAATTCAAGAGCATGGTTCTCTGAGATTATACCATTCAAACACTGCAGACATCCAAGCACAGTGGCTTCCAGGTAGCTTGTCCCTTCTGTCTGTTGGGAAGTTCTACTTATATATTTCACAAATCTGTCTATTCCCCAGGTCTTTTATATGATAGCCTTTCACATATTTCAAGCACTGCATTTTTCTCCTGGTTGGGTTTGTTTTTTACACACTACATAAATGTCTTCCTAAGTCATTCCCTGAGACTCATATAGCTCTACTTTTGTCCTCTCTTTTCTAAGACACAGGCTCACATGCTCTTAATCCCAGCACTCAGAAGGCAGAAGCAGGTGGATCTCTTTGAATTTAAGGCCAGTCTGACAACTTCCAGGAACCATGACTATATTGAAAAAAAATCTGTCTTGCAAAAGAAAAAAAAAGGCTCACTATATAGTTCATGCTGGCTTCAGATGAAAATTGGACCCAGGGCATTGCACATGCTAGGCAAATATTCTACCATTGAACTACATGCCCTAGCTGGCAATAGACTTTTCCATTCATATAAAATGAGTAAAACTATTTTACTCCATACAATTTTAATGGATAGGGCCTGAAAAGTAAAGTGCACAGTTCCACAGTCAAATAAACTCTCTATGCAAACTCTAGGCTAAACCATGACAAATAGACTTCTTTTGCAGCAGTTTTTCACTTTTAATATGATTTGTGAAATTCTAAGGAAAGGAAATAACAGGTTCCCAAACTTGCAATTACATACCTTGTCATAGAGATTAATTCCCCCGTGTGTGTGTGTGTGTGTGTGTGTGTGTGTGTGTGTGTGTGTGTGTGCCAATAAAATTTTGTTGACAAAAGTACATAGCTGGCAGGATTTGGTTATGTACTGTAGCTCACTGAACTCCCAAAAGGCTCCATAAGCCCTATTTTTTTATTTTTATATATTTTTATTTTTTGGTTTTTTCGAGACAGGATTTCACAGTGACTTTGGAGAAAGGTCCTGGAACTAGCTTTTGTAGACCAGCCTGGTCTCGACCTCAGAGAGATCCACCTGCCTCTGCCTCCTGACTGCTGGGATTAAAGGCATGTGCCACCACCGCCTGGCAGCACTAATTCTTAAAAAGAGCATTAACTTCTAAATTGGACTGCCCTGAGTCCCATATTTAATCTTCTCCTTTTTGTGTGACTTTGGGTGACATTCCTTAACTTCCTGGAGACTTATAGCTCCTCTGTTGACACTGGAGTAGTGCTGCCTGCTTCATGTCGCTGCTGGGAAGAGTGAGGTGTGTAGTAACAGGCAACATGCCTGACTGGATTAGAGAGTTCACTGTTGCAACTGTTACACTTCTATATTCACAAATGATTATAGTGTCCCAATTTCATATCAAATAGAACCATCAGGTAGAGATGTAGCTCAAGGTAGAGTCCTGGGTTCTATCTCAGCCTGTATAAGTGCAGGCATGTTGGTAGAAACCTGTAATCTCAGCATTCAGTAGGTTAAAGAAGGAAGATCAGGAGTTCAAGGTCATCCTCAACTACAAACCAAGTTAAAGGCCAACCAGTTTCAAAAACAAACAATTTTGAATGTATTACATTCTTGCTCTTTCCTCTATTGAAGAAAACATTCACAAAGTAACAAAATAAAACTCTGTGACAAGGCATGCCAGGAATAGAAAGGGAAAACACAGAGGGCTGGTGAATGACAGTGTGATCAGGAGGGATCAGATAGGAGCCTTGGACTGCAGGATATACTTCTTGTGGGAATGAAAGAGCAAAAAGAGAAAATGATCATTTTTTTTTTTTTTAAGAAAGAGTATGGACCTCCCAGATTACTTTTTCAAACCACTGTAACCTTTTTAAATGGATCCAATTGTTCTTGGGCTATTTAGGTAGAGAGAGTAAAATCAGAGTCAGCAGCATGTGAAGCTGTGGGATCAACCTTAGTAACGATGAAATTACCCTAATATCCATTGTAATGACTAAATGTAATCAATATGTAAATCATATAAACAGAGAATCCAGACAAGGCCATCATCACTATCACTGTCAGGGAAGAGAGGATGCCCACAAGGAGTAGGAACATATAGCTCTGAGCCTGCACTGTGCTTAGAAGAGTACACCCTGGCTACCGCTAGCTCCTGCCCCCCCCAAGCCCCACCCACCCCCAATACCCAGCTGGGTAACAGTGAGAGACCCAGGCCCCAACATAACTGCAGCCATAACACAAAGACCTGAGCCTCATCCAGTCATCACCGTATGGTTGCCCCTGACCTTTTCCTAACCTTAGCCCACAGGGAAGGGCCAATCAGGAATGCGCAACACCTCACTGGGAGAGGCCAATCAGAAATGAGTAAACAACTCCAGGTACTTTCATGCTGACAGCCAATCAGCTCAGCCCAGATACCCCTAGTTAGGGCTTGAGCCAATCCCAAGTCTGTAACTATTCAGGTTTGGAATTCCCCAAGCTGCCTTCCCACACCCCAGCCCTCATGCCTGACCACTAAAAAAAAAAAAAAAACCTCCACACACTGCTCGAGGCATTTCCTGCTTTGCTGCTTTGCTGCTGCTGCTTCAGAATACTGAGGCCCAAGTTACCTGAAAATAGAGACTCTGCTCGCATCGAATTCCGTCTCTTGGTATTTTAGGGATCCAGACTCTGGGCACAACAAACAGAGCCAAATCTAAGCTTTCTCCTGCATGAAATGTCTCCACCATTCTTCCCAACAGGTTCTTTATGACCTCAGAACCGTCTATAACCAGGCACTTACTGTGAAAGGATGCCTGCTGTGCCAGCTGTCAAGGAAATGGGCAGACAAGACGGAGTGGGAGGGAGATTACCGGAAAAGACCAACCATAGGCAAAATACCCATATGACTGTCCTCCGGGGCAGTACAAGAGCACACATTTGCTGGCAGCTGTGTGTGTATGATTTTGGTCTTGGCAAAACAGGACAGCATCAGACAAGGTTGTAAAGATGGCAAGCATATACAAAACCATGTCAGAACAGATTCTCATAGGTCTGCCAGATGAAAGTCTAGGCACATTTTTAAATCTGAATTTCAAATATACTGAAATTGTTTCCACCATCAGTATATCCAACAAAATACTACACAGGACGTCCTTGCATTAAAAATTATTCATTGTTTATTTGAAGTTTAAATTTAAGTTAGCATTTTATAACTTTATTTAGTAAATCCAGCAGCCCTATTGTAGAGCTAGCTACTCACAACAGGTACATCAGGTAAAAGATGACTCTCATTTCTCGAAATTTTATACAGGATAAGGCCATGTAAGCACACTTGATTCTTATTTCTGGAGGCGTCAACTTTATTTGATAACATATCAAGGTCAGAGTGTTCCTGGATAAAACATCTGAAAAAGATACAGACAAAAAAGTATTTCTCTTTGCTGCTTATGCAGGCAGAATACTAATGAGTAAATGTCTTTGGCATTAACCTGACCTAGATCCAAATCTCAAATCTTTGGTGACTCAATGTGTGTCCTTAGCCAAGATACATTTGCTTTATAAACCTCTTATGCTTTGTAAAATGGGGACAGTCACATTTAGCTCATGGGACATCCTTATGTAGATAAACTAAATTCCCAATCTGAGACGAGGAGAAAGTATCAATCAAGGATCACTAAGGTTATTTTGTGGGTCTATGGATTAATACACTCATTTTACCTAAGTGATTGATATCGGAGACTAGAACAAATGTATTTGTTATTACCTCCACACATGCCCATGAAAGCCATACAAATAAGAAAGATGAAGCCAGATGTGAGATGGAAAGTGTCCCAGGCAGGCTAAAGGGAACAAAAAAAAAAAAAATGAGAGGTAGCACCAACTGCAAAACTTGCTTCTGCATTTGGAGAAGATGAGGAATATATCTAGGTTTCTAAAGAAATATGAGGATTCAAACATTTCTCAGCTTTGGGAAGGAGGAGGGGGACTGTCCACTTAACGTCTTTCTTTCTTTCACAGAGACTGCTCTGCTTCTGGACTTCACCACAAAGACAGTTTCTAAGCTGAGTTATGTGGCTTTGCTGCCTCCCATTATTTTGACAACTATAATATGAACCCTTACACTCAAAATGAAAAAGCTCATGATTTTTTCCTTAAGTCAGTTTCTGCTTCTGTGTCTCCATTCTAGGAAGCACAAGAAATTGAATATCACCCCCAAAGACCAGCCCCATGCCCTCTGCATCCCCAGGGACCACATCTAAGCTACATTCAGGGCCTTAAAATATGCCCTAGGGGTGGAAGAGGAGGGCAATGGAGGGGAGGCTACAGGTCTCTCAGGGACACCCTGGGTCCTATTTCTGCTTCTTTGGCTTCTCTGAGACATCTTTGCTGCTCTGTGAACCCTGCTGATCTTCAGTTTGGCAGGTGATAAAACCACAGAGCATAGCAAAGACACCATTGAATGTTGAATATTGATAAAGGAAGATGGAAAAAAGTTAATTAGTGGTTTAGTTGCTAAGGTAACAGAATCCCACCCCCAATAGGAAAGAAATTATCTTCTGATTAGAGCTAACTTGGAGAGAAAGCTCTATGCTTGTCTTTCCTTTTGAAATAAATGAAAGAAAAAAAAGAGAGAGAGGGAAGAGCGAGAGGGAGGAAGAGAGGGAGGGAAAAGAGGGAGAGAGAAAAAGAGAAAGAAAAAAGGAAGGAAGAGAAGGAAGGAAGGAAGGAAGGAAGGAAGGAAGGAAGGAAGGAAGGAAGGAAGGAAGGAAGTTTTTTAATCAAAGCAGAACCAGACTTGAGAGGCCCTGAAGAGGGGCTTCATGGAGCAGACTGCCGGCCTTCTCCTTCAGGGTAGGCAAGCTACCTCCTCAGAAGTGAGCTGAAAGCTGAGGAAGGATGTTGTCCAGCCATATCTCAGGTGAGCCAGCAGGAAGTGAATGACTATACATTTCAAACACTCAGGCAGGGCTGAGGACACAGTTCAGTTGGTAACGTGCTTGCGGTACAATCACAAAGACCTGAATTTGATCCTTAGAAACCACATGAAGAAAAAAGGAGTATGGTGCCTCCATTTACGATCCAAGGGCTAGGGATGAGACAAGTGGTTTGTTGGGGTTTCCTGGACAGCCAACCTAGCCTGTGTGACACACCTCAAATCTTTTGACTTATATCAAAAGAAAAAAAAATGTGGATGATGCCCAAGGTTGTCTGATCCTCTGGCAGAAGTAAAGCTTCACTGAGTCGAGAAGATGCTTGCAAGGTTACAGAATGTGGTACTCCCTAGCCTTTTAGTGTCTGTTCATAACCCTTGTCTTTCAACTAGAAGAAAGCAGTCCCTAGAAATCATGAATTACTCTGCCGTTTCAATGAAACATTGTCTGGAGTAATTAAAACCTTCTAAATAAGATATCATTTCTGTGCCTTCAGTTTAGCTTGTCATCAACAACACTGTGACAACAATAAAAGCAATAAAACAATAATTTTTAAAATGAAGGACTAGAAGTGTAACTCAGTGGGACAACACTTGCCTAGCAAATGTGAGGCCCTGGGACTGAAACTTAGCTCTTCAAAAGTAAACAGTGCTAGGTACCAGGCTTAATGAGCCCAATACTTAGCCCAAAAGCAATTCAGATACCCAGAACCTATGTAAACTGAGCTCAGTGAGTATGCATGTATATACTCTTTGCATTCCTACAATGAGGATGTAAGAAGAAGACAGGAGAATCTCTGAAATTTAACTGGCCAGTAGCTGGCATGCAAAGTGGAAAAAACAGTAAGAGACCCAGTCTCAAATAAGGTGGAAGATTAGAACGCTGATCTCCACACATACACTGTGATACATACACATACACACACACACACACACACACACACACACACACACACACACACTGAGAGAGAGAGAGAGAGAGAGAGAGAGAGAGGGAGGGAGGGAGAGAGGGAGGGAGGGAGAGAGGGAGGGAGGGAGAGAGAGGGAGAGAAAGAGAATCATGCATGTACACATATCATATACACATACAAAACTCATCCCTAAGCCTTAATTAGCAGGCCCTCAGGTCATTGATCCATAGTAGCTATAAAAACTCAAGTTAATATGGCTAATAGGAGCCTGTTTTAACATCCCCAAAGGCTCAGGAGCTTACCCCAGGCAAGGGGATGGGAGGCCAGGCTCCCTCCCAACTATCAGGTTAATGTTAGAAGTGCTAGCTACCTTCAGCAGGGCCCTTATATCAGGCAGATCAAACTGGCTTCTTAGCCTCCTCTTGCCAATTCCAACACAACTGCTGTCATGATCTTCCCTCCCTAAATCAGGTGGTATTCAGGCGTGGGGCTGTTCTCAATAGCACAGGGACTCTTCCCAGGCCAAGAGCACCCATGTCAACTCCTTGCCCTATTCCATCGACTGCCCTCATTTTTATTTACCTTCGTCCTCTAGCATATGCAAGTTTCACTTGCCTTCTTCTGTGGATCTATGGCTTGACCTCCCCAGTCTTCACTGCATCCTGACCCAGCCAAAGAAGCCTGTGAGTGAGCCCTTCAGATCATAACTCTGCCCTACTCACCCGCTGACCCGCATTCATATAGAGTGTATTGCCCCGTGTGCTGCTGGGATATACATGGCTTCAAATGAGCAGTCCTCTGCATACATGCCTGGTTGTCCACTGCTTCTCTTAGGAAATATGCTGCCCAGTGTGGCTCCACGTGTCCTTAGTGATGAGAAGATGTATTTAGTCATCCTAATCACACCCTTTGGTCCTCTGTACTCAATTCACACAATGCTTCGGTTCCTGCCGCCTTCCTATTCCTTGGAGGCTTCATTGGTGCTATTTGCTCTGTCCTCCCTCAGTCCACTCTTCACTCTCCTCTAAATTTACTTAATACATGCTGAAGCAACAACCTGCCCAGGCCTACTCCCCACCATGGGAACCTGTCTGTCCACTGCAGCCTTTTCCAATTTGTTAATTTCAATCTGTTTCCTAATGATTTGAATAAATGCCTGACTGACTCACTAGGGAAACCCTTAGTTCTGGGCTGAACTAAATCCTCTCTCCAAAAGTTATAATGAAATCCTAATCCCTGATGCTTGTGAATGTTAACTCACTTGGTACGAGGGACTTTGAATATTTAAGCAAGTAGGAATGAGGTCATTTAGTCAGCCTCACTCCAGTATGGCCCATGTACTTATAAGAGGAGAATGCCTGGAGAGAGAGAGAGAGAGAGAGAGAGAGAGAGAGAGAGAGACTCAACCAGAGGGAAAATGCCACATGAGGGGAGGAACAGGGATTAGAGTCTCACTGCCATAAGCCAAAGAATATTCTGAGAAGATGAAGAGGAAGGGTCCCCCTCCAGACTCAGAGAAGTGAACTTCATCACTGCCTCTCCGGATATGAAAGGTTCCACCATGACCAGAGGCTGTAGGTTGGTGGTTGTAACATCCTGTAAAATGGTCTTATGTCCTGCACAGAAGCTTATTTTAGTCTTTTTTGAAGCATGATATATGTAAAATTCTATCTAATTTCATCATATAAAGGGTATACATAGTGTGTTTCAAAGAGTTTTGCTCATTTGTACTACATTTGATTGTTTAAGTGAATGAGTGGGTCTACTGTCCCAGTGTTTGTCTTCAGTATACCAAACATGTATTTCCAAAGTACCCATGCCTGGAATAGACTTCAAAGCCAGAAGCACCAGGTTCCTTCATTCTGGGATAATCACACAGTGTCATCAAATTCAATTCCCAAGAACTCAGGACTTTTCATATTCTAATCTGTTTTCAAGTTGCCTAGAAAACATTAAAATTTAGATTCTGTTGGAGATGTTCTGGAATTGAACTTGGGGAAAAAACAATAAATGAATCTCCAAGGAGAGTGTGACACTGTACATATACACTGGTTTCAGATTTTCTCTGGCCTCCAGAAGACTGGAAGGATAAGTCACTATCAAATTTGGCCACATAGTTCATTGGAATTTTGTTAGAGCAGGAAAACTGGTGCAGACAGTCAGTAAGGGAGGACTGGAAACATGTATGTCTGCTCAGCACTGGGCTCCCAGCTCCCAACCTGGCTACCTAAGAGTAATCCTCAGATAAGGAAGGTCACTAGCACAGGGTCTGGATGAACAGGTTTTCTTGACTAGTCACAATCTCTACCTACTGCTGAGGGCATCCAGGCACAAATCCCTTAAACATTTTAATAAAAGAAAAAAATATTTCCTTCTCTGTGTGTTTTCTTAGAATATCACCTGAGACATCTGGGCAATACTTCCTTCTTTCCCCAAGTTAGCTGATGAATTGCATAATTGTCTCCATCAATTTGGCTCTTCATGAGAGTGTGGTAATGGGACAACTGCCAAGCGAAACAAATTTGCATGAGCCTGAGCCTATGAAAGGGGTCACATTTGAACTGACCCTCAGTCATTCTCATTGGTAGAAACAGTGCTGAATGGACAGTTACTAAAGGCTAAGTGTGAATAGAGAGGTGACTTCCTGAGGACAATTGGGAGTTCAGGTCATTCTCTACTGCACATCAAGTTTCAGCATAAGCCTGAACTACATGATACTCTGTGTGCATGTGTGTATGTGTGTGTGCCTATTTATAATATATATCTATGTGTGTGTATGTATACATATTACACAGAGACGTGTGTGTGTGTGTGTGTGTGTGTGTGTGTGTGTGTGTGTGTGTGTGTGTGTATTGCATATAAGAGAAAACTCAAGAAGGTTTTCAAGCCTGAAAAACAGAAAATAATAAGACCAACCTAAGGGTGACACCCTTGGCTCTGTTAACCTATTCCCTGAATTTCTCAGGCAGAATCAATCTAGCCCTGCCTGGTTTCTCTGGAGGAAGGTGTGTTTGTCTGCAAAGGAACAGGTGTAAACATGTGTAGGGGACAGTAAGGCACACCTGTAGCCAGCTTCTAGCAGGAGTGGCTTACTGTCCCCTACAAACATAGGCTGTGGAGAAGTCAGAAATTTTCGTCCCACTTCATCCATCTCAGCAAATCAACACATAAATAATATATTTGGCACCAAAATAAGATCACATCACCCCACTTCCAAAGCCCACATTTGGCAAGGGCTGCTATGGTGTGTGGGATTCAGATAGTGAGTGAGAGTCATAATGCCTCTAATAACTCAGACTGTGAGAAATTAGGCACAGCAGGGTTTGCAGGTGGCTGTGTTTTAATGATTTATTGAATATCTCTTGAGGTCAGTAGTTTATGATTTGCCATTTTTAAAATGCACTGTAACAAATGGATGCACATTTGCTTTACAGGAAGTGAGTAGTTTTCTAAATGCATTTTCAAGAGGAGAAAATCAACACAAAAGCCTGGGTCCATGAAGGCCAGGTGTCACATGATCTCACTAGCTCCAGTCTAGATAAGTAGCTTCCCGAATGATGGGAGGTGGGGTGGTGGGGATTGCAGAGGGCTGCAGACTGTCCTTCAATGGGACAGTCTTTGTTATCAGCTCGCAGCATTATTCCAGTTGTATAATTTCACCTCTGGGAGCATTAGTCACTTTAAGATGACTGGAAATTCAGATAGCCTTCTCAGTCATCTCACCCAAGAGACTACAAATGCATTTTACTTTCTCCTATTTGGAAGTATCTATGTAGCATTTACCCTTTTTTGTGGTACTTAAAGTCACAGGTAGAAAATATGAGAGCTAACCAAAATAGCTGAGAACTGCCGCCTGAAACCAAGCTCTCTGCCTCAGGCCCTGCCTAAGTAAGCATCATATTCTCCAAAAATGGATTTTCACTAGTTGCCTCTCTCATCTGAGAGAAGCATGACCACTCATTTAAGGTGAAAAAGTAATGTACAATCTTATATACAAATAACGCTAGCAGCTGAAGAGATGGCTCAGTGGCTAAGAGCACTTTCTGCTCTTTCAGAAGACCCAGGTTTAGCTCCCAGAACCTACCTGTCCATTTACAACCGTCTGTAACTCCAGTTTCAGGAAATCCAACACCCTCTTCTGACCTCCACCAGCAGCGGGTATGCATACGGTGCACAGACACACATACAAAAAAGCATCCATGTATGTGTAATTTAAAAACAAACAACAAAAATAAATAATGCTAGATTCTGCTGAGGCTAAACATCAGTGAGGAGGGTGTTTGCCTAATAAAAAAAGAAGGCCTGGGTTCCATCCCCAGCACCACATAATTTGTCATCCCACCATTCAGGAAGTAGAAGCAGGAGGATCAGGACTTCTAGCATATTTTCAGTTACATAATAATGTGCCCAAATTCAGAACTCCCCAAATCACCAAGAGACCCATTCCGATGCAAAAGCAAAACTTCTTTTGTTGTTGTTTAAATGAGCTAACCCCATTAGCTCGGGCCCTTCACCCGTTCTTTGAGGTGGATGCTTGGAGGAGGACTGCAAGGGGCTGTGAAGTGGGAAATATATTGAGTAGAGCAAGGGGCGTGTCTAGGGGTATGCAACAGTTTCAGGATTGGTGCTCTTCCGGGCTTGAGCAGCCTGTCCTTTGTTGATTGGTCAACTGGTCGTTACCGCCCGTAGACCTTCCCAGGGTGGTTGCTATGCTCTGCCCGTCACTGTTGTGCACTTGTACTATAAAGCACACCCAGAGCCATAAAGCACAGCCCTGCCAGCTAACTTCTGATTGGTTCCTTGCCATGAGGAGAGTATCTGATCTCCTAAGGCAGGAGGGGCAAGGTCAGGCAAGCATATGTTGAGTCTTTTCTGTAGCCTGACATGGCTGTTGTGGACCAAAATTATCAGTTAGAAAGCTTCTCAGGGTCCAGCTCCATCTTTCAGAAACCTGAACCTCCATTGTATTGCAGATACTGGATAATTGCTGCCAGATGACATGACCTCAGTGGAGAATGTCTCCTAGTTTGCATTAGAACAGGCCTAGACACTGAATGTGTTCCACCTGTGCTAAGGGCTTTTTCTACATACCTAGAGACTGTTTTTAGGTGTGCCACTAGGGTCAAAGGAATAACTTAATAGATGCTCTCTGCAGTCACAGCAAATGGCTGAAAAGCTGTTTAGAAGGATGCTAGAATAAAGCGGAGACTCCAGTTTCCAGCATGGACTGAAAGCCCTTCTGAAATGACAAGATGCCTGTGTCTGGTCTTTATCACTATTGGATAGCTAGGAGTTTCCAGGTCCATGCACCCCCGCTCAGGGATGACCCCATGGCTGTTGGGATGGCTCTGATCACAGTCCCCAAGGACATCAGTCCGGAATAGTTAGCCTCTGAAGTGTGGGACTGATACAAGCTGGGTTCTGACACATGGCTGCTAAAGCAGGGGACTGATCCCATCAATAAGTTTGAGGCCAGCCTGGAATCTTGTCTCAAAACTGTAGACAGAAGTTTCTGTCCCATCTGGTCCTGCAGCCATTTAGTCCCAAATAAACACACAGACGCTTATATTAATTATAAATTGTTTGACCCATGGCTCAGGCTTCTTATTGGATAGCTCTCTTAATTATTAACCCATTTCCATTAATCTGTGCATCTCCGTATGGTCTTGGCTCGATGGTGATGTCCTGGTCTCTTGCTTCCTCGGTAGATACATGGAGTCTCCCTGACTCTATTTACTACCTTTCTCTATCCCTGTTTGGATTTCCTGCCTGGCTAAATCCTGCCTGACCATTGGCTAAAACAGTTTTATTCATCAACCAATAAGAGAAATATATATTCACAGAATACAGAAGGACATCCCCATCTCAAAACAAACACATAAATTACAAAGTTAAAAAAAAAATCTACACCTCTGAATGTTGACTCTCCCTCCCCTGTCTTCTAAGATAAATTCATACATTTTCTATTTAAGTCAATATGAATCTGGTATACTAGGAATTGCTCTGGAACATAAAAATTGTGTAGTAAAAACAGATGATTGCCATAAATCTTGATGTCTTAACAGAAAAGACAATTTGTAGTACAGTTGCTTTCAGTATGATGAACCATTCTGTGCCATGTCTCATTGTCATAAAAAAAATGTATGTTATTAAAACATTTTAAGTAGATCTACATTCTGTAGATCTCTGAAGTGTTTGAAACACCCTGCCTTTTTAAAATATATCTCTGTTTACTTTGAAAACATACCTAATGTGATTAAGAGTTCTATTGTAATTACCTACCTATATTTCCTTATTATCTTTTTTATAATTGTAATTAGATCAATCTTAAATTAGAAACAAGCTTCTTTTACATGTCAATCCCAGTTCCCTCTCCCTCCCCTCCTCCCCTGACCCTTCACTCCCTATCCCAACCCCTTTCTGGTCCCCAGGGAGGGTGGGGCCTTCCATAGGGGATCTTCGAAGTCTGTCATCATTTGGAGCAGGGCCTAGACCCTACCCTGTGTGTCTAGGCTGAGAGAGTATCCATCTTATATAGTTAGTAATAATAACTTTCAAGAGCTAGAAATTTGCATTACATTGATAAATCAGCTATATAGGTACAATACCTTGAACAAATACCTTAGACACCTATATATAGTATATTTTAACCAATTAATTTCAAATTTGTATCAATTTATTTGTATACAACATACAAAAGTCCCCAATCTCCGGGCTCATGGGTCATTCAGGGCAGTTACATCTCTATCTCTGGGAACCATTTGTCAGGGTGGAATTCTTCAACCTTAATGGCCCTTTCCTGTTAAGTTCATAAATTCAGGTTCTCATGTATCTGTAAAGAGAACATCTTAGGCTGGGGTCCTTCAGGATCTCATTGCATGGCAGGCAAATGAGATACGACCCAGCCAAAAAGAGAAGCTTTTAAAAGGGGCATATCATAAGGTTGGAGGCCATAAATCACAGAGTTTCCATGGCTACTTAAGGTCATACAATGTACAGAGTTAGTCACTATACATTTTAAGGGAGATACATTTGACTGAGATAAGACAGGGCATGGACTTTCAGGGTTACAGAGTCACAGGGTCTGTCAGTTATCCCCTGGGCTGGGGGATCTTTATGACCAGCAATTAGCAAAGGAATGTTAGCAGGAGTGGTGGACACTTACATCTCCTTCTCTGAGAGCAGGGGATCAAGTGCCGCCAGTCATAGCACTCCTGATTTAAGGAGTTAAATTTTCCTTTATCATTAGAGGTTCCCTTTTCAGGGCCGAAGTTTTTAAACTTTTATTAATTTGAATTTTTGATCCCTCAATCTATCCTTTTATCCTATCATATCTGTATCTTTTTTAAAAATCAAAAACCTTGAATCTAATCCCCTTTGTTTATCTTTCTTCCTGACTGTAACCAACAACGTTTTGTAACCAATGACAAATATCCATAACTTACTGAATAACTAAAAACCACCCACCACAACTTTTGGGAATGTGGGCATCGTGTTCTTAAAGTTACTTCCTTATGTCTGGGGGTGACTGCATCTTTAGGGAATCCTGAAAAGAAAACTTTGGGTTAACTGACAAACTGTACCATTTGTTGTCCAGTCTCTGCATAATGGGAAAGTGCAGGCCTTGTTTTGAGTCCTGTCTAGAGGAGTCTATAAGGCTCAATCATCTCAGTTAGCCTCTTCAAAAGTGTTCTGAGCAGTGTCTGTGAGGCTGGATAGTCTCAGCTGACCTCCTTGAAATTGTTCTGAGCAGTTTGTTGTCCAAAGCTGATCTTTAGTTGTTATTGTTCAGCTTAATGGTATTGTCTTAATCCTGGTGAAATTGTTGTGGGGTTCGATTTTCTTTTTCATTCATTCATTCTTTCTTTCTTTTGAGACAGGTTTCTCTGGTTTAACAGGTTTAACAGCCCTGGCTGTTCTGAAACTCACTTTGTAGATCAGGCTTGCCTGAAATCACTGAGATCTACCTGAGTCTGCCTCCCAAATGGTGGTATTAAAGGTGTATGTGACTTTCACTCAGCTTGCATTCAATCCTATTTTTGGAGACTTCAGATTGCATTAGGTCAGATTATTTCTTTTCTTGTTAATTTTTTCTGGGTAGTTCTCCCTTCTTCTTTGGATGCTTATTTGTCCAAAGATCTTAAATTTTTCAAGATATCTGTTTTTATTTTCCTGGAAAGACAAAAACAAAACCCTTCCCCAACCCCAACTTTGGGGAGGTTCCTAATCTAATGCTTAACAATTTTGATCTACAACTTTTACATTTTTTATTTGAGCTTCTAAAGCTCTTATTTCATCCAGAACCATATTTTTTCTTTGAGTGGGCATTAGATTATTTAGTTGTTCTTGGAATGAGTTTCATGCACAGTGGCAGGAAACAAACGAACTGGTTTTGGCAGTTTCAAGTGGTCTCTCAAGACATTTCAGTCGCAGTACAATTGTCCTTAAATATTTGCTTTTCTTCTGTTCCATATCAGGTAGCTCTTCTGACGTGAGACAGAGATTTTTGATTCTTTAGCAAGCATGCTCTGGTTTAGAGAAGGAGAGATCCAACTACAACTCCAAAGCCAGCTTTAATCTTTAATTGGACTGGGACTACAAAAGAACCATTTTCATTATGTCTGTAGAGAAAAGCAGAAGCAAACATTTGGGAAGATTTGTGAAATTTTATACTGTTGGAAATATTATATACTAATAGACCAATTTATACCTTTACTTGGGACAAATTTTCTGAATTATTTGTCCCTTTTCTTCAGATGTCTCAATTGTCCAGTGGTCTCTGGATTCCTTTGCTGGCTCCTTTTGTTATTCTGAAAAGACTAAGGTGAAACCCTTCCCCAAGCCTAAATTTTTGAGGAGGTTGTCCTTTGACATGTTATATCTGATCAAATAAAAAACATTCATTAGTTTTATAAGTTAGTTTAGGTTAAACAGCCATGCTGCTTGATGAACTATCATCTCTTCTAATTAAGAGGTGACTTGGCTAAATCAAATCTTTATCAATTTTGATAGTATCCATAGCTTTTCTTTACCTGTGGAAACAAAGCAAAACCTCTTCCCCAATGTAACACATGTCCTGGCTTCCATTCCGAAGTCAAGACATCTTTGAAGTATATCAGCTGATTAAATTCTTTAGTTTTTTCTATTACCCAATGTCTCTCCATGGCTGTTGTTCCTTTCTCATTAGCATTCAGAAAAAATAATAAAACACTATGTAATCTACGTTTGGGGTTCTTTATCTTCCCTTATTGTTTATTTAGCATATTCTTTAGAGTTCTATTTGATCTTTCTATAAATGCTGTCCTAGGATTGTGTGGTATACCTGTAATATGCTTTATATTATAATAAGCAAAAAACTCGTTGATTTCTTAGCGACAATGCTGGGGCATTGTCTGTCTTTATTTGTTCCTGTATATCCATGATAGCCATGACTTCTAGAAAATGTACAATTACAGAATCAGCCTTTTCCAAACTCAAAGCAGTTGTTTATTGAAAACCTGAATAGGTATCAATGGTGTGGTGTACATATTTTAATTTTCCAAATTCTACAAAATGAAAAACATCTATCTGCCAGATTTCATTACTTTGAGTACCCTTTGGATTACTTCCTGCAGGTAGTGGAGTTTGGTTACATAAAGAACAAGTAAGATATTTCCTTATAATTTCCTTGACTTGTTGCCATGTAATAGAACAGTCTTTTTTCAAACCTTTGCTATTGACATAGTGTTTTTCATGAAATTCAGAGGTCTTTAGTACATTTCCTATCAATAGTTGACCAATTTAATCATTACCTTGAGCAATAGGGCCTGGCAGACCTGTATAGAATCAGATGTGTTTTATGTATATGGGATGATTCCTGTCCCTGACCAAGCCATGTAACTGAATAAATAATGAAGTCAATTCTGTATCATCTAGTATAAATTCACAGTTTCAATATGAAAAACAACTCTTTCTGCATATTGTAAGTCAGTAACTATGTTGAGAGGTTCTTTATGATCCATTAACACCATAAGTCTGACTTTTGGACAGAATTATAAGGACGTAGATACACTTAAATTTTCTGATTTGTAATCTGCCTTTCCTGATTTATTTGCATCAGTATAGAATGTAGGGGCTCCAGCTATTGGTGTTCCCCATACAATGCAAGGAAGGATCCAGTTGGTTCTCGTTATAAGTTTAATTCTCTTGTTTTGGGGATAATTACTGTTAACCTCTCCTAAAAATTACTACAAACTCTTTGCCAGCATTCACTGTCTACCCATAATTTGCCAATTTCATCATTAGTAAAAGGTACTTTAATTTCTTCTGGGTCTATTTCTGCTAGTTGACAAAGTCTCAATTTTCCTTTTAGAATCAATTCAGAGATCTTTTCCACATGAGTTTCTAATTTTTTACTCAGTTTATGTAGTCAAAGGATCCATTCTATGACAATATTTTCCCTCTACATTAATTTTTTATAGGAGAATGATTAGAGGGTAATATGACTAGAATGCAGTTAAGCTTGGGATCTATATGATCTACATATGCAATCTGTAATTCATCTTCCACTAATGCCAATTCTCAGCTTCAGCTGTTAATTCCCTGGGACGATTTAAATCATTGTCACATCTAAGGTTTTGTTTAAGTGAATCAGTTGATCAGATTTTATTCCCATAATGTGCCATAGATGAGAAATGTCTGCTAGAAATCTTTGTAAAATCAGTAGGAGTCTTTAATCAATCTCTCCTAATTTGCACCTTTTGAGGTCTAATTTTTTGTGAACCTATTTTATAGCCTAAATAATTAATAGATTCTCCTCTTTGTATTTTTTCAGGAACAATTTGTAATCCCCAACAAAGCAAAATTTTCTTTACTTCTTCAAGCTTCCTTTCTAAATCATCTACATTTGAGTCATATAATAAAATGTCATCCATGTAATGGTAAACTCTAGGTTGAGGAAATTGCTTAAGTATTATTTCTAATGTCTGCCTTACAAAATATTAGCACAACGTGGGACTATTTAACATTCCCTGTTGGAGAACCTTCCACTGATATCTCTTAGAAGGCTGAGAATTTTTATAAGTAGGCACTATGAAGACAATTCTTTCTCTGTCTTTTTCTTGTAATGAATATATATATATATATATATATATATATATATATGAAACAATCTTTTAAATCAATAACTATACGAGGCCATCCTTTAGGCAATAGAGAAGGCAAAGGAATTCCAGACTGTAAAGAGCCCATTGGCTGTATCACCTTATTAGCAGCTCTTAAATCTGTCACCATTCTCCATTTTCCTGATTTCTTTTTAATAACAAACACAGGAGAATTCCAAGGTCTGGTTTATTCCCCTATATGATGAGCATTTAGTTGCTCCTGTACCAGATTTTCTAAAGCCTGAAGTTTTTCTGTTGTTCAAGGCCATTGTGCAACCCATATAGGTTCATCTGTCAGCCATTTTAAAGGTGGCCCTGTTGGTGTCTTTGAAAGATTAGCAGCTGTTGTGTCCTGTTCTTGTACTACCTGAAAGGTCAGTGATTGCTCTTTACAATACCTTCCTATAAATTTCCCAGAACCATAAATTAATCTATCTTAGGTTTGTAATTTGGGGAGAATATTTATCTGAGTATTCCTTTGCTGTAATAAATCACATCTCCACAAATTCATTGCAATATTAGTAACATATGGCTTTAATATTCCTCGCTGTCCTTCTGGTACTATACATTTGAGCCATCTCACACACTGTTTTGCCTGAGATAAAATTCCAATCCCTAAGAGTTGAACATTTACTCCCAAGGAGGTCAATTTGGATGCCAAAATTCTTGTGATATAATTGTTTCATCCAGAACTATGCTTACCAGACATTCAATGATAAAATTATCTATTCTTACTTTTAATTTTGGTCTCTGCTCATTTATTGAAGTTTGCCAATATATTCGCTTTGTGATTTTTTTTCTGACTTTTTTGTTCTTTCTTTTATAGCTGTTCTGTCTTGCAGAGTAGTATGTTTCTTACAATAGGTATTAGGTTCTTCAATGGCTCTGGGTAGTGATTTCCACGGTGACAGGGAAGGATTGAACTGAATTTGGCAAAGGTTTTGCATAGGAGCCTGTGAGAGGCCCCTCACGGTATTTTCCAAATGCAACAAAGGATTGTCTTGGTAATCTCTGGTCAACCTGTATTCCTTTGTCCAATGCCTGCCTTTGCCATACCTTTACATAATCCAGAAGGGAGGTGGGTTCTGTTTGGATTATATTTATAAAAAGAATTGTTTCTAGAAACATTCTGTTTACAATTTTTTTCAGGTGACCTTATCTGTCAAAATTAAAACATTTGACATTTTAATTGTTCTTTAAACCATTTGAAATCGCCACTCTTATCCATGTATCATCTTCATAGCCCTGGGCTTTAATATTAATATTAATTGTATCCCTGATCCAATCCTCCAAAGGTACTGATTTTGCTTATAAAGGCCTAATTACCATTTTGTATTGGGCATTAGCATTTTCAAAGGGCATTGTTTCAATTATTAGTTTTCTAGAATCTGAGTCTGATATTGTTCTATTGACTGCTAATAACAGTCTTTGTAAGAAATCTGCAAATGCTTCCTTTGGGCCTTGTATAACTTTTGTAAATAATTTCATTTTTTTCCTGCCTCTCCAATTCTGTCCAAAACATTCAACGCTTCTGCACAGATTAAACCCGTGAGATGATCATCATATTGACATTGCCTTGCTAAAATAGCATAGTCTCCTTCTCCCAGAATTTTATCTTGGGAGATATCTATACCTCTAGCTTTAGCCTTTTGTTCAATATTCTTAACCTCTTCTCTGAGCCAGGAAGTCCATTATAATTGTGGCCCAGACTCTGGGACAGCTTTAATCTAATCTATCTGATCTACAGGGATAACCCTATTACAAACAGACCATGTGTTTATCATCTGCTTCAAAAATGGTGAATGAATGCCATATGAGACTGCAACTTACTTAAGTTTACCTAAATCTAATGCTGCCACAGCTTTCCAAGTAGCTCTTACAGACTCACCCTCATTTGCCACTTCCTGGAAGGTTACTGGATATATTAAAGGTGGTTCTCTTAAGACCTTGGAGTGTTCATTTTAAACTTAAAATGCAATGATGAATTTGATTTTCCATGTAATTCCTTAGCCTGGTTTTGAATATCTCTATAATCTGTTGCAATAAGTTTTTCTAAGCCAGCATCTTAGCACTCATATCAAGCAACTTTTTGAGAGATAAACCAAGAATTATCAAAACAACAACAAAGATTGTCAAAATGACAAATGACAGTATCTCAAATCCATTTAAGTTGATTATCCCTTCATTTACTTTTTCCATTTTTAAGCCATCTATTATGTAATCATACACAGAACTAATTTCCTCCATTTTAATAGTGCTTTCCATGTTTTAGTGTGGGTAAAAAACTCTCTTTTTTAACTAATCCCTTTCTTTAAGAATTTCCAATTAACTTATCAAATTGCTCGACAATGTCAGTGAACTGAGAGGCATAGCACATCTAATTCTGAGAACTGGCTTGTGGCCATGAGCTTCAAGTTTCAGCCTGATGGGAGAGGGGCTCTAGGAAAAGCCTGAAAGCCTCCTGAGTTTGGATGGCAACTAAAGACTGTTTAGAAAAGCTGAACTGAAAAACCCCAAACTTGCTCAAAGATTTGAGGAATAAGCAAAATAAAGCCTAGATAGTCAGGCAGAGACTCAAGCAGGAGGGACTCACTCAGGTGGGAGTCCTGCCTATAGCTCAGTGTTGGGCCTGGGCCCATGGCCTCAAAGTGACTTTTTCATGAATTGGTATTTTAACATTGGGTGCCAATATGTAATGTGAAAAATAAATTACCCAGAGACTAATTTTGGAGTTCAAATTTCAAGCTGAATATCAGAAAAGCAAAGCAGCTGGCTACTAACTCTCACCTATAGCTCAGGCTTCATGCACAAGCTCTTCACCATACCTCAAACAGCAGCCTCTCCTCAGTGTGGTTGGATAACAAATGCCTCATCTTGAATCCTGAAGACCCTGCTTCTTTCTTTTATACACCTAGTGCTGAGATTAAAGGCACATGATTTCTTACTCTTTAGACTGACTAACTCTTATGTAGACCTGGGTGGCCTTGGACTCACAGAGATCCATCTGCCTCTTAATCCTGAGTCCTAAGATTAAAGGTCTGTGCCACCACCTCCTAGCTTCTGGCTGCTGGGATTAAAAGTGTGTGCCTGGCTTCTATGGCTTGTGGCTGACTTTGCTTTCTGAATCTTCAGGCAAACTTTAATAACTCATAAATAATTTATCACTACACTAACCTAATCTAATTTAGATACCCCTTTCAGATATGCCCAGAGGCTTGTCCCCTAGGTAATTCTAGATCCTGTCAAGTTGACAGCCAATATTAACATCACAGAATGGAAGACAGTGAACAAAATCAGCTGGTTTTCAGAAGGAGGTGTGCAAGACTTTCTCAAATGAGATGTAGACACAAAAAGAGAAATAAGTGGACTTGCTTCACAAATCCCAGCCTCAGTCACCTTGACTAAAATGCCAAGGACATACTGGGAGGGGCGAGCTTAGGTTTACAATTGTGTTCATGTAATACCCTAGCAGGGAGAATTTTAGATTGATCACATCAACCGTTTACCATTTGGAAGCATAAGACCTCCATACTTGTTCCTGGAAAGAGTACCTTGGCTAGTCTGTGAAAATCAAATGTAAAAAGGATCTCTCGCCCTCAGGAAAGGTGTTCAAGACCATGTTTCCTCAGAGTCTGGGGAAAGCATGTGAGAAGAGAAACTGGCTTACTTGTTAAAACTAGGAGCAGGGGCCTCCTCAGAGGAGATTGTCTAGACTGTAAGCACATTCAAAAACACAGGAAACACTGAGCACTGAATACCATGAACAAGGTATGACTCCAAAGGTTCGAGAGGGAAACTGCAAGCACATGGGATTGTGTCACAACTGTGTCAGATGGTACTGTAATCCCTGGAAATAGCCATCCTCATCATAAGCCTGGGCTTACATCAAAATGACTTCCTCCCAGCTCATGTATCAGGGAATGATATCCATGTATAAGATGGAGTCCTGGAGAGCATGATGAAGCCAGCTGTAGGGCCAGAAGCAGCATGGATCACTTTGAGACAGGACAAGACCAGTTTTTGATGACATCACATTGTAGTGAATGAGACAGCAAGAAAACTATGGGACTGTGAAGTTAGGTGACATTCTAAAATATTTCCTATGCAAACATAGGGACCCGAGTTTGAGTCTCCAGAAACCATGTAAAAACTTTAGGGATGATGATATGCATGTGTAACTCTAGTCCTGGGAAGAAAGAGGCAGCTCAGTCCCTTGAGATGCCTGGCCAGCTAACCTAGTCACTTAAGTGAGCTCCAAGCCTCCATCTGGTTTCAAAAAATCAGGTGCAGGCTAGGAAGATTGCTCAGTAGTTAGTGCTTACTGTTCAAGATCAGAATCTATGGAAAGCTGGACACAGTCGTTAGATGGGATGTGGAGACAAAAGAATCCCTGGAAACTTTCTGTAGGCAGAGTTTTTGGCAGGTACAGTTCCCCAAATAACCACACCGAGACTTATTAATTATGAATGCTCAGTAAATAGCCTAGGCTTCTCACTCTCTAGGTTTTGCAACTTAAGTTAACCCATATTTCTTATTTATACTCTGCCACATGGTGGTACCCTTTTTTAGCACAACATGTTCATCTCTTGCTTGCTCTTTGTCTGGCTGGAGACTCTTCCATCCTTCTTCCCTGCCTCTCCTTTTGTCTGGCTTTCCTGCCTATTGGCCAGTTGGCTCTTTATTAAACCAATGAGAGTAATATGTATTCACAGTATACAAAAGGATTATTCCACAGCAAATTTCAGGCCAACTGTCCTGGCATACACAGCATTTAACAGGAAACCCTGTCTCAAACACGGTGGACAGCAAGGACTAGAACCCAGTTTTACTCTCTGACTCTGCAAGAGTATTGGGGTAAAAGTGCTGCTTCACTCACACACATTTATAGGTGTACACACACGCACACGCGCACACACACACACACACACACACACACACACACACACACACACACACGAATAAAATTAATCAATTAATTAGAGGATGACTGCCTCCTCAGGAACAAATACCTAAGCTTGACTTCCAGCCTCCACACACACAAGCAGAGGGGGAACACACCCTCTTTTGCACACACACACTGAGGTTTTGGAGATTGGGTTTGTTTTGGTTTTGGTTTTACTTTAAAAAAGAACTATAGATATCTGGGATTAGCTTTTTTCTTTTTTTAGAACAGGTCAATTTTGGAACATTTGGGTAAATCAGAGTTAACAGGAAGGAATATATAGTAGAATTTCTATTAAGCCAACAAGAGGGTGGTTGAGCTGTTAAAGAACATAAGAGGTTTGACTCTATGTATTAAAAAGGACTCACTACCAGCTGGAGTTTGCACAATGGCTCCACTTTTATTGCTACTTAAGGTGTCCCACAGGAGAGAAAGCCAGCAAGGCTATACATTCTCATATTGTTGCATATGTCTGTCCATCCATCCATCCATTTGTTTGTTTCCCAAAATGATTTTGTAATTATGGGAAACATTTACTCTTCCTGCCAGCTCATTATCCCATCTCCTCATTCTGACTGCAGAACTGCTCATGCCCTCGTTTCATGTAGTTCAGATGGAGCTGCCTGTGCGCAGAACGACAGAAGCCATGCTTATCTGAGGAAATGATGACTATGTGGCCCAAGCTGTCAGGACTCTTTCTGTGACTTTCTGAGTGTGAGTGTTTGGTGTGGTGTGGGGCTTTCTCTAGAATCAGACCCTCAAAGGATAATGAAAACCTGGAACCAGTTGCCAAGTGGAAACCATGATAACTGGAGGTTGAAAAGTGTTTTCGTTCCTATCTCGAAGGACTGAAAACTTCTCAATAAGTGGTTCTCAATCTGTGGGTCACAAGCCCACGAGGCTCGTATATCAGATATTTACATTACGATTCATAACAGTAGCAAAATTATAGTTATGAAGTAGCATTGAAATACTTTTACGGTTGGGGGGTCACCACAACATGAGGAACTGTGTTAAAGGGCTGCAGAATTAGGAAGGTTGAGAACCACTGTTCTAGAGAACAGGAGTGATTTTTGAAGGGAAGGGCAATGGGCCCTCTGATTAACACAGTCGGATTCATCTCAATCAAAAGTCTTCGATAAAGAGAAGACTGGAGATGGAACAGCATTCCATGCCCCACAAAGAAGTAGAGTGTCCCTTCTCAAGTTCAAAGCTCAAAGAGAACCCAGAGTAAATGACAGACAAAGTAGCAAGTAAGTGTATTTGGTTCCTGATTTTGTCTCATGATGAAGATGCCTATTTATTATTTTTGAATATTAATGCACTAAAACTCATTAATAAACAGAAATCTGCCTTTGATAAGTGTATTTTATTGTGCAAACTACCACATGCTTTACAGAAGGACTGTGGTAATGACCCCATGTCCATGTGGACCCTGACACAAGAAGTCTGCTCTGGAAGGGCAGACTCAAGCCTGGTGACAGGGTTTGCTTCTTCTCTTGCTTTGATTGTGTGCTGTCAGTTTGCTGTTGCTGTGATATATCACTTAAAGGAAAGGCTTATTTTAGCAGTTTCAGAATTGTCAGTCCTGGCCTGTGGTAACAATGGAGACCATGGTGGAGCAGAGGGAGAGAGGTGAGAGGATACATGCCAGTGTGTCAGTATCTCCTTTGCTCCCGTTGCTCTAATTTTCCACACCAAGTCCCACACCAAATAAGTTCCTCCTCCTCCTAAATACACCCTAAGTATCAAAAAAGACTCAAAAACATGATTTTGGGGGGAACGTTGAGATCCAACCTGTAGCAAGCTCTACCAAAACATAACTTACATGTGATACATATCCCAATGCATGGGATAGTGTTCTATACAAATATTCATGGCATCTATGTATTTGCAAATGTGGATGTTTTGTACATATATGAATGACAACTGCATACACATTTCTTATCTGTCAATAAGGAGACAAGCAAGTTATCCAATCCATGAGTCCCATTCTAACATTCCTTTGCTTCACACTGGTTTGTAGACAAAGTAGTTTTTTGTATTTTGTTCTCATTTGTTTTTGTTTTTTTCATCTTTTTCTCCAAGGAGGTAAATATGGGCTGTGGGTGCTCAGAGGAAAAGGAGAAGTGGAGAGTCTGGCCTTATCCATTACTTCATAATTAATATCAAATATTTACATAGCCATAGATCAACAAATGTAACTGATTTATAGAAGGTTAGCTTTTCCCTGAGAGCAGATACACCCCACACTTATTCAGCTTTGAGTGGATCTCAGTCCTTACATTCTGCCCCAACACAAAATCCTATCAGTGACATAAGCAATCTCACTACTACTCCATCGGTAACCTGAGTGTCTCATGTGACACAGTTGCTAACTAGTTCTTCTTACCAACCCTCCCCCTAACTACCAACATTCCACATCAGCAAGAATTACATCTGAGAGGGTCCTTCCCACATGTCAGCCAGAGGACTGGTTCCTCACCAGTTCTTCAAATGGCATGTACAATGAAGTAAGTGTGTCTGTGATTGGTCATTGACACAGTAAAGCAGCAGCTAAGCACAAACCCTTGACATGTCCATTCATTTTTATAGTGGCTAAATTTTATTAAAGTCCAGCAAAATTGGAGTTAATTTTATTTAGCCCAAATGAGCTTTAAAACAGCCTTCCCAATTAGCATAGTTCAGCAATTTTACCATCCCATAGTGATTATGAAAAATTACTGTTGGTGATTTTTCAAACCTGTCCTCCATATAAGATCAGACTTTATTAACTATTGTATCATTATTGTAGAATATGCTCAGGCCCTTAGCACAGTGTGGGGAGGTGCTTCCTAGTGTTTTAAAATGGGTGGATGGCAGCTCGAGACTCAGTTTGCAGGAAGGAGTCCAGAACTCTACACAAGGTCCCACTCAGTTCAGTGTAGACCAGCTTTAGTGTGGATATGGTTTTTTTATGTTATGTTGTGGGGTTTTTTGGTTTTTTGGGTTTTTTTTTTTTTTGGTTTGTTTGTTTGCTTTTGTTCTCAGTCATGTGTCTTGGTTAAAGAGAAAGCAGTCTGGTTCAATCACTAATACCCTTCTCAATTTTTCAAGGCTGGTCTTGAAGCAGTCTTGTAGCTTCACACACAGTGGGGGAATCTCAGCCACTTTTGTGGCTCTGAAGCCCCATCATTGAAAAACCAGGTGTAGCCCATGATATGTCAGTTCCCAATGAAATTTGGCTTTTTTGCTTCGCAATTAAATGTTGCTCTTTGGCACTGGTGGCTGCATGTTGCATGGTGAATACCAAAAGCCCTTACTCATGTAGTGGGAAGAAACTAACATCAGGAGAATGAAATCCCCTGTTCACTTGATTATCACTTTCCATTGGCCACAGGAGAGGTTTTCTGGTCTCTGAAATGCCCATGGCTGCCATTGTTAGCATGGTAGGTACTTACTGTATGTGTACTTCATTCAGTGATTTCTCTGCACCACCCAGAAACTAGCCCCATAAGGCTGCCTGTCTCATTCATGTTTTTCAGATGGTATTATAGAAGAGAGCTCAATTCCAATTCTATCCCTTCATCCCCACCCACCCCACCTTCTCATTCCCAGTTTCACAGACCTATCAAATTCAGTAGCTAGAGCAGGTCACAGATTAAGCAAATGAACCACAATGAGACATACAGAGTGGGGGACCTGTGCCATATTGAGAAGATCATGGCCCAGGTGTATTACTTTTCTCCTTGCTCTGGCAGAAGCTTCTTAAGTTTATTTTAGCTCAGAACTTAGACAGTACAATCTATCCTGGGGTGAGGAATAGAGGACCCCTGAAGCAATGGAGAAAATCTCTGTATCTTTCCAGGAAACGAAGATGAGACAGGAAGCAGGCCAGGCTATCATCCTCAGGGCCAGCCACCAGTCAACAACTTCCTCCAGCCAAGCTTTAGTTCTTAAAGGCTCAGCCTCCTAAACAGTGAAATGAGCAGATCAAATGCTCAAACACTTGAGCCTGGGGCACAGTACCAACTAAGCACAGTTCTCTTTGTTGCAGCTCTTGCTATTATTTAATACTTATGATCTGGCCCACTGAGTCACACTGCTGGGCTAATATAGCCCTTTCCTATAACATTTTCCTAAAAGGAAACATTTTGAAATATAGACCACTACTTTTTTCCCATCTCTTTTTTTATTTGAATTAGAAACAAGATGGTTTTACATGTCACTCCCAGTTCCCACTCCCTCCCCTCCTCCCCTACCACCCCCCCCAACTAAAACCCTACCTATCACATATCCTTTCTGCTCCCCAGGGAGGGTGAGGCCTTCCATAGGGGGTCATCAGAGTCTATCATATCCTTTGGGATAGGGCCTAGGCCCACTCCCCCGTGTGTCTTGACTCAGGGAGTATTCCTCTATGTAGACCACTACTTTTAAAAATACTTCCTGACCTAGAAGCTGGGGAAATGGTTCAGTCAGTAAAGAGGACCTGAGTGAGATTACTAAAACACAAATTGAAATGCCAGTTTGGGGGAATTAGAGACAGACGGTCCCTTGAGGTTTACTGCACAATCTAGAAAAATTGATAAACTCTGGGTTCAGTAGGTGACCATGTCTCAAATCATAAGGTGAAAGGTGACTGAAAAAGATACCTAACACAGACCTCTGACCTCCGCATGTATATGCACACATCCCTACACACACACAGACACATATAGACACAAACCCACACACATATGGGTATATGTATACATCATACACACAAACAAAATAAATGGTATTTTCTAAACTAAAATCCAAAAGACACTAAAGCTTAAAAACAAGATGTTTTATTTATTTATTTGTGTATTTATTTATTTTTTGAGAGCTTTTATGTCTAGAATAAGGAAATTTCATGGAACTAGCTAGACTGGTTGACTTGAAATGATAAGCAGCATATTGAGTAATTTAAGAATTTCTCTCTATTTGTGTAAGATAATTGCAGTGTTTTCTTTCTCTTTCTCAAAACAACTAGACATCTATTGCCTATTAACATACATTTAAGCATGAATAAAAGGCCATAGTAATCTTGATCAAATAGCACCAATACATACACCCTTCCCAAGCTGAACCATGTGACTGCTTTGACCAATTTGCTGTGTCACCAAGCTGCAGCAGTGAGAAGGTTTATTATAATCTTATAGTATTTCTCTTTACCATGACAATAAAAAGGCCAGATTGCCTGGGACAGAGCAGATCTAAGGTGGCACAATCGACATCAAGCAGATATGAATGAGCTGATTGCTTCCTCCACTGGTTTGTACATTTTGTGCTGCTGTTATGCTGCACCTGGCTCCATGTGATGTTTTATCAAAACAGAAGTTTATTGTCTCATAGTTCAAGATGCTGGAAAGTCACTATGAGGATGCCAGCACTGATAATGGCTTTCCTCTATGGTCTGTGCTGTCCCAAGCCAGAGGTACCACTTGGTGGAAGGACAAAGAGGAGAGAGCCAGCAAAAGGGAGCAACAAGGACCTTGTTCTGTTTATGAAGGCAGAGCCTCTTAAGGATCCCCCTCTCAACTCTGTTATCATGATGCTTAAATGCCAAAGCAAAACAGAAAGGGAACAGATATACAAGCCACACATGGAATGAACAAGCCAAGCAAGAAATTTCCAGTGTCTTAGGCATTTTGTTTGTTTGATTGATTCATTTAATTGAGGTTCTTTATTTTCTTTTCCTGTCCTTTCTTTTCTTTTCTTTTAGAGGGTGGGTAGATTAAGTTAGCCTGGCCTAGCCCAAATAAAGCAACAACCAGACATATTGCAATGGAAGTCTGCTTGTCTAGAACTTGGTGGCTACTGCCTGGGTCTGCATCTCCCTTTAGAAAGAATTCTGGTAGTTCAGTCAGCTCTCCTTCCTGACTACCCTAGCCTGCTTTCAACAAGAACCTTCATGGATCTTCTTTAAACCCAATCCCTCCTTACTCCTCTGCTTTCTCTCAATCTACGTGCGTGTATGCGTGTGTTTGTAGGGTTTGGGGAGTTGGGGAGTTCCAAGGTAAGGGATATTCACCCACTAACTCCTATTCTGCCCTAGACTATGAACTGTGTATCCCTTGTTGGAATAGTTCAAACTAGGCAAGCAAACTATGCCTAGACAAGCAGACTATGTCTGGACAATCAGACTTCCATTGCAAGATGTCTGGTTATTGCTTTATTTGGGCTATGCCAGGTTAACTTAATTCACCTACCAAAACAAAACAAAACAAAAAAACACTCAAATAAATAAATCAAACAAACAAATCCGTGCTAACTTTTTTGGACCACTTTATTGTCAATCTGTGCATTCTCTTTCAGAGTGCCCATCCTTCATATGGAGTCCCTTTGTATCTATTCATTCCTCTGGACTTGGGCCTGCTTATAACTTCTAAACTAGAGTAATGCATAACTATAATTACCCTCATCAATTCTGCAAAGGACATTTTCTTAACCGCCTCCTACTCTTCCAAAAAAAATTTTTTTATCTCCATGAACGCAAATGTGAATGCTCCACATGAAGCTTCAGAAGATGCTGCTTAAAACTGCCTTATGGGAAGGGGAAGAAAGGGTAGCAGCACTTCTCCCTAATGTTTTGCTTAAAATTTTGACCTGCTTATTTTAATCTCCAATACTGTATGTCACCATAATGATGAACTCTAACTTTATTAGTAGCATATGTATATGTAGGGGGAGGGGGTTCAATGGACTTAAGAGACTAAGCAATAGCTTTGGTTTCGAAATGCAGTCTTCCATGGAGGTGGAATCTGTGCTAAGATGCCAGATAGAATGCCAGTGTCCTCGGCTCTGGCCCTCGGTGTATGAGCACTCTCTCCCTATTTGTTCTGAAGGGCCACCAAGGCAGACAGACCTCTACTAAAAAGAGCCCAGAACCACAAAAGGCTTGAGAAACAACATGGAGGAGGGAGCAAACAGAGCAGAAAGAGTGTAACAGCTGTGAAATGCTGTTCCAGCAGCATTGGCTTGCCTCCATGAAACCTGCACTAGACTGGGCCCATTAACTTTCCATCATGGGTGGGGGAGGGGCTCATGAAGCCGCTCTGCTCTCTAGGAAGATATGAGCAGTTAATGGTTGTAGAGGAAAAGGGGAAGTCATAGTCCTCAGTGGTACAGCTACTGGTAAGTTACCCTGACCCCAATAAATAAACCCTAACTCATTCTCATGCAAGAAGTCCCAATTAATTACAGTGAACCACACATGAAGACATGGAAATAGGAGACAGTATGGAGAAGCTGAGATTATTAGGTGGGAGGGGGAGAGGGGACCATATGATCAAAGTGCTATGATATATTTGAAAGTGTTAAAGAATAAAAAATATTTAAAAAGTGAAAATTAATACCAGAAAAACATAAAACAGTAACAAAGAAGCATTTGGGGAAAAAATAAAAGAAATAAATAAAACAAGGGAATGTAATAAATTTCAAGGGGAATTCTATTTTATCTTTTGACCAAATAGTAATTTAAATGGAGATTTGGATGGCCAAATTGCTGGTTGTCTGTCAGCCAAGTGCTAAGCAGAAGCTAGGTGGTCTTCTGGGAGGGTGGGGAGTGTAGTCAAAATAAAAACCACCTAAAGTTTGAACCAAAAGCCAATTTAGATCAAGTTGAGCAGATGGGTCCACTGAACACTTCAACCTAAGTTATAAAAAGAAAGGAGAGAGAGAGAGAGAGAGAGAGAGAGAGAGAGAGAGAGAGAGAGAGATTGATTTTGCAAGCCCACCAGGAAGACTCAGAAAGCAATGTTAGAGACTAACAAACTTCTCACTGGGGCCAGGTCTTGGCTGTGCAGTCTGGGGACTGCACCACTGCCTTCCCAGCTCCGTCTTTGCTCCTTGTTAGTAAATTACAGAACAAGGTGCAAGTCAAGTGCAGCTGAGGCCTCTGTGGGGAGCACAGAGGGAGGCTTCTCCTAGGGCAAAATGAAGTCTGTCAATTGCTGAGATACAGTTTGTACTTTTTTTTTTTCTGAACCACCAGCTGAGTCCCTCTCTATCCCCTCCACACTGAGTCACTGGCCAATCATTGGGCATGGATGGGGTTCTGGCACCAATAGCGTTACTACACTCCCCTCCACCTCCCACCCCACCCCACCCCACCCCCCAGCTTCTCTTTCCAAAGGTTCTATGTGGTAGTGGAAAGTGGAAGGGGAAAAACGTCTCTGAAATCCATTTAGCAGATCTGTGCACTGCTTCTACAGGATTATTTCTGAAGGTACAAGGAGTGTTTGCAAAAGGCACTGGGGTTCCTTGACACCCAAAGTTTATTAAGTGTATCTGTCTGCTGCTGCACAAGACTAATCAATGAGACTAGTAACTGCAGGGTGTTAGTGTGTCTTGTGTAGTTCCATCTAATGTCCACTGATAATGATGGCATGTCTAGCCATCACAGTATTTCTTTAAAATGTATTTTTTTTTTCTAGAAGTCTGGGGACAATGATTCAGGAGGTCAAGTTACTTGCGATTCACGCATTAGGACCTGAATTGCGGTTCCTGATACCCATGTATAAATCACCTGTGATCCCTAGTCCTGGTGGGAAGTTACCGCTGGGGAGATAGAAGGATCTCTGGAGAGTGGTGGCAGCTAGCCCAGCTGACACACAGTAAGCTTAGTGAGAGACTTCCTCTTAGGAAAGAAGGTGGAGAGTGGCAGAGGAGCACACTGGACATCTTGTACATGGGCATGTTCATCTACACACACACATACACACATACACACACATACACACATACACATGCATACACACATACACATGTACACACACATGCACACATACAAACACATACACACACATACATACCACACACATACACATGCAAACACACACATACACATGCATACATGTATACACACACATACATACACATACATCAGACATCAAAATACATTGTTTCAATGATTATAATGTCTGATGTTCTACTGAAAATTCACTACTATCTGTTAATAGAAACAAAATAAAATTGTTTTTCCTTTTGAAGACATAGTGCTATGAAGTAATCCAGTATTTCAGAGCTTCCTTTTCCAATCATCATGACTTTGTGAGGTATGACTGACATTGTGGTTCCCTTAGAGGAGGATATATCTGACTGACTGGCTGACGAAGTGAGTAATGTCTCTAGGTGTTCCAGGTATCCAGCTCTGAAAGTCTACAATTAACAAAAGCTGTGGGCCCAGAGGTATAACAGGAGTATTCCATAATGTGAAAAGCAAACAAGCAAAGATAAAAACAAACCCTCACTGAATTCAGATTTAGTTGGCAAAGCCAAAACAGCTCTTAGACCACCCCAAAGAGCTATTTTGCAAATATCAGTTTCTTACGTGGCTAAACAATTATGTGTCTATGCCTTTTCTTTTTGAATTAGACTTTAGCTTCCTCCAAATTAGGACTAATGCTTTCTAATTCAGAATGACACTTCCAAATAAAACCTGGGGGCAAGGACTCAAGTGCATTGTTGCCCAAGCATGAGGACCTGTGCAGAACATCAGCTACTTCAGCATTGGCAGGGGACAGATACAAGAAGAGTGTTGGAGCTTGCAGACTGCCAGCCTAACTCCAGGTTCAGTGAGAGACCCTGTCTCAATACAATACAGCAGAAGGTAATAAAGCAAACCTCTGGACATCCTCTTATGGCTCCATGTGCTCATGGACATACACAAATGTACACATATGTACACATACAATGTACACATTCACATAAAATTTATAAAGAAAGAAAGGAAGGAAGGAAGGAAGGAAGAAAGAAAGAAAGAAAGAAAGAAAGAAAGAAAGAAAGAAATGGCACAGCTGTCAGCCTACCGGATGGTTCAACAACAGTGGAAATATAAGATACACCAAAAGGAGAGAGGTCTCTGGACACATGGGGAAGGGCCTAGGCCTGGCCCAGGATGATGTGGTAGACTTTGGGGAGCCCCTTTTGAGGGCCTTACCCTGCCTGGGGAGTGGAGAGGGGATGGCTAGGGGCAGGTGGGATCTTGGGGGGGGTGGGGAGGGAGAGGGAGAAGGGATTGACCTCTGAAGCAAGCTTGTTCCTAATTTGAACTAATAAAATAAAAATAATAATAATAATAAAGAAGAGAGGTCTCATAGCTCCCTGCCCACAGCCTGTTTCTTTCCATTTAATTCTTTCCCATGGAGGTTCCATCTGAGAGGTTTTCGGCCAGAGGCAATAACATTTGGGAAGAAGAGACTTGCAAACATCTAAAAAACATTGTAATAGACATGTGACACAGAGATCCTAAAAGCTTAGCACTGGCTCCTTTTCTCCCAGCTGTATTTCTGAAAGAGAATCCCTCCTCCATATCCCAGGAGTCTCTATACAATGTGTAAGCTGCTGTTCATTTAGCAATAGAACCTGAATTGATGGTCCAGTTCCCTGAGGTTCCTGTTGGAACCCTTCATCCCCAGCCTGATCCTGCAGGAGCCCTGCTGAGTAGCAGTCTGGAGCCTCTGGAGTTAGCTATAAGACAGCTCTGAGGATGGCCTGAAGCTCTGCCTAGATGTTAGAGTCGCAAGCCCAGTTTGCAATTTATTTTGTTAGAACAAAGGGAAACAGTAGGCTCTGGCTTGGCCACATGAGTGCTTTTCCAGATGACTTTACCCCAAGCACAGCATGCCTAAAACAAAATCAGGAATGGCAAATACTATAGAAATGGGCATATTCTTTATTTTCCTGTGGTATGGCCTACTAATTAAAGAAACTTCTGCCACCATGGCTTTTCTGTTCATGTGTTGTGTATAAGCTAAGAGCTGAATTTATTTGCATGTCCCAGGCTCAGGGGTAGAAGCCTTGGGAGCTCATTCTTAGCCACCATCTGGTCACTGGATTCCATAGTGACTGATGTCTGTATATAAAGCCACTTATAATTCCTGTCCTCCCCTACCTAAAGTGGATGCTGTGCAGACAAATGAGAAGCCCTAGGGCCACCCTCTTCCTTGTCCATCTGACTCAGTGCAAGAACCACACTAGGTTCTGGATCAAAAAACAACAAAGCTGGGCCAGAACTGACAGGCTTGAGCCAAGTCAGCCCTGTGGGACACAGAGGCAGAGAGTTCCAACTCAAGGATATCACATGGTAAGATGAATCAGTTCTATGCATTCATGTGGTTCTGTAACATCCTTGACCCAATGATTATATTATCATTGAATTCTGAAGTAACAATAGAAAGAACAATGCAAAAGAGACCATATTTCCATTTACTCCTAAATTGTGTAGGCCAGCCAACCTTCGTGTCCCTCATTTGGTGTCTAAAGTACTGAAAGGGAATTAACAACCGTTTCATCTGGGTCAACTGGTGACATTATTTATGATGCCTCCTGGCTTTGAAACACCCAGTATAACGAGAAAGTGCTGCAAAAGTCTGAGCACTACAGATAATCCAGCTATTAAGATTCCAATAAACCAGCACTACAATGGTGTCATACATTGTTATAGTTAAAGTTGATCTTTCCATAAAGCTACTCTCTTGTTTAGGATGAGTAGTTACTTAGGATGTCAGCACTTTTCTTTCTCTGCCCTCTCTTAAGCTCCTTCTCATATACCCTCTCAGTTCAGCTGACCTAGTCTCTAGTTCCCAGAGACTTCCCAACCAGGGACACCCACAGAGAAACAAATAGAAGAAGCAGGACCTGGAACAATTCCACTTTTGCTCAGTGGTAACTGTGAGCAGTTATCTGAGCTGCTGTGCTTTGCTTTCTCTGGAAAAGTTTACATAAATTCCCACTAGAATTTCGAGATTCTCACCTATTGCTTCTTTGGTGACTCCCCATTTTACCTCTGACTCTATTCTCCCCAGTTATGAAAGAGAATTAAGCCAATTAAAAAACAACTGTGTATACTCACTGGACTGAAACTGGCAATGCATACCCAAGACATCAATGTATAGAATGCCATGAAAAACAATTGCTACAGACATGAGATGCCTGACTCTTTGGGGAGATAGATATGCTACTGTGTTCTGAGACTCTAGTAAAGACTCAACTGTGATCTACCGTTGTGATCTACTTACTGACAGTCTCAGCGATAATCCAGTTATTAGACTTTCAACAAGCCAACAGCATAGAAGGACACATCTTATAGTTCAAATGCATCTTTGTATGAGGTGGTTAGAGTGAGAATGGCCTTAATTATGCACAAATTTGAATGTTTGGTTCCGAGTTGGTTGAACTGTTTGGGAAGGATTAGTAGGTTTGGCCTTGTTGGAAGAGTGGTATCACTGGGTGGGGCTTTGAGATTACAAAAACTAAAACTAGGCTTTCTCTGCCTACTATCCACTATCCTGATAGTGGATAAGATGCAAGCTTTCAGCTACTGCTCCAGTGCCATGGCTGCCCAACTGCTGCTATGCCCCACCATGATGGTCATGGAGTCACCCACTGAAACTTTATGCAAGCCTTCAATTCAGTGCTTTCTTTTTTACATTATCTTGGTTATGGTGTCTTTTCAGCCATAGAAAAGTGATTAAGACAGAGGTTCATTTTTTATTGGAAGGAGTTTTGAAATTCTATTGAAATAGGTGAGAAAGTAGAATTCTATGCAATGAAATGTACTATGCAGCCGCCTCTTCAGAGTTTGGGCTGTCTTGAATAGGCAGAGACACAGATGTTCAACTGTATACC